>NC_050096.1:159108324-160604574 GCF_902167145.1 Zea mays
ATTTTGGTGGTTGAATTGCCCAACACAAAAAATTGTACTAACGAGTTTGCTCTAGTCTACAAGTTTTACAGGTGCCAAAGGTTCACAATAAACCAATAAAAAGACCAAGAAAGGGTTCAAACAAAGAGAGCAAAAGACAACCCAAAGGCACCCTGGTCTGGCGCACCGGACTGTCCGGTGCACCACCGGACAGTGTCCGGTGCATCAGGGCACTCGAGGCTGAACTCCTCACCTTCGGGAAAATAGGAGGCCGCTCCGCTATAATTCACCGGACTGTCCGGTGTGCCAGCGGAGCAACGGCTACTTCGCGCGCAACGGTCGACTGCAACGTATTTAATGCGCGCCTGTGCGCGCAGAGGACAGAGCACGCGCAGTTGGCGCACCAGACAGTCTACAGGACCTGTCCGGTGCACCACCGGACAGCCCAGGGCCCCCACAAGTCAGAGTTCCAACGGTCGAACCCCAACGGCCTGCTGACGTGGCTGGCGCACCGGACAGTGTCCAGTGGCGCACCAGACTGTCCGGTGCGCCATGCGACAGCAGACTTCCAACGACCATATTTTGGTGGTTGGGGCTATAAATACCCCAACCACCCCACATTCAATGTAATCCAAGTTTTCCACCTTCAACACATTACAAGAGCTATAGCATTCAATTCTAGACACAACCAAAGAGATCAAATCCTCTCCCAAGTCCGGAATCACTCCAAATCAAATAGTGACTAGAGAGAGTGGCATTTGTGTTCATTTGAGCTCTTGTGCTTGGATTGCTTCTTTTCTTTCTCATTCTTTCTAGTGATCAAACTCAATTGTAACCAAGGCAAGAGACACCAATTGTGTGGTGGTACTTGCGGGAACTTTGTGTTCCGTTTGATTGAGAAGAGAAGCTCACTCGGTCTAAGTGACCGTTTGAGAGAGGGAAAGGGTTGAAAGAGACCCGGTCTTTGTGACCACCTCAACGGGGAGTAGGTTTGCAAGAACCGAACCTCGGTAAAACAAATCATCGTGTCTCACTCTTTATTTGCCCATGATTTGTTTTGCGCCCTCTCTCTCGGACTCGTTTATATTTCTAACGCTAACCCGACTTATAGTTGTGCTTAAGTTTATAAATTTCAGATTCGCCCTATTCACCCCCCCCCCCTCTAGGCAACTTTCAATTGGTATCAGAGCCCAGTGCTTCTTAGAGCCTAACCGCTCGAAGTGATGTCGGGAGCATCCGCCAAGAGGGAGTTCGGGACCGGCGAGAAGCCCGCTACGAGCCATGAGAAGGCTCCATCCGGGGAGTCCGCCAACAAGGTGAAGGGATCCCCTTCACTCAACTAGTCGGGTCGGAGCGGTGACAAAAAGAAGAAGATGAGGAAGGTGGTCTACTACGAGACCGACTCTTCATTGCCATCCACCTCCAGCTCCGACATGTCGTCCGTAACTTCTAAGCGCCATGAGCGCAAGAAGTTTAGTAAGATTCCCCTACGCTATCCTCGTACTTCCAAACGTACTCCATTACTTTCCGTCCCATTAGGCAAACCACCTATGTTTGATGGTGAAGATTATAATATGTGGAGTGATAAAATGAGGCATCATCTAACCTCATTCCACACTAGCATTTGGGATGTTGTTGAGATTGGAGTACAGGTACCATCACCAGGGGATGAAGACTATGATTCGGACGAGGTCACCCAAATCCGACACTTCAACTCTCAAGCCACCACTATACTCCTCGCCTCTCTAAGTCGAGAGGAGTATAACAAGGTACAAGGGTTAAAGAGCGCCAAGGAGATTTGGGACGTACTCAAGACCGCGCACGAAGGAGATGAGGTGACCAAAATCACCAAGCGGGAGACGATCGAGGGGGAGCTCGGTCGGTTCCGACTCAACCAAGGCGAGGACCCTCAAGCCATGTACAACCGCTTGAAGACCTTGGTGAACCAAGTGCGCAACCTCGGGAGCACCAAATGGGATGACCATGAGATGGTCAAGGTTATTCTAAGATCCCTCGTTTTTCTTAATCCTACGCAAGTTTAAATAATTCGAGGTAATCCTAGATATACACTAATGTCTCCCGAGGAGGTAATAGGAAACTTTGTGAGCTTTGAGTTGATGATCAAAGGCTCAAAGAAAATCATCGAGCTAGATGGCCCCTCCACATCCGAAGCACAACCGGTTGTATTCAAGGCAACGGAGGAGAAAAAGGAGGAGTCTACATCAAGTAGACAACCCATTGATGCATCTAAGCTCGACAACGAGGAAATGGCGCTCATCATCAAGAGCTTCCGCCAAATCCTCAAGCAAAGGAGGGGGAAGGATTACAAGCCCCGCTCCAAGAAAGTGTGCTACAAATGTGGTAAGCCCGGTCATTTCATTGCTAAATGTCCATTATCTAGTGATAGTGACAGGGGCGAAGACAAGAAGGGCAAGAGGAGAGAAAAGAAGAGGTACCACAAGAAGAGGGGCGGCGATGCCCATGTGTGCCGTGAGTGGGACTCCGACGAGAGTTCCTCCGACTCCTCCGACGAGGACGCCGCCAACATCACCGTCACCAAGGGCCTCCTCTTCCCCAACGTCGGCCACAAGTGCCTCATGGCCAAGGACGGCAAAAGGAAGAAGGTAAAATCAAAATCCTCCACTAAATATGAAAGCTCTAGTGATGAGGATAACTCTTGTGATGAGGAGGATAATTTGCGCACCCTTTTTGCCAACCTCAACATGCAACAAAAGGAAAAATTAAATGAATTAATTAGTGTTATTCATGAGAAGGATGACCTCTTGGACTCTCAAGAGGACTTCCTAATTAAGGAAAACAAGAAGCATGTTAAGGTTAAAAATGCTTACGCTCTAAAAGTAGAAAAATGTGAAAAATTATCTAGTGAGCTAAGCACTTGTAATGATATAATTGCCA
The DNA here is from genome assembly GCF_902167145.1 of Zea mays. Lineage (NCBI taxonomy): Eukaryota > Viridiplantae > Streptophyta > Magnoliopsida > Poales > Poaceae > Zea > Zea mays. The sequence continues at coordinate 159,111,220 of NC_050096.1, forward strand.
ACCTTAGAAATGAAAATGCTAAATTAATTGCTAAGGTTGATTCTAATGTTAGTGATGTTTCAATTCCCAATCTTAGAGATGATAATGTTAATTTACTTGCTAAGATTGAAGAATTGAATGTTACTCTTGCTAGCCTTAGAAATGAAAATGAAAATTTGATTGCTAAGGCTAAGGATTTAGATGTTTGCAATGCTTCCATTTCTGATCTTAGAGATAAAAATGATATTTTACGTGCTAAGATTGTTGAACTTAATTCTTGCAAACCCTCTACATCTACCATTGAGCATGTTTCCATTTGCACTAGATGTAGAGACATTAATGTTGATGCTATTCATGATCACCTAGCTTTAATTAAGAAACAAAATGATCACATAGCTCAACTTAATGCCAAAATTAATGAGCATGACTTAGAAAATGAAAAATTCAAATTTGCTAGAAGCATGCTCTATAGTGGGAGACGCCCTGGCATCAAGGATGGCATTGGCTTCCAAAAGGGGACAATGTCAAACTTAGTGCCCCTCCTGAAAGATTGTCTAATTTTGTTAAGGGCAAGACTCCCATGCCTCAGGATAACGAGGGTCACATTTTGTACCCTGCCGGTTATCCCGAGAGCAAAATTAGGAGAATTCACTCTAGGAAGTCTCACTCTGGCCCTAATCATGCTTTTATGTATAAGGGTGAGACATCTAGCTCTAGGCAATCAACCCATGCTAAATTGCCTAGAAAGAAAACTCCTATTGCATCAAATGATCATAATATTTCATTTAAAACTTTTGATGCATCCTATGTTTTAACTAACAAATCCGGCAAGGTAGTTGCCATGTATGTTGGGGGCAAGCACAAGGGGCCAAAGACTTGTGTTTGGGTACCCAAAGTTCTTGTATCTAATGTCAAAGGACCCAAAACCGTTTGGGTACCTAAAATCAAAAACTAAACTTGTTTTGTAGGTTTATGCATCCGGGGGCTCAAGTTGGATCATCGACAGCGGGTGCACAAATCACATGACAGGGGAGAAGAAGATGTTCTCCTCCTATGAGAAAAACCAAGATCACCAAAGAGCTATCACATTCGGGGATGGAAATCAAGGTTTGGTCAAAGGATTGGGTAAAATTGCTATATCTCCTGACCACTCTATTTTCAATGTTTTTCTTATAGATTCTTTAGATTATAACTTGCTTTCAGTTTCGCAATTATGTAAAATGGGCTACAACTGTCTTTTTACGGATGTAGGTGTCACTGTCTTTAGAAGAAGTGATGATTCAATAGCATTTAAGGGAGTGTTAGAGGGTCAGCTATACTTAGTAGATTTTGATAGAGCTGAACTCGACACTTGCTTAATTGCTAAGACTAACATGGGCTGGCTCTGGCATCGCCGACTAGCACATGTTGGAATGAAGAATCTTCACAAGCTTCTAAAGGGAGAACACATTTTGGGACTAACAAATGTTCATTTTGAGAAAGACAGGATTTGTAGCGCATGTCAGGCAGGGAAGCAAGTTGGTGTTCATCATCCACATAAGAACATCATGACGACTGACAGGCCACTCGAGCTCCTACACATGGACCTATTTGGCCCGATTGCTTACATAAGCATCGGCGGGAGTAAGTACTGTCTAGTTATTGTGGATGACTATTCTCGCTTCACTTGGGTGTTCTTTTTGCAGGAAAAATCACATACCCAAGAGACCTTAAAGGGATTCTTGATACGGGCTCAAAACGAGTTCGGCTTAAGGATCAAGAAAATAAGAAGCGACAACGGGACGGAGTTCAAGAACTCACAAATTGAAGGCTTCCTTGAGGAGGAGGGGATCAAGCATGAGTTCTCTTCTCCCTACACGCCACAACAAAATGGTGTAGTGGAGAGGAAGAATCGAACTCTATTGGACATGGCAAGAACCATGCTTGATGAGTACAAGACTTCGGATCGGTTTTGGACCGAGGCGGTCAACACCGCTTGCTACGCCATCAACCGGTTGTATCTACATCGAATCCTCAAGAAGACATCATATGAACTCCTAACCAATAAAAAGCCCAATGTTTCATATTTTAGAGTCTTTGGTAGCAAATGCTTTATTCTTGTTAAAAGAGGTAGAAAATCTAAATTTGCTCCTAAGGCAGTAGAAGGTTTTTTACTAGGTTATGATTCAAAGACAAGGGCATATAGACTCTTTAACAAGTCCTCTGGATTAGTTGAAGTCTCTTGTGACATTGTGTTTGATGAGACTAACGGCTCTCAAGTAGAGCAGGTTGATCTTGATGAATTAGGTGATGAAGAGGCTCCACGCGTCGAGCTAAGGAACATGTCCATTGGGGATGTGTGTCCTAAGGAATCCGAAGAGCCTCCACAAACACAAGATCAACCATCTTCCTCCACGCAAGCATCCCCACCAACTCAAGATGAGGATGAGGCTCAAAATGATGAAGGAGAAGATCAAGAAGTTGAGCCACCTCAAGAGGAGAGCAATAATCAAGGGGGAGATGCCCATGATCAAGATGAGGAAGATGAACAAGCGCCAAGACCGCCACACCCAAGAGTCCACCAAGCAATCCAACGAGATCACCCCGTCGACACCATCCTCGGCGACATTCATAAGGGGGTAACCACTAGATCTCGTGTTGCACATTTTTGTGAGCATTACTCTTTTGTTTCCTCTATTGAGCCACACAGGTTAGAGGAAGCACTACAAGATTCGGATTGGGTGGTGGCGATGCAAGAGGAGCTCAACAACTTCACTAGGAATGAGGTATGGCATTTAGTTCCACGTCCTAATCAAAATGTTGTAGGAACCAAGTGGGTCTTCCGCAACAAGCAAGATGAGCATGGTGTGGTGACAAGGAACAAAGCCCGACTTGTGGCCAAGGGGTATTCACAAGTCAAAGGTTTGGATTTCGGTGAAACCTATGCACCCATAGCTAGGCTAGAATCAATTCGCATTTTACTTGCCTATGCTACTTACCATGGCTTCAAGTTTTATCAAATGGACGTGAAAAGTGCCTTCCTCAACGGACCAATCAAGGAAGAGGTCTATGTTGAGCAACCTCCCGTCTTTCAAGATAGTGAGTATCCTAATCACGTATATAAACTCTCTAAGGCGCTTTATGGGCTCAAGCAAGACCCAAGAGCATGGTATGAATGCCTAAGAGACTTTCTTATCGCTAATGGCTTCAAAGTCGGAAAGGCCGATCCTACTTTATTTACTAAAACTCTTGACAATGATTTGTTTGTATGCCAAATTTATGTTGATGATATTATATTTGGGTCTACTAACGAATCTACATGTGAGGAATTTAGTAGGATCATGACACAGAAATTCGAGATGTCAATGATGGGGGAGTTGAAGTACTTCTTAGGATTTCAAGTGAAGCAACTCCAAGAGGGCACCTTCATTAGCCAAACGAAGTATATTCAAGACATTTTAAACAAGTTTGGTATGAAGAATGCCAAGCCCATCAAGACACCCATGGGAACCAATGGACATCTCGACCTCGACACGGGAGGTAAATCCATCGATCAAAAGGTATACCGGTCGATGATAGGATCTTTACTCTATTTATGTGCTTCACGACTGGATATTATGCTTTCTGTATGCATGTGTGCAAGATTCTAAGCCGGCCCTAAGGAAGCTCACCTTACGGCCATAAAACGAATCTTGAGATATTTAGTTCATACTCCTAAGTTTGGGCTTTGGTATCCCCAGGGATCCACATTTGATTTAATTGGTTATTCGGATGCCGATTGGGCAGGGTGTAAAATTAATAGAAAGAGCACATCAGGGACTTGCCAGTTCTTGGGAAGATCCTTGGTGTCTTGGGCTTCAAAGAAGCAAAATTCCGTCGCTCTTTCTACCGCCAAAGCCGAGTATATTGCCGCAGGCCATTGTTGCGCGCAATTGCTTTGGATGAGGCAAACCCTTAGGGACTATAGTTACAAATTAACCAAAGTTCCTCTTCTGTGTGATAATGAGAGTGCAATCCGCATGGCGGATAATCCCGTTGAGCATAGCCGCACTAAACACATAGCCATTCGGTATCATTTTCTAAGGGATCACCAACAAAAGGGGGATATCGAGATTGCTTATATCAACACTAAAGAACAATTGGCTGATATCTTTACCAAGCCACTAGATGAACAAACCTTTAACAAACTTAGCCATGAGCTAAATATTCTTGATTCTAGGAATTTCTTTTGATGTTTTGCACACATAGCTCATTATTATACCTTTGATCATATCTCTTTCATGTGCTATGGTTAATGTGTTTTCAAGTATATTTCAAACCAAGTCATAGGTGTATTGAAAGGGAATTGGAGTCTTCGGCGAAGACAAAGGCTTCCACTCCACTCCATCAAATTACTTATCTTTCGCCGTCGCTCCGAGCAACTCTCCGTCTTTGGTATAATCTTCACTCATATTTTTGTTTGCCAAAGGGGGAGAAAGTAGTTCGAAGGGCTTATATTTCACTCAAGTATCCGTTTTTGGCAATTCATGCCAAAGGGGGAGAAAGTATTAGCCCAAAGCAAAAGGACCGTACCACCACCAATTTTCAAAATTTGAGTTAAGAAAAAGTCCTTGAAATGATGAATTTTTCAATTGATATCTTATTGTATTCAAAGGGGAAGAAAGTAGTATTTTCAAAATTGGTATCTTAAAACCCTCTTGAACACTAAGAGGAGGATTTTATTGAGGGGGAGTTTTGTTTAGTCAAAGGAAAAGCATTTGAAACCAGGGGAGAAAATTTCAAATCTTGAAAATGCTTCTCAAAATCTTACTCATTTACCCTTTACTATTTGCAAAAGAACTTTGAAAAGAATTTACAAAAAGTATTTGCAAAAACAAAACATGTGGTGCAAGCTTGGTCCAAAATGTTAAAAATATAAAGAAACAATCCATGCATATCTTAAGAATATATTTATTGGTTCAATTCTAAGTAATCTTTGCACTTACATTATGCAAACTAGTTCAATTATGCACTTCTATACTTGCTTTGGTTTGTGTTGGCATCAATCACCAAAAAGGGGGAGATTGAAAGGGAATTAGGCTTACACCTATTTCCTAATTGATTTTGGTGGTTGAATTGCCCAACACAAATAATTGGACTAACTAGTTTGCTCTAGTCTATAAGTTTTACAGGTGCCAAAGGTTCACAATAAACCAATAAAAAGACCAAGAAAGGGTTCAAACAAAGAGAGCAAAAGACAACCCAAAGGCACCCTGGTCTGGCGCACCGGACTGTCCGGTGCATCAGGGCACTCGAGGCTGAACTCCTCACCTTCGGGAAAATGGGAGGCCGCTCCGCTATAATTCACAGGACTGTCCGGTGAAGCACCAGACATTGTCCAGTGTGCCAGCGGAGCAACGGCTACTTCGCACGCAACGGTCGACTTCAACGCATTTAATGCGCGCCTGCACGCGCAGAGGACAGAGCACGCGCAGTTGGCGCACCGAACAGTCTACAGGACCTGTCCGGTGCACCACCGGATAGCCCAGGGGCCCCACAAGTCAGAGTTCCAACGGTCGAACCCCAACGGTCTGCTGACGTGGCTGGCGCACCGGACTGTCCGGTGCGCCATGCGACAGTAGACTTCCAACGGCCATATTTTGGTGGTTGGGGCTATAAATACCCCAACCACCCCACATTCAATGTAATCCAAGTTTTCCACCTTCAACACATTACAAGAGCTATAGCATTCAATTCTAGACACAACCAAAGAGATCAAATCCTCTCCCAAGTCCGGAATCACTCCAAATCAAATAGTGACTAGAGAGAGTGACATTTATGTCCATTTGAGCTCTTGCGCTTGGATTGCTTCTTTTCTTTCTCATTCTTTCTTATGATCAAACTCAATTGTAACCAAGGCAAGAGACACCAATTGTGTGGTGGTCCTTGCGGGAACATTGTGTTCCGTTTGATTGAGAAGAGAAGCTCACTCGGTCTAAGTGACCGTTTGAGAGAGGGAAAGGGTTGAAAGAGACCCGATCTTTGTGACCACCTCAACGGGGAGTAGGTTTGCAATAACCGAACCTCGGTAAAACAAATCATCGTGTCTCACTCTTTATTTGCCCACGATTTGTTTTGCGCCCTCTCTCTCAGACTCGTTTATATTTCTAACGCTAACCCGGCTTATAGTTGTGCTTAAGTTTATAAATTTCAAATTCGCCCTATTCACCCCCCCTCTAGGCGACTTTCACAAACCTACTCCCCGTTGAGGTGGTCACAAAGACCGGGTCTCTTTCAACCCTTTCCCTCTCTCAAACGGTCACCTAGACCGAGTGAGCTTCTCTTCTCAATCAATCGGGACACCAAGTCCCCACAAGGACCACCACACAATTGGTGTCTCTTGCCTTGATTACAATTGAGTTGGGAACAAGAAAGAAAGAAGAAAAGCGATCCAAGCGCAAGAACTCAAATGAACACAATTGTCACTCTCTCTAGTCACTATTTGATTGGACTGAACTTTGGACTTGGGAGAGGATTTGATCTCTTGTTTGTGTCTTGGAATGAAGTCTAGAGCTCTTGTATTGAATGCAAATGGCTGAAACTTGGATGCATTGAAGTGTGGTGGTTGGGGGGTATTTATAGCCCCAACCACCAAAAGAACCGTTGGTGGAGGCTGCTGTCGGACACTGTCCGGTGCGCTAGCCACGTCACTAGGCCGTTAGGGTTCAACCGTTGGAGCTTCTGACAGGTGGGCCACCGGACAGTCCGGTGGTGCATTGGACAGTTACTATTCACTGTCCGATGCGCCTTCTGCGCATGCTCTGACTTCTACGCGCGCAGGCGCGCACTGTAGCGTTTTACTGTAGCGTTGCAGACGACCGTTGGCGCGAAGTAGCCGTTGCTCCGCTGGCACACAGGACAGTCCGGTGCTACACCTGACAGTCCGGTGAATTATAGCGGAGCGGCCTCCAGAATTCCCGAAGGTGGCAAGTTTGGAGTTGGGTTCCCTGGTGCACCGGACACTGTCCGGTGGTGCACCGGACACTTTCCGATGGCACACCGGACAGTTCGGTGCGCCAGACCAGGGTTGCCTTCGGTATACTTTGCTCCTTTGTTTTGAACCCTATCTTTTGACTTTGTATTGGTTTGTTGTGAACCTTTGGCACCTGTAGAACTCATAATCTAGAACAAACTAGTTAGTCCAATAATTTGTGTTGGGCAATTCAACCACCAAAATTCATATAGGAAAAGGTTTGACCCTATTTCCCTTTCAGTCTTGTAGTGAGGTCCCCATCATGTATCTCTAGGTCTAGCCAATGGAGTTTCTTGGTGTTGTCCTTTTCCAAATGAAATCTCGCCATGATTCAATTTATCCACAAGAATTTTACAATGTTTATCAAGCAATACATCCATCCTCTTGCAAGATCCACAAACATTGTTCACAATCAAGGTCACTAGCTGGGCAACATCTTATGACAGAAACAACAACTAACTACAATTAGTAAGCAAAACAATAGATATAGAAAGCATAGGGGTTGTCATCACAAATTAACTTTTGAACACCATTGTGTTCACCTCTCGTATTAGAAGCTATGTCATAACTATGCCATCGTATTCTTGCAACTGCTAAAACATGGTCACTAAGCACCTCAACCACTGCTCTCTTTATTGCCTTAGATGTAGTATCTTCGATATGCTTCACACCTAGAAACCTTTTAATTACTTGACCCTTTTTGTCGACATACCTAAAAATAATGGCACAATAGTTAAATTAGAAACTTTGTAATGATATAATTGATCAATGAAATATAAGATATAAAATTAAATATGTACCTGATGACTATGGCCATTTGCTCTTGGACTGATATATCACGAGACTCATCAACAATATTAGAGAACAGACAATCACCCTTGTCTTCTTTTATTGCCCTCGATATTGCCTCAATGCAACAACTTGCAAGTTCTTTTTGAATTATTCCAGAAGTTATTTTTGCATTATGAGGAGAAAGCCCATCAAATGTCTTTCTCACTTCCTCGTTTCTAATTTCATACCACTCAAGAGTCTCAAGAAAATTCCCTTTATTTAGTGAAGTAATGGTTTTCATCATGGCCACAAAATGGTTCACCTTGCAATGCAAGCAGACTTACAATACCCAAAGAAGTTTCAATCGAGTTTCATACTTCATAAGTGCATCTTTGCTATGAGTTATGACTTTATGTTTAAACTTGATCTTTGATTATCAAATCCTCAAAAGTCGATCTTGTCTGGTTGTGCAAACTACTCACCCTCAACATGTTTTCTAAATATCAACTGAGCATTCTTCCATTGCTTGAAGCCCATTTTTTGTGAAGGTGTCATGATAGAATTTCTCATCTTTGAAATCATCTCTAAAAAGGTAGCGATAATAGCAATAAGACCTATCCTTCACCAAAGTATATTCCAAACCACTGTGTTACTTAAATCATTATTCTTGAAATGACCTTTTATCATGTGCTTTGGGAAAATTATGACCAATGGTTGGATTGGACCTTTTTATATGAATGCCCTCTTAACTTCACTTCTAATATTAGGAGGAAATTGATCAGTTACAATGTGAAGATAGGGATCAGAGATAATATGATCCATATGAAACTCATTGATTATACATGTAACAATGTCATTTCTTTCACATTGGACCTCTACATCGTCCTCTAACTGAAATCCAATAACTTACTCCACTATTGACGATTGTCCACCTTTTGTCCAACTACACTCCCATGAGTACTTGAGTTTGGGCTACTAGATGGCCAGCTAAAATAACTCTTAAAATCTATGAATTTGTGACTTCCTTGTGTTCCTTTTCCATGTCCTATTTCCCTTTGATTTGGCATCATTATCACCTGCGAGTTTGCGAAAAACAACAACATTCAAACTAACTAATACTGCAAAATGTGCATGCCACAGGGAATGAAGTAGTTGCTTACAAGGGTGAAGGAAATGCTGAAACAGCCAATCAAGGAGGCATGGAGTCCTCTCAGTTCATTGTGGCGACTAGTGACGAGTTAGCTTGCATAGTTTTCCTCCTTCCAAGCCATAACGAAGGCAAAGGATGGCAGGTGGATGGGTGGAGTCTAGAGGCGGCGACTAGAGGCGGGGTTGTTTGAGCGGCTAGCGGTGGGTGCAGTCGCGTAGGTCGTAGGCAAAGTCGTCACTTGTCGGGGCGTATGGCTGATGGCCAGATGTGGATGGCAGTCGACGGAGGCCTTTGGGTGGGGTGAAGCTTTGGAGGGCGTAGGGACACCCAGGTGACCAAGCGTCGAGCACAATGTAGGTAGATTGGCGAAGGTCTATGGCCTATGGGAGTTGCACGACGGCAGGTGAGAGTGATTAGTGGAGTCGTGGAGAGGGTGAGGGGTTGAGGGCATGAGGCACTTGGGTAGGGTCGAATCTATTAATTTTTTTCAAGTTTGGTATGGCTCGGGCTGTAATAGGCCATCATGGGCCCTCTGCCCTAGTCTATAATTAAAGGGTTCCCTCTTTTAGTTTCTTGGCTAGGAAGACGGTGGCCATGAGGGTGAATATATTTAAGATGATAGAAATTAAACAATGTGGAGGGTTACCATCACAATCACCCCTAAGATGGATTAACACATGAAGAAAAATCAGAGTGATGGATTAAGACACGAAGAAAAACCGGAGTGTGGAGGATCGTCTTCACCCTTGTTCTCGATGACCACAATCACGTCTAACTTAAACACTTTAGAAGTCGCACACGCAACCGGATTAAAGTCGTAGCAAGCCACAGTGAACAAGCTAATGCGACCCAAGCGCCTTAGCCTTGACCCTTCCCTTGCTTTGTCCACCTTCACCTCCATCTTCACCATCGTTGCACTAATCTTAGCGTCACGTTCTCTTCTTATTTAGTTACCACAGGCATCGCCCAACTGATCTCTCCCACCTTCTGACACGCCGTCTCGATCACCACTGCTCGGTCTGACATTCTCCCTAGAAACTCTCTTCTAAGTCTGTAGACCAAGAAAACCCTCAAACCCTAACATCACAACCTGCTTCATCTCCAATGGTGGTAACCTTTTGTATTCTAGCATGTGCATTCAGAAGCATCTCTACATGCACGCACTTGGAAAGAAGCATTTAAAATGCAACTAGTACAATGCCCTGTGATGGCACATAATCATATTTGATGATCTTGATTAGGGTGGGCTAGACCTCACCAACAGTGCAATGATTGAGCGACACACGAGGGCCATTAAACCCCGTGAGGTAGACCCCCCCACAAAAAATACCCATAATAAATAAATTAAATATCAAATTGAACATGGTCCATTTACCATATATTAAACTAGTAAGAATAAATTACACTTTATCTTAGCCAAAAGATCGAGAAATATATGAGCTGAAAAGAAGTCTGGCCCTTTTTTATAGCACGCTCGGTCGTTCGTCCCCCCTTTAGCTAGTGGGGTGGTACTATGTGTAAGTGTTGCGTGCGGCTTCCTGTCGTATTGAGCTTGGTGGTTTGTCGTGGTCTATCTATGGGGTATCGATCTACTAATAGGAAAGAAACAAGGGAGAGGACACACTCGTGTTGGCTTGGTACGGTGTGGACTAACGACCCACACGAGATGGGAAGAACAAATCTACACGTTTTGTACAACACACGATGCATGCATGGAACTCGTGTGTTTAAAAGAGTGGAGATTTTGGATTTATATCTTGTGTTGATTCACTATTGCTAACGGTTAGCATCTTGAAACCTAAAAAACAATTCTTAAAATTACTAAATTTTTCAATTTGGCAAAACATATTAGGAGCAATAGAGAAGATCTTTTCTAATAGTTGTTGTAAAAAAATTTACTCCTAAAATATTACAAATTTGGGTTTACACCATAATTTGCCAAACAGCTCCTCCGACACAGGCCAGCTAGCTAGGATGAACGACCTGACCATGACAGCCTCCGTTCCCTTGGCGTGTGTTGCTGGCGTAGACGCTACCGAGACCGAGAGGTAGCCGCGTTGCGTGACGAGTTGCCCCCCACTCTCTGGTTCTGCGCACGAGGCGTCCAAGAACACCGTACGTACGTGGTGGGCTCCGGTAAGGGCCGCGCCGGCGCCGCCACGCAGGCTGCACTTGTGCGTCGACGTCTCCTCGAGTCTGCACAGTGCCTTCGCGTGCGCCTCGCCCCTATGCTATGGGCATCCGCGACCTCACCACGGAAGTGCAGGCCCTATGGTAGCAGTTCTCCCACAGCATGTGTCCCTGCATGGGGCAGGAGCAGGACTTGTTTGCGTCGGTGTCATCATCGATGTTACTGGGGGCACTACCGGAATTTGGCTCTTTGCCGAGTGCTATATTCTTTGCCGAATGTTTTATTTCGGGCACTCGGCAAAGAGCTCTTTGCCGAGTGCCACACAAAAAACCCTCGGTAAAAGAAAACACTCGGCGAAGAAGCTCTTTGCCGAGTGTTTTATTTTTGACACTCGGCAAAGAGTTTCTTTGCCGAGTGTCTTTTTTTGACACTCGGCAAAGGGCTCTTTGCCGAGTGTCACAAATACAACACTCGGCAAAGAGCTCTTTGCCGAGTGTTTTTTCTCCAACACTAGGCAAAGACAATTTAAAAATCACATTTTAAAGTAGTAAATTAATTCAAATGAAAAAGTTTTCAACTACAAATTTGTATAACTCATCATGATGTACAATTTATATATTGAACATTTCTTCATATGACAAAATAAAAATAAATTTGTTCACAAAACCTATATCTCTCTCGTAGTTTATGAAACTACGAGAGAGACGTATAGAATTTGTGCATATTGTTAGAACCATCATCTGAGATAAATAAATTACCAAACAACCAAAATAAACTTTGTAGATCTTGAGAAGTTATAGAAGTTTATAGTTGACAACTTTTTCATTTGAAGTCATATTGTCAACGAAAACTATGTCTGAATTTTAAAAATTTAAAATTTGAATTTTGAAAACGACTTCGAAAGATAAAACCACCAACATGAAAGTTGTAGGTATTGAAGAGTTATGAAACTTTGTAGTTGACAATGTTTTAGTTTGAAATCATCTTGTTATGCAAAACTATGTTTGAATTTTGAAATTTGATTTTTTCAAACTGTTTCGGATGGAAAAACCACCAAAATAAAAGTTGTAGGTCTTGAAATGTAATGAAACTTTGTAGTTGACAATTTTTTTGATTTGAAATCATCTTATCATTGAAAATTTCGTGTGAAGTTTTTAAATTTAAAATTCAAATTTTATAAATGGTCTCGGATGTAGAAACTATTAAAATAAAACTTTTAGATCTCAAAAAGTTATGCAACTTTATAGTTGGTCACATTTTCAAATGAACTCATTTAGTGCCTTAAATAATCAAATTACTCTCGATTTGTTATAGTACATGAGGAATGAAAACGTAGTATAAACATAATTAGTGTAGTAGTGTAGTGGTATAGGAGGATATGCGCGAGAGAGAGGTTAATAGGGTAGGGTTGGAGAGTTGTTCCTAGAATTTAAAAAATATTTTGCTGTTTTTTTTAATTTTTTCGATTCTTAATTTGCCGAGTGCTTTTTGACACTTTGCCGAGTGTCCGAAAAAAAGCACTCGGCAAAGAACCCTTTGCCGATGAAATCTTTGCCGAGTGTTCTTACACTCGGCAAAGCCTTTGCCGAGTGTAAAATAGTCTTTGCCGAGTGTCTTAGACACTCGGCAAAGAACGCGATTCCGGTAGTGGGGGAAAGAGTTCGCAATTCGTGCAAGGATACGCGCCACTGTGACTGTACAGACGATCTTTCCATGCGTGTGGGAGGTCGTTTTAGGATTAGCAGCTGTTGGAAATAATTTATTTTCCAGTCTTATTAAACATTCTAAATTAGAAGAATATTTTGGATATAAAGACGCTGTTAGGTGGGCTACTGCGTATGCCTGGTCAATAATACACATAAGCTCTATAGTGACGGTTGTAAAGCTATTTCTACTAACGTTTTTCATAACCGTCAGTAACAGGGACCAGTAGAAATAATCTTTTTTTACAGGCGGGTAACTTAGAACCGTCATTTCCACTGGCGGTCGACATAATAAAACGCAGTGAAAATGTGTTTTAAATAGTTAAAAAATATTTTTATTAGGAAGAGGGGCCTCGACATAACAAGTCGTGGCATTTTTCGCACAAAATACAGGGCTACGCGGCCAGTGGGAATCAAACCCACCTATCACTTACTTCATATTTATATTGTGGTTTTGTTGCCCACATATTATAACCAAGCGAGTGTAAGTTGATTGTTTCAGGCTGTAAACGAATTCAAACGAAAAAGTTGTCAAAAAAGTTTTATAACTTTTAAAGTTCTGCAACTTTTGTTTTGACACTTTTCCTATATGTGGTCGTTTACAAAATTTACATTTTGAATTTAACAAATTTAGATAATATTTTTGAGAGCCGAAACGATTTAACAACTACAATATTTCATAACTTTTGTTCGAGAGAAGTTTGTTGCGTGCGTGCGTGCAACGTGCATGGCGCGGCCCAATCCCTAAGGTCTTGTTCGTTTGCGTCGGACTGTATCCGAAATTGTTTCAGCTAATCAAAGTTTATATAAATTAGAGAAGCAATTCAGTTAGTAATCGTTCCGACCCAATCCAACACAAATCAACAAGGGCTAATGGAGATCAACATGCAAGCTGGCTCCGTTCCGTGACCCCGTCCATGCGCGCGCTCGTAACAGCCGGGCCGTTGCGGTGCGTGCGTGCCGCCGGGGAGACAAAAGCTGCGCCCGGCGTCGCAGTGCCAGCGCACGGCCCGTGTCAGGACGACACGGGGTGCGAGCAGCAGCTGTTCCAGGTCCAGCGAACGTGATTCGTTTCCACTTTCCACCACGATTCTCTCCTCCGGCTCTCCCGATTCCCGAAGCAAAGAAGAGTTCCCTACCGACCGTGCTGGTTCGGACGTTCCGTAGCCGTAGCCGTACGCCCGTACCCGTGCGTGAACTGCGACCATTTTGCAGGCCCGGTGGAATGGACCCTTGGATCAAGTTTTATTACTCGAGCCGATTCAAATTTTCGTCTACTACTTTAGTTTTCTTTGTTTCCAAATCAAAACTAAAGAAACATATTTTATGGAGAATTCAGTAGAACTAATCTATTATTACAGACGTTGAAAAATGGTGCAATATTCTTTTTTTTCCATGGTGCCATACGCGCATTTCGTTAAGACTTAGGAGAGAAAGATACAACAGATGAATGCTAAGAGCAACTCCAAACAGCCTAACCTAGCTAAATTTAATGGGAGTACTGAGTACTGTAAAAAAGATACAAAAGTTTCTAATGGATGGCTGTATCCAATAGACTCTCTAAGTTTAGATGCATGATGACCTATAAATCTCACATAACCGAACACATCTCGTTCCTTTCTGCGGTGCATGAATTTTCATCTACAGTTACTGACGGATGCAAACTGACGGTAGCAACGAACTGCAGATTTCCGGGACGCGGATAGCGGCGGACGGTGCCAGACTGCCAGGACCTGGAAGCCTGCAACCTGTAGATTGCCAGCACGATCGAGAAGGTCAGGCGATCGACAGTACAGACAATAGTTGGACATCGAGAAGCTGAAGGCTGTCGTCACGACATCGACGCCCTAATGCCCTATACGATCCCGCCATGACGGTATAGAGTTAGATGATGAGTTTGTATGACGCCATGTATATTTTTATAGGTATCTATGCGCTTTAATGATTGTCCTTGTGAACCTGGTTTGATTCGATTCTTTAATTGAGTGTAATTAGTTATGGAGTAATGTTCACAATTATATATATATATATATATATATATATATATATATATATATATATATATATATATATATATATATATATATATATATATATATATATATATATATATATATATATATATATATATATAACGGGAGCTCTGGGCTTCCAATAGTTAAAGTAAGTCTAGGTCGATCATCCCTGCAATCTGCTTTAACCCAGCGCACCGACTGGACCAGGCTGTCGGTTGCACCACCCGCGCCCACGTCTGTGCGCGCAAAAAATGAATGCATGCATGAGTCAAACACATCCCCTTGTATGCGCATAAATTTAGGAAAAATATGTGTGACA
Organism: Zea mays; assembly: GCF_902167145.1. Taxonomy (NCBI): domain Eukaryota; kingdom Viridiplantae; phylum Streptophyta; class Magnoliopsida; order Poales; family Poaceae; genus Zea; species Zea mays. Next base: position 159,126,279 of record NC_050096.1, read on the forward strand.
ATTTCTATTTTTAAATGTTTTATTTCCTTCATAAATTTAAGATCGCTGCAACAGCCATGCAACTAGACTCGTAAGGACCATTTTATGATATATACTGCTACTAAATATGCTACCCTATGTAGATAATTATGCAATTCGGTATACTGCGTAAAAATATGTTACCAGCTGCATGCACACGAATTTATGATGAAAATAATGTGCAATGAAAGGTAATGAATTGCACGCATAGAAACAAAAAATCGTATTTAATGTTTTATTTCATTCATAAATATAGGATCCCTCCAACAGCCATGCAGCTAAACACATTAGATCTAGTTTATGATATATATTGATACAAATTATACTACATGGTGTAGCTATTTATGCAATTCGTTACACTGCGTAAAAAATCTGGCATATTGTTCACTGGTGGACGCATCTCCGGGTTGGAACGTAATAACATTAAGTTTTGAGCATAAAATCCTTCAATTATAAGCGTAAATATCGAGCCAATGTGAGAGGTTGATAGCTCTATTAGGTTGTTATTACGATCCTATTTTTATGGCAGATCCGAAAAACATGGCAGCCCCATGCATGCGGTTATACAGATCCAAAAATTATGGCAAAATGCATGCATGAGTCAAACACGTTCCCTTGCATGCGCGTAAATTTAGGAAAGATATATGTGACGGTTTCTATTTTAAATGCTTTATTTTCTCCATAAATTTATGATCGCTGCAACAGCCATGCAGCTATACTCGTAATGATCATTTTATGATATATGCTGATACTAAATATACCACACCGTGTAGATAATTATGCAATTCGGTATACTGCGTAAAAATCTGTTACTAACTGCATGCACACGAATTTATGATGGAAAGAATATGCAATGAAAGGAAATAAATTGCATGCATAGAAACAAAAAATCGCATTTAATATTTTATTTTCTTCGTAAATATAGGATCCCTCCAACAGTCATGCAGCTAAACGCATTAGAACTAGTTTATGATATATACTGATACAAATTATACTACACGGTGTATGTATTTATGCAATTCGTTACACTGCGTAAAAAATCTGGCATGTTGTTCACTTGTGGACGCATCTCCGGGTGGAGCGTAAAAACCTTAAGTTTTGAGCATAAAATCTCTCAATTATAAGCATAAATACCGAGTCAATGTGAGAGGTTAATAGCTCTAGTAGGTTATTATTACTATCCTATTTTTATGACAGATCCGAAAACATGGCAGTCGCATGCATGCGGTTTCTATTTTTATACAAATCCAAAAATTATGGCAAAAATCGTGGGAGTTTCCATTGCTTGCGCGCAAATTACGAACAACATAAATTAAGGAATTGCCTTTCCAATGTGCATGCAGTAAACTGATATACGAACTCCGTGTTTAAGCATAAAATCGTACAATTTTTGGCGTAAATAATACATGTGGTAGGCATAAAACACAATAATCGAAAATAAAACTGCGCCGGATCAGAGGATGTCACACGCGATCATCGCTGCGCGCATCTCGGGCCTTCCGTGACGTCGCTCGCTCGAACATCGCGCCTCATGCGTCGCCGTCGCTACTCGCACGTCGACAGGCATCGCTTGCTCGCCGGCCTTGGAAGTGCCGCCTCCTCGGGACCTCGGGGACGTCGCCGCTTGCCCGCACAAGGGCCCCGCTGTCGCTCGCCCTCTGGATCGGGGAGCTACCACCACCGACCTGGGAACCACCACCACTACTCCGGATCGAGGAACCTCCGCTACCACGCGTCGAGGTCATGGAGTTGCGGCCACCGGCTGGGGGTCCACCGCCGTGCACGCTCTAGGGCAACCGCCGTCGTCGCACATGGCGTCGCTAATGAATCAGGGTAGAGCGTAAAAAACTGAACCCTAGCACTCCGGGTCCTGTTTTATAGACGTCCGGATGTGGTCCGGCTTGACCGGATTGCACCGTCCGACCTGGGCTTCCTCTAGTTATTGGAAGCCCAGGGCTCCTAATATATAAACTATATATATATATGAAATATAGAATATTTCCAATATATATGTCTTATAGATCCATCTCATATTAAAAAGATTCTATCTTATCCTTCCATCTTAACCACTTTGTTTATCTCATCCTAGTGAAACAACCATGATGTAATCCAAATAATTAGATCTTATCTAGATTCTATCAAATCTAATGTGAGTTACTTAAACATGTTACTTAATGCTGGTAAAGTAGTTTAGACCCTACTCTGAGAAACATGTTTTAACCTAAAACAACTTGGTCATAAACAAACAAACTGACCAACATGTTCATGATGACCATTCATTCCAACCTAACATCAAATCAGATTCTACCTAATCTCTCTTAGCTGAAAGCCACATACTAAAACCATTGGCCCTAACCTAACTATATTTTATCCTATATAAGAAAATGGCTATACATATATATGTACCCATGCTTTCCTAATCACCTGCTAATTCGTGTTAAAGACGTGAACACAAAAAGTTGTATTAAAACCAATTAGAAAACAAGACTGCAAACCAATCTTTCTGCATCTCTTTTCTACTAATCTCAGGACAAGATTATTTTTAAGGGTAGAATTTGTAACACCCTAAAATTATAACTTGGGATTTAACTTGAAACTCATACAAAGAAAACATAATAGTAGAAAAGCCCCTAAATCTATTTGCTAAAATGGAGAATTCCTCGCTTGAACTATATAATCAAAATTTCTTTTTGAAATATTTAAATTAACTCTTAATATATATTATACATTACTTAGAGTAAATAAGTATTAATTTGTGAAGGAACATTTAATTTAATACACAAAAATATTATAATTATGTGTGTACACTACATGATTCAAACAGTGGTCAAAATGGCTAAAATAATTTATAAACATGTATAAATGTGAATATCATCTCATGCTGGTTTTTTCTATTTGTACTGTGCATTTAACTATAAATTTGAATTTCTGAAACCTAGGTTGAATTCGAACTTGAAATCCAAATTTGAAAACTAGGAAACAAAACTGAAATTAAAAAAAGAGAAAGGGGGAACTTAATTGGCACCTAGGCCACATTTCATCGCGCTGGCCCATTCTCCCAGCCAACCGGTCTCGGCCCCTTTGCCAGCTGCGGCCTCCCTCAGCCCAACTACCTCCCGCCACTAACACCTAGGACCGGGTCGTTAGCCTTCATGGACTCACATCACATGCGTCGGTGACGTCGTTCCACTGACGTGTGGGCCATCACGGGCATAACCATCACCCAGCTCAAGAACGCTACAATGTCACCATAACAGAAGCCGTATGCGCCGTGATCCTCTCTCCCAAATCCCAACTGAATGCCAACTGGGTGTCCTTGGGTGGTGAATAAATATCGACCCTTCCCTAGGCTCCTTGGCCTATCCAATCCGTGAGCGAGGCCATGGTTGCATAGCATTCCTCGATGCTGAGATATCAAGGAGAGGGAGAGAGAGTCACCGCACCTAGAACCTATCCTCACCGGCGCCTAGGGGTCGGAGGGTGGTGGAGGTGCTTCGCCATCACATGAGGTGTTTGGGCGAGGCATCGTGGAACCTTGGGAACAACCGGAGTGTCATTAATTTCTCGCCGGAGTCGGAGGAAGCCATGAAGCCGCCATCCGTCGTCACAGGGGTTCTACATGGCCTAATAGCTGGTAATTATCTGCCCCTTTCGATCGCCTTGTCCGGTTCTTAGCGTTGAACCGATTAGTCATGAGATTCGTGTACCGGGGCTCCTGTGCGCATTTGCCGGCCATGGTCGCTGCCGCATGGGCCCTATGCGCCGTCGTGGGGTGCTCGGGTGCTAGCGCGGGGGAGGGAGAAGACCTCTGCATCGTTCATCTGCTGATGGACGGTCATGGTTAGAAGGAAGGTGCCGCTTGGTCGGATGCATTTTGAGCCATCGATCTGGAAATGGGAGGCCAGGATTAGAGCTTGGGTTATCCCTTTGGTTTGCCGATCTGGATCGTTGATTTAACGATGAACGACTCTGAGTTCATACCTGTTCGGAAATAGATCCGGGCCATGGATTGGAACCGAACGATTTAGATTAGAACTCGGTTCATTAAAATTTGACCGTCGAACTTGGATCTGATGGACAAAATTGCGTACCGGTTCGTGGTGGGTTGGGTCTAATCTGGACACCGGATTCGATCGGACGATTGTAGTAACGCGACACCCCTTCGGCTCGTCTGTTTTGCAAAAGAGACCCTAGGAAATTAGTAATCAACCCACCATCCAACCTAGTTAGAAAGTAATTACAACTGAATCCTGATACTTATGGATAGAACCCCGTGGTTTCTGAAAATTGTGCGCGCAGCCCAGAAAGTGAATAAATCAAATAAAATATTATAGAAATAATTCCAGAAACTTGTTAAATCCATAATTAATTCAGCTTAACTTCTTTTTGATCCATTCCAATTGCATTAATTTCATATTAATATTGTTTATCATCTAGTAACCTTATTTTGTTAAGAAATATAGGTTAGAAATATACACTTAAATTGTTTATTTTTAGCACCTAAACCTTCGAAAAATCATAACTTTATAACTGTAACTCCGAATTTAGTGGTTCTCGAACCTAGGTTCCAGTTGCGAAGCATAGATCATTATTATGCAGTATGGTCTCATGTTTGGTGTAATGTTAATTTTGCCTATACCATGTTTGTTTGTATTGCTACGAGTAGCAGCGAGGTTACGAGTCATTTGAAGACCAAGTTGGTACCTAGTAATCTCGAGTCTAAGGTAAGTTGTGCCCTTGATCACTTTTCTTTACCCAATAATGTTCCTATTAATCACTGTGACATGCTCAGGTGAAAGTCGCCTAGAGGGGGGGGTGAATAGGCGAAACCTAAAAATTACAAACTTTGAACACGCACCATACCCGGGGTTAGGGTTAGAAATAAATTCGGAGTGCGGAAGATCGTTCCTCTTGCTATGAGTTGATCAATCAATGCGGATAACTTTGGGAGCTAACTCAAAACAATATGAGCAAGAGAACATTAGAGAGAGAGAGAGAGAAGAGGGGAGAAACAAATCGAGTGATGAAGATCAACACAAATGAACACGTTGATTTGTTTCCCGAGGTTCGGTTCCAAAGAACCTACTCCTCGTTGAGGAGGCCACAAAGACTGGGTCTATTCCAACTCTTTCCATCTCTCAATCGATCACTTAGCCCGATCGAGTGCTTCTTAATCACACGGGTCACTAAGACCCCACAAGGATCACCACACAATTAGGTGTCTCTTTCTAGATTTACAAAGCACTTAGAAAGATTAGAGTGAGAATAAGAAAGCAACCAAGCAACAAGAGCAACAAAAGAAACACGAATCACCCTCTCTCAAGTCACTAAGCACTTGATTTGATTTTGGAGCTTGGAGAGGATTTGATGCTTTGATTGTGTCTTAGAGTGTATACTTTTGCTCTAGTATTGAATGGAGAAGTTGCAATGCTTGGATGGCTTGAATGGAGGTGGTTGGGGGTATTTATAGCCTCCAACCACTTCCTACCCGTTGGCTGACTTTGTTGACGATGGGCACAACGGACAGTCCGGTGGTGCACCGGACACTGCACTGTTCACTGTCCGGTGCGTGCCACGTCAGCCGGTTGTTGGGGTTTGGAGCTGTTGACCGTTGAAGTCCTTTATCCTCTTGCAGCACCGGACAGTCCAGTGCATTCTGACTTTGTAGACTGGCTCTGACTTCTGACGGTCAGACTATACTATAGTCGACTGTTGGGCGAAGTTGACCGTTGCTCCGTTGGTGCACCGGACAATCCAGTGAATTATAGCAGACGCGCGATGAGAAAACCCGAGAGCGGCCAGTTCACGCGGTGGTCGGCCAGGGCACCGGACATTGTCCGGTGCGCCACTAGCTGCACTTATTCTTGTATGCTCCAAACTTTGTAGAATTCTTTCAAGTCTTTTTCTTTGTATGTTAATGTTGAACTTTATGCACCTGAGAACAATAGTAACTAGACACACTAGTTAGTCCATATGGTTTGTGATGGACGCCAAACACCAAAATCGGTTATAGGAAATGGTTAAGCCCATTTCGCTTTCAATCTCCCCCTTTTTGGTGATTGATGCCAACACAAACCAAAACAAATACAGAGTGTAGAAATGTAACTAGTTTGTAATTTGACAGATGTGCATAAGTTACTTTGAAATGAACCAACTGAAAGTATTTCTAAGTATACATGGTTGCTTTTGTAGGAAACAGGTGACGCCTAAGAGGGGTGAATAGGACTTCTAAAACTTTCACTAAACTAGGCAACAAATAAATCCCTAGAGCAAAACCTATACAAATAATCAAACTAGAATGTGCAAACTAGGTTTTGTCTAAGTGTTGCTATCTCTACCATAATGATTAAGTTTCAATCTACACTATATAAGTATAAAGACAAGATTGAAACTTAAATGCTTAATATAAATGCGGAAACTTAAAGACCAAGGTAGAGATGCAAACTCTCATGGATGACGCTGGTATTTTTTCTGAGGTATCCGGAACCACCAAGGTCTCGACTAATCCTCGTTGGTGCCCCTACGCAAAGGGAAGCCCATGCGAGGGCCAAGCACCTCGATCGAGTAACTCCGTAGAGAGCCGCAGGCCTTCTCCACGCGCAAGTGGTGCTTGAAAGGGAATTAGGCTTACACCTATTTTCCTAATTGATTTTGGTGGTTGAATTGCCCAACACAAATAATTGGACTAACTAGTTTGCTCTAGATCATATATTCTACAGGTGCTAAAGGTTCATCTACAACTATACTAAATCGACTGTCCGGAATACCGTAGATTATTCCGGACAGGAGAAGCTTTTTGGAAAAACAGGCCAAGCGCGGACCGTCCGGGCCCTTGCGGCGGACCGTCCGCAACACCAGGATGACCCTCGGACAGAACCAATGCAAAAATACAAGTCTACACTACGGACCGTCCGGAGGAAAAGCAAGGACCGTCTGAGACCTTGTGCGGACCGTTCGGCCTCAGGCGCGGACCGTCCGGTAGGTGAGGAATCGAAAAACTCGAAGGTGACGGGTTCAGAAAAATGAATTATAGCGTCCTCGAGGACCGTCCGGGGTGCACGACCGCACAGTCCGCGACTGGCTTTATCTGACATCTGACGACGCATTAAATGCAATATAGCCGTTGATATAGCCGTTACTGCTGACCGTTGCGTTTTCAGCCGTTGATCTACAGGGGCGGACCGTCCGGACCAGGCGGGCGGACCGTCCGCGGTCGGCAGAATGGAGCAACGGCTAGGAAGTGGTTGGTGGCTATAAATACAACCTCAACCACCTCCATTCACTACACCCAAGCATTCCAACCTTCAACATTCAATACAAGAGCTAGCAATCCATTCCAAGACACAATCAAAGCCTCCAATCTCTCCAAGTTCCACAATTGAGACAAGTGATCATTAGTGATTAGTGACTTGAGAGAGAAAGTGATCCGTGTGTTATTTGTCGCTCTTGTCGCTTGGCTTTTGCAATCGTGCTTTCTTTCAATCTTTCTTGCGATGAACTCAATTGTAACCAAGGCAAGAGAAACCAATTGTGTGGTGGTCCTTGCGGGGAAGTTTGTTCCCGTTTGATTGAGAAGAAGAAGCTCACTCGGTCCGAGGGACCGTTTGAGAGAGGGAAAGGGTTGAAAGAGACCCGGTCTTTGTGACCACCTCAACGGGGAGCAGGTTTGCGAGAACCGAACCTCGGTAAAACAAATCCACGTGTCACACTCCTTATTCGCTTGCGATTTGTTTTCCACCCTCTATCGTGGACCTGATTATATTTCTAACGCTAACCCGACTTGTAGTTGTGATTATTTTTGAGAATTTCAGTTTCGCCCTATTCACCCCCCCTCTAGGCGACTTTCAATTGGTATCAGAGCCCGGTGCTTCATTAGAGCCTAACCGCTCGAAGTGATGTCGGGAGATCACGCCAAGAAGGAGATGGAGACCGGCGACAAGCCCACTACAAGCCACGGGGAAACTTCATCGGAAGAGTCCCGCAACAAGAGGAAGGAGAAGAAGGACTCCTCCAACAAAGGGAAGGGGAAGGAGAAGAAATCCTCTTCCCACAAGTCGCATCGGAGAGGCGACAAGCATAAGAGGATGAGGAAAGTGGTCTACTACGAGACCGACTCTTCATCACCATCAACCTCCGACTCCAATGCGCCGTCCGTAACTTCTAAGCGCCAAGAGCGCAAGAAGTATAGTAAGATCCCCTTATGCTACCCCCACATTTCAAAGCGTACTCCTTTTCTCTCCGTTCCATTAGGCAAACCACCGGTTTTTGACGGTGAAGATTATAACATGTGGAGTGATAAAATGAGGCATCATCTAACCTCACTCCACACAAGCATATGGAATGTTGTTGAGTTAGGTGTACAGGTACCTTCCGTAGGGGATGAGGACTACGACTCAGACGAAGTTGCCCAAATCCACCACTTTAACTCCCAAGCCACCACTATACTCCTCGCCTCTCTAAGCCGAGAGGAGTATAATAAGGTGCAAGGGTTAAAGAGTGCGAAGGAAATTTGGGACGTACTCAAGACCGCGCACGAGGGAGACGAGGTGACAAAGATCACCAAGCGGGAGACGATCGAGGGGGAGCTCGGTCGCTTCATGCTTCACCAAGGGGAGGATCCACAAGCTATGTACAACCGCTTGAAGACCTTGGTGAACCAAGTGCGCAACCTCGGCAGCGAAAAATGGGATGACCATGAGATGGTCAAGGTTATTCTTAGATCCGTCATATTTCTTAACCCTACGCAAGTTCAATTAATTCGAGGTGATCCTAGATATAAGCTAATGTCTCCCGAAGAGGTTATAGGAAAATTTGTGAGCTTTGAGCTAATGATTAAAGGCTCAAAGAAAATCATCGAGCAAGGCACCTCCTCCACGCTCGAAGCTCAACCGGTGGCATTCAAGGCGACGGAGGAAAAGAGGGAGGAGTCTACATCAAGTAGACAACCCATTGATGCCTCCAAGCTCGACAATGAGGAGATGACTTTAATCATCAAAAGCTTTCGCCAAATCCTCAAGCAACGGAAGGGGAAGGATTACAAATCCCGTTCCAAGAAGGTTTGCTACAAGTGTGGTAAGCCCGGTCACTTTATTGCCAAATGTCCTATTTCTAGTGACAGTGACAGGGGCGACGACAAGAAGGGAAGAAGAAAGGAAAAGAAGAGGTACCACAAGAAGAAGGGCGGCGATGCCCATGTGTGCCGCGAGTGGGACTCCGACGAGAGCTCCACCGACTCCTCCGACGAGGACGCCGCCAACATCGCCGTCACCAAGGGACTTCTCTTCCCCAATGTCGGCCACAAGTGCCTCATGGCAAAGGACGGCAAAAGGAAGAAGGTTAAATCCAAATCCTCCACTAAATATGAGTCCTCTAGTGATGATAATGCTAGTGATGAGGAGGATAATTTGCGTACTCTTTTTGCCAACCTAAACATGCAACAAAAGGAAAAATTAAATGAACTAATTAGTGCCATCCATGAGAAGGATGAACTCTTGGACTCCCAAGAGGACTTCCTAATCAAGGAAAACAAAAAGCATGTTAAAGTTAAAAATGCTTACGCTCTAGAAATGGAAAAATGTGAAAAACTATCTAGTGAGCTAAGTACTTGCCATGAGACTATTGACAATCTTAGAAATGAAAATGCTAGATTAATTGCTAAGGTTGATTCACATGTTTGTGATGTTTCAATTCCCAATCTTAGAAATGATGATTTGCTTGCTAAGATTGAAGAATTAAACATCTCTCTTGCTAGCCTCAGGATTGAAAATGAGAAATTAATTGCTAAGGCTAAAGATTTTGATGTTTGCAATGTTACCATCTCTAACCTTAGAAGTGAGAATGATATATTACATGCTAAGGTTGTAGAATTAAAATCTTGCAAACCCTCTACATCTACCGTTGAGCATGTTTTCATTTGCACTAGATGTAGAGATGTTGATATTGATGCTATTCATGATCATATGATCTTAATTAAACAACAAAATGATCATATAGCAAAATTAGATGCTAAAATTGCCGAGCATAACTTAGAAAATGAAAAGTTTAAATTTGCTAGAAGTATGCTCTATAATGGGAGACGCCCTGGCATCAAGGATGGCATTGGCTTCCAAAGGGGAGACAATGTCAAACTTAATGCCCCTCCTAAAAGATTGTCTAATTTTGTTAAGGGCAAGTGTCAGTGTTTTGGGTCCGACCGCACACCCGGGGTTGCCCCTCAAGGTGTTTTTAGGAGTAGGACGGTGTCGACAACTGTAGCAAAATGGTTCGTGCCGATTGCACGAGGGACAGTGGACAAGGTTTACAGGTTCGGGCCGCTTAGAGATGCGTAACACCCTACGTCCTGGTGAGTATGCTTGGTGAACGTGGTTACAAGAGAGCTCTCCGGATTGAGAATACAGAGAGTTGGTGTGGGTGGCTACGTTATAGGGTCGATCGTTCTGAAGGGGTGCCCCCTAGGCCTTATATACTCGACCGTGGGGCAATACATGTGGATATGATAACAACGTGTAGCTAAAAGATAGTGAACTGTTTGAGTTTATCTTCCTGTAGTTCTGCCGACTTATCCTCGCATGGCTCCGTTGCATGGGGGCTCTAGCGCGGGAAAGTCGGATCTCTGTTGTGGTCGCTCGCTCGATGTTGTGGGTCGTCCGGGTTTGCACCAATCCGGCCTCATGTCGATCTGCTTTGCTGGTTGTCTCTCCCCAGGCCCACGAAAGAATGACCTTACGATTTATTGGGCCCTTGGGCCTTTCGTGAGGTCTTTTACTCTTTTAGTGGACCCGGGGGATATCTATCCCCCACAAGCCCCCGATCTTTGGGTTAATTTAGAGGTAATCAGCCCAAAGATCCTAGGTCCAGCTTGCAGGTGATTTGAAGAAAATGACTTCTTATTGTCTCCTCCTGCTTTGATCACTCGTAGACCGAAGCTTTGTTTCGTGCTTGTGCCTTAGAGGTCGGCATTTCAATTTGTAGGATTCTAAACTTCATTGGGTGCACCGGAGGTGCACCCAATGGGTGTAGCCCCCGAGCTTCGAGTAGATTTTAGAAAATAATCTACTCGAAGGTCTTCCCCAGAAATTATTTCCATTTGTGCTCCTGCGTTTTGGTTGAGGGCCGGCCTTTTAATCTTATCCCACGCCTTAGAAGTCGGCACTATCTTGGCTTGGAATGATAATCCATGGGGTGCACCGAAGGTGCACCCAATGGGTGTAGCCCCCGACCTTCAAATGGATTTTTGAGGATAATCCATTTGAAGGTCTTCCTTTTGTGTCTCTTTGCTGAAAATTATCCTTTCTGTTTGTAAAAATTGGCATGAAGCTATCCACATTATGCTTTGGAGGTCAGCATTATGTCATTAGTATTATGCTTCAGAGGTCAGCATATATTTTGTCTTTAGCAGCCGAGTTCGCAATCCATCCATATCTTGCTAGGTAGTGCAATTTATTTGCTCTACGACTGATTGGACGTTTGATGGACGTTCTCTGTCTAGTCTTCACGTCGCTTCTGTCGGCCATATTTTGTACTTCACTGGCTATATTTGGCTTTCCTCTGATCCTTACTGATATCTCATTTTTGTCTTGAGGTATTCACTGCGTGCCCTGCACAGATGTGACCATTTTGAAAAATATACTGATAATTCCTGGGCGTCCCCCCCAATGGGTGTGGGCAAGGGACGGCTTGGTACGCTGAGTGTTTTAGCCGGCTGCTTCTGAGTAGTAATGTGATGTGACGGCGGGTGTAATCATATCCTCCGCGCTGTTGACTAGAGTCCCAATGGGTGTTGTGTTGCGTGAAACGGCGTCAGCCGCCTGACGTGTCTTTAGACGGGTTGAAGTGCTTATTGAATGCTTTGCGACTGTTCAGTGACCGCAGTTGGAGGTGAGCGGTTGCCTTCTCCTTCTATAAATAACGTCGTTGTCTCTCTGGCTTTTTCACATCTCTCGCTGTTCTCTGTTGCTTCCCTTTCTTCTCTCCCTTTTGCTTCCACCATGGGCAAGAACAATAAGCGCAAGCGTGAGCCAACTCCTCCATCGGAGGAGTTTGGTGACTCGGAGTACTCAGAGGAGGAGTTCTCCTCTGAGTCTGAGGGGTCTCCGGCTCCCATCCCCCTGCGTGAGTCGTCTGACGACTCAGACGACTCCCAGGGGCTCGCGGCGGAGGTCTGGACGTACATCCGGGCCGTCGAGCGCTCCGGGCTCGAGGGCTCGGATGAGTCGGAGTACTCCTCGGATGAGGAGGACTCGGACGGCGGCGGTGAGGACGAGGACGACGACGACGACGACGACGGTGGCGACGGTGACGGCAGCGGCAAGGGCGGCGGCGGCGGCAGCAAGGGCAGCAACCGGGGCGGCAGCAGCAGGGGCAGCACCAGGGGCGGCAGCAACAGTGGCGGCAGCGGCGGCGGCAGCAACAGGGCCAGTGGCTAGATGCCACTGGTCTTTTAGATATTAGTATAGTATAGTTAGAATAATGTAGTAGTAGCAGGGAAGTATCAACTCGTAAAGAGTTGATTTGTAAGTATGTTATCTTCCTTCTAATGAAAGAATGATGTTGGCTTCTCCTTGATGATTGTCCTGCTCATTTGCGAAGCTGATTCCTTTGAGACAGTAAGTGAATAACTTGGGCATCAAACTGATGCTTTCAGAAATAGCTGCCGAGTAACTTGTAGATGGTGTCGGCGCTTTAGAGGTAACTGCCGAGTGACCGAACACAATATCGGAGTTTTAGAAATAACTGCTGAGCGACTTGAGACGATGTCAGAGGGCGACGTCAGCATTTTAGAGGTAACACCGAGCGACTGAAGGGCGACGTCGGCGTTTTAGAGGCAACGCCGAGCAACTGAACACTATATCAGCGTTTTAGAGGCAACGCCGAGTGATTGGAAAGCGACGTCAGCATTTTAGAGGTAATGCCGAGCGACTGAACACGATATCAGCGTTTTAGAGGTAACACCGAGCGATTGGAAAGCGACGTCAGCATTTTAGAGGTAATGCCGAGCGACTGAACACGATATCAGCGTTTTAGAGGTACCGTCGAGCGACTGGAGGGCGACGTCGGCGTTTTAGAGGCAACGCCGAGCAACTGAACACTATATCAGCGTTTCAGAGGCAACGCCGAGTGATTGGAAAGCGACGTCAGCATTTTAGAGGTAATGCCGAGCGACTGAACACGAAATCGGCGTTTTGGAGGCAACGCCGAGTGATAGCAGGCCGCGCGAGCCACTTTGAGGATGATAGCCGAGTGATGAGGTGGCGCACCGGTGTTTTGGAAATAACTGCCGGATGACCACGTGGCACGGAAGTGTTTTGGAAATAACCGCCGGGTGCTGACTGGGCACTTTTTGAAACGGTATCTGGCTCGGGAATATCCCATAAGTGCTGTGCCTTTAGCCGCCTCTGCTTTCCGTGCCCTAGTTCTTGCTTTCTGGCTTCCAAATCCCCTCTGCAATTTGCCTTCCACTCTGCTCGCCGGTAGAATCGAGATGGCGCCTAAGAGGAAAAACTCGAGTTCGTCTGCTGTGGTGATTCCTCCAATCGACCCCAACAGCCAGTTGCCTTTCGCAGGTAACCACATGTCCGTCATTTCTGAGCCTGAACTTCTCCATCTTGTATCTATCAGGGTTCTTCCTCCGCGGGAACTCTGTTCTTGGTGGATTTGCCATGGGTTTACCGTTCCAACTGAGGATACCCATGAGTCCGTTGTCTATGCCCCTTTCCTTCTCCGCGGCCTTGGCCTTCCCATTTCTCCCTTTTTCCGCGGCCTCCTTGATTTCTACCATCTTAACTTGACCCATTTGAACCCCAATTCAATCCTGCAAATCTCCATTTTCGTTCATTTATGCGAGGCCTTTTTTGGCGTGCTGCCGCATTTCGGTCTGTGGAAATACTTGTATCATTGTCGCCCTGGGATGGCTGGGGGACAACATCAGTTGGTTGGGGGTGCTAGCTTGGAGATGCGCCGCGGGAGGAAGACTGAATATCTCGAGATCCCTCTCAAGGACAGTATCAAGGGATGGCGCTTGGAGTGGTTCATAGTTGAGAATTATGGGAATTCTCTCCCCTCCCGGTCGGGAAGACAGCCGGACGTTCGCACCCCAAGCTGGACCGAGTCTCCCACAGATCAGGAGGTAGCTGAGGCAGGTGTGTTGCTAGCTGAAGTTGGACTGCTGAAAGAGAGGGGACAGACTGCTGAAGCCGTGGTTACTGATTTTGTTTTCAAGAATATTCAGCCATTGAAAGACAGGGCATACCCAGCTTATCTGTATCGAGGGCTAGCCGACTCAACTCGGGTTACCAACAGAAGAATTCCCTCTGCAGACTTGGTGAGCCGACTTGAGATGATCCTTAGGGGCAAAGTGTCAAATGTTGGTGCTCCAGTGGCATACTCGGCCTGGAACCTGCCTCCTCCCAAAGCCTTCACCCTTTTTGTGTCGAATCCACCTGTCACTGATGGCAGTTTGGGCCTTAGAGTGCGACCCTCTGCTGATGAAGTTAGTGCCTTGGTTTCTTCGCTTGGGGAGATTCCTGATGACGAACGGTAGGTCCATTTTGAGGTGCCCTTGAACCCTAGTGATGCAGAGATAAGTGCTATGCTTGATTTGCTGGCTGAGGATTCTTCCGACGCTGCTCCTGCTGGGGCGTTGGTAGTGGCGCCCCTCCCAGAGGCTGATACAACTTTGGATACTCAGAAGCCTGTCAGTACTCGCCCGAGGCGCCCTTGCCGAGCCAATCAGCCTGATCCTTCTGCTGATGAGCAGAAGAAGAAAAGAAGACGCCTCCGGCGAGTATCCAGTTTGGATCGGGACGCTGGTACCTCGGTTCCTGCTACTGAAGAAGTGCCTGCGACTGGATTTACTGATGCTGACCCCAATGGGTGTACCCAATCCGCTGCTGATCCCAATGTGGGTGCTCCATCTGTTGCTGATCCCAATGGGGGTGCTGCTTGTGTTGCCAATGTGGATGACGAGGAGGAAGAAAATGAAATTCCTTTGACTCGGAAAAACAGTCGGCAGTTCATCGCCAGCGGTGAAAGTAGTGGAGTTCCCTCTCCTGCTTTGTATGCCCTCATTGGTCTGCAAGAACTGTCCCTGGCCAACTTTGATCAGACTCTTGAGGATATGGTCCCAGAGGACTTGTTGTCGGAGCCAGTGGATGATGGTGCAATGGAGGTTTGCGCTGACGTGCCTGATGCTGGGTTGAGGTCATCCCGTGCCTCGTCGACCTTAGAGTGCGATCTTGAGGGTTGGGAGACTGACTTGGATCGTCCTGGTCCTATGGAAGTAGCTGAGGGCCCGTCAACCTTAGAGGTGGCTACTGCAGAGAACTTGGACCCCAAGGATGGTGCTGACACATGCCCAGCCCCCGAGGATGTCGCCGGGGATGACTTGGCTCGGGTGGGGAGTGTAAGCCACTGCCCAGCCCCCGAGGGTGCTGCCGGGGATGATCCGGCTCAAGTGGGCAGTGCAAACTATGACCCAGCCCCCGAAGGTGCCCGAGCGGGGTCTCCCTCCTGTACTTCCATGGACGTTCATGCGGGATCTCCTCCACACTCTGGCTGTATGGTGGTAGCCCAAGCCTTGGACCAGGGAGTCGCTTTAGAGGGCAGCGTCCCCGCTGACCGAGTGTTGAGCTCTGTTGATGGTATCGAGCTGGTTCCTGCTGGTTTGTTGCAAGTTGCTTTGGGCGGTGGCCTTACACCTGGTTATCAATTGATCTCTCCTGATTTGGGGATCCCTTCGTTCTTTTCCAACCTCCAGGTACTGTGATGTATTTTAGCTTGATTTTCACATTGCATGAACTGCTGTCATTACACTCATCTGTTCTCCTCATCAGGCTTTGGTGGGTGGGATGGCTAGCCAGCTGAGGCTACAGGGTGCTTCTGTCCCAGAAGTAGCTTCGTCTCTTGCATGTTGGAATCTAGTGTCACTTCAACATCGCGTCTCTGAATTGGAGGCAACCAACGCTGGTTAGTGCTTTTTTGCTTCTCTTTGCCTTCACTGTGGACTGCTTTACATTCTGACCCCCTTTTGTTTGATTATCTCCTGTTAGGAATGACTCGGCAGATCTCAATTCTTGAGGAAAAACATTCCCGAGATCAGGCTAAATTGGTTCAGTGGTGTACCGATTTTGAGGAAAAGTACTCTCAGAGCCAAACTGAACTGGGTCAGGTCTCCGCTGCCTTGGATGACGCCAATGCACTGAGTTCTTCTCTTCATGCTCAGCTCAATTCTGAGAAGGTGATTTACAAAACTGTACTTTGCCTTGTTGTATTCCTATTACTTGCTTGGGTTTTGAGGGGGATGACTTTTGCTTGCAGGAAGAAAAACGTATCCTTGCTGCTTCTCGTGACAGTCTTGACAGATTGTATCGTGATTCTAGCAACTCGCTGACCATCTTGGAGAGGAGTCACCGCTTTACTATGGAAGAATTGGACAATCAACGCTGTAAGCTGCAGGAATCCGCGGATGAAGTGACCCGTCTCAAACAGCTGATATCAGCGAAGGACGCTACCATCAAAGAACTCCGAGCTTCCAAGAAATCCATTGTCCAGGAGTTAGAAACTGCTCGACTGGCTGCTAAGGTTGCCGAAGAAACTTCTGTTACTCTCAGAGCCCAGCGCGACAGAGCCATGGACAAGGCTATTCGGGTGGGGCGAATCTTGATGAGGAGGCCCGGTGTGGTTGTTCCCGAAGATATAAGGGCTGATGTGAATGCTGCCCCTGATTCCTTAAGTCGCCCTTCTTCGTCGGTCGCTCCTGAGAAAGATATTGCGAAATAGAGAAACACTTTGCGTGCTTTGAGCGCGCGGTTAGCATGATCGAATATTTGTTAGAGGACATCGGTTCAGCATTCGAATGATATAGTTACTCTCTTATTGTTTCAGAATTCATCAGTTCGTAAATTTGCAGTAGTAAAATAATGCGTGATGGTTATGAAATTCGTTTGCGGGATATTGAAGTCATCCTTATATGAGTAATTGTAATCTCGTCGGATCGCCTTAAGTCGCTGCTGACTTAAGTCGCTTGCTTTTGTTGATAGGGCGTAGTGGTCACCCTGAATCGCGTAGTCGTGAGCATGTTGCACCGGCTTAAGTCGCCACCGACTTTAGCCGATTGCTCCGTTAGTAGGGCATAGTGGTCACCCCGAGTTAGGTAAGCGTGAGCATGTCGCACCGCCTTAAGTCGTTGCCGACTTAAGCCGATTGCTCCGTTAGTAGGGCATAGTGGTCACCCCGAGTTAAGTAAGCGTGGGCATGTCGCACCGCCTTAAGTCGTTGCCGACTTAAGCCGATTGCTCCATTAGTAGGGCATAGTGGTCACCCCGAGTTAAGTAAGCGTGAGCATGTCGCACCGCCTTAAGTCGTTGCCGACTTAAACCGATTGCTCCGTTAATAGGGCATAATGGTCACCCCGAGTTAAGTAAGAATGCAAGTCAATCGTGAACAAACTGAGTATCTTTGAAACCCCTTTTTATTGATGACATATTTCCACTTTACAGAGTACATCGTCGTCCCGATAGCTTCTGAAATACAGCTAGGGATAAAACTTCCTGAGGTGTTCTATGTTCCAGGAGTTCCCGACTTCTGTGCCATCCATCTGAGTGAGACGATATGATCCTGGCCGAGTGACTTCTGCTACTATGAAGGGTCCTTCCCATAAGGGCGATAACTTGTGCTGTCCTTCCCCCGTTAGAATTCGGTGGAGGACGAGATCTCCTACTGAAAAGGATCGCTGTCGCACAGCCTTGTCGTGATAGCGCCTTAGAGTCTGCTGGTACCGTGCTGATTGGATTGCCACATTCAGCCGTTCTTCTTCAAGTATATCAATGTCCTCTAGCCTGGTGGCCTCGACTTCTGCTATGTTTTCGAAGATCAACCTTGGCACCCCAAACTTGAGATCGGCGGGTAGCACTGCCTCCGACCCATAGACCATGAAGAAAGGAGTGTTTCCATGCAGAGCTCGGCTAGGTTGGGTTCTTAGGCTCCAAACGACATAGGGCAATTCCCTTATCCACTTTCCTGCGAATTTTTCATTCTTATCGAAGACCTTTTTCCTGAGTGCCTCCAATATCATCCCGTTGGCTCGCTCAACCTGCCCGTTGGCTCTTGGATGTGCTACAGATGCATACTTGATCTGAATGCTCTTTTGCTCGCAGAAGTCGAAGAACTCTGAACTTGTGAAGTTGGATCCTAAGTCAGTTATGATGCTGTTTGGTATCCCGAATCTGAATATTATGTCTTGTATGAATTCCACGGCCTTAGCAGAGGTTAAAGAAGCAATGGGCTTGAGCTCTATCCATTTAGTGAATTTGTCGATCGCTACCAATACATGAGTGTATCCCCCTTGAGCTTTCTTGAAAGGTCCAATCATATCCAGTCCCCAGCATGCGAAAGGCCAAGTTACTGGTATGGTCTGCAGTTGCTGTGCTGGCAGATGTTGTTGCTTTGACAAGTATTGGCAAGCTTCGCACCTCTGAACTAACTCGGCTGCATCGTTCTTTGCTGTTGGCCAATAGAATCCTGACCTAAAGACCTTCCCGACTAGTGTTCTGGAGGCTGCATGTATTCCACATTGCCCAGCATGTACCTCCTCCAGAAGTTGCTTCCCAGTGGACGGGAGGATGCACTTCATGAAGACGTCTGATGCACCCCTTCTGTACAATGTCTCCCCAATGAGTGTGTAGTGAGCCGACTGCCTGACAATGCGCTCGGCCGAGTTCTTGTCATCTGGTTCTTCTTCATTCTTTATATACTTGATGATTGGCCTTCTCCAGTCGTCAGAGTCTGACTCGGGTTGATCTATAATGTTGCACTCTTCTGTTTGATCCATTGAGATACTCGGCTGTAGTATTTCTTGCACAAAGACTTCGGGTGGGACCTAAGTTCGACTGGATCCTAGCTTGGACAGTACATCGGCTGCTGCGTTCCGATCTCTTTCTACATGATGAAATTCCAGACCCTCAAATTTATCTTCCAGCTTTCGGACGGCAATGCAGTATTTTCCCATTGAATCGCTTGAACAATCCCACTCTTTGTTTATCTGGCTAATGACTACCAGAGAGTCTCCGTATACCATCAATCTCTTGATGCCCAATGATATGG
The DNA here is from genome assembly GCF_902167145.1 of Zea mays. NCBI lineage: Eukaryota > Viridiplantae > Streptophyta > Magnoliopsida > Poales > Poaceae > Zea > Zea mays. Next base: position 159,145,395 of record NC_050096.1, read on the forward strand.
CGATGTTCAATCCATGGATCAGAGCTTCATACTCGGCTGCATTGTTGGAGGCCGGAAATAGCAACTGGAGGGCGTATTTGAGGTGCTCACCTCCAGGTGCGGTGAAGAGAATCCCCGCTCCTGCTCCCTGCAGCCTCAGCGAGCCATCAAAATACATTCGCCATACTTCTGCAGTCTCTGGGTTATCTGGTACTTGCTGTTCAGTCCACTCTGATATGAAATCGACCAGTGCTTGAGTTTTGATGGCAGTGCGGGGTCGGAACTCGATGTCATGAGATCCCAGCTCGCAAGCCCACTTGGCTATTCGGCCAATGGCTTCCTTGTTGTGAAGAATATCCCCTATTGGAAAACCAGTGACTACTATGACTTTGTGGTCATCAAAGTAGTGACGTAGCTTGCGGGCAGTTAGAAGTACTGCATATAATAGCTTCTGAACTTGAGGATACTTTTTCTTTGAGGGGCCTAGAACTTCACTAATGAAGTAAACAGGATGTTGCACGGGGTAGGCATGTCCTTCCTCTGCTCGCTCGACTACCAACGTGGTGCTTACCACGTGAGTCGTGCAAGAGACATACAGTAGTAGATCTTCAGCTTGTTGAGTTGACGTAGCTCGTCGGGGTGGCTTCAGTACTGGTGGTGTTGTCAAGAATTTCTTCAGTGCATCTAGAGCCTCCTGTGCTTCTGAAGTCCACTGAAACTTATCCACCTTCTTGAGTAGTTTGTAAAATGGCAAACCTTTTTCCCCCAGCCTGGATATAAATCTGCTCAGAGCTGCCATACATCCAGTAAGTCGCTGAACCTTCTTTTGTGATCGAGGTGCTTCCATCTTCATGATAGCTTCAATCTTATCCGGATTAGCCTCAATTCCCCGGTGGCTGATAATAAACCCGAGTAACTTTCCTGCTGGTACCCCGAAAACACACTTTTCGGGATTAAGCTTCCATCTATATCGTCTCAGACTGTTGAAAACCAGCTGTAAGTCTTCGATGAAGTTTTCCGAATTCTCCGATTTGATTACCACATCATCTACGTAGGCCTCCACACGCTTGCCCCAGTGATCGGCTAAGCACGTTTCGATGGCTCTCTGATAAGTCGCTCCAGCGTTTTTGAGGCCGAACGGCATGGAGGTATAACAGAAAGCACCAAACGGAGTGATGAATGCCGTTTTTTCCTCGTCTTCCTTCACCAAACTAATCTGGTGGTATCCGGAATAGCAATCCAAGAAAGACAGCACAGAACATCCAGCGGTGGAGTCCACCACCTGATCTATCCTTGGGAGCCCGAAGGGATCCTTCGGACAGTGTTTGTTGAGATCAGTATAGTCGACGCACATGCGCCAATCCACTTTATTCTTTTTGAGTACAAGAACAGGGTTGGCTAACCACTCGGGGTGTAACACCTCTCTAATAAATCCAGCCGCGACCAAGCGAGCTAACTCGGCGCGAATGGCCTCTCTCTTGTCGGGCGTGAAACGACGTAGCTTTTGCCGAATCGGCCTTGCCTGGGGATAGACCTTCAGTTTGTGCTCGGCCAGTTCTCTTGGAACTCCCGGCATATCCGCAGGTTGCCATGCGAATACATCTCGGTTATCTTGCAGAAACTGGACGAGCGCGCTTTCCTATTTGTCGTCCAAGCTGGAGCTGATGACGGCAGTCTTGCGTTCATCAGCGAACCCCAGGTTGATCCTCTTGGTTTCTTCAGTTGGCCGCATAGAGGTCGCGGCCTGAGCTTCGTTTGCCGGTACCGCGAGGTCCTCCTCAGGCTTAGAGTTCGCCTATGCTGAAGAGACCGTCGCCGGCTTGGTGGTGAGGGCTACTTGGATGGCCACTCGGAAACACTTCGCGGCGCCTTGGAAGTCGGCGCGCACAGTTATGATTCCTTGCGGTCCTGGCATCTTCAGTATCATGTATGTGTAATGTGGAATGGCCATGAATTTGGCCAATCCCGGCCTCCCGATGATGGTGTTGTACCCGCAGTCGAAGTTCGCCACTTCGAACCTCAGGAACTCGGTTCTGTAGTTCTCCAGAGTTCCGAAGGTGACAGGCATGTAGATGTGGCCCAGCGGGTATTCCCCTTCCGTCGGCACGATGCCGAAGAAAGGAGTGTCCGACTCGTGGAGCTCTTTGAGGTGAACTCCCAAGCCTTGGAGTGTCCAAGGGAAGGTGACGTTGATGCTGCTCCCCCCGTCCACTAGCACCTTCTTCACCCGGCTCTCTCGGATCACCGGGTCGACGAGGAGCGGGTATTTGCCTGGATGGTCGAAGTTGAGCCATTGATCCTCCCGAGTGAAAGTGATCGGGTGCTCCGACCACCGGTATGGGGCGGGAGGACCGGTGGTCGCAACCAGTATCTGGCGGTCGTTGAGCTTTTGTTGCCTTTTGTTCTCCTGCGACCCATGTCCGCCGAAAATGACATTGACCTCCCTGTCAACGCGCGGGAAGGCTCCTCCTCCTCCCTCCTCCTGCTGATGGGGTTGTCGTAGTTCACCTGGTCCTCCCCTCGGCAGAGGAGGAGGTAGAGGTTGGAAGGGTCGGCCGTGCCCGACAGAGTGCTTGAAGTCCCGGCAGTTACGAAGAGTGTGGCGCATGTACTTGTGGTACGGGCACTGGGCGTCGAGGATGTCGTCCAGCATGCGCTCGCCTCCGCGGGGTCCTCCTCGGGCGCGAGAGGCAGGTGGTCCGGCGGCGTGCACTTCTTCGCGAGGCCTCTTCTCCCAGCGTTTGTCGGGTTGCTGGTTCGCGTCGCGTCGTGGTGCTGCCGGTGCGGGTTTTGCTCCTCCGATGAGGTCCTGAGCTCGCTCGTCGGCGGTGATGTAGAGGTCGGCTTCCCGGAACAGCTCCTCGGAAGTAGTCGGCGCCTTCTGTAGTATGGCTCGGACGAAAGCCGAGTCACCGGATCCTCTGTAGAAGTCCTCGATCATGGCCGCCTCCGTGACCTCGGGGATACGATTTCTCATGGTCTAGAACCTTTTGAGGTACGATCGAAGAGTTTCGTCCCCCGGCGCTTGATGGATTTGAGGTCCCATGGTTGCGCCGGTTTGTCAGAGAGGGACTGGAAGTTGGCGGTGAAGCGTCGACTGAAGTCGCCCCAGTCGTCGATGCAGTGTCGGGGTAGATGTCGCAGCCATTGCAGCGCGTCTTGCCCAAGGACAATGGGTAAATACGCGGTCATCACGTCTTCGGACGCCCCGGCAGCTCGAGCAGCGGTGGTGTAGACGGCTAGCCAACCCCCTGGATCCTGCTTAGGTTCATATTTGTCGACATTGGATACCTTGAAGTTGGGAGGCCATTGGATGGCCCTAAGGCGCGGAGTAAGAGCAGACACTCCGCAGGTGTCCTCCTGTCGTCGGGGATGATGCCTATCCCGGGGAGGGGAGTAGTTGTTGTGGTTCCTCGACCGTCCCCGGGTAGTACCGCCAGTTGAGGCCGTTGCCGACTCAGTTCTGGTGGCCTGGCTCCGAGCTGGGATGCCATGATCCCTGTCGTACTCCTCCCAGCGGCGGATCTCATTCTCATGCCGCCGTTCACATGAAGCATTGATGGAGCTTCGCGCGTCTCGGTGACTGTTGATGGCGTGTCGTAGATCGTTCGGTGGGTGAGCGAGCGGTAGAAGATGGTTGGCTGCCTGGGTGAACAGTCGTCGGTAGCCCTCGGCGTCGGGAGTCCGAGGGAGTCCATCAGCTATCCGAGCTAATACTCCTCCGACTTCGCTCGGCGTGTTCATGGCTCGGGCAAAGTCGGGGTTCAGGTTGCGCCCGAAGAATGGATTCTCCCGGCGTTGCCTTGCATCTTGCTCGGCTTGTTCCTGAGCCTGGCGGCGATCACGTCGTCGAGAGTTCCTTCGTTCTCTGAAGACGCGTTCTTCCGGAGTTTCTCCTATCTCCGAGACCTCGTCTCGCGAGACAGGTTGCTCCGGATCCCGTTCTCCGGCCGCGTGATGTCGTCGAATGTTCCTGCGCCGGTTCCTCCGTCGGCGGGATTCTCGTCGAGGCGGTTCTTCTTCGGGTGCGGTCGGCTCGTCGTCGGAGACGGTAGGCGACTCCACTCTCCTGATGAAGAGGACGTCAGGGTAGAATGGTGCTGCTGTCGTGGCGACCTTCTTTCCGTTCTCCTTTGGGGGCGGAGGAACGGAAAGAACAACTTGCTTCCCCTTGGTCTCCTTCTTCCTCGCGATCTGTGTCCATTCTTTTGTCGGGGAAGTAGACAGTGGAGTTCTCCGGGTCAGCGGGCCCTCGGCCCCCGACTTTCCGGAGACGATCTTTTTCCGGAGAGCTGGAGGTTGCGCTTCTCCGGCATTTTCGGAGTTTGTTGGAGGAGACTTCTTTTCCGGCGGATCCGCAATGCGGTGTAGAGTTCCCTCTTCATCCGCCACGGATGAGATTGTTCCGAAGCAGAATATGGATCCGGGACGCAGGGTGATCTTGCTGTAGAAGGTGACGGCCATTGAGCTAGCTTGGATCGTCGACACACCCCCTACCTGGCGCGCCAGCTGTCGGTGTTTTGGGTCCGACCGCACACCTGGGGTTGCCCCTCAAGGTGTTTTTAGGAGTAGGACGGTGTCGACAACTGTAGCAAAATGGTTCGTGCCGATTGCACGAGGGACAGTGGACAAGGTTTACAGGTTCGGGCCGCTTAGAGATGCGTAACACCCTACGTCCTGGTGAGTATGCTTGGCGAACGTGGTTACAAGAGAGCTCTCCGGATTGAGAATACAGAGAGTTGGTGTGGGTGGCTACGTTATAGGGTCGATCGTTCTGAAGGGGTGCCCCCTAGGCCTTATATACTCGACCGTGGGGCAATACATGTGGATATGATAACAACGTGTAGCTAAAAGATAGTGAACTGTTTGAGTTTATCTTCCTGTAGTTCTGCCGACTTATCCTCGCATGGCTCCGTTGCAACGGGGCTCCAGCGCGGGAAAGTCGGATCTCTGTTGTGGTCGCTCGCTCGACGTTGTGGGTCGTCCGGGTTTGCACCAATCCGGCCTCATGTCGATCTGCTTTGTTGGTTATCTCTCCCCAGGCCCACGAAAGAATGACCTTACAATTTATTGGGCCCTTGGGCCTTTCGTGAGGTCTTTTACTCTTTTAGTGGACCCGGGGGATATCTATCCCCCACAGCAAGGCTCCCATGCCTCAGGATAACGAGGGCTACATTTTGTACCCTGCCGGTTATCCCGAGAGCAAAATTAGGAGAATTCATTCTAGAAAGTCTCACTCTGGCCCTAACCATGCTTTTATGTATAAGGGCGAGACATCTAGCTCTAGGCAACCAACCCGTGCTAAGTTGCCTAAGAAGAAAACTCCTAGTGCATCAAATGATCATGACATCTCATTTAAAACTTTTGATGCATCCTATGTTTTAACTAACAAATCCAGCAAGGTAGTTGCCAAGTTTGTTGGGGGCAAACATAAGGGGTCAAAGACTTGTGTTTGGGTACCCAAAGTTCTTGTTTCTAATGCCAAAGGACCCAAAACCGTTTGGGTACCTAAAGTCAAGAACTAAACTTGTTTTGTAGGTTTATGCATTCGGGGGCTCAAGTTGGATCATCGACAGCGGGTGCACAAACCACATGACTGGGGAGAAGAAAATGTTCTCCTCCTACGAGAAAAACCAAGATCCCCAACGAGCTATCACATTCGGGGATGGAAACCAAGGTTTGGTCAAAGGCTTGGGTAAAATTGCTATATCTCCTGACCATTCCATTTCCAAAGTTTTTCTTGTTGATTCATTAGATTACAATTTGCTTTCCGTATCCCAATTATGTCAAATGGGCTACAACTGTCTCTTTACTGATGTAGGTGTCACTGTCTTTAGAAGAAGTGATGATTCAATAGCCTTTAAGGGAGTGTTAGAGGGTCAGCTATACTTGGTAGATTTTGATAGAGCTGAACTCGACACTTGCTTAATTGCTAAGACTAACATGGGTTGGCTCTGGCACCGCCGACTAGCCCACGTTGGAATGAAGAATCTTCATAAGCTTCTAAAGGGAGAACACATTTTGGGACTAACAAATGTTCATTTTGAGAAAGACAGGATTTGTAGCGCATGCCAAGCCGGGAAGCAAGTTGGTGTTCATCATCCACACAAGAACATCATGACGACTGACAGGCCACTGGAGCTCCTACACATGGATCTATTTGGCCCGATTCCATACATAAGCATCGGCGGGAGTAAGTACTGTCTAGTTATTGTGGATGACTATTCTCGTTTCACTTGGGTATTCTTTTTGCAGGAAAAATCACATACCCAAGAGACTTTAAAAGGATTCTTGAGACGGGCTCAAAATGAGTTCGACTTAAGGATCAAGAAAATAAGAAGCGACAACGGGACGGAGTTCAAGAACTCACAAATTGAAGGTTTCCTTGAGGAGGAGGGCATCAAGCATGAGTTCTCTTCTCCCTACACCCCACAACAAAATGGTGTAGTGGAGAGGAAGAATAGAACTCTATTGGACATGGCAAGAACCATGCTTGATGAGTACAAGACTTCGGATCGGTTTTGGGCCGAGGCGGTCAACACCGCCTGCTACGCCATCAACCGGTTGTATCTACACCGAATCCTCAAGAAGACATCATACGAACTCCTAACCGGTAAAAAGCACAACATTTCATATTTTAGAGTCTTTGGTAGCAAATGCTTTATACTTGTTAAAAGAGGTAGAAAATCTAAATTTGCTCCTAAGACTGTAGAAGGCTTTTTACTAGGATATGATTCAAACACAAGGGCATATAGAGTCTTTAACAAGTCCTCTGGAAAAGTTGAAGTTTCTTGTGACGTTGTGTTTGATGAGACTAACGGCTCTCAAATAGAGCAAGTTGATCTTGATGAGATAGGTGATGAAGAGGCTCCATGCATCGCGCTAAGGAACATGTCCATTGGGGATGTGTGTCCTAAGGAATTCGAAGAGCCTCCAAATGCACAAGATCAACCATCCTCCTCCACGCAAGCATCTCCACCAACTCAAAATGAGGATGAGGCTCAAGTTGATGAAGGAGAAGATCAAGCAAATGAACCACCTCAAGATGACGACAATGATCAAGGGGGAGATGCAAATGATCAAGACGAGGATGAAGAGCCAAGGCCGCCACACCCAAGAGTCCACCAAGCAATCCAACGAGATCACCCCGTCGACACCATCCTCGGCGACATTCATAAGGGGGTAACTACTAGATCTCGTGTTGCACATTTTTGTGAGCATTACTCTTTTGTTTCTGTGGCAGAACCACCCGAATTATTCCAGCTTAAGTGCCTAAGTCACGCCTCAGGGGCCGTAGCACACTTAAATCGGAATAACCCGTCAGTCCCTCAGATCTAGTCTGATAGAGCCACTTAACCAGGATCAAATTCCACAATCTCACTCGAAGGTGAGTCACAGAAGAAATACAATAAAACAGGAAACCTCAAATTAAGTACGGAGTTATTACATAAATCGGAGTTTTTGGAGTAGCAAATAAAGTTCACAACTTAAAGTGCAGCGGATAATCGATGTCGTCGGTAACGAGGAAATGGGCAAGGCCTAGCCCACTACTCCTCATGCTCCTCTCCTGCCGGAGCAACATCCCACTCGACCGTCCAACCCGGTGGCAGGGTGGTAGGCCAAGTCACACCATCAACTACATCCTGCATGGTACCTGCAAAAATGGTGCCACAAGCAAGGCTGAGTATACTAATACTCAGCTAGACTTAACCGGTGTGAGGAGTCTACTCCTCTACCTCTAGACTATGCAGCTGTTTGGCTGAGGGGTTTGGTTTGCCAAAAGCACTAGCTGTTTCTAAAATCAACTTTTAGCTTTTCAATTTCTACCATTATTAACTTAGCTAGATTTGCTCCTTCTAAGCATACATGGTAACAAGCAATTAGTTCAATCAACAAGTTATCTCATGTAATCCACATTTCACTTCTTACTCGATGCAGTACAAGGAATCAAGCAGTCTCATTAGCTGCGAGAAGCAGACGATTCGAATCGAGTTTTAAACCTTGCAAGGTAAACCTAAACACACGGCATGTCAGGGTACTCCGTCCCCACACATGACAACCGTCCCCATCGATTCCCCGTTCGCGTCCAGGCCTCACCGCCTTGGCATACAATGCTCCACTGACCCCGGCTGCCGCCGTGCAGTGACCGCACTTGTATCCACCATAGCTAGCATGGGAGACCCAGTCTCAGGTCGCATGAGGGATAAAGTCCGCGCCCGGCTTCACTCAGGTACTAGGTTTACCGGTTACCATTTTTCCCGGCATGTGCTTAGTACGTTCAAAAGCTTGACTCAGGTATCCACACATTAATCCTTAATTCATTTTTCCCGTCTCATGGACAAGGCATCCTCCCTGGATCCAAGTCCATAGACCAACATATATCCCATTATCAAGATGAATACAATCAATTCCTGACCTCGCGCGAGTGCTAGAAAAATCACTCGACTTCTACCGAGATCCTGATTAGCAAGCAGCTACTCGACCTAGCATACTAGTATTCATCTCAAAAAGGAGTCCTAAGTTCATGCAACTAGAGGTTTCAAGCAACTCCTACACTTAAGTGCACATTACAGTCCTACAAGCATTAAGTGTAGTAAAGTAGCGTATAATAACATGGTTATGCATAAAACCGGGGCTTGCCTTCAATTGCTGGGGCTGCGGGGAGATCCTCAATAGCAGCCTCTGAAGCCTGCTCCTGGTCCTCCTCTTGGACAGGTCCTTGCTCGGGGATGAGCACGTACTCTCCGTCGGCAAGATTACAATCTAATGAATGCAATGCGTAAGATATATGCATGATACCATATGTGCTTTAGAATTTACAACTTTTAAAGATGTAGGGTCTTTTGAATTTAAACAAGTTAACCTTACTTATGTAAAACCCTTTTAGTGGTATACTTAGTAAATTGGGTTGGTTTTAATGGGATGAGGTTTATTCCTTCTTCTCTTTTCTTTTATCCTCTTTAATGTTTTGGAGTAGGTTTGAACTACAAGTTGCTTTTATAGAATTCCAAAAATTCTGAAAAAATTACAGTGGCTTGCTACTGGTGTGTGCTTCTTTGTCACAAAATTTGGGGTTCAGAAAGTGAATGGTTTTCTCTGGACAAAATTACCAAATTTTAGGGCAGAAGGGGTACTTTGAACTACAACTATTATTTAACAGTGAGTAATTCTCTAAAACTTATTTTTGCTGGCTTTTAGGTGTCATAACATGACTTGATACAAATTTCTAGTCATTAATACCCTTTAATTCTTTCCCTATGATTTTCTTAAGGTTTCTAGCCAAAGGGGTGCTTTCTACTACCACTATGTTTGAAAAACATCAAACAACAGAGTTCTTATTTTTCTTAGCTAGTATTTTGTGCAAGAGCAATCATTCTGAAGTTTGGTTTCTTTTTGCTTAAGGGAAGGGGTGGTTTGCATTATTTAAGTCAAATGGTCTTTCTCACAAATTGCTAGCAAAAGGCATGGGTTCACTTCTTTTTCATGGGTTTGTATTTTTCTCTGGTGGTTTATCTCATCATGGACTTAGCTAATTTTTGGTTGCCCATTATCTCATTATTTGAGGTTGTTTATGATTTATTGAGAAAATGCCTTATTACCACTTTATATTTATTTTCCTTACTTAAAAAGTTAGGCTGGGGTGCTCTGTATTTTTGTAGTGGGGCTCTGGTGGTTATAAGTTCACTGGATTTTTGTTAACCACTTTGGTTATAGTTTTGCAATTCTAATAATTGATTTTCAGTCTACATAAGGCTAATTAAAGCATCTTAATTAGAAACTGGTCCTAATTAATGGTCTCTGCATTTTTCCTAGGTTCTTGGTTGCATAAGTAAACTAGGAAAAATATTACTAATCACTGTTCAACATTTTCTAATGCTTTTCTGATTTTCTCTAAATTGTGGACAAAATGGCTTTAAATGAAAAACTACATCATAATCTCTAGTGCTGGGGATCCTACTATTTTTAAACAGTGTCTAATTAGGGTATAAGCATCTACAAATTTTCTTAAGCTCAGCACAAAAGAAAAACTAATTTTCCTTAATTAAACAAGGTTTAGGGGGTTTCTGTTTTTAATTTTTAACTCTAAAATTTAGAACAGAAAGCATATGGTTTACTATTTTAAATGATAGATCATAATATTCCAGAGCTAGCAAAATTGGTTTGACAGTTTTTCATTAAGATTTCATCGAGTTATGAATTTTCTAAGTTCTCTGGTTATTTTAAAAGAATAATAGAATTGATTAAAGGGAAAACCACTTTGCACTGGGGTCCCTGGCGGTTTTTCTAGGTTTTCCTCGCGAATCAGTCCTTAGGTTACTATTCATATGGGTCGCTGACATTACAGAAAACCCCTCGGGTTCTACAAAACCTAACCCGAGGTCCTTCTTCTACCTCAAACAGTAGCCGCGGCGAAGAAAAGGGCGGAGGGGCTTACCGGCGGCGAGACTGTTCCGGTGAAGTGGTCGAGGATGAAGGGGAGGTCGCGGGGATCACAACGGTGTGCGGAACGTCGACGGAGATGGCCGGAGTTGGTCGGTCCACGCGCGCAGGCGGGGATGCTCGTCGGCGGCGAGGGGACCGGCCTGATCACGGCGAGGTAGTTCAATCAAATAGGTCAGAGAGGTCCACGGGATGCCAGAGAAGACATGAGCGAAAGGAATTGGGCGGAGACTCACTGGATAGCTCGGTCCACGCGCGGCGGCGGAAGACCGAAGTCCGGTGAGGTTGATCTCGGGCCTCCGGTGAAGTCCGGTCGGGTCCGAGGGCTTGGCGAGCTTCACGGGCTACTGGCGGAGCTAGCCGAAGCACAGGTTGGGCTGGAGTGGGCTGGCCACGGTGGCCGTAGCTCTGGCGGCAATGGCGGGCGGAAATACGCTCGCCGGAGCTAAGGAACGGTGGCTGGCCGATGAGGGTGAGTGCGGGGCGAAGAGAGGTGCGCTCGGGGAGGCTTTATAGGCGCGGGCGGGCACGGCCGAGGGCGTGGGCGCGCGGCGGACTTGACCGGACGCCGGGGCGAGCGCGCGCGCGGGTTGGGCGAGCTCTGGCGTGCCGACCAGGGTCGAACACGTGTGCCCGTGCGTTCTGCCCAAGCTCTGGCGCGTGTGGTCGCTCATCCGAGCCTGCTCTCGCCTTGGTCAGTGCACGAAACCTCTTCTCCTCCCTACAAGCTACCATTCTTGTGTGGAGGTCATAGGATTTTGCCTACTGGTTGCAGAGATATGGAGCCAGGAAATCTGGTCTGTCTCCCTGCCTAAACCCGAGGCAAATCCCAAGTTTTGTCGTGTCTAGGGCTCGCGTCCCAATGCCATCTTCTGGCACACGACAGAGGGGTTAGTTAGACACAAATTTGTCAATGGGGCCATTAGGATTCGAGTTAGGGATCAAGGTGAACATCCCTGATCTTTGGCTCAAGGTCTGAATTTCAGAATTCTGAAATTCAGAATTCCCAATGAGTCCCAACAAAAGAAGCTTGATTTGGGGGTTTTCTTGAATTATTTTGGCTAAGCTTTCTCAATCTATTTTGTTGCTTATCAAATATACTTTAACTTATATAATTGGCTTAACTCAAAATTTTAAACTTTTCATTCCCTTTTGCTTATTTTCTTGAATTTTGTTCATGGGGTTCACTTAGAGTTCTTAATTAGGGTTGCACATTCTTATCTTTTCAAAGACTCAATTGTTTTGATCATGACACTTTTAAACATATACTTGGTGAATTCTTTATCACTTAAGTTATCTTGATGCTCATGCTTACTTTGGTTCACATAAAATAATGGCTCTTGGTGTGGCTTTTTAAGAGAAACCCTAGGTGACACTGGGGTGTCACAGCCTTCCCCCCTTAAAGGAATCTCGTCCCGAGATTCAGGCCAGAGTCCTCCCGGGGTGAAGCGAAGGGTGAGACTTACAGGAAAAAGGGGTGATGATTATTATTATTAGGATAAACTGCTCTTCGAATGTCATTCTCTTTGCAACTTCAGAAGGAAGTCCTTTTAAGTTTTACTTTATAGTTACTTCATTCTGAATTAAGATCATATTTTTGGGAATTAGATTCGAAAGGCAGGAGGAGGGGTTGGGGGTGATTACATACCAGCTTCCTTAGGTAGGCAATCGGGGAAGTTGGATCTTAAGAATTCCTCGGTTTCCCAAGTAGCTTCCTCCTCTGAGTGATTACTCCACTGGACCTTGAACATCTTGATCGATTTAGCCCGAGTTGATCTTTCCTTGCAATCCAGAATCTTGGAGGGGTACTCTTGGTACGAGAGATCTGGCTCTATCTCCAATTCTGGCTCTGCTAGAATCTCAGTCGGCAATCGAACACACTTCTTTAGCTGAGATACATGGAATACACTGTGAATGGCAGACATCTTTGAGGGTAACTTCAGCTTGTATGCCACAGGTCCACATGCTTCAATGATCTCATAAGGTCCAATGTAACGAGGGGCTAGCTTGCCTTTGATTCCAAACCTCTGCACTCCCTTGGTGGGTGATACCTTGAGGTATACAAAACTTCCCACCTCGAACTGGAGAGGTTTCCTTCTTCTGTCATGATAGCTCTTCTGCCTGGCCTGAGCAGCTTCTAGATTCTTCCTGATCAGCTTGACCTTCCTTTCGGCTTCAGTTACCAAATCAGGTCCAAAAACTTCTCTTTCACCAGGCTGAGACCAATTGAGTGGTGTCCTGCACCTTCTTCCATAGAGAGCTTCAAAAGGTGCCATCTTTAGGCTGGACTGATAACTATTGTTATAAGCAAACTCTGCCAAGGAGAGGTGCTTATCCCAGTTCTTGCCACAATCGATCGCACAAGCTCTCAGCATATCTTCCAGAATCTGGTTTACCCTTTCCGTCTGACCATCAGTCTGTGGGTGGTAAGCTGAACTCCTGATTAGCTTGGTTCCCAAAGACTCTTGCAATTGTTCCCAAAATCTGGCAACAAATTGGGCTCCTCGGTCAGAAACAACGGTCCGAGGTAATCCATGCAAACACACGATCCGGTCGATATACAATTCTGCATACTTCTGAGCCTTATCAGTGGTGTGCACAGGAAGAAAATGTGCCACTTTCGTCAATCGGTCCACGATAACCCAAATTGAATCATGATGACGAGAGGTGTTGGGTAGACCCACAATGAAATCCATGCTGATATCGTCCCACTTCCACGAAGGTACGGACAGTGGTCGCAAAGCTCCAGCGGACTTCAAGTGGCTTGCCTTAACCCTCTGACAGGTGTCACACTCTGATACATACTGGGCTATCTCCCTCTTCATTCTGGTCCACCAGTATAAAAGCTTCAAATCATGGTACATCTTGGTGCTTCCCGGATGCATAGAGAATTTGGAGAGGTGAGCCTCATCCAAAATTTTCTTCTTGAGGTCCTGGTCCTTAGGAATTACCAATCTGCTTTTGAACCATAACACACCCTTCTCATCCTGGCGGAAACAATTATACTTCTCAACCTTCTGATGGAGATTCTTCTTGATAATCTGCACTCCCTTGTCACTGAGCTGGGCCCTGATAATCTGGTCTTGCAAAGCTGGCTCAACAGAAATGTGAGACAAAGAACCAGAAGGAATCACTTCAATTTGCATCTTGCTCAACTCATCACACAAGGTGTTAACACGAGAATCCATCAGAATACAGTTGCATTGCAACTTCCGACTCAAGGCATCAGCTACTACATTAGCTTTCCCTGGGTGATAATGTACCTCCAGGTCATAATCCTTGATCAGCTCTAGCCATCTTCTCTGCCTCATGTTGAGATCAGCCTGAGTAAAAATGTACTTAAGGCTCTTATGATCAGTGAAGATGTTGCAGTGGGTTCCCATTAGATAGTGCCTCCACATCTTCAATGCATGAACCACTGCCGCTAACTCAAGGTCATGAGTGGGATAATTTTGCTCATGAGGCCTGAGTGCTCTTGAGGCGTAAGCAATGACTCGGTTGTCTTGCATCAAGACACAACCTAGCCCGGTGCCAGAGGCATCGCAATACACGTCAAAAGGCTTGCTGCTGTCGGGTTGCGCCAATACTGGTGCTGTGGTCAGATGCTGCCTCAACGCATGGAAGGCATCTTCGCACTTCTGACTCCACACAAACTTGACTTCTTTCTTCAGCAACTCAGTAATAGGCTTCGCAATTCGAGAGAAGTCCGGAATAAATCTTCGGTAATAACCGGCCAATCCCAGAAAACTCCGAATCTGGCGAACAGTCGTTGGTGGCTTCCAATTCATCACCTCTTGCACTTTATCAGGATCAACAGCTATTCCATCCTGAGAGATAGTGTGACCCAAGAATTTGATTTCCTTTAGCCAAAAATCACACTTGGATAGCTTGGCATAAAGGTGGTGCTCTCGCAGACGTTGAAGCACTACATGCAAATGCCCGACATGTTCTTCTTCGTTCTTCGAGTACACCAGAATATCATCGATGAAAACCACTACGAACTTGTCCAATTCTGGCATGAAAACAGAATTCATCAGATACATGAAGTATGCTGGTGCATTTGTCAGCCCGAATGACATCACCAAGAATTCATACAGCCCATATCTGGTTGAGAATGCCGTCTTCGGAATATCGCTTGCTCGTATTTTGATCTGATGGTAGCCAGAGCGAAGGTCTATCTTGGAAAACACCTTGGCCCCGACCAACTGGTCAAAGAGAACATCAATACGAGGCAAAGGATACTTGTTCTTGATAGTTACCGCATTAAGAGGGCGGTAATCTATACACAGCCTCAAGCTTTCATCCTTCTTCTTTACAAATAGCGCTGGACATCCCCAAGGCGAAGTGCTTGGGCGAATAAATCCCTTATCCAGCAACTCTTGCAACTGCTTCTTCAACTCTGCCAACTCAGCGGGTGGCATTCGGTAGGGCCTCTTGGAAATTGGGGCCGTTCCCGGTTGCAACTCGATGGCGAATTCAATATCCCGGTCCGGTGGCATTCCTGGCAATTCATCAGGAAAGACATCTGCATACTCACAGACCACTGGGATCTTCTTCAGGGGTAACTCCGTCATAGAGAAAGCACATGACTGAGAAGAACCCTGACTAGGCAGAATCAAAGTGAAATTCCCGCAGAAAGGAGAATTAACTTCCACGGTACGACTGGCTACATCAAGCACAACTTGGTGCAAGGTCATCCAATTTGCTCCTAGAATAATGTCCACATTTTCCAATCCCAACACAAGAAGAGTGGTTTTGATAATGTGGCTTCCCAGTTGAATAGGCACACTTTGGTTTAATTGATTAGTTGCAATTTTACCCCCAGGTGTGACTATCATGAATGACCCTTTTGAGTGAGAGAATGGCAGTTTGCAATTAGCACTGAACTTTTGGCTAATGAAACTATGAGATGCACCAGAATCAAACAGAATTAAAGCAGGTTGATTATAAACTGAAAAGGTACCGGTCATGATAGGAGCTCCTTCTGGCACTTCCTCTAGAGCAGTGAAGTTGAGCTTCCCTTGCCTGACTTGCACCTTCTGCTTTCTTCCCTTGTCTTGATTCGGTGCTGGCATCTGCCTCTGCTGGTTCCTGGGACAATTCTTGGCATAGTGGCCCACATTGCCACAAGTGAAACACTTGTTCCCATTGCCCTGGCGGAACTGCTGCTGCTGCGGAGGCTGATTGTTCCTTGGGGCGGGAGCTGGATAGCGGTTGGGTGCCGGCTGCTGCTGCTGCCGAGGTGGCCTGATCACCCATCTGCCTGCCTGCTGCTGAAAACCCCTGCTCTGATTGTGAGAAACAATCCGGAACCTCTGAGCCTGAGCGGATGGTGCTGCCATTGGTGCCTTCCTCTTCTTCTCTGCCCGGTGAGCAGCAATGCAATCCTCCTGAGAGATGGCCATGTTGACCAACTCATTGAAGCTATCGGCCCGGACAGTGTTGAGTCGTTCCCGCAGCTTGGTATTGAGACCCCTGCGGAAGCGATCCCTCTTCTTTTCATCAGAATCAGCATGATACCCTGCATACTGGCATAAGTCGTTGAAGGCTTGCGCATACTGCAGTACCGTGCGGGTTCCTTGATTGAGGGCCAGGAATTCATTCAACTTCCTATCAAGAATGCCAGCTGGAATGTGGTGTCCTCTGAAGGCAGTCTTGAATTCCTCCCAAGATACTTCACGATCAGCGGGGAGCATAGCACGGAAGTGGTCCCACCAAGTCCGAGCTGGGCCGCGAAGCTGCTGTGCGGCGAAGCGAGCCTTGGCCTCATCAGGGCAGTCTCCCGTGAGGAGGGGAAACTTGGACTCGACGACGCGAAGCCACACGTCGGCGTCCAACGGATCCTCTGCCTTGGTGAACAAGGGCGGCTGCGTGCTCAGAAACTCCTGGTATGTTGCCATAGCCGGAGGTCGCTGATGCTGGCTTCCACCATGATGCTGTTGGTGGGGCTGGCGCTGCAAGAGCTGTCGCAGAATCTCATTCTGCTGGGCCATCAGCTCCTGCACTGTGGGAGCTGGAGGAGGTGGCGGGGGAGCTTGCTCATTCTGCCCGCGACGCTGCCTCGCTGCCATCTGAAAACAGAGATTGTCGCCAATGTTATCCCGACTCATATTTCCGAATGACAAGATATCACCTCATATGGAAGGAAAAGGCCATAATCATAATATTAGGTTCGAAAATGAAGATAACATGGTGACAAGGATCCCACAGATATCAAAAGTTTACAGGGTTACATTAATCGGGGGAAAGTACCCATAAGCCTAGTCCAAAATGTGATACTACTAAGCTCGCATAGGTTTCTATCCGCCTAAAGAAATGTCAAAGCGACTGCTTAACCCTGAGCGGTGGAAGCGACACTGGATACGGGTGAAGGAGGTATCGCGGAGGTAGTCCCATTGGCACCAGGGGCTGGTCCTAGCTCCTCGGGAGCCTCTTCTCCCTCGCTTCCTGCTTCATTGGCCTCCATCTCCAGGTGGTGCATGTCCAAGTGGTCATTGGCTTCCTCGAGTTCCCTCTGCACGTCGTGAAGCTGGTTCTCCAAGACATCAATAGTGTTATCTCGGATCTCCACTTGCTGCTCCAGGGTGGTAATACGCTGGCTCAGCCTTTCCACCTGCAGATCCTTCTCCACCAACTCTGTGGATAGGTCGACCACAAAATCTTCCCGACTGTCAAGAGTGAGCTTGGCAGCCTGAGCGGTGTTAGCAAGAAGTGTCATAGCATCGCTCTGAAGGGCCTGAAGGCGGTACAGCGCACTCATGCACTGAACAGTGACCCTCCCAACCAAGTCAGGATACATTGCCCACACATCCTTCACATGGCTCACGCGGTTACACCACATGGGATCATCCTTCTTCTCAGCAGGGAAGAGTCCCAAGGGGTGCATCACCATCTCCAGGGGATGGTAGCCACAAAAAGTCGTCAGAGTCTTCATGGCTGCTGCTTCAACGGTGTCGTCCGTCCTGAGTCCAATCGTCTCAGAGTCAAGAGAACGCCAACCCGGCTGAAGGGGATGAGCCTCCAAAGCTAGCCAGACCCGACAACGAGGTACCCGATGCTCCTCATACAACTGCACCGTGTACATAGGGGGCGTAGGGTAACCGGCGGAGTTAAGCACTTCCCACAAGATGGAAGGAAAGCCATCGCGAGAAAGGAAGTCAGAACTGAAACGAGAGTCTCTTCCACTGGCGGGGGTAGGTGAATTCATCTGCGGAAGGGAATCAAAGATAAAGATTATGGTGGAAGGAAAAAGAAAAAGAGAGCCTGGATGATTTTTAAAGAAAAGGGGTTAGCTCAAATTTTAATTCCTCTTTGTGTTTTATAATGCATGCATGCGGAAAGAAACGTTGCCTCTCAAAAGGGAAATAGGGTGCCTTTTTAGGGCATCCTAAAATATAAGTATTGGCCCACAGGGCCTAATTAATTAGCCACCTATTTCTCCCTCTATACCTAAGGCCTTTCGTCCTGGGTCTAGCGGTCTAGTCCTGACGATTCATAGCAGTTTCTAGGCAAGTTTTAGATTTTGAAAATTGGTATTCATGGTTTATTGTCCTTCTCTGTGGTGGAATTTGCTCCGATACCAGCTGTGGCAGAACCACCCGAATTATTCCAGCTTAAGTGCCTAAGTCACGCCTCAGGGGCCGTAGCACACTTAAATCGGAATAACCCGTCAGTCCCTCAGATCTAGTCTGATAGAGCCACTTAACCAGGATCAAATTCCACAATCTCACTCGAAGGTGAGTCACAGAAGAAATACAATAAAACAGGAAACCTCAAATTAAGTACGGAGTTATTACATAAATCGGAGTTTTTGGAGTAGCAAATAAAGTTCACAACTTAAAGTGCAGCGGATAATCGATGTCGTCGGTAACGAGGAAATGGGCAAGGCCTAGCCCACTACTCCTCATGCTCCTCTCCTGCCGGAGCAACATCCCACTCGACCGTCCAACCCGGTGGCAGGGTGGTAGGCCAAGTCACACCATCAACTACATCCTGCATGGTACCTGCAAAAATGGTGCCACAAGCAAGGCTGAGTATACTAATACTCAGCTAGACTTAACCGGTGTGAGGAGTCTACTCCTCTACCTCTAGACTATGCAGCTGTTTGGCTGAGGGGTTTGGTTTGCCAAAAGCACTAGCTGTTTCTAAAATCAACTTTTAGCTTTTCAATTTCTACCATTATTAACTTAGCTAGATTTGCTCCTTCTAAGCATACATGGTAACAAGCAATTAGTTCAATCAACAAGTTATCTCATGTAATCCACATTTCACTTCTTACTCGATGCAGTACAAGGAATCAAGCAGTCTCATTAGCTGCGAGAAGCAGACGATTCGAATCGAGTTTTAAACCTTGCAAGGTAAACCTAAACACACGGCATGTCAGGGTACTCCGACCCCACACATGACAACCGTCCCCATCGATTCCCCGTTCGCGTCCAGGCCTCACCGCCTTGGCATACAATGCTCCACTGACCCCGGCTGCCGCCGTGCAGTGACCGCACTTGTATCCACCATAGCTAGCATGGGAGACCCAGTCTCAGGTCGCATGAGGGATAAAGTCCGCGCCCGGCTTCACTCAGGTACTAGGTTTACCGGTTACCATTTTTCCCGGCATGTGCTTAGTACGTTCAAAAGCTTGACTCAGGTATCCACACATTAATCCTTAATTCATTTTTCCCGTCTCATGGACAAGGCATCCTCCCTGGATCCAAGTCCATAGACCAACATATATCCCATTATCAAGATGAATACAATCAATTCCTGACCTCGCGCGAGTGCTAGAAAAATCACTCGACTTCTACCGAGATCCTGATTAGCAAGCAGCTACTCGACCTAGCATACTAGTATTCATCTCAAAAAGGAGTCCTAAGTTCATGCAACTAGAGGTTTCAAGCAACTCCTACACTTAAGTGCACATTACAGTCCTACAAGCATTAAGTGTAGTAAAGTAGCGTATAATAACATGGTTATGCATAAAACCGGGGCTTGCCTTCAATTGCTGGGGCTGCGGGGAGATCCTCAATAGCAGCCTCTGAAGCCTGCTCCTGGTCCTCCTCTTGGACAGGTCCTTGCTCGGGGATGAGCACGTACTCTCCGTCGGCAAGATTACAATCTAATGAATGCAATGCGTAAGATATATGCATGATACCATATGTGCTTTAGAATTTACAACTTTTAAAGATGTAGGGTCTTTTGAATTTAAACAAGTTAACCTTACTTATGTAAAACCCTTTTAGTGGTATACTTAGTAAATTGGGTTGGTTTTAATGGGATGAGGTTTATTCCTTCTTCTCTTTTCTTTTATCCTCTTTAATGTTTTGGAGTAGGTTTGAACTACAAGTTGCTTTTATAGAATTCCAAAAATTCTGAAAAAATTACAGTGGCTTGCTACTGGTGTGTGCTTCTTTGTCACAAAATTTGGGGTTCAGAAAGTGAATGGTTTTCTCTGGACAAAATTACCAAATTTTAGGGCAGAAGGGGTACTTTGAACTACAACTATTATTTAACAGTGAGTAATTCTCTAAAACTTATTTTTGCTGGCTTTTAGGTGTCATAACATGACTTGATACAAATTTCTAGTCATTAATACCCTTTAATTCTTTCCCTATGATTTTCTTAAGGTTTCTAGCCAAAGGGGTGCTTTCTACTACCACTATGTTTGAAAAACATCAAACAACAGAGTTCTTATTTTTCTTAGCTAGTATTTTGTGCAAGAGCAATCATTCTGAAGTTTGGTTTCTTTTTGCTTAAGGGAAGGGGTGGTTTGCATTATTTAAGTCAAATGGTCTTTCTCACAAATTGCTAGCAAAAGGCATGGGTTCACTTCTTTTTCATGGGTTTGTATTTTTCTCTGGTGGTTTATCTCATCATGGACTTAGCTAATTTTTGGTTGCCCATTATCTCATTATTTGAGGTTGTTTATGATTTATTGAGAAAATGCCTTATTACCACTTTATATTTATTTTCCTTACTTAAAAAGTAAGGCTGGGGTGCTCTGTATTTTTGTAGTGGGGCTCTGGTGGTTATAAGTTCACTGGATTTTTGTTAACCACTTTGGTTATAGTTTTGCAATTCTAATAATTGATTTTCAGTCTACATAAGGCTAATTAAAGCATCTTAATTAGAAACTGGTCCTAATTAATGGTCTCTGCATTTTTCCTAGGTTCTTGGTTGCATAAGTAAACTAGGAAAAATATTACTAATCACTGTTCAACATTTTCTAATGCTTTTCTGATTTTCTCTAAATTGTGGACAAAATGGCTTTAAATGAAAAACTACATCATAATCTCTAGTGCTGGGGATCCTACTATTTTTAAACAGTGTCTAATTAGGGTATAAGCATCTACAAATTTTCTTAAGCTCAGCACAAAAGAAAAACTAATTTTCCTTAATTAAACAAGGTTTAGGGGGTTTCTGTTTTTAATTTTTAACTCTAAAATTTAGAACAGAAAGCATATGGTTTACTATTTTAAATGATAGATCATAATATTCCAGAGCTAGCAAAATTGGTTTGACAGTTTTTCATTAAGATTTCATCGAGTTATGAATTTTCTAAGTTCTCTGGTTATTTTAAAAGAATAATAGAATTGATTAAAGGGAAAACCACTTTGCACTGGGGTCCCTGGCGGTTTTTCTAGGTTTTCCTCGCGAATCAGTCCTTAGGTTACTATTTATATGGGTCGCTGACATTACAGAAAACCCCTCGGGTTCTACAAAACCTAACCCGAGGTCCTTCTTCTACCTCAAACAGTAGCCGCGGCGAAGAAAAGGGCGGAGGGGCTTACCGGCGGCGAGACTGTTCCGGTGAAGTGGTCGAGGATGAAGGGGAGGTCGCGGGGATCACAACGGTGTGCGGAACGTCGACGGAGATGGCCGGAGTTGGTCGGTCCACGCGCGCAGGCGGGGATGCTCGTCGGCGGCGAGGGGACCGGCCTGATCACGGCGAGGTAGTTCAATCAAATAGGTCAGAGAGGTCCACGGGATGCCAGAGAAGACATGAGCGAAAGGAATTGGGCGGAGACTCACTGGATAGCTCGGTCCACGCGCGGCGGCGGAAGACCGAAGTCCGGTGAGGTTGATCTCGGGCCTCCGGTGAAGTCCGGTCGGGTCCGAGGGCTTGGCGAGCTTCACGGGCTACTGGCGGAGCTAGCCGAAGCACAGGTTGGGCTGGAGGGCGGCTGGAGTGGGCTGGCCACGGTGGCCGTAGCTCTGGCGGCAATGGCGGGAGGAAATACGCTCGCCGGAGCTAAGGAACGGTGGCTGGCCGATGAGGGTGAGTGCGGGGCGAAGAGAGGTGCGCTCGGGGAGGCTTTATAGGCGCGGGCGGGCACGGCCGAGGGCGTGGGCGCGCGGCGGACTTGACCGGACGCCGGGGCGAGCGCGCGCGCGGGTTGGGCGAGATCTGGCGTGCCGACCAGGGTCGAACACATGTGCCCGTGCGTTCTGCCCAAGCTCTGGCGCGTGTGGTCGCTCATCCGAGCCTGCTCTCGCCTTGGTCAGTGCACGAAACCTCTTCTCCTCCCTACAAGCTACCATTCTTGTGTGGAGGTCATAGGATTTTGCCTACTGGTTGCAGAGATATGGAGCCAGGAAATCTGGTCTGTCTCCCTGCCTAAACCCGAGGCAAATCCCAAGTTTTGTCGTGTCTAGGGCTCGCGTCCCAATGCCATCTTCTGGCACACGACAGAGGGGTTAGTTAGACACAAATTTGTCAATGGGGCCATTAGGATTCGAGTTAGGGATCAAGGTGAACATCCCTGATCTTTGGCTCAAGGTCTGAATTTCAGAATTCTGAAATTCAGAATTCCCAATGAGTCCCAACAAAAGAAGCTTGATTTGGGGGTTTTCTTGAATTATTTTGGCTAAGCTTTCTCAATCTATTTTGTTGCTTATCAAATATACTTTAACTTATATAATTGGCTTAACTCAAAATTTTAAACTTTTCATTCCCTTTTGCTTATTTTCTTGAATTTTGTTCATGGGGTTCACTTAGAGTTCTTAATTAGGGTTGCACATTCTTATCTTTTCAAAGACTCAATTGTTTTGATCATGACACTTTTAAACATATACTTGGTGAATTCTTTATCACTTAAGTTATCTTGATGCTCATGCTTACTTTGGTTCACATAAAATAATGGCTCTTGGTGTGGCTTTTTAAGAGAAACCCTAGGTGACACTGGGGTGTCACAGTTTCCTCTATTGAGCCACATAGGGTAGAGGAAGCACTACAAGATTCGGATTGGGTGGTGGCGATGCAAGAAGAGCTCAACAACTTCACGAGGAATGAGGTATGGCATTTAGTTCCACGTCCTAACCAAAATGTTGTAGGAACCAAATGGGTGTTCCGCAACAAGCAAGACGAACATGGTGTGGTGACAAGGAACAAAGCCCGACTTGTGGCCAAAGGATACTCCCAAGTCGAAGGTTTGGATTTCGGTGAAACTATGCACCCATAGCTAGGCTTGAGTCAATTCGTATGTTATTGGCCTAAGCTACTTACCATGGCTTCAAGCTTTACCAAATGGACGTGAAGAGTGCCTTCCTCAATGGACCTATCAAGGAAGAGGTCTATGTTGAGCAACCTCCCGGCTTTGAAGATAGTGAGTACCCTAATCATGTCTATAAACTCTCTAAGGCGCTTTATGGGCTCAACAAGCCCCAAGAGCATGGTATGAATGCCTTAGAGATTTCCTTATCACTAATGGATTCAAAGTCGGAAAAGCCGATCCTACACTCTTTACCAAAACACTTGAAAATGATTTGTTTGTATGCCAAATTTATGTTGATGATATTATATTTGGGTCTACTAACGAATCTACATGTGAAGAGTTTAGTAGGATCATGACACAAAAATTCGAGATGTCTATGATGGGGGAGTTGAAGTATTTCTTAGGATTTCAAGTGAAGCAACTCCAAGAGGGCACCTTCCTAAGCCAAACGAAGTATACTCAAGATATTCTAAGCAAGTTTGGGATGAAGAATGCCAAACCCATCAAGACACCCATGGGAACCAATGGGCATCTCGACCTCGACACGGAAGGTAAGTCCGTGGATCAAAAGGTATACCGATCGATGATAGGTTCTTTACTCTATTTATGTGCATCTCGACCGGATATTATGCTTTCTGTATGCATGTGTGCAAGATTCCAAGCCGACCCTAAGGAAGCTCACCTTACGGCCGTAAAACGAATCTTGAGATATTTAGTTTATACTCCTAAGTTTGGGCTTTGGTATCCTAGGGGATCCACTTTTGATTTGATTGGTTATTCGGATGCCGATTGGGCGGGGTGTAAAATTAATAGAAAGAGCACATCGGGGACTTGCCAGTTCTTGGGAAGATCCTTGGTGTCTTGGGCTTCAAAGAAGCAAAATTCCGTAGCTCTTTCAACCGCCGAAGCCGAGTACATTGCCACAGGACATTGTTGTGCGCAACTACTTTGGATGAGGCAAACCCTTAGGGACTATGGTTACAAATTAACCAAAGTTCCTCTTCTATGTGATAATGAGAGTGCAATCCGCATGGCGGATAATCCCGTTGAACACAGCCGCACTAAACACATAGCCATTCGATATCATTTTCTAAGGGATCACCAACAAAAGGGAGATATCGAGATTTCATACATTAATACTAAAGATCAATTAGCTGATATCTTTACCAAGCCACTTGATGAACAAACTTTTAACAAACTTAGGCATGAGCTAAATATTCTTGATTCTAGGAACTTCTTTTGTTGATTTGCACACATAGCTCATTCATATACCTTTGGTCATGTCTCTTTCATATGCTATGACTAATGTGTTTTCAAGTCTATTTCAAACCAAGTCATAGGTGTATTGAAAGGGAATTGGAGTCTTCGGCGAAGACAAAGGCTTCCACTCTGTAACTCATCCTTCGCCGTCGCTCCGGGCAACTCTCCATCTTTGGGAGAGAAAGCATAAGTCCCAAGCAAAAGGACTTCGTCTTTGGTATAATCTTCACTCATTTATTTATGACCAAAGGGGGAGAAAGTAATTTCAAGGGCTCTAATGACTCCGTTTTTGGCGATTCATGCCAAAGGGGAAGAGAGTATTAGCCCAAAGCAAAAGGACCGCACCACCACCTAATTTTAAAATGATTTTCAATAAATGATTTTCAATTGGATATTAAAAATTAGTATCTTATTGTGTTCAAAAGGAAAGAAAGTAGTATTTCAAAATTGATATCTCAAAACCCTCTTGAACACTAAGAGGAGGATTTCATTTAGTGGGAATTTTGTTTAGTCAAAGGAAAAGCATTTGAATCAGGGGGAGAAAATTTCAAATCTTGAAAATGCTTTGCTAAATCTTATTCATTTACCTTTGACTATTTGCAAAAGAACTTTGAAAAGGATTTACAAAAGAATTTGCAAAAACAAAACATATGGTGCAAGCATGGTCCAAAATATTAAAAATGAAGAAACAATCCATGCGCATCTTATAAGTATTTATATTGGCTCAATTCCAAGCAACCTTTGCACTTACATTATGCAAACTAGTTCAATTATGCATTTCTATACTTGCTTTGGTTTGTGTTGGCATCAATCACCAAAAAGGGGGAGATTGAAAGGGAATTAGGCTTACACCTATTTTCCTAATTGATTTTGGTGGTTGAATTGCCCAACACAAATAATTGGACTAACTAGTTTGCTCTAGATCATATATTCTACAGGTGCTAAAGGTTCATCTACAACTATACTAAATCGACTGTCCGGAATACCGTAGATTATTCCGGACAGGAGAAGCTTTTTGGAAAAACAGGCCAAGCGCGGACCGTCCGGGCCCTTGCGGCGGACCGTCCGCAACACCAGGATGACCCTCGGACAGAACCAATGCAAAAATACAAGTCTACACTACGGACCGTCCGGAGGAAAAGCAAGGACCGTCCGAGACCTTGCGCGGACCGTTCGGCCTCAGGCGTGGACCGTCCGGTAGGTGAGGAATCGAAAAACCCGAAGGTGATAGGTTCAGAAAAATGAATTATAGCGTCCTCGAGGACCGTCCGGGGTGCACGACCAGACAGTCCGCGACTGGCTTTATCTGACATCTGACGACGCATTAAATGCAATATAGCTGTTGATATAGCCGTTACTGCTGACCGTTGCGTTTTCAGCCGTTGATCTACAGGGGCGGACCGTCCGGACCAGGCGGGCGGACCGTCCGCGGTCGGCAGAATGGAGCAACGGCTAGGAAGTGGTTGGTGGCTATAAATACAACCTCAACCACCTCCATTCACTACACCCAAGCATTCCAACCTTCAACATTTAATACAAGAGCTAGCAATCCATTCCAAGACACAATCAAAGCCTCCAATCTCTCCAAGTTCCACAATTGAGACAAGTGATCATTAGTGATTAGTGACTTGAGAGAGAAAGTGATCCGTGTGTTATTTGTCGCTCTTGTCGCTTGGCTTTTTCAATCGTGATTTCTTTCAATCTTTCTTGCGATCAACTCAATTGTAACCAAGGCAAGAGACACCAATTGTGTGGTGGTCCTTGCGGGGAAGTTTGTTCCCGTTTGATTGAGAAGAAGAAGCTCACTCGGTCCGAGGGACCGTTTGAGAGAGGGAAAGGGTTGAAAGAGACCCGGTCTTTGTGACCACCTCAACGGGGAGTAGGTTTGCAAGAACCGAACCTCGGTAAAACAAATCCACGTGTCACACTCCTTATTCGCTTGCGATTTGTTTTCCACCCTCTCTCGCGGACTCGATTATATTTCTAACGCTAACCCGGCTTGTAGTTGTGATTATTTTTGAGAATTTCAGTTTCGCCCTATTCACCCCCCCTCTAGGCGACTTTCAGTGCTCCCCTTCTGGCTCCTCTCGGACGCTCCCCGCCGTCTCCACTATCGAGCTTTCGGCCGAAAACGCCGCGGGCCTCGTTCCCTCCGGTACACGGTGGCGGCCGTGATACAAACGCGGTTGTCACGGTCTCGCAAGACTCTCGCCCACTCGGTACAATTACAACAGCTCGTGCAAGAACCGAGGTGTTGTGTGGTTTGTCTAAACTCACTCAACTAACTAGGATTCACCTAGAGCAAGCGGTAATGCGGTCTAACTAACCTAAGCACTTCGTAGAGCACCTACGCTAATCACCGAGTGATTCTATTAAGCACTTGGGTGTTTCAGCACTTGGAAATGTCTACAATATGCCTTGGTATGTTGCTTGGGCTCCCACACTTGGAAATGACCAGTTGGAGGTGTATTTATAGCCCCAACACAAAACTAGCCGTTGGAGAAAAGCTGTGCTCTCTTTGGCAGACTGGACAGTCCGGTGCACCACAGGACAGTGCACTATTCACTGTCCGGAGCACCTAGCTGTTGCCCTGACACCGCAGGTGATCATTAGCGCTACATGCTTTTCACACCGGACAGTCCGGACTCCACACCGGAGGTGGTCTTCTCTCCACACTGCCACCTGGAACTAGCCGTTAGGGTTCCTGTTCCTGGTGCACCGGACAGTCCGGCGTGTGGCACCGGACAGTCCGGTGCTCCTCGCACAGACAGTCCGTAGGCAACACTTCTTTCTTCTCTTGGACTTCACTTGATCTTCATAATGTCTTCTTTTGAGGTGTTGCTTTCCTCAATGTCTTGGTCCAAGTTACTCTAACATCCTGTGAACAACAAAACACAAATACTAGCAAACACATTAGTTCACAGGTTGTGTTAATCATCAAACACCAAAACTCATTTAGCCAAATGGCCAGGGGTCCATTTTCCTTACAATATCCCCCTTTTTGGTGATTGATGACAACACAACCAAAGCAAGCAAATATAATAAACAATTGAATGAAGATATGCAATCTACTTGCTAGGATGCATGTTTGTCCCCATAATGTGATATTATGGACTTAAGCCTCCCCCTAACTCCATAATTCACTTACTTCCTATTTTAGACCAAAGAACCAAAACCACTTGAAGAAATAAATTTTTTAAATTGTGGTGTTTGGTGTTTGATACAATTTTCATTGCTTTGGTCCCTAAACTTCTCCCCCTTTGGCATCAACCACCGAAAAGGAAGACATTTAACAGCATGTAGGTAGCAAATAAGACTTGCCCTCATAATGATTTGTCAATTGATACCATTGTAGAATACCAATTGAAGCACCAAATTGATACTCCCCCTAAATGAGTGTTCTCTTTAGAAAGAATTTTCTCCCCTTTTTAGAGACGAAGAAATACTCCCCCTGACAGAGATCTTGTACTTAGGAAAAAGCATGTGAAAATAGAGGTGCAAGACATGATTCGATTAGACTAACTTCCCTATGCATAGGTAACAGAATAAGATTTAACCACTTATGCATGTATAGCAACATCGAAGTATAAGATATGAAATATAGTCTAACCAAATGCTGGAGAAGACATGTAAGTAATGCTAAATGTAGTCTCAAAGTTACCAATTGAAACCAATGGCGGACCATTTGAAGACAAGTGGCAGACTTGTGAGACGTAAGAGTTCTTGTAGATTCGCAGTGGAAGCTTGTTGTCTTTCTCCGGGGACTTCATTTTCCTTACAATGAGACTATTACATGAAATAGACTTGAAAAAGGTATTAGTCTCAAAGTCTTAGATTATAGAGTAACCTCCCCCCTGAATGTGTGCACACAAGTTTTGAATACTTGTAGGAGACATGCACTTTGATTTGATATCAAGAGGGACACATTATCTATAATCCAAGCTTTTGGCACATATGAGTTAAATGATAGTACTTGTAGAATATGAGCTTTTAAAGCGTTTTACCACTTATAGCATTTCAAAATATCAATTGATGTATCATTTACTATAGAATGTTAAGTAAGCTATGTGTCGTGCTTAAATAAACATTTTAAACCACGTAGGTTTGATTAAGAGTATGAATTGAAAACAAGCAATCCTACCATGTGATTTACCTAGTATGCATGCATTTAAACAAAAGTAAATACCAATTGTAATACTAGGCATGAAAGGTAAACTAGATGTAAGATAAATAGATACGCATGTCTAAAAACAAGAAACACAATAAATCTAGTTACCTTAGTCATGGGACGGGAAATTTGGGTAAAAAATATTCACTAACCCACTTGGCAATAAACTTGATCCAATATGATGTATCCCATGATATACATCCCAACTTTGCCAAGTCTCCAAATTTCCTGTCGTCCTTCGAACTACTCACTTCCCTTTTGGGATCCAAATCTTCTTGGTGCTTTTCATGGTTGAAATTATTTTCTTTGGCACCCAGATACGCTTGGCCCCCTTTCCTTTGTTGGCTTGCTTGTTGGCATTGATTGCTATCACCTTTCCATTCTTTTTCTTCTTGATCAAATATGGTGTAGCAGCCTTTTGTCCACCTTTTTTATGTAGGTGTTGGAGATTTTGTTTGATGGCTTTTGCTTGAGCTTTTGCCTTTGCTTATCCCCGGTTATCGCCTTGCATTGGAAAGACTTATGGCCTTCCTTGTGACAAAACCTACAAATCACGGTTTCACTCTCCACAGGCTTGTTCACTCCCGCAGTGGTGTTATCCTGTGAAGGTTGGATTTGTTTGGCTTTGCCTTTATTTTCATACAAAGCCTTGTCAAGGCGAGCCACTTCTTTCCTTAATTGCTCATTTTCATTTGCAACCTTATTTGAATATGTTTCTACAACAATATTCTTAACTAGAACTTGGTTGCAGGGGTTAGAATAATCAATTAAATCAGAGCAAGAAGTAGAAGCATCTTTCTTAATAATTTCAGGATTTTCAACTAAAGATGCCCCTGGGGTGCTACCAATGTTTTCTAGCTTAGTAGTTAGATCATTATTGTGTATACTAAGAATTTCCATTTTCCCTAGCAAATTTTCAATAGCTTCTTGAGAGCTAGCTAACTTTGCCTTAAGTTTTTCATTCTTTTTAATAAGGCCATCATCAGTAGCAGTGGATGGAGCACTAGACTCTAATTGCTCAATTTTAGTTGATAGCTCATAATTTAAATTTGCAAATGCTTCAAATTTTTCTAGCAAACCTTTGTAGTCATTTTGAGAGCTAATCAACTTATTTTTCAAGGTTTTAAGTTGAGCCTTTTGCTCAGTGCAAACATCCTAAAAAAATTTAACAGCTTTCGCAAGCTCATCTACGGAGGTCTTTCCCTCACCTTCATCATGACTACTACTTTCATCACTTGAGGATGGAATACTCATTTTACCTTTTGCCATAAGGCATTTGCGTGATGACCATGATGAGGATAGGTGGTTGTGCGTCCTTGGAGGTTCATCTTCGCTTGAAGAATCGTCCCAAGTTTTGACACTTGTTAGCGCTTGGCCTTTGCTCCTCCCCTTTTTTGGTTCGGCCATGGTTAGACAGTTGTCCCTGAAGTGAGCCTTCTCCCCACATGCGAAGCATCCTCACTTTCTTTGCTTTTTCCTGTCAATGTTAAAGAGAAAATCTTCTACCTGCAGGGGCACACCCATTAGATTAATCTTGCGGATCATCCCCATTACCTTTCCGATGCGTCGGATTGTTTCTTCGTCCTCGGAGGATGATGTTGATGGTTGATTAACTCCTTCATCATCACTTTCTTCTTATTCCTCTTCTTCAGTTGAGGAACTCGGAGTGGGAGCCTTTGTTACCCTTCCTTTCATCACATGCAAAAGCATATGGCCTTGAGGAAGTTGGCTCTTCTCCCTGACACATTTTTCGCGACATTTCAAAGGCCACGATTTTCCCAATCACAATGGTTGGGGTCATTGTACTCAAGTCCTCCATGTTGTGAAGAATCGTGATGATGCTCCCATATCTTTGTTGTGGTAGCAGGGAGATAATCTTCCTCACAATGTCTGCATCACCTAGCTTATTTATGCCAATAGAATTGAGCTTATTGATGATTAGATCCAAACGAGAATACATATATCTAACAAGCTCATTTTCTTTCATAGCAAAAGAATTATACTCATTTAAGACTAGGCAATGTTTTTGCTCACGGACACTGGATGTGCCGTCATGGAGCTCATGCAATTTTAGCCAAATCTCATTAGCAGTTTTCAATGTAAATACTTGATTTAAAATATCCATGCTAAGAGATTCATATGAGCAATTTTTGGCTCTAGCATTTAAATAAATTTCTTTTTCCAGACTCGTGGTGGGTTTCTCGGGATTTTTGGGGGGTTTCATTCCATCACGAGTGACTCTCCAAACACCTAGATCAACGGCCTCTAGGTAACAAGCCATTCTAGCACTATAATATGGGAAGTTAGTGCCGTCGAAGTGTGGTGACCTATGGGTGTCCATCCCCTTTCTCTAAAAGTGTCGGCTCTTTTAGCGGTGAAGCTAAAGCGTTTCAAATGAGCCAAACCAGGCTCTGATACCACTTGTAGGAAACAGGTGACGCCTAAGAGGGGGGTGAATTAGGACTTCTAAAACTTTCACTAAACTAGGCCACAAATAAATCCCTAGAGCAAAACCTATACAAATAATCAAACTAGAATGTGCAAACTAGGTTTTGTCTAAGTGTTGCTATCTCTACCGCAATGGCTAAGTTTCAATCTACACTATATAAGTATAAAGACAAGATTGAAACTTAAATGCTTAATATAAATGTGGAAAGTTAAAGACCAAGGTAGAAATGCAAACTCTCATGGATGACGCCGATATTTTTACCGAGGTATCTAGAACCACGCAAGGTCCCAACTAATCCTCGTTGGTGCCCCTACGCAAAGGGATGCCCACGCGAGGGCCAAGCACCTCGGTCGAGTAACTCCATAGAGAGCCGCGGGTCTTCTACACGCGCAAGTGGTGCTCCGCTTCCGGCTCTTCTCGGACGCTCCCCACCGTATACACTATCGAGCTTTCGGCCGAAAACGCCGCACGCCTCATTCCCTCCGGTACACGGTGGCGGCCGTGACACAAACGCGGTTGTCACGTCTCGCAAGACTCTCGTCCCACTCGGTACAATTACAACGGCTCGCGCAAGAGCCGAGGGGTTGTGTGGTTTGTCTAAACTCACTCAACTAACTAGGATTCACCTAGAGCAAGCGCTAATGCGGTCTAACTAACCTAAGCACTTCGCAAAGCACCTACGCTAATCACCGAGTGATTCTATTAAGCACTTGGGTGTTTGAGCACTTGAAAATGTCTACAATATGCCTTGGTATGTTGCTTGGACTCCCACACATGGAAATAGTTGGTTGGAGGTGTATTTATAGCCCCCAACACAAAACTAGCCGTTGGAGAAAAGTTGTGCTCTCTGTGGCACACCGGATAGTCCGGTGCGCCTAGCCGTTGCCCTGACACCGCAGGTGACCGTTGGCGCTACATGCTTTTCACATCGGACAGTCCGGTGGTCTTCTCTCCACAGTGCCACCTGGAACTAGCCGTTAGGGTTCCTGTTCCTAGTGCACCGGACAGTCCGGTGCTCCTCGCATAGACAGTCCACAGGAAGCACTTCTTTCTTTGGACTTCACTTGATCTTCATAATGTCTTCTTTTGAGGTGTTGCTTTCCTTAATGTCTTGGTCCAAGTTACTCTAGCATCCTGTGAACTACAAAACACAAATACTAGCAAACACATTAGTTCACAGGTTGTGTTAATCATCAAACACTAAAACTCATTTAGCCAAATGGCCTGGTGTCCATTTTCCTTACAGCTTTGATCTAGTTTAACATTTTGGACTACGTTTGCACCTCTTAGCTTGTTTTTGCAAATCCTTTGTAGAGGTATTTTTAAATTCTTTTGCAAATATCCAATGCTATAATAAAATGATTTTTAAAAGCATTTTCAAGTTTTGACAATTCTCCCCCTGGTTACAAATGCTTTTCCTTTGGCTAACTAAAAGCTCCCTATGAAGAAGTTCTCCCCTTAGCTGTCAAGAGGTTTTTTTGTAATTCAAAAATAATCTCTCCCCCTTTTTGAAATAGTTTTTAGAAAATAGGGTGGTGGTGCGGTCCTTTTGCTTTGGGCCTATTAATTTCTCCCTCCTTTGGCATTAATCGCCAAAAACGAAGAAACCTTAGAGGCTTTTTCTTCTATCCCCCTTTGTAAAAGGATATTAATGAAAGTTCATGAGTAGGGCAAAAGATAAATGATACTGACAAAGTCATAGTGGAAGCCTTGCTTTTGCCGAATACTCCATTTCCCTTTCAATCTAAGACTAAGCATATAAATATACTTGGAAGCACATTAGTCTTAGCTTTGGCACAAGAAGAATAAGAAATATGCATTTGTACCAAATGAAAAAGACATGATCAAATGTACATAAATGAGCTATGTGAAAGGGAAATGGCCTCAACATTTCCTATAATCGATTTTGGTGTTTGACGACCATCACAAACCTTATGGACAAACTAGTTTGCCAGTTGATCATTTGTCAGGTGGATAAGTTCATCTACAACTATTCTAAGTTGACTGTCCAGAATACCATAGATTATTTCGGATTGGAGAAGATTTTTGAAAAAACACCTATGCGTGGACCGTCCGGCCCATTGCGGCGGACCGTCCGCGACACCAGGGTGAGCATCGGACAGAACCACTGCAAAAACATACGATAACACTACGGACCGTCCGATGGAGAAGCGAGCACCGTTCGAGACCAAGCGCGGACAGTCCGGCCATAGGCACGGACCGTCCGGTCATTGAAAAACTAGGAAAACCTGAAGGTGACGGGTTCGGTAAAATTCTTTTTTAGCGTCCTCGCGGATCGTCCGGGATGCACGGCCGGACCGTCCGCGGCTGCTTTATCTGACATCTGACGACACATTAAAAGATCTATAACCATTGATATAGCTGTTACTGTTGATCGTTGCGATTTCAACCGTTGATGTGCAGGAGCGGACCGTCCGGACCAGGGGCGTGGACCGTCCGCGGTCGGAAGAAAAAGGAGCAACGACTAGGAAGTGGTTGGAAGTTATAAATACAACCCCAACCACCTCCATTCACAACATCCAAGCACTCCATTCATTCACATTCAATACAAGAGCTAGCAATCCATTCCAAGACACACTCAAAGCTTCCAATCTCTCCAAGTCCCACAATTAAGACACAAGTAATCATTAGTGCTTAGTGACTTGAGAGAGTGTGATCCGTGTGTTATTTGTCACTCTTGTTGCTTGGCTTTCTTAATCGTGCTTTCCTCATCTCTCTCTAAACTCTCTAAGTGTTTTGTAAAGCTTGCAAGAGACACCTAATTGTGTGGTGATCCTTGCGGGGTCTTAGTGACCAGTGAGATTGAGAAAAAGCACTGGACCGGTCCGAGTGACCGATTGAGAGAGGGAAAGGGTTGAAATAGACCCGGCCTTTGTGGCCTCCTCAACGGGGACTAGGTTCTTTGGAATCGAACCTCGGTAAACAAATTGCCGTATTCGTTTGTGATTGATCTCCATTCGACTTGTTTCCCCTCCCTTCCTCTCTCTCTCTAAAAAGGTCCCTTGCTCATATTGATTTGAGTTTGCTCCCAAGGCTATCCGCATTGATTGAGCAACTCATAGCAAGGAGAACCATCTTCCGCACTCCGAATTATTTCCAATACTAACCCCGAGCATAGTGCATGTTCAAAGTTTTATAATTTTCAGGTTTTGCCTATTCACCCCCCTCTAGGCGACTTTCACTATGTGTGCAAGATTTCAATCAAAGTTTCGAGAATCTACGATATTGAGTTCATTCCTGAGCTTGCTAAAAGTCTTTTTGACTAGGGGCTTGGTAAAGATATCGACTAATTGGTTGTGGGTGCTAACATAAGCAATTTTGATATCCCCTTTTGTTGGTGATCTCTCAAAAAGTGATATCAGATGTCTATGTGCTTAGTGCGGCTGTGTTCAACGGGATTATCCACCATGCGGATTGTAGTCTCATTATCACATAGGAGAGGGACTTTGCTCAACTTGTAGCCATAGTCCCTAAGGGTTTGCCTCATCCAGAGTTATTATGCACAACAATGTCCTGCAACAATATACTCGGCTTCAGCGGTTGATAGAGCTACTGAGTTTTGTTTCTTTGAAGCCCAAGACACCAGGGATTTTTCTAGAAACTAACAAGATCCTGATGTGCTCTTCCTGTCAATTTTACATCTGGCATAATCGGCATCGGAATACCCAATTATATCAAATGTAGATCCCTTGGGGTAACATAGCCCAAACTTAGGAGTGTAAACTAAATATCTCATGATTCTTTTCATGGCCCTAAGGTGAACTTCCTTAGGATTTGCTTGGAACCTTGCACACATGCATACAGAAAGCATAATGTCCGGTCATGAAGCACATAAATAGAGTAAAGAACCTATCATCGACCGATATACCTTTTGATCTATAGATTTACCTCCCGTGTCGAGGTCGAGATGCCCATTGGTTCCCATGGGAGTCTTGATGGATTTGGCATTCTTCATCCCAAACTTCTTGATTATGCCTTGAATGTACTTAGTTTGGTAGATGAAGGCGCCTTCTTGGAGTTGCTTGATTTGGAATCCAAGAAAATACTTCAACTCCCCCATCATAGACATCTCGAATTTCGGTATCATAATCTTACTAAACTCTTCACAAGATGACTTGTTAGTAGACCCAAATATAATATCATCAACATAAATTTGGCATATAAACAAATCTTTAACAAATGTTTTAGTGAAGAGAGTAAGGTCAGCTTTTCCAACTTTGAAGCCATTAGTGATAAGAAAATCTCTCAAGCTTTCATACCATGCTCTTGGGGCTTGTTTGAGCCCATAAAGCGCCTTTGAGAGCTTATAAACATGTGAAGGATACTCACTATCTTCAAAGCCGGGAGGTTGCTCAACATACACCTCTTCCTTGATAGGACCATTGAGGAAGGCACTCTTCACATCCATTTGATATAACTTAAAGCCATGGTAAGTAGCATAAGCAAGTAATATACGAATTGATTCAAGCCTAGTTACGAGTGCATAGGTTTCATCAAAATCCAAACCTTTGACTTGTGAATATCCTTTGGCAACAAGTCGGGCTTTGTTCCTAGTCACCATGCCATGCTCATCTTATTTGTTGCGGAATACCCACTTGGTACCTACAACATTTTGGTTAGGACGTGGAACTAAATGACATACCTCATTCCTCGTGAAATTGTTAAGCTCCTCTTACATTGCCACCACCCAGTCCGGATCTCTAAGTCCATCCTCTATCCCCCTTGTGTATGCCACCAAGAATGGAGTTGACGAGGTGATCTCTTTGAATTGCTTGGTGGTCTCTTGGGTGCGGTGGTCTTTGATCTTAGATCTCTTGATCATCTTCCTTATTGTAACACCCCTCGTGTTACGATAACTAAAATGCTGACATGTCATCATAAGCACTTGCATTATCTTGTTTGATACACTTAGAATGCATTCACTAGGTTAAACGTTTTCAAAAGTATGATGTTGTGCGTTGGGTTTAGAGTTTAGTTTAAGGGCTTGGCTCAAGTTAAACAGGAGTAGATCATCTCTCAAGCAAGTGATAAGTTGGTTTGAAGTCTTAGAGTGCT
This sequence comes from Zea mays, assembly GCF_902167145.1. NCBI lineage: Eukaryota > Viridiplantae > Streptophyta > Magnoliopsida > Poales > Poaceae > Zea > Zea mays. The sequence goes on from NC_050096.1 coordinate 159,181,255, forward strand.
AAAGGCAAGACTTAGAACCGAGAGAAACTATGATTTCGGAGGTAGGTTAAGTGGAAGAATTAATTGATGATCTGGATTGACCTTAAAAAACCTTAAGTGAGATTGGAAACCTTGCTTGGAATTGTAGATAAACAAAACAACTCCTAAACCAGGGATACTTTGGACATGAGCTTCATATACTAGAGTTGGATTTGCGATTAAGGAGTCACTCATCTTTTAGGAGGATGAATTGAGTTGGTAAATCACTAGATGAGAAGGAACCATATTTGAAACCCTAAATTTGCTAGAGACAATTGGGCAAAAGTCAAAGTGCCAAAGTTGTAGAGTTTGGAAAAGGTGAACAACTTTTATATTTGGAGATTCCCAAGTTGTGTGGAAGAATTTGGAGTAATTTGCAGAAATTCAGTTTTGGGTTCAAATTGGAACTTCTGAAATTAATATAAACTAGCCAAATTTGAACCCTTATAAATTCTGATCTATAAGCATTTTGAAGATGGTCCTTATAACAAAGTCATAGAGCTACATGAGGAGTATAAGTTTGGTTAAGTCATCTAGCTCTAAAACTATTTGGAACCTAGAGAAAAGCTGTCTGAAAGTGTGGATTTCAGACCTAATGAAATTCAGAGTCTGAACTTCAGCATTTGGAGCAAACTTTGGGCTATTGTAGTTTGGAATCCAAGAGGTTTTGGTTAATGGTCACTATGTAAAACCTGTAGAGGAACTATTGGAGTATAAATTTTAATAAGCAACTTGCCCCTAAAACCATATGCTACTAGGAGTAAAGGTGGTTCAAAGTGGTGTGGGCTGAATTCTGAATTTTCAGATTTAGAATAGTGCCTAAGTCTGAATTTTAGTGATTGTGACAGACTTTGGAGCTTCCTTGTGCATAATCCATAAGGTTTTGAACTATGATTTATATAGAGGAATTGAATACCATAAGTTGGTGTACAAATGTCTTTAGGGGTTATGGATATGACCCTACATAAAAAGTGGAGAAAACGTAGACTGAAAATGGACTGTTGGGTTACTGGTGACTGAAATTGGTTCAGTTAACTAAAACTGAAATTCAGTTAATGGTGCCCAATTTGGAGCTCATTTGTGATCAATACAAGTGGTTTTGGACTAAAGTTTTCATAGAAAAGTTGGAGCCCATAGTACAGAGAACAAGTTTTCTAAAGAGAGTTGGACTTGGTTCTACATAAACCTGGGAGTAAAATATATCCCAATCTTCTCCGTCAAAGTGGTTGTGACTCAACTCAGTTCAGTCACCTGAAACCAAAATTTCAGTGCTTGATACCCAGTTTGTGGCGCTAGTGTGACCTTTTCTATTAAGATTTGGACTGAGAATCATATAGTGAAATTAGAGATCAAAGTAAGGTGAGCAAGTTTTCTAAGGAGAGGTAGGCTTAGTGCTGTACAAATCTGAGAATAAACTGCACCTAAACATCCTCTGTCAGTTGGGTATGGTCTGAACTCTGGTTCAGTTAGCTGCAAACTGAGTTTTTGTGAATTTGTGCTCGACTTTGGAGGTCTGTAGTACCAAATCCATGGAGTTTTGGACTGGGGATTCTGTAGCAAAGATGTATAAAGATGTTGGGAGAGCAATTTATGTTATGGTCGGTTCACTGTTACCATTTGGAATTGTGAGATCCAAGGGCTTAAACAGTGATGAGTGGAATGGGGCAGCAGTGCTGTTTCAGTAAACTTCAGAGTTTGGTTTTAGAAACTGAACAAGATCCTCTCTCTGCTATACTCCACCCATGTGCTCGAGTTGGGATACATCCTTAAATATCTGGGGTCTCTCCATACTGTAAATATCTAGGGTTTGGACTGTTGTGGGGGCTGTGAGCAGTAGAGTCCTTATCTATTTTGTTCACTGTCTCTAGTATGGGACATGGGATATTTGTGTGTTGGGCTTATGTGTGTGACCTGCTATTTGTGTTGCCACGTGTATTAGCTATGCAGTGCTGGCACCTTGAGAGTTATCTCCACCATGTGCTGAACAAATTCAGTGAACCACTGCCATGTCTTCTTGTCTATTGTTTTAGGGCACAATCCAGTGAGGGGATCTCTGCTCTCAAGCTCTTGCTGGTCCCTTGTTACCTCTGCAGTTTGTGTTGCGGTTTGAGTTCCCCTCTCAATCCCCAGGACGATTTGCCCTTGTTCTTCACAGCCAACGCCCAGCCTGGTGATCATACCCACCGAAACCAACACCTCGCTATGGCCAAAGCGTTCCAGTGAGTTGCATGCCCGTGTAGTCTTCGTTCCGTGGTCTTCAAAGGTTAGTGAAGCATTGGTATTGCTGCTGTGTAAAAAAATGGATAAAACGTCTCAAAACTTTCACTGACAGGTATATGGTTTCAGTCAGCTGAAACAGAATTTTATGTGTTCTCAACCCATTTTTGGAGCACTATAACTCTTGATCCATGAATCTTTGACCTAAGGTTGCTGCAGCAAACTTGTACAGTTATGTTTGGTAAACAAATTTTGTTAGTCAAGGTTGGCCTATTATTGTTTGGAATTGTGAGGAGTAATAGAGTTAAAGGTGGGGGTTCAGTTTGGTGTAGAGTTCAGTTTCAGAATCTAAAACGTAATTCAGTTTGCTGAATTTTTAGAAACCGTGAATTCCTCTCAGTTTTGGACCCTTCTAAGTCTCAATTCTTGAAGTTTTGGTGGATGATCATTGCATTAAACTTGAAGATCTAATATTGAGGAGCAATTTCTTTTAAGAAGGATCTCCCTATCCTTGCTTTGAATTGAGAGAAAAGGTTATTCCAAGTTGCTGTGTTAGGTAGAGGGTGCTGAATTTAGTTCAGTTAGCTGAATTGTGTAGTTTAGTGGAGTTCCAACTTTGGAGCTCTCTAACCTGAAGTCTGTTGAGTTTTAGCTAGTATCCTTTAAAGAAAAGTTGGAGAGTGATCATAGAAGAGCGACTCCTAGTAAGAAAGTGTATCAAGCCAGCATAGGGAAATGAGAGAAAATCTGATTGGAAGTTCTAGGTTTAGGCTTGGTACAGTGATTTGAGCACAGTTTAAAATTCAGATTGGGAGCAGAACGATCCTCACGCCTATGTTGTGTTCCAATGTGTCAATCCAAGCTGAGGCTGAGGTTTGTTATTGGAAAAACAAGTAGTTGAAGGGGATTATAAGCCGATCCTTAACTGGGCAAATGGAGACTGGACCGGTTTCAGATTGGGCAGAGGGGGCCGGCATGCTCAGGCTACAAGTCGGCTGAAGCCTATTTGCTACTTCAGGTTTGGTTGGCGCTGGTTAAAAAAAATCAGCTGCCTATCCCAACCCAGCTCCAGCTATCCATGAGCCATCAAAATGTGGCCATATACCTGCTTGTGTTGTGCAGTTTCTGCTGTTGCCACGTACAAGAGCTACCACACAGCTGCTGGCATCGTATGCCAAAACCTTTCTCTGTCGTGATATGCATCAACGCAGCAAAGTGCTCCTTCCTTTTTCCATTGCTGTGTTCCCTGTTCCCAGTGAGAACTTTCGGTGTTCTAGCGCTCTAGCCCCGGCATCACTAGCCTCGACCTCGCGCTCTGCCCAGCAGCCCACCTCGTCGCTTGCCTCTTCGTCCATTGGTCGCTGTCCACAGAAAAGAATCCCCATCGCCAGGAGCCCTGTTTGTATCTCCACTTAAAGCTAGCGTCCATGTTAGGGCTTGTTCGCTTTCTTCTCAATCCATGTGGATTGGGTGGGGTTAGATGTGTTTAAATCCCGAACAAGTCAAAATCCTTCATATTTTTTTTCAATCTCATCCAATCCATATAGGATAGGAATAACCGAACAAGCCCTTAGGGTGAGGTAGGAATGGTTTTTAGGCTAGAAATACTTTCATACGTTTATTGTTCTACAAAACTTCTAGGATTGTAATTTGATGCGGTTTTTAGTCAAGAAATTCGGGTGGCCAGCTCCATCGTTCTGCGTTTGTGTAGAGTATTGAAGTTCAGTAAGTAACTTCATGGTAGTTATAGCTTGTAATTGTAATTTTGTAATGCTTAGTAATACCTTCCTTGTTAGTAGCATATACACAGGCATTCATAATCATGGCATTTCATGTAGAGTACCAAGGAGAAGTGATTTGCGAAGGAGGAGTCTGTTCCAGTTCTGCTGATCCAGTGGTGGATTCATCTAACTGCTTATCGTGTTAGAAGATCTCAGATCTCCTCCTGTAATAAGGCAAGCCCCGGTGCATTTGCTCCTTTCTTGTATTTTTAAATGACTTTTATACACTTTAAGTCTAGTGAAATGTGTATTAAGTTTATAGAAGTTGCTTGGAAACTATTTGATACATTGCCTACCTTGATATCCATGCCTTTATAGATACTTCTGATGGAGTATCAAAATATGATTTACAAAAATGCTTAGCCCTGCTTAGATCTTGTAGATAGAGTTTGTCCTTTGCACTAATGCCTAGCTCAGGTTTATCCTGAGAAAGGATGACTTCTACCTGCAAGAATATTTTCATTGGGAGTATGGTGGGATCTTACTGCAAAGTTCCCTATAATGCTCTTTTCATCCTTAGGAACACAAAACAATCCAAAGGGTGGAAGTACTTAACTCGAGACTTGGGCTAGGAACAGGTGATGCTCCACCCAGGTTAATTAAGGATTGGATGCGTATGTAGGCCTGTATGATCAAGGACTATCTTAACTGGCCACATGCCCTAGATATGGGACAGGGTAAGCTTGAACCCGACTATTCCATACGTGAAAATACAACCGCGCACTGGGCGTGTGAGATGGTGGGAGTAGCGTGTACCCTCCTGGCTAGAGGCTGGACGGAGGAGTACTGTGCTCCCGGGTAGCGCAGACCGGTTCATGTTGTGGAGGATCTGTGGGAATGGTTGACATATGCAAGGGTTAAGTGCTACATATGTCGTGTGGTTAGAGATCCTCAGCTGAGTAAATCGATTCAGATTGCCGTTATATCCCCGGACAGTGGAGACTTGATCTCTGACATGCAACCTAAGTCAGGATGTAAACATTATGAATAAAATGATGTTGTATTGATGAGATGGTGAAACTAGACTAGATGCAACTAGAGTCTATTAATATTTAATCTGGCATTAAAATATTGAAAGTAAGGACTCACTTTAGTAAGCTATTTCTGCAAAAGTATCTAAGTTGATTCTTGCTAAAGCCTTTTCCTTGATTCCTATTTAACCAACATATCCTTGAGAGTCATTTTTCCTTAGTCGGGTAAGACTTGCGAAAGTACACTTCGTACTCAGGGTTTTTGAACTCATGTTGTTGTAGGTGATGAGGAGTATTCTAGGAGTTCCTATGGCTAGAGGGCGTTTCCAGTTCTGGAGAAAGATTAGTTAGGCTTGTGTATAAGCTTTGGAGGGTTTCTACCTTCTTGCTATTGTAATAAGTTATGCACTTTGAGTATATCAGGACTTGTAATAAATGTAACTCTTCCTATGTAATGACCTTCAGTTTTAGAAATGAAAAGAATATTTTGTAAAGTCTTCCGCTCTTATCTCCGAAGTGTGTGTGTCGAATGTGATTACTGTAATATACATGAATGTGGGAGATCCTTGGGATGATGAGTTCAAGTTGTTGAACTCGTGATAGCCTTGTTAAGTTACCTGGTACACGTGCATAGCCATCTGAGGCCATCAAGGCAAGGATTGGTGCATGTGGACCCGATAACTTGGGAGGGCCGTCACACTTATCTTGATCATTTTCATCTCCCCCTTGATCAATGTCCTCCTCTTGAGGTGGCTCATCATCTTGATCTTCATCCTTTTCTTCTTGAGCCATTTTCTCATCTTGAGTTGGTGGAGATGCTTGTATGGAAGATGATGGTTGATCTTGTGCTTGTGAAGGCTCTTCGGATTCTTTTGGACACACATCCCCAATGGACATGTTACATAGCGTGACGCATGGAGCCACTTTATCATCTTTTTCATCAAGATCAACTTGCTCCACTTGGGAGCCATTAGTCTCATCAAACACAATGTCACAAGAAACTTCAACTAATCCACTGGACTTGTTGAAGACTCTATATGCCTTTGTGTTTGAGTCATAACCAAGTAAAAAACCTTCTACTGCTTTAGGAGCAAATTTAGAATTTCTACTTCTCTTAATAAGAATAAAGCATTTGCTCCCAAAAACTCTAAAATATGAAACATTGGGCTTTTTACCGGCGATGAGTTCATATGATGTTTTCTTGAAGATTCGGTGAAGGTATAGTCGGTTGATGGAGTAGCAAGCGATGTTAATCGCCTTCGCCCAAAACCGATCTGGTGTCTTGTACTCATCTAGCATGGTCCTTGCCATATCCAAGAGAGTTCTATTCTTCCTCTCCACAACACCGTTTTGTTGAGGTGTGTAGGGAGAAGAGAACTCATGCATGATGCCCTCCTCCTCAAGAAATCCTTCAATTTGAGAGTTCTTGAACTCGATTCCATTGTCGCTTCTAATCTTCTTGATTATCAATCCAAACTCATTTTGAGCCCATCTCAAGAATATCTTTAAGGTTTCTTGGGTTTGATATTTTTCCTGCAAAAAGAATACCCAAGTGAAGCACGAATAATCATCCACAATTACAAGACAGTACTTACTCCCGTCGATGCTTATGTAAGCAATCGGGCCGAATAGATCCATGTGAAGTAGCTCAAGCGGCCTTTCGGTCATCATGATGTTCTTGTGTGGATGATGAGATCCAACCTGCTTCCTGCTTGACATGCGCACAAATCATGTCTTTCTCAAAATGAACATTTGTTAGTCCTAAAATGTACTCCCCCTTCAGAAGTTTGTGAAGATTATTCATTCCAACATGAGCAAGTTGGCGATGCTAGAGCCAGCCCATGTTAGTCTTAGCAATTAAGCAAGTGTCTAGTTCAACATTGTTATCATTGAAATCAACTAAATATAGCTGACCATCTAACACTCCCTTAAAAGCTATTGTATCATCACTTCTTCTAAAGACGGTAACACCAACATCAGTAAATAGACAGTTGTAACTCATTTTGCATAATTGAGAAACAGAAAGCAAGTTGTAGTCTAAAAAATCTACAAGAAAAATGTTAGAAATGGAATGGTTAGGAGATATAGCAATTTTATCCAAACCTTTGACCAAACCTTGATTTCCATCCTCGAATGTGATTGCTCTTTGGGTATCATCATTTTTCTCATATGAGGAGAACATCCTTTTCTCCCCTGTCATGTGGTTTGTGCACCCGCTATCGATTATCCGACTTGTCCCGCCGGATGCATAAACCTACAAAACAAACTTAGGCCTTGTTCTTAGGTACCCAAACTGTCTTGGGTCCTTTGACATTAGAAACAAGCACCTTGGGTACCAAACACAAGTCTTTGGACTCTTGTGTTTGTCCCCAACATATCTGACAACTATCTTGTCTGATTTGTTAGTTAGCACAAAAGATGCATCAAAAGTTTTGAATGAAATGCTATGTTCATTGGATGCATTAACAATCTTCTTTTTAGGCATTTTGATATGAGTTGAATACCTAGAGCTAGAAGCTTCATTACTATACATATAAGCATGATGGGAAACAATATGAGATCTCCTAGCATGAATTTTTCTAATTTTGTGCTCAGGATAGTTCTTAGGATATAATATGTAACCCTCTCTATCCTGAATCATGGGAGCCTTGCCCTTTACAAAGTTAGAAAGCCTATTCTTAGGGGCATTAAGTTTGATGTTGCTTTGACTCCCTTGTTGGAAGCCAATGCCATCCTTAATGTCACAGCGTCTCCCATTATATAACATGCTACGAGCAAATTTAAAATTTTCATTCTCTAATTCATGCTCGGCAATTTTAGCATTTAATTTAGCTATGTGATCATTTTGTTCTTTAATCACGGCAAGTTTATCATTCATAGCATCAATGTTAACATCTCTACATCTAGTGCAAATAATGACATGCTCAACAGTAGATGTAGAAACATTGCAAGCATTCAATTCTTCAATCTTAGCAATTAAACTATCATTTTCATTTCTAAGACAAGAGATTGAATCTGTTGTTCACTTGTTCTCAAATGCTGTGAATCAAGAACAAGGCAACACAATTGTTAAGTATTAGGAACCTTCGTCTTCCGAAGCATTATCTCCTCATGGACATAATGATCATCAGACGAAGGTCATGAAGGGTATGCCTTCATCATCTTATAGATGAAAAAGAATGTAAAGCGACGAAGATAGTAAGTATATCTCATTGATTCATTCATATTTGCATTCCATAAAACATGTATGAATATCGATAGAATTTGTATTACATTGATACATTCGACTTGCTCGAAGATGTTGATGCGAGAGAGATTACAAATCAGTGTGAACAGTATGGTGCTACTATTCATCTATTTATAGGTACAGGACGTAGCCCAGGTAAAAGTACATTTATGTCCCCAATATTCACTTATGATCGTAATACAAATCATTGAGGACTAAGTAGTCTTTTTCCCCTTCGGTCAACATCATCATCATACTTCATCTCCGTCACGAGCCGAAGCTATCAATCTGGCGATAGCTTCGGTGTTTATTCTTATTATCCTTAGATCATATCTTCATCTTGTATGCCTTCATCATGAGGAAAAGACTTGCATCCTGAAGACGAAGCTCCCTGTAATAGCTTATGCTGAAAACAACTCGTTAATTATGTTTTTGAGGACCTTTGGAAGAGAAAGGCCCCCAACAGTAGCCCCTCACAGTATTAATTTGTTTTTATGTAACAAATTCAGGCTGCGACGTAAACGAAGGCCTTTAGCCGAAGGTCCAAAAAAACACCTTCTCTTCGCTAGAATAGCGAACCATTATGAACCGTGGGACCCACCTAGCTGTGGGGCTCTGAGTATATATATGGGAGGATGTGTCGCGAATATTTTTCGTGTCATCTAGCTTTCGTGCTGCAGTTGTCATTTTAGTTTTCATGTTCTCTGAGTGCAATTGTTTGTGAGCTTCGGCTTTCTGCCGTGACCATCACCGAAATGTCTGAGTACAAGAAAAGCGCTAATCCCACACTCGCTGGCTTCTACGAAGCCATGGAAAGGACCAACGTAGAGAAGACCACCAACGAAATGTTAGCAGGACTTTCTGGTGATTCAAGCGACAGAGAAAGCTTCGATATTGAGAGTGAGAATGAAAATACCGAAGATCGGCCGTGGAGACCAAGCCACGTTGTTTTTGGAAAATCCACAATCAGACAAGGTCAAATTGAAGCGATGAAAGGCAATTCATGATGTTGTTATAGTGAGGGCTGGAGGAGAAGACATCGTTCCCCTGCCAGAAGGGGATGAAGTGGTAGTCTTCAGGAGCTTCATGAAAGCTGGGCTTCGCTTTCCGCTCCACAAGATGCTGGTCGAAGTTTTGAAGACGTTTGAAATATACCTTCATCAGATTACCCCCGAAGCTCTTATTAGAGTGGGAGTTTTTATCTAGGCCATGAGGAGCCAAGGACTGGAACCAGATGCAAGATGCTTTTGCAATATTCATGAGTTGTCTTATCAGACGAAGGCAACCAGAAAGGAACAGTGTCATAATAATTTTTGTGATCAGATCATTTCTTCATCCTCAAAGGGTGATGTAGAGGGTTGATCATCTTCTTTATCATCAACATATTCTTCGGATTCTTCCTCTTCACTTGAGGAACTTGAGTTTTCTGCCTCCTTCTTACCCTTCATCTTCTTATATTCTTCACATCCAAAAGCATATGGCCTTGACGAAGTAGGCTCTTCTTGACCCATCTTTCATGACATTTCAAATGCCACAATCTTTTCGATCAAAATCGCGGGAGTCATTTGGCTCAAGTCCTCCAAGTTGTGAAGGATGGTGATGATGCTCCCATATTTTTGTTGTGGTAGCAAGGTGATGATCTTCCTCATAATATCTGCATCACCTAACTTATTAATGCCTATTGGAGACTTGTTCTCAAATGCTATGAGTTAAGAACAAGGCAACACAAAATGTTAAAGGTTAAGGTCCTTCGTCCTTCGAAGCATTATTCCCCTCAGGATATAATGATCTTCAAACGAAGGTCATGAAGGACATACCTTCATGATCACAATATACACTAATGAAAGAAGTATGTAAAACATAGAAAACAATATGAATAATTATGAAATATTATCAACTCATCTTCTATTCTATTATCATGAATAAACAGAAGTAATATAGAATTACATTTGTACCTTCGGCTTGACAGAAGGAGATAGTACAAGTGTAATTCACATGCGAGTACAAATCAGCGTGAACAGTGCGGGGGTACTGTTCATCTATTTATAGGCACAGGACGCAGCCTGTGAGAAATTACATTCATGCCCTTTATATTTACTATTGACATATGGACAACTCTATGAGGACTAGATAGCCTTTTCCCCTTTAAGTCGGTTCCTTTTTCCTCTATTTAGCCAAAGCTCCCTTGCGCGTAGCTTCAGAGCAACTCCAGTCGTCGTCATGATCATGCCTTTTACATCGTATATGCTTTTAACCCGAGTTCGAAGGTACCTGTTCATATGTCACACTTGGAAGACATTGTTAAATCACGTTTTTGAGGACCTTCGGAGGATGAAGGCCCCCAACAGTAGCACCTCGCAGTATTAATTTGTTTAAGATAACGAATTCAGACTGCGACATGGACGAAGGCCTTAAGCCGAAGGTCTAAAAAAACACCTTCCCTTTGCTAGAATAGCAACAGTCAATGACGGACGGGCCCCCCAATTTGGAGCGTGCTGAGTGTATAAATAAGAACTCACACCAGCTACATTTGATACACTGCTTGTGCCATTTGCTTTATTTTCTCAATTTCATAGCTCTTGCTCACTAACGCTTGCTAGTTTTTAAGCTCTCTGAGCTTCGGTTAAAAAGACGCATTTTCGTCATTTCTGAAGAAGAAATGTCTCAAGACAAGAAGCTGACTGAAGAGGAGAAGCTTTTTGAGGAGAAGAAGGCTGTGAATCCTTATATTGCTGGATTTATTGAGTCAATGGCAAAAACAAATACAGAGAAGATTACTAAGGAGATACTGGAGGGCCTGTCTGAAGGTACTGGTGATAGTGATAGCTACGATGTAGAAAGTGGGGACGAAGATTCTGAGGATCAGCCCTGGAGGCCAAGTCATTCAATCTTCGGAAAATCAACCATCAAACAAAGTCATCTTGAGAACATGAGAGGAAGGTATTTCCGAGATATGTCTATTGTGAGAGCTGGCGGAGACAACAATGTCCCTACCCCTGAAGAAAATGAAGTTATGATCTACCGAAGCTTCTTCAAGGCTGGACTTCGGTTCCCTTTGAGTAATTTTGTAGTTGAAGTGCTGAAGACGTTCCAAATCTTTCTTCACCAGATCACCCCGAAGCCATAATAAGGATGGGGATTTTTGTCTGGGCAGTAAGGAGCTAGGGGTTAGAACCAAGTGCAAAGTGCTTCTGTAATATGCATGAATTGCTATATGAGACGAAGGCCATGGGTAAAGAACAGTACCACAACAACTTCGGTTGTTATGGATTTATCGCCCGTTCCAACGCAAGCCACCCAGTACCAACATTTCGGAAGAGATGGCCCGAAGCTTGGATGGAAGAATGGTTTTATGTGAAAAATGATCTGAAAGCAAAGGAAGATATTAAGGAAATCATTATGCGCCCCATCTCGTCCCGCTTCGGCCTCCAAAAGCCGAAGGTCGAAATTGATGATGCCGCCGAAGCGTGTCAAAAGGCCTTCAGTACAGTCTGCTCCTTCATTGGTACAAGAGATTTAATTCAAGAGCATATAGCATTCAGAGTATGGCCGCTTGTAGAAAGCTGGGAAATGCCGAAGGAGACCATCACCAGGTCTAGCGAAGGTGATTTGGTCTGGCTGAAGTATACATTCAGGTTTGAGGATAAGTTCGATGAACCAAACGATGACTAGCTGAAATGCATCGAAGCTACAAGTGATGAACTGCTTGGAGCTTATTCCAAGGCAGAAGATAATGTGCTATCTGTAGCCTTCGGAGGTCGGGGAAAAAAGAGAATGAACAGAGTTTTTGACGCCATCGGTTTCGTCTACCCCGACTACCGCTACCCGTTGCGGGGACGGGGGAAGAAGAGAAAAGTTGTTGCTTTGGCCGCCTCAGCTGAGCCTGTGCCGAAGGCTGCGGTCAAAAAGATGAAGGTTCTTACCCACCGGCCACGTTACATTGAACCGGCTGTGGTGCCTGAGTTTGGCGGGGAGGCCTCTTCAGCTGCTAAAACAAGAGAAACTATTCCTCCCGCGCAAAGGACTGAAGAGCCGACTATAATGTCGAAGGCACCTTCGGTTGAGCTAGTTGAAACGAAGGTTGACAAAGATAAGGCTGAAAGGTCAAAAACTAAAGAAGTAACAAAGATGTCAGAGATTTTAAGCCCTTCAACAGAAGCAACAGCGCCGAAGACACAAAAGAGTTCTGCCACAACTCCTAAGAGGAGGAGGATGTCAAATGTGCTAGATGTTGTATTAGAAACAGCAAAAACCTTGAATCCTGCTCCTACCAGAAAAATTGCCGAAGCTTCTAAGGCACAACCTGAAGCTGAAACGAAGCAGGCAGAAGTCGAAGCTACAATAATTCAAACTGAAACCGAAGCTGGGCCTTCAGAGCCCGCTGAGATAGAGCCTGCCGAAATTGAAGAAAAGGCAACAGAAGAAAAGGCCACAGAGCAAATTTCGTCTGAAAAGGTTGCAACTCCTGCTCCCGAAGCTTTAAAAGAGAGCATTGATTACATCATTCGCCATGCTTCGGGAAAGGGACTATCTCAAGAAGAAAAACGAGAAGCACAACACTATGCCCAAAATTGAAATATCCGAAGGGGGCATTAGTGTTTAATGGCAGTGGGGAAGAAGATTTTTTGTACTATCTCCCGGATAATAAAGAGATATCTGTCTGCCGGGAGATAGGTAGAAGCATCGGATTCCCGAAGCTGGAAGATGGCCTTTCAATATTATCAAAGGATGAGCTCTCTGACAGTTTGGCGTATAATAGTATAAAGGTATAAAAACTAATTTTGTATTTTGAAAACAAAATATTTTATTTGTTTATACTTAATTTTGTCCTCCTCTTGCAGGGCTTAATCCTTAGCAATGCCCTTAGAGCACAGAAAAACATTGAAGATGAAGGATATACAATGGCTCTGAACAACTTTCGTGCAGAGGTAATCGAATTAAGAAACGAAGGTCTTGAAAAAGACAAAATATTGATTTCATTGGTAAACAAAGTGAAAGAAGATGAAGCTAGTTTCAAGGCTCAAGCTGAAATTGAAAAGAATGAGATCGAAAACCTTCGGAAACAGTTGGCCGAAGCCAAAGAAAAATGTGGTCTCACAGAGGCTAACCGAGATATTAGTGAATATTGGAAAAACTATTTAGAAAAAACAGTTGAAGAACTTCGCGCATCCAAAGAAAGATGCTTCGAAAAATCCTTGGGCTGCGTGGAGAAGATAAAGGCTAGATTCGCCAACGTGGGTGCCTATTCCAACGAAGATAACTTCATACATGGCGACCCTGAAGGTGTTATTGAATGGATAAGTGGAGAAGCCGAAGCTTTCGAAGAAATTTTAAGTGATCGCGGGGATGTCTGCGCGTTCTCTAGTGCGAGAGGAATTTCAGCCATCCTGGAGAAGGCGGGGTGCGACCATGTCAAGACCCTGGCCCAAGCCGAAGCTGCCTTCTCTGTGGATGATATAAAGGATCCCTCAGCTAAAGCAAGTTTAATGGGCGGAAAATTTTACAGTGACATCTGGGTAAATGGTGGCCGAGAAATGGCTCACGAAATTATGAAGAAAAGTGAGAAAGACATTCACGACGCACGAGTACAAGCAAAACAAGCTGAAGAAGCTGCAGAGCGCGAGAGACGCATAGGTATTGTTTCGCAGCACCTAGCTTCGGCTTTTGTTTTTGTGACTTCGGACTGACTAATTTTTTCATTGTAGCTGAATTATCTCCGCCACCGGAACCATTCGATCCACTAGCTGATCCAGCAACGAAGGAAGCACTAGAAATCATAAATATGCCCGAATCTGTTGTTGACAAAGTTGTTAACAAATTGTTGAATGAAGTTGCGGAGAAGGTCCTGAAGGAAGACTAGTACTTATTGTAAAAACATTTTTAGATGAACAATGTAACTTTGCTACAACAAGGTTGTAATATTCCATGTGTAAAGTTTTGAATCTAATATGTAAATTATTTGTAATTCTCTTCTTTGTGATGCATGAAACTTTTATACACAAACCATTTTTGAGCCTTCGGCGAAAAACACCTTCCCTTATTTTTCATGCTTCGTAAAGAAAAGAATCCATGCTTCGTGAAAATATCCATACTTCGTAAAAACATTCATGCTTCATAAAATCATCCATGCTTCAAAAACAATGGATCCCTTCTTTTGCAACATAGCTGATGAAACTGCATTGCTCGGCTTACTTTTGTGCCTTGGCACATTTTATTTCACAAAGCATTCTCCGAAGATCGAATTTGTATTCAATTCGTGTCATTAGTGCGATATGATGTATGATGTGATGCTATGCAGGATGATGTGATGATATGATGCAAAATATGATGCTAATGCCGAAGACACACACCCACACGCCCACACTGAAACACACAATCTCTGCATTCCCTTAGGAACAACCCAAGTCTTCTTTGCCGTTTATTTTTCGGCTTCATCGCTTATTTTTCGGTGTAAGTTCTGCATCCCCTTAGGAATGTCTTTTGAACTTCTTCGCCCTATATTTCGGCGGTATCACCGTTGACTTTTCGGTGTAAGTTCTGCATTCCCTTAGGAACGTCTTTTGAACTTCTTCGCCTTATATTTCGGCTATATTTGGCTCTGCATTCCCTTTGGAACGACTTTTGAGCAGAAAACTTACACTGCGCTCCCTTAGGAACGACTTTTTTGTAGCTTCGGCAAAACTTACACTGCGCTCCCTTAGGAGCATCTTTTTTGTAGCTATGACATTTATCTAGCTCTACATTTCCTTAGGAACGATTTTGAGCTTCGGCAATTTTTGAACTTCATAAATCTGTGAAGGAGATATATTTCATTTTAATAGAAGCGAAACTATTACAAGGAATTAAAACTAAATTTACTTTACTTGTTCCTTATTGAAAAACAAAAAGACATAGGACGTAAAAGTATTTCAGAGGTAGGATATATCTCAATAAATGTGCTTTGATTCCGGCACAGTACTATTGACTGTGCGAGTTTCGGATTCCTCCCTGAATTCCCTTTGCTGTTGAGGGTGCTGGCGCCCCTCTGGATGTTGGCCCTGTGAATAGGTAAGTTGAAGTGGTGGTGGAGGTGGGGGCTATGGCCAGGAAGCATGTGACTGACTAGCCGAAGCAACAGAAGCTACAGAATGATTGCCCACATACTCTGATATGTAGGGAGAGTGGCACGAAGCAGTGTGCAAGACCTGCTTCGGCTGATTCTGCCGAGCTTCGGCTTCTGCGATCTCCTTTTGCTTCTGAATAGTGATTTGGCACATTCTTGTAGTATGGCCCTTATCCTTGCCACAGAATAAATAGTAGATCTTCCTGGGCTGATCCCCAAATCTTCCTCCGAAGTCCCGGGCGCCTCTGCCCCTTGGAGCTGGTGGCCTGAAAGAGCTTTGCTGTTGGGCCGAAGATTGTGAGGTGTACTGTGACCTCTGAGGCTAGCTCCCTTTGTCGTCGTTCTGACTAGAGCTATGAATCGACCTGACATGCCTCGGGTGGATTCGTCCTCCGAAGCCCCTGGTCATCTCAGAGAATATGTACGCTTCCTCCCTTCTTTGGCGGAAGTCGTTATCAGCTCGAATGTACTCATCCATCTTCTGAAGTAGCTTCTCCAGGGTCTGTGGGGACTTTCTGGCGAAATATTGAGCAGTAGGTCCTGGCCTAAGACCCTTGATCATGGACTCAATGACAATTTCATTGGGCATTGTAGGCGCTTGTGCCCTCAGTCGCAAGAACCTTCGTACATATGCCTGAAGGTATTCTTCGTGGTCTTGCGGGCATTGGAACAGGGCCTGAGCTGTGACTGGCTTCGTTTGAAAGCCTTGGAAACTGGTAACCAGCATGTCCTTAAGCTTCTGCCACGACGTGATAGTCCCTGGCCGAAGAGAAGAATACCATGTTTGGGCTACATTCCGGACTGCCATGACGAAGGACTTCACCATGACTGCGGTATTGCCCCCATACGAAGATATAGTTGCTTCGTAGCTCATCAGAAACTGCTTTGGATCTGAGTGCCCATCATACATGGGAAGCTGAGGTGGCTTGTATGACGGGGGTCATGGGGTAGCCTGCAGTTCTGCTGCCAAGGGAGAAGCATCATCAAAAGTAAATGTATCATGATTAAAATCATCATACCATCCATCTTCGTTGAATAAGCCTTCTTGACGAAGCTCCCTGTGTTGGGGCCTTCGATCTTGTTCATCTTGAGCAAGATGACGCACTTCTTCAGTAGCTTCGTCGATCTTCCTTTGAAGATCAGCTAGCCACGCCATCTTCTCCTTCTTCCTTTGTACTTGCTGATGGATGATTTCCATGTCCCTGATCTCTTGGTCCAACTCCTCCTCCTGGAGTGTTGGACTAGTGGCCTTCCTCTTCTGGCTTCGAGCTTCTCGGAGAGAAAGAGTTCACTAGTTTGGGTCCAGTGGCTACAGTGCAGCAGCCCCTGGCGCTGAAGCTTTCTTCGACGGCATGACGAAGGTCAGTGCTTGTCGAAGGTGGTCGAAAGAGTTCACCGGAGGTGGGCGCCAATGTTGGAGACTTGTTCTCAAATGCTATGAGTTAAGAACAAGGCAACACAAAATGTTAAAGGTTAAGGTCCTTCGTCCTTCGAAGCATTATTCCCCTTAGGATATAATGATCTTCAGACGAAGGTCATGAAGGACATACCTTCATGGTCACAATATACACTAATGAAAGAAGAAGTATGTAAAACATAGAAAACAATATGAATAATTATGAAATATTATCAACTCATCTTCTATTCTATTATCATGAATAAACAGAAGTAATATAGAATTACATTTGTACCTTCGGCTTGACAGAAGGAGATAGTACAAGCGTAATTCACGTGCGAGTACAAATCAGCGTGAACAGTGCGGGGGTACTGTTCATCTATTTATAGGCACAGGACGCAGCCTGTGAGAAATTACATTTATGCCCTTTATATTTACTATTGACTTATGGACAACTCTATGAGGACTAGATAGCCTTTTCCCCTTTAAGTCGGTTCCTTTTTCTGCTATTTAGCCGAAGCTCCCTTGCGCGTAACTTCGGAGCAACTCCAGCCTTCGTCACGATCATGCCTTTTACATCGTATTTGCTTTTAACCCGAGTTCGAAGGTACCTGTTCATATGTCACACTTGGAAGACATTGTTAAATCACGCTTTTGAGGACCTTCGGAGGACGAAGGCCCCCAACAATGCCAATAGAATTGACCTCATTAATGATAAGATTTAACCGAGAGTGCATATCTCTAAAAAGCTCATTGTCTTTCATTGTGTCCTCACATGAAAATGATAAAGTAAAGTACTTATTATATTGAAACTTGGATATTTAGAGTGATTTCATATGTAGCTCATACAAATAAGTTAAAGTGAAATGGAAGAAACACATGAATCTTATAGGCCTTATGATCCAAACATTTTTTATGGTTATATATGGACATATGTTGTGACTCCATAAAATCTCATGAATTTTTTAGGCTATTTGTGTATTATTAATTTCTTGTTGTAGAAAATCATCAAAATACAATTAAATTCATAAAAATATTGCAACATCGACCAAAAATTGCAAATAAGTTACCAATACTAATAAATAGTCTATAAAAAGATAACCTTAAGTTCCCACACGAAGATAACATTAAGTCATCACATGAAAATGATAAAGTCTATTAATTTAATATTAATTTGGATATTATTTTAATGATTTTAGCCTAAAGATGTGTTTAAATAAAAATGTGATGTGATTCAAAGTTATAGATCTCTTCGAGATCTATAATTTTTATATAAACTTTATCTCCATCCAATTTCATATGTAAAAGTTACGATTTTATAACTATATTATTACGCATAAAAAAACGAATACCCGAATTCTGAGTATCCGTATCTGACTCAAATATCCAGATATTTATCAGATAGTGTTGGGGACTTGTTCTCAAATGCTATGAATTAAGAACAAGGCAACACAAAATGTTAATGGTTAAGGCCCTTCGTCCTTCGAAGCATTATCTGCATTAGGATATAATGATATTCGGACGAAGGTCATGAAGGACGTACCTTCATCATCGCAGTATATATTAATGAAAGAAGAAGCATATGAAACATGAGAAATAACATGAATAATCATATGACATCATTAATATATCTTTATTATGTCATCATGAATGAACATGAACAATATCGAATTACATTTGTACCTTTGGCTTGACAGAAGGCAGAAGTCCAAGTGTGACGCGCGAGTGAATACAAGTCAACGTGAACAGTACGGGGGTATTGTTCATCTATTTATAAGCACAGGGCGCAGCCTGTGTAAAATTACATTCATGTCCTTCACATTTACTATTGACTTAAGGACAATCTATCGAGGACTAGATAGCCTTTTCCTCTTTAAGTCAGTTTCTTTTTCTGTTACTGAGCCAAAACTTCCTTGTGCGTAGCTTCGGGACTGGTTCAGCCTTCGTCCCGACCATGCTTTTCATATTGTGTACAACTTCATTCCGAGTCCGAAGGTTCCTGTACATATATTACACTTGGGAAACATTGTTAATCATGTTTTTGAGGACCTTCGAAAGACGAAGGCCCCCAACAGTAGCCCCTCGCAGTATTAATTTGTTATAACAACGAATTTAGACTGTGACGTGAACGAAGGCCTTAAGCTGAAGGTCCGAAAAACACCTTCCCTTTGCTAGAATAGCAACAATCAATGACAGACGGGGTCCACCAAGTTGCAAAGCACTGGGCGTATAAATATGAACCATAGCGGCAGCATTTGATACGTCATTTCTGCCATTTGCGTTATTTTCTCAAACTTTTAGCTCTTGCTCATTAGCTCTTGCCTGATTTTCGAGTTTTTAGAGCTTTGGTTTAAAGACATGTTTGCTCCAAATTTGAAAAGAAGAAGATGAGTGGAGAGAAGAAGATGACTGAAGAGAAGAAAACAACCAAGGAGACGAAGCTGTACCAAGAGAAAAAAGTTGCAGATCCTTTCATTGCTGGATTTTATGAGTCCATGGCAAAGACAAATACAGAGAAAATTACTAAGGAGATCATGGAGGGTTTATCCGAAGATTCTGATGACAGTGATAGTTATGACGTGGAAAGTGGGGATGAAGACTCTGAGGATCGACCGTGGCGCCTAAGCCATACTATCTTCGGAAAGTCGACTATCAAATAGAGTCATATTGACGCCATGAGGGGGAGGTATTTTCGCGACATGTCTATTGTCAAAGTTGGAGGAGATAGCACTGCCCCTACTCCGGAGGAAAACAAATTTGTTATTTATCGAAGCTTCTTGAAGGCAGGCCTTCGGTTCCCACTGAGTAAATTTGTGGTCGAAGTATTAAAGATATTCCAAATCTTTCTTCATCAGATTACCCCTGAAGCTATAATCAGGATGGGGATATTTGTCTGGGCTGTAAGGAGCCAGGGGCTAGAGCCGAGCGCAAAGTGCTTCTGCAGCATGCACGAGCTTTTATATGAGACGAAGGCTATTGGCAAAGAACATTACCACAACAACTTCGGTTGTTACGGGTTTATTGCCCGTTCTAATGCAAGCCACCCGGTGCCAACATTCCGGAAAATATGGCCTATGACCTAGATGGAGGAGTGGTTTTACGTTAAAAATGATTTAAAGGCAAGGGAAGACATCAAAGAAATAATTCAGCGCCCCATCTGGTCTCGCTTCGGCCTCCAAAGGCCGTAGGTGGAAATTGATGGCAATGTTGAAGCATGTCAGAAGGCCTTTAGCATTGTGTGTGCCTTCATTGGCACGAGGGATTTGATTCAAGAGCATATAGCCTTCAGGGTATGGCCACTTGTGGAGAGCTGGGATATGCCGAAGGAGACCACCGCCGATTCCAGCGAGGGTGGTCTGGTCCGATTGAAGTATACCTTCAGATTTAGGGAGAAGTTTGATGAGCCAGACGATGACTGGCTGAAGTGTATTGAAGCTACCAGTGATGAGCTTCTGGGGGCATACTCCAAGGCCGAAGATAATGCTTTGTCCGCAGCTTTCAGGGGTCGGGGCAAGAAAAGATTGAACAGGGTATTTGATGCGATTGGCTTCGTATACCCTGATTACCACTACCCGCTACGAGGGCAAGGGAAAAAGAGAAAGATTGCCGCTTCGGCCCCCCAGCTGAGTCGAAGAGCAAAAAGGTGAAGGTTCTGACCCACCGGCCGCGTTATATTGAACCGGTCGTAGCACCTGAATTTGGCGAAGGGACCTCTTCAGCTGCCGAAGCAAGACAAACTGCTCCGGTTGTGCAGAGCGCTGAAGAGCCGAATGTAGTGCCAAAGGTGCCTACAGTCGGGCCAATCAAAGCTAAAGATGATAAGGCCAAAGAGCCATAGGTGGAAAAAGTGATAAAAGTGCCAGAAGTCCTGAGCCCACCGACAGAGACAGATTTTCCGAAGATGCAAAAAGCTCCTGGTGCAACTCCCAAGAGGAGGAGGATGGCCACCGTGCTAGACGTTGTTATAGAGGCCACGAAGGCCTTAACTCCTGCTCCTACCAAGAAAACTGCCGAAGCTACCAAAATCCAAGTCGAAGCCAAAGCTGGGCCTTCAGCGCCTATTGAGACGAAGGCCGCCGAGCCTGAAGATAAGGTGGGTCAGCAAATTTCAGATACCGGCAAAACGACATAGCAAGATATGGCAGAAAAAGCAAAATCTCCTGTCCCCGAAGCCTTAGCTGAAGATATTGATTACATTGTTCGACATGCTTCGGGTAAAAATTATCTGAAGAAGAAATCTTGGAGGCCAAACACTATGCCCAAAGACTGAAATATCCGAAGGGGGCCTTAGTGTTCAATGGTACCAACGAAGATGATTTCTTGTACTGTCTCCCGGATAGCAAAGAAATATCCGTATGCCGGGAGATAGCTAAGAGTATGTGATTTCCTTAGCTTGAAGAAGGCCTTTCGGTCTTGTCGAAGGATGATCTTGCTGATAGCCTCGCGTACAACTGTATAAAGGTATAGAGGTTAATTTTGAAGCTAGAAAATGAAGCATTTTATTGCCATGCTCAACTCTTTCTTCTTTGCAGGGATTAATTCTTAGTAATGCCTTGAGGGCTCAGAAGAGCGCCGAAGACGAAGGTTGTACAATGGCTCTTAACAACCTTCGGTCTGAGGTGATTGAACTAAGAAACGAAGGTCTAGAGAAAGACAAAATTTTGATTTCATTGGTGAACAAAGTAAAGAAAGACGAGGCTAATTACAAAGCTCAGGCCGAAGCTCAGAAAACCATAATTGAAGACCTTCGGAGACAACTGGCCGAAGCTAAAGAGAACTGCGTGCTCGCACAGGCTAATCAAGAAATCAGTGAATATTGGAAAAATAAACTAGAGAAAAATGTTGAAAAACTTCGCGAGTCCAAGGAAAGGTGCTTTGAGAAATCCTTG
The DNA here is from genome assembly GCF_902167145.1 of Zea mays. Lineage (NCBI taxonomy): Eukaryota > Viridiplantae > Streptophyta > Magnoliopsida > Poales > Poaceae > Zea > Zea mays. Next base: position 159,202,855 of record NC_050096.1, read on the forward strand.
GATTGCGTGAAAAAATTAAAAACTAGCTTCGCCAAAGTGGGCGCTTACTCTGCTGAAGAAAACTTCATACAAGGCGACCCCGAAGGCGTTGTTGAATGGATAAGTGGAGAAGCCGAAGCCTTCAAGGAAATTTTGAGTGACCGCGAGGATGTTTGTGCGTTTTCCGGTGCGTAGGGTATCTCGGCTATTCTAGAGAAGGCCGGATGTGATCATGTTAAAGCTATAGCCCAGGCTGAAGCTGCCTTCTCCATAGATGATACGAAGGATCCTTCAGCTGAAGCAACTTTAATGGACGGGAAATTTTATAATGATGTCTGGGTGAATGGTGGCCGAGAGCTGGCCCATGAGATTATAAAAAAGAGTGAAAAAGACACCCACGACGCCCGAGTAGAAGCAAAACGAGCTGAAGAGGCTGCAGAACACGAAAGGAGTATAGGTATTATTTTTTGGTTTTTTAGCTTCGGTACTTGCTTTGTGACTTCGAACTAATCAATTTTACCTACTTCAGCTGAACTATCCCCACCGTCGGAACCGTACGATCCCCTAGCTGATCCAGAAATGAAGGAAGCACTAGACATTATAAGCATGGCGGACTCCATTATTGATGAAGTCGTCGATAAACTTTTGAATGAAGTTGTGGAAAAAGTCCTTAGAGAAGAATAGATTTCATTGTAATAATATTTTGAAATGCTTGATCTATGGGACAATGGAATGAACATTAAGTTTCTATTGTAACAAAACTATGTGACATTTGATGTATGTAACTTTGAATCGAATATGTAAATTATTGTAATTTATTTCTTTGCGATGCATGGAATTTACACACATACCGTTTTTGAGCCTTCGGCGAAAAAACACCTTCCTTTCTTTTCATACTTCATAAAGAAAGAGATCCCTTCTTATGACAAGCCTGATAAAACTGTATTTCCCGAAGCTTACTTTGTGCCTTAGCACATTCTCATTGTGACGAAGCATTTGCCGAAGATTGGCTTCGTATTCAATTCTTATGTCGTTAATGCAATATGATGTATGATGTCGTGTTATGCAAAATGATGTGATGATATGATGCAAAATGATGAAGATGTCGAAGACACACACCCACACGCCCACACTGGAATACACAAGCTCTGCATCCCCTTAGGAACGTCTTTTGAACTTCTTCGCCTTCTATTTCGGCGGTATAAGTTCTGCATCCTCTTAGGAACGACTTTTGAACTTCTTCGCCTTATATTTCGACGCTATTTGGCTCTCCATTCCCTTTGTAACGACTTTTGAGCAGAAAACTTACACTGCGCTCCCTTAGGAACGACTTATTGTAGCTTCGTCAATTTTGGCTCTGCATTCCCTTAGGAACGACTTTTGAGCAGAAAACTTACACTGCGCTCCCTTAGGAACGACTTTTTGTAGCTTCGTTTATGTCGGCTCTGCATTCCCTTAGGAATGACTTTTGAGCTTCGTAAATCTGTAAAGAAGATATATTTCATTATGGTAGAGGCAGAATCATTACAAGAAATTAAACTAAGTTTTCATTGCTTGTTCCTTATATAGAAAGCAAAATGGCATAGAAAATAAAAGTATTGCAGAAGCAAGATATTGCTCAGTATATGTGCTTTGATTCTAGTACAGTGTTGTTGACTGTACGAGCTTCGGACTCCTCCCTGAAGTCACATTATTGTTGGGAGTGCTGGCGCCCTTCTAGCTGCTGGCTTCGGGTATAAGCAGGTTGCAATGGTGGCGGCGGTGGAAGCTAAGGCTAGGAAGCTTGTGAATGGCTTGCCGAAGCAATAGAAGCTGCAGGTTGATTGCCCACATACTCTGGTATGTAGGGAGAGTGGCACGAAGCAGTATGTAAGACCTGCTTTGGCTGATTCTGCCAGGCTTCTGCTTCGGCGATCTCTTTTTGCTTTTGAATGGTAATCTGACACGTTCTTGTCGTGTGGCCCTTGTCTTCACCATAGAATAAGCAATAGATTTTCCTAGGTTGATCCCCATATCTTCCTCCAAAGCCCCTACCGCCACGGGCCCTTCAAGCTGGTGGCCTGAAGGAGCTTTGCTGCTGTCCTGAAGATTGTAAGCCGTGATGTGGCCTCTGAAACTGGCCTCATTTGTCATCGTTCTGACTGGAGCTGTGGATTGATCTGACATGCCTAGGGTGAATTCTTCCTCTGAAGCCCCTAGTCATCTCAGAAAATCTATAAGCTTCCTCCCTTCTTTGGCGGAAGTCATTATCAGCCTGGATGTACTCATCCATTTTCTGAAGTAGCTTCTCCAGAGTTTGGGGGGCTTCCTGGCGAAGTATTGAGCCGTAGGCCCTGGCCGAAGACCTTTAATCATGGCCTCAATGACGGTTTCATTGGGCACCGTGGGCGCTTGTGCTCTCAGACGCAAGAACCTTCGGACATATGCCTGAAGGTATTCCTCATGGTCTTGAGTGCACTGGAACAAAGCCTAAGTAGTGACTGGCTTCGTTTGAAACCCTTGAAAGCTGGTGACCAGCATGTCCTTAAGCTTCTGCCATGACATGATTGTCCCTGGCCGGAGAGAAGAGTACCATGTCTGGGCCACACTTCGGACTGTCATGACGAAGGACTTCACCATGGCTGCGGTATTGCCCCCATACAAAGATATAGTTGCTTTGTAGCTCATCAGGAACTGCTTTGGATCTGAGTGCCCATCATATATGGGGAGCTGAGGTGGCTTGTATGATGGGGGCCATGGGGTAGCCTGCGGTTCTGCTGATAGAGGAGAAGCATCATCAAAAAGCAAAATTTCCATGATGGAAATCGTCATACCAATCATCATCATTGTAGGAATTGTCTTGACGAAGCTCTCTTTGTGGAGGTCTTCGGTCCTGGTCATCTTGAGTAAGATGATGTATTTCTTCAGCAGCTTCATCGATCTTCTTCTGTAGATCGGAAAGACAAAGCATTTTCTCTCTCTTCCTTTCGACCTGCTGATGGATAGCTTCGAGATCCCTTATCTCCTGGTTCAACTCCTCCTCGTGGGGTGTTGGGCTTGTAGCCTTCCTCTTTTGATTTCGAGCTTCGCGCAGCGTGTCCTGGTTGACGTCCAGTGGCTGCAGTGTAGCCCCTAGCCCTGAAGAAGTTTTCTTCTACGGCATGACGAAGGTCACGGCTTGCGAAGGTGGTTGATTGAGTTCATCGGAGGTGGGCGCCAATGTTGGGGACTTGTTCTCAAATGCTATGAATTAAGAACAAGGCAACACAAAATGTTAATGGTTAAGGCCTTTCGTCTTTCGAAGCATTATCTCCCTTAGGATATAATGATCTTCGGATGAAGGTCATGAAGGACGTACCTTCATCATCACAATATATGTTAATGAAAGAAGAAGCATATAAACATGAAAATAACATGAATAATCATATGACATCATTAATATATCTTTATTATGTCATCATGAATGAATATGAACAATATCGAATTACATTTGTACCTTTGGCTTGACAGAAGGCAGAAGTCCAAGTGTGACGCGCGAGCGAATACAAGTCAGCGTGAACAGTACGTGGGTACTTTTCATCTATTTATAGGCACAGGGCATAACCTGTGTAAAATTACATTCATGCCCTTCACGTTTACTATTGACTTAAGGACAATCTATCGAGGACTAAATAGCATTTTCCTCTTTAAGTCAGTTCTTTTTTCTGTTACTGAGCCGAATTTTCTTACGCGTAGTGAAAGTCGCCTAGAGGGGGGGTGAATAGGGTGAATCTGAAATTTATAAACTTAAGCACAACTACAAGCTGGGTTAGCGTTAGTGAAAGTCGCCTAGAGGGGGGTGAATAGGGGGAACTGAAATTTACAAAGTTAATCACAACTACAAGTCGGGTTAGCGTTAGAAATAAAATCGAGTCCGCGAGAGAGGGTGTAAAACAAATCGCAAGTGAATAAAGAGTGTGACACGCGGATTTGTTTTACCGAGGTTCGGTTCTCGCAAACCTACTCCCCGTTGAGGTGGTCACAAAGACCGGGTCTCTTTCAACCCTTTCCCTCTCTCAAACGGTCCCTCGGATCGAGTGAGCTTCTTCTTCTCAATCAAACGGGAACAAACTTCCCCGCAAGGACCACCACACAATTGGTGTCTCTTGCCTTGGTTACAATTGAGTTGATCGCAAGAAAGATCGAAAGAAAGCACGATTGCAAAAGCCAAGCGACAAGAGCGGCAAATAACACACGGATCTTTCTCTCTTTCAAGTCACTAATCACTAATGATCACTTGTCTCAACTTTTGGAACTTGGAGAGATTGAAGGCTTTCAATGTGTCTTGGAATGGATTGCTAGCTCTTGTATTGAATGTTGAAGGTTGAAATGCTTGGGTGAAGTGAATGGAGGTGGTTGGGGTTGTATTTATAGCCATCAACCACTTCCTAGCCGTTGCTCCATTCTGCCGACCGCGGACGGTCCGCCCCTGTAGATCAACGGCTGAAAACGCAACGGTCAGCAGTAAGGGCTATATCAATGGCTATATTGCATTTAATGCATTGTCAGATGTCAGATAAAGCCAGTCGCGGACGGTCCGGTCGTGCACCCCGGACGGTCCGCGAGGACGCTATAATTCATTTTTCCGAACCCGTCACCTTCGGGTTTTTTGGTTCCTCACCTACCGGACGGTCCGCGCCTGAGGCCGGACGGTCCGCGCAAGGTCTCGAACGGTCCTTGCTTTTCCTCCGGACGGTCCGTAGTGTAGACTTGTATTTTTGCATTGGTTCTGTCCGAGGGTCATCCTGGTGTTGCGGACGGTCCGCCGCAAGGGCCCGGACGGTCCGCGCTTGGCCTGTTTTTCCAAAAAGCTTCTCCTGTCCGGAATAATCTACGGTATTCCGGACAGTCGATTTAGTATAGTTGTAGATGAACCTTTGGCACCTGTAGAATATATAATCTAGAGCAAACTAGTTAGTCCAATTATTTGTGTTGGGCAATTCAACCACCAAAATCAATTAGGAACTAGGTGTAAGCCTAATTCCCTTTCAATCTCCCCCTTTTTGGTGATTGATAACAACACAAACCAAAGCAAATGTAGAAGTGCATAATTGAACTAGTTTGCCTAATGTAAGTGCAAAGGTTACTTGGAATTTAGCCAATATAAATACTTATAAGATATGCATGGATTGTTTCTTTTATTTTTAATATTTTGGACCACGCTTGCACCACATGTTTTGTTTTTGCAAATTCTTTTGTAAATTCTTTTCAAAGTCCTTTTGCAAATAGTCAAAGGTAAATGAATAAGATTTTGCGAAGCATTTTCAAGATTTGAAATTTTCTCCCCCTGTTTCAAATGCTTTTCCTTTGACTAAACAAAACTCCCCCTAAATAAAATCTTCCACTTAGTGTTCAAGAGGGTTTTAAGATATCAGTTTTGAAAGTACTACTACCTCCCCTTTTGAACACAATAAGGTACCAATTTGAAATTTACCAATTGAAAATCCTTAGTTTTAAAATTAGGTGGTGGTGTGGTCCTTTTGCTTTGGGCTCATGCTCTCTCCCCCTTTGGCATAAATCGCCAAAAACGGAATCATTAGAGCCCTTTTGAACTACTTTTCTCCCCTTTGGCAAATAAAACATATGAGTGAAGATTATACCAAAGCTGGAGAGTTGCTCGGAGCGACGGCGAAGGATGAGTTATGGAGTGGAGTGGAAGCCTTTGTCTTCGCCGAAGACTCTAATTCCCTTTCAATACACCTATGACTTGGTTTGAAATTCACTTGAAAACACATTAGTCATAGCATATATAAAAAAGAGAGATGATCAAAGGTATATGAATGAGCTATGTGTGCAAATCAACAAAAGAAGTTCCTAGAATCAAGAATATTTAGCTCATGACTAAGTTTGTTAAAAGTTTGTTCATCTAGTGGCTTGGTAAAGATATCGGCTAATTGATCTTTAGTGTTAATATATGAAATCTCGATATCTCCCTTTTGTTGGTGATCCCTTAGAAAATGATACCGAATGGCTATGTGCTTAGTGCGGCTATGCTCAACGGGATTATCCGCCATGCGAATTGCACTCTCATTATCACATAGAAGAGGAACTTTGGTTAATTTGTAACCGTAGTCCCTAAGGGTTTGCCTCATCCAAAGTAGTTGCGCGCAACAGTGGCCTGCGGCAATGTACTCGGCTTCGGCGGTAGAAAGAGCGACGGAATTTTGCTTCTTTGAAGCCCAAGACACCAAGGATCTTCCCAAGAACTGGCAAGTTCCCGATGTGCTCTTCCTATTAATTTTACACCCCGCCCAATCGGCATCCGAATAACCAATCAAATCAAAAGTGGACCCCCTAGGATACCAAAGCCCAAACTTAGGAGTATAAACTAAATATCTCAAGATTCATTTTACGGCCGTAAGGTGAGCTTCCTTAGGGTCGACTTGGAATCTTGCACACATGCATACGGAAAGCATTATATCCGGTCGAGATGCACATAAATATAGCAAAGAGCCTATCATCGACCAGTATACCTTTTGATCGACGGACTTACCTTCCGTGTCGAGGTCGAGATGCCCATTGGTTCCCATGGGTGTCTTGATGGGTTTGGCATCCTTCATCCCAAACTTGCTTAGAATATCTTGAGTATACTTTGTTTGGCTTAGGAAGGTGCCTTCTTGGAGTTGCTTCACTTGAAATCCTAAGAAGTACTTCAACTCCCCCATCATAGACATCTCGAATTTTTGTGTCATGATCCTACTAAATTCTTCACATGTAGACTCGTTAGTAGACCCAAATATAATATCATCAACATAAATTTGGCATACAAACAAGTCATTTTCAAGAGTCTTAGTGAAGAGTGTAGGATCGGCCTTTCCGACTTTGAATCCATTAGTGATAAGGAAATCTCTAAGGCATTCATACCATGCTCTTGGGGCTTGCTTGAGCCCATAAAGCGCCTTAGAGAGTTTATAAACATGGTTAGGGTACTCACTATCTTCAAAGCCAGGAGGTTGCTCAACATAGACCTCTTCCTTGATTGGTCCATTGAGGAAGGCACTCTTCACGTCCATTTGATAAAGCTTGAAGCCATGGTAAGTAGCATAGGCCAATAATATACGAATTGACTCAAGCCTAGCTACGGGTGCATAGGTTTCACCAAAATTCAAACCTTCGACTTGGGAGTATCCTTTGGCCACAAGTCGTTCTTTGTTCCTTGTCACCACACCATGCTCATCTTGCTTGTTGTGGAAAACCCACTTGGTTCCTACAACATTTTGATTAGGACGTGGAACTAAATGCCATACCTCATTCCTAGTGAAATTGTTGAGCTCCTCTTGCATTGCCACCACCCAATCCGAATCTTGTAGTGCTTCCTCTACCTTGTGTGGCTCAATAGAGGAAACAAAAGAGTAATGCTCACAAAAATGTGCAACACGAGATCTAGTAGTTACCCCCTTATGAATGTCGTCGAGGATGGTGTCGACGGGGTGATCTCGTTGGATTGCTTGGTGGACTCTTGGGTGTGGCGGCCTTTGTTCTTCATCCTCCTTGTCTTGATCATTTGCATCTCCCCCTTGATCATTGTCGTCATCTTGAGGTGGCTCATTTACTTGATCTTCTCCTTCATCAACTTGAGCCTCATCCTCATTTTGAGTTGGTGGAGATGCTTGCGTGGAGGAGGATGGTTGATCTTGTGCATTTTGAGGCTCTTCGGATTCCTTAGGACATACATCCCCAATGGACATGTTCCTTAGTGCGATGCACGGAGCCTCTTCATCACCTATCTCATCAAGATCAACTTGCTCTACTTGAGAGCCGTTAGTCTCATCAAACACAACGTCACAAGAAACTTCAACTTGTCCAGAGGACTTGTTAAAGACTCTATATGCCCTTGTGTTTGAATCATATCCTAGTAAAAAGCCTTCTACAGTCTTAGGAGCAAATTTAGATTTTCTACTTCTTTTAACAAGAATAAAGCATTTGCTACCAAAGACTCTAAAATATGAAATATTGGGCTTTTTACCGGTTAGGAGTTCGTATGATGTCTTCTTGAGGATTCGGTGTAGATACAACCGGTTGATGGCATAGCAGGCGGTGTTGACCGCCTCGGCCCAAAACCGATCCGAAGTCTTGTACTCATCAAGCATGGTTCTTGCCATGTCCAATAGAGTTCTATTCTTCCTCTCCACTACACCATTTTGTTGTGGCGTGTAGGGAGAAGAGAACTCATGCTTGATGCCCTCCTCCTCAAGAAAGCCTTCAATTTGTGAGTTCCTGAACTCCGTCCCGTTGTCGCTTCTTATTTTCTTGATCCTTAAGCCGAACTCGTTTTGAGCCCGTCTCAAGAATCCTTTTAAGGTCTCTTGGGTATGAGATTTTTCCTGCAAAAAGAATACCCAAGTGAAGCGAGAATAGTCATCCACAATAACTAGACAGTACTTACTCCCGCCGATGCTTATGTAAGCAATCGGGTCAAATAGATCCATGTGTAGGAGCTCCAGTGGCCTGTCGGTCGTCATGATGTTCTTGTGTGGATGATGAGCACCAACTTGTTTTCATGCCTGGCATGCGCTATAAATCATGTCTTTCTCAAAATGAACATTTGTTAATCCTAAAATGTGCTCTCCCTTTAGAAGCTTATGAAGATTCTTCATCCCAACATGGGCTAGTCGGCGGTGCCAGAGCCAACCCATGTTAGTTTTAGCAATTAAGCAAGTGTCGAGTTTAGCTCTATCAAAATCTACCAAGTATAGCTGACCCTCTAACACTCCCTTAAATGCTATTGAATCATCACTTCTTCTAAAGACAGTGACACCTATATCAGTAAAAAGACAGTTGTAGCCCATTTGACATAATTGAGAAACGGAAAGCAAATTGTAATCTAATGAATCTACAAGAAAAACATTTGAAATTGAATGGTCAGGTGATATAGCAATTTTACCCAATCCTTTGACCAAACCTTGATTTCCATCCCCGAATGTGATAGCTCGTTGGGGATCTTGGTTTTTCTCGTAGGAGGAGAACATCTTCTTCTCCCCTGTCATGTGGTTTGTGCACCCGCTGTCGATTATCCAACTTGAGCCCCCGGATGCATAAACCTACAAAACATGTTTAGTTCTTGACTTTAGGTACCCAAATGGTTTTGGGTCCTTTGGAATTAGATACAAGAACTTTAGGTACCCAAACACAAGTCTTTGACCCCTTGTGCTTGCCCCCAACATATTTGGCAACTACCTTGCCGGATTTGTTAGTTAAGACATATGATGCATCAAAAGTTTTAAATGAAATGTCATGATCATTTGATGCACTAGGAGTTTTATTCTTAGGCAACTTAGCACGGGTTGGTTGCCTAGAACTAGATGTCTCACCCTTATACATAAATGCATGGTTAGGGCCAGAGTGAGACTTCCTAGAATGAATTCTTCTAATTTTGCTCTCAGGATAACCGGCAGGGTACAAAATGTAACCCTCGTTATCTTGAGGCATGGGAGTCTTGCCCTTAACAAAATTAGACAATTTCTTAGGAGGGGCATTAAGTTTGACATTGTCCCCCTTTTGGAAGCCAATGCCATCCTTGATGCCAGGGCGTCTCCCACTATAAAGCATACTACGAGCAAATTTAAATTTTTCATTTTCAAGTTCATGCTCGGCAATTTTAGCATCTAATTTTGCTATATGATCATTTTGTTGTTTAATTAAAGCCATGTGATCATGAATAGCATTAATATCAACATCTCTACATCTAGTACAAATAGAAGTGTGCTCAACGGTAGATGTGGATGGTTTGCAAGATTTTAATTCTACAACCTTAGCATGCAATATATCATTTTTACTTCTAAGGTCGGAAATGGTAGCATTGCAAACATCAAAATCTTTAGCCTTAGCAAGCAATTTTTCATTTTCATCTCTAAGGCTAGCAAGAGAAATGTTCAATTCTTCAATCTTAGCAAGCAAATCATCATTATCATTTCTAGGATTGGGAATTGAAACATTACAAACATTTGAATCAACCTTAGCTAACAAATTTGCATTTTCATTTCTAAGGTTGTCAATAGTCTCATGGCAAGTGCTTAGCTCACTAGATAATTTTTCGCACTTTTCTACTTCTAGAGCATAAGCATTTTTAACCTTAACATGCTTCTTGTTTTCTTTAATAAGGAAGTCCTCTTGGGAGTCCAAGAGATCATCCTTTTCATGGATAGCACTAATCAATTCATTTAATTTTTCCTTTTGTTGCATGTTTAGGTTGGCAAAAAGAGTACGCAAATTATCTTCCTCATCACTAGAATTATCATCGCTAGAAGACTCATATCTAGTGGAGGTTTTGGATTTAACCTTCTTTTTGTCGTCCTTTGCCATGAGGCACTTGTGGCCGACGTTGGGGAAGAGAAGTCCCTTGGTGACGGCGATGTTGGCGGCGTCCTCGTCGGAGGAGGAGTCGCTAGAGCTTTCGTCGGAGTCCCACTCGCGACAAACATGGGCATCGCCGCCCTTCTTCTTGTAGTACCTCTTCTTCTCCTTTCTTCTCCCCTTTTTGTCGTCGCCCCTGTCACTGTCACTAGATAGTGGACATTTTGCAATAAAATGACAGGGCTTACCACACTTGTAGCAAACTTTCTTGGAGCGAGGCTTGTAATCTTTCTCCCTCCTTTGCTTGAGGATTTGGCGGAAGCTCTTGATGACGAGTGCCATTTCCTCGTTGTCGAGCTTTGAGGCGTCGATTGGTTGTCTACTCGGTGTAGACTCCTCCTTCTTCTCCTCCGTCGCCTTGAATGCGACTGGTTGTGCTTCGGACGTGGAGGGATCATCTAGCTCGTTGATTTTCTTTGAGCCCTTGATCATATACTCAAAGCTCACAAAATTCCCGATTACTTCCTCGGGAGTCATTAGTGTATATCTAGGATTACCACGAATTAATTGAACTTGAGTAGGGTTAAGGAAAATAAGTGATCTAAGAATAACCTTAACCATCTCATGGTTATCCCACTTTTTGCTCCCGAGGTTGCGCACTTGGTTCACCAAGGTTTTGAGCCGGTTGTACATGTCTTGTGGCTCTTCCCCTTTGCGAAGCCGGAAGCGACCGAGCTCCCCCTCGATCGTCTCCCGCTTGGTGATCTTAGTTAGCTCATCTCCCTCGTGCGCGGTCTTGAGCACGTCCCAAACTTCCTTGGCGCTTTTTAATCCTTGCACCTTGTTATACTCCTCTCTACTTAGAGAGGCAAGGAGTATGGTTGTGGCTTGGGAGTTGAAGTGCTCGACTTGGGCCACCTCGTCCTCATCATAATCCTCATCCCCTACGGATGGTACCTGTCGGTGTTTTGGGTCCGACCGCACACCCGGGGTTGCCCCTCAAGGTGTTTTTAGGAGTAGGACGGTGTCGACGACTGTAGCAAAATGGTTCGTGCCGATCGCACGAGGGACAATGGACAAGATTTACAGGTTCGGGCCGCTTAGAAGTGCGTAACACCCTACGTCCTGGTGAGTTTACGAGCGTGGTTACAAGAGAATTCTCTGGATAGAGGGCACAGAGAGTTTTTTGTGGGTGGCTAAGTAGAACAGGGTCGATCGATCTGAAGGGGTGCCCCCTAGGCCTTATATACTCGGCCGTGGAGCAGTACATGTGATACGATAACAACAAGTAGCTAAAAGATAGTGAACCTCTTGAGTTTATCCCTACGTAATCTTCGCCGACTTATCCTCGCATGGCTCTGTTGCATGAGGGCTTCAGCGCGGGAAAGTCGGGTCTCTGTTATGATCCATTCGTTCGACGTTGTGGGCCGCCTGTGTTTGCACTAACCAGTCTCACGTCTCCTTTGTTGGTTGTCTTTCCCTAGGCCCAAGAAAGAATGACCTTATGAATTATTGGGCCCTTGGGCCGTTCGTGAGGCCTTTTACTTCTTTAGTGGACCCAGGGGATATCTATCCCCCACAAGCCCCCGATCTTTGGGTTGATTTAGAGGTAATCAACTCAAAGATCCAAGGTCCAAAAAATGATTCCCTGCTGTCTTCTCTGGTTTTGATCACTCGTCCGACCAAAGTTTGGCTTTATGCTTGTGCCTTAGAGGTCAGCATTTTGGATTGTAAGACTCCGGAACTCATTGGGTGCACCGGAGGTGCACCCAATGGGTGTAGCCCCCGACCTTTGAGTAGATTTTAGAAGATAATTTACTCGAAGGTCTTCTTCCAAAGGTTATCTCCATTCGCACTCCTGCATCTCGGTTGAGAATTAGTCTTTTCAATCTTGCTCTACGCCTTAGAAGTCGGCGCTATATCGGTTTAGAATAATATTCCATGGGGTGCACCGGAGGTGCACCCAATGGGTGTAGCCCCCGACCTTCAAATGGATTTTTTAAGGATAATCCATTCGAAGGTTCTCCTTTCACTTGCGGAAACTGGCATGAGGCTATTTTGCATTATGCTTTGGAGGTCAGCAGTATGTCATCAATATTTTGCTGCCCAGGTCAGCGTATATTTTGTCTTTAGCAGCCGAGTTTGCAATCCATCCATATCTTGCTAGGTAGTGCAATTTATTTGCTTCTGCGATTGATTGGACGTTTGACGGACGTTCTCTGTCTAGTCCTCACGTCGCTTCTGTCGGCCATATCTTGTACTTTGCTGGTTATATTTGGCTTTCCTCTGATCCTTACTGATATCTCATTTTTGTCTTGAGGTATTCACTGCATGCCCTGCACGGATGTGACCGTTTGAAAAATATACTGATAATTCCTGGGCGTCCCCCCCCAATGGGTGTGGGCAAGGGACGGCTTGGTACGCTGAGTGTTTTAGCTGGTTGCCTCTGAGTAGTAATGCGATGGGACGGCTAGTGTAATCATATCCTTTGCGCTGTTGACTGGAGTCCCAATGGGTGTAGTGTTGCATGAAATGGCGTCCGCCGTCTGACGTGTCTTCGGGTGGGTGGAAGTGCTTATTGAATGCCTTGCGACTGTTCAGTGACCGCGGTTAGAAGTGAGCGGTTGCCTTTCCCTTCTATAAATAACCCCTTTGCTTCTCTGGTTTCTTCACATCTCTTCGCTGCTCCTTACTGCCTCTTCCCTTTCTTCTCTCCCAAAGCTTTAACCATGGGCAAGAACAACAAGCGCAAGCGTGAGCCGACTCCTCCATCGGAGGAGTTTGGTGACTCAGAATACTCGGAGGAGGAGTTCTCCTCCGAGCCCGAGGGGTCTCCGGCTCCCGTCTCTCCCCCGGCGTCGTCCGATGACTCGGACGACTCCCAGGGGATAGCCGCGGAGGTCTGGACCTATATCCGGGCCGTCGAGCGCGCCGGGCTCGAAGGCTCGGATGAGTCGGAGTACTCCTCGGATGAGGAGGACTCGGACGGCGGCGACGAGGGTGAAGACGACGACGACGACGATGACGACGACGACGACGGCGACGGCAGTGGCAGAGGCGGCGGCGACGGCAGCAGGGACAGCACCAAGGGCGGCAGCAGCAGGGACAGCACCAAGGGCAGCAGCAGGGGCAGCACCAAGGGCGGCGGCAGGGGCAGGGCCAGTGGCTAGACGCCACTGGTCTTCTTAGATATTAGTATAGTTTAGTATAGCTAGAATAATGTAGTAGTAATTAGTGTAATTTAGTAGTAGTAGTAATGTAGAGTAGTATATTGTAGTTTAGTAGTAGTAGTAATGTAAAGTAGAATTAGGGAAGTACCAACTCGTAAAGAGTTGGTTTGTAAACTCGTTAACTTCCCTTTAATGAAGTCTGTCGTTTATCCCCTCTTTTTGATGACTTGCCATTGCTTTTGCTAAATGTTGAACTGATTCTTTTGATTTGGTAGAAACAACGCCGAGCGATGTGAAGATTGACATCAGCGTTTTAGAGGTAACCCTGAGCAATCGAACACAAGACCAGCGTTTTAGGGGCGATGCCGAATGATAGAAGGTCGGCATCGGCATTTTAGAAGTAATGCCAAGCGACAAAATACGGGGCTGGCATTTTAGAAACAACGCCGAGTGATTAAATGTCGGCATCAGCATTTTAGAAGTAATGCTGAGCGTTTGAACACGTGGTCGGCGTTTTAGAGGCAACACCGAGTGATTGAAGGTCGGCGTCGGCATTTTAGAAGTAATGTCGAGCGATTGAACACGTGGTCGGCGTTTTAGAGGCAACACCGAGTGATTGAAGGTTGGCGTCGGCATTTTAGAAGTAATGCCGAGCGATTGAACACGTGGTCGGCGTTTTAGGGGCAACACCGAGTGATTGAAGGTCGGCGTCGGCATTTTAGAAGTAATGCCGAGCGATTGAGCTCGTGGTCGGCGTTTTAGAGACAGCGCCGAGTGATTGAAGGTCGGCGTCGGCATTTTAGAAGTAATGCCGAGCGATTGAGCTCGTGGTCGGCGTTTTATAGGCAGCGCCGAGTGATTGAAGGTCGGCGTCGGCGTTTTAGAAGTAATGCCGAGCGATTGAGCACGTGGTCGGCGTTTTAGAGGCAGCGCCGAGTGATTGAAGGTCGGCGTCGGCATTTTAGAAGTAATGCCGAGCGATTGAGCACGTGGTCGGCGTTTTAGAGGCAGCGCCGAGTGATAGCCAGCTTCTCAAGTTACTTTGAGGAAAATGACCGAGTGATGAGGTGGCACATTGGCTTTCTTGGAAATAACTGTTGGATATCCACGTGGCATGCTGGGATTTCGGAGATGACCGCCGGGTAATGACTGGGCACTTTTGAAAAGGTGTCTGGCTCAAGAATATCCCTTAAGAGTCGCGCTTTTAGCCGCCTTTGCTTTATGTGCCCTAGTTCTTGCATTTCCGCATCTGAGTCTTCTCTGCCACTCGCCTCCTGCTCTGTTTCGCCAGCGAGAAGCAAGATGGCGCCCAAGAGGAAAACCGCAAACTCGTCTGCTGCAGTGATCCCCGCCATCGACCCCAACAGTCAGTTACCCTTCGCAGGTAACCATATGTCTGTGATTTCTGAAGTTGAGCTTCTCCGCCTTGTTTCCATCGGGGTTCTCCCTCCACGGGAACTCTGTTCTTGGCGTTCTTGCCACGGGACCACTGTCCCAACCGAAGATACCCACGAGTCAGTGGTTTACACTCCTTTCCTTCTTCGCGGCCTCGGCCTTCCCATATCTCCTTTTTTCCGTGGTATCCTTGATTTTTATCACATCAACCTGACTCACTTGAACCCTAACTCCATTCTCCAAATCTCTATTTTCGTTCACCTTTGTGAAGCTTATCTTGGCGTGCTGCCGCATTTTGGCTTGTGGAAGTATCTGTATCACTGCCGTCCTGGGATGGCCGGGGGGCAACATCAATTGGTCGGAGGTGCCAGTTTAGAGATGCGCCGGGGGCGGAAGACCGAGTATCTCGAGATACCCCTCAAAGACAGCATTAAAGGTTGGCGTCTGGAGTGGTTTATAATGGATAATTATGGAAATTCTCTCCCTTCCCGCTCAGGGAGACAGGCAGACGTTCGTACTCCGAGTTGGACTGAGTCTCCCACGGACCAAGAAGTAGCCGAGGCGGGCGTGTTGCTTACTGAGGTTGGATTACTGAAAGAGAGAGGTCTGACTGCCGAGGCCGTGGTCACAGATTTTGTTTTCAAAAACATTCAGCCGCTGAAAGACAGAGCTTATCCGGCATATCTTTACCGAGGGCTGGCCGACTCAACCCGAGTTACTAATAGGAGAATTCCTTCTGTGGATTTGGTGAGCCGACTCGAAATGATCCTCAGGGGTAAAGTTTCAAACGTTGGAGCTCCAGTGGCATACTCGGCTTGGAACCTACCTTCTTCCCAAGCCTTCACTCTTTTCGTGTCCAACCCGCCCGTGACAGATAGCAATCTGGGTCTTAGAGTTCGACCTTCTGCTGAAGAGGTCCGTTCCTTAGTTGCTTCGCTCGGGGAGATACCTGATGATGAACGGCAGATTTATTTTGAAGTGCCCCTGAACCCTAGTGACGCAGACATAAATGACATGCTCGATCTGCTAGCTGAGGATTCATCTGATACTGCTCCTGATGGTACATTGGCAGTGGTGCCTCTTCCAGAGGTTGATGCGACCTTGGATGTCTCGAAACCTGTCAACACTCGCCCGAGGCATCCTAGCCGAACCAGTCAGCCCGAGCCTTCTGCTGATGAGCAGAAGAAGAAAAGAAGACGCCTCCGGCGAGTGTCCAGCTTTGACGAGGATGCCAGCACCTTAGCTCCTGCTGCCGAAAAAATGACTGCAACTGGCCTTGCTGACATTGATCCCAATGGGTGTGCTCCGCCTGCTGCTGACCCCAATGAGGATGCTGTTTGTGCTGTTGCTGTGGAAGATGAGGAGGAAGAGAATGAAACTCCATTAACTCGGAAAAACAGTCGGCAGTTCGTCGCTAGCGGTGGTAGTAGTGGGGTTCCTTCTCCTGCCTTGTCTGCTCTTATTGGTCTGCAAGAACTGTCCATGGCCAATTTTGATCAAGCTCTAGAGGATATGGTGAGAGCACCTAGAGGGGGGGGGTGAATAGGTGATCCTGTAAAAACTTAAACTTATAGCCACAAAACTTAGATTAAGCGTTAGCACAGTAATTGCCAAGTGGCTAGAGAGAACTCACAACACGATAACCACAAGAAAGCAATCACAGAGTTGACACGGTGGTTATCCCGTGGTTCGGCCAAGTACAAAACTTGCCTACTCCACGTTGTGGCGTCCCAACGGACGAGAGTTGCACTCAACTCCTCTCAAGTGATCCAATGATCAACTTGAATACCACGGTGTTTTTCTTTCCTTTGATCTTTTCCCGTTTGCGAGGAATCTCCACAACTTGGAGTCTCTCGCCCTTACAATTGAGTTCACAAAGAAATACGGAGTAAGGTGGGAATGAGCAACGCACACAAGACTCGAAAATCAGAGCAACAACACGCACACAAGTCGCAACAAGAGCTCGCAATGCAACACAAAAAGTTCACAACTCCACAAGAGCTCTATATGCTATCACAATGAAACGAATGCGTGAGATTGATGTCTTGGTGCTTAGAAGAGTTGTAGGAATGCTTGGTCTGCTCCTCCATGCGCCAAGGGGTCCCTTTTATAGCCCCAAGGCAGCTAGGAGCCGTTGGGAACAAATCTGGAAGGCCATCTTTGCCTTCTGTCTCGTGGCGCACCGGACAGTCCGGTGCACACCGGACACTGTCCGGTGCCCGATTTGTTTCCATAAACAGCGCATCCGACCGTTGCTGTCTGAGTCAGATCTGCGCACCGTTGGCGCACCGGACATGTCCGGTGCACACCGGACAGTCCGGTGTATCTTTCCGACCGTTGGCTCGGCCACGTGTCGCGCGCCGATCGCGCGGCCGACCGTTGGCCCGGCCGACCGTTGGCTCACCGGACAGTCCGGTGCACACCGGACGGTCCGGTGAATTTTAGCCGAAGTCGCCGGAGAAAAACCCGAGAGCGGCTGGTTTGCTCTGTGCTGGTCTGGCGCACCGGACACTGTCCGGTGCACACCGGACAGTCCGAAGCAGCCTTTGGCTGTACACTGCCACTCTCCACTTCTTTTCTTTTCTTCTTTCTCCTGTTTCTAACACTTAGACTAGATGTTAGTACACAAAACTAATGTACTAAGGCTTAGAAACATACCTTTACTTGTGATTTGCACTTTGTTCATTTATGGGCATATTTTCACATTTAGGCACTTGTGTTTGCACTCGATCACCAAAATACTTAGAAATGGCCCAAGGGCACATTTCCCTTTCAATCTCCCCCTTTTTGGTGATTTATGCCAACACAACATAAAGCAGCTAGAACAAGTGCAAAATCACTTCAAATAAAAACTGACTTTGAGTTTTATTCAATTTTGGCATATATGGATCATCTTTTGCCACCACTTGGTTTGTTTTTGCAAATCAAACTCAAATCTCTATTTCTATGTCAAACACACATGTTGAGGCATAAAGAGAGTCATTCCAAAAGAGATTGATCAAAGATTTCAAAAACTCCCCCTATTTCCCATAGTCAAAACTTCTCCCCACAAGAAGCCAACTTTTGACAATAGAGACAATAAAAGACAATAAAAGCTTTTGACACAACAAAAACTCTATTCTACTATTTTCAAAATCTCTCAAGTGGTAGCTGATCCATTTATCACTTTGGCCTTTATTTTCTCCCCCTTTGGCATCAAGCACCAAAACGGGATCAATCTTGGCCCTTGAACCCCATTGCCTCACCAAAATCTTCAAGTAAGAGCAAATGGCAATAAGATGTCATGAGATGAACTTGGAATAAGTTACCCTCTCATCGGAGTGCAGTGGAAGTCTTTCATGGTCCAAGTCCACCTTTTCCCTTTTAATCCTCCTTCGAGACTAAAACATCAAACTCAAGCACATGGTTAGTCTCAAAGGGTCAAGTTGTAACACATCTCCCCCTAAACATGTGCATCACTTTGCAACGGACTTGTGAGGTCCAGGGAGTGTTTTTACAACTTGAGCACCATAATAACGCAACAAAATGCAAAAAGGAACATGATCAAAAGCATAAGTACATGTATGCTACAATTTAATCCAGGTTCCGCGAATCTAAGACATTTAGCTCACTACGCAGCCTGCAAAAGGTCTTCTCATCTAGAGGCTTGGTAAAGATATCGGCTAGCTGGTTCTCGGTGCTAACATGAAACACTTCGATATCTCCCTTTTGCTGGTGGTCTCTCAAAAAGTGATGCCGGATGTCTATGTGCTTTGTGCGGCTGTGCTCAACAGGATTCTCCGCCATGCGGATAGCACTCTCATTGTCACATAGGAGTGGGACTTTGCTCAGATTGTAGCCAAAGTCCCGGAGGGTTTGCCTCATCCAAAGTAGTTGCGCGCAACACTGACCTGCGGCAACGTACTCGGCCTCAGCGGTGGATAGAGCAACAGAGGTTTGTTTCTTAGAGTTCCATGACACCAGGGACCTTCCTAAGAATTGGCACGTCCCCGATGTACTCTTCCTATCGACCTTACATCCGGCATAGTCGGAGTCTGAGTATCCAACTAAGTCAAAGGTAGACCCCTTTGGATACCAGAGCCCGAAGCAAGGCGTAGCAACCAAATATCTAAGAATTCGCTTCACCGCCACTAAGTGACACTCCTTAGGATCGGATTGAAATCTAGCACACATGCATACGCTAAGCATAATATCCGGTCTACTAGCACATAAGTAAAGCAAAGAACCTATCATTGACCGATATGCTTTTTGATCAACGGACTTACCTCCTTTGTTGAGGTCGGTGTGTCCGTCGGTCCCCATCGGAGTCTTTGCGGGCTTGGCGTCCTTCATCCCAAACCGCTTTAGCAGATCTTGCGTGTACTTGGTTTGGAAGATGAAGGTGTCGTCCTTGAGTTGCTTCACTTGGAACCCAAGGAAGTAGTTCAACTCGCCCATCATCGACATCTCGAATTTCTGCGTCATCACCCTGCTAAACTCTTCACAAGACTTTTGGTTAGTAGAACCAAATATTATGTCATCGACATAAATTTGGCACACAAACAAATCACCATCACATGTCTTTGTAAAAAGAGTTGGATCGGCTTTCCCAACCTTGAAAGCATTAGCAATTAAAAAGTCTCTAAGGCATTCATACCATGCTCTTGGGGCTTGCTTAAGTCCATAGAGCGCCTTAGAGAGCTTACACACATGGTCGGGGTACCGTTCATCCTCGAAGCCAGGGGGTTGCTCCACGTACACCTCCTCCTTGATCGGCCCGTTGAGGAAAGCGCTCTTCACATCCATTTGGTACAACCTTTTGCCACAAGTCGAGCCTTGTTTCTCGTCACCACCCCGTGCTCGTCCTGTTTGTTGCGGAACACCCACTTGGTTCCCACAACATTTTGCTTGGGACGAGGCACCAGTGTCCAAACTTCATTGCGCTTGAAGTTGTTTAGCTCCTCTTGCATGGCCAATACCCAATCCGGATCTAGCAACGCCTCCTCTACCCTGAAAGGCTCAATAGAAGAGACAAAGGAGTAATGCTCACAAAAATTAACTAATCGAGATCGAGTAGTTACTCCCTTGCTAATATCACCCAGAATTTGGTCGACGGGATGATCCCTTTGAATCATCGCTCGAACTTGGGTTGGAGGTGCCGGTTGCGCTTCTTCCTCCATCACTTGATCACCTTGTGCTCCCCCTTGATCAATCGCCTCCACTTGAGGTACCTGTACGTCACCTTCGGTTGGGGAATGCACCATAGTTGAGGAAGAAGGTTGATCTCGTTCATCTTGTTCCTGTGGCCGCACTTCTCCAATCGCCATGGTTCGTATAGCGGCCGTCGGAACATCTTCTTCATCTACATCATCACAATCAACAACTTGCTCTCTTGGAGAGCCATTAGTCTCATCAAATACAACGTCGCTAGAGACTTCAACCAAACCTGATGATTTGTTGAAGACTCTATACGCCTTTGTATTTGAGTCATAACCTAACAAAAACCCTTCTACAGCTTTGGGAGCAAACTTAGAATTTCTACCTTTCTTCACTAGAATGTAGCACTTGCTCCCAAATACACGAAAGTAAGATACATTGGGTTTGTTACCGGTTAGAAGCTCATACGAAGTCTTCTTGAGGAGGCGATGGAGGTAGACCCTGTTGATGGCGTGACAAGCCGTGTTCACGGCTTCCGACCAGAAACACTCGGGGGTCTTGAATTCTCCAAGCATTGTCCTCGCCATATCGATTAGCGTCCTGTTCTTCCTCTCTACCACACCATTTTGCTGTGGTGTGTAGGGAGCGGAGAACTCGTGCTTGATCCCTTCCTCCTCAAGGAATTCCTCCACTTGAAGGTTCTTGAATTCGGACCCGTTGTCGCTCCTTATCTTCTTCACCTTGAGCTCAAACTCATTTTGAGCTCTCCTGAGGAAGCGCTTGAGGGTCCCTTGGGTTTCAGACTTATCCTGCAAAAAGAACATCCAAGTGAAGCGGGAAAAATCATCAACAATAACTAAACCATACTTACTCCCTCCCATGCTCAGATAGGCGACAGGTCCGAAGAGGTCCATATGCAGCAGCTCCAGGGGTTTTGAAGTGGTCATCACGTTCTTGCTGTGATGTGCTCCTCCCACTTGTTTACCTGCTTGACAAGCTGCACAAGGTCTATCTTTTTCGAAATGCACGTTAGTCAAACCTATCACGTGTTCTCCCTTTAGAAGCTTGTGAAGGTTCTTCATCCCCACATGTGCTAAGCGGCGATGCCACAGCCAGCCCATGCTAGTCTTAGCTATTAAGCATGCATCTAGACCGGCCTCTTCTTTTGCAAAATCAACTAAATAAAGTTTGCCGTCTAATACACCCTTAAAAGCTAGTGAACCATCACTTCTTCTAAAGACAGACACATCTACATTTGTAAATAGACAGTTATACCCCATATGACATAATTGACTAACAGATAGCAAATTATATCCAAGACTCTCTACTAAAAATACATTAGAGATAGAATGCTCATTAGAAATCGCAATTTTACCTAACCCTTTTACCTTGCCTTGATTCCCATCACCGAATATAATTGAATCTTGGGAATCCTTATTCTTGACGTAGGAAGTGAACATCTTCTTCTCCCCCGTCATATGGTTTGTGCATCCGCTATCAATAATCCAGCTTGAACCCCCGGATGCATAAACCTGCAAGGCAAATTTAGGCTTGGGACTTAGGTACCCAACTCATGTTGGGTCCTACAAGGTTAGTGCAAATATCCTTAGGGACCCAAATGCAAGTTTTGTCTCCCTTGCATTTTGCCCCTAACTTCCTAGCAACAATTTTCTTATCCTTTCTACAAATAACAAAGGAAGCATTTAAAGCACAATAAATTGTAGAGGGTTCATTCACTACTTTTCTATGAACATTTGCAACATCTCTTTTAGGAACAACATTTCTCCTAGTAACATTTCTATCATACACATAAGAAGAACTAGGAGCAAACATGGCATGAGGATCATAAACATATGAATCAAAAGCATCATAACTTCTATTTCTAGTTTGTCTTTTATCATGATACAAAAAGGCATGGTTCCTTTTAGCACTAGTAGCCATAGGGGCCTTCCCTTTCTCCTTGGCGGGAATGGGAGCCTTATGGCTTGTTAAGTTCTTGGCTTCCCTCTTGAAGCCAAGTCCATCCTTAATTGAGGGGTGTCTACCAACCGTGTAGGCATCCCTAGCAAATTTTAGTTTTTCAAAATCACTTTTGCTAGTCTTAAGTTGAGCATTAAGACTAGCCACTTCATCACTCAATTTTGAAATGGAAACTAAGTGTTCACTACAGGCATTAATATCAACATCCTTACACCTAGTGCAAATTTCAACATGTTCAATACAAGAGTTGGATTTATTTGCTTCTACTAGTTTAGCATTTAAATCATCGTTTATACTCTTTAAGTTAGAAATAGAATCATGGCATGTTGACACTTCACAAGCAAGCATTTCATTTCTCTTAATTTCTAATGCAAGGGATTTTTGAGCCTCTACAAACTTATCATGTTCTTCATATAACAAATCCTCTTGCTTTTCTAAAAGTATATTCTTTTCATTCAAGGCATCAATTAATTCATTAATTTTGTCTATCTTAGATCTATCTAAGCCCTTGAACAAACATGAATAATCTACTTCATCCTCATCACTAGATTCGTCCTCACTTGAAGAAGCATGAGTACATACCTTCTTCTCCCTTGCCATAAGGCATGTGTGACGCTCGTTGGGGAAGAGGGTTGATTTGTTGAAGGCGGTGGCGGCGAGTCCTTCATTGTCGGAGTCGGAAGAGGAGCAATCCGAGTCCCACTCCTTGCCTAGATGCGCCTCGCCCTTTGCCTTCTTGTAATGCTTCTTCTTTTCCCTCTTGTTTCCCTTTTCCTGGTCACTGTCATTATCGGGGCAGTTAGCAATAAAATGACCAATCTTACCGCACTTGAAGCATGAGCGCTTCCCCTTCGTCTTGGTCTTGCTTGGCTGCCCCTTGTGACCTTTCAGCATCGTCTTGAAGCGTTTGATGATGAGAGCCATCTCTTCATCATTAAGTCCAACCGCCTCAATTTGTGCCACCTTGCTAGGTAGCGCCTCCTTACTTCTTGTTGCTTTGAGAGCAAAAGGTTGTGGTTCGTTGATCGGTCCATTCAAGGCGTCGTCCACGTATCTTGCCTCCTTGATCATCATTCGCCCGCTGACGAATTTTCCTAAGACTTCTTCGGGCGACATTTTGGTGTACCTGGGATTCTCACGAATATTATTCACCAAATGAGGATCAAGAACGGTAAAGGACCTTAGCATTAGTCGGACGACGTCGTGGTCCGTCCATCGCGTGCTTCCGTAGCTCCTTATTTTGTTGATAAGGGTCTTGAGCCGGTTGTATGTTTGAGTTGGCTCCTCGCCCCTTATCATCGCGAACCGTCCAAGCTCGCCCTCCACCAACTCCATTTTGGTGAGCAAGGTGACATCATTCCCCTCATGAGAGATCTTGAGGGTGTCCCAAATCTGCTTGGCATTGTCCAAGGCGCTCACCTTGTGATACTCATCCCTGCACAGAGAGGCTAGCAACACAGTAGTAGCTTGTGCATTTTTATGGATCTGTTCATTAATAAATGAAGGGCTATCCGAGCTATCAAATTTCATTCCACTTTCTACAATCTCCCAAATGCTTGGATGGAGAGAAAATAGGTGAGTACGCATTTTGTGACTCCAAAATCCGTAGTCCTCTCCATCAAAGTGAGGAGGCTTGCCAAGTGGAATGGGGAGCAAATGAGCATTTGAGCTATGTGGAATGCGCGAATAATCAAAAGAAAAGTTTGAGTTAACCGTCTTTTGTTTGTCGTGGTCGTCGTTGTCCTTTTGAGAAGAAGAGGACTCGTCGCTGTCGTAGTAGACGATCTCCTTGATGCGCCTTGTCTTCTTCTTCTTCCCATTTTTGTGCCTGTGGCCCGAGCCCGAGTCGTTGGACTTGTCATCCCTTGGCTCGTTCACGAAGGACTCCTTCTCCTTGTCGTTGATCACAATTCCCTTCCCCTTAGGATCCATCTCTTCGGGCGGTTAGTCCCTTTCTTGAAGAGAACGGCTCCGATACCAATTGAGAGCACCTAGAGGGGGGGTGAATAGGTGATCCTGTAAAAACTTAAACTTATAGCCAAAAAACTTAGATTAAGCGTTAGCACAGTAATTGCCAAGTGGCTAGAGAGAACTCACAACACGATAACCACAAGAAAGCAATCACAGAGTTGACACGGTGGTTATCCCGTGGTTCGGCCAAGTACAAAACTTGCCTACTCCACGTTGTGGCGTCCCAACGGACGAGAGTTGCACTCAACTCCTCTCAAGTGATCCAATGATCAACTTGAATACCACGGTGTTTTTCTTTCCTTTGATCTTTTCCCGTTTGCGAGGAATCTCCACAACTTGGAGTCTCTCGCCCTTACAATTGAGTTCACAAAGAAATACGGAGTAAGGTGGGAATGAGCAACACACACAAGACTCGAAAATCAGAGCAACAACACGCACACAAGTCGCAACAAGAGCTCGCAATGCAACACAAAAAGTTCACAACTCCACAAGAGCTCTATATGCTATCACAATGAAACGAATGCGTGAGATTGATGTCTTGGTGCTTAGAAGAGTTGTAGGAATGCTTGGTCTGCTCCTCCATGCGCCAAGGGGTCCCTTTTATAGCCCCAAGGCAGCTAGGAGCCGTTGGGAACAAATCTGGAAGGCCATCTTTGCCTTCTGTCTCGTGGCGCACCGGACAGTCCGGTGCACACCGGACACTGTCCGGTGCCCGATTTGTTTCCATAAACAGCGCATCCGACCGTTGCTGTCTGAGTCAGATCTGCGCACCGTTGGCGCACTGGACATGTCCGATGCACACCGGACAGTCCGGTGTATCTTTCCGACCGTTGGCTCGGCCACGTGTCGCGCGCCGATCGCGCGGCCGACCGTTGGCCCGGCCGACCGTTGGCTCACCGGACAGTCCGGTGCACACCGGACGGTCCGGTGAATTTTAGCCGAAGTCGCCGGAGAAAAACCCGAGAGCGGCTGGTTTGCTCTGTGCTGGTCTGGCGCACCGGACACTGTCCGGTGCACACCGGACAGTCCGGTGCCCCAGTCCGAAGCAGCCTTTGGCTGTACACTGCCACTCTCCACTTCTTTTCTTTTCTTCTTTCTCCTGTTTCTAACACTTAGACAAGATGTTAGTACACAAAACTAATGTACTAAGGCTTAGAAACATACCTTTACTTGTGATTTGCACTTTGTTCATTTATGGGCATATTTTCACATTTAGGCACTTGTGTTTGCACTCGATCACCAAAATACTTAGAAATGGCCCAAGGGCACATTTCCCTTTCATATGGTCCCTGAGAACTTGCTGTTAGGACCTGCAGACGCTGATGTAACAGAAACTTGTGCGGCCGTGCCAGATGCTGGGTTGAGGTCGTCCCGTGCCTCGTCGACCTTAGAGCACGATCTCGAGGGCCGGGATGATGACTTGGATCGTCCTGATCCTATGGAAGTAGCTGAAGGCCCGTCGACCTTAGAGGTGGTCACGGCAGAGAGCTTGGATCCCTTGAATAGCGCTGACATGTGCCCGGCCCCCGAGGGTGTCGCCGGGGAGGACTCAACTCAGGTGAGGGGTGTAGGCCACTACCCAGCCCCCGAGGGTGTTGCCGGGGGTGACCCGGCTCAAGTGGGCAGTGCCAACCCTGACCCAGCCCCCGAGGGTGTCCGAGCGGGGTCTCCCTCCTGCACTTCCATGGATGTTCATGTGGGTTCACCTCCACACTCTGGCGGCATGATGGTGGCTCAAACTCCAGATCAGGGGGTCGCTTTGGAGGGCAGCATCCCCACTGGTCTGGCGTTAAGCTCTGCTGAATGTACTGAGCTCGTTCCTGCCGGTCTGCTGCAAGCTGCTTCGAGTGGTGGTCTGGCACCTGGTCATCAGCTGATTTCTCCTGACTTGGGGATCCCTTCGCTTTTCTCCAACCTCCAGGTGTTGTGCTGTGCTTTAGTTTGATCTTTATGTTGCATGAATTGTTGCCATTATGCTCATCCGCTCTTCTTATCAGGCTTTGGTGGATGGAATGGTCGGCCAGCTGAAGTCGCAGGGCGCTTCCATCCCGGAGGTGGCTTCATCTCTTGAGCGTTGGAATCCGGTGTTGCTTCGGGGTCGTGTATCTGAGTTGGAGGCCGCCAATGCTGGTTAGTGTCCTTTCTTCTTCTTCTTTGTTCTTGCCCGTGGGTTGTTTTATTTTCTGACCTCATTTTGTTGGAATACCTCTTGATAGGGATGACTCGGCAGATCACAGTTCTTGAAGAAAAACACTCTCAAGATCAAGCTGAAATGGCTCGACGATGCGCTGACTTCGAGGAGAAGTATTCTCAAAGTCAGATCGAGTTGAGTCAGGTCTCTGCGGCTTTGGATGATGCCAACGCTCTGAGTTCTTCTCTTCATGCTCAGCTTGACTCTGAGAAGGTAGCTTACGAACATGTGCTTCGCCTTATCGTGCTCTTGGATTCTGAATGAGTTGACTTCTGCTTGTAGGAAGAAAAACGCATCCTTGCTGCTTCTCGCGACAACTTGGACAGATTGTACCGAGATTCCAGCAACTCGCTGACCATCTTGGAGAGGAGCCACCGTTTTACGATGGAGGAGCTTGACAATCAGCGCCGTCAACTGCAAGAATCCTCGGACGAAGTGACCCGCCTTACACAGTTGCTATCGGCAAAGGACGCCACCATCAAGGGACTCCGAGTTTCCAAGAAATCCATTGCTCAGGAATTAGAAACTGCTCAGCAGGCTGTTAAAGTTGCTGAAGAAGCTGCTGTCACTTTCAAAGCTCAGCGCGATAAGGCCCTGGACAAGGCCATTCGGGCGGGACGGATCTTGATGAGAAGACCCGGCGTGGTTGTCCCTGAAGATATAAGAGCCGACGTGAATGCTGCCCCTGATTCCTCGAATCGCCCTTCTTCGTCAGTCGTTCCTGAGAAAGACATTGAAAAATAAAGAAACAGTTTGTGTGCTCTGGGCGCGCAGTTAGCATGATCAAGTACTCGCTAGAGGTTATCGGCTTGTCATTCGAATGACGCGATTACTCCCTTATTGTATCAGAATTTATTAGTTCGCAAGTTTGTGGTTACGCTGCACGATGATTCATGAAGTTTGTTTGTGGGATATGGAGGTCATCCCTTGAACTGCATAAGCGCGAGTATGCTATACTGGTTTAAGCCGTCAATTACTTTTAGCCGGTAACTTCCGTTAGTAGGGCATAGTGGTCACCCCCGGTAGAGTAAGCGTGAGCATGTTGCACCGCCTTAAGTCGTTGCCGACTTAAGTCGATTGCTCCGTTTGTAGGGCATAGTGGTCACCCCGAGTTAAGTAAGCGTGAGCATGTTGCACCGCCTTAAGTCGTTGCCGACTTAAGTCGATTGCTCCGTTTGTAGGGCATAGTGGTCACCCCAAGTTAAGTAAGCGTGAGCATGTTGCACCGCCTTAAGTCGTAGCCGACCTAAGCCGATTGCTCCGTTTGTAGGGCATAGTGGTCACCCCGAGTTAAGTAAGCGTGAGCATGTTGCACCGCCTTAAGTCGTAGCCGACTTAAGCCGATTGCTCCGTTTGTAGGGCATAGTGGTCACCCCGAGTTAAGTAAGCGTGAGCATGTTGCACCGCCTTAAGTCGTTGCCGACTTAAGCCGATTGCTCCGTTTGTAGGGCATAGTGGTCACCCCGAGTTAAGTAAGAGTGAGCATGTTGCACCGTCTTAAGTCGTTGCCGACTTAAGTCGATTGCTCCGTTCGTAGGGCATAGTGGTCACCCCGAGTTAAGTAAGCGTGAGCATGTTGCACCGTCTTAAGTCGTTGCCGACTTAAGTCGATTGCTCCGTTCGTAGGGCATAGTGGTCACCCCGAGTTAAGTAAGAATGCAAGTCAATCATAAATGAGCCAAGTATCTTTGAAATCTCTCTTTATTGATGACGTATTTCCATTATACAGAATACATGGTCGCTTTGGCTGTTTTGAAATACAGCTAGGGGTAGAACTTTCGGAGGTGCTCTATGTTCCAGGAGTTCCCAACTTCCGTGCCATCCATTTGGGTGAGGCGATATGATCCGGGACGAGTGACTTCTGCTACTATGAAAGGTCCTTCCCATAAGGGTGATAACTTGTGCCGTCCCTCCCCCGTTAGAATTCGGCGGAGGACGAGGTCTCCCATCGAAAAGAAACGTTGCCGCACAGCTTTGTCGTGGTAGCGCCTTAGAGTCTGCTGGTATCGTGCTGATTGAATCACTGCGTTCAGTCGTTCTTCCTCAAGTACGTCAATATCCTCCAGCCTAGTGGCTTCGGCTTCTGCTATGCTTTCGAAGATCAATCTTGGCGCCCCAAACTTGAGATCAGCAGGTAGCACTGCTTCCGACCCATAGACCATGAAGAAAGGAGTGTTTCCATGCAGGGCCCGGCTAGGTTGGGTTCTCAAGCTCCAAACAACATAAGACAATTCTTTTATCCATTTTCCTGCGAATTTTTCATTTTTATCAAAGACCCTTTTTCTAAGTGCCTCCAATATCATTCCGTTGGCTCGCTCAACCTGCCCGTTGGCTCTTGGATGGGCTACAGATGCATACTTGATCTGAATGCTTTTTTGCTCGCAGAAGTCAAAGAATTCTGAACTGGTGAAGTTGGATCCCAAGTCAGTGATGATACTGTTTGGTATCCCAAATCTGAATATTATGCTTTGTATGAATTCCACGGCTTTAGCAGAGGTTAAGGAGGCAATGGGCTGAAACTCTATCCATTTAGTGAACTTGTCAATTGCCACCAATACATGGGTGTATCCTCCTTGAGCTTTCTTGAAAGGTCCAATCATATCCAATCCCCAGCATGCGAAAGGCCAAGTTACTGGTATGGTTTGTAGCTGCTGTGCTGGCATGTGCTGTTGTTTTGACAGGTATTGGCAAGCTTCGCATCTCTGAACTAGCTCGGCTGCATCATTCTTCGCCGTCGGCCAATAGAATCCTGACCTGAAAACCTTCCCGACTAATGTTCTGGATGCTGCATGTACTCCGCACTGCCCGGCATGGACTTCCTCCAGAAGTTGCTTCCCGGTGGACGGGAGAACGCACTTCATGAGGACGCCTGACGCGCCCCTCCTGTATAATATCTCCCCAATGAGTGTATAGTGAGCTGATTGTCTGGCAATGCGCTCTGCCGAGTTCTTGTCATCTGGTTCTTCTTCATTCTTTATATATTTAATAATCGGTTGCCTCCAGTCATCAGAGTCTGACTCGGGTTGGTCTATGATGTTGCACTCTTCTATTTGATCCGTCGAGATGCTCGGCTGAAGGATTTCTTGCACGAAGACCCCGGGCGGGACTTGAGTCCGACCGGATCCGAGCTTGGACAGTACATCAGCCGCCGTGTTCCGATCTCTTTCTATATGATGGAACTCCAGACCTTCGAATTTATCTTCTAGCTTTCGGACGGCGGCGCAGTATCTTCCCATTGAATCACTTGAACAATCCCATTCCTTGTTTATCTGACTGATGACTACCAGAGAATCTCCGTACACCATCAGTCTCTTGACACCCAGCGATATGGCGATGTTTAATCCGTGTATCAAAGCTTCATACTCGGCTGCGTTGTTAGAGGCCGGGAATAGCAATTGGAGAGCGTACTTGAGGTGTTCGCCTCCAGGTGCAGTGAAGAGAATTCCTGCTCCTGCTCCCTGCAGCTTCAGCGAGCCATCAAAATACATTCGCCATACTTCTGCGGTTTCTGGATTATCCGGCACTTGCTGTTCTGTCCATTCTGATACGAAGTCGACCAGTGCTTGAGTTTTGATGGCAGTGCGAGGTCGGAACTCGATATCATGGGACCCCAACTCGCAAGCCCACTTGGCTATTCGGCCAATGGCTTCCTTGTTGTGAAGAATGTCCCCTATTGGAAAGCCAGTAACTACTATGACTTTGTGGTCGTCAAAGTAGTGGCGCAGCTTGCGGGCAGTTAGAAGTACTGCATATAATAGCTTCTGAACTTGAGGATACTTTTTCTTCGATGTGCCTAGAACCTCACTGATGAAGTAGACGGGATGTTGTACCGGGTAGGCATGCCCTTCTTCCACTCGCTCGACTACCAACGCAGTGCTTACCACGTGAGTCGTGCAAGAGATATATAGCAGCAAATCTTCAGCTGGCTGAGTCGGCGTAGCTCGCCGGGGCGGTTTCAATACTGGCGGTGTTGTCAGGAATTTCTTCAGTGCGTCTAGAGCTTCCTGTGCCTCTGAAGTCCATTGAAACTTATCCACCTTCTTCAGCAATTTATAAAATGGCAAACCTTTTTCTCCCAGCCTGGATATGAATCTGCTCAGGGCTGCCATACATCCAGTGAGTCGCTGAACTTTCTTTTGCGATCGAGGAGCTTCCATCTTCATGATAGCTTCAATCTTATCTGGATTAGCTTCAATTCCCCGGTGGCTGACAATAAATCCGAGTAACTTTCCTGCTGGTACCCCGAAAACGCACTTTTCAGGATTAAGTTTCCATCTATATCTTCTCAGGCTGTTGAAAACCAGCTGTAAGTCTTTGATGAAGTTTTCCGGATTCTCCGTCTTGATCACCACGTCGTCTACGTAAGCCTCCACACGCTTGCCCCAGTGATCGGCTAAGCATGTTTGAATAGCTCTCTGATAAGTCGCTCCAGCGTTTTTGAGGCCGAACGGCATGGAGGTATAACAGAAAGCACCAAACGGGGTGATAAACGCCGTTTTTTTCCTCGTCTTCTTTTGCCAAACTAATCTGATGATACCCGGAATAGCAATCTAAGAAAGACAGCATCGAACATCCAGCGGTGGAATCCACCACCTGATCTATCCTCGGGAGCCCGAAGGGATCCTTCGGACAGTGTTTGTTGAGATCAGTATAGTCGACGCACATGCGCCAATCCACTTTATTCTTTTTGAGTACAAGAACAGGGTTGGCTAACCACTCGGGGTGTAATACTTCTCTAATAAATCCGGCCGCGACCAAGCGGGCTAACTCGGCACGAATGGCTTCTCTCTTATCGGGCGTGAAACGACGTAGCTTTTGCCGGATCGGCCTCGCCTGGGGATAGACCTTCAATTTGTGCTCGGCCAGTTCTCTTGGGACTCCCGGCATATCCGCAGGTTGCCATGCGAATACGTCTCGGTTATCTTGCAGGAACTGGACGAGCGCGCTTTCCTATTTGTCACTTAGACTGGAGCTGATGATGGCCGTCTTGCGCTCATCAGCGAACCCCAGGTTGATCCGCTTGGTGTCCTCAGTCGGCCGCATAGAGGTCGCGGCCTGAGCTTCGTTTGCCGGCACGGCGAGGTCTTCTTCAGGCTTAGAGTTCGCCGGTGTAGAAGGAACCGCTGATGGCTTGGTGGTGAGGGCTGCTTGGATGGCCACTCGGAAGCATTCTGCGGCGCCTTGGAAGTCGGCGCGTACAGTTATGATTCCTTGCGGCCCTGGCATCTTTAGTATCATGTACGTATAGTGTGGGATGGCCATGAATTTGGCTAGCCCCGGCCTCCCGATGATGGCGTTGTACCCGCAGTCGAAGTTCGCCACCTCGAACCTCAGGAACTCGGTTCTGTAGTTATCCGGAGTCCCGAAGGTGACCGACATGTAGATGTGGCCCAGCGGGTATTCCCCTTCCGTCGGCACGATGCCGAAGAAAGGAGTGTCCGACTCGTGGAGCTCTTTGAGGTGAACTCCCAAGCCTTGGAGCGTACGGGGGAAGGTGACATTGATGCTGCTCCCCCCGTCCACTAGCACCTTCTTCACCCGGCTCTCTCGGATCACCGGATCGACGAGGAGCGGGTATTTGCCTGGGTGGTCGAAGTTGAGCCATTGATCCTCCCGAGTGAACGTGATTGGGTGCTCCGACCACCGGTACGGGGCGGGAGGGCCGGTGGTCGCCACCAGTATCTGGTGGTCGTTGAGCTTTTGTTGTCTCTTGTTCTCCTGCGACCCATGTCCGCCGAAGATGACGTTGACCTCCCTGTCAACGCGCGGGAAAGCTCCTCCTCCCCCCTCCTCCGGCTGATGGGGCTGTCGTGGTTCATCTGGTCCTCCCCTCGGCGGAGGAGGTGGTAGAGGTTGAAAGGGTCGGCCATGCCCGACGGAGTGCTTGAAATCCCGGCAGTTGCGGAGAGTGTGTCGCATGTCCTTGTGGTATGGGCACTGGGCGTCGAGGATGTCGTCCAGCGTGCGTTCGCCTCCACGTGGTCCTCCTCGGGCACGAGAGGCGGGTGGTCCGGCGGCGTGTACCTCTTCGCGAGGCCTCTTCTCCCAGCGCTTGTCGGGCGGCTGGTTCGCGTCGCGTCGTGGTGCCGCCGGCGCGGGCTTTGCTCCTCCGATGAGGTCCTGGGCCCGCTCGTCAGCGGTGATGTAGAGGTCGGCTTCCCGGAACAGCTCCTCGGAGGTAGTCGGCGCCTTTTGCAGTATGGCTCGGACGAAAGCCGAGTCGTTAGATCCTCTGTAGAAGTCCTCGGTCACGGCCGCCTCCGTGACCTCGGGGATGCGGTTTCTCATGGTCTGGAACCTTTTAAGGTATGACCGGAGAGTCTCATCCCCCCGGCGCTTGATGGATTTGAGGTCCCATGGTTGCGCTGGCTTGTCGGAGAGAGACTGGAAGTTGGCGGTGAAACGTCGACTGAAGTCTCCCCAGTCGTCGATGCAGTGTCGGGGTAGATGTCGTAGCCACTGCAGCGCGTCTTGCCCGAGGACGATGGGCAGATACGCAGTCATGACGTCCTCGGATGCCCCGGCAGCCCGAGCAGCGGTGGTGTAGACGGCCAACCAGCCCCCTGGATCCTGCTTAGGTTCATATTTGTCGACATTGGATACCTTGAAGTTGGGAGGCCATTGGATGGCCCTAAGGCGCGGATTAAGGGCAGATACTCCGCACGTGTCCTCCTGTCGTCGAGGATGTCGTCTGTCCCGGGGAGGGGAGTGGCGGTGGTGGTTCCTCGACCGTCCCCGGGTGGTTCCACCAGTTGAAGCTGTTGCCGACTCAGTTCGGGTGGCCTGGCTTTGAGTCGGGAAGCCATGATCTCGGTCATACTCCTCCCGACGGCGAATTTCGTTCTCGTGCCGCCGTTCGCGCGAAGCATTGATAGAGCTCCGCGCGTCTCGGCGACTGTTGATGGCGTGTCGCAGATCGTTCGGCGGGTGAGCGAGCGGTAGAAGATGGTTGGCTGCCTGAGTGAACAGGCGCCGGTATCCCTCGGCGTCGGGGGTCCGAGGAAGTCCGTCAGCTATCCGGGCTAGAACGCCTCCGACCTCGCTCGGCGTGTTCATAGCTCGGGCGAAGTCAGGGTTCAAGTTGCGCCCGAAGAGCGGATTCTCGCGTCGTTGCCTTGCATCTTGCTCGGCTTGCTCCTGAGTCCGACGGCGATCACGTCGTCGGGAGTTCCTTCGTTCCCTGAAGACGCGTTCTTCCGGAGTTTCTCCTATCTCTGAGACCTCGTCTCGCGAGACAGGCTGCTCCGGATCCCGTTCTCCAGCTGCGTGATGTCGTCGAACGTTTCTGCGTCGGTTCCTTCGTCGGCGGGATTCTCGCTGAGGCGGTTCTTCTCCGGGCGCGGTTGGTTCATCGTCGGAGACGGCGGGCGACTCTGCCCTCCCGATGAAGAGGACGTCGGGGTAGAACGGTATTGCTGCCGTGGCGACTTTCTTTCCGTTCTCCTTTGAGGTCGGGGGAACGAGAAGAACGACCGGCCTCTCCCTGATCTCCTTCCTTCTCATGATCTGTGTCCATTCTTTCGTCGGGGAAGTAGACAGCGGAGTCTTCCGGGTCAGCGAGCTTCTAGCTCCAGCCTCCCCGGAGACGATCTTGTTCCAAAGAGCCGGAGGTAGCGTCTTTCCAGCATTTTCGGAGTTTGTTGGAGGAGACTTCTGTTCCGGCAGATCCGCGAGGCGGTGTAGGATTCCTTCTTCGTCCGCCACGGATGAGATTGTCCCGAAGCAGAATATGGATCCGGGACGCATGGTGATCTTGCTGTGGAAGGTGACGGCCATTGAGCTAGCTTGGATCGTCGACACACCCCCTACCTGGCGCGCCAGCTGTCGGTGTTTTGGGTCCGACCGCACACCCGGGGTTGCCCCTCAAGGTGTTTTTAGGAGTAGGACGGTGTCGACGACTGTAGCAAAATGGTTCGTGCCGATCGCACGAGGGACAATGGACAAGATTTACAGGTTCGGGCCGCTTAGAAGTGCGTAACACCCTACGTCCTGGTGAGTTTACGAGCGTGGTTACAAGAGAATTCTCTAGATAGAGGGCACAGAGAGTTTTTTGTGGGTGGCTAAGTAGAACAGGGTCGATCGATCTGAAGGGGTGCCCCCTAGGCCTTATATACTCGGCCGTGGAGCAGTACATGTGATACGATAACAACAAGTAGCTAAAAGATAGTGAACCTCTTGAGTTTATCCCTACGTAATCTTCGCCGACTTATCCTCGCATGGCTCTGTTGCATGAGGGCTTCAGCGCGGGAAAGTCGGGTCTCTGTTATGATCCATTCGTTCGACATTGTGGGCCGCCTGTGTTTGCACTAACCAGTCTCACGTCTCCTTTGTTGGTTGTCTTTCCCTAGGCCCAAGAAAGAATGACCTTACGAATTATTGGGCCCTTGGGCCGTTCGTGAGGCCTTTTACTTCTTTAGTGGACCCAGGGGATATCTATCCCCCACAGTACCTGTACACCAAACTCAACGACATCCCATATACTTTTGTGGAGTGAGGTTAGATGAAATCGCATTAAATCACTCCACCATGCATAATCTTCACCATCAAAAGTTGGTGGTTTGCCTAATGGGACGGAAAGTAATGGCGTATGTTTAGGAATGCGAGGATAGCGTAAGGGGATCTTACTAAACTTCTTGCGCTCATGGCGCTTAGAAGTTACGGAGGGCGCGTCGGAGCCGGAGGTAGATGGCGATGAGGTGTCGGTCTCATAGTAGACCACCTTCCTCATCTTCTTTTTCTTGTCCCCACTCCGATGCGACTTGTGGGAAGAGGGCTTCTTCTCCTTCCCTTTCCCTTTGTTACGGGACTCTCCCGATGAAGCCTTCCCATGGCTTGTAGTGGGCTTGTCGCCGGTCTCCATCTCCTTCTTGGCGTGTTCTCCCGACATCACTTCGAGCGGTTAACCTCTAATGAAGCACCGGCTCTGATACCAATTGAAAGTCGCCTAGAGGGGGGTGAATAGGGCGAAACTGAAATTTACAAAGTTAATCACAACTACAAGTCGGGTTAGCGTTAGAAATATAATCGAGTCCGCGAGAGAGGGTGTAAAACAAATCGCAAGTGAATAAAGAGTGTGACACGCGGATTTGTTTTACCGAGGTTCGGTTCTCGCACACCTACTCCCCGTTGAGGTGGTCATAAAGACCGGGTCTCTTTCAACCCTTTCCCTCTCTCAAACGGTCCCTCGGACCGAGTGAGCTTCTTCTTCTCAATCAAACGGGAACAAACTTCCCCGCAAGGACCACCATACAATTGGTGTCTCTTGCCTTGGTTACAATTGAGTTGATCGCAAGAAAGATTGAAAGAAAGCACGATTGCAAAAGCCAAGCGACAAGAGCGGCAAATAACACACGGATCTTTCTCTCTTTCAAGTCACTAATCACTAATGATCACTTGTCTCAACTTTTGGAACTTGGAGAGATTGAAGGCTTTGAATGTGTCTTGGAATGGATTGCTAGCTCTTGTATTGAATGTTGAAGGTTGGAATGCTTGGGTGAAGTGAATGGAGGTGGTTGGGGTTGTATTTATAGCCACCAACCACTTCCTAGCTGTTGCTCCATTCTGCCGACCGCGGACGGTCCGCCCGCCTGGTCCGGACAGTCCACCCCTGTAGATCAACGGCTGAAAACGCAACGGTCAGCAGTAACGGCTATATCAACGGCTATATTGCATTTAATGCGTCATCAGATGTCAGATAAAGCCAGTCGCGGACGGTCCGGTCGTGCACCCCGGACGGTCCGCGAGGACGCTATAATTCATTTTTCCGAACCCGTCACCTTCGGGTTTTTCGGTTCCTCACCTACCGAACAGTCCGCGCCTGAGGCCGGACGGTCCGCGCAAGGTCTCGGACGGTCCTTGCTTTTCCTCCGGACGGTCCGTAGTGTAGACTTGTATTTTTGCATTGGTTCTGTCCGAGGGTCATCCTGGTGTTGCGGACGGTCCGCCGCAAGGGCCCGGACGGTCCGCGCTTGGCCTGTTTTTCCAAAAAGCTTCTCCTGTCTGGAATAATCTACGGTATTCCGGACAGTCGATTTAGTATAGTCGTAGATGAACCTTTGGCACCTGTAGAATATATAATCTAGAGCAAACTAGTTAGTCCAATTATTTGTGTTGGGCAATTCAACCACCAAAATCAATTAGGAACTAGGTGTAAGCCTAATTCCCTTTCAGTTAGAAATATAAACAAGTCCGAGAGAGAGG
Source organism: Zea mays (assembly GCF_902167145.1). NCBI lineage: Eukaryota > Viridiplantae > Streptophyta > Magnoliopsida > Poales > Poaceae > Zea > Zea mays. The sequence continues at coordinate 159,239,188 of NC_050096.1, forward strand.
GTGCAAAACAAATCATGAGCAAATGAAGAGCGAGACACGATGATTTGTTTTACTGAGGTTTGGTTCTTGCAAACCTACTCCCCGTTGAGGTGGTCACAAAGACCGGGTCTCTTTCAACCCTTTCCCTATCTCAAACGGTCACTTAGACCGAGTGAGCTTCTCTTCTCAATCAAACAGAACACGAAGTTCCCGCAAGGACCACCACACAATTGGTGTCTCTTGCCTTGGTTACAATTGAGTATGATCAAAAGAAGAATGAGAAAGAAAAGAAGCAATCCAAGCGCAAGAGCTCAAATGAACACAACAAATCTCTCTCTCTCTAATCACTAAAGCTTTGTGTGGAGTTGGGAGAGGATTTGATCTCTTTGGTGTGTCTTGTATTGAATGCTATAGCTCTTGTAAGGTGTGGAAGTGTAGAAACTTGGATGCCATTGAATGTGGGGTGGTTGGGGTATTTATAGCCCCAACCACCAAAAATGGCTGTTGGAAGAATGTTGTCGCATGGCGCACCGGACAGTCCGGTGCGCCACCGTACAATGTCCGGTGCGCCAGCCACGTCAGCCAACCGTTGGAGTTCGACCGTTGGAGCTCTCACTTGTGGGGCCTCTGGGCTGTCCGGTGGTTGTCACACCCGGGTTTCGGGGCACCAAGACCCGGGCGCGAACATAATCACCAGGTGTGCTGGGACCAAGTCTCACACATATGATGAATCATGGCACATGATCGAATGTCACATCTTTACTATATAATAGGAGTTCTATACAAAATAATTAAATAAATAATTACATTATAAGGAGACAACAGTCCAGCAACCCAAAGTTGGCTGGGAGACGACGGCCTAGACCGCTCACGAACACAACACAGCATCCTCCATGCGCCTCATCCTGCGGTACCTGTTCTTGACCTGTGGGGGGTGTGAGACAACAAGAGTGAGCTCACATACGTTCATCGCTCAACAAGTTGTGGGGAATAATGTGCATGAACTCGCCAAAGGTGGGAGCTCACGTGAAGTGTAAGGCTTACCAAAGAGGATGGTTAGAGCTGAGCATTGCTTTTAAAGTTGGTCAAAATTTTATTAGCAATTACTAAGTATAAGTAAATACCAACCCAATTAAGCAGTAGAACAAAAATAACAACATCACCTGCGATGCAATGCATATGACAAATTGAATTTAGTTCCATAAGTTAATCATGTGAGGGTCCGAGCTGCTCATGACCATGAGCACGGCTAGTATACCAGTTTTACACTCTGTAGAGGTTGCGCATCTTTACCCACAAGTCATGTTACCCATCTGTCAAGGGATCACGACTTCCCATACACCTCTACCGAGGAGGCGAGGCAGGGTAACACTACGAGGCCTTTACAAAGTTCCACTAGCTTTAGAAAACCCGCTACAGTTTATGGGAAGCTCCAATGCAGGGTTCTTGCCTGACCGCCATCGCAGCAAAATCAACCAAGGACCTCCCTACACTGACCACGCCCCTACTGCACTTGCCCCTTTCGGGTAAGGTAGTCCTCCACTAGCTTTCCTAATTAATCAGCCAAGGGCGTCCATAAACCCTTGTGGTAGCACTGTTTTCCCGGGTGGTCGCTCCATGTTCCAATTAACATAATGATCTTATCATGAACAGTGATAATAAACAGATAATAAAAGTGTGATCATGAATAATGTATCTTCAAACCTAAAACCACATAAAGCACTAGCAAGTACTACCCAAAAAGTTCAGTGGTAAACAAGGTATAAAGATAATCAAACTAGGGTAACATATTGGGTCCCATCAAAATTAACCTATGCAGATCATTATGATTAATCAGAACATGAGTAGGTAAAAAGAAGTGATCAAGGGCACAACTTGCCTTCAATGAGCTCCTGCTCAGCTACTTCTACTTGTTGAACCTCAGATTCCACAGTGGCTTGCTCGTCTACTCGCATCAACACAATACATACATAGTATAGCATAAATTAACATCACATCAGGCATGCAAATAAAATATACAGCAAAAATCTACACATTAAAATGAGATCATAGGAACTGAAATCATTAAATTTGGAGTTATAGATATCAAGTTATGGATTTCCTAAGATTTAATGTGCTTGAAATAGGATTAAATGATAAATTAATTTTCTTACTATGTTAATGTCAAAACAGAGATACTAAATGATAGAGAATCTTATTACAAAATTTTAGAAATTGGAATGGCTCAATTTGGATTTAAAATGAGTTAGATATGAATTTTCCAAGTTCTAGCAATTATTTTTGTATTAAAATCGAATTTCTAATATTATAACTCTATTTTTAATCCAATCTGAACTGGGCGCCAAATTCCAGGAAGGTCAGGGGCTAGCGCAGAGGATTCCTAAGACTCAGTCTATAGTCGCCGAGGACGGCGAGTTGGATTATGTAAAGTGCAGGGGTTTAATTGAAAACTGTGCAAGCCGAAGGGTATCAGCGGACCAGGGCTGCTGGATGAGAAGTGGACGGCCCAGATTAACTCATATCGCTTTACGAATCGGTACGCCACCCCAGCCGTTGGATTAGAGATCCACGGATTACATTTTAAATATACGCGATTGCCTTAGATCCATCCGATCGTAAACCAACGATCACGAGGCACCCGGCCAAACTGTTCCCAGGTCGTTTGATCGGAGCCGTGATTTGCGACATCAACGACCCACGAGCTCCTTCCTAAACGCCGTTGCTCGAGCGGCAGCACCCACGTCGCGGCGGAGAGCACGCCGGCGAGCATGCAATCCGGTCGCCCCACTACCCCGAGTCCAAAATTAACCGGCGCAAGACCCCAAGGATAACCTGGCGAATCGGATGATGGGCGGATTACCTCGGTTGGGTCACGAGGAGATGTTTTCCACGACACGAGGCGGGTTGGCGGAGGCGGCCCAACGCCGTTCAGAAATTCCGGCCGGAATCGGCCGGTTCTCGACCCGATAGCGCCACACACGGATTTCGCGTCGACGATAGAACCTCCGGGGCACGGTTCAGGGGCAGAGTCACCCCCAATCTCAACCTTCGCAGTGGCGGCGGCGACGGACTCTCTCTCCCGCGCGGTACGCGGTGGCGGCGCTGTGGAAGGTGCGGGGAAACTGGCGGCGGAGGGACTGCAGGGCGCCCAGGGGTTCTTATCCCCAGGTCGGAGCGGACCCCAACGGAATCCCGATGCCTACGGGTGGCGCACGGCATGCACGGAGGTGGTCGTCGCGCGAGGAAGACGGAGTCGCGCCGTTGAGTGTCTGCCATGTGGGCCCGCTACCGCAGAGACACACGGCGCGCGCGCGAGGGTGCAAGAGCAGTGGGCCGCGCGGAGTTAGAGTGGGCCGAATTGGTGTTCCGCGGCCCATGTTGCTCCCTTTCTTTTCTCTTTGTTTTTCTTTTACCCTTTCTTTCCTTTCCTCTATTTCTTTTTTTGTTTAAATTCAAACCTAATGTTTGAATTTGAAATTGGTTTGCATATCTCACAGGTCATGAGTACCAAATAGAAATACTAATTTAGGCATATATTTATATTTATTTATAGTTATTTTTATTTATATGTAATACTCCTTTCTTGTTTTATCATTTTAAATTCCAAATTCAAATTGAGGTTTAATCACAATCTTCAACTCATTATCTTCAACATTATATTGTTATTAATGTTATTATTTTTAGTATTCAATGCACAAACAAAGCTCCAATATGATGCATGGTTTTTAGTAGCATATCTTTTATTTGTTTTAAATATGGCGTTTACAAGTGATGGCATGTAGATATAACACACACACATAAATAAAAGAACATAACTTTTCTCCTCTTATATTATCTTCTACAAATTGGGTGTTACAAATCCTACCCCCCTTAAAAATAATCTCGTCCTCGAGATTTGTAAGAAAAAGGGATACAAAAGGATTGGTTTGTAATTCGGCTTTTAGTCTATAATTTGTTCAAAAATCCAGGGTCACATATTTTTTATAGTCAATAGGGGTTGATTAGGAGAGCCTAGGTATCTAGTTACCTATTATATAGGGTATAAGCTGGACAGGTTGAGGTAAGAAAGATTATGACAAGGAAAAGACTTCACCAGCAATGTTTAAGTCTTGATTCATCTCAAGATTCACTTTGACTGTTTTATCCTTCCTTGTCGAGGTTGATCTTCTCTTCTCTGGTCTTGGTCTCATTGATTCGAGGTTAGTGTATATCATCGGGGTTGGGGAATATGGTTAAGATAGATATGGATGAGATAGACTACATGATGTAGGTCAAAATCTTATTTGATGTTAGGTGGGGATAGACAAATTGGATATAACTAGATTAGACTAGTTAGGATCTACTTATTTTAGAATAGATCATAGTTGTTACACTTAGTACGAGATAAGCAAAGTAGTTAGGATATGACAAGATAAGATAGGATAGAATCTTTTAAGATGAGATGAATCTATTAAGATAAGAGAAAATCTTTTAAGATAAGATATATTTTAATTAGGATAAGTTAGGATCTTTTCACATAAGATGGATCTATGAGTGTAGGATAAATTTTTTTAAGATGAGATGGATATTGTTAGGCTAGATACTTTAATGAGGGATAATCTAATTTGTCTGAGTATATTTTTTTATATATGTATGTGTAGATGTAATTATGGACATTACTCCACAACTCATCACACTCAATCAAAGAACCAAATCAGACAAGTATCATAAGAACAGCATTCAAGTTCATAGATATCAAAAAAAAATAGTTTTGTTTTGTTCCTAAGATTAGATCTCCTATTCCTAAAAGTCACTTTAGGCACAAGATTTCAAAGTGTGAAATCCACTTTTGTCTTTTAGAAAGAAAAGATAAGAATAATCAGAGTAAAGCGGAAATAGATGAGAAAAGATTAAGATAAGTTTAGAAAAGAATCAGAGTAGCAGAGGTATGTAAGTAATGGTTGTTCAGTTCTATCTAGGTTTCGTCCTACAGTCAACATTGCTCTGATACCACTTCTGTCACACCCGGGTTTCAGGGCACCAAGACCCGGGCGCGAACATAATCACCAGGTGTGCTGGGACCAAGTCTCACACATATGATGAATCATGGCACATGATCGAATGTCACATCTTTACTATATAATAGGAGTTCTATACAAAATAATTAAATAAATAATTACAACATAAGGAGACAACAGTCCAGCAACCCAAAGTTGACTGGGAGACGACGGCCTAGACCTCTCACGAACACAACGCAGCATCCTCCATGCGCCTCATCCTGCGGTACCTGTTCTTGACCTGTGGGGGGTGTGAGACAACAAGAGTGAGCTCACATACGTTCATCGCTCAACAAGTTGTGGGGAATAATGTGCATGAACTCGCCAAAGGTGGGAGCTCACGTGAAGTGTAAGGCTTACCAAAGAGGATGGTTAAAGCTGAGCATTGCTTTTAAAGTTGGTCAAAATTTTAATAGCAATTACTAAGTATAAGTAAATACCAACCCAATTAAGCAGTAGAACAAAAATAACAACATCACCTGCGATGCAATGCATATGACAAATTGAATTTAGTTCCATAAGTTAATCATGTGAGGGTCCGAGCTGCTCATGACCGTGAGCATGGCTAGTATACCAGTTTTACACTCTCCAGAGGTTGCGCATCTTTACCCATAAGTCATGTTACCCATCTGCCAAGGGATCGCGACTTCCCATACACCTCTACCGAGGAGGCGAGGCAGGGTAACACTACGAGGCCTTTACAAAGTTCCACTAGCTTTAGAAAACCCGCTACAGTTTATGGGAAGCTCCAATGCAGGGTTCTTGCCTGACCGCCATCGAAGCAAAATCAACCAAGGACCTCCCTACACTGACCACTCCCCTACTCCACTTGCCCCTTTCGGGTAAGGTAGTCCTCCACTAGCTTTCCTAATTAATCAGCCAAGGGCGTCCATAAACCCTTGTGGTAGCACTGTTTTCCCGGGTGGTCGCTCCATGTTCCAATTAACATAATGATCTTATCATGAACAGTGATAATAAACAGATAATAAAAGTGTGATCATGAATAATGTATCTTCATACCCAAAACCACATAAAGCACTAGCAAGTACTACCCAAAAAGTTCAGTGGTAAACAAGGTATAAAGATAATCAAACTAGGGTAACCTATTGGGTCCCATCAAAATTAACCTATGCAGATCATTATGATTAATCAGAACATGAGTAGGTAAAAAGAAGTGATCAAGGGCACAACTTGCCTTCAATGAGCTCCTGCTCAGCTACTTCTACTTGTTGAACCTCAGATTCCACAGTGGCTTGCTCGTCTACTCGCATCAACACAATACATACATAGTATAGCATAAATTAACATCACATCAGACATGCAAATAAAATATACAGCAAAAATCTACACATTAAAATGAGATCATAGGAACTGAAATCATTAAATTTGGAGTTATAGATTTCAAGTTATGGATTTCCTAAGATTTAATGTGCTTGAAATAGGATTAAATGATAAATTAATTTTCTTACTATGTTAATGTCAAAACAAAGATACTAAATGATAGAGAATCTTATTACAAAATTTTAGAAATTGGAATGGCTCAATTTGGATTTAAAATGAGTTAGATATGAATTTTCCAAGTTCTAGCAATTGTTTTTGTATTAAAATCGAATTTCTAATATTATAACTCTATTTTTAATCCAATCTGAACTGGGCGCCAAATTTCAGGAAGGTCAAGGGCTAGCGCAGAGGATTCCTAAGACTCAGTCTATACTCGCCGAGGACGGCGAGTTGGATTATGTAAAGTGCAGGGGTTTAATTGAAAACTGTGCAAACCGAAGGGTATCAGCGGACCAGGGCTGCTGGATGAGAAGTGGACGGCCCAAATTAACTCATACCGCTTTACGAATCGGTACGCCACCCCAGCCGTTGGATTAGAGATCCACGGATTACATTTTAAATATACGCGATTGCCTTGGATCCGTCCGATCGTAAACCAACGATCATGAGGCACCCGGCCAAACTGTTCCCAGGTCGTTTGATCGGAGCCGTGATTTGCGACATCAACGGCCCATGAGCTCCTTCCTAAACGCCGTTGCTCGAGCGGCAGCACCCACGTCGCGGCGGAGAGCACGCCGGCGAGCATGCAATCCGGCCGCCCCACTACCCCGAGTCCAAAATTAACCGGCGCAAGACCCCAAGGATAACCTGGCGAATCGGATGATGGGCGGATTACCTCGGTTGGGTCACGAGGAGATGTTGTCCACGACACGAGGCGGGTTGGCGGAGGCGGCCCAACGCCGTTCAGAAATTCCGGCCGGAATCGGCCGGTTCTCGACCCGATAGCGCCACGCACGGATTTCGCGTCGACGATAGAACCTCCGGGGCACGGTTCAGGGGCAGAGTCACCCCCAATCTCAACCTTCGCAGTGGCGGCGGCGACGGACTCTCTCTCCCGCGCGGTACGCGGTGGCGGCGCTGTGGAAGGTGCGGGGAAACTGGCGGCGGAGGGACTGCAGGGCGCCCAGGGGTTCTTATCCCCAGGTCGGAGCGGACCCCAACGGAATCCCGATGCCTACGGGTGGCGCATGGCATGCAAGGAGGTGGTCGTCGCGCGAGGAAGACGGAGTCGCGCCGTTGAGTGTCTACCATGTGGGCTCGCTACCGCAGAGACACACGGCGCGCGTGCGAGGGTGCAAGAGCAGTGGGCCGCGCGGAGTTAGAGTGGGCCGAATTGGTGTTCCGCGGCCCATGTTGCTCCCTTTCTTTTCTCTTTTTTTTTCTTTTACCCTTTCTTTCCTTTCCTCTATTTCTTTTTTTGTTTAAATTCAAACCTAATGTTTGAATTCGAAATTGGTCTGCATATCTCACAGGTCATGAGTACCAAATAGAAATACTAATTTAGGCATATATTTATATTTATTTATAGTTATTTTTATTTATATGTAATACTCCTTTCTTGTTTTATCATTTTAAATTCCAAATTCAAATTGAGGTTTAATCACAATCTTCAACTCATTATCTTCAACATTATATTGTTATTAATGTTATTATTTTTAGTATTCAATGCACAAACAAAGCTCCAATATGATGCATGGTTTTTAGTAGCATATCTTTTATTTGTTTTAAATATGGCGTTTACAAGTGATGGCATGTAGATATAACACACACACACACATAAATAAAAGAACATAACTTTTCTCCTCTTATATTATCTTCTACAAATTGGGTGTTACAGTGGTGCACCGGACAAGTCCTGTAGACTGTCCGGTGCGCCAACTGCGCGTGCTCTGACTCTGGCGCGCACTGTAGCGCATTGAATGTGGTTGCAGTCGACCGTTGCGCGCGAAGTAGCCGTTGCTCCACTGGCACACTGGACAGTCCGGTGAATTATAGTGGAGCGCCCTCTGATTTTCCCGAAGGTAGCGAGTTCTACTTTGAGTGCCCTGGTGCACCGGACACTGTCCGGTGGCACACCGGACAGTCCGGTGCGCTAGACCAGGGTGCCTTTGGGATCTCTTTAGCTCTCTTTGTTTGAACCCTTTCTTGGTCTTTTTATTGGCATATTGTGAACCTTTGTCACCTGTAAAACTTATAGACTAGAGCAAACTAGTTAGTCCAATTATTTGTGTTGGGCAATTCAACCACCAAAATCAATTAGGAAAAAGGTGTAAGCCTAATTCCCTTTCAATCTCCCCCTTTTTGGTGATTGATGCCAACACAAACCAAAGCAAATATAGAAGTGCATAATTGAACTAGTTTGCATAATGTAAGTGCAAAGGTTACTTAGAATTTAGCCAATATAAATTCTTACAAGATATGCATGGATTGTTTCTTTATCATTTTGGACCACGCTTGCACCACATGTTTTGTTTTTGCAAATTCTTTTGTAAATTCTTTTCAAAGTCCTTTTGCAAATAGCCAAAGGTAAGTGAATAGGATTTTGAGAAGCATTTTGAAGATTTGAAATTTTCTCCCCCTGTTTCAAATGCTTTTCCTTTGACTAAAATAAAACTCCCCCTCAATAAAATCCTCCTCTTAGTGTTCAAGAGGGTTTTAAGATATCAATTTTGAAAATATTACTTTCTCCCCCTTTTGAATACAATAAGATATCAATTGAAAATTTCATCATTTTAAAACATTTTCTTATCTTTTTGAAAATGGGTGGTGGTGCGGTCCTTTTGCTTTGGGCTAATACTTTCTCCCCCTTTGGCATGAATCGCCAAAAACGGATACTTGAGTGAAATATAAGCCCTTGAAACTACTTTCTCCCCCTTTGGTAAATAGCATATGAGTGAAGATTATACCAAAGTTGGAGAGTTGCTCGGAGCGACGGCGAAGGGTGAATACTTGATGGAGTGGAGTGGAAGCCTTTGTCTTCGCCGAAGACTCCAATTCCCTTTCAATACACCTATGACTTGGTTTGAAATTCACTTGAAAGCACATTAGTCATAGTATATAAAAGAGATATGAACAAAGGTATATTCATGAGCTATGTGTGCAAGCCATCAAAAGAAATTCCTAGAATCAAGAATATTTAGCTCATGCCTAAGTTTGTTAAAGGTTTGTTCATCTAGTGGCTTGGTAAAAGATATCGGCTAATTGTTCCTTAGTGTTAATATAGGCAATCTCGATATCTCCCTTTTGTTGGTGATCCCTTAGAAAATGATACCGAATGGCTATGTGTTTAATGCGGCTATGCTCAACGGGATTATCCGCCATGCGGATTGCACTCTCATTATCACATAGAAGAGGAACTTTGGTTAATTTGTAACCATAGTCCCTAAGGGTTTGCCTCATCCAAAGTAATTGCGTGCAACAATGGCCTGCGGCAATATACTCGGCTTCGGCGGTAGAAAGAGAGACGGAATTTTGCTTCTTTGAAGCCCAAGACACCAGAGATCTTCCCAAGAACTGGCAAGTCCCCGATGTGCTCTTTCTATTAATTTTACACCCCGCCCAATCCGCATCCGAATAACCAAATAAATCAAATGTGGATCCCCTAGGATACCAAAGCCCAAACTTAGGAGTATGAACTAAATATCTCAAGATTCGTTTTACGGCCGTAAGGTGAGCTTCCTTAGGGTCGGCTTGGAATCTTGCACACATGCATACCGAAAGCATAATATCCGGTCGAGATGCACATAAGTAGAGTAAAGAACCTATCATCGACCGGTATACCTTTTGATCTACGGATTTACCTCCCGTGTCGAGGTTGAGATGCCCATTGGTTCCCATGGGTGTCTTGATGGGCTTGGCATCCTTCATCCCAAACTTGTTTAGAATGTCTTGAATATACTTCGTTTGACTAATGAAGGTGCCCTCTTGGAGTTGCTTCACTTGAAATCCCAGGAAGTACTTCAACTCCCCTATCATAGACATCTCGAATTTTTGTGTCATGATCCTACTAAATTCCTCACATGTAGATTCGTTAGTAGACCCAAAGATAATATCACCAACATAAATTTGGCATACAAACAAATCATTGTCAAGAGTTTTAGTTAATAGAGTAGGATCGACTTTTCCGACTTTGAAGCCATTAGTGATAAGAAAATCTCTTAGGCATTCATACCATGCTCTTGGGGCTTGCTTGAGCCCATAAAGCGCCTTAGAGAGTTTATACACATGGTTAGGATACTCACTATCTTCAAAGTCGGGAGGTTGCTCAACATAGACCTCTTCCTTGATTGGCCCGTTGAGGAAGGCACTTTTCACGTCCATTTGATAAAGCTTAAAGCCATGGTAAGTAGCATAGGCAAGTAATATGCGAATTGACTCAAGCCTAGCTACGGGTGCATAGGTTTCACCGAAATCCAAACCTTCGACTTGTGAATACCCCTTGGCTACAAGTCGGGCTTTGTTCCTTGTCACCACACCATGCTCATCTTGCTTATTACGGAAGACCCACTTGGTTCCTACAACATTTTGATTAGGACGTGGAACTAAATGCCATACCTCATTTCTAGTGAAATTGTTGAGCTCCTCTTGCATCGCCACCACCCAATCCGAATCTTGAAGTACTTCCTCTACCCTGTGAGGCTCAATAGAGGAAACAAAAGAGTAATGCTCACAAAAATGTGCAACACGAGATCTAGTGGTTACCCCCTTATGAATGTCACCGAGGATGGTGTCGACGGGGTGATCTCGTTGGATTGCTTGATGGACTCTTGGGTGTGGCAGCCTTGGAACTTGTTCATCTTCCTCATCTTGGTTGTGGGCATCTCCCCCTTGATCATTGCTCTCTGCTTGAGGTGGCTCAACTTCTTGATCTTCTCCTTCATCATTTTGAGCCTTATCCTCATCTAGAGTTGGTGGAGATGCTTGTGTGGAGGAAGACGGTTGATCTTGTGCATGTGGTAGCTCTTTGGATTCCTTAGGACACACATTCCCAATGGACATGTTCCTTAGTGCGACGCACAGAGCCTCTTCATCACCTATCTCATCAAGATCAACTTGCTCAATTTGAGAGCTGTTAGTTTCATCAAACACAATGTCACAAGAAACTTCAACTTGTCTAGAGGACTTGTTAAGGACTCTATATGCCCTTGTGTTTGAATCATATCCTAGTAAAAGCCTTCTACTGTCTTAGGAGCAAATTTGGATTTTCTATCTCTTTTAACAAGAATAAAGCATTTGCTACCAAAGACTCTAAAATATGAAACATTGGGATTTTTACCGGTTAGGAGTTCATATGATGTCTTCTTGAGGATTCGGTGTAGATACAATCGGTTGATGGCGTAGCAAGCGGTGTTGACCGCCTCGGCCCAAAACCGATCCGAAGTCTTGTACTCATCAAACATGGTTTTTGCCATGTCCAATAGAGTTCTATTCTTCCTCTCCACTACACCATTTTGTTGTGGCATGTAGGGAGAAGAGAACTCATGCTTGATGCCCTCCACCTCAAGGAAGCCTTCAATTTGAGAGTTCTTGAACTCCGTCCCGTTGTCACTTCTTATTTTCTTGATCCTCAAGCCGAACTCATTTTGAGCCCGTCTCAAGAATCCTTTTAAGGTCTCTTGGGTATGAGATTTTTCCTGCAAAAAGAACACCCAAGTGAAGCGAGAATAATCATCCACAATAACTAGACAGTACTTACTCCCGTCGATGCTTCTGTAAGCGATCGGGCCGAATAGGTCCATGTGTAGGAGCTCGAGTGGCCTGTCAGTCGTCATGATGTTCTTGTGTGGATAATGAACACCAACTTGCTTCCCTGCCTGACATGCGCTACAAATCCTGTCTTTCTCAAAATGAACATCTGTTAGTCCCAAAATGTGTTCTCCCTTTAGAAGTTTGTGAAGATTCTTCATCCCAACATGTGCTAGTCGGCGATGCCAGAGCCAGCCCATGTTAGTCTTAGCAATTAAACAAGTGTCGAGTTCAGCTCTATCAAAATCTACTAAATATAGCTGACCCTCTAACACTCCCTTAAATGCTATTGAATCATCACTTCTTCTAAAGACAGTGACACCTATATCCGTAAAAAGACAGTTGTAGCCCATTTTGCATAATTGAGAAATGGAAAGCAAATTATAATCTAAAGAATCTACAAGAAAAACATTGGAAATGGAATGGTCAGGTGATATAGCTATTTTACCCAATCCTTTGACCAAACCTTGATTTCCATCCCCGAATGTGATAGCTCGTTGGGGATCTTGGTTTTTCTCGTAGGAGGAGAACATCTTCTTCTCCCCTGTCATATGGTTTGTGCATCCGCTATCGATGATCCAACTTGAGCCCCCGGATGCATAAACCTACAAAACAAGTTTAGTTCTTGATTTTAGGTACCCAAACGGTTTTGGGTCCTTTGACATTAGATACAAGAACTTTGGGTACCCAAACACAAGTCTTGGAGCCCTTGTGTTTGTCCCCAACATATTTGGCAACTACCTTGCCGGATTTGTTGGTTAGCACATAAGATGCATCAAAGGTTTTAAATGAAATGTTATGATCATTTGATGCAGTAGGAGTTTTTCTTTTAGGCAATTTTGCACGGGTTGATTGCCTAGAACTAGATGTATCACCCTTATACATAAAAGCATGATTAGGGCCAGAGTGAGACTTCCTAGAGTGAATTCTCCTATTTTTGCTCTTAGGATAACTAGCAGGGTACAAAATGTAACCCTCGTTATCCTGAGGCATGGGAGCCTTGCCCTTAACAAAGTTAGACAATCTTTTAGGAGGGGCACTAAGTTTGACATTGTCCCCCTTTTTGAAGCCAATGTCATCCTTGATGCCAGGGCGTCTCCCACTATAGAGCATGCTTCTAGCAAATTTAAACTTTTCATTTTCTAAGTCATGCTCATTAATTTTAGCATTAAGTTGAGCTATGTGATCAATTTGTTTCTTAATTAAAGCTAGGTGATCATGAATAGCATCAACATTAATGTCTCTACATCTAGTGCAAATGGAAACATGCTCAACGGTAGATGTAGAGGGTTCGCAAGCATTAAGTACAATCTTAGCACGTAACATATCATTGTTATCTCTAAGATCGGAAATTCTAACATTGCAAACATCTAATTCTTTAGCCTTAGCAATTAATTTTTCATTATCCTTCCTAAGGCTAGCAAGAGAGATATTCAATTCTTCAATCTTAGCAAGTAAACTAACATTATCATTTCTAAGATCGGGAATTGAAACATCACAAGCATTTGAGTCAACCTTAGCAATTAAACTAGCATTTTCATTTCTAAGGTCGACAATAACATCATGGCATGTGCTTAGCTCACCAGATAATTTTTCACACTTTTCTACTTCTAGAGCATAAGCATTTTTAACCTTAACATGCTTCTTATTTTCCTTAATTAGGAAGTCCTCTTGGGTGTCCAAGAGTTCATCCTTCTCATGAATAGCACTAATTAATTCATTTAGTTTTTCTTTTTATTGCATGCTAAGGTTGGCAAAAAGGGTGCGCAAGTTATCCTCCTCATTTTCACTAGAGTTATCTTCATCACTAGAGGAAGCATATTTAGTGGAGGATCTTGATTTTACCTTCTTCCTTTTGCCGTCCTTTGCCATGAGGCACTTGTGGCCGACGTTGGGGAAGAGGAGTCCCTTGGTGATGGCGATGTTGGCGGCGTCCTCGTCGGAGGAGGAGTCGGAGGAGCTCTCCTCGGAGTCCCACTCGCGGCACACATGGGCATCGCCGCCCCTCTTCTTGTGGTACCTCTTCTTTTCTCTTCTCTTACCCTTCTTGTCGTCGCCCCTGTCACTATCACTAGATAACGGACATTTAGCAATGAAATGACCGGGCTTACCACATTTGTAGCACACTTTCTTGGAGCGGGGCTTGTAATCTTTCCCCCTCCTTTGTTTGAGGATTTGGCGGAAACTCTTGATGATGAGCGCCATCTCCTCATTGTCGAGTTTAGAGGCGTCGATGGGTTGTCTACTTGATGTAGACTCTTCTTTCTTCTCCTCCGTCGCCTTGAATGCGACCAGTTGTGCTTCGGGCGTGGAGGGGCCATCTAGCTCGATGATTTTCTTTGAGTCTTTGATCATCAACTCAAAGCTCACAAAATTACCTATTACTTCCTCGGGAGACATTAGTGTATATCTAGGATTACCTCGAATTAATTGAACTTGCGTAGGATTAAGAAAAACGAGGGATCTTAGAATAACCTTGACCATTTCATGGTCATCCCATTTGGTGCTCCCGAGGTTGCGCACTTGGTTCACCAAGGTCTTCAAGCGATTGTACATGGCTTGAGTGTCCTCGCCTTGGTTGAGTCGGAACCGACCGAGCTCCCCTTCGATCATCTCCCGCTTGGTGATTTTGGTCACCTTATCTCCTTCGTGCGCGGTCTTGTGTACTTCCCAAATCTCCTTGGTGCTCTTCAATCCTTGCACCTTGTTATACTCCTCTCGACTTAGAGAGGTGAGGAGTATAGTGGTGGCTTGGGAGTTGAAGTGCACGATTTGGGCCACTTCGTCCTCATCATAATCTTCATCCCCTACGGATGGTACCTATACACCAAACTCAACAACATCCCATATGCTTTTGTGGAGTGAGGTTAGGTGATATTTCATCATATCACTCCACCTAGAATAATCTTCACCGTCAAACGTCGGTGGTTTGCCTAATGGGACAGAAAGTAATGGAGTATGTTTAGAAATGCGAGGATAGCGTAGGGGAATCTTACTAAACTTCTTGCGCTCATGGCGCTTAGAAGTTATGGACGGCGTGTCGGAGCCGGAGGTGGATGGCGATGAGTAGTCGGTCTCGTAGTAGACCACCTTCCTCATCTTCTTCTTCTTGTCACCGCTCCGACGCGACTTGTGTGAAAAAGGGATTCCTTTTCCTTCCCCTTGTTGTGGGACTCTCCCGATGGAGCTTTCCCGTGGCTTGTAGCGGGCTTCTCGCCGGTCACCATCTCCTTCTTGGCGTGATCTCCCGACATCACTTCGAGCGATAGGCTCTAATGAAGCACCATGCTCTGATAGAAATTGAAAGTCGCCTAGAGGGGGGTGAATAGGGCGAATCTGAAATTTATAAACTTAAGCACAACTACAAGCTGGGTTAGCGTTAGAAATATAAACGAGTCCGAGAGAGAGGGTGCAAAACAAATCGTGAGCAAATGAAGAGCGAGACACGATGATTTGTTTTACCGAGGTTCGATTCTTGCAAACTGTTGGGGGCCTTCGGCTTCCGAAGGTCCTCAAAAGTATGATTTAACAATGTTTCTGGAGTACAATGTGTGAACGGGTATCTTCGGACCTGAGTTAAAACCACAACGAAGCACAGAATGGGTATGGAGGATGGCACGGAGCCGAAGCTGTTTGTAGAAGAGCTTCGGCATGATAGCGGAAAGAGGAAACCGACTTAAAGAGGAAAAGACTATCTAGACCCCGATAGATTACTATAGAGTTATTATCAAAAGCAAAGGGCCTGGATGTAATTTTACATGGGCTGCGACCCGTGTCTATAAATAGGTGAACAGTACTCCCGTACTGCTCACGCTGACTTGGCATTCGCTTTTGCGTCATGCTTATACTTTTGCTTTCCTTCAAGCCGAAGGTACATTTGTAACTTGTTATCTTTTCTATAATAATAATTCATAGAAATGAGTTAACAATAATATTTAAATGTTTATGTTATTTCTCATACTTTATGTGAATCCTTTCTCGTTGTTTGTTGTACTGATGAAGGTTTGTCCTTCATAACCTTCGTCCGGAACTCAATATATCCTAAGGGAAATAATGCTTCGAAGGATGAAGGACTTTAACGTTTAACAATTTCTGTGTTGCCTTGTTCTTAATTCATAGTATTTGAGAACTAGTCCACAACACAAACCTACTCCCCATTGAGGTGGTCACAAAGACTGGGTCTCTTTCAACCCTTTCCCTCTCTCAAACGGTCACTTAGACCGAGTGAGCTTCTCTTCTCAATCAAACGGAACACGAAGTTCCCGCAAGGACCACCACACAATTGGTGTCTCTTGCCTTGGTTACAATTGAGTATGATCACAAGAAGAATGAGAAAGAAAAGAAGCAATCCAAGCGCAAGAGCTCAAATGAACACAACAAATCTCTCTCTCTAATCACTAAAGCTTTGTGTGGAGTTGGGAGAGGATTTGATCTCTGTCGGCGTTTCGACCCCGGGGGGTCCCTGGACCGACGAGTAAATTGTCGCCGCGTGTCCCAGCCCAGATGGGTCGGCGCGAGACGGAGCACGAAGGGGGGAAAAGGGAGACAGACAAAAGGGGAAACCCGCGACCTTCGTGTTGTCCTGCGCCCAGGTCGGGTGCGCTTGCAGTAGGGGGTTACAAGCGTCCGCGTGGGAGAGAGCGAGAGCCTTATACGCGCCGGCCCGTCCTCCCGCGCGACCAACCTTCTCGTACGAGAGCCCTGGACCTTCCTTTTATAGGCGTAAGGAGAGGGCCCAGGTGTACAATGGGGGATGTAGCAGTGTGCTAACGTGTCTAGCAGAGAGGAGCTAGAGCCCTAAGTACATGCCGTTGTGGCAGCCGGAGAGGTTTCAGCACCCTGTTCATGTGATGTCGTGGCCGTCGGAGGAGCGCTGGAGCCTTGCGGAAGGACAGCTGTCGGGGCTGTCAAGTCCTTGCTGACATCTCCTTGCTTCCGTAAGGGGTTGAGAGCCGCCGTCGTCATGGAGCACGCGGGGCGCCATCATTATTTGTTTACCGGGGTGAGCCAGATGGGACGCCGGTCTTGTTCCCCGTAGCCTGAGCTAGCTAGGGGTAGGGTAATGATGCCCCCCTGCGACGTGGTTGGTCCGAGCCCTAGGTCGGGCGAGGCGGAGGCTCCTCCGAGGTCGAGGTCGAGTCTGTCTTCTGGGGTCGAGGTCGAGTCCGAGCCCCGGGTCGGGCGAGGCGGAGTTCGTCGTCTTCCGGAGCCGAGGCTGAGTCCGAGCCCTGGGGTCGGGCGAGGCGGAGTTCGTCATCTTCCGGAGCCGAGGCTGAGTCCGAGCCCTGGGGTCGGGCGAGGCGGAGTTCGTCGTCTTCCGGAGCCGAGGCTGAGTCCGAGCCCTGGGGTCGGGCGAGGCGGAGTTCGTCGTCTTCCGGAGCCGAGGCTGAGTCCGAGCCCTGGGGTCGGGCGCGGCGGAGTTCGTCGTCTTCTGGAGCCGAGGCTGAGTCCGAGCCCTAGGATCGGGCGAGGCGGAGTTCGTCGTCTTCCGGAGCCGAGGCTGAGTCCGAGCCCTGGGGTCGGGCAAGGCGGAGTTCGTCGTCTTCCGGAGCCGAGGCTGAGCCTGAGCCCTGGGGTCGGGCAAGGCGGAGTCCATCGTCCGAGGCCGAGTCGGGGGCCGAGCCCTGGGATCGGGCGAGGCGGAACTTCCTATGGCACCCGAGGCCTGACTTGGCTGCTGTCAGCCTCACTCTGTCGAGTGGCACAACAGTCGGAGCGACGCAGGCGGCGCTGTCTTCTTGTCAGGTCGGTCGGTGGAGCGGCGAAGTGACTGCAGTCACTTCAGCTCTGTCGACTGAAGAGCGCACGTCAGGATAAGGTGTCAGGCCATCCTTGCATTAAATGCTCCTGCGATACGGTCGGTCGGCGTGGCGATCTGGCCAAGGTTGCTTCTCGGCGAAGACTGGGCCTCGGGCGAGCCGAAGGTGTGTCCGTTGCTTGAGGGGGCCCTCGGGCGAGACGTGAATCCTCCGGGGTCGGCTGCCCTTGCCCGAGGCTGGGCTCGGGCGAGGCGAGATCGTGTCCCTTGAGTGGACTGAGCCTTGACTTAATCGCACCCATCAGGCCTTTGCAGCTTTGTGCTGATGGGGGTTACCAGCTGAGATTAGGAGTCTTGGGGGTACCCCTAATTATGGTCCCCGACAGTAGCCCCCGAGCCTCGAAGGGAGTGTTGATACTCGCTTGGAGGCTTTTGTCGCACTTTTTTGCAAGGGGACCAGCCTTTCTCGGTTGCGTTTCGTTCCGGTGGGTGCGCGCGAGCGCACCCGCCGGGTGTAGCCCCCGAGGCCTCGGAGGAGTGATTTGACTCCTTCGAGGTCTTAGCGCGTTTCGTGATGCTTCAGCCGGTCTGGTTGTTCCCTCATGCAAACTGGTCGTAGCCCGGGTGCATAGTCGGGTCCCAAGTTCTCGGGCTGGTATGTTGACGTTGTCAACGATTTGGCCGGAGCCGGGTTTGCGAGAGCAGCCCCCGAGCCTCCGCACAGAGCGAGAGGACGGTCAAGGACAGACTCGGCTTTTTTACATATGCCCCTGCGTTGCCTTTCCGCAAGGAGGAGGGGGGAAGGCGCCATGTTGCCCTCGGAGGGCGCCGAACATGGTGTTTCCAGTGAGTTGCTAACGGGTAATCCGAGTGGACGCCCGTGCCCCGTTCGTTAGGGGTCGGCTAGTGGCCCGGAGGCGCGCTCCAAAAGTACCTGCGGGTGATTTGCCGGACCCGGTCCCCTTTTGACGGGGTCCGAGGGCTCGATGCCTCCCTCTGGTGGGATTCCGTTACAAAATCGTTCCCGTTGGTCTCGGAAATGTCCTAGGGTACCTCAGGAGCGTAGCCCGAGCCTTGGTTATGTATCGAACGTACCCAGGGTCATCCCTCACTCTGCGTCTGAGGCGGCTGTCGAACCCTTCGGGGGCCAGCCTACGAACCCCTGATCAGTAGTGGGCGCGGAGCCCGAGTGGCCTGAGGCGGCTGTTGAACCCTTCCGAGGGGCCAGCCTTCGAACCTCTGACCAGTAGTGGGCGCGGAGCCCGAGTGCTCTGAGGCGGCTGTTGAACCCTTCCGAGGGGCCAGCCTTCGAACCTCTGATCAGTAGGGGGGCTCGGGGCCCGTTTCCTTCGCGGAGAAGGATCCCTTTCGGAGTATCCCCTTTCCCGGTCCCTGTAGCAAGAGAGGGAAGGAGGAAGTGGAAAAGGATATGAAATCGAACGACGTGGCGCACCTTTTTTGACGCGCTCATCATGGCAGAGGTGAAGCGTCGCCTGCTTCGCCTACCAAAGGTGCCGCCTGTCCTGCCGCAGAGTTAATGCGACAGGACGAGTGGTTCGTGGGGCAGCCGTTGTGCGTGCGCGAGACGTTCAAGGAACGGGCGTCTCGCTTTGAGTTTTGAATCTCGCGGCGGGTTCGGGCGAAGTGTTGAATGGGTCTCGCCTGGGCCTTTATATATTTGGGAGAGGGACCGGTGACGGTTCTTTACTCTGCTGCTCGCCTCCCACTTAGGTTTTCGCAACCCGAGGGAATAGCTAGAGAAAGGAAACCGCGCACCCAGTCCTTTCCGCCACCACCTCTTCTGCTTGGTTGTAACGCCCCGAATTTTGCAGTTGAATTTTTTTCTTTTCTTTACTCGCCAAAATTCGGGCGTTACCTTTTCCTTTTCTTTTTCCCTTCGCTAAACCTTGACCTTTTCCAAAGTTCTAAGCGGGATTCGGTTTGGAATTCCCGTACGTATAAAAACCCTAAATACTTTATGTTGTTTGATGCACCATGCCGCCCTTGCATTTCTTTTGATTGCTTTGAAAGCGCAATTGCATTCATGTAGAAAGATCGGATTTCGAAAATGTGGAGAAGATCTTTTCTTTCTTTTTTTTCTCCCTCTCTTTTTCTCTCCTCTTTTCCTCTCTCTCCCGCGCCGTGGGCCGACCCCGGCCGGCCCAGGCCCCTGCGCGCCCCCCCCCCTTGGGCCCAATAGGCCCAGCCGCCCCCCCCCTCTTTCCCTTATTCCCTAACCCTCTCCCTCTCCCCCCCTCATTTTCTCCCTCCCCACCTAAGCCGCCGCCCCTACCCCCTACCCGCCCCCTGCCCTAGGTCGCCGCGCCGCCCCCTGCCGCCGGCCGCCCCTCGCCGTCGATCCCCGACACCGGTGAGCCCCCCCCCCCCTCCTCCCTCTCTCCCTCCTCCCCCTCTCCTCCCTCCCCTTCCCCTCGCCGCTCGGCCCCATGGCCGGTTCGGCCGCCCGCCCCACCCCGCCGGCTCGGCCGCTCGGCCGCCCCGCCCCCCTGCTCGGCCGGCTCGGCCGCCCCCTGCGCCGCCCGCCCTCGCCAGCCCGGCCGCCCGCCGCCGGCTCAGCCGCCCCGGCTCGGCCGCCCCTGCGCGCCCCGCCTAGGGCCGGTTCAACCGCCCTAGGGCCGGTTCAACCGCCCCCCCCCCCTTCTTTTTTTTATTATTTTTTTATTTTATTTTATTTACTTTCTGTGATCATAATTACTGTATTTTAAGTAGGCTAATCACTGTTCATGCTATGGGAAAATAGGAAGTTTAGTTTAAAATTCCGTTATGTTATTGATTCACGTAGTTAATTGTTTACCCTGTGCAATGTTGATCAACTAAAAGTGATTAGGTTTCCATCAGTATATATAAATATATATAACAGAATTATTTTGTTAAAAACCAATTGTGTCATTAGTGCATAAGATTTAACCCCCTGCGAGACCTTTCCCGTTTCTTTCTAACCATAACAAATGCGTTATCGAATGTCATACTTGATGCATATTCGCTTTATTTGTTATCTTGTATGGTGTACTGTTCTTTTGTATTAAATATGTGGATGTATGTATGTATGTTTGCGCTCGCATAGAGAACGATCCGGTCGAAGAGCCCGAGGAATTCGCAGGAGAAGCCCCTGAGCAGCAGTCGGTTGGTGGAGGCAAGTGTCCTTTGACCTATCTATGTCCTATTCATTCTTTAATTCACCTCCCGCATTACACATTTATACCTAAGGATTGACTAGCTTTTGTTATCCATGTCCTTGTTTACCTATTTGGGTCGGATTATTACTACTTAGTCGGATGCTATTGCTCAACTCTAATCAATGAACATGATGTGATTATCTATGATACGCTGTTTTCCCGTTCTTCTTTATGATTATACTTGTGGTTTTCAAGGGGGCTCGAGCGGTTTCTCGAGTGCCTCTCCGTAAGGACCTGTTCTATGGATGACCGCCCGGGAAAACAGTGCAACCATGAGGGTGGAATGGGGTGCCCTTAGCTGAATAATTAGAGGATCCGGGGTGTAGTTCACTTAGCCGTCGTGCCGTCAATGGGGCTCGGTGTATGCGGCTCGCTCTGCCAAGTTTGGGTTCGCCCCTTGGGGAGGAGTGCGGTGCATTTAGGAAACCTAACGGGTGGCTACAGCCCCGGGGAATCTTTGTAAAGGCTACGTAGTGATGCCCTGCTAGGCCACCTAGGTAGTGGTCAATGGGGAGTAGCTCTCTCCGGGCAGAAAGGGAATCACGGCTTGTGGGTAAAGTGCACAACCTCTGCAGAGTGTTATGAAACTGATATATCAGCCGTGCTCGCGGTTATGAGCGGCCAAGGGAGCTCCAGAGATTAGTGATACTTGATCAGAGACATTGTGGTACAGGTGGCAATGAGATTGATGGTTCTGGTTATGATTATGGTGTTGGTAAGTGGTATTCTTTCCGTTTGGAAAGGATACATCGGGTTAATAACTTGGGTAATGCTAAAACTTGGCTTTCTACTAGTAAATAATAATCTGACCAACTAAAAGCAACTGCTTGACTTATCCCCACATAAAGCTAGTCCACTACAGCCAAACAGGATACTTGCTGAGTATGTTGATGTGTACTCACCCTTGCTCTACACACCAAACCCCCCCCCCAGGTTGTCAGCATTGCAACCACTGCTCAGGCGAAGACGAAGCTGTGGAAGGAGACTTCCAGGAGTTCCAAGATTACGACGAGTTCTAGGTGTGGGTTAGCGGCAACCCCCAGTCGGCTGCCTGTGAAGGCCGCGTTATCTACGTTTCTTTTCCGCACTTTGATTTATTGTAAGAACTATATGGACGTCTCAGACGTATGATGTAATCGACTATTTCCCCTTTTAATACTATTTTGAGCACTGTGTGATGATGTCCATATTATGTAACTGCTGTGTACGTGAATAACTGATCCTGGCACGTACATGGTTCGCATTCGGTTTGCCTTCTAAAAACCGGGTGTGACATAAGTGGTATCAGAGCCGTGCTGACTGTAGGACCGCTAACCTAGAGTAGAATGGTCGTTCTAAGGATTATAGACCTCTGTCTCTTCCTTGACTTTGATATCCCTTCAAAAGTTGGTCCTACTGACCAAACCTATGTTCTACTACATATTATACCTTGCTAAAAAAATTGTGTTTCATTCTGATCCTTCGTTTACTTATTACTTGCTGGTCATATTAATTCTGTTCTCACCCTTCTGCTTGCGATGTCTTTTGTAGATGGCTCGACTTAGACACACTGCACGAAAGTCAGTCATCCCCTTCTTACCCTCCCGCCTTGCTGAGCGTCCGCTTCGCCGTCCCGTGGCCGGACAGTCCAGCCACTTGGAGAGACTACACCACCGCCTGCGTGAGGAGCAGGAGCGTCGACGACAGGAGCAGCAGAGCTCTTCCCTCTCGCTCCACCAGGAGATAGAGTCTGTGAGGAGCTGCTCCCCTGTGCTTCCTCTGGAGCCGCCCCCTGCACCACCACTGGGCGCCCCCGCCTCTGGAGTAGCTGCTGGAGGAGACCCAGACGACGGAGATGGCGACGACAGCTCGAGCCACGACACCGACTTCTCTGCTAACCCTGAGCCGGAAGGATGGGTTGCTCGACCCATCACTCGCGACGCTGCTCGCGGGTGTCACTTCCACGATGCGCTCGACACCCTGCTACGTCGGGCATTTGACCGGCATACTTGGTCCGTCGAGTATCGCTGTGTGGTCTACCAGCATAGTCGCGGGGTCTACCCGGACCGCTGGGAGGCAACTTGCTTGGTGCGCTGCCCGGAGGACAGTCTCCAGGGTGCAGAGGCCTGTTCAGAGCACTATTCTATCTCTGAGCGGGACTCAGCTGAGGCAGCCATGCAAGATGCTGCACGGCGTGCGCTTTCGCACTACTGCTCGGTTTTCGGTGGGGCAGCTGACGGTCTTGACCTGAAGTATTACCCCCGCCGTTCATCTGGCAGCACAGGAGGCGTGATTGTCTCACCTGTCGGTGAGGGCGATCCTAGGTTGAGCAGCACAGTCAACCTAGCCGCCGTGCTAAACACGGAGCTGGACCATGCATTAGACGAGCTGAGTAGGGCTCGTGCTGAGATCGCCCTGCTGCGGGCTGAGCGCGCGGAACGTCGTTATCTGGACGGTGGTTCCCCCGCTCCCGTTGGGACTCAGCACCCGTACCGCTCACCTCAGCGTGGACACCAGTCTTATGGCAATCCCGCCTGCAAGACCAAGATAAACCTAGAACCATAGATCGTTAGAGTTGGATCTTGTAATTAATACGAAATAAATATATACATGGAAGCTTCAGTCTTAGTGTTAGTCTCGCTCTTAGTTAGTCTTAGTTAGACAGGGCAGTTTGCTATATCCTGTGCATTTATGTTTGTCATGATGAACTATGTTTGGTTTGGATCTTTGTAATGATTGTCACCAGAGTGTGGGTATCCCCCTGCATTTTGGTTTACATACTATGTCAATAAAGTTAGTTATATAGTTGGGAAACCCATTATTCTCCTTTCCTCTTTATCTGAGAAGCTGTGTGGTCTGTGTTGGAGAATCAGTGAAGATGCTCATCTGTTCAGTGCTGTTGGAGAATTCTATACTCTTTTCTTATGCTGCAAGCTTTGCCAGATCAGTTCTGATGTGTGGTTGCGTTCTGCAGATGTCAGAGAACAGGCGCAGAGGAGGAAGGCGTGCTCAGCAGGAGCGAGCCGCTCCGCAGGATGAGGTGCCCCAGCAGCAACACCTGCCGCCCCCGCCCCCGATGTCGATTGAGCAGATGTTTCTGATGCAGACTCAGGCAGTTCAAGCCATCGGTCAGACTCTGGCCGCCATTCAGCAGCAGCAGCAGCAGCAACAGCAGCAAGCACCACCCCAGCCTCAGATGCCTCAGATGCCTAGAGACAAGCGTGCTGAATTCATGAGAGGTCATCCACCAACGTTCGCTCACTCTTCTGACCCCATGGATGCTGAAGATTGGCTGCGCACTGTGGAGCGGGAGTTGCATACCGCTCAGTGCGATGACAGAGAGAAAGTCTTGTATGGTCCCCGTCTGTTGAGAGGAGCAGCCCAGTCATGGTGGGAGTCTTACCTCGCCACCCATGCCAACCCCGACACTATCACCTGGGAAGAATTCAGAGGTAGCTTTCGTCAGTACCATGTCCCTGCAGGTCTGATGACAGTTAAGAAGGAGGAATTCCTGGCCCTCAAGCAAGGGCCATTGTCTGTCAGTGAGTACCGGGACAAGTTTCTGCAATTGTCTCGCTATGCTCCTGAAAATGTCAACACCGATGCCAAGCGACAGTACCGTTTCCTGAGAGGCTTGGTTGACCCTCTACAGTATCAGCTGATGAACCACACCTTCCCGACATTCCAGCACCTGATTGACAGAGCAATCATGACAGAGAGAAAGCGCAAGGAGATGGAAGATCGTAAGCGCAAGATCAGTGGACCCCAGCCTGGAAGCAGCAGCCGTCCCCGTTTCTCAGGCAATCAACCTCAGCAGTTCAGGCAGAACCAGCGTCCACCTCAGCAGCATCAGCAGCGTCAGCAGTATCAGCAGTTCCAAAGGCAGTACCCTCAGAATCAGTACCAGAACCGTCAGAGCAATCAGTCAGGAGGTCAGTTTCAAAAGCAGAATCAGCAAGCACCTCGTCTTCCTGCCCCAGCAAATCAGCAGAACAGTCAGGCAGCACCAGCTCAGGTTGGAAACAGGGCATGTTTCCACTGTGGAGAGCAAGGCCATTGGGTGATGCAATGTCCGAAGAAGGCAGCCCAGCAGTAGTCAGGCCCCAATGCCCCAGCGAAGCAGAATGTGCCTCAGCCTGGAGCAGGCAATCGCTCTCAGCAGCGCTATAATCATGGAAGATTGAATCACTTGGAGGCTGAAGCAGTTAAGGAGACCCCCGACATGATAGTAGGTATGTTCCCAGTCGACTCCCATATTGCAGAAGTGTTATTTGATACTGGAGCAACACATTCTTTCATTACTGCATCATGGGTAGAAGCACATAATCTTCCAACTACTACCATGTTAACCCCCATTCAAATTGACTCAGCCGGTGGTAGAATTCGAGCTGATAGCATTTGTTTAAATGTAAGTGTGGAAATAAGGGGGATAGCGTTTCCCGCCAACCTTATAGTAATGGGTACTCAGGGAATAGATGTCATCCTAGGGATGAATTGGTTAGATAAGTATCAGGCAGTTATCAGTTGTGATAAAAGGACAATCAAGTTGGTGTCCCCACTAGGAGAGGAAGTGGTGACCGAGTTAGTCCCACCTGAGCCAAAGAAAAGAAGTTGTTATCAGATGGCTGTCGATAGCAGTGAAGCAGACCCAATTGAGAGTATCAAGGTTGTGTCTGAATTCCCAGATGTGTTTCCAAAGGACTTACCGGGTATGCCACCAGAGCGGAAAGTTGAATTTGCTATAGAGCTTCTTCCTGGAACCGCCCCTATCTTCAAGAGAGCTTACAGAATATCTGGACCAGAGTTGGATGAACTTAAGAAGCAAATTGATGAGCTGTCAGAGAAAGGTTACATTCGGCCAAGCACCTCGCCTTGGGCCGCTCCTGTCTTGTTCGTAGAAAAGAAAGATGGCACCAAGAGGATGTGTATCGATTATCGAGCTTTGAATGAGGTCACGATCAAGAACAAGTATCCCTTGCCCAGAATAGAAGATCTGTTCGACCAGTTGAGAGGAGCCAGTGTGTTCTCCAAGATTGATCTGAGGTCAGGTTATCATCAGCTCAGGATCCGACCTTCGGACATTCCGAAGACGGCATTCATTACCAAGTATGGTTTATATGAGTTCACAGTGATGTCTTTTGGTTTGACCAATGCGCCAGCATTCTTCATGAACTTGATGAACAGTGTATTCATGGATTATCTTGATAAGTTCGTGGTGGTATTCATTGATGACATTCTGGTTTATTCTCAAAGTGAAGAAGAGCATGCAGATCATTTGAGGATGGTATTGCAGAGATTGCGAGAGCACCAGTTGTATGCAAAGTTGAGCAAGTGTGAGTTCTGGATCAGTGAAGTCCTGTTCTTGGGTCACATAATCAACAAGGAAGGATTGGCTGTGGATCCGAAGAAAGTGGCAGACATTCTAAACTGGAAAGCGCCAACGGATGCTCGAGGAATCAAGAGCTTCATTGGAATGGCCGGATATTATCGGCGATTCATTGAAGGGTTTTCGAAGATTGCGAAGCCAATGACAGCGTTGCTAGGCAACAAGGTTGAGTTCAAGTGGACCCAGAAATGCCAAGAGGCCTTTGAAGCGCTGAAAGAGAAGTTGACTACAGCGCCTGTCCTAGTCTTGCCTGATGTGCACAAGCCCTTCTCGGTGTATTGCGATGCTTGTTACACAGGTTTGGGATGTGTGTTGATGCAAGAGGGAAGAGTTGTGGCTTACTCGTCCCGACAGTTGAAGGTTCATGAGAAGAACTACCCAATCCATGATCTAGAGTTGGCAGCAGTGGTTCACGCACTGAAGACATGGAGGCACTATCTGTATGGACAGAAATGCGATGTTTACACAGACCACAAGAGTCTGAAGTACATATTCACTCAGTCAGAGTTGAACATGAGGCAACGAAGATGGTTAGAGTTGATCAAAGACTATGAGTTGGAGATTCATTACCATCCAGGCAAAGCAAACGTAGTGGCAGATGCTTTGAGCAGAAAGAGTCAAGTCAATCTGATGGTCGCTCGCCCGATGCCTTATGAGTTGGCCAAGGAGTTTGACAGGTTGAGTCTCGGATTTCTGAACAATTCGCGAGGAATTACAGTTGAGTTGGAACCTACCCTGGAGCGCGAAATCAAAGAAGCGCAGAAGAATGATGAAAAGATCAGTGAGATTCGGCGATTGATTCTAGATGGCAGAGGCAAAGATTTTCGAGAAGATGCAGAAGGTGTGGTATGGTTCAAAGACCGCTTGTGTGTTCCCAATGTCCAGTCTATTCGGGAGTTGATTCTTAAGGAAGCTCATGAGACAGCTTATTCGATTCACCCTGGCAGTGAGAAGATGTATCAGGATCTGAAGAAGAAATTCTGGTGGTACGGAATGAAAAGAGAAATCGCAGAGCATGTGGCTATGTGCGATAGTTGTCGAAGAATTAAGGCAGAACACCAGAGACCAGCTGGATTGTTGCAACCGTTGCAGATCCCTCAGTGGAAATGGGATGAAATTGGTATGGATTTCATAGTCGGATTGCCTCGCACTCGAGCCGGCTACGATTCCATCTGGGTAGTAGTGGACCGTTTGACCAAGTCAGCCCACTTCATACCTGTCAAGACCAATTACAACAGTGCAGTATTGGCAGAGTTGTACATGTCTCGGATCGTTTGTCTTCATGGTGTGCCAAAGAAGATAGTGTCAGACAGAGGAACGCAGTTCACCTCTCATTTCTGGCAGCAGTTGCATGAAGCCTTGGGCACGCATCTGAATTTCAGTTCAGCTTATCACCCGCAGACAGATGGTCAGACTGAAAGAACCAATCAAATTCTTGAAGATATGTTGAGAGCCTGTGCGTTGCAAGATCAGTCCGGATGGGACAAGAGATTGCCTTATGCGGAGTTTTCCTATAACAACAGTTATCAGGCCAGTTTGAAGATGTCACCATTTCAGGCGCTTTATGGAAGGAGTTGCAGAACTCCGTTGCAATGGGATCAGCCTGGAGAGAAGCAAGTGTTTGGGCCAGACATTCTGCTTGAAGCCGAAGAGAACATCAAGATGGTCCGAGAGAATCTGAAGATAGCGCAATCGAGGCAGCGAAGCTATGCAGACACAAGAAGAAGAGAGCTGAGTTTCGAAGTCGGAGACTTTGTTTATCTGAAGGTGTCACCGATCAGAGGAGTCAGAAGGTTCGGAGTGAAAGGCAAGCTAGCACCCCGCTACATTGGTCCGTATCAGGTTCTTGCAAGACGAGGAGAAGTGGCTTATCAGCTCAGTTTGCCAGAGAATTTGTCTGCTGTGCATAATGTCTTTCATGTGTCTCAGTTGAAGAAGTGCTTGCGTGTGCCGGAAGAGCAGTTGCCAGTGGAAGGTCTTGAGGTCCAGGAGGACTTGACCTATGTTGAGAAGCCAGCTCAGATCCTTGAGGTTGCAGATAGAGTCACCCGAAGGAAGACCGTCAGAATGTGCAAAGTCAGATGGAGTCACCACTCTGAAGAAGAAGCAACCTGGGAGCGTGAAGATGATCTGATGGCCAAGTACCCGGAGCTCTTTGCTAGCCAGCCCTGAATCTCGAGGGCGAGATTCTTTTAAGGGGGATAGGTTTGTAACGCCCCGAATTTTGCAGTTGAATTTTTTTCTTTTCTTTACTCGCCAAAATTCGGGCGTTACCTTTTCCTTTTCTTTTTCCCTTCGCTAAACCTTGACCTTTTCCAAAGTTCTAAGCGGGATTCGGTTTGGAATTCCCGTACGTATAAAAACCCTAAATACTTTATGTTGTTTGATGCACCATGCCGCCCTTGCATTTCTTTTGATTGCTTTGAAAGCGCAATTGCATTCATGTAGAAAGATCGGATTTCGAAAATGTGGAGAAGATCTTTTCTTTCTTTTTTTTCTCCCTCTCTTTTTCTCTCCTCTTTTCCTCTCTCTCCCGCGCCGTGGGCCGACCCCGGCCGGCCCAGGCCCCTGCGCGCCCCCCCCCTTGGGCCCAATAGGCCCAGCCGCCCCCCCCCCTCTTTCCCTTATTCCCTAACCCTCTCCCTCTCCCCCCCTCATTTTCTCCCTCCCCACCTAAGCCGCCGCCCCTACCCCCTACCCGCCCCCTGCCCTAGGTCGCCGCGCCGCCCCCTGCCGCCGGCCGCCCCTCGCCGTCGATCCCCGACACCGGTGAGCCCCCCCCCCCCTCCTCCCTCTCTCCCTCCTCCCCCTCTCCTCCCTCCCCTTCCCCTCGCCGCTCGGCCCCATGGCCGGTTCGGCCGCCCGCCCCACCCCGCCGGCTCGGCCGCTCGGCCGCCCCGCCCCCCTGCTCGGCCGGCTCGGCCGCCCCCTGCGCCGCCCGCCCTCGCCAGCCCGGCCGCCCGCCGCCGGCTCAGCCGCCCCGGCTCGGCCGCCCCTGCGCGCCCCGCCTAGGGCCGGTTCAACCGCCCTAGGGCCGGTTCAACCGCCCCCCCCCTTCTTTTTTTTATTATTTTTTTATTTTATTTTATTTACTTTCTGTGATCATAATTACTGTATTTTAAGTAGGCTAATCACTGTTCATGCTATGGGAAAATAGGAAGTTTAGTTTAAAATTCCGTTATGTTATTGATTCACGTAGTTAATTGTTTACCCTGTGCAATGTTGATCAACTAAAAGTGATTAGGTTTCCATCAGTATATATAAATATATATAACAGAATTATTTTGTTAAAAACCAATTGTGTCATTAGTGCATAAGATTTAACCCCCTGCGAGACCTTTCCCGTTTCTTTCTAACCATAACAAATGCGTTATCGAATGTCATACTTGATGCATATTCGCTTTATTTGTTATCTTGTATGGTGTACTGTTCTTTTGTATTAAATATGTGGATGTATGTATGTATGTTTGCGCTCGCATAGAGAACGATCCGGTCGAAGAGCCCGAGGAATTCGCAGGAGAAGCCCCTGAGCAGCAGTCGGTTGGTGGAGGCAAGTGTCCTTTGACCTATCTATGTCCTATTCATTCTTTAATTCACCTCCCGCATTACACATTTATACCTAAGGATTGACTAGCTTTTGTTATCCATGTCCTTGTTTACCTATTTGGGTCGGATTATTACTACTTAGTCGGATGCTATTGCTCAACTCTAATCAATGAACATGATGTGATTATCTATGATACGCTGTTTTCCCGTTCTTCTTTATGATTATACTTGTGGTTTTCAAGGGGGCTCGAGCGGTTTCTCGAGTGCCTCTCCGTAAGGACCTGTTCTATGGATGACCGCCCGGGAAAACAGTGCAACCATGAGGGTGGAATGGGGTGCCCTTAGCTGAATAATTAGAGGATCCGGGGTGTAGTTCACTTAGCCGTCGTGCCGTCAATGGGGCTCGGTGTATGCGGCTCGCTCTGCCAAGTTTGGGTTCGCCCCTTGGGGAGGAGTGCGGTGCATTTAGGAAACCTAACGGGTGGCTACAGCCCCGGGGAATCTTTGTAAAGGCTACGTAGTGATGCCCTGCTAGGCCACCTAGGTAGTGGTCAATGGGGAGTAGCTCTCTCCGGGCAGAAAGGGAATCACGGCTTGTGGGTAAAGTGCACAACCTCTGCAGAGTGTTATGAAACTGATATATCAGCCGTGCTCGCGGTTATGAGCGGCCAAGGGAGCTCCAGAGATTAGTGATACTTGATCAGAGACATTGTGGTACAGGTGGCAATGAGATTGATGGTTCTGGTTATGATTATGGTGTTGGTAAGTGGTATTCTTTCCGTTTGGAAAGGATACATCGGGTTAATAACTTGGGTAATGCTAAAACTTGGCTTTCTACTAGTAAATAATAATCTGACCAACTAAAAGCAACTGCTTGACTTATCCCCACATAAAGCTAGTCCACTACAGCCAAACAGGATACTTGCTGAGTATGTTGATGTGTACTCACCCTTGCTCTACACACCAAACCCCCCCCAGGTTGTCAGCATTGCAACCACTGCTCAGGCGAAGACGAAGCTGTGGAAGGAGACTTCCAGGAGTTCCAAGATTACGACGAGTTCTAGGTGTGGGTTAGCGGCAACCCCCAGTCGGCTGCCTGTGAAGGCCGCGTTATCTACGTTTCTTTTCCGCACTTTGATTTATTGTAAGAACTATATGGACGTCTCAGACGTATGATGTAATCGACTATTTCCCCTTTTAATACTATTTTGAGCACTGTGTGATGATGTCCATATTATGTAACTGCTGTGTACGTGAATAACTGATCCTGGCACGTACATGGTTCGCATTCGGTTTGCCTTCTAAAAACCGGGTGTGACATTGGTGATGGCCGACCGGGTGACCATTGTTTCACCGCGCGACCCGTGGCCTTTCTCCACCGTCACGGTGGATGACCTGGAGGCCCTTGTTGCTGAGGGTTTGCTTCACCCTCTCTCCGGTGACTCGCAGCCGGAGTGGATGGCCCCTCCGAGAAGAGCTGCCTCGTCCCCGCCGCCGGGGTATGTGGTGAGCTTCGTCTCCTTTCACGAGCGGGGGGTCGGAGTGCCGGCAAGCCGATTTATGCGGGCGATTCTGCACGTCTACAGGGTGGAGCTGCACAACCTTAGTCCCAACTCCATCTCGCAAGCCGCCATCTTCGCGGCGGTTTGTGAAGGATACTTGGGGATTGACCCTCAGTGGGACCTGTGGACCCATCTCTTCTCCACGGAGCTTTTTGCCTCGCCGACAGGGGAAAGAAGGGTTCGCATGGCGGTGCGGGCCGGTGGCTGCATCCTCCAGCTGAGGCAGGCGCGGGCGCTATAGTACATCCCTGCCATCCTCACGTCTTCGAACAAAGGGTGGCAGCGCTGGTGGTTTTATCTCCGAAATGACGACGGGAGGCTCCCGTCGTTTTCTCAGCGAGTGGTGACCGCCGCCGCCGATAACTGGCGCTACGGGACCCCGCGCGACAGACAGAAGAATCTCCAGCCCCTTCTGAAGGCCCTGGAGGAGCTGCGAGAAGGAGGGCTCACCGCCGCAGGGGTGGTTGCCGCCATTCATCGCCGAAGGGTGCTCCCCTTGACGGAGCGGCGGCTGCCGCTTTGGGAGATGACGCCGGGGGTCGACTTGGAGGGTTTGCGGATGTCCTCGGATCCCCTTCCCGTAGACGACCTCCACAGGCGGGTAGCCGGCACAGTAGGGAAACCAGACACCGGCGCCCTTTCCCAGCTCTTGATGCGTCCCGATCGCGGGTGTGTGTCCCTGGTGAGTGTCCGCTCCCTCTTTCTTCTTGTGTCGGATTGCCCTTGATTCTCACAGCCGAGACTTTTCGTTCGTTTCCAGGAGGTAGGGGCTCACAAGCCTTCCCTGCCACCGGTCCCGGAGGACGCGGTGGACCGAGCTGCACGGAGGGTCGCCGCGGAGAAGAGGAAGGAGAAGAAGGACGCGAAGAAGGCTCGGGCCCGCGAGCGGACGCGGGCTCGGGACGCCTTGGAAAGGCTCCGTCGTTGGCAGGAGAGGGATGGGCTCCCGAGGGAGCCGTCGCCGGAGACGCCTGACGACGACGACGATGAAGACGATGATGAAGACGACGACATGGCTGCCCGCCTCAGCCTCCGCCCGGATCTGAGGCTGGGCCAGGGGTCGTCAAGCCAGCCCCCGAGCGGGCTGGTGCCGTCGGTATCTGGGGCCGGGACGTCGGGGTCCCGGTCCGAAGAGCGGGGGCAGACCGAGGGGGTACTTGACCCCTCGGCCGAGGTAGTTGAGGTGACCCCGAGGAGTCAGGCCGAGCTGCCTGTTCCCCGAGAACTATTGCCCGTGCCGACTGCGCAGGAGGGCGATCCTCGGGTCGTCGTGGCTGCGCCTGGACAGTCCGTCCCTCGGGTGCCTCGGGCGCCCAAGGCGAGGACGGTACCGAAGCCGGCAGCGGGGTAGACCTCGGTGGTACCTTCGGGGATCGAGATTCGAGAGACCTCCCCACAGGCACGATTGATCATGGCCCGGAGTGGGTAAGTATCTTAGGATATCTTCGTCCTGGCTCCTCCTTCATATGTCCTGATCCTGATTTTCCCTTTCTCCTTAGCAAGCGGAGGCACGGTTCGACCGGTCTGGCTCCCCGGAAGGTCCTCAAGACGGCGTCAGCTTCTACAGCTAGTGCCGCGCCGGGCCTCGCCGGCTAGCTGACCCCCTCGCAAGACGCCCCACAACGGGGGGCTTAGGCGGCACCAGTTGCCGTGGGGCGAGCTCCCGAGGCTGACTCCTCTGTCGAGGTGGCCGTCGCGCTAGGGGAGGCTGCTGGCGCAGCTGTGGCCTCGGGCCCACCAGACATGTCGCTGGCGCTGGCACCGGCTGCTGCCGAGGCCGTTGCCGTTCTGGCCGTGGAGTCACCCGTCGCCGCCGATGCTGCGATGGCCGAGGCGTCGCTACTTGGTGCCTCGGAGGAGGGGGCACGGAACCGCGACCCGTCCCGGGGAGCGGCAACCTTGTCCCCGTGCGGCGCGGTCCCGACGGGCGGCGTCAGTTGCTCCGGTTCCAGACCCGTGGGGCCTCAGATCCCCTCTTCGTTCTTGACGATGAGCGAGAGGAGCAGTCTTGGGACGGGCTTCGCGAGTGTGTCGAGGCAACGGTGGGGTCGCTTCGGTCGACCTTGGAGGTCCTTTGCAGGGACGTTCCCAATATCCTCCAGGTAATGATTTCAAGCATACCTTTCACGTGATTAAGGCGTTCTTTGTGACGCCTCGTTTCCTTCCCTCAGGATCTGACGGATCTGAGCACTGCCAAGTCGTTGTTCATCCGCCGCGAGGCCGATGTCTAGGGTTCGCTGCGGTCCCTGAGGACCACGCTTGTCAGGGCTACCGAGCGCCTCTCCCAATGGAGCGCCGAGGTGGCGGACCTTCGATTGCTCTGTGTCGATCTAGGAGCAGAGGAAGCAGAGGCACGCGCAGAGGCGCAGCGACAGCAGTTGGAGCTTGGCCAGGTCATCGGCGAGCGGGACCGATCTCGGGGCCGGGCCGCCGAGGCTGAAAGCCGGGCTGAGGCTCTTGGAGTCCAGTTAGCCGAGGCGTCTGCTCGGGCCGGGGCCTTTGCGGCAGACCTAGCCGTGGCCCAAGCCACGTCCTCGGAGCAACGCGCCCGAGCTGAAGGTATGTCTTGGCTGTTTTAAGATTTTGATTCGGCTTCGTTCCTCAACTCGTGTTTGAAGTCTTCCGCTTCGGCTGTTCGCAGAGCTCGAGTCTGCCCTTGATAAGTCCGCCAAGGCGCTTGCTCAGGCGGCAGAGCACAGGGAGGCCGACCACGCGGCCATGTCCGAGGCCATCTCGGCCTTCTGCCGGGTCTTTGGCTTCGACGATGTCCCCTCGGGAAGCTCCCCTCAAAGTCGCCTGCAGGCCTTGGGTGACCATGCGCGCGGCAGACTCCGCGAGGCGCTGCATCACAGTGTCAGGCGGGCCTTCGCCGTGCTCGCTTCCCACTATGACGTGGATCTGGAGCGGGTCAGCGAGGGGTATTGCCTTCCTGACGAAGATGAAGCTACCCTGGCCGAAGTCCAGAGGCTTGACGCGGCCGCCGCGGGCCCAAGCACGGTGCTGGCGACCACCTTCGAGGCAGAGATCCTCTCGCTTGCGCCGTCGTTCGAGGCCGGGGCGGATCTCGCCGAGGGTGGAGACGAAGCCGAGGGCGCGGCTCCTTCTCCGGGCGACGCCTGATTCTGCCGGAGCAGTTTATTTTGAATGCATGTGTGTCTTTTGCGGCTGCCGAGGCCCGAACACTTTATCATCGTAATATAAGGTTGTGTCTCTTTTCCTCCTGTTTTGCGTATCTGAACTCGTTCGTCAGTAGCAGGATTGCTTACCCAAGTAAGAGTTATTTTTCGTGGTAGGCGACGAGTGAGGTATCCGTATCCCAGAGGCGTAGGAATCCCTCGGCTCGGTCGGCCTTGCCACTTACATGCACCCTTATTCGTTTCTTGGGGTCCTGTTATTGATATAGCCGGGAGACGCGAAAGTCTTTTTGATGGAAGACTTTTTTCGAGGAAAATTTTGACGTAGAGGGGGTTCCCCCCCTTCTAGCCCCCGAGGGAGGGTCGGGCTTTGCCGAGGCAAGGCTGACCCTTCCTTGATGGTTAGACTTTGTATGTGAACGAGGTGTACGAACAACTTGAAAGCATCTTAAGGGTAGAAGCGACGTAGTTGTCGGATGTTCCAAGCCCCGGGTCGGGCGAGGTGGAGACCGTCGTCCGAGACCAAGGCTGAGTCCGAGCCCTGGGGTCGGGCGAGGCAGAGTTCGTCGTCTTCCAGAGCCGAGGCTGAGTCCGAGCCCTGGGTCGGGCGAGGCGGAGTTTGTCGTCTTCCGGAGCCGAGGCTGAGTCCGAGCCCTGGGGTCGGGCGAGGCGGAGTTCGTCGTCTTCCGGAGCCGAGGCTGAGTCCGAGCCTTGGGTCGGCCGAGACGGAGTTCGTCGTCTTCCGGAGCCGAGGCTGAGTCCGAGCCCTGGGGTCGGGCGAGGCGAAGTTCGTCGTCTTCCGGAGCCGAGGCTGAGCCCAAGCCCTGGGGTCGGGCGAGGCGGAGTCCATCGTCCGAGGCCGAGTCGGGGGCTAAGCCCTGGGGTCGGGCGAGGCGGAACTTCCTATGGCGCCCGAGGCCTGACTTGGCTGCTGTCAGCCTCACTCTATCGAGTGGCACAGCAGTCGGAGCGACGCAGGCGGCACTGTCTTCTTGTCAGGTCGGTCAGTGGAGCGGCGAAGTGACTGCGGTCACTTCGGCTCTGTCGACTGAAGAGCGCGCGTCAGGATAAGGTGTCAGGCCATCCTTGCATTAAATGCTCCTGCGATACGGTCGGTCGACGTGGTGATCTGGCCAAGGTTGCTTCTCGGCGAAGACTGGGCCTCGGGCAAGCCGAAGGTGTGTCCGTTGCTTGAGGGGGCCCTCGGGCGAGACGTGAATCCTCCGGGGTCGGCTGCCCTTGCCCGAGGCTGGGCTCGGGCGAGGCGAGATCGTGTCCCTTGAGTGGACTGAGCCTTGATTTAATAGCACCCATCAGGCCTTTGCAGCTTTGTGTTGATGGGGGTTACCAGCTGAGATTAGGAGTCTTGGGGGTACCCCTAATTATGGTCCCCGACAATCTCTTTGGTGTGTCTTGTATTGAATGCTATAGCTCTTGTAAGGTGTAGAAGTGTAGAAACTTGGATGCCATTGAATGTGGGTGGTTGGGGTATTTATAGCCCCAACCACCAAAAATGGCCGTTGGAAGACTGCTGTCGCATGGCGCACCGGACAGTCCGGTGCGCCACCGGACACTGTCCGGTGCGCCAGCCACGTCAGCCAGCTGTTGGAGTTCGACCGTTGGAGCTCTGACTTGTGGGGCCTCTCGGCTGTCCGGTGGTGCACCGGACAAGTCCTGTAGACTGTCCGGTGCGCCAACTGCGCGTGCTCTGACTCTGGGGCGCACTGTAGCACATTGAATACGGTTGCAGTCGACCGTTGCGCGCGAAGTAGTCGTTGCTCCACTGGCACACCGGACAGTCCAGTGTGCACCGGACAGTCCGGTGAATTATAGCGGAGCGCCCTCTGATTTTACCGAAGGTAGCGAGTTCTGCTTCGAGTGCCCTGGTGCATCGGACACTGTCCGGTGGCACACCGGACAGTCCGGTGCGCCAGACCAGGGTGCCTTTGGGATCTCTTTAGCTCTCTTTGTTTGAACTCTTTCTTGGTCTTTTTATTGGCATATTGTGAACCTTTGTCACCTGTAAAACTTATAGACTAGAGCAAACTAGTTAGTCCAATTATTTGTGTTGGGCAATTCAACCACCAAAATCAATTAGGAAAAATGTGTAAGCCTAATTCCCTTTCACGTAGCTTTGGGACTGGTTCAGCCTTCGTCCTGACCATGATTTTCATATTGTGTACAGCTTCATTCCAAGTCCGAAGGTTCTGTATATATATTACAATTGAGAAACATTGTTAATCATGTTTTTAGGACCTTCCGAAAACGAAGGCCCCAACAGATAGTTTTTGTTTCGTACTCTATCCGAATCTAAGGTTATACTATCAAGATATCACTCGTATCCATTTTAAATATAAAATTAAACCAATCCGTACGCGAGAAAATTGAATATTTATACTACCCGTACACAGCACGAACGGGTATAGTCGGGCCGTTTTCACCCCTAGTGCCATCCCTCCCTCCGGGGTGCGGACCTTCCTGGAGTTCTTTCCATCAGCCGACCACCGGTTCCGAATTCCGACACGACATCGCCAAATTCCTGGAGGCCAAAACGCGGTAAGCTCCGCCCTCGCTCCACTGCTCCTGTTGCAACCCTATCAAGCTCGCCCTCCACTTGACTTCTGGTCCGTGATGAGGCGGACACGGCCGCACGAGCAACCAGCCGCCTACCAACACAACACTTGCGTGCGGCCCTGCTCACTCGCCTGCAAATTTGACCTCGCTTCCGTTCCTATTCGACGCGGTCCTCGCGTGGGAGGGGTTTTAGATGCTATGAGCGGCTTGTGTGGAG
This sequence comes from Zea mays, assembly GCF_902167145.1. Classification (NCBI taxonomy): domain Eukaryota; kingdom Viridiplantae; phylum Streptophyta; class Magnoliopsida; order Poales; family Poaceae; genus Zea; species Zea mays. The sequence continues at coordinate 159,276,642 of NC_050096.1, forward strand.
TGTGCAATTAGAATCTTATCTTATTACTACTAGCGAAGTGGTTGCGCAGTAACCTGCCAGTTTCGGACCTAGTGTAGCATGTTTTGGAAATTTGCTGCTAATATTCCTGTGAATCACAGGAATATTTGCTGCTAAAATAATCACAGGCTGTGTGTTCGAACCAGAATTGAGCGGCGGACTGTCCGGCCCTGAGGCCGGACGGTCCGCGGTCCGGACGGTCCGCGCCTGTGGGCCGGACGGTCCGCACGTGCGCAGAACAGATTAGGGTTCCGAGTTTTGTGCTACGGTTGTTAGCTATATTCGCGGGATTAGCTCGGAATCAGTTGTGTAAAGGGTCCAGCCCCCTCCTCTATAAATAGAGAGGTCTACGGCCGATTTGTAATCATCAACAATCGAATCAATACAACTTTTATTCGCATTTTATCCTAGGAGTAGTTCTAGTCTAGTTTAGGTTTAGCCTCCCAATCCCCAAATTCTTCGTCTCTCTTCGGCTCTACGTCGATTAGAGGAGTCTAGGTCGGCCGGCCCGAGCCTAGACACCACCTAGGATCTCTCCTCCCCGACGGGGTCCCTCCCGGGAGCGAGATCCAGGCCGCCGCCGGCGACTTCCGCCGCCTCTGCGTACGCGCGGACCGTCCGGCCCCCAGGGCGCGGACCGTCCGGCCGTCAGGCAGAGAAGCCCTAGCCGCGCACCAGGCCGCGGACCGTCCGGCCCCAGGCCGCGGACAGTCCGCCCCTGCGCAGAGAGTATCACCGCGCCTCGCAACAGGCCGCGGACCGTCCGGCCCCGCGCGCGGACCGTCCGCACCTGTGCAGAGAGCACCGCCACCGGTTCTTCTTGAGTATTTGGCGCTCCGAAAAGGCGTCAACATACTTTTTGGCGACTCCGCTGGGGAGAGCATATCTAAGCTCATCAAATCGGCCCTCAATGGCCGGTTCAAGGGATAGCTCTGATATTTCCCCAAGCAACATCATAGAGCCGACTTGGGAAACCTTGTCGGCTGACGAGCAGCTCCAGTTCGAAAAGCACAAGGAGCGGATGATCCAGGAGGCGAAAGCGAAGTTCTTGGCCAACTTCAAAGTGGACAGGAACAACAAGGTCGTCCGACATCGAGCGACGGATCCGGCTTCGCTCCAACCCACGCCAGATATCCCCAATGTAAGTAATACCAACGATCTGCAATCTCTTAGAAATTATGTAGAAGATCAGCGTGAACAAATGCAGAACATCATAGGGGGTATGCAAAGCGATCTTAAGAGACTAGTACGTGCATTTGATAAATCTAGTACCGCAAATTTTCCTTCGCGCGAGGTTGAGTTAGGAGATAACGCGTGTAACACATCGGCTACAGGTTGTCACGACTAGTCACAACCCCTTTATGGGATGCCGATGGACACATACCCTAAGCAACCGCAAATCGGCAGCAAATCAGCCGATCTGCACATGCCCGGACCGTCCGCACGTGAGCGCGGACCGTCCAGGCCAGCAACAGTCGGGCCTATTTTTAATGAGTTACCTAGATATGCGCCCGAGCCACCACACACGGCACAGAACCCAAACTACCCAGTCGGACCATCCGCGTACAACGACGGACGGTCCGCACATAATCACGGACGGTCCGGGCCAATGACCGGACAGTCCGCACACGACCTTTTTGAGGAGGATTGCTACCTGAATCCTCACCCGTCCCAGCAACACTTCCCATCGCACTATACAATGCATCAACCTATTAATTCGAGATCTAGAACCCAGGAAAACTTTCCGGCCCCACCTAGAAGGCCGGAAAGGAACGATCAAACATACGAACCATATAAGGCAAGTGGCAATGCACCACGTAGCTCAAACCAATGGGGGAACGACAACATACCAACATGCAACCAACCCCACCTATGTTTGACCAGAGAGCCGGTGGTCTTGCACCGGCTGCCATTGATATAGTGAGGGAAGAAATAGCCGGGGCGTTCCGAGATAAGCTCGGAGTAAGCATGGTCCCTGGGGGGCAATCATATCGGAAACCTTATGACAGCCGATTTGATCACCACCCATACCCACAGGGAACCAGGATACCCGAATTCGCAAAATTTTCGGGTGATCAAGGGAAAAACACACGCGAACATATAGGCCAGTTCTTAGCACAATTGGGAGAATTGGCCGACACAGAGGCATTTCGCGTACGTTTATTTTCATTATCGCTAACAGGAACCGCGTTTGCATGGTATGCCACTTTACCTCCTAATTCCATTTCATCATGGGGGGATCTAGAACAAAAATTTCATGATCATTTTTTCTCCGGTGACTATGAGTTGGATTTGGTAGATTTAGTGTCGTTGCGACAGACAAAAGATGAATCGGTTAATGATTACATCCGGAGATTCCGAGATACAAGAAACCGATGCTTTCAAATTCATTTAGCAGAGAAACAGCTAGTAGGATTAGCCTTTAATGGTCTACGATATTATTTAAAAGAAAGATTAGAAGGCATCCAATTTTTTACACTAGCACAGTTACACCAGAGAGCTTTGGCTTGCGAAAGCCGGAGCAAAGAAACTGCTAAAACAATGCGTCACAACGTACATATAGTAGAATGCGACCAAAGTAGCTCAGATGACGAATCAGCAGAAGTGTACGCTGCTGAAATGGTTTGGCCAAAACAGGCCAAATCTTCGGCTTGTGCCTCCTTACAGCCGGTTCAAAAGAAACGGCAAGAGTAGGTTAAGTTTACGTTTAATGTTGGTAAGTGTGATAGAATATTTGATGAATTACTAAAAAATGGTAATATTAAAATAAATCACACTGTTCCATCCGCCGACGAGCTAAAACGTCGTGCGTACTGCAAGTGGCATAACTCATTTTCTCATGCCACTAATGATTGTAATGTATTTCGGCGACAGATTCAATCGGCCATTAACGAAGGACGATTGAAATTTCAGGAAATGCAGGTGGATACAGAGCCCTTTCCGATGAGCATGATTGACTTCGAGGGCAAGAAAGTCCTGATTCGGCCAAATACAGCTGATAAAGGCAAAGGCAAGTAAACAATCATCGGCAATGCTAAAAGGGCCGATGAGGATTGTAAAGCTTCTTGCAGGAAAGTGGTGGCCGAGAAGACTCCCGATGGAGGGGAGACCCTAAAGGTGACCATCACAGCCTCTAGCACTGGGGGGCAAGCGCAGACGGGAAGACAGTTGCGGGAACCCGTGCTGCGCATCACGGACAGTCCGCCGTACAGACGCGGACGGTCCGACGCTTCGCCGGACGGTCCGGAGGACTCTAGCGGACAGTCCGGCCGTGCTCAGGACCCGCAGCGACCACGTACCTTCAAACCACGACGACCCGAGATAGGTACGTGGAAAACAAATACATTTAAAGCAGCTGGTCGGCTGATGAAGCCTGGCCCGACTTTCGATCAATTGTTGTCTAAATACGTGAAAAAGAAGGCCGGCCCCAGTGACCGGCCACCAAAGCGACCCCGCTCACCCATTCATGAGCAACGTCAGGTCAGGCCGATTGGACCACCTCACCAATCGGAAGAAATGAAAGGTCCTATCGTACAATTGAGACCTAACATACCGACATGGACCCCTCCACCCCCTTATCCATCTATGCCATATCCATACACATACTTACCTCCACCATATGTCCCAAATCAGATGTGGGGCATGCCACCATATCCATTTGGGATGCCTCAGTACCCCGCCTGGGGGGCACCCCAAACATCCGTTTTTGATAGGTTGGCGCCGCCAGTGCAAGACCGATTGAGCGCTGCTGAATCTGGTCACCAGGCACAGGCCCAACAAGATTGCCGGACTACTCGACCTCCTAGGCCGACCAATCCGGCAGGGGGGCATATGCCTGTAGCAACTCAAAGAACAACGAAAAAAGACATCATCAAAATAGGCACTGCAGATGTTGTCATACAGGGGGACAATAAAGGGCCGATGATTTTTGGTGAATCGGCCAACGCAACCAAAAGGGATAACACAACCAAAAAGGATACGACTATCGTCAAAACAGCCGATCCAAAATACTCCATGCCTCGATGGTGCCCGGCGGGATTGACACGATCACAAAAGAGAAAATTACAGCGCCTAAGAGTGAAGGAGAGCCAGGAGAAAGAGGCGGAAAAGATATTCAATGACACGCATCCACTATACCCGCCACCGCAAAAGAAATGGAGACCAAAGGCCGTCGAGAAAAAACAAACGGCCACGGAAATAGAAAGTCAACCTGCACCAGGCGCGGACCGTCCGGCCCCTGCGCACGGACCGTCCGGCTTTCACCAGGAAGCGTCTGGACAACCTGCACCAGGCGCGGACCGTCCGGCCTCCGCGCGCGGACCGTCCGCCGTTCACCAGGAGGCCTCCGACGACACGACAACATCAATGGAGGAGGACGACCTGCTGGGAGAAGACCTGGTCGACTACGAGGCTTCTCCAGAACGCCCAGGTATGGATGTAAATATCATTACATTTTCTGCTGATTGTACTATTATCGGCGACGATGAACCTGTTGTTGCCCAGTTTGATTTTGGTCCTAAAGAAGCCGCCTTTACTAAACCAAAGGAATCGGTAAACCATTTAAAGCCGCTCTTCGTGCGCGGCCACATTGATGGGATACCGATTGCTAGGATGTTGGTAGATGGAGGGGCGGCTGTAAATCTAATGCCTTATTCATTGTACAGAAAGTTAGGTAAACAAGATGACGAACTTGTCAAGACCAACATGACCCTCAGCGGTGTTGGAACTGATAGTTCGATCAAAGCCAGGGGAGTCACGTCCGTTGAATTAACCATCGGGACTAAGACCCTTGCTGCTGCATTCTTCGTCGCTGATGTAGAAGGAAATTACAGTTTAATCCTAGGCAGAGATTGGATTCACGCCAATCAATGTATACCTTCTACATTACATCAAATGCTGATACAATGGGTAGACGATGACATAGAACAAGTACATGCTGATGTATCGGCCTGCATCGCTGTGGCCGATGCCCCTGTACTCTGGACTTATGAGACTGCTACATGTCTCACAGGAGTAGACTTTTCTGATTATCAATTCATAAGTATAGATAAGAAAGGTTTCATTCCTGTAATGCTAGAGCCGATGGAGAATCGGCTAAATCCTAAATAAAGTTAAATGATGAATACACACAAAGTTCATGAGTCTTTGGTCACGGACAGTTCGGCCGCTAAGGCCGGATGGTCTGGTCTTTCACAAAAGAGTTCGGACTTTAAGACCGAACATCTACCACAGCGAAAAGACAGTATTACGGATGATCCGGTCCCCGAGACCGGAAAGTCCGCCATCACACAAAGATCATCTGATTCCTCTGTGGGGGACATGATAGAGGAATTCAGAGATCTTGATAAACTAGGACAGGGGTTTACATCGGCCGATCCTTTGGAGGAGATTGACATAGGAGATGGTAAAACTCCAAGGCCGACTTTTGTAAACAAGACCCTGGAGACCGATTCTAGAAATGAGATGATCGGTCTATTGAAGGAATACTCAGATTGTTTTGCTTGGAATTACACTGAAATGCCTGGACTAAACCGAGAAATTGTCGAACATCGGCTGCCTATTAAGCCTGGTTTCAGACCTTTCAAGCAGAAAGCTAGAACATTTCGTCCAGATCTTCTCCCACGAATCAAGGACGAAATCCACCGGCTGCTAGAAGCTAATTTTATTAGACCTTGCAGATACGCAGAGTGGGTCTCCAATATTGTGCCGGTGGAAAAGAAGGAGTCAGGTAAGCTTAGAGTATGCATTGATTTTCGTAATTTAAATAAAGCAACTCCTAAAGATGAATATCCCATGCCCATAGCCGACACATTAATCAATAATGCATCAGGAAATAGAATTATTAGCTTCCTTGATGGTAATGCCGGATATAATCAGATTTTCATGGCCGAAGAAGATGCGTCTAAAACGGCCTTTATATGTCCAGGCTTCATTGGTTTATTTGAATGGGTTGTCATGACATTCGGTCTTAAAAATGCTGGTGCTACTTATCAGAGGGCTATGAATCTGATCTTCCATGAGTTGTTAGGAAACACTGTGGAAGTCTACATTGATGATATTGTAGTCAAATCGGCTGAGTTTAGTTCTCATATAGCTGATTTGCGCAAAGCCTTTGATAAAATGCGTCGGTATGGTTTAAAAATGAACCCACGTAAATGTGCTTTTGGAGTGTCGGCTGGTAAGTTTTTAGGATTTGTCATCCATGAACATGGTATAGAAATAGACCCTGACCGAATCAAGTCTATTCGGAATGTGGGGCCTCCGACGTGTAAGGTCGAAGTGCAGAGGTTTCTCGGCAAGGTGAATTATTTACGAAGGTTTATTTCTAACCTAGCCGGGAAGATTGATGCGTTCACCCCTATTCTTCGGCTCAAGAATGATGCCGAATTCGCCTGGGGGGCAGAACAACAAGAAGCATTTGATCTCATCAAAAAATACTTATCTTCGGCTCCCGTATTAAAAGCACCACGAGCAGGAGTACCATTCCGATTATACATTGCAGCTGAGGATAAGGTCATTGGGGCTGTTCTGACACAAGAAACCGAGGGGAAGGAGCATGTGGTGACATATCTAAGCCGAAGGTTGGTGGATGCTGAAACAAGGTACACTTTTATTGAAAAGTTATGCTTATGCTTGTTTTTTGCATGCACCAAATGTAGATGCTATTTATTGTCTAGTCATTGCACTGTTTCTGGTCAAGCCGATGTGATCAAATACATGTTGCATAACCCAATTATGAGTGGTAGAATTGGTAAGTGGGCTTATGCACTCGTAGAATATGACTTGGCCTATGAACCATTGAAATCTATGAAGGGCCAAGTCATAGCGGATTTCATTGTAGAACATCGGGTTAATGATATTCATGAACTAGACATGTCATACCTCACTATTACTCCTTGGACTTTATATTTTGATGGATCGGTTTGCAATGAAGGGCAAGGAATTGGCATTGTGCTTGTTTCACCAAGTAATGTCTCCTTTGACTTCTCTAGCCGATTGAAAACGTATTGCACTAATAATCAAGCTGAATATGAGGCCCTCCTATTCGGTTTAGAACTGTTAAATGGTATGGGAGTAAAACATGTGAAGGTATTTGGTGATTCTCAGCTGGTTGTCCAACAAGTGTTAGAAGAATATCAATGTCTTGATGGTACTCTAAATAGTTATCTTGAGAAATGTTGGAGCATAATCCATTCTTTTGATGAATTCAGTATTCAGCATATTTCTAGAGTTGAGAATCATAGAGCTAACAACTTGGCACAAGATGCATCGGGTTATCGGATAAAGAGAGGGAAATTTCACAAAACTGAAAATCTGATAACCAGTGCAGAGCCAAAATCCCAGGTCGCGGACCGTCCGCGTGTTGACGCCGGACCGTCCGAGGTTACTAGAAAGGTCCTCTTAATCGATTCGGCTGACAATGAAGCCGATACAAGTGATTGGAGGATACCTATACTTAATTATTTGCAAAATCCCAATATCAGGACAGATAAGAACATTCGGCGAACAGCTTTCAAGTATGTTTTGATGAGTGATGAACTTTACCGCCGAACGGTTAATGATATCCTGCTTAAGTGCTTGGGCCCAGATGATGCTATATTAGCCATGGCCGAAGTACATGAAGGAATTTGTGGTACCCATCAATCAGCTCCAAAGATGAAGTGGTTGTTGCGAAGGTCTGGTTTTTATTGGCCTAGTATGACAGCTGATTGTTTCAAGTACTACAAGGGGTGCCAAGTGTGTCAAAAATTCGACGACCTACAGTTGGTCCCTGCAGCCGAATTACATCCTATCATCAAGCCTTGGCCATTCAGAGGATGGGGATTAGACTTTATTGGAGAAATTCATCCTTCATCATCAAAGGGGCATCGGTTTGTGTTAGTTGCCACTGACTATTTCACCAAATGGACTGAAGCCGTTGCTCTAAAGAACATGACGCACAAGGAGGTAATTGAGTTCATAACTGAGCATATTATTCATAGATTCGGCATTCCCCAGACCTTGACTACAGATCAAGGTACTTCTTTTATGTCAAAGGAGGTACGTGAATTTGCTGAATTATACAGAATTAAGCTGCTTAATTCGTCTCCATATTATGCTTAGGCCAATGGACAGGCCGAGTCTAGTAATAGGACGTTGATTAATTTGATAAAGAAAAAGGTATCTGATAATCCTAGACATTGGCATAAGATTTTGTCTGAAGCTTTATGGGCTCATAGAATATCTAAGCATAGTGCTACTAAAGTATCTCCTTTTGAGCTTGTCTATGGGCAGGAAGCAGTGTTACCTGTGGAAATAAGTTTGAACGCTGTCAGGTTTGCCAGACAAAATGATCTAACTGCTACTGATTATTATAATTCAATGATGGATAATATTGATGAGGTGACCGACAAGAGGATGATAGCTTTGGGAGCAATAGAAAAGGACAAAATCATGGTAGCCAGGGCCTACAACAAGAAGGTCAAAGCAAAATCATTCCAAGTAGGAGACTTGGTGTGGAAGACCATTCTACCTCTGAGGAATAAAGACCGAAAGTTCGGGAAATGATCGCCAAGCTGGGAGGGTCCTTATAAAGTGAAGCAGGTGATGTCTGGTAACGCTTATTTGCTACAAACATTACAAGGCAAGGATTTACCTAAGGCTTTGAATGGGCGTTTCCTCAAACAGTACCATCCTAGTATGTGGCAAGATGCCTAAGAAAACCGATGTAATCACATCGAGTTAGTTGCTTTTGGTTCGCCCAGCTCCACCAAAAGGCAGGGGGGCATATGTTCGAACCAGAATTGAGCGGCGGACTGTCCGGCCCTGAGGCCGGACGGTCCGCGGTCCGGACGGTCCGCGCCTGTGGGCCGGACGGTCCGCACGTGCGCAGAACAGATTAGGGTTCCGAGTTTTGTGCTACGGTTGTTAGCTATATTCGCGGGATTAGCTCGGAATCAGTTGTGTAAAGGGTCCAGCCCCCTCCTCTATAAATAGAGAGGTCTACAGCCGATTTGTAATCATCAACAATCGAATCAATACAACTTTTATTCGCATTTTATCCTAGGAGTAGTTCTAGTCTAGTTTAGGTTTAGCCTCCCAATCCCCAAATTCTTCGTCTCTCTTCGGCTCTACGTCGATTAGAGGAGTCTAGGTCGGCCGGCCCGAGCCTAGACACCACCTAGGATCTCTCCTCCCCGACGGGGTCCCTCCCGGGAGCGAGATCCAGGCCGCCGCCGGCGACTTCCGCCACCTCTGCGTACGCGCGGACCGTCCGGCCCCCAGGGCGTGGACCGTCCGGCCGTCAGGCAGAGAAGCCCTAGCCGCGCACCAGGCCGCGGACCGTCCGGCCCCAGGCCGCGGACAGTCCGCCCTGCGCAGAGAGTATCACCGCGCCTCGCACCAGGCCGCGGACCGTCCGGCCCCGCGCGCGGACCGTCCGCACCTGTGCAGAGAGCACCGCCACCGGTTCTTCTTGAGTATTTGGCGCTCCGAAAAGGCGTCAACACTGTGATTATTTTGGAGTTGTTGTATTGATGCTCGATTCAATTCATTCTGGCCCTGACTTTGTTTAAATTTAAACGAAGGGTGGTGAAAAAATAACTGGCCTCCTTTCACTGTGTACTATTGGCTTCACTGTTTCAGTGGTTCCTTCTGGGAGTTTTTATTTTTATTATTATCTTTCCAACTCTGCTTCCTAGGAGCACACGAGTAGTCGGAAGCATGATTTGTGCACTATATGAAGGCCTACGTAGGGCTGAAAGTTAGCAGATTTCTGATCTAGTAAACTGGTTTAACTGCAGCTTATTTGTTTGTACTGCAGAGTGAGATGTCATTAAAGGTTGCAGTTTGTTTCAGTGTGAACTTTTGCTTCAACTAATATGGTGTTACATCCACAAATATATATGCTGAAAATGTATACTTAAGTCTTGGTTTAGTACTCGAAACATGGCTTTAGTTGCAGACTGCAGGTACTCATGGATGATTGGTTTGCTACCATGGTCAATTATGTTCACATATTACAACTTCACAACTTTTGCTTGCTGATATGCTTGAGCTTGAATAGTCTGGTGTTCATTTTCCACAAATTTACATGGCAGGTCTTCTAATAATCAAAGTTTTCTCAAATGGTATGCCTGTCGCTAAAAGTTCATTAAAACTATTCAGTGACAGGAGTCACACAGGATTTTTTTGTGCCAACGAGCTGTTGCTTTCTATAAACATTTTTGCAGAATGCAGATTACAATTATGCAACAAAATGTGTTTGATACAACTTTTATTTACTAAAATGTGATACATGGGTTTTAATTGTGTCGTTCTTAAAAATGTAATTACTGTAAACTTTCAAGAAAGCAACATACTGCTGCACTTCTGCATCATTTAATGTATCTGTCATCTGATGCATAATTTTACATTCAAATTTCCTCAGATTCTGATGGGCCTAATAAAAAATGATTTGGCTAGCAACTTAATATACATTTTTATTTAGCAGTGCTTATGAATTGCAGATGGAACTCCCAGATGAAAGAGTACAAGTAGATGCACTGGAGAGACACTTACTAGCTGGTTTATCTTCAAACGACTATGATGGAAGTTTTGAGGATGAGGTCCTCTATGATGCATCATTTGCAGAAATGGAAGATAATTTTGTCAAGTATCAAATTGCTCAGTGGACTTTATTATCTCTATTACTAATCGTAGCTTGGGGAGTAGGTGTGCTCATGCTACTTTACTTACCTATTGGGGTATATGTATGTCGAAGAGACTTTCGCTCGAGGAAGCTGTACTTGACACCGCATGCTGTTATTTACAAGGTATTTGCATGTTAAATGGTATATGGTTTTATGCTCATGCTATTGGTTTATTATTTTGCTCCATGATCTAATCCTAATCCAGGTAAACAAGCCTTTTGCTTTTCCTTGTTTTGGAGTTTCCAAAAAGGAGAAATATTGGATCCTCCCTTCAATTTCCGATGTTGTTGTTGAGCAAGGTAAGACCGATGCTATGCTGAAGAAACGTGTCAGTGATGGGTCATGAAAAATATCATACGCTTTCAACTCACATTTTGCATGAATTGATGCCGGAAACCATTTATAAAATCAATGGTCTTATTGCTTATATTGTTTTAGGTGTTTTGGAGTGAAAATGACATGAGTTAAAAAAAAACTAAAATTCCTAATAACAGACCAAAATCCCCTACACGATTAGTTACAAAAGTTTTTTTGACAACCACTCGCTGCAATTGGCCGCGTAAACCAAAAGCCTATCAATAAATAGGAACACATTCCGACAAGTTCCCAAAAAATTTTTGTATCAAATTGGAACTAGTAACCAATCCTAACATGGAAGTATTAAAAAAACTTATATAAACAAAAAATCTCAAATATCCTTATCGTGAGACATATAATCGTCACTATAAATAAGAACTAAGATGTTTTAGTCTATTTCCAGTCATCCACCACTGTTAATGTTCATGTGTACGAATAACTTTCTAAAAACATTAAGAGGATATAAGGCATTAGAGTCTACACTGTACGATCTAGATTTGGGTTGGGGATAAACTACACTGTACTAATCAAGTATTCTTTTTACTAAAAACTTGGCCACCACAGAATCTGTCCTTTTTCATATATATGTTTATGCTTTTTTTCTTAAAGTCCATCTTCATCTACCATCTTTACAGGAGAAAACCCTACCTCGTTTTGTTTTTCTCATTTGCATTAAATAGTTTGTTCATCATAATTGTTAGTGAGAACAGTCTTTTCCCACTAATTCAAGTATTTGTTACATGTTCACGTGATTTCTGTAGATTATCTCCAATCCATTTTTGGTGTATATTCGATCAGGATTGAGAATATTAGTGTCAGAAAGCCTCCTAGTTGTGATGTAAAAATTACTGGGGTTGCTCATCCACATGATTTCAGGAAGGTACTTAGATTAATTGTCTCACTTGATCTCTAGTTTTTTGTTGAAACTAAGTTTTGGATCTACTTATTCAGGCCGTTGTAGTCCATCTTTTGAACACTAGGAATCAAAAAACATCATCGGATGACCAACAGAGCACAAATTTGAATTATGCAGCTAGTTCTTCGGTATGTCTTCAGCTAAGTTGCCTCATTTGCTCTTCTGGTGCTGAAAATTGTACATTTCATTGTTTCATCATAGCTATTGGAACTGTGAGACACCAACATCAACTTTTCCGAATTTGTGTCACCCATATCAGCTACTAGACATTGTTTCCAAAATGTTTGTGAGTTCTGCTGAAAATCTGGGTATCATATTGCATTATTCTGATGTAAGCTTGTACGCAATGTGGGTAAAGACCATAGAGAGATACTGACCCTGATGGTTTGGAAGTATTGGGCTTAGAGTATAACTTGCATGCCATGGAGATGAAGAAATTCAGTTGAAAACTCCTGCTGATTCATATTTGCTTCATAAGACCAGGATACAATTCTGTGCTTTATAGGGACAACCTGATTAGGACTTAAGAAATCATTTGCAAAAAGGGAATTTTCTCTCTCAATGATAGAAATAGGTAACTAGGAAACTTATAGGCTAGGCTGCTTATTTCTACAATAATCCAGCAATATCATTATTTTCATTGACTACACTGGTAGTGTTTGTGCAAAAGATCATTTTTTTTTGCACACAACAGTTGTAGACCTAAAAACATGCAGCACTCATGATAGTTTGATGCCACATTTGATCAATCACTGGACTTGGAATATAAGTTTATTACTTTATTTCACTCAAACTGGAAATGGTTGCACTGAACTACTGAATCTTGATTGTCACCAGCCCCCCCCCCCCCCCCCCCCCCCCCAGTTGCTCGTATTATGCACCAGCAGACTCTGTCAGTAACTGTATATTTCTAATGTCAAGATCCAACAATGTGATGGTCCCTATATTTGTCAATTATAAAGAAAACCCCTGTATTTTGAATTTCTTGTTGGTTTGAACTTTTGAAACTAGATCATTTTTTGACAAATAACATGGAAATGAATATGTTGTATATACAATGTAACATTTTTTCACAACATGCTTAGACTAAATATAGAAGGACGAACCTAGTGCAGTGGTGAGAGTTGTCTCACACTATCACTAAATCACTAGGTCGCGGGTTTGAAGCAGGCTCCACATTTGCGGGAGAAGGCTTGTCTCGGTTTATCCCTTCTTCAGACCCCACTCCACTCTCACTAAGTCACTAGGTCAAGGGTTCGAAGTAGCCTATCCACATTTGTGGGAGAAGGCTTGCCTCGGTTTATCACTTTCCCAGACTCCACTAATGTGGGGATCTCTAGCATTGGGTCTGCCCTTTATGCTTAGGCTAAATATATGAATCTTGCACTTATCTGATAAACCACATTCCTGTATTTGTGGTTACATAGTCAATTTTGATAAGCTCTTTGTGCTTCACTCTGCTATCTAAGGTTTAAAAGTACATATATTTATGTTTTCAGGAGGCTTCTCTTGGAGATTTGATGCTAGAGAAGCTTGATGAAGTTGAAATCTCTGTAAAGGTGAAAGTTGCAGAAATGCTTTGCATTGCTTTAATTACCAACAAATGTAGACTGATGTAGGTAGTGCCACTGATTGTGAAGGAAAATATAAAAGCTTCAGAAGGCATAATAACTTCAGATGCATAACTTAACGGTTAAGTGCTTGTTCTGCCATCGGATACATGTCTTATTATCTCAAAGTTGATTGATGTAGGTCCTTTAATGGACTTTCAATATTTAGAGCTTGAGACCTTGAGCTCAGTGCTGAAGCTTTTTGTTAGCGTAACTGTGTATTACCTCTCTGTGATGGGCCTTGGCCCATATACTTGGCTATATTAATATATCCCTAGCCCACAAATAGGGCTAGGGTTTCAGTTCTCTTAACATGGTATCCAACTAGGTTTTTTTTGTCTTCCTCCACTAGCCGCCACCCCCTCCCCCTGCCGCCGCCAGGACCACCCTCCCTCGTCGGCATGCCTACCCTCTTCCCCGGCGGCGGCATGGACCGTGTCTGTCATCCTCCCAGCTTTTCCAACCTCCCCCAACGTCTTTCCCTCTTGCATCGGCACCCCTGCTCACGAACGAGGAGGTGACATCCATCTTCGTCGGCATCGCGCCCGCCCTCAGCTGTCGCGCGGACACTGCCCCCGCTATCACTAGCACGCCACCGCGGCTCCGCCCTCGTTCTCCCCAGTGGTGTTGTCCCCGCCCCTGCCCTCCCTTCGGTGGCGTGGACGCAACCACTGTCCCTGCCCTCACCAGCAGCGGCACAACCCCTCCACACACCCTCCCTTGCATTGTCGCGCCTCCCGCCCTTGCCCACGGTGGCGTGGCCCCCACCCTCCTCTGCAACACCATTGCTTGGGCAGTCACCTCTTCCCTCTATAGCCCCCGTGTCGCCGGCAACCAATAGCCCCCTGGCTAGCGTGCCGATGTCCTCCAGTCCGTGGCCACCTACAACCCGCTCCTCTTTCCCTTCACTGTGTGGTCCTTCATGGCGGATGCGCCTCTCTTGCGGCCGGATCTCCTGACCGCGCTGAGCCCCACCACTCTTGTGCTTGTGCTCCCTGCTGCGCCGATCCCCCCACCTCCCGCACTTCCTACTGCGGCTTGTTCGGACTTCGCCTTGGCCCCCTCGACGTTACTGCCGCTCATTGTCACTGTCGCCAAGGCCACCATGGCTGCCGCTCGAGATCGCGAACACGTCGTGGCCCTTGCCTAGGAGCATGGGCTCACCGCGGCGGATGCCCTTGCCTCCTAGCTGGCGGAGGTCGAGCGCCACCTCCACGGCTCCTCCATCGCCGACCCCTCTCTGGCGGCCCTAGTGCCCCCATCTCCCTCAGGGTTCGACGTCGTGTCATCGCCACCCTCCACGCTCAGGCGACTTGTGTCTAGAACATTCGGTCGCTTGTCTTCGTCGTCCTTGATCCGGTGTCCACCCACTACACCTGCTGGCGTGACCAGGTGCTCATCACTCTAGTGCCACGCCCTTAATGACCATGTCCTCGTCGACGCCGCCTCCCCGCTGCTTCCGTCATAGCACCGGATGGACAACGTGGTCCTATCGTGGATCCTCGGAACGCTCATCGTCGAGCTTTAGGACATCATCCGCGAGCGAGGGCACCTCTCGCCAGGCCTTAGTTGCCCTCGAGGTCCGGTTCCTCGACAACTGGGAGGCTCGCGCCCTCCATCCCGATGCCTCTTTCCGACTGTTCTCCTAGGGGACCTCTTCGTCAGTGATTATTGTCGTTGGATGAAGGGCATGGCAGACTCCCTTCGCGACCTCGGCG
This sequence comes from Zea mays, assembly GCF_902167145.1. NCBI lineage: Eukaryota > Viridiplantae > Streptophyta > Magnoliopsida > Poales > Poaceae > Zea > Zea mays. The sequence continues at coordinate 159,291,931 of NC_050096.1, forward strand.
AGCTCGTCCTCGACCGCACCCTCGTCCTCAACCTTCTATGTGGTCTTAGTCGACACTATGACTACCTGAAGGCCCTCATCAAGCGGTCTATGTCGTTCCCCTCCTTCCACGATGTTCGTAACGAGCTACTTCTCGAGGAGCTCACCATGGACGCCGAGTCCCCCACATCCGCCACGATGCTCTACAACGCGTCCTTCCCTAGCCATGCCCATTCGCACTTCGACGACCGGGGAGAGGGGGGCTGCACGCCCTCCTGCCGCCCCCACTGCCCCTGGAGGTCTTCGCCAGGCTCCCAGCTTCGACAGCGGTCGTTGGTCCCGCAAGGGCGTCCATGGGGCGGTGGCCCTCCCCATGGTAGCCCCATCGGTCGAGGCGGTAGTCCCACGTAGCCGTCTCTCTACAACCCCTGGACCAGGACCATCTCCATGACCGGGCCCGGCATGAGTACTTCCTCGTCACGCTCCCACAATCGGCTCTATTAACTACACCCTCCTATGGTGCCCCATCGGCTTCGGCGCCCACTCTACCGTACCCGTCGTCGGCTCCGCCTCTCCTCCCCGCCTCCAGGGACCCCCCGCCTTGGCCACTTGGTTCCCATTGGGTGGCGGTTGGGACCAGGCATCCCTCGCCGCCTCGTTCAGCACCATGGCTGACATTGCCCCCACCTCTTCAGATTGGGTGGTCGACTTCGGCGCCTCCTATCACACCACTCATGTTGCTGACACGTTACCTCACTCTCATCCATTCTTTCCATCCTCTATTATTATAAGAAACAGTTCCACCCTCTCGGTCACCTCAGTCGGTGACTTGGTTCTTCCAAGTCCGTTCTACCTCAAAATTGTTCTTGTTGCTCCTCACATCATTCAGGCCTTCTTTCTGTTCGTCGGTCTACCACCGACAACTCTTGTTCCATTGAGTTTGACCCTTTTGGTTTATCAGTGAAGGATCTGACTACCAGGACCCTTCTCGCTCGTTGTGACAGCTTGGGGCTGTTGTACACACTCTGGCTACCCGCTTCCTCCACCGTCGCGTCTTCCTTGCATGCTTTGGCTACTACCACTTCGTCCATCACTTGGCATCGTCGTCTCAAACACCCTAGGCTCGATTCCATGTCCAAGCTATCTAGCCGTTCAGACATCTTGTAGCAAGAGCCATTTTGATAGTCTATGCCATGCTTGTCAGCTAGGCTGCTATGCTCGCCCCCCTTTCTCTAGTTCCTCCTCTCGGGTTGATCAGGCCTTTGATCTTGTACATTGTGATCTATGGACTTCTCATGTTTTCAACCTTTCAGATTATGAATATTACTTGGTGATTGTGGATGACCTTTTCCATTGCGATTGAAGTAGGATACTTTCCACACTCTTTCGCACTTTTTTGCTTGGGTCTCCACCCAGTTCGGCCGCCTGGTTTGTGCTCTCCAGTGCGACAATGGTTGCGAGTTCAACAACTCCACCTCACGCTCTTTCTTCCTCTCTCACGGGGTTCAACTATGGCTCTCGTGCCCCTACACCTCCCCTTAGAACGGTCGGGCCAAACACATGATCCACATCACCACCAACATGATTCGTTGCCTTCTTTTCCAAACGTCTCTTCCTGCCAACTATTGGGTGGAGGCACTAAATACTATCACCCATCTCAACCGCCTGCCCTCCAAGGAGGTCAGTCATCCCACTCCTTTCTTCGCCCTCTTCGGCATCGCCCGTTCCTATATGCACCTCCGCGTTTTTGGCTGTGCCTGCTACCGAACACCTACGACATCGCTCCCCACAAACTTTCGCCCAATCCACTCGTTGCCTTTTCCTCAGGTACTCCCCTGACCACAAGGGGTACCGGTGCCTCGACCTTCTCACCCACCACATCATCTCTCGACATGTCGTTTTCGATGAGGATGTTTTTCCCTTGCTAGCTCCTCCCCATCTCTCGACCTCGATTGTCTCGTCGATGTCAATCCCGTCGACGTACCTTCTCTTCCCCTGCCCTTGGTCCTAGCGACCTCTTCTGCGTCGTGCGTGGTCTCGTTCCCGCCCTCTGCACCAAGTGTGGCCACGTCGCCTTTGCCTATGCCGCACGTGGCCCCGTTGCCTCCATCCATGCCACACGCGGCCTCACCTCTCCAACCACCGATCCCGCCTGCGTCTACTAGCGGCGTGTGCGGCCTACTCCCTCGGTCCCCTCCGTCGATCCAGCCCGTGCCTCGGCCCGCTCGCGTGACGAGCTGCTGGTGCACCATCCGACCGCTATCCATCGTGACCCGTGCGATTTCAAGTCGGGCGACCAGCTGGTCGTCCCAGAGGACCGACCAGGCGCCTAATTGAGATTAGGGCGACGATTAGGACGACTAATCGGCCCTAGAGCAGAAGGCAAGAACTAGAGACTGCAGAATGCACTGGTGCTGTGATGGTAAGAACCAAGAAGGCAAGAACTAGAGATGATGCCGGTGATGATAGAAAAGGGGGAGGAGGTAGGATGGGAGCAGGGGCAACCTTCAGATGACGAGCTCATCTCGTCAATCGTCAGTTCGTCTTCGTCACTGGTGCTGGTCAGGAGACGACGCTGGTGACCTGGAGTCCTGGAGACGCCAGAAGTGGATGTGGAGCCGGCGCAGGTGGACTGGAGGATCCGCCGATGAATACACTGGAGACTGGACGGCCGCCGCTGGACGATGGGCAGGGGCACAGGCAGGTCTTGAGTTATGGCTAGGGTTTCAGTTGCACTGGATGGCCGCCACTGTTTATGTGACTGTAGATGGGCCGAAAAAACAATAAAGCCCAATAGTAAACCCTAGCCATCACTAAACCCTAGCCGCCACTGGACTGGACGTCCAGAAACCCTCTAATCGGACGCTTAATTGACGATCTGGACGCTTAATCGGACGATCTAGACGACCAGAAAGTCCAATCGAGTCGTCCAGCTAATTGGCCACTTTTAGGTGACCAGGCCGACTAATAGCAGAGGCGCCACGTCCACCCGATGGTGACACGTCGTTCGGCCGGTGTTCTCCGACCAGTTGACCGGCTGGTTCTCATGGCCACCACTGCTCCGACTCCCTCACATGTCCCCTTCTCCGTCTGTACCGTGCTCGCTGATCCCCACTGGCGTCACGCTATGGAGTACGCGGCCCTGCTGGCCAACCACATCTAGGATTTGATGTGTCCCCCTATCACCAACGTGGTCATCAGCAAATGGATCTTCCGTCATAAGCCAAGTCCGACGTCTCCCTAGATCGGTACAAGGCACGTTGGGTCCTTGGGGTGGGGGGGGGGGGGGGGTGATGTGTTTGATATAATAGATTTCAGCGGTTCATTTTTGCTGGTGTTGGTTCTCCTCAGTCTGTAACATGAATTTCTTTTTGACTCAGAAAATGCAAGCACTGCTACAGGGGCCTGAAATTTCCAAGTTTAAGACCACATCAGGTTGACTCCATGTATGTTGACATTTTCACAGGTATCCTAAGTATAATCCAGCTGGCTTCACTATGCTGTGAAATAGTCTGCGAGTATCCAGGACTTCTAGTGTCATGTATTCGTCTTGTGTAGTCCTTGGCTCTCAAGTCTCAATGTTAGTTTCACTTGCGTTTCATCGTAGCTACTGCAGCTGAATCCATGGCTCAGCCCTGTTGCATAAAATTTGTCAGATTTCCTTGATATCATTACCATTTACTAAAACTATCCAAGTGGGATCCCTTGCACGTGCTAGATAAACCATTTTTCCTTATGATTATTGACTTCCACTGTTCCAGAATGTACAGCGTACTGAAAAGCATTCTTTACCATGTTTTCAGACGGTCACTTTCTTTGCTACATGTATGGTTTTCAGTCACAAATCACAATCCAATAGCTGTACTCTCTCTGTCCCAAAAGAATGCAATTCTGAGGCTGAGACTAGTCAAACTTTCTCAAATGTGCATATTTTATAGAAAAAATATCAACATCTATGTCTTCAAATAGATTTACTGCAAAAGTATATTTTATAACCAATCTAATGATGCTTATTTGATATAAAAGATGTTATATTTTTCTGTGTGTAGGTGATTGAAGTTGAAATTGTTTGACTCCTTGGGAAATGAGAATTGCGTTCTTTTTGGAAGTACTAGGGAGTACATACCAAAATTTTGGGCATGTTCAGCTATTGGCTGCGGCAGCAGCTGTACAGCCATTCAGCAACTGTAGCACATGCAGCATCCAATCAGCAGCTGGCACCTCAGCAAACAGCCGCTTATACGCACAGGGAACAGGCCTTTACTGCAGAAGTCGCATTTGTGCAGGAGTCATCAGGTTATGAAATGTAATGACTATGTGTTTTTGTTTCTAATAAATAACGACGCAACTGTAACTACCAAAAAAAAAGTTCTGTTAAAGAATGCAGTAACCAGCACATACCCTCCTCTTGTTCAGTAAATATCAGCCAAAGTGCCAAATCCAAACTAAAGTTATCAAGACATCTGGCTGTGGCTGCCTGAAAAACTACTTGGTGCTTTTCGACCCAGATGCTAGCTCCACAGTCAAAAGGCTTTGGTGTATCCTAATCTGATGGACTACAGTTCCAACACGTGGTTCACTGAACCTCATAAGTGTCTAGTCGCTTCATCTAACCACAGGGAGGCTGACTGACTGCTTGACTTGTGTCCCTTGTTCTCCATTCTGTATTCACACACTACACTACTACAGTATTTCCTTTTTTTTTCTCTCTCTCTCGCTTTAGGTTAGAGGACCACTCCTCGATATTAGTCTCCTATTCTCCTGGCTGCATGATCTCAAATTGCAATCTTTTGGGGGTGTCCTTGTCCTGGCCTGATGTATGAGGAGCAGAAGAATGGACCAGGCCATTATAAGCTAGTTTATTGATTTGGTGCTTATGCTTATGCCTGCATTGCTTGTTACCTTTATGTCCTGTCAAGGCGTGGGTTAAGCACATAGTGGTTCATGAATTGTGTCGGTATGGCAATCTTTTGGTCTGTCACCCGTCATATGGCACCACAACCAACCAGAGTTCAATATCAAATCAAGCTCTAGTACGCAGCCACCGGTGTGTGGGCTCCAGCGCCATCAGAAGGCATCTGGTCTCATTTCACCTGAAACCAGGACGGGTTTCCTGGCACCCGTGATCACTACCACTAGCACTAGCTACATAAAGACTGGAGCAGATGATGACAGGTTTTCTTTCTATTTGTTTGAGGTTTTTAGTGTTGAACGAACAAGATGTGGCTGGTGCTGATCGACCCCTCTTTAATTTTTTGCTCTGGTGGCTGTCGGCATCGCCCGTCGTGGTTGCTGCTGCCGCCTGCCGGTAGCAGTTCGGCAGCTGGCTGGTGCAAACATTTTCGCAGTGGCTGCATGTATGTATGAATATATAATTAAGCGTGCTTGTAACTTTGTCATCGTCGTATGTTTCGTCCCCGCACATTATTTCGGTACAAGTTCTAACAGATTGTCAGCCGATAAAAAACATATGTTAGTCGGTATATTGTTTTAGCGCTAAACCGTGTCGGTATAAATATGCTCTGCCGCTATAAGTTTATGCCGACGCTACTTAGGCCCTGTTTGGTTCCATAGGACTAATGTTTAGTCCATATCTTTTAGTCCTTTTTAGTCCCTAATTCTCCAAACACAAGGACTAATAGAGGGACTAAACCAGTTTAGTCTCTAGTCCCTTCCAGGGCTCCTAAATGGGACTAAACGCAAAAAATTCCTCTCCTGCCCTCGAGCAGCCGCAGCAGCCCGCGCGCAGCAGCCCACGGCAAAAAACCTAGCCGCCGCAGCAGCCCGCGCGCGCTCGGCAAAAGACCCTAGCCGCCGGCCACCGCAGCAGCCCGCGCGCGCTCGTCAAAAAACCGCAGCAGCAGCAGCGGCCAGCCTCGCGGGTGTGGCGGCGTCCGCGCTGCGCTTGCCTGTGGCTGAGTCCCAGGGGTGCCTGCGGCGGAAGGGTGTCGCGGGGTGCCTGCGGCGTTCTTTTTTCTGTCCCAGAAGCAAAGCAGCAGCGCTCGCCCCTTCTTCTCCGCCGCCGGTCGCAAGATGGAGAACCACCGCAACTTCAGGGACTTCTTATCCCAAGGTTGCTCTTCATCGACGTCCAGGGGCCGCACTGGTCATGAAGCTCCCGAGGACGACGACTTTGGCACCTTCTCGCAGTCGCCGTTTGCTCTGCCACCACGCATCAATGTCCCAGCACCTCGCAGCCGCATTGAAGCTCTTGATCTGAACTCCCAGTCCCAGGGTACCGATTTTCCATATCTCTCATCCTACCAAGATGTTCTCCAGTCAGGTGATGGTGGATCCGACCTAGGTTTGCCTCCTCTTGGTCGTGGTAGATCAGCGCGCACACTATTTCAATCCACCAGAACCATTTCAGCTCCTATTTCTCATGCCCGAGGTCCAATTCGAGGTTGCCGTGGAGTTAGGGGGAGAGGCACTAGTAGTCGTGGTGGAGGTCGATCTGCTATTTCTGCACCTATTGACCCTGTCCTCATTGAAGATTTTGGAGATGAACCAACCAATGAAATGGATTCTCGAGCTTCTGTGGTAAGAAAATTTTTCATGTCTTGATTACAATGTTTTACTGTGTTTGCTATAATGAATTGTATGTGCCTCAAGTGGTCATTAAACAAGATCTGTATGTTCATCACACATGAGTTACTCTATTTAAGTACTATTTCTGTTTTTATTTGATGAATTCAGTTTCATCATCTATTAGTTCATCACACATGAATTTAAGGGTGCACTGTGATCTGTGATTAAACGTGATTCTTTTGTTATTGATGCACCACTTTGCAAATTATAGTGTTTCTATACTCCCCTATTCCTTTGCAAGCAACACATGAATTTCATACATGTTAATGGTCCTAACCGTGGAGGGCATGTTACAGGAATTCATGCTTATTAATTATATACATAAAATTAGTTGGTCACTTATCAATCTGATTTATAATATAACTTACGGCATTGCAAATTCCAGAATCCTTTTAATATCTAATAAAGGAAATTGTCAAAAATTCCAGCATTCCCATTAGCAAAAAAACTATAGTGATTTATAATGATTGTTTTTAACTTTTGTTCATATTCCGTGGTTGTTACATACAAAAGCCTCGTTTTGACAAGGCCAATTGGAATGAAGAGAACACACAAATATTCTGTGATTTATGTGTTGACCAAATTAGAGCTGGGAACTGTCTAAATGGTACAATGACAACCAGAGGATACAACCTGATAAAGGAAGAATTCTTTTCTAAGACAGGACTCAGACACGACACCAAACAATTTAAGAATAGATGGACTCAGTGTAAGGCCTTGTACTCTTTTTGGTTGTTTCTTAACAATCAAAGTGGGTTAGGAAGAAGGGCTGATGGTGTAGTTATAGCTTCAGATTCATTCTGGAAGACTCACACAGAGGTTAGTGCACTGGTGTCATATATCTCTGTACATGAAGCCCTTACAACTGATAGCTAAAATGTGTGTTACCTTTTATTGCAGAAAAGAAAAGAGTGCAGGAAGTTTCAACATGCGATTCCTACATACATGGAACAATTAGCAGAAATGTTCCATGGAATTGTTGTTGATGGGTCTAGTTCTTGTATCCCTGGTGATGTACACAGACCATCACAAGAAGTATATGAAGAACAAGAAGAAAATGGAGATGGGGAAGACCTTTTGAATTCTAGTACCCCTAGTAGCAGAGGAAAGAGGAGCTTTACCAGTACAGCACGTAGTCCACCTAAAAAAAGCAAAAGTCCTATGGTAAAGATGTTTAAAGGACTAATCAATGAAATGCAGCTATCAAGGAATGCAGACACTGATGTTTTTAACCAACTAAAAACTATCCAAGAAAACAAAAGTTTAGAAGCCATTGATCAGTTCAATTCTTGTCTAGACTTGGCAGTAGAATCTGGAGCTGACAAGGAGTCAGATGAGTACTTTGTGGCAACCAAACTATTCAAGGATGAGTACAATAGAGCTATTTTCAATCGCTTTGATACTGCAACACAAAGGATGAAGTGGCTACAAAGGTTTTGCAAGGAATATTTTGGTTGAAGGTTATTGTGTGGCTTTTAGCACAAATTATGTGAGAACTATGTGTCATGTGTCTGTGTTTTGAACTCTATGTGAGAATCGTGTCATATGTCTTTGTTTTGAACTCTATGTGAGAATTGTGTCATGTGTCTATGTGCCTATCATTTATCCAGTTTGCAACTGAGTTCCATTTAATTTTGTATTCCCTGATTATACAACTGTGTCATGTGTCTATGTGCTGCATATTTTTTTTGTTAATGTGTTGATCTCTTTTCCTGTGATAATTATGAAGGTTGAGGCATCTGATGATCTGCTACAAGCAGCAATGTTACTAAGGTTGCGTAGCAAGAGGCGAAGATACATAGCAGCTACAACCATTATGATTGGTATGTACCACTTTGAGACTTACATGAACAAATCATCATACAGGGAACCAACTGAAACTGGTTATGCATGGGTTATGAGAACACTAGGAAATAGAACAAGTTGCTACAACATGTTTAGGATGAGCAGAACCGTGTTTGAAAACTTGCATACTGTTCTTGTTGAGACATATGGGTTGAAAAGCACTAGAAAAATGTCATCAGTAGAGGCTTTGGGGATGTTTCTATGGATTTGTGGAGCTCCTCAGTCACTTAGGCAGGCAGAAAATCGATTTTGTAGGTCTATAGAAACCTGTAGTCGAAAATTTGACAAAGTCCTTACTAGTTTGAACAAATTGGCAGCTGACATAATAAGACCAATAGACCTAGAGTTTAAAACTATTCATGCAAGGCTACAATCACCTAGATTTGCACCTTTCTTTGACAATTGCATTGGAGCCATTGATGGCACACATATCCCAGTTGTGGTTCCAATTAGCAAAGTAGTGCAACACACTGGCAGGCATGGGTACACTACACAAAATGTTTTGGCCATTTGTGATTTCGATATGAGATTTACTTTTGTTGTGGCTGGATGGCCGGGGTCAGTTCACGACATGAGAGTGTTTAAAGATGCAATTGAGAAATATGGAGATAAGTTTCCACATCCTCCTGAAGGGAAATTCTACCTTGTGGACTCAGGTTACCCAAACCGTAAAGGTTACCTTGCTCCTTACAAAGGTACAAAATACCATCTGCCAGAATTCCGAAATGGTCCGATGCCAGGCGGTAAAAAGGAGAATTTCAATTACGCACATTCTTCTCTTAGAAATGTTATTGAGAGGTCATTTGGTGTGTTGAAAATGAAATGGAGGATTCTATTGAATCTCCCTAGTTATCCAATGCCAAAACAAAGCAAAATAATTATGGGATGCATGGCACTTCATAATTTTATTAGAGAGAGTTATCTGGGAGACAAGGACTTTGATTTGTGTGACCATGATGAGAATTATGTTCCTGAAATTGGTGAGTCATCTACTGCCGGTGCAATTAGTCAAGACGTCGTTTCAGTTCAAGGTGAAGACGACTACAATATGAATGAATTTCGAGAATGGATATGTGATGGTTTGTTTAGTAGAATGTAAAATGCATTGTGTGTAATAAATTTGTGTATCGTTCTGGACTGTTCTATTATTTGAAACTCATTTGTGGCAGCTTCTCAGTTTGGCATTTGGAATATTTGAAATATATTTAAAATATATTTGTGGTTTGTTCATATTGGATGCAATGAAACGAGAGAGATCTTGTAATTTTTGCTTCTGTTGTGCAAGCAGTTGCAGTTTCCTTTTGGTGGCATTTGATTTATAATATATTTCACAGTCGCATTTGTAAACAGTCGTATTTGAAATATATTTCAGTTCACAGGTGTTTGTATTTCAGTTTCAAATATATTTCAGTTTCAAATATATGCTCAGCAGCACAGTTCAGTTCAGCAACACAGTTTCAGCTCAGCGCACAGTCTTATTTGCAAGCAGCAGGGGCAGGGGCAAGAGTGAGGGCATTTTGGTATTTGTATACTGCTTTAACTGTGTTTAGCTCATGTTTAGTCTCTAGAACCAAACAGGGTAGGGACTAAAGATTAGTCTCTTGACTAAACTTTAGTCCTAGGACTAATAAAACCAAACAGCGCCTTACAGCGTAAAAAAAGGTTCGTCGGTGTAACTGTATAGTAACTAATAGTATGTTGTTATAAAGGTTTACACTAAGCTAGTTGCTATAAAGGTTTACACTGACTGTAAGTAAGTCGTTGTACTCAGGCTGCGTCTACAGTGAATATAGACGGCGATGGCTTGCTATTGTATATAGCAGGATATATATACACAGCTTTTCTGTAATTAAGCCGGGAGTTTCACTTTCTGCGCGTAAAGTCGTGTACAGTTGAGAGGGAGCAATCATGCATATTGTAACTTGGGAAAGATCCACTTGGTGATCAGATTAATTAAGCAAGTCACTCGCTACCTTGCAACTGATGATGCCACCAACATCACATACGTACTGATAAATGATCGATACAAGACCTCTACTGTTTGCAACGGGGATGGCTGTCCTGTCTCCTGTGGCTTGATTGCCAATATAGCAATTTTTCCAATTTGCTTCTAAAAGCGTTTTTCCCTTGCATCTAGCAATATTTTTTTATTTTTCACCAAAACTATTTAATTAGGGGTATCTAGATTACGTCCCTAAAAACACGCTTAATCCTAAGACCACCATCAAGACACGCTTAATGCTGACCGAGGTCTCCTCTCCCCAAAATCGTTCTGCCTCAGCCCGTCTCGGGAAAGGAAGACAACTCCGAAGCAGGACTCAGCCGAAGTCCCTTGGGGACAGGAGCATTCAATGCGTATACCGACACCATGTAGAGTTGCAAGTGAACAAGAGCAACAAGACCGTGGTCCTGTCAAACTTCACCAACTACGATGACGCATGCGGCGACTGTTCCCGCACGCCGCCTGCCAACTCCCGATGGGATGCAGATACGTCAAGAGTGCAGGCTGACCCTCGGGCGTAAACTCTGCTTCGCCCGAAGTCAAGCTTAGCCTCGGGACAAACTCCGCCTCGCCCGAGCCCCGCCTCGGCTGCCTGCTCCCCGCGAATCCTGCGGGAGACCACTCGTTCAACCATGCCTCGCGCATCTTCGAATCCTTGAACGGGCTTGGTCACTACCTCGGGCAGACTTCTGTCTCGCCCGAGCCCGGCTTTGGCCTCGATGTCAGCAACGGAAAGGCGCCCAACATCACCGTAAATTGTAGAGCTTACGTATTACTCCAGGACTTTTTGCCATACTCAGTGCTATGTCAACCAATAGGACATGGGCAACCTCCTTGTCAGGGGGGGGCTCGGGTATGTGATCGAGCCATCGGCTCTGGCCTCGGCTCTCAACGAAAATCGGGGGTCTCCACCAAGCAAAAGTCAACAGCAAGTACAATGCCATGCTCCAGGCCATACCGTTTACAAGGGCTCGGCTACGCCTCCTCACCGTACGCGGCCAACTCCGGTACTCATGGCGGCCCTCCTTGGGGCTATAAATAGGACAGCCTACGGCTTCAGGGAGAAAAGGGCGAACATTTCACGATTTTCTCCTCCACCACGATATTGGCACTTGCCTCAATTAACCCTAGAGACTTGGGATCATTTCCTCTCCCTCTCAGCTTGAATTCCCTACTACAAGCACTTAGGTACAAGTAATATAAGTCACCCCTCTACTAGAAGTATGACCTCTTCCCTGAGCCAAGATAAAAACTTGTGTCATCTTGCATCATTTATCTAAGTCAGAGCATGCAATATTATTTCATTAGTTGATAAGATCCTCGGGTCTAGACATCGAAGTTATTTGTTTGAGTGAATCAGATAGCCTGAATAATCCAGACCTTTTCCTTTTTGTTTTCGTTCTTCCTTGTCTCGTCGTGTTTTGATGCTGGTGCGGGCCTACCTAGCTAGCTTTCTGTATACACACACCCAACCCATCTAGCCTTGCCTTTGATTAAGAGCGTGTTTGATTTGTAGGGACTAATGTTTAGTCCCTTCATTTTATTCCTTTTTAGTGTATAAATTGTTAAATATATAAACTAAAATAAAGTTTTAGTTTCTATATTTGACAATTTTTAAACTAAAATAGAATAAAATATAGGGACTAAACATTAGTCCCTAGAAACCAAACACTCCCTAATTATTATTCTCGACAATTTATTATAAACAGTGGCCAGCACAAGTCAAAATCTGTCGCCGTTGATCCTGCCAGCCACGGACCATGACGAGGGTCGCTAAAATGTCTCCCTCGTTTTTTTAGCTAGGCTATCCTGTGGGCAGGCAGGCGCAACCTTTCTGCAGCGATAAAGTGGCTGCTTGGTCATCCCTTTTGACTCGTTGCACATGGCATCATTTGTTCCCTCTTGACTCAGAATCTTGGGATGATAATGTACTTGTGGCTAATAATTTCGGTGTACGGCTTGGCTTTAATATATACCGGTTTCTATTATTTCTGTAGTGTTTTTGTCTCTATGAATTGTATTGCAGCTGCAGCAGTCTAAACAGTCAGTTTTAATCTGAAGCGAACAATATTTTATATGCATCTGGCTTGACTAGCTAGCGCTCGCTTTCGTTGGACACTTTGTTCTTAGCAGGGCTCTGGAAAGCTGGATTGTTCTCTAAGAACCAGAGAAGGATAGGAGTAGAGGACTGTTTTTACACTACACGACGGTTGATCTTTAGCGACCCTTATTAGGTACCAACTGTTGGTTGCTAAAGGTTAGGGACCGACGGTCAGTCGCTAAATCCTTTTGTAACAACGGTCGGTTGGTCGCTAAAAGTCTAGAAATTTAACAACTTATGGTTGGTCGCTATAGATGTCGTCGGGGACTAGCGGTGGGTCGCTATAGAGCAAGGATCACTATCAAATCTTATAGCCTGAACGTACCTGTAGATGTTAGTGACTAAAAATTAATTAAAACAAGTAAACATTGATCACTAAATTGCGTGGTGATTTATTTCTTTTTAATATTGCTTGTATGTTTATTTCATGGTTTGTTTATGTATGGACATGACTATAGTATACAACTGTGTTCTTTGTGCTTATATGATATTAGATTCGAGTTGAAAGTCGTTTCAAATATTTATTATTTATTTGCATTCGTAATAATTTATTCAAATGTTTATTATTTATTTGGTAAATTTTACACCCGTGAACCGAACTGGGGGGCGGTCTCCGACCACTGGTAGGGCTGGGCATTTTACACCCGTGAACCGAACCCGAACCGAAATAGACCGAATTGGTTGGTTTTTTGGGTTTCGGTTTTCGGGTTCGGTCCACAGATCGTACCTATTCGGTTATCGAGTTAGGGTTCGCGAGTTAGGGTTCGGTTTTTATATCGCGTAACCCGAATAGAAAAAAAAAACCGAACACACATCACTCACCAGTCAGCCCAATAGCCACTTGGCCCACTTAGCCAGCCACAGCCCAGTCACCTGGTCGTTCACTGCTCGGCCGCCGCCTGCAATCACTGCTAGTCCGCAGGCAACCGAGAGCCCGACTCCACCAGCCAACCCTAGAGCCTCTCCAGTCTCCACTGCTCGGCCGCCGCCTGCCGCAGCCCGCCGTCCACTGGTCCCGCCTCCCGGCGTCCGCTCCACGCCTCCACTGCTCCCGGCGTCCGCTCCATTGCTACCATCGTCCGGCGTTCTGCTCCTGCGCCCTCCCTTTGATTCGTTGCCAGTTGTAGTGTCCGGGCAGATTTGAGCTGTGGCAGCAAGCAAGGATTGACGAAGCGTGCGTTCCCATCGCACCACCATGGGCTACACAGAGATCGACATCCGCCCCTCTGGGAGCGGCAAGGTACCGACCCCCTGCCCTTACAACTCCTAGAGCTCTACCCCTCACGCTGACCTTAGGGAGACAGGATGGTTTGCTCGCCTACTAGAGGACATGCTCTGATGGTGTTCCCTCTGCTACCATTTTTAGTTCTTGCTTGTTTCAATCAGGCATATTAGGTTTTGTACTAATCTGCTAGGGTTTTGCTTCACCTACGAGGCAATTTCCTTCTTCTCTGTTTTGGTTGGGGTTGGGTGGGATTAAGTTTGGTTAAACAATTCCCCTTTTGGATTAGAGGGGACATAGGATAATGAACTAATTTGCCAACTCAAGCCCCTGCTGTACACATGATTTAATCTTGGGTTACAGCACATGTACATGTACCTTTTAGATCGCTTGCAATTCTCCTGTACTGTGCATGGAGTCTCCTGTTATTTTTGTAAAGTGTATGTTCTACATTTTGAAATAGAACTGGATTGTGCATATTTTGTTCTACATGTAAAGTGTATGTTCTACATGTACCTTTTAGATCGCTTGCAATATGATTTATTTTAACACATATTTGAAATAGAACTGGATTGTGCATATTTTGTAAAGTGTATGTTCTACATTTTGTAATTCGTATTATTCATTTTTCCTTTAGTTTTTCTCTTTCTACAACTCCTGTCTCTTTACAATCAAATTTCAGATGTGATAGATATTAGTATGAAAGATAAAAACTAGAATGCTATGCCTGTCAGAGGAGCTTTCTTCAGTTTCAGGTACTGCTCTGCTTTATTAGTCATCCAGCCGATGGATAATTTCTATACGTGTATCACCCCTGCACTTTCAAACACTTATGTTCATTGTTTCCAATCACATAATTTTTTTTCTTCTCTTAGATTTACTATGTGGTTGTGGTCTCAGTTTGGTTTGTAGGTTAATTTGTATACTCATGTGATTTTAGTTTTTCCGTGTATTTTATGTTCATTTAGTATGTCTTAATTTAGTTACTTTCAATTCTTGATGCTAATAATATGGATAGATTGCGACACTACTTTCTGGCTTGAGCAGAAATGAGTTTGTTGTATATAGCAGAATATAGTTGTCGTAGCTGGCAACAATGACCGCTCTTTGGATGATCTGAAAACTATTCTGTAGTCAGGTAGTTAAATATAGCTGAATATACATTATTATGTTTTATTAATCTTATTTGTTTTTTCTATCAAAAGAACACACCTCTCCATCTTTCGGTGCTTGGTGGATCACCGTCTAAACGATCCACCACCAGAACCGCCCAACCCCAAGATAGGTATGTGCAGGTTCAACTACTCATTTAGATATTGGTACAACCTGTAATAGACTTTGGTACAATAGGATTTGGAAAATGAATATCATTTTAAGTCCAAAAATGTTTTTGTTGAATGTTCATTAAGCTATAGTGAAGAGTAAACTTAGCATTTCTTTTCTATATCTCTCCCTCGTGCTCATGTCGCTGCAGTCTCCTCCATCCAACCTTTCCTACGCAGGCAGCTCCATCTCAGTCGTTGTACCCGTTCAATTCACACCAAGTGTCATTCTTCACTAGAGTGTCATTCTTCACTTTATGATTCCATGGTTTGAATGACCAATCATTTATGATGTTCGTGCTCGACTGATTCCTTGTACTATGGTATTCAATATAAGGTATTCAATATTTTCATTCATGCTGCTGAGGATGAGGTTTATATCTTATCTTGTTTATGTTTATATTTATATGAGCCATCAACTTAATGATGATTAACCTTGATTGCACCAGCTGAAGTTGGTGCATAAGTTTTGCCTCGCACTAATTTGATGTACTTTTTTCTAGGGTGTTCTGGACAAAGAAAGCTTGTACCTTAAAACAGGAGGATACAAGAAGCTGGAGTGGTTGTCTAAAGGCTTTTGAACTGCTTGAAGCATTAGTGTAGCTTTGGTGATTTTGTGACTGATCAGCTCTGGAGCAGCTAGAGTGATGTAGTTGTGGGCTTTTGAACAATAGCTGGAGTGATATGAAACATTAGTGATGTAGTTGTGGGCTTTTGAACTGCTTCAAGCTGGAGTGATGTCGCTGTGTTGCTTTTGTGACTGATCATCTCTGGAGCTTTTGTGAATGATCTAACTAGCTATATGTAAATGATCTAGTTGTGAATGGTATTATAATTGTGATGATTTTGTGAATATATAATTGTGGTGCTTTTGTGTTTATGTGATGGATCTATGACTGTGGTATACTGATTAACTGTGTATGTCTTTATGGTTTGTGTATAAAAATCTGTGATTTGTGGTGCTTAATTAAATATATATTATTATTACTAACAACTGTAAAAAGGGCGACTTTCTGTTGGTTGCTAAATGTATAGTATGACGACTTACAGTTGGTTGCTAAATCTATAGTACAGCAACCCATGGTTGGTCGCTAAATATACAATATTAGCAACGGACGGTCGGTCGCTAAAAAGATGTCGGTCGCTAAAGCCTTTAGCGACGGCACTTACAGCGACCATCTTTATGGGTCGCTAAAAGTTTTTAGCGACCAACCGTAGATCGCTGAAGGCCGTTTTAGCAACCAACCGTAGGTCGCTGTAAGTGAACCGTCGTGTAGTGTTACTTGTGATGTTTGTGATGTTTTAGACAACTAATGATTATTTATGTGTCCTTGGGACCATGCATGCATGATACGGTTGGGCAGGAAAGGGGTATATCTCCTTAAACTACTCACATACTTCCTCGCGTCTCAAAACAAATCAACTTTCAAATTTTATTGTAAGGATTTTTCTAAAGAATTTTTATTTTCTCAAGAAAATTAGTTTATTTTCCTTTGGAAAAATTGAAATCCCTTAGAAAAATAATGTTCTCAAACTAGCCCTAAAGTTAGACTTAATATGCTCGATCAAAATTTATGGTAAATAGAGCGCCAACAACGTTATAGAGCACCGGTGCTACCTTATAAAATATATCTCCTTAGTATATTTACACCCGGTTGTCATAGAATACGTGGAATCAAGTCACTATCGTGCAAAAAAACTGCTGTCGGAGATCCTTGTATTCTTGCTGATAAACTTTTTTTTTACTGACTACCTTGGGCGTATCTTCATTATTATTATATATTCAAGGTACGCTGCCGTGCTTCTAGCTCGAACCATACGAGCTTCCTTCGTCCATGCATCAACTACTGCATGCACGTTTAAAATTGTACGCCGTTTAATTAAATTTTGTCGCTTGTGAATGTGTACATGTTTGGCAGCTAGCTTCCTGCATTATATATTGGCATCGTGCTGCTTTTTTTTCCCCCCTCCCATCTTCCGGTCGTAGGCTCTGGATTGTTCTACATGAACGAACTGTACAGGGATTTGTTTCTGCGTTAAAAATAAAGTGAAGACGAGAGTGGTTTAAACCTAGCCCTGATCCCACATCGATTCGCGGGCGTTGTCACTGTCGTCGTCTCGTCGATCGGAGTCGTCGTAGCACCCCGCGCGCGCTACTAGCCTACTAGTACAAACAGTTCCGTTGAATGCGGCATGCAGGCTTCCAGTACCAATTGGACATACTAGCTATAGTCCATGTCGAAGCTTCCTTCAGGTATTAGAGCATCACTAATAGACTCTATATTTTGGAAAACAACACCCCATCTATATTTTGCATGCTTTTATTGCTTACACCATATATAGATACACCAAATTACTCCCATTCATTTCGCATCCCATTTTTATCTCTTCTGTCCATAAGAAAAACATAAATAGATAAACGAGTGTTATTTCCTAATAAAGACTGTCTTAAAGTAGTGCTGTTTTGTAGATTCTCCCCCGGATTTGTATGCACACAAAACATTTGTTTTGAGAATTGTTGTCTGGAGCGTTCAATAACTCCAACCGCGCGCGTGGATCGTGGTAACCAGTAACCTTACGGTGCTGACGGAAGCTAAGTTTGGGCATGCCTATGCTAATAGCTAGCAGTAGTATGGATTACTCTTATCATGTGGATTAATCAATTTCTTTGGTGCCACCTCGCAATCACACGACGATCTTTTACGGTCGTGAAATAATATTCTACGCGGCAGTAGCAGCCGCCTCCCGTGTCGGCACTCGGCGCCTAAAGTTTGCAGCCGAACGCTTTGGGCACACGGACAAAAGCAGTGGCCATCGATCTGACCCTTTTTCTTGGAGGTGCACGTACCTCTCGACCCCTACCGCCTTCTAACAGCTTCAATAACATATTTCTCTCCAATTCACAGACCGTACACAATTAAGATTCAATAAATAAACTATATAAACACACATGTCATCTCAACATGGTAACATGGAAGGTGTAGGGAGCCGAGGATCGCTTGGGAAGTGGCGGGAGAAGGTGACCGGCGCAAAGAAAAGAAAACAAAAAAAAATATTGTTTGCATCCGAGCGTTTTGCGTACGGACAAAAGAGTTGCCATCACAGCATGACCCTTTTTCTTGGAAAAGGCGCAGGTACGTATCCTCTCGACCCCTGCCGTGCCATCTCGGAAGCTCAGCGTCTTCTCGACACGCTCACGCCGATCGCCGCGCACTTGGAACAGGGAAGCGAAAAGGCTAGCATGTTCGTCCTTTAGTATACTGTATACACATATATGTTTAGTGATATCCTTTCGCGCCCAATTGTAGCGCTATTCTCTAGCAAATATAGAACTTTCGACCAGTTTTTAGCTCTAGCGTGAGCTACCATTCTCTACCTTTTAATTTATAATTCATTTAAATTTTTTATTCTAAATTTGATCAACTTTTTTTATTCAAAACAAATTATAATTATTATTAGTTTTTATTGTAATATCATTTAACATACAATATATTTAAAGTATAAATTTATTTTTTTCATTTTTTCGAAAAATTGAGTAAGATGAGCAAACTTGGTAAAATAAATTAAATAAATTATAAATTAGGACGGAGTGAGATGGCAATGAATAAGGTACCCAATGGGCATCCAAAGTCATACCTATACACACTAGAGAGAAAAAATGCTCTAAAAATTACGCCATACCTATGCCCACCATAGGTACTAACATTATAGTAAACATGATCATTTGAACCGCAAAAATAAGTACCAACAAAAAGTTAAAACTCGTACCTCATCATTATTGAAAGATGCACATATTATCTTTGTGCACAAATTTATCGATCCCAACATAATTTTATCACAACTTCAACTACATTTAATATTAAATGGCAACATCATACCATCAAATCATATAAAATATAGCGTTGATAGTAAAGCACAGTCTCGTAGTCCATATTGAGTCATTGCATACTAGTAGGAGATAGGGAAAGAGAGACGCTGGTGGGCTAGTACCAATGTAACCCATAGCATGTACAGTATCGCCCAGTAGGAGGCGAGAGCGGGGCGGCTGGTGGGTGGGAGCAGCCCGATAGGCGGTCCTATCACTGCCCGACGAGAGCGGCGATATCGCCCTGCTCTTGCCCGTGCTAGAGCGCGTCCCTAGGCGAGAGGGAGGGGCGAGGCGGGCGGCGCGTTGACGACGGTGAGACGTGGGCGAGAGCGAGGGGGCAACAGTGAGGTGGTAGCTTCTAATTGGTGCATGTGTGCTAGTTGTTGCAATTAATTATTTTTGACCGTTTGGAGTCCAAAAATTTGAAATAAATTGCAAAAAATTATAAATTTCATCCTCAATCCATCTATGTGTTTTTATTTGAATTTGTTGAAGGGAAAATTCCTCCGGCCGAGTGGCGGAGTGCACCGCCCTGATCCTAAAATGAGGAGGGGCTAGGGATTGGCTGATTAGCTGGAAGAGCTCGAGAACACAAGGATTAGAGTGGTTCGGACTGCCGGAGCGTAATACCCGACATCCACTGCGAGTTGTATTGCTTTGAGAGTCGAGAGTCTACAGAGAGCCTGAGTTGGAACTCACTCGCCCCCCCTCTACCGTGTGTGTGCCCTCCCTTTTATAGCCCAAGGGAGGCACGTACATGGTGACCGAGCCCCGACAAGTGGGCCCAATTACCTATTGCTAGATATAGAGTAAGTGTAGTGGCGGCTCGTAGAGATCAGATATCTCCTCTTGGTGTAGATCTCCTGGCTCGTCCTGCCCTTACCCCGACTAATCAGAGCAGGCGCAGGTGTAGGTTGCGACGTAGGCTGATGCGCTACGATATGTAGGGGTGCTTAGACGGCGTCATCCTATCTTCTCCGCCTGTTTCCCTTTGCCTTGGTAACGCGTGGGCTACAGTGGGAGTCATAATGATAGCAGCCCAAGCGGCGTAGGGAGTCAAAGATCTTGCCTCGGTAACGAGCGAGTTACTGTGTGGCCTACATACTGCGGACACATCGTCTGCCACTAGGGCGGACAGGTATATGTCTCGTCCTACTAACTATAAGCCTATAGCCTTATACAGAGAACAAAAAATCATAGTACCTCAATGGAAGGCATGGTCACATAGATGTGAAGGTCACCTCCATCATTCACTGCCTCCATCATGGTGATGCACTGTGAGCTAAATATGCAATTGCACACCGAAACTCATGCAAGCTATCAATTGCAAATATGATGACAACACAATCAGCATGCATCTAAAGAAAAAAGGGCAGCGAAAAAAAGACGGAGATGGCAATTTGAATCTTGAACATATGAAGGTCAAATTAACAGAGGAACACATTTAACTGTCTGATAGAAAGTAGAAAAAGAAGATAAGGTGAATGAGGAATGATTGTATCCCAACTAAACAGATAACAGATGGTATGCGTAGACAAGATGTGACCATTTGTCATCCCAATTGTCTCAATATGGAAGAATCATCAGTGTCATGTTTTTTTCATATTTATATTTTCACATACACCTAGTTTTAAATTATTAATCAAGAGAATAATGGATAAATGTCGATTTTACCCAACCTCAGCGAGTGCAGTATAGCGGAGCTTCTTTACAGTATTGGATTGGAACCACCATGATAACTAAGCAACATTTCACACAAAGGATAAGGCTAAGGGGATCGGATCACCTTGAACTGCACCATGGTACCTAAAACGACCTGCACCACATCGAGCGCTTCTCTTTAGATATGATTCAGTGGGATCTACTAGGAACTGCAAGTACCTGGTATGGCTTCCCTTCAGAGGCATCGTCATTCTTATACCCAAGCAGTGGAGGATTTGGGTGCAGGTTGGTCGGTGACTGCAGGATGCGTGGGTCGACGTCGTCTCCATGGAAGGCAGGGCATGGATAGCGGTGAGGATGAGGGGATGCATGCGGGTTGGTGTCGTCTCCATGGAAGGAAGGGTGTGGATT
Organism: Zea mays; assembly: GCF_902167145.1. Lineage (NCBI taxonomy): Eukaryota > Viridiplantae > Streptophyta > Magnoliopsida > Poales > Poaceae > Zea > Zea mays. The sequence goes on from NC_050096.1 coordinate 159,312,930, forward strand.
GCGGCGAGGACGAGGGGATGCACGCGGGTCGCGCGCCATCTTCATGGAAGGCAGGGCGTGGATATCGGCGAGGATGAGGGGTGCGCGCGGGTCGGTGTCGTCTCCATGGAAGGTAGGGTGTGGATTGCGGCGAGGACAAGGGGATGCACGCGGGTCGCGCGTCGTCTCCATGGAAGGCAGGGCGTCGGGTCCATGGAAGGCATGTCACACCTAGATTTAAGGGGCAAACCCGGACGTGAATCAAATGTGTGCTAGGATCAAGTCTCACATATATGATGACTCATGGTACAGAAACGAATGTCACATCTTTACTGTATAATAGGAGTTCGGTACAAAATAACTAAATAATTACATCATACGAAGACAACGATCCAGCAACTATAGTTGACTGGGAGACGACGACCTAGGTCTCTCACGAACTCATCGCAGCATCCTTCATGCTCCTTATCTAGCAGTACCTTTTCTTGACCTAGGGAAATATGAGTATAGTAAGGGTGAGCTCACATATGTTCATCGCTCAACAAGTTGTGGGGAATAATGTGCACGAGCTCACTTACGGTGGGGCTCATGTGAAGTGTAAGGCTTACCAAAGAAGATGGTTAAAACTGAGCATTGCTTTTAAAGTTGGTCCAAGTTTTATTAGCAGTTACTAAGTATAAGTAGATACCAACCCAATTAAATAAGAGATCACAATTGATAAAAACACTCACAATGCAATGCAATGCAAATGACAAATTAAGTTTAGTTCTATAAATTGCTCATATGAGGGTCCGAGCTGCTCATGACCGGGAGCATGACTGATATACTAGTTTTACACTCTCCAGAGGTTGCGCATCTTTACTCACAAGTCGTGTTACCCATTTGCCATGGGGTCATGAATCCCATACATCTCTACCGAGGAGACGAGGCAGGGTAGCACTACGAGGCCTTTACGAAGTTCCACTAGCTTTAGAAAACCCGCTACGGTTTCTGAGAAGGGCAATATAGGAATCCCTCGTCCAAAAAGCCATCGTAGCATGATCGACCCGAAAACCTCCCTATACCGTAGCTCCTCTACCGCCCTTGCCTCTTTCGGGTAAGGTAGTCCTCCACTAGCTTTCCTAATTAGTCAGTTAAGGGCGTCCCATACCACCCTTGTGGTAGCACTGTTTTCCTGGGTGGTTCTCCATGTTCCAACTAACATGATGATCCTATCATGAACAATAATTAAAACGACAACAAAACTGAAACATGGTCATAATATAACATTAATTTCCCAAAACCAGGTAGAGCAATACCAAATCTACCCAATAGTTCTCTTGTTTGCAAGGTATGGGATAAACAATACTAGGGAAACCTATTAGGTCCCATCAAATTAACCTGAGCATGTCATAGTGATTAACAGGAACATTATTAGGTAAAAGAGTGATCAAGGGCACAACTTGCCTTAGACTCGAGATCCCAAGTATTTCTCCAAGCTAGTCTTCAGATTTCTCGTGACCTCACTGCTACTCGTAGCAATACATACAAATAGGCAAGGAGTACATAAACATAATAGTACAACAAACATGAGAACAAACAGCGTAAGAATATTCTACGCGCTGCTACGAGATCATGGGTTCGAGAATCACTAAAATCGGAGTTACGGTTGAAAAGATATGGTTTTCGAAAGATCCAGTGGTTTAACAGTAAAAATATATTCTCTATAATTAATATAAAGCATATGAGAGGAATATTATAACTAATTCTAAGTTATAACTTGAGTAGTGATCACATCTTAGTCAGATTATGATTATAGTCAGGTTGACTTGACTAGATTGATTAATCAACTAACATAAGCTAAATAAATATCTAATTATAAAAGTATGCAAAATGATAGAAATAATGTTTTTAATGTGTAAACAATTTTATTACGAAACTAACACAATTTGAACGGAGCAAAACAGAGTTAAAACGAAAGAGATATGGATTTTACCATTTTCTGGAATTATTTTTATCCTAAAAGCAATTTCAGATTTAATTTGATAAAAATAAGAGTTCTTCTGGTCTGCGGATGAAAATCTAGAAATGTCAGGGTTATTTCTATAAATTTTGGGACCTACTGGTAATATTATTTCTATAGTTACAGACTGCGGGTTTATTTGAACAGAGTCCAGGGTCTCTTTAGAAAATTTACCACACCGCAGGAGATATTTTCACATACACCTAGTTTTAAATTATTAATCAAGAGAATAATGGATAAATGTCGATTTTACCCAACCTCAGCGAGTGCAGTATAGCGGAGCTTCTTTACAGTATTGGATTGGAACCACCATGATAACTAAGCAACATTTCACACAAAGGATAAGGCTAAGGGGATCGGATCACCTTGAACTGCACCACGGTACCTGAAACGACCTGCACCACATCGAGCGCTTCTCTTTAGATATGATTCAGTGGGATCTACTAGGAACTGCAAGTACCTGGTATGGCTTCCCTTCAGAGGCATCGTCATTCTTATACCCAAGCAGTGGAGGATTTGGGTGCAGGTTGGTCGGTGGCTGCAGGATGCGTGGGTCGACGTCATCTCCATGGAAGGCAGGGCATGGATAGCGGTGAGGATGAGGGGATGCATGCGGGTCGGTGTCGTCTCCATGGAAGGAAGGGTGTGGATTGCGGCGAGGACGAGGGGATGCATGCGGGTCGCGCGCCATCTTCATGGAAGGCAGGGCGTGGATATCGGCGAGGACGAGGGGTGCGCGCGGATCGGTGTCGTCTCCATGGAAGGCAGGGTGTGGATTGCGGCGAGGACAAGGGGATGCACGCGGGTCGCGCGTCGTCTCCATGGAAGGCAGGGCGTCGGGTCCATGGAAGGCATGTCACACCTGGATTTAAGGGGCAAACCCGGACGTGAATCAAATGTGTGCTAGGATCAAGTCTCACATATATGATGACTCATGGTACAGAAACGAATGTCACATCTTTACTATAGAATAGGAGTTCGGTACAAAATAACTAAATAATTACATCATACGAAGACAACGATCCAGCAACTATAGTTGACTGGGAGACGACGACCTAGGTCTCTCACGAACTCATCGCAGCATCCTTCATGCTCCTTATCTAGCAGTACCTTTTCTTGACCTAGGGAAATATGAGTATAGTAAGGGTGAGCTCACATATGTTCATCGCTCAACAAGTTGTGGGGAATAATGTGCACGAGCTCACTTACGGTGGGGCTCATGTGAAGTGTAAGGCTTACCAAAGAAGATGGTTAAAACTGAGCATTGCTTTTAAAGTTGGTCCAAGTTTTATTAGCAGTTACTAAGTATAAGTAGATACCAACCCAATTAAATAAGAGATCACAATTGATAAAAACACTCACAATGCAATGCAATGCAAATGACAAATTAAGTTTAGTTCTATAAATTGCTCATGTGAGGGTCCGAGCTGCTCATGACCGTGAGCATGACTGATATACTAGTTTTACACTCTCCAGAGGTTGCGCATCTTTACTCACAAGTCGTGTTACCCATTTGCCACGGGGTCATGAATCCCATACATCTCTACCGAGGAGACGAGGCGGGGTAGCACTATGGGAGACGCCCTGGCATCAAGGATGGCATTGGCTTCCAAAAGGGGGACAATGTCAAACTTAATGCCTCAGGATAACAAGGGTTACATTTTGTACCCTGCCGGTTATCCCGAGAGCAAAATTAGGAGAATTCATTCTAGGAAGTCTCACTCTGGCCCTAATCATGCTTTTATGTATAAGGGTGAGACATCTAGCTCTAGGCAACCAACCCGTGCCAAGTTGCCTAAGAAGAAAACTCCTGCTGCATCAAATGAACCTAGAATTTCATTTAAGACATTTGATGCATCCTATGTTTTAACTAACAAATCCGGCAAGGTAGTTGCCAAGTTTGTTGGGGGCAAACACAAGGGCTCCAAGACTTGTGTTTGGGTACCCAAAGTTCTTGTTTCTAATGCTAAAGGACCCAAAACCGTTTGGGTACCTAAAGTCAAGAACTAAAATTGTTTTGTAGGTTTATGCATCCGGGGGCTCAAGTTGGATCATCGATAGCGGGTGCACAAACCACATGAACGGGGAGAAGAAAATGTTCTCCTCTTATGAGAAAAACCAAGATCCCCAACGAGCTATCACATTCGGGGATGGAAACCAAGGTTTGGTCAAAGGTTTGGGTAAAATAGCTATATCTCCTGACCATTCCATTTCCAATGTTTTTCTTGTTGATTCATTAGATTACAATTTGCTTTCTGTATCTCAATTATGCAAAATGGGCTACAACTGTCTATTTACTGATGTAGGTGTCACTGTCTTTAGAAGGAGTGATGATTCAATAGCATTTAAGGGAGTGTTAGAGGGTCAGCTATACTTGGTAGATTTTGATAGAGCTGAACTCGACACTTGCTTAATTGCTAAGACTAACATGGGTTGGCTCTGGCACCGCCGACTAGCCCATGTTGGAATGAAGAATCTTCATAAGCTTCTAAAGGGGGAGCACATTTTAGGATTAACAAATGTTCATTTTGAGAAAGACGGGATTTGTAGCGCATGCCAAGCAGGGAAGCAAGTTGGTGTTCATCATCCGCATAAGAACATCATGACGACTGACAGGCCACTGGAGCTCCTACACATGGATTTATTCGGCCCGATCGCTTACATAAGCATCGGCGGGAGTAAGTACTGTCTAGTTATTGTGGATGATTATTCTCGCTTCACTTGGGTATTCTTTTTGCAGGAAAAATCTCAAACCCAAGAGACCTTAAAGGGATTCTTGAGACGGGCTCAAAATGAGTTCGGCTTAAGGATCAAGAAAATAAGAAGCGACAACGGGACGGAGTTCAAGAACTCTCAAATTGAAGGCTTCCTTGAGGAGGAGGGCATCAAGCATGATTTCTCTTCTCCCTACACGCCACAACAAAATGGTGTAGTGGAGAGGAAGAATAGAACTCTATTGGACATGGCGAGGACCATGCTTGATGAATACGAGACATCGGATCGGTTTTGGGCCGAGGAGGTCAACACCGCCTGCTACGCCATCAACCGGTTATATCTACACCGAATCCTCAAGAAGACATCATACGAACTCCTAACCGGTAAAAAGCCCAATATTTCATATTTTAGAGTCTTTGGTAGCAAATGCTTTATTCTTGTTAAAAGAGGTAGAAAATCTAAATTTGCTCCTAAGACTGTAGAAGGCTTTTTACTAGGATATGATTCAAACACAAGGGCATATAGAGTCTTTAACAAGTCCTCTAGACAAGTTGAAGTTTCTTGTGACGTTGTGTTTGATGAGACTAACGACTCTCAAGTAGAGCAAGTTGATCTTGATGAGATAGGTGATGAAGAGGCTCCGTGCATCGCGCTAAGGAACATGTCCATTGGGGATGTGTGTCCTAAGGAATCCGAAGAGCCCATTCAAGCACAAGATCAACCATCCTCCTCCACGCAAGCATCTCCACATGAGGACGATGCTCAAGTTGATGAAGGAGAAAATCAAAATGATGAGCCACCTCAAGATGACGGCAATGATCAAGGGGGAGATGCAAATGATCAAGATAAGGAGGATGAAGAACCAAGACCGCCACACCAAAGAGTCCACCAAGCAATCCAACGAGATCACCCCGTCGACACCATCCTCGACGAAATTCATAAGGGGGTAACCACTAGATCTCGTGTTGCACATTTTTGTGAGCATTACTCTTTTGTTTCCTCTATTGAGCCACACAGGGTAGAGGAAGCACTTCAAGATTCAGTTTGGGTGGTGGCAATGCAAGAGGAGCTCAACAACTTCACTAGGAACGAGGTATGGCATTTAGTTCCACGTCCTAATCAAAATATTGTAGGAACCAAATGGGTCTTCCGCAACAAGCAAGATGAGCATGGTGTGGTGACAAGGAACAAAGCTCGACTTGTGGCCAAGGGATACTCCCAAGTCGAAGGTTTGGATTTTGGTGAAACCTATGCACCCGTAGCTAGGCTTGAGTCAATTTGTATATTATTAGCCTATGCTACTTACCATGGCTTCAAGCTTTACCAAATGGATGTGAAGAGTGCCTTCCTCAATGGACCAATCAAGGAAGAGGTCTATGTTGAGCAACCTCCCAGCTTTGAAGACAGTGAGTATCCTAACCATGTCTATAGGCTCTCTAAGGCGCTTTATGGGCTCAAGCAAGCCCCAAGAGTATGGTATGAATGCCTAAGAGATTTCCTTATTGCTAATGGCTTCAAAGTCGGCAAGGGCGATCCTACTTTATTTACTAAGACTCTTGCAAATGATTTGTTCGTATGCCAAATTTATGTTGATGATATTATATTTGGGTCTACTAACGAATCTACATGTGAGGAATTTAGTAGGATCATGACACAGAAATTCGAGATGTCAATGATGGGGGAGTTGAAGTATTTCTTGGGATTTCAAGTTAAGCAACTCCAAGAGGGCACCTTCATTAGCCAAACGAAGTATACTCAAGACATTCTAAACAAGTTTGGAATGAAGGATGCAAAGCCCATCAAGACACCCATGGGAACCAATGGGCATCTTGACCTCGAGACGGAAGGTAAATCCGTCGATCAAAAGGTATACAGGTCGATGATAGGTTCATTACTCTATTTATGTGCATCTCGACCAGACATTATGCTTTCCGTATGCATGTGTGCAAGATTTCAAGCCGACCCTAAGGAAGCTCACCTTACGGCCGTAAAACGAATCTTGAGATATTTGGCTTATACTCCTAAGTTTGGGCTTTGGTACCCTCGGGGATCCACATTTGATTTAATTGGTTATTCCGATGCCGATGGGACAGGGTGTAAAATTAATAGAAAGAGCACATCGGGGACTTGCCAGTTCTTGGGAAGATCCTTGGTGTCTTGGGCTTCAAAGAAGCAAAATTTTGTGGCTCTTTCAACCGCCGAAGCCGAGTATATTGACGTAGGCCATTGTTGCGCGCAATTGCTTTGGATGAGGCAAACCCTTAGGGACTATGGTTACAAATTAACCAAAGTTCCTCTTCTATGTGATAATGAGAGTGCAATCCGCATGGCGGATAATCCCGTTGAGCATAGCCGCACTAAACACATAGCCATTCGGTATCATTTTCTAAGGGGTCACCAACAAAAGGGGGATATCGAGATTGCATATATTAACACTAAAGATCAATTAGTCGATATCTTTACCAAGCCACTAGATGAACAAACTTTTACCAAACTTAGGCATGAGCTAAATATTCTTGATTCTAGAAATTTCTTTTGATGTTTTGCACACATCGCTCATAAATATACCTTTGATCTCGTCTCTTTTATATATGCTATGACTAATGTGTTTTCATGTATATTTCAAACCTAGTCATAGGTATATTGAAAGGGAATTGGAGTCTTCGGCAAAGACAAGGCTTCCACTCCGCTTCATCGACTCATTCATCCTTCACCGTCGCTCCACCTCTCCAACTTTGGTATAATCTTCACTCCTTTATTTTTGACCAAAGGGGGAGAAAGTAGTTTAAAAAGGGCTTATATTTCACTCAAACATCCGTTTTTGGCGATTCATGCCAAAGGGGGAGAGTATTAAGCCCAAAACAAAAGGACCGCACCACCACCAAATTTTAAAACTTATGATTTTCAAAATTGGTATCTCATTATGTTCTAAAGGGGGAGAAAGTAGCACCTTCAAAAAATGGTATCTTAAAACCCTCTTGAACACTAAGAGGAGAATTTTATTGAAGGGGAATTTTGTTTAGTCAAAGGAAAAAGCATTTGAAACAGGGGGAGAAAATTTCAAATCTTGAAAATGCTTCTCAAAATCTTACTCATTTACCTTTGACTACTTGCAAAAGAAATTTAAAAAGAATTTACAAAAGTATTTGCAAAAACAAAACATGTGGTGCAAGCGTGGTCCAAAATATTGAGAATATAAAGAAACAATCCATGCATATCTTATGAGAATTTATATTGGCTCAATTCTAAGTAATCTTTGCACTTACATTTTGCAAACTAGTTCAATTATGCACTTTTCTACTTGCTTTGGTTTGTGTTGGCATCAATCACCAAAAAGGGGGAGATTGAAAGGGAATTAGGCTTCCACCTCTTTCCTATTTAATTTTGGTGGTTGAATTGCCCAACACAAATAACTAGACTATCTAGTTTGCTCTAGTCTATAAGTTCTACAGGTGCCAAAGGTTCACAAAAAGTCAATAAAAAGACCAAGAATGGGTTCAAACAAAGAGAGCAAGGGACAACCGAAGTGTGCCCTGGTATGGCGCACCGGACTGTCCGGTGTGCCACCGGACAGTGTCTGGTGCACCAGGGAACTCGACGCCCAACTCTTCACCTTTGGGAATGTTCAGAGGAGCTCCGCTATAATTCACCGGACTGTCCGGTGCACCACCGGACAGTGTCTAGTGCCCCAAGGGAGAGCAACTCTGAACTCGCCAGCTTCGGGAATCCGCTCCGCTATAATTCACCGGACAGTGTCCGGTGCACACCGGACTGTCCGGTGTGACAGCGGAGCAACGGCTACTTCGCGCGCAATGGTCGACTGCAACGCATTAAATGCGCGCCTGCGGGCGCAGAAGAGCAGAGCACGCGCGCGGTGGCACACCGGACAGCCAGGCGGTCCCACAAGACAGAGCTCCAACGGTCGGAACCCAATGGCCTGATGACGTGGCTGGCGCATCGGACTGTCCGGTGCGCCCGTCGACAGCAGCCTCCACCAACGGTCAAGTTTGGTGGTTGGGGCTATAAATACCCCAACCACCCCACATTCAAGTCATCCAAGTTTTTCACCTTCCAACTACTTACAAGAGCTCTAGCATTTAATTCTAGACACACCAAAGAGATCAAATCCTCTCCCAATTTCACTCAAAGCTTTAGTGATTAGAGAGAGTGATTGTTGTGTTCATTTGAGCTCTTGCGCTTGGGTTGCTTCTTTTTCTCATTCTTTCTTGCGATCATCTCAATTGTAATCAAGGCAAGAGACACCAATTGTGTGGTGGTCCTTGCGGGGAAGTTTGGTTCCCGTTTGATTGAGAAGAGAAGCTCACTCGGTTCGAGGGACCGTTTGAGAGAGGGAAAGGGTTGAAAGAGACCCGGTCTTTGTGACCACCTCAATGGGGAGTAGGTTTGAGAGAACCAAACCTCGGTAAAACAAATCCTTGTGTCTCACTTCTTTATTCGCTTGCGATTTGTTTTACGCCGTCTCTCAGACTCGCATTATATTTCTAACGCTAACCCGGCTTGTAGTTGTGATTAACTTTGTAAATTTCAGTTTCGCCCTATTCACCCTCCCCTCTAGGCGACTTTCATCGATCGGATTGCGATTTTGGCGGCGGCTTCGGTCTCAGGATTTCCATTGGGCTTGCTGGGAGAGAACCCTAACAAGGCTAGCCCGCGCGCCACCCACACAGGCAAAAGAAAAATGAGGGAAGTGAATGGGCCTGCGCAGAGGCATCCATACTGGGCCAAGGCGCGAGGCAGGGAAGTGGACAGCTGACACGACGGGCCTACCAGTCAGCACACATCCCCGGTGTGTCTGGGCTTGAAACTGGGCCATGGTCAAAGGAACCGAGCCGGAAAGAATTTGTTCTTTTTTCTGTCTTCCTTCTCTATTTTTCTAATTTCTATTTTATTTTCAAAGTCAACCTCAAACTTCAAATTCGATGTTTTGGTCAGAGGAATAACTAAATTCTTATAAGATCATTTTTATTAAATCTTTTCTGGAACTTATTTAACTTAGGATAGGTAACTTCAATGGTGACAAAAATCTTTAAAAGACACTCTAACCTAATATTTTGTGGAGTATTTTACTAAAAGCTCATCATAGGATTTTCAGTTGTTACAAGGCATGGCGTGGATTGCATCAAGGAGATCGTGTGGATAGCGTGCCTTTCATGCTGCATTCTGTTGGGGGTCTTCTTCTTCGCCGAAGGTCCTCTAAGCAAAAACACCTTCGGTAGGGAAATACATAAGCAGGTGTGACATGAAGATGTAAGCCGAAGCTACGATCGAAGGAGCTTCGGCATGGTAACATGCTAAAGACGAAGGACGATACCGACTTAAAGAGGAAAAGACTGTGTAACCCCTGTTAATTTGTATTGTAATTATAATTAGTTGCTAGGGACACGGATATAATTTTGTCCGGGCTGTGTCCCATGCCTATAAATAGATGAACGGTACCTCTGTACTGTTCACGCTGACTTGTAATCATTCTTGCATCACTCTTGTACTTCCATCTTCTATCAAACCGAAGGTACAAATGTAATATAAACATTATCGATGTTTATTCATATTTATAAAATGAGAATATAAATAATCTAATGATTTGATATGATTGTTTATATTCTTTATATGTTTCATATGTTTCTATTTACATCTTTGTTCATCAAAATGATGAAGGTATGCCCTTCATGACCTTCGTCTGAGGATCATTATATCCTAAGGGAAATAATGCTTCGAAGGACGAAGGTTCTAATCGTTAACAATTGTGTTGCTTTGTTCTTGATGTATAGCATTCGAGAACAAAGACCAACATTGGCACCCACCTTCGGTGAACTCACTTCCACAGTTGTGACGATGGCTTTGTACAACAACCAAGCTGTAGCACCTTCGCCCACGAAGCTGGTGCTCCCAATCACAGGTGGTTCAAGCTCAGAACCATCCAACAAGAAGCAGAAGAAGGAAGCACAAAGAAGAGTCCAGTATGTTGGGGTGCAAGGACCCTTCATCAAATCCAAGTGGTCTCACATTCCAATTACCTTCTCCCAGGAAGATCTTCAGCTCAAAGATTATTCTCACAATGATGCCATGGTTATATCTTGTTTCATCAAGGGATTTCTGGTCCATAATGTTCTGGTTGACACAGGCAGCGCGGTGGACATCATCTTTGCAAAGGCTTTTAGGCAAATGCAATAGCCAGAAGACAAAATACATGATGCAACAAACCCTCTTTGTGGCTTTGGAGGAAGACAGATTGTGGCGCTTGGCAAGATAACATTGTCGGTGACCTTCGGTTACGTCCATAACACAAGAACTAAACAGGTTGTCTTTGATATTGTTGATATGGAGTATCCATACAATGCAATCATTGGTCGAGGGATGCTTAATGCCTTCGAAGCAATACTTCATCCAGCATATTTATGCATGAAGATACCTTCAAAACAAGGGCCCATTGCTGTTCACGGGAGTCAACAAGCTGCCAGGAGGGCTGAAGGGAGTTGGACAGATTCAAAGGCTATCCATAATATAGATGAAGCCAAAGCTTATTAGTAGTATAAGCACAAAAGAGAGAAGACTGCTTCAGCAGATCAGCCGAAGCCTATGCCCTTGTGTGAAGACATAGCAGACCAAAAGGTATTGCTGGGATCACACCTATCTAGTGAACAGGAAAAGACTCTACTAAGATTCTTGTTCAACAACACAGATGTCTTCGCTTGGATAGCTAATGATCTATGTGGTGTCAATAGAGACGTCATTGAACATTCACTCAATGTGGATCCATCCTTTAGACCAAGAAAGCAGAGGCTTCGGAAAATGTCTAATGATAAAGCTGAAGGTGCACAAAATGAAGTAAAGAGACTTCTCAGTGCCAGTGTCATCATAGAAGTAACATATCCAGAGTGGCTGGCTAACACTGTTATGGTGAAGAAAGCTAATGGGAAATGGAGAATATGTATTGATTTTACAGACCTCAACAAAGCATGTCCGAAGGATGAGCTCCCTTTACCAAGAATAGACTCCCTTGTAGATGTAGCAGCTTCTTCAAAACTCATGAGCCTATTGGACTGCTACTCAGGCTATCACCAAATTTGGATGAAGAAAGAGGATGAGCCAAAGACAAGCTTCATAACTCCTAGCAGCACCTATTGCTACCTTCGGATGCCCGAGGGGCTCAAAAATGCTGGAGGAAGCTTCAGCAGGATGGCTGCCAAGGTTCTTCACTCTCAAATAGGCAAGAATGTGCTAACTTATGTTGATGACATCATAGTGAAAAGCACAAAACAAGAGAACTATGTTGCTGATTTGCAAGAAACATTTGCTAATTTCAGACAGGCTGGTCTTAAGTTAAATCCAAAAAAATGTGTCTTTAGAGTGAAGAAGGGCAAGTTCCTTGGCTACCTGGTATCGACAAAGGGTATTGAAGCTAACCCAAGCAAAATCGAAGCTATCCTTCAGATGGAACCACCAAATTCAAGAAAGGGGGCTCAGAGATTAGCAGGAAGGCTGGCATCATTGAACATATTTATTTCAAGGTCAGCAGAGAGGAACCTGCCTTTCTTTGAAGTATTGAAATCAGCCGAAGTTTTTCAATGGGGTCCAGCTCAGCAGAAAGCCTTCGAGGAGCTGAAGCAGTATTTGATAGATCTGACAACTCTAACCCCACCTTCATCAGGAACTCCGCTGCTTCTGTATGTGGCTGCTTCTCATGCTGCGGTTAGTGCGGCACTTGTATAGGAGAAGCAAGATGGCCAAGTAAAAAAGACAAGAACCAATATACTTCGTCTCTGAAGTACTTAGCCCATCAAAGAAGAATTACACAGAATTGGAGAAGGTACTCTATGCTGTATTGATGGCCTCCAGAAAGCTTCAGCATTACTTCCAAGCTTATCACATAATAGTACCATCATCACAAACCCTCAAGGATATAATGAGGAACAGAGAAGCTACAGGAAGGGTCAGAAAATGGGCCGCAGAACTCAGAATTTACCATTGATTATGTGCAAAGGTCTTTGATTCAATCTTAGGCTCTAGCAGACTTTATTGCCGATTGGACGCCAGAGGCTCAGGATGAAGAAAGAATAAGTGATGCCGAAGCTTGGACGGTATTTTGTGATGGCTCCTAGGGAACCTTCGGAGCAGGGGCAGCTGCTGTCCTAGTAGCACCATCTAAAGTCAGGACATGTTTTGCAACAAAGTTAGACTTCAGCTGTACAAATAACATTGCCGAGTACAAAGCTCTTCTTTTGGGGCTTCGGAAGCTAAAGGCAATGGGAATAAGAAGGGCAATCCTTAAAACTGATTCACAAGTTATTTCGGGCCATGTGGATAAGAGCAGCAAGGCAAGAGATCCGAAGCTTGAAAAATATTTGGATGCAGTCCGAAGGTTGGAAGCTTCTTTTGAAGGCTTTTCTGTAAAAAATATCCCAAGGGGAGAGAATGAGCATGTAGATTTATTAGCTAAATCAGCGGCACAGGGGCTTCCTTTGCCCTCGGAAGTATTTTTGAAACAATAAAAGCACCCTCAATCGAGCTCATGGAAAGGGCAGTGCTCACAATCTCACATGTACATAGTGAAGATTGGAGGACCAAAATAATATCCTTTCTCTAAGGCAATCATCTTTCAGATGACGAAGCTTATAATAAGAGAATGGAAGCAAGAACAAGACCTTATGTAATAATTGAAGGGGAGCTATACAAGCATGGAGTTTGCTCCCCATTGCTCAAATGCCTGTCCAGAAATGAAGGACATAAATTAATGAAGGAGATACATGCAGGACTGTGTGGAGCTCACATCGGATCTAGGCCTCTACTGGGAAAGGTCTTTAGACAAGGTTTTTATTGGCCGAAGGCAGCTTCAGATGCAGTGGATTTAGTCCAGAAATATGAAAATTGTCAGAAGTGCGCCAGAGATCAGAAACAACCTTCATCTTTAACACAGTTGATCCAACCTACTTGGTCATTGCAAAGATGGGGCCTTGATTTGTTAGGACCGCTCCCACCAGCACAAGGAAATTTAAAAATATGTTGTGGTAGCAGTGGAATATTTCTCGAAGCGGATCGAAGCTAAACCTCTAGCTACCATAACTTCGGCCACAGTCCAGAAGTTTTTCTGGCAAAATATTATTTGTCGCTTCGGTGTGCCAAAGGTTATTATAGTCGACAATGGGACTCAATTCGATGCTGAAACATTCAAAGTTTTTTGTGACCGAATCGATACAAGAATACATTTTGCATTAGTAAGGCATCCAGAATCAAATGGGTTAGTGGAGAGAGCAAATAGAATTATAATGACAGGAATAATAAAGTTAATCTTCAATCAGCCTAGAGGAAAGTGGCCAGACGAGTTGATCAAAGTGGTGTGGAGCCACAACACTACTGCCTCAAGGTAAATAGGTTTTACCCCCTTCAAGCTCCTATTTGGTGATGAAGCAATAACACCAGAAGAAGCAAAAACAGGATCAATAAGAACCACAGCTTCAGTGGAGGACGAAACTGATTCTCAAATAACAAAAGACACTATAGAAGGGACCAGACTTCAGGCCATAGAGCACATCAATAAGTATTAGGCCGAAACAATAAAATGACGTGATAGGAAAGTTCGATTGAAAAATATTAAGCTAGGCCACTTGGTGCTTCGGAGGATAGCCAACCCAGATACAGTGGCCAAGCTACATCTGAAATGGGAAGGTTCTTTTCTGGTAGTATCTTCGTTAAGACCCGGTTCTTACAGATTGAAGGATATGGACGACAATGACATACCAAGATCTTGGAATGCGGATGAGCTTCGACGATATTATGTGTAATTGATGTAATCTTTTTTATTTTCCCTATGGCACCCTTTTCCTTTCTGAAGGGGAGAAAGGTTTTTAACGGGGCCATAGTTTGTAATTTTCATTCTTATTTAGCCCTACGCAATACAAGGGTCAAAATCCCCCAAAAATGTAACATGTAATATCAGAATCGGCACCATCAAGTGCAAAAGAGAACAGGGAATAACTCAAAAGACGTCCCTAAGGGGATGCAGAGCTGTAATCACTCCAAGGATGACGAAGCTACAAAAGTCGTTCCTAAGGGAATGCGGAGCCAAATACCACCGAAATACAAGGTGAAGAAGCTCCAAAGTCATTCCTAAAGGGATGCAGAGCTTAAATGCCACCGAAATAGAAGGTGAAGAAGCTCCAAAGTCGTTCATAAGGGAATGCAGAGCTTAAATGCCACTGAAATAGAAGGTGAAGAGACTTCAAAGCCGTTCCTAAGGGGATGCAGAGTTTGGGTATGGCTTCATGTGTGTTTGGGTCATACATTTGCATATCACATCACATCATTCATTGCATTCATACAGACATTCATTAGACATTCGTAGGGTCATCATCATCATGACACGAAGCACGAACGATGATATGAACAGAAAGTCCGACTTTGGCGACAAAGTACTTCATTGAACACGAAGAAGCTTCGTATCAAATATGAATACATGCATTTTATGCAAGGAAATGTTTCATTGTGTACGAAAAGAAGGTAAGGTGTTTTTCGCCTTCGGCTCAAAAATCACATGGATTTCGTCCACAACAAAGCAATTCGAACATGGATGGAAAGTTAAAATTGTATTACAAGGTATGGACAAATATATACAGTATTGAGTTCAACTCTCGATTACAATTTTTTACAAAAATAATGCAAATATATCCTAAGCTCTATATAGGAAAGCATAAAAGGAAGCTTCATCCCAGCAACCTTCGGAATGTGCTTTGGATTATTAACCTTCGGCACCGCCATCCTGCAGACAAACAATGGTATAAGGTAAAAGTGATTATAAAATCAAGGCAAACAATAGGTATAAGTTTCGTACTGGTTTAAGCAGTTTCCGAGCTTCGTCTCTAGCCAACTCTCGTCCGCCTTTAGCCCAAATTTGAGTAACGAATCTATTTCTGATACTTCAGGCTTCGCCAGGAATATTAATCAAGTCTAATGGCGACAGGTTGAATCACTACCTACCAGCCGACGGGCATTAAGTTAACTCCTGTCGGCCCTGACACAGGCCGACGGGAATAAGCTAATTCCTGTTGGCCCTGACCAAGGTCGACGGGGATTAGCTTATTCCCGTCGGCCTTTGCTCTGGACGACGGGGATTACTGGTTTATGAGCGCCGCAGAGAGCCCGCATGGGCTCATTTCTCTCTCGCATTTCGTTTCAAACCGCCGCCGCCAGAGCCATCGTTCCGCCACCAACCGCCGCCCCCACCGTCCCCACCGGCCCCCACCTCCCCGCGCGACACCCGCGGCCCCCGCCGGCCCCCACCGCCCTCGATGGCCCCCACCTCCCCGCGCGACACCCGCGGCCCCCGCCGGCCCCCACCGCCCTCGATGGCCCCCACCGCCGCCGTTCCACCGCCGGCCCCCACCGTCCTCGCTGGCCCCCACCGCCCCCCGCGACGCCCGCGACCCCCGCCGACCCCCACCACCCTCGATGGCCCCCACCGCCGCCGTTCCGCCACCGGCCGTCGGCCCCCACCGCCCCGGACGACCCCCACCGCCGCCGACCCCGCCAGCCACCACTGCCCCCGCCGCCCCAAGGGCCGCCCCCCCCCCCCCCCCCCCAAACGCCTCCCGGAGCGCTGTCGCCGCCCACGAATGCCTCCCCGAGCGCCGCCACCGCGCCCAAGCGCCACTGCCGCCCCCGACCGCCTCTCCCAAGCGACGACGTCGTGATATGTGATCGTCCAACCCAAGTGCTTAGAGAAAACAGAGGCAAACCAAAAGCTGACTATTGTCTAAAACCTAAGCAACAGAAAGAAGTGATGAAGTGGATGAAGGATATTAAATTCCCCGATGGTTATGCTGCTGATTTTAGAAGATCTGTGAACTTGAAGACAATGAAGATGAATAGACTGAAGAGCCATGATTTCCACATAATTATGGAAAAGGCTCATGCCTGTAATGTTTTGTGGGTACATTTTCGATGCTGTGTGGAAAACGTTAGCTGAAGTTAGCTATTTCTATAGACAACTGTATTCAATTTGTTTTACCCTTTTTATTGATTGCTATGATTGATATAATATGTAACATTGTGTGTGCAGGTGATGGTTCCATGGATGCCGCCCGTGCCTGATGCGTACTATGCTTGGTGTCGATATTGGGCTTTCGAAGGCTTCCAGAAAGCATCAGCGCATCACAGGCAATGTCGAGGAACCAATCCTAACCACAAGTTTGGCGGTGATGACATGATCCAAAAAGCTAAAAGAATGGTAAGTTTGATCTAGCTATGTCGATCACCAAATAGTATGATTGCTTATGGATGTTTTTTTGTTTATACAGGAAGCTACGCGTGGCCAAAAGCCTAGTGACATTGAGGTCTACCAGAAGGGCCACAAAGGACCAGACCCTACCAACCCTGACCAGCACTGCAGCCAGACAGCCACGGATCGGCTGGTGAGTTTTGGTCCAAAAGTACAAACGTTCAAAGTATAGAAATTCCTGCATTTGTAAGGTTGTGAATGATGTATAGGCGGCATATGAGGAGGAGATGGTTCGTCGCCATGGCCCTGACTTCGACTGGCGACATGAACCGGTGGATCCCTCGGTGGTGTACGCAAGTGGTGGTGGAAAAGCGCATGGACGGTAAGCTCTAACTTATGAAATTACATGGTTGACACTAAATTGATTATGCAGTAATCACAATTTTTGAATCACTTATAGATACACACTCTTCGACAGATTCATTGACTCGTCGTCGGTGAGATCTCAGAGGACGGGTTCGTCTTCCCGTACCTCGTGCTCTGCCTGACCGAACGAGCATGAGTTGGAGATTATGAGGATGCGTGAGGAGATGAGACAACAACGAGAATTTATGGAGGCTTGCAATGCACATAACCAAGCGATGTATCAAGTGAGTATACATAATCCGAACTCTAAATTATTATATTTCAATACAACATCTTCAATAGTAACACATATGTTTAACAGTTAATGCAGCAACAGGGCATGACAACAAATATTCCACCGCCACCACAATGGAGCCAGTTTGCATCCACACCAGCTCTGCCACCACAGTTCAACACCCCTCCGACACATAAACCTGCACCTGGAGATAGGGTACGTTTGATAACTCTCGATGAATTTATACACTTGTATACTTGTTGATATT
This sequence comes from Zea mays, assembly GCF_902167145.1. Taxonomy (NCBI): domain Eukaryota; kingdom Viridiplantae; phylum Streptophyta; class Magnoliopsida; order Poales; family Poaceae; genus Zea; species Zea mays. The sequence goes on from NC_050096.1 coordinate 159,330,766, forward strand.
TGCATTTAACGTTTGATATTTGTATTAAAAATGTTAATATTTGCTAACTTGCATAGGTTACGCCCGAAGCGGGTGGTAGTGGGTCTGATCCCACAGCAGGGACTGGATTTGTTAACTCCCTCTTCGCATTCCCTCCTCCTAGTGGCGACAGCGGTCAAAGCTCTAACCACCCAAGTGGTGGTTATCTCTAAACAATTGAACTCGTGCACGCTACGTTTCTTAACTCGTGGACGCTATGTTTTTCGCGAACTAAACACTTGAACTTATCTCGTTGTCCCTATTTGAAATGTTTGTGTAAACTATGTTGGTGATGTTAAGTTTGTTATGTGTGAATTGATATATATGTTATGTGTGTAAACTCAATGCATGTGTTTGTAATGTGTCTGTTCTGTGTGATGATATATATGTTATGTGTGCAATTGTGGAGAAATAGTTACCTAATTTAGTGCTGGTTTTGCAGTAGTATATGTTAATTCCCGTTGGCCCAGCAACTCCTATCGGCTATGGTCGAACCGATGAGGATTAATAATTAATCCTCGTCGGCCCAGTAACTCCCGTCGGCTAGGAGGGCCGACGGGCATTAATTGGTAATCCACGTCGGCCCGCCGTGGCCGACGAGAATTAATTGTTAATCCCTGTCGGCCATGGTGGCCGACGGGAATTAGTGTTAATTGCCGTCGGCTTGTAAGTGGCTGACGGGGATTAATTATTCCCATCAGCGGCCGACAGGAATAATCTTATCCCCGACATCTGACGCCTGTCGGCTTACAACCGACAGGAATAAGCCCTAAACCGACGGGAATTACTAATTCCCGTCGGTTTAAGGCTTATTCTCGTCGGTTCCTGGCCAATGGGAATTAAGTGTTTTCCTATAGTGGAAGTTTGGCTTATTTACTATTTTTGCATGCGTGCATCCAGCCTTCAAGAATGCAGCAACCGTGCCACGAGAAGCTAACAGAGCACAGATGTCACCATGCCCAGTTATTACTTCATCGAGTGCATCAACTTCATTTTCAATGTGCTTGAAGGTATCTGATATATCTTCAACCGAAGGGGCAATTTCTTCAGAACTGGCCCCAACTGAGCTAAAGACTCCTTTTAACCGTTGCACGCAGCGGCTGGCAAATTTGAAGCATTTGTTCCGAAGGTCCTTCAGAGATCCCTGCAGCTTCATGTTTTTATCAGCTTCGGCCTTATATTTTGCTTGCAATTCCTTCTTTTCTTACTCGAAGCACTTTGATTTTTCTTTTAAGGTTCTTTGAATTTGGAGAAGCTCTTCATTTAACCTAGCATTTTCAGCTTGAATCTCTGCAAGGGAGCCTTCTGTTGCTTGAAGCAAGAAGTCCTTCTTTTCAAGAGAAGCTTCGTAATCTTTAATCTTGCTTTCTAAGCCCTCAATTATGATCTCATTTTTCTTATCTTCGAGGTCTTGTTGCATTCTTAATGCTTTGCTTAGCAGCATGCTCTGCAAAAGTAAGTCAACTTTAGAATATTTTAATCCATCGCAAAGCTAACAAAGAATTTAGGCAAAAGATTTTACTTTGAAATTAGAGTAAAACAAACTGCCGACGATATGTTGCCGTCGGTAGCCGCTTATATCGGATTCTAGCTTTGAAAAACCGTCACTCTTGGACAGAGTGCCGATTATTTTTGCCCCAGCACGATCGCGAATACATCCCAAGGCTTCTTCGTCAATTCCACCGAAAAGCATAGATCCTGGCTGGTAGCCACATGATACCCCATATTCCTTTAGCTCCTTTTCCTCAGCCCCAGACAATTCTTGACCCACCAGGTGCCGAAGGTCAAAATCCTTTTCTTCTAAAGTGGCATCAGCAATCTCTTTTCCTTTGTCAGACACTGCGGCCATAACTTTCTCTACTGTTGTAGCTGTCTCTTCTGCAACCATATCTGAAAGGAGTTTGTCAATTCCTGACATTGCACTCACAAGATTGGTAGCTTCGGCAGCAGCTGCAGCTTCGGCTGTTGGGGACCTTCGGCGTCCGAAGGTCCTCAAAAACATGATTTAATAGTGTTTCTGGAGTATAATGTGCAAACAGGTATCTTCGGACTCGAATCGGTATCACAGAGGGAGAAGCTCAAAGCATACGAAGGTTGATACAGCACCGAAGCTGTGAGCAGAAAAGCTTCGGCATGGTGGCAGGAAAGGAAACCGACTTAAAGATGAAAAGGCTATTCGGACCTCGATGGATTACTATAGAGTTATTGTCAGATGTAAAGGGCATAAATGTAATTTTGTAAGGGCTGTGTCCCGTGTCTATAAATAGGTGAACAGTATCCCCATACTGTTCACGCTGACTTGGCATTTGCTTTTGCGTCACGCTTGTACTTTTTACCTTCTCTCAGGACCGAAGGTACATTTGTAATTTGAAATCATTTCTATTTTTCCATGTTAATAAAATAGAAATGATTCTATGATGATGCTTATATTATATTTCATGCTTTATATGAATCCTTCGTCATTACTTGTTATGTTTACGAAGGTATGTCTCTTATGACCTTCGTCCGAAACTCATTATTTCCCGAAGGGACATAATGCTTCGAAGGACGAAGGACTTTAACACTTAACACTTTTTATGTTGCCTTGTTCTTAACTCTTAGCATTTGAGAACAAGTCCCCAACATTGGCGCCCACCTCCGGTGAACTCACTTCCATTTCTTGAGCTTTGAATACCTTCGGCGAGCGTCACCTTCGTCATGCCGCCGAAGAAGGCTTCAACAACAGGAGCTGGCACACTGCAGTCGCTGGATCCCAATCAGGATGTTATTTCTCTTAGAGAAGCCCGAAGCCAGAAAAGGAAGGCTGTCAGTCCAACACCTCCGGATGATGATCTTGATCAGGAAATTCAAAATTTGGAGATCCTTCAGCAACAAGTTCAGCGCAGGAAGGAAAAGATGGCTCGTCTAGCTGATCTTCAGAGACAGATAGATGAAGCTTCGGAAGAGGTCCGTCATTTCGTTCAAGATGATCAAACCCGAAGGCCTCCACGCAGAGAGCTTCATCAGGAAAATTTCCGCAATGAGGACGACTGGTATGAAAATCTCCATCATGGAAACTTTGCTTTTGATGATGCTTCTCCTCTTTCAACAAAATTGCAGGCTACACCTTGGCCACAGACTTACAAGCCACCTCAGCTTCCCATATATGACGGTCACTCAGACCCGAAGCAATTCCTAATGAGCTACGAGGCAACAATATCTTCATACGGTGGCAATACGGCAGTCATGGCAAAATCCTTCGTCATGGCCATCAGAAGTGTTGCTCAGACCTGGTACTCTTCTCTTCGGCCAGGGACAATCACTTCTTGGCAGAAACTGAAAGATATGCTCATAACTAGTTTCCAAGGGTTTCAAACAAAGCCGGTCACTGCTCAGGCCCCTTTCCAGTGCACCCAGGACCACGAAGAATACCTTCAGGCATATGTCCGAAGGTTTCTGCGTTTAAGAGCACAGGCGCCGACAGTGCCCAATGAGATTGTCATTGAGGCCATGATCAAGGGGCTTCGGCCAGGGCCATCAGCGCAGTATTTTGCCAGGAAGCCACCACAAACGCTGGAGAAGCTGCTCCAGAAGATGGATGAATATATTCGAGCTGACAATGATTTTCGCCAAAGAAGGGAGGAGGCCTTCAGATTTTCTGAGATGACCAGGGGCTTCGGAGGAAGATTCTATCCGAGGCATGTCAGATCAATTCATAATTCCAATCAAAATGATGATAAGGGGAGCCAGCAGCAAAGGCCACAGTACTCCTCACAGGCTTCGGGGCAACAGCAAAGCTCCTTCCGACCACCAGCTCCAAGAGGCAGAGGCGCCAGGGGCTTCGGCGGAAGATTCGGGGATCAACCCAGAAGAATATTTTGCTTATTCTGTGGTGAAAACAAAGGTCATACTACCAGGATGTGCCATGTTACCATTCAGAAGCAAAAAGAGATAGCCGAAGCTGCCGCGCAACAGGCTCAGCCGAAGCAGGTCATGCACACTGCTTCGTATCATTCGCCTTACATCCCAGAATATGTAGGCAATCACCCTGCAGCTTCTGTTGCTTCGGCGAGTCAGCCTCAGGCTTCCTGGCAACAACCTCCGCCTCCACCACCGCTACAACAAGGCCAGCAGCCAGAAGGGGGCCAATATACTCAAAATCAACGGGATTTCAGAGAACAGTCCGAAGCTCGCACAGTTAATAGCACTGTGCCAGAGTCAAAGCACATCTATTGACAAGTATCCTACTTTGATAGAAGTCTTCTCTATTCAAGTTTCATTTTTCATGTAATAAAGAACACTTTTTAAACTTCATGTAATGGTTTTGTCGTTTGCCACGAGGAAAGTAAATCTTTTTCACAGGTTCAAATTGTAAGAATTTGCAAGAGAAGGGCGAATAAGCTTGCCTCCACCACGATATGTATTTTTCGGAGCAAGGAAAAAGTCGTTCTAAGGGACGCAGAGTAAGCTTGCCGAAGCTACAAAAAGTCGTTCTAAGGGACGCAGAGTAAGCTTGCCGAAGCTACAAGAAGTCGTTCCTAAGGGAGCGCAGCGTAGGTTTTCTGCTCCAAAGTCGTTCCTAAGGGAATGCAGAGCTAAATACCGCCGAAAGTAAAAGGCGAAGAAGTTCCAAAGACGTTCCTAAGGGAATGCAGAACTTACAGCGAAAAGTCAACGCTGATACCGCCGAAAGTAAAAGGCGAAGAAGTTCCAAAGACGTTCCTAAGGGGATGCAGAACTTACAGCGAAAAATAAACGCTGATTCCGCTGAAGTAAAAGGCGAAGAAGCTCCTAAGGGAGGCTTATAATGAAAAAGTCAGTATTGATACAAAAGATTGTGCTCCATTGCAGGAATGTGCGTATCTTCGGCACAAAATATCATTTTGCATAACATAACATCATCACATCATTTTGCATAGCATAATCATCATACATCATGCTGCATGTGGCACAAGAAGGGGGCATGTTATCGATCTTCGGAAAATGCTTTGAGAAAGGGCAAATCATGCCAAGTTACAGGGAGAAACAATATTGATCTTCGAGGCATAGCTTCGGGGATTATTTTTACGAAGCTTGGATATTTCTTATCAGAACACTATGGATATTGTCGTGATAAATGATAAATTCTTCTTCACGAAGCATGAAAAGAAGGAAAGGTGTTTTTTCGTCGAAGACTCAAAAATGGTACGTGCTTAAAGTTTCATGCATCGTAAAGAATTGAATCATAAAACAAGTATATTACATACAGGATTACAGAATATTACACAAATCATATATCAAATGTTTTTTGCAATAGCACTTAGTCTTCCCTAAGTACTATCTCTGCAGCTTCGTTCAGCAGTCGATCGACAACCTGATCCATGATAGCTTCGGCCATCTTTTTAATTTCGTCGTCATCTTTAGGCTGAGGGCCCGAAGATGCTTTAGTAGGATCTGAGTGAGGACGGGATATTATTACATCACTATTGCAGATCGCGAACGAACTATAAAATTAAAAGTTATAACGCAATGAAAACTATTCGTTAGTACCTATTTGCCCTTCAGGCTCTGCGTTTTTCTCAGCAGCCTCGGCTACTTTTCTAGCCTCATGAATCCCTTTCTCGCTTTTCTGAATGATTTCTTGGGCCATTTCTCTACCACCGTTGTCCCAGATGTCGGTGAAAAATTTTCCCCCAACCGCGTTAGCTTCGGCTGAAGGATCTTTTATATCTTCAGTGGACAAGGTGGCTTCGGACCACGATAAAATCTTTACATGTTCACATCCTTTCCCCTCCAAAATGGTGGCAATCCCTCTGGCACCAGAAAAAGCGCAGATGTCTCCGCGACTATTTAAAATTTCTTCAAAGGCCTCCGCCTCATGATTGATCCATTCCAGGGGACCTTCGGGGTTACCTCTTATAAAGTTTTCTTCTTGCGAAAATGCGCCAACGCTGGCGAAGCTAGTTTTTATTTTCTTGACACACTCCATAGATTTCTCGAAGCATTTCTTCTTGGCTGACCGAAGCTCTTTAACAGTTTCTTCTAAATGATTTGCCCATTGGTCGCTGAGTTCTCGCCTTGTTTCTTCAAGTATGCATTCCTCTTTAGCTCTGGCTAATTGTTTACGAAGGTTTTCAATTTCACGCTTCTGAGCTTCGGCCTGACCTTTGAAAATAGCTTCGTCTTCTTTTATTTTATTTATTAAGGAATGCAATATTTTGTCTTTTTCGAGACCTTCGTTCCTCAGTTCAATTACTTCGGAACGAAGGTTGCTCAGGGCTATAGTACATCCTTCGTCCTCAGCATCTTTCTGTGCTCTGAGGGCATTGCTGAGTATCAGGCCCTGCAGACAGGAATATGTCTGTGTCAATAGTTTTAAACAAACGAAAAATCTTGAACTCAACAAAAATATAAGAATTCTATTTATCGCACCTTTAAACTGTTGTAAGCTAGGCTGTCAGCCAGATCGTTCTTTGACAGCACCGAAAGTCCGTCTTCTAAAGTTGGGAATCCGAAGCTTCTGCTCATCTCCCGACAGACAGAAATTTCCTTGCTGTCGGGGAGGCAATACAAGAAATCTTCTTCTCCACTGCCATTAAATATCAACGCCCCCTTTGGATATTTCAACCTTTGGGCATAGTGTTGGGCCTCTTGTTCTTCTTTTTCTGATAATTTTTTCCCCGAAGCATGACGAAAAATATAATCACGAATTTTGGGGGATGCTTCGGGGGTAACAACACCAGTTTCTTCAGCAAAAGTTGGCTTTGTTATTTTTTCTGCCTCACTTTCCAAGGTTTTTGCCTTTGTGGGCTCTGAGGGCCCAGCTTCGGCTTCAATTTCTTGCTCTGGAGCTGCAGAACCAGAAATTTCAGCTGTTGTTTCAAAAGTAATAACAGCCTTCTTCGGAGGTGTGCTCGAAGATATGATCGTTTCCAGTACATCTAGCACATTAGCCATTCTTTTTCTCTTCGGAGTTGCAGCTGGCACTTTTTCATTTTTTGATGTCCCAATAATTGCTGAAGGACTCAAAACTTCTGATGTTTTGGAGTCCTCGGTTGCTTCCTTTACCTCTTCCATTTTTTCTGTGAATGGCGCTTCGGCCTTCTCTTTCGTTTCCGGTAACAAAATTTTTGATTGCTCCAATTTTGTCTTCGTTGGTACTTCGGCTGTTTCTGCGACTTCTGGCAGCAAAGTTGGCTCGGCTGGTTTTTCAGCTTCGGTGGCCGAAGAAGTCTCTCCGGTAAACTCAGGCACCGAAGCTGGTTCAATATAACGCGGCCGATGCGTAAGAACCTTTATCTTCTTCCTTTTTGGTTCTGGCTCGCTAGGAGCAGCTGCAGTTTCTTCTTTTGCAGAGGTTGTATTTTTTCTCTTCTGCCTTCGAATGGGGTAGCAATAGTCAGGGTAGACAAACCCGATGGCATCAAATACCCGATTCAGCCTTTTCTTTTTTCGGCCTCCGAAGGCTGCTGACATTGCAGTATCTTCGGCCTTCGAGTAGGTCCCAAGCAGCTCATCACTTAAATTGTCAATGCTTTTCAACCACTCATCATCTGGCTCAATAAATTTATCTCCAAATTTAAAGGTGTACTTAAACCTGACAAGTCCACCTTCGTCGGCCTCTTTAATGGTTTCTTGTGGCATTTCCCATTTCTCCGCAAGCGGCCACACCCTGAAGGCAATATGCTCTTGTACTAAGTCCCTTGTTCCCATAAAAGAGCAGACAACGCCGAAGGCTCTTTGGCACTCTTCGGCGGCTTCATTCATTTCAACCTTCGGCCTCCGAAGGCCGAAGCTTTGCCAAATAGGACGCATGATTATACCTTTGATGTCTTCTCGTGTTTTCAGATCATTTTTTACATAAAACCACTCTGTCATCCAGCCGCTGGGCCATTTTTTCCGAAAAGTTGGCACGGGGCAGCTTGACCCAGACCGAGAAACAAATTTGTAGCAGCCAAAGTTATTGTGATACTGTTCCTTACCCCAAGGTATTGTCTCGTATGATAATTCGTGAATATTGCAGAAGCTTCTTGCATCAGGCTTCAGACCCTGGCTTCGCACGGCCCACACGAAGATATTCAGCCTTATAATTGCCTCGGGGGTAAGTTGGTGAAGATAGACTTCAAAGATCTTCAGCACTTCCACGACGAAGCTGCTCAAGGGCAATCGCAGCCCAGCCTTCAAAAAGCTTCGGAATACCACGACTTCATTTTCTTCGGGGTCTGGGCAAGTCTTTTCCCCTTCGTCCGCCCTCACAATGGACAGATCCCGGAAATACCTTCCTCTCATATTAACAAGATGATTCTCTTTGATAGTTGATTTACCATAAACTGAATGGCTTGGTCGCCAGGGGCGATCTTCGGAGTCTTCGCCACCGCTGTCCACATCAAAACTGTCACTGTCACCAGTATCTTCAGACAGCCCTTCCAGAATTTCCCTGGTGATCTTTTCTGTGTTGGTCTTCGACATTGCTATAAGAAACCCTAAGTTCTTCTCTTCATCAAGACTCAGCTTCATCTCAGCAGCAGCCTTCTTAGCAGATTCAGACATCTTCGGAAACACTAAAAAACTGTTTTCAAAGCCGAAGCTTCAAAGCTAAAAGCTTAGCAGATCACAGTGCACAAGAGCTAAAAAATCAGTGAGCAGGAGTGGTTGGCCAGAAAGCGTGCAAAATAAGTTTGCGGTATGGCCGTATTTATACGCTTGATGCGTTGAAAGTTGAAAGACCCCACTTGTCATTGAATGTTGCTATTCTAGCAAAGGGAAGGTGTTTTTTCGGACCTTCGGCATAAAGCCTTCGTTCATATCGCAATCTGAATTTATTATTTCAAACAAATTAATATTGCGAGGGGCTACTGTTGGGGACCTTCGGCGTCCGAAGGTCCTCAAAAACATGATTTAATAGTGTTTCTGGAGTATAATGTGCAAACAGGTATCTTCGGACTCGAATCGGTATCACAGAGGGAGAAGCTCAAAGCATACGAAGGTTGATACAGCACCGAAGCTGTGAGCAGAAAAGCTTCGGCATGGTGGCAGGAAAGGAAACCGACTTAAAGATGAAAAGGCTATTCGGACCTCGATGGATTACTATAGAGTTATTGTCAGATGTAAAGGGCATAAATGTAATTTTGTAAGGGCTGTGTCCCGTGTCTATAAATAGGTGAACAGTATCCCCGTACTGTTCACGCTGACTTGGCATTTGCTTTTGCGTCACGCTTGTACTTTTTACCTTCTCTCAGGACCGAAGGTACATTTGTAATTTGAAATCATTTCTATTTTTCCATGTTAATAAAATAGAAATGATTCTATGATGATGCTTATATTATATTTCATGCTTTATATGAATCCTTCGTCATTACTTGTTATGTTTACGAAGGTATGTCTCTTATGACCTTCGTCCGAAACTCATTATTTCCCGAAGGGACATAATGCTTCGAAGGACGAAGGACTTTAACACTTAACACTTTTTATGTTGCCTTGTTCTTAACTCTTAGCATTTGAGAACAAGTCCCCAACATGCAGTGGTCTCAGCCTCAGCACTTCCAACAGGCACTATTCTGGACGCTGACGCCAGAGGTGGTGTCCGCTCAATAGCTTGCATAACATTAACAATTCTTCGTCTCTTGTGACCTTCAGTCTTCTCCTTTATGGCTGAGGGTTGATCCTTCTTCTATAAAACTTTCGTCAGTTCTGGTCCCAGAGGACTTAGAAGCTTGATGGGTAAGGATTCAGTTATTACCTTTAGAATTTTTGCTATTTCAGCAGCAGGAGGAGTTGAAGGAGTTTCTTCTCTTGCCTCAGTTACCTTCGGCTCGACTACTTCAGGCCTCCTCTCAGGCTTCCTCTTTTTTGAGATTGCAGCCTTCGGTTCAGGAGCAGATTTTGTCTTCTTTGAAATCTTCTCATCCTCCTTAACCATTCTGGCAGCCTGTCTATTTAAGATACTAACAATTCTCTTTCTCTTCAAACCTTCGGCACCCTTATCAAGTCTTTCATAGTCTGGATATTCAAAATCTAGCGCGTCCATCACGTGATTCAACATTCATTTTGGCTGGGTGCTGAAGGCAGCAGTCATTAGTTGGTCCTCTTTCTTGGTATAATTACCAAGAATTTCGTTGCACATAGTTTCAATCATTTCCAACCACTCTTGGCATGGCTTCTTGAACTCTTTCTCAAACTTGAACCGGTATGGGAGCCGAACAAGTTCGTGCTTTTTACCCCCATCCTTTTTCTTGGGCATTCCCCAGCCACTAGAGGTCGGGAATACCCTGTTTGCCAAAAATTCTTGCACTAGATCCCTAGTGCTGATTTTGACCGCCACAATTCTAAATTCAACTTCAGCTACCTGGCATGGAGAGCCAAGCTGCATATGGCACAAGGGCCTTGTAATTTTGAAATTCAAAGTCAGTGGACTCATCACCATAGTCATTAGCTTCTTTCTCCTTTTCTCGTCGGTCTTCATATAAAACCACTCACTCTTCCAACCAGTTGGCTACTTAGTGCGGTAGCTGAGAACTAGTGCCTTCATATCCTTTCGATACGCAAAATTATAACAACCAAAATTCTCATGAAGGCCATCTGCCCTGGCCTTCGTCTGGTAATGCAGCTCGTGCACTCGACAGAAAGCTTCGGCATTAGGACTCATCCCTTGGCTTCGGAGGGACCAGATGTAGACACTTAGTCTAACAATTGCATTGGGTGTCAATTGATGAAGGTATATTTCAAAATGTTTAAAACCTCTCCTATTATATCATAAAGAGGGAATCGAAGCCCCGCCCTAAAGAAGCTTTTAAACACAACAACTTCATCATCCTTCGGCTTTGGAACCACTTCCTCACCAGCAAAGCAAACAAGCCTACTCTCGGCTTCACCAAAGTAACCTAATTTCTTCATTATAATCATATCATCTGCCGTCACGGTGGATCTACCAAAGTCAAGGTGACTAGGTTTTTCTGGCTTCAAAATGTTGTAATCTTCTTTGTCTTCATTACCACTTCCCTCTTCAACTGTGATTCCTTCAGCTTCAGCAGTCAGAGCACCTTCGGCAATAGGCTTTTCTGGCACAACAAGACCCGACTGCCTCATCACCTCTGATATTGGTGGTCTCAGTTATTTTGGTCTCGTCTCCCTTGCGAGACACTCTAGCAGTTGATCGCACTCTAGCCATTTCGATGTTTTCACTTTTTAACAAAGCTAATCTCAAATGATGAAGCGTTCGCTCAAGTGTGCAATGCAGAAAGCTTTGGCTACAGTTAAATTTTTTAACAGCACAACAGTGCAATGGTAATGAATGCTGTGGTAACTCCTCACCAACCCGTCTGTTTATATAGTGCTGCAGGGGAAGGTGAACCGCTAGGCCGCCCGCACTCGCTGAACGGTGGACCGTCCAGCGATTGGAATATTATAATCATTTCTTGGCAACGAGCTCAGGGAAGGTGTTTTTCGGACCTTCGACATTCCGAAGCCTTCATGTTTTTCACGGATTGAGCTTGTTACAAAAAATGATCTAGCACCGCGAATGAGCTACTGTTGGGGGTCTTCTTCTTCTTCACCGAAGGTCCTCTAAGCAAAAACACCTTCGGCAGGGCAATACATAAGAAGGTGTGACATGAAGATGTAAGCCGAAGCTACGATCGAAGGAGCTTCGGTATGGTAACATGCTAAAGACGAAGGACGATACTGACTTAAAGAGGAAAAGACTGTGTAATCCCTGTTAATTTGTATTGTAATTATAATTAGTTGCCAGGGACACAGATGTAATTTTGTCCGGGCTGTGTCCCGTGCCTATAAATAGATGATCAGTACCTCTGTACTATTCACGCTGACTTGTAATCATTCTTGCATCACTCTTGTACTTCCATCTTCTGTCAAGCCGAAGGTACAAATGTAATATAAACATTATCGATATTTATTCATATTTATAAAATGAGAATATAAATAATCTAATGATTTGATATGATTGTTTATATTCTTTATATGTTTCGTATGTTTCTATTTACATCTTTGTTCATCAAAATGATGAAGGTATGCCCTTCATGACCTTCGTTTGAGGATCATTATATCCTAAGGGAAATAATGCTTCGAAGGATGAAGGTCTCTAATCGTTAATAATTGTGTTGCTTTGTTCTTTATGTATAGCATTCGAGAACAAAGACCAACACATTCCTTACGTTTGTGGGAGCAGGGGCAGTAGGGAGAGGTGGGAGGGCAGAACCATGGTGCACAGATGGTCTACATTAGTCTTATAGAGTAGTAGAGATTATCCAAATGTTATCTAGGTGCGCTGGGTGCGCGCTAATCTCTACTATATTAAAGCACCAGTTTTGACAGTTGTCCCGCGTCAATATTTTTTAGAAAAAACCATACATTTCCTTTTATTCTACCCACAGTCCAAGCGATAAGATGATCTCTATAGGTTCGTATGCTCTGGATCCGATGGCCTCGCTCTCCTAGCTCCCTCCGCCACCGGTGGCCCTCCACGCTCATCTCTCCCGCCGACCCCAATCCACACGAAAACCCTAAACCCTCGCTACTTGGCCTCCTAGTTAACCTTCTCTCAGTGGCCCCGCTCTCGTCCCACCGCCACCGGGTGGCCCTACAGGCTCACCTCCCCTGCCAACCCTAATCCCCACGAAAACCCTAAACCCTCGCTACATGGCGGCGGCGGCTACAAGCTCTTCGTTGGCTCAGCACCATGAGGCCACCGGCTAGAGGTAGCTAACCATGACACTTTCTTTGTTTTCCATCCATTTTTGCAAGCGGACGAAGACTTATTGCTTCGATAAATCCTGTAGGACACGATGGGAGGGAGGCAGGTTCGATGGCGATGGCCGTGGGAGAGGCGGTGGCTGCAGATTTGGTAGTGATAGAAGCGACAGGGACATACATGGAGGCTGAGGGTGACTTGGGCTGTCTTTTGTTTCTGCCGTGAGGCTGAGAGGGTTTACTTAGTCGCCAAAACACCTATTGTATAATTGATCATAGGCTAACCGCACCTGGCACGACGCGTGTGGGTCACCATTAGAGATGGCAATGGGTATATCTCATACCTATACCTGCGACAAAAAATAACCACGTCAGGTCACCCATATACACTGGTGGGTATGGATTTACCTCCATACACATACTTATATGGGTATAGGTCATCCGTACCACAAGATTAAACATCTATCAAGAATACATTATACGAATATCAAGTGTATCCATCTAAATATTATTACAAAATTTCTAGCATCATTCATTCATTCATTCATCTATTCAACAACATCATGGATAATTAGATAAAGTAGCAACACTAAGATAGTACCACATAACATATACATGTTTTATTACATGGTCATCAAATAGTTGTTAAGCCTTCTATGATATTATCATCCAAAAGGTTGTTAAATAGTCAAAATGATGGATAATCGAAGTCCAAATTTACACTTTTATACAAGATATTTTATATCCATGGGTTAGTGGGTATAAGTGAGGACAGAACGTTCTAATACATATTTTAATGGGAGTAAATATCTATCGATCATCTGGTCGCGGCTAACATTGGCATCTCCGTTACTCGTTTATGCAACTGCGATGCGGCAGAGGAAGTCGCGGGCGGGCTCCATGTTTGTTGCATGGACACGTCACAGTGTCACACGTCACCCTGCCATTCTACCGTTCCGGCTGCGTGTACGGTCATAGAGGTGCACCCATGCTGCATTGCTGCTGATGCCGTTGCCCGCCATGCAGCGGCCTCGCCTCTCTTTTGGACTGCTTCCAACGGCCTTCCTGGACCTCTATCTATTAGGTTTGGGCCTTGCGCTCGTGGCCCTTGTCAGCTTCTATGCCACGGCGGAAGAGAAAAGGGAAAACCGATCGAGCCCGGTCGCCGCCCGAACCGAGCCCGGGCCCACATTATGCCACGCCCACGGGCCACGGGGCTCTCGATCCCCTCTCTCTATCTCCTTCCACTCCCTCCGCCTCCGTCATCATCCCCCAACCTCCACCCCGCCCCCGCGAATCCATCCTATTTCCGCCGATGCCGCCTTCCTCGAACCTTCGTCGCCCGCTGCACCTCCCCGCCGCGCCCCCTACAAAGCCAGCCAGCAGCTAAAAACCTCCTCATTCTCATCCACTTCCTCCCGCGCAACCGCTCTTCCCCAACTTCGCCGCCGCCATGGGCTCCTCCTACGACCCCTACCCGTCCCCGGCCGCCGACGACCTCTTCCTCTACCTCTCCGACCTCGGCCCCGCCTCGCCCTCCGCGTACCTCGACCTCCCGCCCACCCCGCAGCCTCAGCCGTACCCGCAGTCCCAGCAGCAGCAGCAGGGGAGCAAAGGCCCCACGCAGGACATGTTGCTCCCCTACATCTCCAGCATGCTCATGGAGGACGACATCGACGACACCTTCTTCTACGACTACCCGGACAACCCCGCGCTCCTCCAGGCGCAGCAGTCCTTCCTTGACATCCTCTCCGACGACGCCTCGTCCCCGACCACCACCACTGGCACCACCAACAGCAGCGCCAGCGTCAACCACTCCTCCTCCGACGCGTCCGCCAGCGCGCCGCTCACCCCAGCCGCGGTCGACTCCTACTCCCCGGCCCCCGCCGTCCAGTTCGACGGCTTCGACCTCGACCCCGCGGCCTTCTTCAGCAACGGGGCCAACTCCGACCTCATGAGCTCCGCCTTCCTCAAGGGCATGGAGGAGGCCAACAAGTTCCTGCCCTCAGAGGACAAGCTCGTCATCGACCTCGATCCGCCAGACGACCCCAAGCGGTTTGTCCTCCCCACCCGCGCCGCAGAAAACCTCGCGCCCGGATTCAACGCCGCCGCCGCCACCACCGCCCCTGCCGCCGTGGCTATGGCGGTGAAGGAGGAGGAGGTGATCCTCGCTGCGCCTGATGCCGCGCTTGGCAGCGGCGGCGTCGTCCTGGGCCGCGGTCGGAGGAACCGCTTGGACGATGACGAGGAGGACCTGGAGCTGCAGCGCCGGAGCAGCAAGCAGAGCGCGCTGCAGGGGGACGGCGACGAGCGGGACGTCTTCGAGAAGTACATCATGACCTGCCCCGAGACGTGCACGGAGCAGATGCAGCAGCTGCGGATCGCCATGCAGGAGGAGGCCGCCAAGGAGGCGGCGGTCGCCGCCGGGAACGGCAAGGCCAAGGGCCGCCGCGGTGGGCGGGAGGTGGTGGACCTGCGCACGCTGCTCGTCCACTGCGCGCAGGCCGTCGCCTCGGACGACCGCCGCAGCGCCACCGAGCTGCTCAGGCAGATCAAGCAGCACGCAAGCCCGCAGGGGGACGCCACCCAGCGCCTCGCTCACTGCTTCGCCGAGGGCCTCCAGGCCCGCCTCGCCGGCACCGGCAGCATGGTTTACCAGTCGCTCATGGCCAAGCGCACGTCCGCAGCCGACATACTCCAGGCGTACCAGCTGTACATGGCCGCCATCTGCTTCAAGAGAGTCGTCTTCGTGTTCTCGAATAACACCATCTACAATGCCGCTCTGGGCAAGATGAAGATACATATCGTCGATTACGGGATCCATTACGGCTTCCAGTGGCCGTGCTTCCTTCGATGGATAGCGGATAGGGAGGGCGGGCCACCGGAGGTGAGGATTACTGGCATTGACCTGCCCCAGCCTGGGTTCCGCCCTACTCAGCGCATTGAGGAGACAGGGCGCCGGCTCAGCAAGTATGCCCAGCAGTTTGGTGTGCCATTCAAGTACCAGGCGATTGCAGCATCCAAGATGGAGTCCATCCGCGCGGAGGATCTGAATCTCGATCCAGAGGAGGTGCTCATCGTGAACTGCCTATACCAGTTTAAGAACTTGATGGATGAGAGCGTTGTGATTGAAAGCCCAAGGGACATTGTGCTCAATAACATCAGAAAGATGCGGCCTCATACATTCATACATGCAATTGTGAATGGCTCCTTCAGTGCGCCCTTCTTCGTGACGAGGTTCCGAGAGGCTCTGTTCTTTTACTCGGCCCTGTTTGACGCTCTGGACACGACCACTCCAAGAGACAGCAACCAGAGGATGCTGATTGAGGAGAACCTTTTCGGGCGGGCTGCCCTGAATGTCATCGCGTGCGAGGGCACAGATCGGGTGGAGCGCCCTGAGACGTACAAGCAATGGCAGGTGCGGAATCAACGAGCAGGCTTGAAGCAGCAGCCGCTGAACCCTGATGTCGTGCAGGTAGTGCGGAACAAGGTCAGGGATTTATACCACAAGGACTTTGTGATCGATATTGATCACCACTGGCTCTTGCAGGGATGGAAAGGCCGCATCCTCTATGCCATCTCGACATGGGTGGCAAATGATGCCCCCTCTTACTTTTAGCTGTTTTTTTGTGACTCACTTGTCTACAACTTTAGGGGCCAGTTTGGTACGGCGCGTGCGGCGCCACGGCGTGCCTAAGCTGCGGCGCCCGAATCGGCCGCCACACCTGCGGCGGGAAAACTATGGTGCGCCGTGGCGGCTTAGTCCACGCACCAAACAGCCCCTAGGTTTAGGTATGTCATCTAGATATATCTAGTGACAAGCGTGTTCTTGGCCTAGTTAATAGCCATGGTTACTTGGACTCTGCAGTATGCCTAGTGCCCTAGTGAGAATTCAACATGTACCTGTTCTTTCCAAGGGTACATTCAGCTTCTGTGGAACATGAGTGACACACGGGGGATCCAGAAGTCAGAAGGCATACCGAAATCTGTCCTTTGATTTAATGTGGATTATATAGATGCTCATCACTCAGCCATGCTGTTGCATAGTGCTAAATATGATCTAGGTCCTGGTCTGGATAATGTTCTCCACAGCATCTGCTGTGCGTGTGACCTGTGATCAGTTCAGTCAGTTGACCAGGTTGTAATTGACACTTGTTCCTCTGTTTCCGGCGCTTACTGCGCTGTTTCAGACTTAACCATGGCTATTATGAAGTGATGAAGCGTGGGGGTTTTTTGTCTGTCTACTTTATCGCACATGGGGGAGCTCTTTCCAGGATTTATATGCCATGTGTTTGTTGATGTACATGATTCATGTTCAATGAGTTGAATCCTCTTTCCAGCCTGCATACTGGTTTGTCGCGGCGAGGAAATTATTATTATGACAGTTTATGAACTGTGGCTGATGAATTGTTCAGTAATCAGTCGTGCTGTTTGGTTCACGAAATGTAACGTAAATTGTAACGGTAATGATTCACATTCGATTCGAGTACCAGTGGTAACAAATTTGAATATGCCGATATTAGTTCTTAGTGTGATTTAGTTTCTAGTGTGATATTTAATTACGGTTGGTCACAAACAAACATGATATAACGTTATTAGTTATCCATTACGTTACAAATATGTGAGCTAAACGACACCTTATTAGGCTGTTATTACCAGGATTGCAATTATCTCTTGCTGTACTGTCTCTGCGTTTTCAGGCTACATATGGGGTTTTGTGAGGCCCATGCTGTCTTGTATGGGAGCTCTCTCCAGCCGGTGCGCATGATTAATCGGTTCATGTTCAATTAAATCCAATGTTTTTTGGCCAATATGTTGATCCAGTATAGGAAATAGATGATAGACAACCCCCTGGACCATCTAATTATTGTTTTTCTATCTCTCTTTTTATAAGCCATTGATAAGATCAGAAAAGAATTTTTTTTGACGTGGTAGAAAGGAGAGAAAGGGAGGTCTTCTAACTTGGATGTCGCGGTGTTATCATTGGGTGTCTGTTTCGGTCTTTTTTCAACTTCTGGTCATGAAGTTGTTGTAGACTGATAAACGTCTAGCTTTTAAGTCTATTTTTGAGATAATTGTTTAAGTGAGAACAGTCTAAAATGAACACAAAATTTATTAAATCATCGCGACAATAGAATACATTATTTTTTAGGTCCTAAACCCTATAAAGTCCCTCAATTTTCTCACCACATAATTCCCATTATACTTAGATTTTCCTCACAATCAGATTTTTAAAAAAGCTTGTAAAAAAACTGAAACAAACAAGCCAATAGTGTTCAAGAGCACAGTTCGGTCCCCTCGTGATGAGGTGGTTATGGCTGGCCAAAACATCCGGCTTTGGGCCCCCCTACCTATTCAAGTCTTGTTCCATCTATCTCATGTGGATGGAAAGAGAATGGAAAAATTATGAAAGATTTTGATTTGTTTGAAATTTAAATTTATATGAATTGAGAGCAAAACGAACAAACCCTCACATGGCAGATAAAATCAGTGCCTTTTCCCCCTCCATGGCAGCTGTCTGTACTGAAGCATTGTTCCGGTGTGACCGATGGCTGCAGTTTCAAAGCGAAGATTTAAAAAAGAGGACGGTGCAGGAAGCTCTTCTAGGCAGAAGTTGGAACTTTAACAGCGGATGCCTTGAACAGCTTGGAATTACAGCCGGGATATTGTCCAGCGATCACTGATCAGGCGACACCTTTCATCAGGATGATTTGCTGATGTACAAACAGACAGACAAACAAGTGTGTTCTCATGGTCAATGTGCTTACGACTGACCATCCACTGCTTTCGCTTGCCACCAGTTCACCCTTTTCCGCACGTTTGTAATCGCGCGCGCGCGAGAGAGAGAGGCAGTGTACGGCTTGTCTTCCTCAGTTCTCACGTTTGCAATAGCGTTACCCCTGCACCTCTCTCTGCTGAATTGTTGAGCAAGGCATCGGTTTCCATTTCACCTCCAATCAGGAGGAGATTTGTGATGCTTCCATGTCGTGACGTCAGTGCTCCCATCACCCCAACCCCCATTCCAGCAGTTTATTAAAGTTTAGAATTCGTCAAAGTAGTCAGGGTTCAGGTTTGTTGTGAGATTAATGTATGTCAGAGGAAAAATAGAATAGCATTAGTGGCGGATACGGGCAGAGCAGGAGGTGATCTTGGAGCTCAGCTAGCTGCTGGACAAAGGGCCGTTGAAAACACACAATAGGTTAGGGGGATGCGAGGATATCGTCGAAGATCCTTGCACATGGCACTGACTGAGCTAGTGAGACCTAGACTGTCTTTGTCTTTGAGACGAATCTACCGATTATATTAATACGATAGAGTTTAAAAGACGTATTAGCTAGGTTCTTCGTCGAGAGGACATACACGAGATTAATAAGAGAACAAATATGCAGCTTTGGATTGTATGAGCAGCCGAGAATAAATATATAGTACTAGAAAAAAGCAAGAAAGAAAAAATAATACATTGTTAGATTATATTTTACGAAGGTCTAATCCTCGAGAATAAACATATTACCAAAAAAATTATTTGTTATTACATGTTATGGAGACCTAATGGTCTAGATTTAGTTTATATATTCCACATAAATAGTACTCATAGTTAGATTTTACTTAAAAACCTTTTAAAAAAATACGATTAAACTTATTATAATTTAATAGGTCCACATATCCTAAAAAATACCACTTAAATTATAATGATTTAATAGATCCGCCCATTCTAAATTGGATTTTTTGATGATCTAGCTGTGTATAGGGCGGACCAAGCACTTAAGGCTTTATTTAGGTACTCTAGTATTTACCTCAATATACATATGGATTGAGGTAAACACTAGAGTACCCAAACAAAGCTTAAATGTTCTTTATGAGATTAATTACCTAGTAAGTTGATGGTCCGGTCCACAAACATGTCTAAAGACATGAAACAAGTTGACATGTTCTACAAAAAAAAAAACTACTGACCTAATCGAACTAAGGCCTCGTTTGATTCCAGATGACTAAACTTTAGTTATCTTTAGTCACTAAAGAACCAAACATGATGACTAAAAAGGACCGACTAAACATGAGACGAATCTACCGATTATATTAATACAATAGAGTTTAAAAGACGTATTAGCTAGGTTCTTCGTCGAGAGGACATACACGAGATTAATAAGAGAACAAATATGCAGCTTTGGATTGTATGAGCAGCCGAGAATAAATATATAGTACTAGAAAAAAGAAAGAAAGAAAAAAACATTGTTAGATTATATTTTACGAAGGTCTAATCCTCGAGAATAAACAGAGTACTAAAAAACTATTTATTATTACATTTTGTGGAGATCTAATGGTCTAGATTTAGTGTTATATCTTTCCACATAAATAGTACTCATAGTTAGATTTTACTTAAAAACCTTTTTAAAAAATACGATTAAAATTATTATAATTTAATAGGGTCCACGTATCCTAAAGAAATACCATTTAAGGCTTTATTTGTGTACTCTAATATTTACCTCAATACACATGGATTGAGGTAAACACTAGAGTACACAAACAAAACTTAAATGTTCTTTATGGGATTAATTACCTAGTAAGCTGATGGTCCGGTCCACAAACATGTCTAAAGACACAAAATAAGTTAACATGCTCTACAAGAAAAAAAAACTACTGACCTAATCGAACTAAACTTTAGTTACCTTTAGTCACTAAAGAACTAAACATAATGACTAAATACGAGTGACTAAAGTTTAGTCCTTTAATCATCAATAGGATGACTAAAAAAAGACAAAAAGTAGATTTTCCACCTCTTACCCTGCCGTGGCTCAAGTACCGAGACCCACACGTGGTGGGCGCCTAGTGCATGACGAGTAGGGATGACAATGGGCACGGGTATGGGTAAATAACCACGGATAATTATCCATTGGATATAGGTATGGTAGAATTTGATATCCACGGGTACAGTTATGAATATAATAAGGTATCCGCGGATATTTTTTTCACGGGTATGGATATCCAGAATCCATACCCGTTACCCAATGGATATCTAACATGTGGGCCATCCGGATTTATATATTATCATAAATTCTTATTTTTCAATTTTTATCCATAACATGTTGTTTGGTGCTGAAATTATTATTTAATGCTATTGGAATGATAATTATTTTGAAATGTAATAAAATTGTTGTTTGGTGTTTAATGCTAAAATTGTAGTGGGCGGGCGGGTAACGGGTATCCACTGGATAGCGGATACCCGGCGAGTACGGGTATGGATACAGATCCATACCCACGAACGTTTATGGGTACGGATATGAGTTGAGTTTTTTCTCGCGGGTATGGATTCGCGAACTATATATCCGTGTAATACTCGCCCGATTGCCATCCCTAATGACGAGTGCCTAGTGCATGGCGGGCTCCTGGTGCATGTATTGATTAAGGGTAAAATTGTCAATATACATATTAATTAATGCTATTTAGTCAAGTTTATTCACTGAAATCAAACAGAAGATATGATATTCTAGTGACTAAACTTTAGTCAGACGACTAAAGAAATCAAACAATGCCTAAATAAATATAGAATTACAATTTTTTTTTTGCCTTAGCGACCGACTTATATGCGTACCCTCAGGACTATATAAACAGAGACATAACACTTCTCTTGTAATATATCATAATCGGCAATCTGATGCAAGGCATAATGCCACACACATTACATAGTGTATTATTTCGCTATCCAGCCGTATGAACCTATATAAACCATTGTCCCACATTCACAATGAATATCGTTTGACCTTTTTCTTCGTGGGAAGGTACACCAGTGGGAACAATAGCAATAGGTGACATGCATATCATGTGTAAGATTTGGAGTTCACTAGAGTTAATAATGGTTCTTTAATTTATTTTGGAAGTTTCAATAGGCAGACGGATAGATGTTAGCGCAATGACGAAGCCAACCGACGACAATATTTTTCAGGTAAAAAAAAGAACTACATATTCAGAGGAGAGAATGCACAAGATGACTAAAAAAACAAGACCAAGAAACTAAAGAATTTGTAAAAGACTTGGAGATTTGTTTGATTGAATAGTTGAGCTCACCAAAAAGAGCCGGCCGGGCTATGACACCTTGTCCTGCCATCGATAATGCAATGCACAACTATGGAATATTAGGCGCAAAAAAAGAAAAAGAAAAACAAGGAACATGCCAATATATACCTACGACTAATATAATATATAACAAATAAATTAAAGAAAACTACTAAAAATATTTTTTAAGTAATAAAAAGCTAAATCTTATCTTATCTTACTCGGGTACCGTAATTAGGGGTACCCCCAACACTCCTAAACACGGTTGGTAACCACCATCAGCACAAACCGCAAAGACTGATGGACGCGTTTCAGGTCAAGGCTTCGTCTACCCAAGGGGAGCGATCTCGCCCTGCCTGAGCCCAGCCTCGGGCGGGAACTATAGTCCCGGGCGAAGTTACGTCTCGCCCGAGAGCCTCCTCAGGCAGTGGGTGCACCCTCGGCACGCCCGAGGCCCAGCTCGAGCAGGCTTCGTCGAGAAGCAACCTTGGCCAAATCGCCTCTCCAACCGACCGTATCACAGGCGCATTCAATGCGAGGATCGCCTGACACCTTATCCTGACACACGTGCCTCAGTCGGCAAGGTCGAAGTGACCGCAGTCACTTCACCCTTTCGCTGACCGACCTGACAGGAAAACAGCGCCGCTCGCTCTGCTCCGACTGCTGTGCCACCCACCAGGGTGAGGCTGACAACAGCCAAGTTCAGCCTCAGGCGCAACAGGAAGCTCTGCCTCGCCCGACCTTAGGCCTCGGCCTCGGGAGGAGGTCTCCTCGCCCGACCCCAGGGCTCGGCCTCAATCTCGGCCTCGGAAGGTGGTATCCGCCTCGCCCGACCTCAGGGCTCAGCCTCAACCTCGGCCTTGGGAGGAATCGCGTCCTCACCCGACCCCGGTCTCGGCCTCAGGAGAAGTCTCTGCCTCGCCCGACCTTGGGCTCAGACCGACCGCGCCACGGGGGTTACATCATTACCCTACCCCTAGCTAGCTCAGGCTACGGGGGAACAAGACCGGCGTCCCATCTGGCTCGCCCTGGTAACAAGTAATGATGGCCCCCCGCGTGCGTCCATGACGACGGTGGTTCTCAGCCCCCTACGGAAGCAAGGAGACGTCAACAAGATCCCAGCAGCACGGACAACTGTGCTTCTACAGGGCTCAAGCACTTCTCCGACGGCCACGTTATCGCCTACACAGGGCTCAAGCACTTCTCCGACAGCCATGTTGGCATATACGCAGGGCTCAGGCACTTCCCTGCCAGACACGTTAGCGCCTAGCTACACCCCCACTGTACATCTGGACCCTCTCCTTGCATCTATAAAAGGGAGGTCCAGGGCCTTCATGCGGAGGGTCGCGCGGGAGAACGAGCTAACGAACAGGCTCACTCTCTCTCTCTCTCTCTCTCGCGAACGCTTGTAACTCCTACTACGAGCACACCCCCCTGGCGCGGGATAATACGAGCCGCGTTTTCCCTTGTGTTCCATCTCGCGCCAACCCATCTGGGCTGGGACGCGCAACGACAAATTTACTCGTCGGTCCAGGGACCCCCCGAGGTCGAAACGCCGACAGTTGGCGTGCCAGGTAGGCGCCTGCTGCGTGTTAACGAACAACTTCCCGTTGAAGTTCCAGATGGGTAGTCTTCAGCAACCTCTTCAGCCCAGGACGGTGCTCAGCTTCGGGAGTCTCGAGTTCATGTCCCTCGACGGCAGCTACGACATGGTACTCCTCCCCCCGCAGCGCGACAGCAACAACGACGGCCGTCAGCTCGCCCGGCGGCGGCGAACTCGACGACGTCTTCCCCCCGTGGCGAAAGAGCAGCATCCGGGTTTGCCTCGCCACCCTCCTCGCCGTAGAAGGAGGAGACGGGGCAACCGTGGCCATGCAGGAGGCGGCGCCTCGTCGGCTGTCGAGCGAGTCGACGACACCGACGCCCCAGCGGGGGACATGTCGGGCGTTGTCCTCGCGCTTGAGACAACGACGGATGTCGTTTCCTCGCAACGTGCCAACCCCAAGCAGACAGATGACGCCAGCACACTCGCGAAGGGCTTGCTGGGCGTTAGCCTCGTACCTGAGATAACGGTGCAGTCCGTCCCCGAAGAGACATTGTCACCATCTATCGATCAAGAGGTACCGTCCGTTTTCCACCCTGTGCCTTTTAGATTCAGCTTCGATCCACTAAGCGACCCCGCTTCGGTGAGCGCTTTTGTAAAGGCATACCCTAACCTTCCGGGGTACCATATGTGGTCATCTTGAGACCGACTGACGGCCGTCTCAACCTACGGACCCCCGGGTTCCGAGGAAGAGGACGGTCCCGAAACCGTTTGGGATTTCTCCGGGCTCCACGATCCCGGTGCCGTGCGAGACTTCATGACCGCATGTGACTACTGCCTCTCCGATTGCTCCGATGATGGCCACAGCCTTGACGACGAAGGTTGTGGCCCAAGTCGCGAATGTCTCCACGTCGATCTAGGGGGTCATGACGAAGGCAACCACCTCGGTATGCCGGAGGATGACGATCCCCTAGGCCTGCTTCTCGCGTTGACATCCTGCGGGAGCTAGCTGTGGTCCCAGTCCCTGCGGGGGGTCAGGACACACAGCTCGAGCAAATCCGCGAGATGCAGGCCAAGCTCGATGAGGAAGCAGGGCAACTTGTGCAGCTTCGACAAAACATCGGGCAGGAGTGGGCAGGCCGAGCACTCGCCGGAGAAGCGCGTCATCAGGCCCGGGACGTTCAGCGCCGTGTCGTTGACGATGCCAGGGCAAGGCTACCCCTGGCCTCCAGCGGGGTCGGCTAGAATCTGACTGCAGCGGCAATACTGCTCCGAGCAATGCCGGAGCCATCCACCACCGAGGGGCGGCGTATCTAGGGATAACTCAAGAATCTCCTGGAGGATGCCGCGGTCCGACGGACCGAAAGCTCTGCCTCCCGAAGGCAAGGGTGCCCCCCGGAGCACCGCGCAACGACTTTCCAACTCATGCGGGAGGCCTCGGTCCACATCAGGCGCACGCGGGACGCGATGCCTGCAGCCCCGGGTCGCCTCGGCAACGAGCACCACCGCCGCGACCGTCGAGCCTGCCTTGACAAGAAGGTGCGCCGAGGCTACCACCCCAGGCGTGGGGGACGCTACGACAGCGAGGAGGATCGGAGCCCCTCGCCCGAACCACCGGGTCCGCAAGCCTTCAGCCGGGCCATACGACGGGCGCCGTTCCCGACCCGGTTCCGGGCCTCGACTACCATCACCAAGTACTCGGGGGAAACAAGGCCGGAGTTGTGGCTTGCGGACTACCGGCTGGCCTGCCAGCTGGGAGGGACGGACGATGACAACCTCATCATCCGCAACCTCCCCCTGTTCCTCTCCGACGCCGCCCGGGCCTGGTTGGAGCATCTGCCTCCCGCGTAGATCTCCAACTGGGACGACCTGGTCAAGGCTTTCGCTGGAAACTTCCAGGGCACGTACGTGCGCCCTCGGAACTCGTGGGATCTCCGAAGCTGCCGCCAGCAGCCAGGGGAATCCCTGCGAGATTACATCCGACGGTTTTCAAAGCAGTGCACCGAGCTGCCCAACATCACCGACTCGGATGTCATCGGGGCGTTCCTCGTTGGCACCACTTGCCGCGACCTGGTGAGCAAACTGGGCCGCAAGACTCCCACCAAGGCGAGCGAGTTGATGGACATCGCCACCAAGTTCGCCTCTGGGCAGGAGGTGGTCGAAGCCGTCTTCCGAAAGGACAAGCAGCCTTAGGGATGCCAGCAGGAAGACTCAAGGCGTCCGCCCAGCGGGGCACGAAGAAGAAGGCGAAAAAGAAGTCACAAGCAAAGCGCGACGCCGCCGACGCAGATCTTGTCGCTGCTGTCGAACACAGGAACCCTCGGAAGCCTCCCGGAGGGGCCAACCTGTTCGACAAGATGCTCAAGGAGTCGTGCCCCTATCACCAGGGTCCCATCAAGCACACCCTTGAGGAATGTGTCATGCTTCGGCGCTACTTCCATAAGGTCGGGCCACCGGCGGGAGATGGCAAAGGCCAAGACAACAACAAGAAGGAGGGCGACAAGGCAGAGGAGTTCCCCGAGGTCCACGACTGTTTCATGATCTACGGTGGGCAAGTGGCGAACGCCTTGGCTCGGCACCGCAAGCAGGAGCGCCGGGAGGTCTGCTCGGTAAAGGTGGCGGCGCCAGTCTACCTAGACTGGTCCGACAAGCCCATCACCTTCGACCAAGGCGACCACCCCGACTGCGTGCCAAGCCCAGAAAAGTACCCGCTCGTTGTCGATCCCGTCATCGGCAACGCCAGGCTCACCAAGGTCCTCATGGACGGAGGCAGCAGCCTCAACATCATCTACGCTGAGACCCTCGGGCTCTTGAGGATCGATCTGTCCACGATCCGGGCTGGTGCGGTGCCCTTTCACAGGATCATCCCCGGGAAGCGCGTCCTGCCCCTTGGGCAACTCGATTTGTCTGTCTGCTTTGGAACTCCCTCTAACTTCCGCAGAGAAACCCTCACGTTCGAGGTGGTCGGGTTCCGAGGGACCTACCACGCGGTGCTGGGGAGACCGTGCTACGCCAAGTTCATGGCCGTCCCCAACTACACGTACCTCAAGCTCAAGATGCCAGGCCCCAACGGGGTCATCACCGTCGGATCCACGTACCGACACGCGTACGAATGCGACGTGGAGTGCGTGGAGTACGCTGAGGCCCTCACCGAGTCCGAGGCCCTCATCGCCGACCTGGAGTGCCTCTCCAAGGAGGTGCCTGATGAGAAGCGCCACGCCGGCAACTTCGAACCGGCTGAGGCGGTTAAGTCCGTCGCCCTCGACCCCAGCAACGACGCCTACAAGCAAGTCCAGATCGGCTCCGAGCTCGACGCCAAATAGGATGCAGTGCTCATCGACTTTCTCCATGCAAACGCCGAAGTTTTTGCGTGGAGTCCTTCGGACATGCCCGGTATACCGTGGGATGTCGCCGAGCACTCACTGGATATTCAAGCCGGTTCCCGAACCGTGAAGCAGCCTCTGCGCCGTTTCGACGAAGAAAAGCACAGAGCCATAAGCGAGGAGGTCCACAAGATGATGGCCACATGGTTCATCAAAGAGGTATTCCATCCCAAATGGTTAGCTAACCCTGTGCTTGTGAAAAAGAAAGGTGGGAAATGGAGGATGTGCGTAGACTACACTGGTCTAAACAAAGCATGTCCGAAGGTTCCCTACCCTCTGCCTCGCATCGATCAAATTGTGGACTCCACTGCTGGGTGCGAAACCCTGTCATTCCTCGACGCCTACTCAGGGTATCACCAAATCAAGATGAAAGAGTCCGACCAGCTCGCGACTTCTTTCATCACACCTTTTGGCATGTACTGTTATACTACTATGCCATTTGGCTTGAGGAATGCAGGTGCAACATACCAAAGGTGCATGAACCACGTGTTCGGACAGCACATCGGCCGAACGGTCGAGGCCTACATCGATGACATCGTTGTCAAGACGAGGAAAGCCTCCGACCTCCTCTCTGACCTTGAAACGACATTCAAGTGTCTGAGAGCGAAAGGCGTGAAACTCAATCCCGAGAAGTGTGTCTTCGGAGTCCCCCGGGGCATGCTCCTGGGGTTCATCGTCTCCGAGCGGGGCATCGAGGCCAACCCGGAGAAAATCGCGGCCATCACCAACATGGGGCCTATCAAAGATTTGAAAAGAGTACAAAGGGTCATGGGATGCCTTGCGGCTCTGAGCCGCTTCATCTCGCGCCTCGGCGAAAAAGGCCTGCCCTTATACCGCATCTTAAGGAAGGCCGAGCACTTCACTTGGACCCCCGAGGCCGAGGAAGCCCTTGGAAACTTAAAGGCGCTCCTTACAAACGCGCCCATCTTGGTGCCCCCCCGCTGCAGGAGAAGCCCTCTTGATCTACGTAGCCGCAACCACTCAGGTGGTCAGCGTCGCGATCGTAGTCGAGAGATGAGAAGAAGGGCATGCGCTGCTCGTCCAGAGGCCGGTCTACTTCATCAGTGAAGTGCTATCCGAGACCAAGATCCGCTACCCGCAAATTCAGAAGCTACTCTACGAGTAATCCTGACACGGCGAAAGTTGCGACACTACTTCGAGTCTCATCCGGTGACTGTGGTGTCATCCTTCCCCCTGGGGGAGCTCATCCAGTGCCGAGAGGCCTCGGGTAGGATAGCAAAGTGGGCAGTGGAGCTTATGGGCGAGACAATCTCGTTCGCTCCTCGGAAGGCCATAAAGTCCCAAGTCTTGGCGGACTTCGTGGCTGAATGGGTCGACACCCAATTGCCAACAGCTCTGATCCAACTGGAACTTTGGACCATGTACTTCGATGGGTCGCTGATGAAAACAGGAGCAGGTGTTGGCCTGCTCTTCATCTCACCCCTCGGGAAGCATCTCCGCTACGTGCTACGCCTCCATTTCCTGGCGTCAAACAACGTGGCCGAGTACGAGGCTCTGGTTAATGGGTTGCACATCACCGTCGAGCTAGGGGTTCGGCGCCTCGACGCTCGCGGCGACTCGTAGCTTGTCATTGACCAAGTCATGGAGAACTCCCACCACCGCGACCGGAAGATGGAGGCCTATTGCGACGAAGTTCGACGCCTGGAAGACAAGTTCTACGAGCTGGAGCTCAACCACATCGCTCGACGGTACAACGAGACTACGGATGAGCTGGCGAAAATAGCCTCGGGGCGGACAATGGCTCCCCCTGACGTCTTCTCCAGAGACATACATCAACCCTCCGTCAAGATCGACGACACGTCCGAGCCCGAGGAGGCCTCGTCCCAGCCCGAGGTATCCTCGGCCGCCGAGGGTGAGGCCTTGCGCATCGAGGGAGCACGGAATGGGGTCACGCCGAACCGAAACTGGCAGACCCCGTACCTGCAATATCTCCACCGAGGAGAGCTACCCCTCGACAAGGCTGAAGCTTGGCGACTGGCGCGGCGCACCAAGTTATTCGTCTTACTAGGTGATGAAAAGGAGCTATACCATCGCAGCCCCTCAGGCATCCTCCAACGATGCATACCTTTCGCCGAAGGACAGGAGCTATTGCAAGAAATACACTCGGGGGCTTGCGGTCACCACGCAGCACCTCGGGCCCTCGTGGGGAACGCCTTCCAACAAGGTTTCTACTAGCCGACTGTGGTGGCCGACGCCACTAGGTTTGTGCGCTCTTGCAGAGGGTGTCAATTCTACGCAAGGCAGACGCACCTGCCCGCTCAGGCCCTGCAGACAATACCCATCACTTGGCCGTTTGCTATGTGGGGTCTGGACCTCGTCGGTCCCTTGCAGATGGCACCCGGGGGCTTCTCGCACCTGCTAGTCGCCATCGACAAATTCTCCAAGTGGATCGAGGTCCGACCCCTAACCAGCATCAGGTCCGAGCAGGCGGTGGCGTTCTTCACCAACATCATCCATCGCTTTGGGGGTCCCGAACTCCATTATCACCGACAACGGCACGCAGTTCACTGGGAAGAAGTTCCTGGACTTCTGCGAGGACCACCACATCCGTGTGGACTGGGCCGCTGTAGCTCACCTCATGACGAATGGGCAGGTGGAGCGTGCCAACAGTATGATTCTACAGGGACTTAAACCAAGGATCTACAACGACCTCAACAAGTTTGGCAAGCGGTGGATGAAAGAGCTACCCTCGGTGGTCTGGAGTCTGAGGACGACGCCGAGCTGAGCCACGGGTTTCTCGCCGTTCTTTCTAGTCTATGGGGCTGAGGCTATCTTACCCACAGACTTAGAATACGGTTCCCCGAGGACAAAGGCGTACGATGACCGAAGCAACCAGACCAGCCGAGAAGACTCACTGGACTAGCTGGAAGAGGCTCGGAACGTGGCCTTACTACACTCGGCGTGGTATCAGCAGTCTCTGCGACGCTACCACGCCCGAGGGGTTCGACCCTGAGGCTTCCAGGTGGGAGACCTGGTACTTTGACTGCGACAAGATGCCCGAGGGCGCCACAAGCTCACTCCTCCCTAGGAAGGGCCGTTCATCATCGCCAAGATTTTGAAGCCTGGAACATACAAGCTGGCCAACGACCAAGGCGAGGTCTACAGCAACGCTTGGAACATCCAACAACTACGTCGCTTTTACCCTTAAGATGTTTCAAGTCGTTCATATTCCTCATTTCTCTTTACATACACAAATAAAGTCTAACCGTCAAGGAAGGGTCAGCCTTGCCTCGGCAAAGCCCGACCCTCCCTCTGGGGCTAGAAGGGGGGAACCCCCTCTGTGTCTTCCTCGGAAATTTTTTTTCTACCAAGAAAGATTTTCTACCAAAACGACTTTCGTGCCTTCTCGACTATATCGATAACAGAATCCTGCAAACGGGTAAGAGTGTGCGTAAGCGGCAAGGTCGACTGAGCCGAGGGACTCCTACGCCTCTGGGATACGGATACCTCACTCATCACCTTCCGCAAAAAGTAACTCTCGCTCGGGTAAGCAATTCTGCTACCGACGAACAAGTCCTGATACTCGAAACGGGAGGAAAGGAAACACAACTTCATAACATAACGATAAAAGTGTTTAGGCCTCAGCGGCCACGAGAAACACACACACGCTGCAGACAAACTGTTCCAGCAGGATCAGACATTGGCAGGGCCACCCTCGGCGTCGTCTCCACCCTCGGCAAGATCTGGCCCGGCCCCAGACGGCGACGCAGGCGGAAGGATCTCCACCTCAAAGGAGGACGCCAGCATCGCGCTTGGGCCCGCCGCGGCCGTGTCAAGCCTCTGGACCTCGGCCAACGCCGCCTCATCTTCGTCGGGTAGGCAGTACCCCTCACTGACCCGCTCCAGATCCACATCGTAGTGGGAAGCAAGCACGACGAAGGCCCGCCTAACGCCGTGGTGCAGTGCCCCACGGAGTCTGCTGCGCACATGGCCGCCCAAGGCCCGCAGGTGACTCTGGGGGGAGCTACCCGAGGGGACGTCGTCAAGGTCAAAGGCCCGGCAAAAGTCCGAGATGGCCTCGGACATAGCCACGTGGTCGGCCTCCTTCTGCTCGGACGCCTAGGCGAGCGCCTTGACGGACTCTGCAGGGAGCCAAACAAAATTCTTCAGACACGGGCTGAAGAATGAGGCTGAATCGAGGTCACAAAGCGTTCGAAACATACCTTCAGCCCGGGCGCGCTCCGGCGAGGCCACGGCCTGGGCAGACCCCACGGCTACGGCCAGGTCCTCCGCAAGGGTCTCGGCCCGAGCGGACGCCTCGGCTAGCTACTCCGTAGCCTGAGCCAGCTGACCCCTAAGGGCTTCAGCCCGGCCCACGGCCTCGACAGCTTGGCTCCGAGATTGGTCCCGCTCGCCGATGACCTGGCCAAGCTCTAGCTACCGCTGCTGCATCTCCGTCCGTGCCAACGCCGCCTCTGCCCGCGCCGCCGCTACCTCCGACTTCAGCTCATCACGGAGTAGCCGAAGGTCCGCCACCTCGGTGCTCCGTTGGGCGAGGCGTTCATTAGCCTCGGCAAGCACGGCCCTCTGGGACCGCAGTGAATCCCAGACACCGCTCTCGCGGTGGATGAACAATGACTTGGCGGTGCTCACATCCGCCAGTTCCTGAGGAAGGAAAGCAGGGTATTACAAAGAATGCCCTGGTCACACAAGGTGTATGCCTAAAATCCTTACCTGGAGGACCCTAGGAACATCCCTGGAAAGGATCTCTATGGTCGACCGAAGCGACCCCATCGCCGCCTCGGCATACTCAGGGAGCTCATCCCAAGACTGCTCCTCCCGCTCGTCGTTGAGGAAGAGGGGTTCCGAGGCGCCGCAGCTCCAGAACCGGAACGCCGGCCCACACCACTCATTGGGGTTGCGCCGCTTGGGGATAAGGACGCTGCTCCCCAAGACGGGCCGCGGTTCTGCGCGACCCTCCCCCAAGGCGTCGGGTCCCCCTGCAGTCGACGCTTCGGGTACCATCGCTGTCGACGTGCTGGGCCTCCCCTCGGCCAAGGAGGCGGGCCCCTGATCACCGACCTCGGCAACGGCGGCCGCCCTCTTCTTGTGGCCGAGACTAGGGAGGTCGGGGGCGACCTCGAGCAGCGGCACCTCAGCCATCCCGACGTCAGGAGCGACGGCCCCGGCAGGAGACGACGTCGGCGCCAGCAACAGGTCAGGCGGGCTTAGGGCCACGACCGCGTTAGCAGTCTCCTCCGGCACGATGGCCGCCCCGACAGAAGGGTCGGCCCGGGGGACTTGCCCCATGGCAACTCGTGCCGCCTGGACCCCCCGCTCGAGGGCGCTTTGCGCGGAGGCCAGCCAACTGGCCTGGTGCGCCGCGGCACCAGCTGCAGAGGCCAGCCCCGTCTTAAGGGCCTTCCTGGGGGCCAGACCAGTCGAGCTCTGTCTCCGCTTGCTAAAAGAAGGAGAGAAGACAAGATCAAGACACACGGAGGAAAAAACCAAAGCAGAGGTATCCTCGGATACTTACCCACTTCGGACCAGGGCCAATCGTGCCTGCGAAGAGGCCCCTCGGGCCTCGGCCCTCGCAGGCGCTGCCAACTCTGGCGCCGCCTCCACCTCGGGCGCCCGAGGCGCCAAAGGAGCGGCCCGCCCAGGCGTCGTCACGATGGCCAAAGGACCAACTTCCTGTGCAGCCGGCACAGGCGACTACTCTTGGGGGACAGGCAGATCGACCTGACTCCCCAGAGTCACCTCAACTACCTCAGCCAAGGGGTCAAGTACCCCCTTGGCCTGCCCCCGCTCCTCGGACCAGGACCTTGATGTCCCGGCCCCAGATTCTGATGGCGCCAACCCACTTGGAGGCCAAGACGGGCCGCCATGTCGTCACCCTCGTCATCATCATCGTCATCGTCATCATTGTCAGGCGTCTCCAGCGACGGCTCCCTCGAGAGCCTGTCCCTCTCCTGCCTCCGACGACGCCTCTCCAAGGCTTCCCGAGCCCGCATCCGCTCGCGGGCCCGGGCCTTTTCTGCGTCCTTCTTCTCTTTTTTCTTCTCCGCGGTGACCCTCCGCGCGGCTCGGTCCACCGCGTCCTCCGGGACCGGTGGCAGGGAGGGCTTGTAAAACCCCAACCCCTGGAGACGAACGGAAATCCCGATGGTAAGAATCAAAGGCAACTCGGCGCAAAATAGGAGAAGGAGCGGACACTCACCAGGGACACGTACCCACGCTCGGGACGCATCAAGGGCTGGGTAAGGGCGCCGGCATCCAGCCTCCCTACCATGCCCGCTACCCGCCTG
Source organism: Zea mays (assembly GCF_902167145.1). Classification (NCBI taxonomy): domain Eukaryota; kingdom Viridiplantae; phylum Streptophyta; class Magnoliopsida; order Poales; family Poaceae; genus Zea; species Zea mays. Next base: position 159,363,693 of record NC_050096.1, read on the forward strand.
CGGAGGTCGTCGGCGGAGAGGGAAGTCGAGGACATCTGCGAACCCTCCAAATCAATCCCCGGCTTCATCTCCGAAAGCGGCAACCGCCGCTCTGCCAAAGGAAGCACCCTCCGGCGATGGATGGTGGCAACCACCCCCGCAGCGGTGAGCCCCCCATCTCGTAACCTCTGCAAGGCCTCCAGAAGAGGCTGGAGCTTCTCCTGTTTCTCGTGCATGGCCCCCCAACGCCAGTTGCTGCCGGCGGCGGTCACCACTCGCTGAGAGAACGATAGGAGCCTTCCGTCGTCGTTCCGGAGGTAAAACCACCGGCGCTGCCACCCCTTGTTCGAAGACACAAGGATGGCAGGGATGTACAGCTGCGCGCGCCCCGGCCTCAGCTGGAGGGTGCAGCCACCGGCCCGCACCGCCATACGGACCTTCTTCGCCTCCGTCGTCGAGGCAAAGAGCTCCGCGGAGAAGATATGGGTCCATAGATCCTAGTGGGGGTCAATCCCCAAAAAACCCTCGCAAACCGCCGCGAAGATGGCCGCTTGTGCGATGGAGTTGGGGTTGAAGTTGTGCAGCTCCACCCCGTAGTAGTGCAGGAGCGCCCGCATGAAACGGCTCGCTGGCACTTCGAACCCCCGCTCGTGGAAGGAGACGAAACTGACCACATACCCCAGTGGCAGAGTCAGGTCGGCCTCGCTCGTAGGGGCCATCCACTCCGGATGCGGGTCACCGGAGAGGGGACAGTGCAAACCATCGACGACAAGGGCCTCCAGATTGTCCACTGTGACGGTGGAGAAAGGCCACGGATCGCGCGGCGGAACGACGGTCACCTTGTCAGCCATCGCTGAACGAAAGGGGTGGAGGCGGAGGGGACAAGGTGCGCGGTTTCCTTTTCTCTGGCTATTCTCTTAGGTTGCGGAAACCAAAGCAGAAGGCAAGCACAAATGGCAGAGTAAAGAAACACCGCCGGCCCCTCTTCCGGGTATATAAAGGCCTGGGCGAGATCCATTCAAAACTTCGCCCGAACCCGCCCCGAAATTCAAACTCGGAGGCGAAACGCCCGTTCCTCGAATGACTCGCGCACGCGCAACGGCCGCCCCGCAAATCGCCCGTCCCGTCGCATTAACTCCTCGGCAGGGCAAGCGACACCTTTGGCAGGCGAAGCGGGCGTCGTTTCACCTCTGCCATGATGACCGCGTCAAAAAAGGTGCGCCACACCGTTTAAATTCATATCCTTTTCCTCTTCCCCTTTCTCTCTCTTGCTACAGGGACCAGGAAAGGGGATATTTCGAAAGGGATCCTTCTCCGCGAAGGAAGCAGGCCCCGAGCCCTCCTACTAATCAGGGGTTTGAAGGCTAGCCCCTCGGAAGGGTTCGACAACCGCCCCAGAGCACTAGGGCTTCAAGCTCATTACTGATCAGGGGTTTGAAGGCTGGCCCCTCGGAAGGGTTCGACAGCCGCCCCAGAGCACTCGGGCTTCAAGCTCATTACTGATCAGGGGTTCGAAGGCTGGCCCCTCGGAAGCGTTCGACAGCCGCCTCAGAGCACTCGGGCTCCGCGCCCACTATTGATCAGGGGTTCGAATGCTGGCCCTCGGAAGGGTTCGACAGCCGCCCAGAGCACACAGAGCGAGGGATGACTCTGGGTACGTCCGTTACATGGCCGAGGCTCGGGCTACGCTCCCGAGGTACCCTAGGACATTTCCAAGACCAGCAGGAGCGATTTTGTAACGGAATCCCATCAGAGGGAGGCATCGAGCCCTCGGACCCTATCGAATGGGTTCGGGTCCGGCAAATCACCTGCAGGTACTTTTGGAGCGCGCCTCTGGGCCACTAGCCGACCCTTATCGAACGGGGCACGGGCGTCCACTCGGATCACCCGTTAGCAACTCACTGGAGACACCATGTTCGGCGCCCTCCAAGGGCAACATGGCGCTTTCCCCCCTTCCTCCTTGTGGAAAGGCGACGAAGGGGCGTATAATAAAAGTCGAGACAGTCCTTGATCGTCCTCTCGCTCCGTGCAGAGGCTCGGGGGCTGCTCTCGCAATCCGGCTACGGCCAAACCGTTGACAGCGTCAACAAACTAGCCTAAAAACTCGGAACCTGACCATGCACCCGGACTACGACTAGGCCGCATGAGGGAGCGACAAGGCCGGCCGAGACATCGCGAAAAGCATTAAGACCTCAGAGGAGTCAAACCACTCCTCCGAGGCCTCACGGGCTACACCCGGCGGGTGCGCTCGCGCGCACCCACCAGAACAAAGTGTAACCGAGAAAGGCCGGTCCCCTCGCAAAAAAGTGCGTCAAAGCCTCCAAGCGAGTACCAACACTCCCTTTGAGGCTCGGGGGCTACTGTCGGGTACCGTAATTAGGGGTACCCCCAACACTCCTAAACACGGCTGGTAACCACCATCAGCACAAACCGCAAATACTGATGGGCGCGGTTCAGGTCAAGGCTTCGTCTACCCAAGGGGCGCGATCTCGCCCCACCCGAGCCCAGCCTCGGGCGGGAACTGTAGTGCCGGATGAAGTTACGTCTCGCCCGAGGGCCTCCTCAGGCAGTGGGCGCACCCTCGGCACGCCCGAGGCCCAGCTCGAGCAGGCTTCGTCGAGAAGCAACCTTGGCCAAATCGCCTCTCCAACCGACCATATCGCAGACGCATTCAATGCGAGGATCGCCTGACACCTTATCCTAACACACGTGCCTCAGTCGGCAAGGTCGAAGTGACCGCAGTCACTTCACCCTTTCGCTGACCGACCTAACAGGAAAACAGCGCCGCTCGCTCCGCTCCGACTGCTGTGCCACCCACCAGGGTGAGGCTGACAACAGCCAAGTTCAGCCTCAAGCGCAACAGGAAGCTCCGCCTCGCCCGACCCTAGGCCTCAGCCTCGGGAGGAGGTCTCCGCCTCACCCGACCCCAGGGCTCAGCCTCAACCTCGGCCTTGAGAGGAATCGCGTCCTCACCCGACCCCGGTCTCGGCCTCAGGAGAAGTCTCCGCCTCGCCCGACCTTGGGCTCGGACTGACCGCGCCACAGGGGATACATCATTACCCTACCCCTAGCTAGCTCAGGCTACGGGGGAACAAGACCGGTGTCCCATCTGGCTCGCCCCGGTAACAAGTAATGATGGCCCCCCGCGTGCGTCCATGACGACGGTGGTTCTCAGCCCCCTACAAAAGCAAGGAGACGTCAGCAAGATCCCAGTAGCACCGATAGCTGTGCTTCTACAGGGCTCAAGCACTTCTCCGACGGCCACGTTATCGCCTACACAGGGCTCAAGCACTTCTCCGACAGCCACGTTGGCATGTACGCAGGGCTCAGGCACTTCCCTGCCAGACACGTTAGCGCCTAGCTACACGCCCACTGTACATCTGGACCCTCTCCTTGCATCTATAAAAGGGAGGTCCAGGGCCTTCATGCGGAGGGTCGCGCGGGAGAACGAGCTAACGAACAGGTTCACTCTCTCTCACTCGTGAACGCTTGTAACCCCTACTACGAGCACACCCCCCTGGCGCGGGAAAATACGAGCCGCGTTTTCCCTTGTGTTCCATCTCGCGCCAACCCATCTGGGCTGGGACGCGTAGCGACAAATTTACTCGTCGGTCCAGGGACCCCCCGGGGTCGAAACGCTGACACTTATTATCTTATCTTACTAATCTGTTAATAATTTAATGTGTACACCTGCTACTACCATAGCTTCACTCTCCACGCTGACACTCTATGCTCACCCCACCGCACTGACACTCTGGGTTCATCCCACGCCCAGCGCCCGCAATAAATATTGCAAAGTGAGCACTCGAACTTGTTGGTGCCTTTTTGGGCGCTAATCACTGCATGAGAACCGGCGGTGGTGCTCTCTGCACAGGCGCGGATGATCCGCAGCCAGGGGTCGGACGGTCCTCGACCTGGGGCAGGGCTAGGGTTTCCTGCCTGATGGGCCGGACGGTCCGCGCGTACGCAGGGCCGGCGGAGGTCACCGGTGCCTGGATCTCGCTCCCGAGAGGGACCCCGTCGGGGAGGAGAGATCCTGTAACACCATGAATTTGGGGGTATAAATTTTTTTTCCTAATATCCACCAAATTCAGGTGTTACCCTCTTCTTTACTTGCTTTTCTTCTCTTTTTTGTTTCTAAATAATGGACATTAACTTTATTATAAATATGAGTTTTTGGCGTAGTGAAATAAAATCCTAGAGAACCTTTGATTGTTGCATTCATGTCGTTGCATAGTGTTTATGGGTGCAAAAGGTTTTTCAAACTATACCGAATTATCTTGATCATGTTTCCGGAATTTTTCGGAACCTTCGAAACGTTTCTTTGAGTATTGAATATGAATTTCAGTCTCTCTAATATTAATTAAATACCTAAATTTAGTATTTGCAAAAACTATAAAATCTTGGAAACTCGATAATATATATATGTATATATTTCTTCCTCTCGTTGAACCTGTTCTAGATCTCGTGCCCTTTTTCGTGAGGTCACCAAATCGCTTCTTCTCGCGACCGGCATGCTGCTCGCGTCGGCAATCCTCGTCTATCCCCGTCTATCCTTTCGGCGCCCACCTCATTATCTTGGGTCCGCGAGCCCACCTCTGACCATCTTCGTCTAATTTTATCTAACCCTATCTGCCACCTGCCTAACTCAGTCAACGTCATACACTGTATCGTGCAACTCGTCGCGCGACCGTCTCCTTCGCCCGGCCAGGACGCGATCTGCGACAAATTTTGCAACCGTCTTCCGCATCCTCTCTTTTCTATAAATACATTCCTAGCCGTCGCATAACCCCTCGTCTCTCTCCCAGAAACAAATCGCGCAGGAGCAGGCATCCCAGCGGTTAGGCATCGGTGAGTCCCTTCCATCTCCTTCCTTCCCTACGCTCCTCCCCTTCGTTCCTGGCGATCAGCAACCTGCAGCCCCTCCCCGCGCTCCTCACCCCTTACCTGCGCGGCAAGCAGATCTCAAGCCAGCGTCCAAGCCTAGCCGACGAGTAGCCGCCCACTCACCGGTGAGTCGTGTCGTCGTGCTGCCTCGCAGAGCGCTGCTACACTGTCAACTTCCGGCCATGGCTGTGGGCTCTGCTGCGCGGTTGCCTCGCCTGGCTAGCGAGCTCCACCGCCGCTGTTCTGCCTCACCTGCGACCAAGCCATCTTGCCCCATGGCATGGCATGGCCGACAACTTGCCCCCAGCCTAGCACAGCAGCAGCCCCTGCACGCGGCGTGCCCAGCGCCCTCACCTTGTCTATGACCGAGCGCCCCACCAGCCATGTTGGGCGGCAACATGCCTCCCTTCCCAGCGATGCCCTCCCTTGCTTCTGCTGGCTGAACAGGCCAATGGAGGCCGATCTCTCTCCCATTTTAATTGTTGCCCAATATGAAGAGGATGCGTGAGGAAGAAAGGAAATCGTTTCTTGTAGCCACACCAAATCCCACTCTCTTCTATCTTATGTGGATGTGCCTCATGTGATCCATTGTGTGTCACATTTTCAAGCCAATAAGAATACACGACATCATTTAATCTGTGAATTATTAAATACTAAGCAGTATCATTTGTGTTAGATTTCCAATTTAATTCATTCAAGCCAATAAGAATACACGACATCATTTAATCTGTGAATTATTAAATACTAAGCAGTATCATTTGTGTTAGATTTCCAATTTAATTCATTCAAGTTGTGTTAGTTTTGTTATAACATCATCTACACGTTAATAATATTGTTTCATCATAGCACATGTTTTAATTAATTAATTGATTGCTTATCTAATGTTGATTAAATTAGCGTGCTAGTTAAAACTAATTTATAGGTTTAACTCATGCTTTTATAAATACAAATGCCAACATGATTAACCTTAACTAAAATGTTTCTTATTAATGATTGTTTAGTTTAATCACGTTGTTTATTTATTAGTTTCGCATGTCGGTCCGCGCGTACCGTGCGCGTGCCGCGGTGTTGTTTCACGCGCGTCGTCACGTGTCGTTCGCGAGTGTCGCGCGTGTTGTTCGCACGCGTTGTCGCGCGTCGTTCGCGTGTGTCGCGCGCCTTGCCGCGTGCCATTCGCGCGTATCGCGCGTTGTCCGCGCGCTAAGTCGTTTGTGTCCGCGCGTCACGCACATCGTGTTTACACGTCGTGCGTCGTTAATTCATCTCACTTAGAATCGCTCATATTAATTAAGTTACTTGCTTAACTGTCAACTATTAAAATAGTAGGTTAGTCAAAACTAAGTAGTAGTATTAATTTACATTTAATTAATATCAATTAATATAATTATGTCGAATTGAATATTCTAATTAATACTTGCTTAGTGTAAACACTTTAACCTCTCGACCGTAGCTTCGACCGTCGCGTTTCTTACCCCCGTGTAACCGTAGAAGCGCTCTCTATTTTATATTGCTTGTTTTTTATAACATTTTATCTTGTATGGTGTAATGTTCTTATGCATATGTATATGTTTGTTTGCTTGTGCCTGTTCGTCTTTGCTTTGCATCGCGAATAGATTGCGATTTGTTCCTGAGCTTTGAGGAATCGATGATCAAGATTTGGTGAACCACTGGTCCCAAGATCAAGTTCTTCGAGTTCTACGAGGCTGAAGATCCTGAGCATCTGTTTGGTGAAGGCAAGTGTCCTCTGACCTATTATGTCACATTTATTTTATAATGCATCAACCCGCATACCATGATCAACCTAAGGATTGACTAGTATTCTGTTTTCATGTCCTTGTTTACCCTTTGGGAATTGATTATTATGATTAGTTCTATGCTAGCGCTTTACTTTAATCAATGAACATGATGAGATACAATGATGATACTATGATTTTATTCTGGACATGATGATATACTTGTGGCATTTTAGGGGACTCGAGCGGTTTCTCGAGTGCCTCTCCGTAAGGACTGGTTTGTTGGATGACCATCCGGGAAAACAGTGCAACCATGAGGGTGGTATGGGACTGGTATGGGACGCCCTTAGCTAAATAATTAGAGGAACTAGGGTGTAGTTCGCTTCGCCGTCGTGCCGTTAATGGGGCTAGGTGTATGCGGCTGGCTCTGTCGAGGGTGGATTGCCCCTTGGGAAGGAGTGCGATACATTTAGGAAACCTAACGTGCGGCTACAACCTCAGGGAATCTTTGTAAAGGCTTCGTAGTGAATCCCTGGCCATTCACCTCGGGAGTGAACAAGGGTCTTGCAAGCCCGGGCTAGAGTGAGTGCGGTACATTTAGGAAACCTAACGTGCGGCTACAGCCTTAGGGAATCTTTATAAAGGCTTCGTAGTGAATCCCTAGCCATTCACCTCGGGAGTGAACAAGGGTCTTGCAAGCCCGGGCTAGAGAGGGAATCATGACTCGTGGGTAAAGTGCGCAACCTTTGCAGAGTGTTATGGAACTGATATATCAGTCGTGCTCGCTGTTATGAGCGGCCAAGGGAGCTCCATTGATTAGAGACACATTGATTAGAGATGTTTTGTTTACAGATGATGATGAGGATAATGTTGGTTTCTATTATGATTATGATTTCAGGTATTGTTTCCGTTTGGAAGGAGTACTTTTGGGTTAACAACTTGGATTAATGTTAAAACCTGGCTCTCTACTAGTAATAATTACCTGACCAACTAAAAGCAACTGCTTGACCCTAACCCCACATAAATCTAGTCCACTTCAGCCAAACGGGACATTTGCTGAGTATGTTGATGTGTACTCGCCCTTGCTTTCACAAAACACCAGGTTGCCTTTAGTGCAATTTATGCTCAGGTAAAGAAGAAGGTGTCGAGGCGGATCTCTAGGAGTTCCAGGACTTCGACGAGTTCGAGGATTAGGCTAGCGACCTCCCCTAGTCAGCTGCCTGTGGTGGGTTAATTTACGTTGGCTACGTTTCGATTTTGTGTACTTTGATTTATATGATGTATATGACTCTAGTCTTTAATATTATTACTTATTCTTTATTTTTATTCGAAGCATTGTGCTATGATGAGTCATTTATGTAATCACTATGTACGTGAATTTCTGATCCTGGCACGTACATGGTTCGCATTCGGTTTACCTTCAAAACCGGGTGCGACATAAGTGGTATCAAAGCCGTGCTGACTGTAGGACCGCTAACCTAGAGTAGCACTGGACGTTTTAAGGACTTTTTGATTAATACTTGTCAGCGTTTCGACCCGGGGGGTCCCTGGACCGACGAGTAAATTGTCGCTGCATGTCCCAGCCCAGATGAGTCGGCGCGAGATGGAATACAAGGGGGAAAAAGAACCGCGGCTCGTGTTATCCTGCGCCCAGGGCGGATGCGCTTGCAGTAGGGGGTTATAAGCGTTCACGAGGGAGAGAGAGAGAGAGAGAGAGCCTGTTCGCCAGCCCGTCCTCCCGCGCGACCACCCCTTCGTACGAGGGCCTTGGACCTTCCTTTTATAGATGTAAGGAGAGGGTCCAGGTGTACAATGGGGGGTGTAGCAATATGCTAATATGTCCGGCAGAGAGGAGCCAGAGCCCTATGTACAAGCCAACGTGGCTGTCGGAGAGGTGCTAGAGCCCTGTGCATGCGATGTCGTGGCCGTCGGAGGAGCGCTTGAGCCCTGTAGAAGCACAACTGTCGGGGCTGCCGGGACCTTGCTGACGTCTCCTTGCTTCCGTAGGGGGCTGAGAACCGTCGTCGTCATGGGCGCACGCGGGGTGCCATCATTACTTATTTACCGGGGCGAGCCAGATGGGACGCCGGTCTTGTTCCCCGTAGCCTGAGCTAGCTAGGGGTAGGGTAATGATGATCCCCCCTGTGGCGTGGTCGATCCGATCCCAAGGTCAGGCGAGGCGGAGACTGCTCCTGAGGCCGAGGCTGGGGTCGGGCGAGGACGCGATTCCGCCCGAGGTCGAGGTTGAGGCTGGGCCCTGGGGTCGGGCGAGGCGGAGACCATCCTCCGAGGTCTAGGTTGAGGCCGAGCCCTGGGGTCGGGCGAGGCGGAGTCCACCTTCCGAGGCCGAAGCGGGGGCCAAACCCTGAGGTCGGGCGAGGCGGAGACCTCCTTCTGAGACCAAGGCCCAAGGTTGGGCGAGGCGGAGCTTCCTGTTGCGCCTGAGGCTGGACTTAGCTGTTGTCAGCCCTGCCCTGACGGGTGGCACAGCAGTCGGAGCGGGGCAGGCGGCACTGTTTTCCTGTCAGGTCAGTCAGTGGAGGGGCGAAGTGACTGCGGTCACTTCGAACCTGCCGGCTGAGGAACGTGCGTTAGGATAAGGTGTCAGGCGATCCTTGCATTGAATGCTCCTGCGATACAGTTGGTTGGCGAGGCTATCTGGCCAAGGTTGCTTCACTGCGAAGCCTGCCCGAGCTGGGCCTCGGGCGAGTCGAGGGTGCGCCTGTTGCTTGAGGAGGCCCACGGGCGAGGCGTGAATCTGCCTGGGCTACTATTCCTGCCCGAGGCTAGGCTCGGGCGAGGCGAGATCGCATCCCTTGAGTGGACGGAGCCTTGACCTGAATTGCGCCCATCAGGCTCTGCAGCTTGTGCTGATGGTGATTACCAGCCGAGTTTAGGAGTGTTGGGGGTACCCCTAATTATGGTCCCCGACAGTAGCCCTCGAGCCTCAAAGGGAGTGTTGGTACTCGCTTGGAGGCTTTGTCGCACTTTTTTGCAAGGGGACCGGCCTTTCTCGGTTACATTTTGTTCCGGTGGGTGTGCGCAAGCGCACCCACCGGGTGTAGCCCACGAGGCCTCGTAGGAGTGGTTTGACTCCTCTGAGGTCTTAATGCCTTTCGTGACGCCTCGGCCGGTCTGGTTGTTCCCTCATGCGATCTGATCGTAGTCCGGGTGCATGGTCAGGTTCCGAGTTCTCAGGCTGGTTTGTTGATGCTGTCAACGGTTTGGCCGGAGCCGGGTTTGCGAGAGCAGCCCCCGAGCCTCTGCACGGAGCGAGAGGACGATCGAGGACTGACTCGGCTTTTATCATACGCCCCTTCATCGCCTTTCCGCAAGGAGGAGGGGGGGAAGCGCCATGTTGCCCCTGGGGGGCGCCGAACATGGTGTCTCCAGTGAGTTGCTAACGGGTGATCCGAGTGGACGCCCATGCCCCGTTCGATAAGGGTCGGCTAGTGGCCCAGAGGCGCGCTCCAAAAGTACCTGCAGGTGATTTGCCGGACCCGGTCCCATTTGATAGGGTCCGAGGGCTCGATGCCCCCCTCTGATGGGATTTCGTTACAGAATCGCTCCTGCTGGTCTCGGAAATGTCCTAGGGTACCTCGGGAGCGTAGCCCGAGCCTCGGCCATGTATCGGATGTACCCAGAGTCATCCCTCGCTCTACGTGTTCTGGGGCGGCTGTCGAACCCTTCGGGGGGCCAGCCTTCGAACCCCTGATCAGTAGTGGGCGCGGAGCCCGAGTGCTCTGAGGCGGCTGTCGAACCCTTCCGAGGGGCCAGCCTTCGAACCTCTGATCAGTAATGAGCCTAAAGCTCGAGTGCTCTGGGGCGGCTGTCAAACCCTTCCGAGGGGCCAGCCTTCGAACCCCTGATCAGTAGGAGGGCTCGGGGCCCGCATGCTCTGAGGCGGCTGTCGAACCCCCTCCGAGGGGCCAGCCTTCGAACCCCTGATCAGTAGGAGGGCTCGGGGCCCGCTTCCTTCACGGAGAAGGATCCCTTTCGGAATATCCCCTTTCCAGGTCCCTGTAGCAAGAGAGAGAAAGGGGAGAATGAAAAGGATATGAATTCAAACGGCGTGGCGCACCTTTTTTGACGCAGTCATTATGGCAGAGGTGAAACGTCGCCCGCTTCGCCTGCCAAAGGTGTCGCTTGCCCTGCCGCAAAGTTAATGCGATTGGACGGGTGGTTCGCAGGGCAGCCGTTGCGCGAGCATTCGAGGGACGGAACACGGGCGTGTCGTCTTCACGCCGTGGGAGAGGGCTCCCCTGCTACTCCAGGAGGGGACGTGAGCCTGCAGACAATTTGACTGTTGCTTCCGCCCGCCTACCGCCGCCATTACTGCTGGCCCACTTCTAGCCATATCGACCGTCGCGCCTTCTCCCGCGGCTGACTGACCCGTGACCGATGTGCTTGGTTGGCACTGTTGGGCCATGCGCAGGGTTGCCTCGAGTCGCGGCACCGGTTCCGCAGTCGAGAAGGCGCGGTATTGGCACGAGTGGTGGTGCAGTTTTTCGCACGTAGTAATCGGCGCGCCGGTTACATGACGTGTGGGCCTAGGCCTCCATGCTGGATGCGTCAAAGTTGAAGGGGTGCGTCTTCATGGTGCAGTTGCATGCCACCTGCATGGCGGTTCGCCCTTTCACCCGCTGGTTTAGGCGAAGGTGGAGGAGTGCTTGTAACCGCGGGGCGGTTACACGCTTCGCGCGTGGCGGTTTGACTTCTTCTGTCCCGGGCCAGCTTGCATGACGCGTGGGACCCAGCCCCCGTGTCGTAGGGGGAGGACCCTAGAGCACGTCGGTGACGACTTAGTCCGCGACGCCTGAGGACGCGAGTGGGGAGAGTCGCCTTTAAAAAGGGATCGACCCCCTGAGTGGTAGCCAGGCCTTCGCACTCCCCTCATGCATTGCGCCCTTCCTCCTTCCGAGCCCCCGGATGGGGAGCACCCGCGTTGCTTTCGTCTTGCTGCTGTTGGAGGAGCGCAACTTCGCGGAGGTTGGCACCCTTCAGCCGTCGCTCGGCTTCAAGGATTTTCATCAGGCAGCCCGGCTGCATTCCCTCACTAATGGTCACGTAGGATGGTGACCACCGGTTCGATGGTGGGGAGAAGCAAGCCGGGCTGCGGCCTCTACCCCGCCCTCAGCTTCAAGGATCTTCATCATCCTTGCTGGGGAGGAGGGCGAGGCGAGGCGGGGCCTGCCTTCGCGTGGGTTGGCGTCCCGCTTCTTCCTCCGACATCTGGGGGTGGAAACCATCCTCCAGCTCTACGAAGGAGGCGTCCTCCAGCCATGTGAGGGAAGGCGAACTGCTGCTGCCCGGCCAGGGTGCAGCATTCCGTCCTCTGTCCGGGTGACTCTGGCCGGCCGCACCGGAGGGTCTCACAACATGTCGTACGCCACGAGGGCGGTACTCGTGTTCTGGGATGGTCCCGTTCTTGTTTCCGTGGCGAGGACGAGAGTGAGGACCTGCCGGGGCGCTTTGGGGCGGCCGACGCTCGCTGGTGCGGTGTTGGTGGGCAGGTGGACGCCGCCGTCGGTGCTGAGGTGGTGGCAGCCGGAGAAGGTTTCTCCGCCGACGAGATCGTCGGCGTCACCTGCGCTCCGAGCCTCCGACTCTTTGGCTTTAATGGCTGGTTCTCGTCCCCCGCGAGGGGACACGAACGAGAGCCTTCCAGCGGTAGCGTTCGCCCTGGGGCCATCGCTGCTACTGCAGAGGTCGCCGGCGAGCCACCCGGAGTTTGTCGTCCCGCAGGCCCTCCGATGTGGGGGTTGTTCGTACCCGCGGGAGTGGAACTGGAGTTCCGTTTGTAATGGCACCTTGAGTGCCGGTGTATGTTCATTGTGGTTGTCGGGGCCTGAACATCTGTGTATTTGGGTGTGAAGCCGTGTTTCCCCTTATTTCGAGCATTGGGACTCGCCTGTCGACTAGCTGAACCGCTTAACCGAGTGTGAGTTGCTTTGCGCGGAAGGTGACGAGTGAGGTATCCGTATCCCGGAGGCGTAGGAGTCCCTCGGCTCGGTCGACCTTGCCACTCAAGGCTTCTCTTGCTCAGTTAAGGAACCCTCGTCTGCTTTGCGATGAGCCGGAGCCGGGGGCAGCGGTGTCAGCATGGACAGAGGCGGAGTAGGCTCGAAAAGGGGCTTCGTCGGCCGAGGAGCAGGTGGCTTCCCAGGCCGAGGAGGTGCAGCAGCGGTGGCCGGAGCCTGGCCGGGTCGTCCGTGAGCGAGACCATCTTCGAAGTCACGCTGCTGAGGCCGTGAGCCGGGCTGATGTCCTCGGGGGACAGCTGGCTGAGGCTACGGAGCGACCAGCCGAGCCGTCTGCTCGGGCTAGGTTCCTGGAGGAGACCCTGGCTGCAATGTCCCAGGCGCGGTGCTGACATCTTCCTTCGAGGTGGAGATCCTTCCGCCCGTGTCGCCGTCCGAGGCCGGGCCAGATCCCGCCGAAGGTGGAAACAACGCCGAGGGTGCTGCTGTTCCCTCTGTCGATGTTTGAACCTGCAGGAACAGTTTGTCTGTAGTGCGCACATGTTTTTTGCGGCCGCTGAGGCCCAAACATATCATCGTCGTGTTATAAAGCTGCGTTTCTTTTTCTCTTGTTTCGAGTATCAGGACTTGTTTTTCGGTAGCAGAATCACTTATCCGAGCGAGAGTTACTTATCACAGAAGGTGATGAGTGAGGTATCCGTATCCCGGAGGCGTAGGAGTCCCTCGGCTCGGTCGGCCTCGCCGCTTACGTGTACTCTTACTCGTCCGTAGGATTCTGTTATCGATATAGTCGAGAAGGCACGAAAACTCGTTCTGGCAGAAAAGTTTTCGGGCATTAAGACTTGTTCGGTCAGCAGAATCGCTTATCCGAGCGTGAGTTACTTATCACAGAAGGTGATGAGTGAGGTATCCGTATCCCGGAGGCGTAGGAGTCCCTCGGCTCGGTCGGCTTTGCCGCTTACGTGTACTCCATCATTTTCAGGATCCCGCTATCGAAGCAGTTGAAAAGCACGAAAGATGTTTTGGCAGAAAGACTTTTTCCGAGGAAAATTTTGACGCAGAGGGGGTTCCCCCCTTCTAGCCCTCGAGGGAGGGTCGGGCTTTGCCGAGGCAAGGCTGATCCTTCCTTGACGGTTAGACTTTATTTGTGTATGTAAAGAGAACGAGGTATATGAATGACTTGAAAACATCTTAAGGTTAAAAGCGACGTAGCTGTCGGATGTTCCAAGCGTTGCTGTAGACCTCGCATTGACTGTTGGCCAGCTTGTATGTTCCGGGCTTCAAAACCTTAGCGATGATGAACGGCCCTTCCTAGGGAGGAGTGAGCTTGTGGCGCCCTCGGGCGTCTTGTCGCAGCTGAAGTACCAAGTCCCCCACCTCGAGGTCTCGGGACCGAACCCCTCGGGCGTGGTAGCGTCGCAGAGACTGCTGATACCGCGTCGAGTGTAGTAAGGCCATGTCCCGAGCCTCTTCCAGCTGGTCCAGTGAGTCTTCTTGGCTGGTCTGGTTGCTTCGGTCGTCGTACGCCCTCGTCCTCGGGGAACTATATTCTAAGTCTGTGGGCAAGATAGCCTCGGCCCCATAGACTAGAAAGAACGGCGAGAAGCCCGTGGCCCGGCTTGGCATTGTCCTCAGACTCCAGGCCACCGAGGGGAGTTCCTTCATCCATCGCTTATCGAACTTGTTGAGGTCGTTGTAGATCCTCGGCGTTAGTCCTTGCAGGAGCATACCGTTGGCACGCACTACCTGCCCATTCGTCATGGGGTGAGCTACGGCGGCCCAGTCCACACGGATGTGGTGGTCCTCGCAGAAGTCTAGGAACTTCCTGCCAGTGAATTGGGTGCCGTTGTCGGTGATGACGGAGTTCGGGACCCCAAAACGATGGATGATGTTGGTGAAGAACGCCACTGCTTGCTCGGACCTGATGCTGTTTAGGGGTCGGACCTCGATCCACTTGGAGAATTTGTCGATAGCGACCAGCAGGTGCGTGAAGCCCTCGGGTGCCTTCTGCAAGGGACCGATGAGGTCCAGTCCCAACACAGCAAACGACCAGGTGATGGGTATTGTTTGCAGGGCCTGAGCGGGCAGGTGTGTCTGTCTTGCGTAGAATTGACACCCCTGACAGGAGCGTACAATCCTAGTGGCGTCAGCCACCACGGTCAGCCAGTAGAAACCTTGTCGGAAGGCGTTTCCAATGAGGGCTCGAGGCGCTACGTGATGACCGCAAGCCCCCGAGTGTATTTCTTGCAATAGCTCCTGACCTTCGGCGATGGATATGCATCGTTGGAGGATGCCTGAGGGGCTGCGGTGGTAGAGCTCCTTTTCGTCACCCAGCAAGACGAATGACTTGGCACGCCGCGCCAGTCGCCGAGCTTCGGCTCTCTCGAGGGGTAGCTCTCCTCGGTGGAGATATTGCAGGTACAAGGTCTGCCAGTTTCGATTAGGCGTGACCCCATTCCGCTCTTTCTCGACGTGCAGTGCCTCACCCTCGTCGGCCGAGGGTGCCTCGGGCTGGGGCGTGTCGTCGGTCTTGATGGAGGGTTGATGTAGGTCTCGGGAGAAGACGTCCGGGGGAACCGTTGTCCGTCCCGAGGCTATTTTAGCCATCTCATCCAGTCTCGTTGTACCATCGAGCGACGTGGTTGAGCTCGAGCCCGTAGAACTTGTCTTCCAGGCGCCGAACCTCGTCGCAATAGGCCTCCATCTTTGGGTCGCGGCAGTGGGAGTTCTTCATGACTTGGTCGATGACAAGCTGCGAGTCGCCACGAGCGTCGAGGCGCCGAACCCCTAGCTCGATGGAAATGCGCAACCCGTTAACCAGAGCCTCGTACTCGGCCACGTTGTTTGACGCCGGGAAATGGAGGCGTAGCACGTAGCGCAGGTGCTTCCCGAGTGGTGAGATGAAGAGCAAGCCCGCACCCGCTCCTGTTTTCATCAATGACCCGTCGAAATACATGGTCTAGAGTTCCGGTTGGATCAGAGCTGTTGGAAGTTGGTTGTCGACCCATTCAGCCACAAAGTCCGCCAAGACTTGGGACTTGATGGCCTTCCGAGGAGCGAACGAGATTGTCTCGCCCATGACCTCCACCGCCCACTTTGCAATCCTACCCGAGGCCTCTCGGCACTGGATGATCTCCCCCAGGGGGAAGGATGACACCACAGTCACCGGATGAGACTCGAAGTAGTGTTGCAATTTTCGCCGCGTCAGAATTACTGCGTACAGTAGCTTCTGAATTTGCGGGTAGCGGATCTTGGTCTCGGATAGCACTTCACTGATGAAGTAGACTGGCCTCTGGACGAGCAATGCATGCCCTTCTTCTCGTCTCTTGACCACGATCGCGATGCTGACCACCTGAGTGGTTGCGGCTATGTAGATCAAGAAGGCTTCTCCCACAACGGGGGGCACCAAGACGGGCGCGCTTGTAAGGAGCGCCTTTAAGTTCCCGAGGGCTTCCTCGGCCTTGGGAGTCCAAGTGAAGCGCTCGGTCTTCCTTAAGAGGCGGTACAAGGGTAGGCCTCTTTCGTCGAGGCGCGAGATGAAGCGGCCCAGAGCCGCAAGGCATCCCATGACCCTCTGTACTCCTTTCAAGTCCTTGATAGGCCCCATGTTGGTGATGGCCGCGATTTTCTCTGGGTTGGCCTCGATGCCCCGCTCGGAGACGATGAACCCCAGGAGCATGCCTCGGGGGACTCTTAAGACACACTTCTTGGGATTGAGTTTTACGCCTTTCGCCTTCAGACACTTGAATGTCGTTTCCAGGTCAGAGAGGAGGTCGGAGGCTTTCCTCGTCTTGACTACGATGTCATCGACGTAAGCCTCGATCGTTCGGCCGATGTGCTCTCCGAACACGTGGTTCATGCACCTTTGGTATGTCGCACCTGCATTTCTCAAACCAAATGGCATAGTAATATAGCAGTACATGCCAAAAGGTGTGATGAAATAAGTCGCGAGCTGGTTGGACTCCTTCATCTTGATTTGGTGATACCCTGAGTAGGCATCGAGGAATGACAGGGTTTCGCACCCAGCAGTGGAATCCACGATTTGATTGATGCGAGGCAGAGGGTAGGGAACCTTTGGACATGCTTTGTTTAGACCAGTGTAGTCTACACACATCCTCCATTTCCCACCTTTCTTTTTCACATGCACAGGGTTGGCTAGCCATTCGGGATGGAATACCTCTTTGATGAACCCTGCAGCCATCAGCTTGTGGATCTCCTCGCCTATGGCTCTGCGCTTTTCTTCGTCGAATCGGCGCAGAGGCTTCTTCACGGGTCGGGCTCTAGCTCGGATATCCAGCGAGTGCTCGGCGACATCCCTCGGTATGCCAGGCATGCCCGAGGGACTCCACGCAAAAACCTCGGCGTTCGCGCGGAGAAAGTCGACGAGCACTGCTTCCTATTTGGGGTCGAGCTCGGAGCCGATCCGGACTTGCTTGCAAGCGTTGTTGCTGGGGTCGAGGGGGACGGATTTAACCGCCTCCGCTGGTTCAAAGTTGCCGGCGTGGCGCTTCGCATCAGGCACCTCCTTGGAGAGGCACTCCAGGTCGGCGATGAGGGCCTCGGATTCGGTGAGGGCCTCAGTGTACTCCATGCACTCCACATCGCATTTGTACGCGTGTCGGTACGTGGATCCGACGGTGATGACCCCGTTGGGGCCCGACATCTTGAGCTTGAGGTAGGTGTAGTTGGGGATGGCCATGAACTTGGCGTAGCATGGTCTCCCCAGCACCGCGTGGTAGGTTCCTCGGAACCCGACCACCTCAAACGTGAGGGTTTCCTTTCGGAAGTTGGAGGGAGTACCGAAGCAGACGGGCAGATCGAGTTGCCCAAGGGGCTGGACGCGCTTCCCGAGGATGTTCCCATGAAAGGGCGCCACACCGGCCCGGATCGTGGACAGGTCAATCTGCAAGAGCTCGAGGGTCTCGGTGTAGATGATGTTGAGGCTACTGCCTCCGTCCATGAGGACCTTGGTGAGCCTGACGTTGCCGATGACGGGATCGACAACGAGCGGGTACTTTCCTGGGCTCGGCACGCGGTTGGGGTGGTCACCTTGGTCGAAGGTGATGGGCTTGTCGGATCAGTCTAGGTAGACTGGCGTCGCCACCTTCTCCGAGCAGACCTCTCGGCGCTCCTGCTTGCGGTGCCGAGCCGAGGCATTCGCCATTTGCCCACCGTAGATCATGAAGTAGTCGTGGACCTCGGGGAACTCCATTGCCTTGTTGCCCTCCTTCTTGTCGTTGTCATGGCCTTTGCCACCTTCCGCCGAGAGCCCGACCTTATGGAAGTAGCGCCGAAGCATGACGCATTCCTCAAGGGTGTGCCTGACGGGACCCTGATGATAGGGGCACGACTCTTTGAGCATCTTGTCGAACAGGTTGGCCCCTCCGGGAGGCTTCCGAGGGTTCCTGTGCTCGGCAACGGTGACAAGATCTGCGTCGGCGGCGTCGCGTTTTGCTTGCGACTTCTTCTTGGCCTTCTTCTTCGTGCCACGCTGGGCGGACGCCTCGGGGACATCCTCCTGTTGGCGTCCCTGAGGCTGCTTGTCCTTTCGGAAGATGGCCTCGACCGCCTCCTGACCAGAGGCGAACTTGGTGGCGATGTCCATCAGCTCGCTCGCCCTGGTGGGAGTCTTGCGACCCAGCTTGCTCACCAGGTCACGACAGGTGGTGCCGGCGAGGAACGCGCCGATGACATCTGAGTCGGTGATGTTGGGCAGCTCGGTGCGCTGCTTCGAAAATCGCCGGATGTAGTCCCGCAGGGATTCCCCTGGCTGCTGGCGGCAGCTTCGGAGATCCCAAGAGTTCCCAGGGCGCACGTATGTGCCCTGGAAGTTTCCAGCGAAGTCTTTAACCAGGTCGTCCCAGTTGGAGATCTGCGCAGGAGGCAGATGCTCCAGCCAGGCCCGGGCGGCGTCGGAGAGGAACAGGGGGAGATTGCGGATGATGAGGTTGTCATCGTCCGTTCCATCCAGCTGGCAGGCCAGCCGGTAGTCCGCGAGCCACAATTCCGGCCTTGTTTCCCCCGAGTACTTAGTGATGGTAGTCGGGGCTCGGAACCGGGTCGGGAACGGTGCCCGTCGTATGGCCCGGCTGAAAGCTTGCGGACTGGGTGGTTCGGGCGAGGGGCTCCAATCCTCCCCGCTGTCGTAGCGTCCCCCACGCCTAGGGTGGTAGCCTCGGTGCACCTTCTCGTTGAGGTGGGCTCGATGGTCGCGGCGGTGGTGCTCGTTGCCGAGGCGACCCGGGGCTGCGGGCGTTGCGTCCCGCGTGCGCCCGGTGTGGACTGAGGCTTCCCGCATGAATCGGGAAGTCGCGGCGCGATGCTCCGGGGGGTACCCCTGCCTTTGGGAGGCAGAGCTCTCGGCCCGTCGGGCCGTGGCATCCTCCAGGAGATTCTTGAGCTCTCCCTGGATACACCGCCCCTCGGTGGTGGATGACTCCGGCATCGCTCGGAGTAGTATTGTTGCTGCATCCAGGTTCTGGCCGACCCCACTGGAAGACGGGGGCAGCCTCGCCCTAGCGTCGTCAGCGATACGACGCTGGACGTCCTGGGCCTGATGACGCGCTTCTCAGGCTAGTGCTCGGCCTACCCACTCCTGCCCGATGTTTTGCCGGAGCTGCACAAGTTGTCCTGCTTCCTCGTCGAGCTTGGCCTGCATCTCGCGGATTTGCTCGAGCTGTGTGTCCTGACCCCCCGCAGGGACTAGGACCACAGCTAGCTCCCGCAGGATGTCAACGCGAGGCGCAGGCCTAGGGGGATCGTCGTCCTCCGGCATACCAAGGTGGTTGCCTTCGTCGAGACCCCCTAGATCGACGTGGAAACATTCGCGACTTGGGCCACAACCTTCATCGTCAAGGCTGTGGCCATCATCGGAGCAATCGGAGAGGCAATAGTCACATGTGGTCATGAAGTCTCGCATGGCACTGGGATTACCGAGCCCGGAGAAATCCCAACCAGAGTCGGGCTCATCATCTTCCTCGGAACCCGGGGGCCCATAGGTCGAGACGGCCGTCAGTCGGTCCCAGGTTGACCACATATGGTACCCCGGAAGGTTAGGATATGCCTTTACGAAAGCGTCCACCGAAGCGGGGTCGCTTGGTGGATCGAAGCTGAATCTAAAAGGCACAGGGTGGAAAACGGACGGTACCTCTTGATCGACAGACGGTGACGAAGTCGCGTAGGGGACGGACTGCACCGTTATCTCCGGTACGAGGCTAACGCCCAGCAAGTCCTTCGCGAGCGTGCTGGCGTCATCTGTCCGCTTGGGGTTGGCGTGTTGCGGGGAAACGACGCTCGTCTTCGTCTCAGGCGCGAGGTCAACGCCTAACGTGTCCCCCGCTGGGGCGTTGTTGGAGACTTGCTCTCAAATGCTATGAATTAAGAACAAGGCAACATAAAGTGTTAAATGTTAACGTCCTTCGTCCATGAAACATTATTCCCTTGAGGATAATGAGCCTTGGACGAAGGTTGATGAGAGTATAATTACGAAGTTAAACCTTCGTAATAAACTTTCAATAGACATTGTAAGACAATATAAAATAAAAGGTATAAGATGAGTGAATAGATCATAGACGAATTATATTATATTTACTTAATATATTGAATCATTAAATACAATAATACTGTTGGGGACTTGTTCTCAAATGCTAGGAGTTAAGAACAAGGCAACATAAAAAATGTTAATCATTAAAGTCCTTCGCCCCTCGAAGTATTATTTCCCTCAGGATATAATGACTTTCGGACGAAGGTTATGAAGGGTGTACCTTCATAAATTCATTATACAATGACGAAGGATAAAAAGTAATGAATATAAAAAACAACACAAACAATTATCTATTATTATCAGACATAGACAGAAATATTATTGAATTATAAATGTACCTCCAACTGGAAGGAGATGATAGTACAAGTGTGA
Organism: Zea mays; assembly: GCF_902167145.1. Classification (NCBI taxonomy): domain Eukaryota; kingdom Viridiplantae; phylum Streptophyta; class Magnoliopsida; order Poales; family Poaceae; genus Zea; species Zea mays. The sequence continues at coordinate 159,384,188 of NC_050096.1, forward strand.
CGCAAGAAGCGAATGCCAAGTCAGCGTGAACAGTACGGGGGTTCTGTTCACCTATTTATAGGCACGGGACACAGCCCATACAAAATTACATTCATGCCCTTTACATTTGATAATAATTCTATAGTAATCTATCGAGGTCTGAATAGCCTTTTCATCTTTAAGTCGGTTTCATTTTCTGCAACCACGCCGAAGCTTTCCTGCTAACATCTTCGGCGTTGTATCGAGACCTTCGTATTATCCTGGTCTTCTCCTGCCGTGATACCGACTTGAGTCCGAAGGTACCTGCTCACACATTATACTTCCAGAAATACTGTTAAATCCTGTTTTTGAGGACCTTCGGATGCCGAAGGTCCCCAACAAATACCTATGCCTTGGCAAAGGTTGGATTTCGAGAGATGCGATTTCCAGAATGCGTGAACAGTAAAGGAATACTGTTCACTATTTATAGGCACAGGACGCAGCCCGTGAGGAATTACAAGTATGCCCCTTACAAAGGCTTACAACATTGACTCAGACCTTTATGGACTAAAAGGTCATTCTATCTTTAAGTCGGTTTGTAATACCGAAGCTTCACGAAGAGGAACCTTCGGCCATCTTATACAAACAACTTCAGCCGAAGACTGCTTCTTCCTGTAAGACCTTCGGCGACGAAGCATAGGCCCAACAGTAGCCCCTTTCGCGGTGCTAGATCGTTTTTCGTAACGAGCTTGGTCCGTGAAAAAAGTCTCTTAGGCTTCGGGGAGCCGAAGGTCCAAAAAACACCTTCCCTGAGCTCGTTGCCGAGAAACGATTCAATTTCCCAGCGCGTAGCGGTCCCACCTTGCAGAGTTACTGTTTGGTCTCTGCGGCCCACTGCACAGCGAGTACAAGCGGGTGACCGCCTGGTGTAAAAATCCTGGCGTTTCGCCTTCTTACCTGCAACACTATATAAACAGACGAGTAGGTGTGAAGTTACCACAGCATTCATTGCTATTTGCACTGTTTTGCTGCCAAAATTTTTAACCATCGCCGAAGCTTGTCTGTCAGAATCAAACGAAGCTCCAGTTTGAAGCCTGCTTCGTCAGAAAAAACTTCGGAGGAAAAAAGTGTTAAATTTCCACATATTCATAATTAAATGGCCAGAGTGCGTTCTACCGCCAGGGTTGAGCGTGAGGGGGGCGAAACTGAAGCTTCGGAGACTGTTCCCATCTCCGAAGCCATGCAACGATCCGGGCTGGTGATTTCTGAAGAGATCCCTAGTGAAGATGCAGAACAAGCAAAACAAGCAATTGCCGAAGTAGAAGAAGAAGTTATTGAGGAAACTGATCCCGAAGACGATTATCGTATTGCCATGCCAAGCAAGCCCAGCCACTTGGACTTTGGAAAGTCTACCGTTTCGAAGGCTGATCTCTCCAAAATGGTAAAGTCAGGCTTTTTCAATGAGAATCAGAAGAAGCTATTACGCTTCGGGGGAGAAGAGACTACCCCGAAGCCGGAAAAGGATGAAATTGTCATTTTTAAGAGCTTTTTAAAGGCTGGATTAAGATTCCCCCTACATGGGATTATTGCAGAGGTACTGAAGAGGTTCGGTATCTATTTTCACCAGCTGACCCCTAACGCTATCGTTAGGCTCAGTGTTTATATCTGGGCACTCCGAAGCCAAGCAGTGGAGCCATTTGCGGATAGCTTTTGTCGGGTTCACGAGCTGCATTATCAGACGAAGGCTAGAAAGGATGGATTGCATGACAATTTTGGTTGCTACAATTTTGCTTATCGAAAAACTACGAAGTTTCCTGTAATCAGCTATCGGAGTAAATGGGCAGCAGGGTGGAAGTCTGAGTGGTTCTATGTCAAGGTTAATGATGACAAGGAGAAGCTCGTGCAAAGCCCACTCGAACTAATCTTCGGAGAAACCCGACCTCTCTGCAACATGACAGTAGACGGTCCCACACAACAAGCAATGGATGAATTCAGAATTGTTGCAGAGCATATTAGTACAAGAGACCTGGTTCAGGAGTTCTTGGCTTTCCAAGTTTTTCCTAGTTTAAAAGAATGGGAAATGCCGAAGCTGAAGGGGAAAAAGAAAGAAGGTGAACTTGTGCGTTTGCCTTACTATTTCAAATTTAAGAAATACTTTAAAACACCTTGCCAAGAGTGGCTGGAAACAATTGAAGTAATGTGCAACGAAATACTTGGGAACTACTCCAAAAAAGAAGATCAATTGATGACCGCGGCCTTCGGCACCCGTCCGAAGCGAAGACTAAACCGAGTGCTGGACGCCCTGGGTTTCGAATACCCTGATTACGAAAATCTGAACAAAGGTGCCGGAGGCCAAAAAAGGAAAAGGATAACTGAAGCCTTAAATGAAGATGAAAAAGAACTACCAAAGAAGAAAATTCCAAAGAGGAAGAAAGCGTCTTCTCCGAAGCGTAAAATATCCGACGAAGAAGAAACCCCCGCATCTCCCTCTGCCGCTGACGTTGAGGAAATTCTGAAGGTAATGACTGAATCCTTACCTGCGAAGCTAAGTCCACTGGGGCCCCAACTGATAAAGTTTTTTCAGAAGGACGAGGAGCCCGAAAAATCGAAGAAAACAATCAAAGCAAAGAGACAAAGAATTATCACTGTGACAGAAGTAATTGACAAAACACCGCCAAGGGCTTCAGCTCAGAAAACACCAGCGGCTGCGGAAGGGACAGATGTTGAAATTACACCTTCGGAGGTCGCAGCTGCCGAAGCTGCCTCGGCTGAAGATTTGAACCTGGAGAGCACAATCGAACATATTGATAAAATACTACTAAACCTGGCTGCAGAAGAAGCTACCACCGCCGCCGAAGAGGCCACGACCGTAGCGTCGGAGAAAGGGAAAGAAATTGCTGATGAAGCTTCGGAGAACGAAACCTTCATGTTCCAGAATTTGGTTGGAGAACAACTATCAAAAGCTGAAATAGAAGAACTTAGAGAGTACGCTAAATCCTGCGGATACAAACCCGGGGCGCTCCTCTTCGGAGGCGTTGATGATGAAAAATTAGATTGTATTCGAGATCAAACCGGAGCCAAGGTTATCGGTACCCTGTCCAAGAGTATCGGCTTTCCGAAGCTAGAAACAGACATCAGCCGCTACCGACGACAACATATCGTTGGTAGTTTATTTTATTCCAACTTCAAGGTGAACTACTTTTCCCTTAGCTTTTATTGTTTCTAATAATGAAAACATGTCTGACGAAGGTTGTTTTCGCGCAGAGTATGCTGTTGAGCAAAGCCTTGCAAATGCAGCAAGATTTTGAAGATAAGAAGCACGAAGTTATTATTGAAAATTTGGAAAGCAGAATAAAGGAGCAATCAGATGCTATCGAGAAAAAGAACTTTGAGCACCAAGCAATCGAAGGTTTATTGGCGGAAGCTGAAGCAAAAATAACAGAACTGAACACGAAGCTTCTCCTTCAATCTGAGCAGTTCGAACGAGAAAAGCAAGATCTGAATGCAAAACTTAAAGCCGAAGCTCAACAGAATTCAGATTTGAGAAAACTACTGGCGAGCCTTCAAGAAAAATGTTTGGAATTTAGCAATAAATGCATTCAACGATTAAGAAAAATTTTCCATTCAGTTGGAGCCAGCAGTGAAAAACTCACCCCCTCAGCTGAAGATCTACCGAAGACCTTCGAACATATCGAGGGTGAGATTGACGAGCTCGACGAAGTCATAGCTGGGCACGGTGACTTTTGTGCCTGGGTGGCTTCTCGAGGCACTGCTGCAGCTTTCCTGAAAGCTGGCTGCGATCACGGAAAAATTGTCAATAGGCCAAATTTCACTTTATCACCATCAATCCTAGATGACATTCCTGATCTCGCCCGAAGTATCTCTAATAGATTTGTGAAAATGATATGGACAAAAGGTGGCCGAGAAAAGGCTGGAGACGAAGCTCGGAGTCACCTTGAACCTGTAAGAAACCATACCTTGCGCTTACCTCTTCCTGCAAGCTCAATTTTGACTTACGACAACCTTATTCATGTAGGATGACGAAGCTGAAGCCGGTGATTAAGAAATAACGCCGAAGCTGAAGCTCCTTGGAGATTAAATAGTAGACTGTAGACAGTACTTGAGAAACTTTTGAGATAACTTTTGTAAATGTAACTAAAACTTGTCTTTATTGAATTCTGTTCATACCTTGTAATATATCCTCATCCTTCCATTGATGTATGAGAGGTGCTTTGATGTGGACGAAATTTTCTTTTTTGAGCCGAAGGCGAAAAAACACCTTCCCTTCTTTTCGTACACAACGAAGCATAGAAAACAACATTTTCCTTCTTTCCGAAGCTCTCCTTTTTGTACACGAAGCTTTTTCTTCCCCCTTTTTTTCTTTTTGCTGAAGCAACCACTTATGCCATGAAGATGATTATCCTACATATGCCTGGATGAATGTTTATGAATGCAAATGATATGATGTAATGTGATGTGCAAATGACTGGCCAAACACGTATCCGAAGCCACACTCATAGCCATTATTTCCTTAAAAACAATCACACCTCAGCTCTGCATTCCCTTAGGAACGACTTTGGAGCTTCTTCGCCTTTACTTTTTGGCGGAATCAGCGTTGACTTTTCGCTGTAAGCTCTGCATTCCCTTAGGAACGACTTTGGAGCTTCTTCGCCTTTACTTTTTGGCGGAATCAGCGTTGACTTTTCGCTGTAAGCTCTGCATTCCCTTAGGAACGACTTTGGAGCTTCTTTGCCTTTTAATTTCGGCACTCGATGGTGCGCTCTCAGGTTTTACATTTACATCTTTGGGGGATTTTGCTCTTATAGAAGTAAAAAAGGAAATTACATGTGATGGCCCCATTAAAAACCTTTCTCCCCCTTTAGAAAGGAAAAGGGTGCCATAAGAAAGAAAAAACATAAAAAATTACATCAAGTTACACATAATATCGCCGAAGCTCATCCGCATTCCAAGATCTAGGAATGTCGTTGCCGTCCATATCCTTCAATCTGTATGAACCGGGTCTTGACGAAGATGCTACTAAGAAAGGTCCGTCCCATTTCAACTGCAACTTGCCCACTGTTTCTGGGTTGGCCACTCTCCGAAGCACCAAGTGTCCTGGCTCAATATTTTTTAGCCGAACCTTTCTATCCCGCCATTTGATTGTTTCGGCTTGATATTTATTGATGTTCTCCACGGCTTGCAGTCTGATCCCTTCTAAAGCATCTTTTTCTATAGAATAAGCAGCTTCGGAATCTGATTCTACCGAAGCTACTACCCTTATTGATCTGGTTTTAGCTTCCTCCGGAGTTATTGCTTCGTCACCAAATAACAACTTAAATGGAGTAAAGCCTGTAGACCTTGATGTTGTTGTGTTGTGACTCCACACCACTTTGGTTAACTGATCTGGCCATTTTCCCCTGGGTTGGTTGAAGATTAACTTCATTATTCCTGTCATTATAATGCCGTTGGCTCTTTCAACGAGTCCATTTGACTCCGGATGCCTAACTGATGCAAAATGGATCTTCGTACCAATTTGGTCACAGAAATCCCTGAAAGCTTCGGAGTCAAACTGTGTCCCATTATCCACAGTGATAGCCTTTGGCACCCCGAAACGACAAACAATATTCTGCCAGAAAAACTTTTGGACGGTGGCCGAAGTTATTGTGGCTAAAGGCTTTGCCTCAATCCATTTAGAAAAACATTCCACAGCTACTACAACATATCTCAGGTTCCCTTGGGCCGGTGGTAACGGACCTAACAAGTCAAGGCCCCACCTTTGCAATGGCCAAGTGGGTTGTATGAGCTGTGTTAAGGACGAAGGTTGTTTTTGATCTCTTGCACATTTCTGACAACCTTCGCACTTTTGAACCAATTCTGCTGCATCCGAAGCTGCCTTCGGCCAATAAAATCCTTGGCGGAAAATTTTTCCAAGTAACGGCCTAGATCCAATGTGAGATCCACACAGGCCTGCATGTATTTCTTTCATTAACTCTATACCTTCGGTTCTGGATAAACACTTGAGTAGTGGAGCACAAACTCCATGTTTGTACAACTCCCCTTCTATCATGATATATGGACGAGCTCTTGCCTCTATCCTCTTGTTATAAGCTTCGTCATCTGAAAGGAATTTACCCTGAAGGTAAGAGATGATCTCGGTTCTCCAATCTTCGCTATAAACAGGAGATATATTGAGGACTGCTCTTTCAAGAAGTTCCACCGAAGGTGCTTTTATTGTTTCGAAGAACACATCCGAAGGTAAGGGCAGCCCCTGTGCTGCTGACTTAGCTAGCAAATCAGCATGCTCATTTTGTCCTCGAGGGATATTTTTGACAGAAAATCCCTCGAAAGAAGCTTCAACTCTTCGAACCATATCCAAATACTTTTCAAGCTTCGGATCTTTAGCCTTGCAACTCTTGTCAATATGACCCGAAACAACTTGGGAATCAGTTTTAAGTATGGCCCTTCTGATTCCCATTGCTTTTAGCTTCCGAAGACCTAGAAGCAAGGCTTCGTACTCGGCAATGTTATTTGTACAACTAAAATCAAGTTTTGCCGCATAACAAGTTTTAACTTTGGAAGGTGAAACCAACACAGCAGCCGCTCCTGCTCCGAAGGTTCCCCAAGACCCATCGCAAAACACTGTCCATGCTTCGGCGTCTTTATTTGTTTCTTCCTCCTGAGCCCCTGGCGTCCAGTCAGCAATGAAGTCTGCTAACGCCTGGGACTGAATCGAAGATCTATGAACATATTCAATGCAAAATTCATTGAGCTCTGCAGCCCATTTTCCAATCCTTCCAGTAGCTTCTCGGTTCCTCATAATATCCTTCAGAGGTTGTGAAGAAGGAACAATTATGTTATAAGCTTGAAAATAATGCCGAAGCTTCCTGGATGCCATCAAAACAGCATATAACACCTTCTCTAATTCTGTGTAGTTTTTCTTTGATATACTAAGAACTTCAGATACAAAATACACCGGGACCTGCTTCCTGAGTTGGCCATCATGCTTCTCCTGGACAAGTGCTGCACTTACCGCTGAGTGCGAAGCTGCCACATATAATAACAAAGGAGCCCCTGGCGTAGGTGGAGTTAGTGCTGTTAGATCTATCAAATACTGCTTCAGCTCTTCAAAGGCCTTTTGCTGGATTGGTCCCCATTGAAAGACTTCGGCTGACTTCAGCACTTCGAAGAATGGTAAGTTTCTCTCTGCTGATCTGGATATGAATCTATTGAGAGATGCCAGCCTTCCTGTCAATCTTTGAGCTGAAGGTCCTCTTGGGAGAAGGTAATAGGAATGTGAGACCATCTTGACTTGATGAATGGTCCTTGCACCCCAACATGCTGTACCCTTCTCTGTGCCTCCTTCTTTTGTTTCTTGTTAGCTGGCTCTGAGGACGAACCACCTGTAATCGGAAGCACCAGCTTCGGGTCCGAAGCAGCTCCAGCTTGGTTGTTGAACGAAGCCATCAGCTCAAAAAGTGGAAGTGAGTTCACCGGAGGTGGGCGCCAATGTTGGAGACTTGCTCTCAAATGCTATGAATTAAGAACAAGGCAACATAAAGTGTTAAATGTTAATGTCCTTCGTCCATGAAACATTATTCCCTTGAGGATAATGAGCCTTGGACGAAGGTTGATGAGAGTATAATTACGAAGTTAAACCTTCGTAATAAACTTTCAATAGACATTGTAAGACAATATAAAATAAAAGGTATAAGATGAGTGAATAGATCATAGATGAATTATATTATATTTACTTAATATATTGAATCATTAAATACAATAATACCTATGCCTTGGCAAAGGTTGGATTTCGAGAGATGCGATTTCCAGAATGCGTGAACAGTAAAGGAATACTGTTCACTATTTATAGGCACAGGACGCAGCCCGTGAGGAATTACAAGTATACCCCTTACAAAGGCTTACAACATTGACTCAGACCTTTATGGACTAAAAGGTCATTCTATCTTTAAGTCGGTTTGTAATACCGAAGCTTCACGAAGAGGAACCTTCGGCCATCTTATACAAACAACTTCAGCCGAAGACCGCTTCTTCCTGTAAGACCTTCGGCGACGAAGCATAGGCCCAACAGGCGTCGGCATCGTCGACCCGCTCGATAGCCGACGAGGTGCCGCCTCCTGCTTGGCCACGATTGCCCCGCCTCCTCCTCCGGTGGCGAGGGAGGTGGTGGGACAGACCCAGATGCTGCTCTTCCGCCACGGGGGGAAGACGTCATCGATTCTGCCGCCGCCGGGTGGGCTGACGGCCACCATTGTCGCTGTCGCGCGGCGGAGGAAGGAGTACCATGTCGTAGCTGCCATAGAGGGACATGAACTCGAGACTCCCGAAATGGAGCAGCGTCCTAGGCTGAAGAGGTTACTGGAGACTACCCATCTGGAGCTCGACGGGAAGCTATTCGTCAACACGCAGCAGGCCCCTACCTGGCGCGCCAACTGTCGGCGTTTTGACCCTAGGGGGTCCCTGGACCGACGAGTAAATTGTCGTTGCTTGTCCCAGCCCAGATGGGTCGGCGCGAGATGGAACACAAGGGGGAAAAAGAACCGCGGCTCGTGTTATCCTGCGCCCAGGGCGGATGCGCTTGCAGTAGGGGGTTACAAGCGTTCGCGAGGGAGAGAGAGAGAGAGCCTGTTCATCAGCCCGTCCTCCCGCGCGACCACCCCTTCGTACGAGGGCCCTGGACCTTCCTTTTATAGATGTAAGGAGAGGGTCCAGGTGTACAATGGGGGGTGTAGCAATATGCTAACGTGTCCGGCAGAGAGGAGCTAGAGCCCTATGTACATGCCAACGTGGCTATCGGAGAGGTGCTAGAGCCCTGTGCATGCGATGTCGTGGCCGTCGGAGGAGCGCTTGAGCCCTGTAGAAGCACAGCTGTCGGGGCTGCCAGGACCTTGCTGACGTCTCCTTGCTTCTATAGGGGGCTGAGAACCACCGTCGTCATGGGCGCACGCAGGGTGCCATCATTACTTGTTTATCGGGGCGAGCCAGATGGGACGCCGGTCTTGTTCCCCGTAGCCTGAGCTAGCTAGGGGTAGGGTAATGATGATGCCCCCTGTGGTGTGGTCGGTCCGAGCCCAAGGTCGGGCGAGGCGGAGAATCCTCCTAAGGCCGAGGCCGGGGTCGGGCGAGGACGCGATTCCGCCCGAGGTCGAGGTTGAGGCCCGGCCCTGGGGTCGGGCGAGGCGGAGACCATCCTCCAAGGTCGAGGTTGAGGTCGAGCCCTGGGGTCGGGCGAGGCGGAGTCCACCTTTCGAGGCCGAAGCGGGAGCCGACCCTGAGGTCGGGCGAGGCAGAGACCTCCTTCTGAGACCGAGGCCCAAGGTCGGGCGAGGCGGAGCTTCCTGTTGCGCCTGAGGCTGGACTTAACTGTTGTCAGCCCTGCCCTGACGGGTGGCACAGCAGTCGGAGCGGGGTAGGCGGCGCTGTTTTCCTGTCAGGTCAGTCAGTGGAGGGGCGAAGTGACTGCGGTCACTTCAGCCCTGCCGACTGAGGAACGTGCGTCAGGATAAGGTGTCAGGCGATCCTTGCTTTGAATGCTCCTGCAATACGGTCGGTTGGCGAGGCGATCTGGCCAAGGTTGCTTCACTGCGAAGCCTGCCTGAGTTGGGCCTCGGGCGAGTCGAGGGTGCACCCGTTGCTTGAGGAGGCCCTCGGGCAAGGCGTGAATCCGCCTGGGTCTACTGTTCCTGCCCGAGGCTGGGCTCGGGCGAGGCGAGATCGCGTCCCTTGAGTGGACGGAGCCTTGACCTGAATTGCGCCCATCAGGCTCTGTAGCTTGTGCTGATGGTGATTACCAGCCGAGTTTAGGAGTGTTGGGGGTACCCCCTAATTATGGTCCCCGACATTACTCACCTCATTCTTGATTCTGCTTCCAAATATTAGTCACCTCGACTAATTCTATGTTGTGCTCATATACGCCCCCTTGCCAAAAGTATTTTATTCTAGTATGGTATATACTTCTCTCAATCTATTAGATCTTATCTCACTCTTGTGCTTACGACATCTTTGTAGATGCCCCCTGACCATAACCTTCTAGTCTCTTGGGATTCTTTTCTCTTCCATTATTAAATTGCTACCATTTGACCATCTCTATTCCCTTGGTATTGACATCCTCGTACCCCTACATTCTTCAATACTCTTGTTTCAAATACTTACATCTGAATTTCTCCCGCCTACTTAAACACTCCAGTTTATATGTCCATGACCTTTTGTCTTCTGAGATCCCTTTCTATTCCACTGTTTAGTCGTCATCCTTTGCCTCTTTCTATTCCCTTGTCTTGGTATGCTTGGCATACCCTAATGACTATTCAAGACATTTCAGTTAATATGTCCTTGACCACCCTTGTTTCTTGAAGATCCATGAGCGGTCATTTTATTTTTGCACATCCGTGGTAACATCATTGTTTCCTTGTAACTTCCTTCAGTTATGAATTTTTACTTCAACTCTTCTGTTGGAACCCTACCTATCTTACCCTTGATTCTTTCCTCTACTCCGCCATTCCGCGAGTCTGACCCTAATTCTATCCTTTGTCATGCTTTCATTGATATCATCTTTACCTTGGTCATCTCTACATCTCACCCTATTGCTTATCTTATACATGTCCTCTAAAATCTTATCTCGTCTGTCTCAATTTGGAAGTTTTATCTTACCCATTTTTGTTCGGATGTATCCTATTCTTTGCTGCTTGCAAACTTTCAACTTCATTGTTTAATGTGTTTTGTTCGCTATCACCTTTACCCTTGTGATCCTACCTTGATGCTTGTCGTATGTCTGCCACTTAAAACCTCCCTTCTCCCCTCTCAATTCGAGAGTGGTGCTCTACTTATCCCGCCTTTGGTCGTAACCTCATCTTTGCCATGTGCCAGTCTTACCTTAGCTCTATTCTTTGTTGTACTCATACCACTGGCTCTCCCATGCCTTCATCTTTTCTCTCATACCCTTGTCCGTTATCGTCTTTGACCCTTGCGATATTGAGGTATTCTACCTAAATGCTTACCTTGAACTTACCCTTTAAAAGGCTCCCCTTTCTTTCAACCCAATTTGAGATTTGCGAATTACCCATCTCTCCCTTGATTTCTTTTCACTTCTTGTCGCCCTACAAGTTTTGTGTTAATTCCATCCCTTGTTGTGTTTTTTATTTGCTATCACCCTCACCTTGTCGTCCATCGATCTTGCCTTGATACTCATCTTTATTCCTACTTCTTAAAAAAACCTCTCTTCTACCTCAATTTGAGAGTGACAATTTACCTATCTGACCCTTGAACGCACCCTCTCCTTTTCCATTTGCAGGTCCCGTCTTAACTCCATCCTTTATGGTACTTATATCCTTGGTTCTTATGCGCATTTACCTCCTCTCTTACATTCTTGTTCGGTATCACCTTTAACCCTTGTAATATTCATACCATTACCTTCATGCTTACATTGAACCTCCCATTTAAAGCCTTCTCTTTTCCATCCTTGTTCGAGGATAATGTCTCACCTATTTCACTATTGACTGCTCGCCCTTCTTTGACGCCTTGCAAGTTTTGTCTAAAATACATCCTTTGTTGTGTGTTTGTCCGTTATCACCTTAACCCTTGTCATCCCTCGATCTTTACTTTGATGCTTATCATGTACCTGCATTTTAAAGCCGCCTCCCCCATTTCATTTCAAGAGTGATGTCTTACCCATCCCGCTCTTGTTCGTTCCCTTTTTCCTCTGTCGCGTTGCAAGTCTTGTCCTAACTCTATCTTTTGGTGTGCTTTTGCCTTTCACCTCCCTTACCTTTGTAATCTCTAGATCTTTCCATGATGCTATCTTATGCCTGAAAGCTCTCTTGTGGGTTTTGGTGTTTAGATGACAACCCAATTAAAGGACTAACAAGTGTGCTAAGTGTTGAACATGTGCTTAATGCAAAGCTAACATGGTTCAACACAAGTGAACAAGTGTGATGGTCCAAAGACTAGATTATCTATAGATAATGGACATCACAAGTAAGATGGACATTGCTTAAGTGAGACTCGATGTGCGTAACTCAAAGACAACCGATCAAGCCAAGGATGGAGGCAAGAAGAGCTTCGAGGTACTGAGTGCATGAGAGAAGGTCAAGGAGACCAGGAACCCAAAGCCAAGGGTGAAGAAGAAGACTTGCAAAGTCAAGGTTGATCGAGTTAAGAAGAGTTATGATGTATCAAGGATCACTACATAAGAGCATGACTTACAACCAATGAGGCAACATCTACAGTTATGTGGTGTAAGTCATAAGGCTCAAAATCAAGCTCGGGAAGTAAACAAGGGGGTTGGAGCTCAGATATGTCAATCAAGATCAAGTCAAGTTGACTTGATGGTTTAGAGTCCAACATCGACCTCAAACATGCCAAATTGGGTAAAACGATGAAAAAGGTTAAGTATGTAAGGTTTGAGTGTTCAACCATTTTCCATACACCTCTTACTACAAGTTTGGTGCCTTGGTTTGCTCTCTAACTCTTTCTATATAGAAAGTGCCATTCTAATCTCTGCTTGAGGAGAAATAGTAAAGCTAGGAGAAGAACAAGAAAGAGGTAAGTTTCTAGGACTAAATCAATTGGATTATACTCTAAATGTGTTTGTTTAAGTCTCAGGAAAATCCTCCCAAAAGTTGAAGTCAAACAGAGAAAGAACGGAGGAAAAAGCACTTAGTGTGTTGTTGACTGGTGCACAGGACAGTGAATAGTAACTGTCCGGTGCACATGACAGTGAATAGTAACTCTGTCCGGTGCACAGGACAGTGAATAGTGACTTGTCCGATGCACAGGACAGTGAATAGTCACTCTGTCCGGTGCACAGGACAGTGAATAGTGACCTGTCCGGTGCACATGATAGTGAATAGTAACCTATCCGGTGCACCAACGGCTAGCTCTTCCTGAGAAGGGAATTGTCAATCAGATTCGTTACTGTTCACTATCCGGTGCGCCACTGGACAGTCCGGTGCACCCGCAACCAGGGAAGGCTAGGAGCTTCCAAATGAAGCTCCAACGGCTCCTAGGCCCTTTGGGGCTATAAAAGGGACCCCTAGGCGCCTCAAACAAGTACACAAGTGCAGCCAACAAGTCCATACATCATTTGGATCAGTTCTTTCTCTCCCTCTCTTGTATATCTCTATAGTTTGTGTAGAGGCGAAGTTATAAGCCTTTAAGAGAGGAAAATTTTGCTATTTTAGCCTTTTTAACGTGGGCTAAATGCTATTATGTGACCCTCTGTCTACGACTTGTGGGACCATCCGTGTCTATGATTTGTGGGCCTGGGTCTAAAATAGATAAGTTCACAACTGAGAGTGACAAAATAGCAAATTCCCCTTTAGAGAGAGGGGAAGTGCTGCTGAGAGCTAGAGCAATATCTTGAGCGCATTGTTACTCTGCCGGAGTGCTGTCGAGAAGATTGTAAGCATCCACGACATCGTTGTAACTGATATCAACATAGTGGAAGTCTCTATCTGTCGCACTGATAGATCTGAGCAAACAGAGGAAGGAGTTGAAATAGACTCCAAGCCAAGGTGTGGCTAACTCCAACGAGGACTAGGCAAGCATTTCAGGCTTGGCCAAACCTCGGGATAAATCCCTGTGTCTGTGTGCTCTGCTCTGTGTTGTGTGCTGTTTCTCTGTGTTATTTGTTGTTTATACTTGCACTTCAATATTTATATGTGGTACAAGATGTCTTCGAAGTGCAGGGTATTTTAAGACAGGAACTTCAATTCCGCTGCAACCTACTCGAAGGGTCTTTCATTCCACTACGATCTAGCCTTCGAGTAGAGTAAGAATTTTCAGTTATAAAGTGATAATTATTATTCGCCTATTCACCCCCCTCTAAGCGACATCCAGATCATGTTCCCGGGCATAGGGAACTTTCAATGCCTACCTTTTGAAATATCATCTTTTCCATCTCGAATTGAGAATGGTGTTTTACCTATCCTGACCTTGGTTGCATTCTCTCCCTTGCCGGTTACAATCATTGCTTTAGCTTCATCCTTTACTATGTTCATGCCCCTATCATGCATGTCTTATCATTCCACTTGCCTTTCGATGGCCTTGGAGTAGTTTCCCCTTGGTAAGAAAAGACCACCATCTAGTTGATATTAATGTGTAGCAACGAGATGCTTGTTGTTGTGTGCTCGTGCCGTTTGTCTTTGTGTTATGACTGATTTGATTCTTTGTGATGAGTGTTGTGGCCCTTGGTTCGCAATGTCATCAATTTACTAGGTGAGTGCCATAGAGTTAGGTAGTTGGGTTCTCTCCCCTTCTCTCCTTAATCCATCTATACTTACTTTTCTATCTATACCCTTTCCTCTTGCACCTGTCCGGTTGACAACCTCCAACCTCTCTTAATCAGTGAAGATCAGAGTCATCGGCTTCTTCACCAAATGCATATCAACGTTCATGTTAATGGGGTTAGCCGCTAACCCCAATGAATACAATGTGATCAACATTAGCCAACAAGATCAAGGTGGCGCAGCGAAAGCGTGTGCGAGCCCATAACCCACAGGTCCAAGGGATCCTCAAGAATTGCATCAATTGGTCTCGAGTATCTGAAGGTCCAAGCAACCAGTCCACCAGTTGAAGTTTCTAGAGTCAAAGTTGAATCGAATAAGCTATGAAAAACCAATGAACCAGTCTTGTTTTCTTGCTAGCCTGTCCTTGAATCTCGAGGGCGAGATTCTGTTAAGGGGGTTAGATTTGTAACACCCTGAATTTGGGGGTATAAATTTCTTTCCTAATATCCACCAAATTCAGGTGTTACCCTCTTGTTTACTTGCTTTTCTTCTCTTTTTTGTTTCTAAATAATGGACATTAACTTCATTATAAATATGAGTTTTTGGCATAGTGAAATAAAATCCTAGAGAACCTTTGATTGTTGCATTCATGTCGTTGCATAGTGTTTATGAGTGCAAAGGTTTTTCAAACTATACCGAATTATCTTGATCATGTTTCCGAAATTTTTCGAAACCTTCGAAACGTTTCTTCGAGTATTGAATCTGAATTTCAGTCTCTCTAATATTAATTAAATACCTAAATTAGTATTTGCAAAAACTATAAAATCTTGGAAACTCGATAATATATATATATATATATATATATATATATATATATATATATATATATATATATATATATATATATATTTCTATGGCAGAACCGCCCGAATTATTCCAGCTTAAGTGCCTAAGTCATGCCTCAAGGGCTGTAACACACTTAAATCGGAATAACCCGTCAGTCCCTCAGATCCAGTCTGATGAAGCCACTTAACCAGGATCAAATTCCACAATCTCACTCGAAGGTGAGTCACAGAAGAAATACAATAAAGCAGGAAACCTCAAATTAAGTGCTGAAGTTATTACATAAATCAGAGTTTTTCAAGTTGCTGATAAGAGTTCATAAAATAAAATGCAGTGCATAATTGATGTCGTCGGTAGCGAGGAAATGGGCAAGGCCTAGCCCACTACTCCTCGTGCTCCTCTCCTGTCGGAGCAGCATCCCACTCGACCGTCCAACCCGGTGGCAGGGTGGTAGGCCAAGTCACACCATCAACCATATCCTGAAGCGTACCTGCAAAAATTATGCCACAAGCAAGGCTGAGTGTTGGGGGCCTGCTTCATCACCGAAGGTCCCATAAGAAGAAACACCTTCGGAAGACTGACACAAAGCTGAAGCTATCAATCAAAGGGCTTCGGAGTACATTTCCAAATGCACCGACTTAAAGATGAAATGACCAATTGGCCCGTGATAACTTGTATTATGATTATAAACCTTTATAAAGGACATGAATGTAATTTCTTACAGGCTGCGTCCTGTGCCTATAAATAGATGAACAGTACCCCTATACTGTTCACGCGATTTTGTATTCACTCGTGCGCAACGCTTGGATTTTTTGCCTTCTGTCAAGCCGAAGGTATAAATGCGATTAAATATTGTATTTAAATACTTGAATTTATGTAATGAAGATATGTGAATAATGCTATATGATTGTTCATGTTATCTTTCATGTTTCATATGCTTTGCCTTACATTATCACTTATTACGATGATGAAGGTACGTCCTTCATGACCTTCGTCTGAAGATCGTTATATCCTAAGGGAAATAATGCTTCGAAGGACAAAGGATATTAACCTTTAACACTGTGTTGCCTTGTTCTTGATTCATAGCATTTGAGAACAAGTCCCCAACATTGGCGCCCACCTCCGGTGAACTCACTTCCACTTTTGAGCTGATGGCTACGTCCAAAACCCAAGCTAAAACTGCTTCGGCTACGAAGCTGGTGCTCCCGATAACAGGCGGGTCATGTTCAGAACCAGCCAACAAGAAACAGAA
This sequence comes from Zea mays, assembly GCF_902167145.1. Classification (NCBI taxonomy): domain Eukaryota; kingdom Viridiplantae; phylum Streptophyta; class Magnoliopsida; order Poales; family Poaceae; genus Zea; species Zea mays. The sequence continues at coordinate 159,400,478 of NC_050096.1, forward strand.
GAAGGAGGCCCAGAGAAGGGTGCAGCATGTTGGGGTGCAGGGACCCTTCATCAAGTCAAAAAGGCCCCACATCCCAATCACCTTCTCCCAGGAGGACCTTCAGCTCAAGGATTACCCTCACAATGATGCTATGGTTATATCTTGTGTCATCAAGGGATTTCTGGTCCACAATGTTCTGGTTGATACAGGTAGTGCAACAGATATCATATTTGCTAAGGCCTTCGGACAAATGCAAGAGCCAGAGGGCAAAATTCATGATGCTACACACCCTCTTTGTGGCTTCGGAGGAAGGCAGATCGTAGCACTTGGCAAAATCACAATGCCAGTGACCTTCGGATTTGTCCACAACACAAGGACTGAACAGGTTGTGTTTGATATTGTTGACATGGTATACCCCTACAATGCAATCATTGGTCGTGGGACACTTAATGCTTTCGAAGCAATTCTTCATCCAACATATCTATGCATGAAGATACCTTCGGAACAAGGGCCTATTGCAACTCATGGAAGTCAGGAAGCTGCCAGAAAGGCTAAAGGAAATTGGATGGACTCAAAAGCCACCCACAATATAGATGGAGCCTTAGCTTGTGAGCAGTACAAGTACAAAAGAGAGAAGGCTGCTTCGGCTGATCAGCCGAAGCCCATGCTTCTATGTGAAGACATAGCAGAACAGAAGGTATTGCTGGGGTCTCAATTATCTGAAGAGCAAGAAAAAACTTTGATAAGGTTTTTATTCAACAACAAAGATGTTTTTGCATGGTCGGCCAATGATCTTTGTGGAGCCAACAGGGATGTCATTGAACATTCACTTAATGTCGATCCATCCTTCAGGCCCAGAAAACAAAGGCTTCGGAAAATGTCTGATGATAAAGCCGAAGGTGCTCAGAATGAAGTAAAAAGACTTCTCAGTGCTGGTGTCATCAGAGAAGTAAAATATCCAGAGTGGCTAGCCAATACTGTTATGGTGAAGAAGGCCAATGGCAAATAGAGAATGTGTGTTGATTTCACGGATCTCAACAAGGCCTGTCTGAAGGACGAATTTCCATTACCAAGGATAGACTCTCTTGTGGATGCAACATCTTCTTCAGAACTTATGAGTCTACTGGATTGCTACTCAGGATATCATCAAATATGAATGAATAAGGAGGATGAGCCGAAGACTAGCTTCATAACTCCCAGTCGAACCTATTGTTATCTTCGGATGCCTGATGGGCTCAAAAATGCTGGAGGCAGTTTCAGCAGGATGACGGCCAAGGTCCTTCATTCCCAGATAGGCAGAAATGTGTTAACATACGTTGATGACATCATAGTAAAAAGCACGAAGCAAGAAAATCATATCACTGATCTGCAAGAAACATTTGCTAACTTCAGACAAGCTGGCCTGAAATTAAATCCTAAAAAGTGTGTCTTCGGAGTAAAGAAGGGTTAGTTCCTTGGCTGTCTGGTTTCAACGAAGGGGATTGAAGCTAACCCAAGCAAGATCGAAGCCATCCTTCGAATGGAACCGCCGAGCACAAAGAAGGGGGCCTAACGGTTGGCAGGAAGACTGGCTTCATTGAATAGATTTATATCTAGATCAGCAGAAAGAAACTTGCCATTCTTTGAAATACTAAAGTCAGTCGAAGTCTTTCAATGGGGCCTAGCTCAACAGAAAGCCTTCGAAGAGCTAAAGCAATACTTGATTGATATAACAACATTAACTCCACCTGCGCTAGGGGCTCCGTTACTATTGTATGTGGCAGCTTCGCACTCTGCAGTGAGTGCGGCGCTTGTGCAGGAGAAATTCGAAGGACAAATCAAAAAGCAAGCCCCAATATACTTTGTCTCCGAAGTTCTAAGCTTATCAAAGAAAAATTATACAGAATTGGAGAAGGTGTTGTATGCTGTCTTAATGGCCTCCAGGAAGCTTCGACATTATTTTCAAGCATTCCATATAATTGTTCCTTCATCACAGCCTCTTAAGGATATCATGAGGAACAGAGAAGCTACTGGAAGAATTGGAAAGTGGGCTGCATAACTCAACGAATTCAGCATTGATTATGTGCATAGATCCTCGATTCAGTCCCAGGCGCTAGCAGACTTCATCGCTGACTGAACGCCAGAGGCTCAGGAAGAAGAAGCAAATAAAGATGCTGAAGCTTGGACGATGTTCTGCAACGGTTCTTGGGGAACCTTTGGGGCAGGTGTGGCTGCTGTCTTAGTTGCACCTTCCAAAGTCAGAACATGCTATGCAATAAAGCTTGACTTCAGCTGCACAAATAATATTGCCGAATACGAAGCTTTACTTTTGGGGCTTCAAAAGTTAAAAGCAATGGGGATAAGAAGGGCGGTCCTTAAAACCGATTCCCAAGTTATTTCTGGTCATGTTGACAAGAGTTGCAGGGCAAGATACCCAAAACTTGAGAAATACCTCGACACAGTTCGAAGGCTTGAAGCTTCTTTCGAAGGGTTTTCTGTCAAGAATATTCCAAGAGGAGAAAACGAGCACGCTGATCTGCTAGCCAAGTCAGCGGCACAGGGGCTGCCTCTACCTTCGGAAGTATTCTTTGAGACAATAAGAGCACATTCGGTAGAACTTCTCGAAAGAGCAGTGCTCAATATATCTCCTGTTCATAGTGAGGATTGGAGGACTGAGATTATATCTTTTCTCCAAGGTAACTGCCTTTCAGATGACGAAGCTTATAATAAGAGAATGGAGGCAAGAACAAGACCATATGTAATAATAGAAGGGGAGTTATACAAATATGGGGTCTGCTCTCCACTTCTCAAGTGTCTATCCAAAGCCGAAGGTATAGAGCTGATGAACGAAATACACACAGGCTTGTGTGGATCACATATTGGATCTAGACCTTTGTTGGGGAAGGTCTTCAGACAAGGATTTTATTGGCCGAAGGCAGCTTCGGATGCAACGGATCTGGTTCAAAAGTGTGAAAATTGTCAAAAATGTGCAAGAGACCAGAAACAACCTTCGTCGCTAACCCAATTAATACAACCAACTTGGCCATTGCAAAGATGGGGCCTGGATTTGTTAGGTCCACTTCCACCAGCACAAGGCAATTTAAAATATGTTGTGGTGGCTGTGGAGTATTTTTCCAAGTGGATTGAAGCAAAGCCTTTGGCCACAATAACTTCGGTCACAGTCCAGAAATTCTTTTGGCAAAACATTGTTTGTCGTTTCGGTGTACCAAAGGCTATAACTGTGGACAACGGAACACAGTTTGATGCCGAAGCTTTCAAGGAATTTTGTGATCAAATCGGCACGAAGATTCATTTTTCATCAGTCAGACATCCAGAGTCAAATGGACTTGTCGAAAGAGCAAATGGTATTATAATGACAGGAATAATGAAGTTAATTTTTAACCAGCCTAGAGGAAAGTGGCCAGAAGAGTTGATTAAGGTGGTGTGGAGCCACAATACCACCGTATCAAGATCAACGGGTTTCAAGCCATTCAAGTTACTATTTGGTGACGAAGTTATAACTCCAGAAGAAGCTAAAACAGGGTCAATAAGAACAACAACTTCGGCAGAAGATGAAGCTGATTATCATGTGGCAAAAGATACTATAGAAGGGGTCAAACTTCAGGTTGTGGAAAATATTAATAAATATCAAGCCGAAACAATAAAATGACGTGACAGAAAAGTTCGACTGAAAAATATTAAGCTAGGGCATTTGGTGCTTCAGAGAGTGGCTAATCCGAACACAGTAGGCAAACTACAACTGAAGTAGGAAGGACCTTTTCTGGTAGTATCTTCGTCAAGGCCCGGTTCTTACAGATTAAAGGATATGGATGGCAATGACATTCCTAGATCTTGGAACGCGGATGAGCTTCGACGGTATTATGTATAGATTGATGTAATCTTTTTCATTTTTCTATGGCACCCTTTTCCTTTCCAAAGGGGGGGAAAGGTTTTTAATGGGGCCATAGTTTGTAATTTTTTCTTTTCTCATTTAGCTCCATGAGAGCAAAATCTCCCAAATATGTAAATGTAAAATCTGAGCATGCACCATCGAGTGCAGAGAGAGAAAAAAAACACAGGGAGAAGCTCGAAAGCCGTCCCTAAGGGGATGCAGAGCATGATGAAGCTACAAAAAGCCGTTCCTAAGGGAGCGCAGCGTAAGTTTTCTGCTCAAAAGTCGTTCCTAAGAGAATGCAGAGTCAAATACCGCCGAAATATAAGGCGAAGCACGAAAAGTCAATGCGAATACCACCGAAATAGAAGGCGAAGAAGTTCAAAAGACGTTCCTAAGGGGATGCAGAACTTACACCGAAAAATAAGCGGTGCAGTCGAAAAATAAACGACAAAGAGATTTCAGTTATTCCTAAGGGAATGAAGTTTGTGGATGAAGCTTCGAATGTGTGTGTTTGGGCATTCATTTGCACGATACATTACATCATACATTGCATTCATAAACATTCATTTAGATATACATAGGGTCATCATCATATCATACAGATACAAACAATTGCTTCGGTTCTAAGCATACAGCTTCAAGAAGCAGATTCATGCTTCGTTGTGTACGAAAAGAAGGGAAGGTGTTTTTCGCCTTCGGCTCAAAAATACAGGTTTCGACCACATCAAAGCATTTCATACATCGATGGAAAGGTAAAAATATATTACAATGTATGGGCAAATTTACAGAGTAGAATTTGATTCTTAAAGTTACAATATTCTTTACAAGGTTTAATACAAAAGTTTTCTTAGAATTTTTCCACAGCTAGGTATTCGAGCTTCATCGTCATCTGTTGAGTTTTGGATTGCCTGCTAAGCTTCGGCTCTGTGTTCTTCGCCTTCGTCATCCTGTACATATCAAAGCATTATAAGGAAAATTCAAGTTTCAAGGAAAAGGTAAGTACAAGGTATGATTTTATTACCGACTTAAGATGACTTCGAGCTTCGTCACCAGCTAGGCTTCGCCCACCCTTCGTCCATATTTGCTTTATAAATCTGTTTCCTATGCTTCGAGCTAGGCTGGGGATATCAATCAGATCTGCTGGTGACAAGCTGAAATTTGGTTTATTAACAATCTTTCCGTGCGTGCAACCAGACTTCATGAAGGCAACAGCTGTGCCCCGAGAAGCTAGCAGGGCACAGAAATCACTGTGTCCGGCTATAACTTCATCAAGAGCATCAACTTCACCCTCAATGTGTTCGAAGGTCCCTGGCAGGTCCTCAATTGAAGGATTGAATTTCTCAGAGCTGGCTCCAACCGATTTAAAGATCTGCCTTAATCACTGCACGCATCGGTTGCTGAACTCCAGACATTTATCTTGAAGCTCTTTTAATGATTTTTTGCAAATTTGAACTTTTTTCGACCTCAACCTCAAACTTCATATCAAATTTCTACTTTTCTTGTTCGAAGCTTTCTGATTTTGAGAGAAGCTCCTTATCCAACTTTGCAATTTTGGCTTCAGCTTCTGCAAGTAAGCCTTCCATTGTCTGAAGTGCGAAATCTTTCTTTTCAAGAGCAGATGCTTGATCTTTTATTTTGCTTTCTAAACCTTCAATTATAATCTCATGTTTTTTGTCTTCAAGGTCCTGTTGCATCCTTAAAGCTTTGCTTAATAGCATACTCTGTGTAGAAGCAAGCTTCGTCAGCAAACACCTTCGTTGTTAAAAACAATAAAAAGTCGAAGAAAAGTTTTTACCTTGAAGTTAGAATATAATAAACTACCGATGATATGTTGTCGCCGGTAGCGACTGATATCGGTCTCAAGCTTCGGGAAACCAATACTCTTCGACAGAGTACTGACGACCTTCGCTCCAGTCCGGTCTCGAAGACAACCTAAGCTTTCATCGTCGATATCGCTGAAGAGATTTGCCCCTGGCTGATACCCGCAGGATATGACATACTCCCTCAACTCTTCTTTCTCAGCCTTTGTCAATTCTTGTCCAGTTAAGTTTTGAAAGTTGAAGTTTTATTCTTCTGAAATATCTTCGGCTATTTCCTTCTCTTTCCTAGACACTGTGGCCATGGTCTCTTCGGCGGCTGCAACAACTTCTTCTGCGGCCATGTCCAGAAGTATTTTATCAATATTAGAGAGTGTGCTTTCTAAATTTGTATCTTCAGCAGTTGCAGCTTCAGTAGGTGCAGCTTCGGCAGCTGTAGCGCTCTCGACAGCTGGTGTCTTTGACGCTGATGCTGCCGGTGGTGTTTCTTCAATGGCTTCAGTCACAGTAATAATTCTTTGTTTTTTCGACTCAGCAGACTTCTTCGCTGCCGAGGGCTCCTTCTTCTTCTGTAAAAGCTTCGTCAGATGTGGCCCCATTGGACTTAGTTTGATAGGCAAGGATTCAATCATTACCTTTAGAATTTCTTCCACGTTGGCAATAGAAGGTGTTGAAGGAGTTTCTTCTTCTATATCAGTCGCCTTCTGCTTCGGAGCTGCAACTTTCCTTTTCTTCGGAGCAACTGCCTTCGGCTCAGGGCTCAACTTTCTCTTTTTCAGGTTTTCTTCATCTTCTTTTACCATTCTAGCAGACTGTCTGCACAACACTGACAACTCTTTTTCTTCTTTCCCCTTTTGTGCCCTTGTTCAACCGCTCATAGTCAGGATATTCAAAATTCAAGGCATCCATTACTCGATTCAATCTTCGCTTCGGTCGGGCGCCGAAGGCTGCAGTCATCAACTGATCTTCTTTTCTCGTATAATTGCCCAAAATCTTGTTGCACATAACTTCAATTGTATCCAACCATTCTTGGCAAGGTTCTTTGAAGTGTTTCTTGAACATGAAATGATAGGGCAGCCGAACGAGTTCATTCTTCTTTTTCTTTCCTTCAAGCTTCGGCATACCCCGTTCCCTCAGCGTTGGAAATACTCGGTTGACCAAGTATTCTTGAACTAAGTCCCTAGTTCCTATGTGCTCAGATATAATTCTAAACTCATACACAGCATCTGGGCATGGTGCCCCCGGTGTCATGTTGCACTGAGGCCTAGTAAGCCCGAAGGTTAACTCCAGCGGGCTCTGCACTAGCTTCTCCTTTTTCTCATCAATCTTAACATAAAACCATTCAGATTTCCAGCCTGTCGGCCATTTAGAGCGATAGCTGACCATTGGTGTCTTCATGTCTTTGTGATAAGCAAAATTGTAGCAGCCGAAGTTCTCATGCAGTCCGTCTTCCCTAGCCTTCGTCTGATAATGAAGTTCGTGTACTCGGCAGAAGGCTTCGGCGAGCGGCTCCACCCCTTGACTTCGGAGAGCCCAGATATACACACTGAGCCTAACAATGGCGTTAGGGGTCAGCTGATGAAGGTAAATCTCAAAATTTTCCAAGACATCTCCAATCATCCCGTGCAGAGGAAATCTCAGCCCTGCTTTGAAGAAGCTCTTAAAGACCACCACTTCATCATTTTCCGGTTTCAGGATAGTTTCTTCCCCACCAAAGCGAATCAACCCCTTGTCGGCTTCTCTAAAGTAGCCTAGCTTCGTCATCATAGCCATATCAGCTTCAGACACAGTCGACTTTCCAAAATCCAAATGGCTGGGTTTCGATGGCATAGCGGTGTTATAATCAATCTCTTCTTCACCAATATCACCTTCTTCAATGTCTGTCGGCTTCGCTTCAGTAGCAGGGGCGTCTTTGTCAGGAGTTCCCTCCGTTACAACTAGTCCCGACCGCCTCATAACTTCGTAGATCGGAGCAGTTTCAGTAGCTTCGATTTCCTCTCCATCGTGTGTAACCCTAGATGTTGAGCGCACTCTGGCCATTTGATGTTGAATTTCTTGCGTTTTAACGAAGTTGAGTATTTTTGACGAAGCTCCCTCTTCTCACGAAGCTAGAGCAAAATGATCCTTTGACCGAGAATACGATGAATAAGCTTCAGCGGTGGTCAAATTTTTCGGCAGCACAACAGTACAATAGCAGTAAATGTTGTGGTAACTTCACAACTACCCGTATGTTTATATAGTGCTGCAGGTGGGAAGGTGAATCATCAAGTCGCTCGCACCCGCTGAATAGTCACCCCGCACTCGCTGAACTGTGGACCATAGTACCCAAGAAGCTGAATCACCAGATTGCGCGTACCCATTGCATGGTGGGACCATCCTTCACTCGGAATATTTAAATCGTTTCCCGGCAACGAGCTCAGGGAAGGTGTTTTTCGGACCTTCGGCATTCCAAAGCCTGAGAGAGTTTTTCACGGATCGAGCTTGTTGGTACCTTGAGACAGGGGTACCCCCTTCTGCAGTATGAAGATGCCGCACTCGTACGACACCCCCGGTCGCACGGGAAGCAGCACCCGACACCACCGCATGGTCAGGGTTGGGAGCACCGCGTGCCAAGGAAAGACAAAACTCCCCAAGGTGCATCGATAGGTCCGGACCTCCGCGAAAGGACACCGGACCCCTGTACTAACGGGTCCGGAGCTCCCAAGAGGGCATGCCGTGTCCCTCGGGTAAGCCCCAGGTCCCTCAGAGTAGGGACCAGGCCCTGGCAGGGCTCCGGGACCTGGGAGACCCCGACACGAATAGGGGTCCGGTGCCGACACGTGTCCACCTCTTGAGTAGGACTTCCTACCCAGGCGTAGCCCTGCTGCTGCCGTTTGGCTTGAGGCCCGTGACATAAGCCAATGGGTCGAGCCTGACGTAAGGCCCATGCAGCCGCTCGACCTCAGCATTTATTGCGGAAGGGACGCGCCGCCTGCCACCACGCTGACAGGTGACAAGCCCTCTCGACATTAAATGCGCCTTGTGCAATCCACTGGCAGACGGCGTCAGGGTCGTCCAGTAGACGGCGCGCTTGACCAGTCTGTTGGCGGACAGTGCGCCGGTTCCGATCGGAGCACTGCACCCATCTTCTCTTCCACAAGAAGCTTCCCCTGCACGCCAAGGATACACAGGCCTCGGGCTCCAGGGCACAAGAAGATTGTCTTGGCAACAGACATTAGTAGGCTCCAAGCACTATATTCTTTATGTCCCTGGGCACACATGTCGGGGCCCAGTCCCTTTGTGCATGCCCCCCTTCAGCTATAAAAGGGTAGGCATGCGACGTTATACACACACGTAATCTTAGGACACACCTTAGACTCGCAAGTTCACAAGCAATACATCTCATAGTGGAGTAGGGTATTACGCTCCGGCGGCCCGAACAACTCTAAATCCTTGTGTGTTCTTGAGTTCTTCCCGTTCATTCCAACGTTCAAGCAAAACGCCTAAGCCCCTCCTCATCTTAGGATTTAGGGCGGGTGCACTCCGCCACCCGACCAGAGATTTACTCTCCGACATTTGGCGCGCCAGGTAGGGGGTCTAGGCATTAGGTTTTTGCTTGTATTTCGTGCTCAGCACCATGGTCCGTATCGTTGAACATCGTGGCGAAACCTCTGAAGGTTTCTGCATGGAAGAGGAAGCTGCATCTTCTATGCTGCAGAGCTCTAGCCATCCGACGCTTGGTGCTGCAGCCATGCGCCCTGCACGGCGGCGCACGCCAGGGTGGGCGTCCCGGACTCCGTCAGGGGAGTCCCCCGCCTGAGCCCACTCTGCGGCCAGAGAATTGTTGCGCCACTTGCCCAGCCCCACGGCTTCGCCAGGGGCTATGAGGCAGTGGCGCGACGACGTAGACCGCCTCCTTGGCGTGGCGCACTCTAGCTCGGTAAGGCCCAAGCCTCGTTCGTCCTGGCGTCGGCACGAAGCATCTGCCCCGGAGCGCACACCCTCGGTGAGGACTGCCCCGACTGGAGATCGGCGAACGAAGCTCAACCGCAGACACGCAGAAGGAGATGTGCGGGTCCCTCCAGATGGACCAAGAGACCTACGGGATGAACTCAACCACAGACGCGCGGGCAGAGATGCATGTATCTCTTTGGAGAAGACGTGTGAGCGCTGCGGCAATCTCGGGCAAGATTCCGCAGCGGTCACGCCGCAGGCCCCAAGGGATGCTCGATTCTAGACCAGCATCCTGTTGGCTGGAGTGGGCTGTACTGCCCTAGCGGACCACCTCCGCGCGGCAACGTGGCCGCCCATGTTTCGGCCACATCTGCAGTGAGGTTCGTGGCGAACTTCGCCAGCGCTTACTAGCAGCACGGAGTGGAGGCACACCTCCATGCAGTGAGGCAGGAGCCCGGGGAGACCCTCCGAGCGTTCATTTCCTGCTTCACCAAGGTACGTGGGACAATCTCCCGTATCTCGGATGCTTCCATCATCACTGCTTTCCGCCAGGGGGTACGTGATGAGAAGATGCTGGAAAAGTTGCCACACACTATGTGGACGATGTCACCACACTCCTTGCTCTGGCTGACAAGCGCGCTAGAGCCGCCGAGGGCCGTGCTTGGCACTCGGTACCACAGGTAAAGGTTACCAAGATGGGCGACTCAGATGTCATCACCCAGGGCGGAGGCAGGAAGAAAAAGAGAAACAAGAACAACGACCACGAAAAGCCACGGTTTGCTGTTTCAGTTGCTGCTTCCGCTGCCGGGGGCCAAGGCGAGCGCAGCAAGCGCCCACGGCCCCAGGGATACAGCGGTGAAACGTGCCCGGTGCACCCCAAGAGCCGCCATCGAGCCGCCGTCTGCCGTGAGATTATCAAACTCGCATGACACGTCAGCGAGCGGCGCGAGCAGTCCCTCAAGGACGGCACGCCGCCCCACCACTGACCAAGCCAGAAGGGAGCTGACGGAAAAGTCGTGGCTGCGGAAGGACAAGACCTCGGCTACCAGTTGCCCCGAGGGGTGCCTAAAGGACGTTTTCACCGGAGATTCTGACTCCAGCGACGGTGGCGACTGTCGCAAGAAGTTGTATGTAATGTACGGCGGAAGCTGGGAGCTCACCTCCCGCAGGAGTGTCAAGTCCCTATGCTGGGAGGTACTTTTGGTGGTCCCAGGGGTCCCTAAAACCGCTCCGCACCAACGGTGGAGGGGCACTACCATCTCCTTCGGGGCATCCGACTGCCCCGACAACATGGCGGGAGCCGGCGTGCTGCCGCTCATCACCGCCCCTGTTGTCGCCAACATGCGGCTACATCACGTGTTGATCGACGGAGGGACCGGCCTCAATGTTATCAGCCACGCAGCATTTAGACAGCTGCAGATCCCGGGGTCGCAGCTGGGGCCTTCTCGCCCATTTTCCGGGGTGGGCCCGTAGCCCGTATACCCCCTCGGGAGCATAACGCTCCCGGTTACATTTGGGACGGAAGAGAACTTCCGTATAGAAAATGTCCAGTTCGACGTCGCGGAGGTCAACCTCCCTTTTAACACCATTATCGGGAGGCCAGCCCTGTACCGGTTCATGGCCATTTCCCATGATGGGTACTTGGTCCTCAAGATGCCGTCCCCCGCTGGGATCCTCACTGTGCAAAGCGACCGCACCGCTGCGCTAGCAGCCGTCAAGAAGCTACACACCCTGGCGGCCGAGATCGCTCGGCCGGACGACGGAGGAAGAGGCCCCAATATCAAGGCACCCTCCAAGGCACCGAAAGTGCAGCCGACCGGGGCAGACGGCGGACCCGCGAAGACCATCCAGGTAGCCGCGGACCCCTCCCAGACCACCCGCATCGTAGGGGATCTGGGAGAAAAATAGGGGCTCGCGCTCGTCGCCTTCCTCCAAGCAAATGCCGACGTCTTCGCTTGGGAGCCGTCGCAGTTGCCTGGGATCCCCAGGGAGGTGATCGAGCACCAGCTAAAGGTTTACCTGGATGCCAGGCCAGTAAGCCAGAAGCCAGGAAGGCAGTCCGTGGAACGGCAGGACTTCATCCGAGAAGAGGTCCGGAAGCTGTTGCACGCTGGCTTTATTGAAGAGGTTCATCACCCCGTGTGGCTGGCCAACCCAGTCGTCGTGCCGAAGGCCAACGAGAAGCTTTGGATGTGCATCGACTACAACAGCCTGAATAAGGCATGCCCCAAGGACCCGTATCAACTGCCGCGTATAGATCAGATTGTGGACTCTACTTCGGGGTGCGACCTCTTATCCTTCTTGGACGCTTACTCTAGTTTCCATCAAATCCGGATGGCTAAGGAGGATAGGAAGCATACCGCTTTTGTGACAGTAGATGGACTATACTGTTATGTTGTAATGCCCTACGGTCTGAGGAATGCCTTGCCAACCTTTGTACGGGCAATGAGCAAGACCTTCGGGGACCTGATCTGGGATAAGGTGGAAATTTACGTCGACGACATCGTGGTCAAGACTAGGGAAGGGTCGGCTATAGTGGAAGACCTGGCCCTAGTTTTCGGCAAGCTGCGGGCAACCCGCACCAAGCTAAACCCGGAGAAATGCATCTTTGGTGTCTCCGCAGGGAAGTTGCTGGGGTTCCTGGTTTCATACCGGGGCATTGAAGCTAACCCGGAGAATATCAAGGCTATTGAGGTAATGAAGCCTCCCGCCCGTGTTAAGGACATCTAGAAGCTTACCGGGTCGCTAGCAGCCCTTAGCCGCTTCATTTTGAGGTTGGCTGAGAGGGCGCTGCCTTTCTTCAAGCTTCTGCGGAAATCAGGCCCGTTTGCCTGGTCCGAAGAGGCAGAACAAGCCTTCAAAGAATTGAAGCAGCACTTAGCCTCCCTGCCGATCCTAGTTGCTCCAGAGCCAGGGGAACCGCTATACCTGTACATTACGGCAGCTGCGGAAGCAGTAAGCATGGTGTTAGTAATTGAGCGGAAGGCACAAGGAGGACAAGAACCTGGAAGTCTAGGGGCAGCTATAGAGACCCGGACTGTCCAGAAGCCGGTCTACTACGTCAGCGAGGTCCTCCATGAAGCAAAGGCCAGGTACCTCGAGACGCACAAACTCCTCTACGCTGTGTTGGTCGCGTCCAGGAAGCTGCATCATTATTTCCAAGCGCACAAGGTTGTGGTGGTGACCTCCTTTCCATTAAGGGCCATCCTCTACAACCCAAGCGCCACTGGCAACATCGCCAAGTGGGCAGCAGAACTCGTCGAGTTCCAACTGGACTTCCAACCCCACCATGCTATCAAAAGTCAGGTCCTGGCCGACTTCATCGTGGAATGGACTCCACCCCCGTGTACCCCCGGGGGGCTGGACCCCGCTCCAGACCCCATATCGGCAGAGCGCAGGGGCCCGATCTTCACCGAGCCCCACTGGACGCTTTTCTTAGACGGGTCCGCCCGCCAACAGAGTGCTGGCGCGGGAGTGGTCCTCGCCGACCCAGGTGGAAACCAGCTGCAGTATGTGGTGCGACTTGAATTCAAGGCCACCAACAACATGGCGGAGTATGAGGCGCTGATCTTCGGCCTATCCGCCGCCCTATCCCTGGGAGTCCGTCAACTCCTCGTAAAGGGGGACTCTCAGCTCATCATCAAGCAGGTCCGCGGAGAATGTAGCTGCAACGAGCCTAGACTCGCAGCTTACCTCCTCCATGTGAGGAAGCTGGAGAAGGATTTCACGACCGTGGAACTTCAACATGCTCCCCGGGCCAACAACTCAGTGGCAGATGACCTCTCCCAGAGGGCATCAACTCGGGCACCCGTGCCCGAGGGCGCCTTCGAAAGGCGGCTGCTGAGACCCACCGCCCAGCCGGCCGGACTGGACGAAGGGGGCGAGACCGGCACCTCGAAGCCGGCGGTCCCAATGGCGTCCCAAGACCCACCAAAGGCTGTATGTGCTCTGGGGGACTCTGCTGACCCTTTAGCGCCACAGTCGGCAACTCAGAGTGGCCCCGATGCATGGATCTCCGAGATCCGGGACTACCTGAAGGAAAATATCCTTCCTGAAGACCATGTCTCCGCCGAGCGCATAGTGCGGTTGGCTAAGCGATACACGATGGTAGAAGGGGGTCTCTACCGCCATGGCGCCAACAACATTCTCATGCGATGCATTACCTAGAAAGAGGGCCGTGAGTTACTCACGGAGATCCATGGAGGGGAGTGCGGAAGTCATTCTTCATCCCGCATGCTGGTCGATAAGGCCTTCCAGCATGGTTTTTATTGGCCAACTGCCCTCTAGGATGCGGCCGAGCTAGTAAAGTCCTGTGAAGCGTGCCAGTACCACGTGAAGCAGATACACACACCAGCTCAGGCTCTGCAAATGATCCCGCCCTCCTGGCCGTTTGCCGTATGGAGGGTGGATATCCTAGGACCATTCCTTAGGGCTGTCGGCGGGTACCGGTACCTATTTGTCGCCATTGACAAGTTCACCAAGTGACCGAAAGCCACCCCTGTGATCAACATCACCCAGGGCGCTGCTGTTGCTTTCCTAAAGTCGATCGTCTGCAGGTTCGGGGTCCCAAGTCGTATCATTACAAACAATGGGACCCAGTTTACAAGTCGGGTCTTCCAGGAGTACTGTGAAGGCATCGGCACCCGACTCCGCTTCACGTCTGTGGCCCACCCCAGGAGCAACGGACAAGTGGAGAGAGCAAATGCAGAGATCCTCAGGGGACTCAAGACGCGTACCTATGACTGCTTAAAAAAGCATGGCACAAATTGGGTCATCGAGCTGCCCTCCGTGCTATGGGGGAACCGAACCACACCCAGCCGAGCCACCGGGGAGACCCCATTCTTCCTGGTCTACGGGGCCGAAGCCTGCCTTCCCCCAAAAATCATTATGGGCTCTCCGTGGGCCCAGTCGTTCGATGAGTCTGTGCAGGAACAGCTACGACGCGAAGACATGGACTTCATCGACTTGCAGAGATGGCGAGCAGCAGTCCGAAACGCACGGTACAACCAGGCGCTCAGGCGCTATCACCAGCGGTTCGTGCATAGTAGGAAGTTTGAAGTTGGGAACCTGGTTCTAAGGCGAATTCTGAACTGAGAAGGGCTCCACAAGCTCTCCCCCAGCTGGGAAGGACCCTTCAAGGTGACAGAAATATGCCGCCCCGGGTGCGTCCGTCTCGCCACAGATAACAGAGTACCTCTCCCCAACCCCTGGAATATAGAGCATCTCCGTATGTTTTTCCCATAAAAACATATTCGCGGGTCCGCCCTCAATACACCCGGTCTGTTGGCCTGCTCTCGTGTATATCTGGTTATAAGGAAGGGGCTCGACCCACAGAGCTGTTTTTTGGCTGATTTTACTTCTAAATATACAACCATTATTACTATCTCACCACCCAGGCAGTCTCCCTCCCTGGCTGGTATAGCGACATCCAAATTGAGTAGCCAGACCTGGCAATTAGACGATGGGGTGGTTTGGGGCCGTACGACCGCATGGTCAAGAACCACAAGACTACACATGCCCCACCGCCCTGTTGCCGGTCCTGTTGCGTGAATCAAAGGATAAGAAATACCAGCTGGCGGACCTTATGGGTGTGCTGCTAAGGATACCTGGCCAAGGCCGTGTGCAGGTAGGGTCCCAATAGGGATTGCCCCTTGGGGGTGATGGCACCAGTGCCACCTTAAGAATCCTAGCATCTGGCCCCGACATGTCGAGGCATATCCCAGGGGGGCAAGTACCGGGAAAGAAGCTGGCAACAATGCACACAGCAGAGAAAAAAGGGCATGCAGATAAGTTGTAATGTCACCGACAGGTAGTACCTAAAGAGTATCTTACAAAATCAAAGACATATTGCAACCCGCTCCCCAGTGGAACCCTCGTTTTTCTCCATGCAGGCCTGGCTACTCATCGTCAACAGGATCCCGCTGGAAGCGCCCAACCACCGCGTCCACAGCATCCTGTACGCCCTCCCGGACAGCATCTTCAGTGTCGGCCACCGGACCCGCAATAACCAGCCCCAAGGAGACAGTCGGGTCATGGCTCCGGAAGCACGTCAAGACGTACTCGATGGCCGATCGACAGAGTCTGTTGCCCTTGGGCTCCAAGCGGGCGCCAAGAACCTGATCCAGACGTCGGAGGCGGTCAGCAGCGGAATCCAGTATTGGGATCGCGTCGGAGATGGACGCTGGCCACACCAATGCCGAGATGGGACTCATCCCTAATGGTACTAGCGCAGTGCTTGCCTCGCCAGCCCAAGCGGCGATGCGCTGAGCTCCGGCTCGTTGCTCTGCCCGAAGGTCGTCAAGTGTCTTCCTCAACACCTCCACTGCCTGGGGGCCCGGGGCTGACTGCCTCGTCTGCGCTGCCTGGAACTGGCGGACCTGCCCCTCCAGCGTCCGCACTTTCCCTTCCAGATGCTTCACTTTCTCCTCTGCCTCGAGCTCAAGCTCATCCAGCAGCTTGTTCCGCCTTGCCCACATCTCCTCCCTGAAGGCGAGGTCCTCCTCCTGCCAAGTGAGGTCAGTTATTCATTTTGCCAGGGAAGCTTCCCTTGCCTTAAGGTTTCCCTCAACGCGAGCAATATCAGTGGCCTTGTCGGAGAGTTCCTGCTGCAGCTTCTGTAGCTTCGCCTCAGCCACAGCTTGCTTGTCCCGCTATTTCTCCAGCACAGCATTATAAGCTTTCAGCTTATCATGGAGTGCTCTGACAGCCTCCTCCTTTTGGTCAAGGTGTTTTTTCTTCTTGACCAATCTTCTCTCCTTCCGGGTCACCTCCTCCTCTCGGTCAGACACCTTCCGGATGTCCTCCTTGAAGTCCTCACGCTCCTGCTCAAGCTCGGCCCGCTCCGAGGCAAATTGGCAGGATGCCGCCTTAGTGCGCCTCTCTAGTTGGGAGCACCAGTCGCCAAGGCACTGGTGCTCGGTCTCGAGCGCCTTCCACTCTCGCCGGATAGCCGCCACGGTTTCCTGGAGGGCCTGGTGAGCGTGAGTCAGCACCTGAGGGAGAGGAGTCAGCGTCGCTCCAGGCTCGACACCAGACCAGAGTGGACGCCCAAGAATGACCTCCGGACCCTCCGAAGATGTTGCAGTGGGTTCCCATCAAATAGTGCCTCCACATTTTTAATGCATGAACCACTGCTGCCAACTCTAGGTCATGAGTGGGATAATTCTGCTCATGAGGCCTGAGTGCTCTTGAGGCATAAGCAATGACTCGGTTGTCTTGCATCAAGACACAACCTAGTCCAGTGCCAGAGGCATCACAATACACATCAAAAGGCTTGCTGTTGTCGGGTTGCGCTAACACCGGTGTTGTGGTCAGATGTTGCCTCAATGTATGGAAGGCATCTTTGCACTTCTGACCCCAAACAAACTTGGCCACTTTCTTCAACAACTCAGTTATGGGCTTCACGATTCGAGAGAAACCCAGAATAAATCTTCGGTAATAACCTGCTAATCCCAGAAAACTCTGAATCTGACGGACAGTCGTTGGTGGCTTCCAATTCATCACCTCTTGTACTTTATCAGGATCAACAGCTATTCCTGCCTGAGAGATAGTGTGACCCAAGAATTTGATCTCCTTTAGCCAAAAATCACATTTTGACAACTTGGCATAAAGGTGGTGCTCTCGCAGACGTTGAAGCACTACATGCAAATGCCCAGCATGTTCTTCTTTGTTCTTCGAGTATACCAAGATATCATCGATGAAAACCACTATGAATTTGTCCAGTTCGGGCATGAAAACAGAATTCATCAGATACATGAAATATGCTGGTGCATTAGTCAGCCCGAAAGACGTCACCAAGAATTCATATAGCCCATATCTGGTCGAGAAAGCCGTCTTTGGAATATCGCTTGCTCGTATCTTGATCTGATGGTAGCCAGAGCGAAGGTCTATCTTGGAAAACACTTTGGCCCCGACCAACTGGTAAAAAAGAACATCAATACGAGGCAAAGGATGCTTGTTCTTGATAGTCACCGCATTGAGAGGGCGGTAATCTATCCACAGCCTCAAGCTTTCATCCTTCTTCTTCAAAAACAGGGCTGGACATCCCCAAGGTGAAGTACTTGGGCGAATAAATCTCTTATCCAGCAACTCCTGCAATTGCTTCTTCAATTCTGCCAACTCAGCGGGTGGCATCCGGTAAGGCCTCTTGGAAATTGGTGCCGTTCCAGATTGCAACTCGATGGCGAATTCAATATCCCGGTCTGGTGGCATTCCTGGCAATTCATCAGGGAAGACATCTGCATACTCACAGACCACTGGCATCTTTTTCAGAGGTAACTCAATCATAGAGAAAGCACATGACTGAGTAGAACCTTGACTGGGCAGAATTAAGGTGAAGTTCCCACAGAACGGGGAATTGATTTCCACGATGCGGTTGGCTACATCAAGCACTACTTGGTGCAGGGTCATCCAATTAGCTCCCAGAATAATGTCCACATTTTCCAAACCCAAAACAAGAAGGGTGATTTTGACAATGTGGCTTCCCAGTTGAATAGACACACTTTGCTTTAATTGATTAGTTGCAATCTTTCCCCCAGGTGTGGATACCATAAATGACCCTTTTGAGTGATAGAAAGGCAGTTGACATTTAGCACTGAACTTTTGGCTAATGAAACTATGAGATGCACCAGAATCAAACAGAATTAAAGCAGGTTGATTATAAACTAAAAAGATACCGGTCATGATGGGGGCTCCCTCAGGTACTTCCTCCAGGGTAGTGAAGTTGAGCTTCCCTTGCCTGACTTGTATATTCTGCTTTCTTCCCTTGTCTTGATTTGGTGCTGGCATCTGCCTCTGCTGATTCCTTGGACAATTCTTGGCATAGTGGCCCACATTGCCACAAGTGAAGCACTTGTTCCCATTGCCCTGGCGGAACTGCTGCTGTTGCTGAGGCTGATTGTTCCTTGGAGCGGGAGCTGGAAAGCGGTTGGGTGCCAGCTGCTGCTGCTGAGGTGTGCTGATCACCCATCTGCCTGCCTGCTGCTGAAATCCCCTGCTCTGATTGTGAGAAACAATCCTGAACCTCTGGGCCTGAGCGGATGGTGCTGCCATCGGTGCCTTTCTCTTCTCTGCTCGGTGAGCTACAATGCAATCCTCCTGAGAGATGGCCAGGTTGACCAACTCATTGAAGCTATTAGCCCAGACATTGTTGAGTCGTTCCCGCAGCTTGGTGTTGAGACCCCTGTGGAAGCGGTCTCTCTTCTTCTCATCAGAATCAACATGGTAACCTGCATACTGGCACAGGTCGTTGAAGGCCTGAGCATACTGCAATACCATGCGAGTTCCTTGATTAAGGGCTAGAAACTCATTCAGCTTGCGATCGAGAATTCCGGCGGGAATGTGGTGCCATCTGAAAGCGATCTTGAATTCCTCCCAAGACACTTCATGATCAGCGGGGAGCATAGCACGGAAGTGGTCCCACCAAGTCCGAGCAGGGCCGCAAAGCTGCTGCGCGGCGAAGCGAGCCTTGGTTTCATCAGGGCAGTCTCCCGTGAGGAGGGAAACTTGGACTCAACGACACAGAGCCACACGTCGGCGTCCAACGGATCCTCTGCCTTGGTGAACAAGGGTGGCTGCATGCTCAGGAACTCCTGATAGGTTGCCGCTGTCGGAGGTCGCTGATGCTGGCCTCCACCATGCTGCTGAGGGTGGGGCTGGCGCTGCAAGAGCTGTCGCAGAATCTCATTCTGCTGGGCCATCAGCTCCTGCACTATGGGAGCTAGAGGAGGTGGGGGGGACCTGCTCGTTATGCCCGCGATGCTGCCTAGCTGCCATATGAAAACAGAGATTGTCGCCAGTGTTATCCCAACTCACAATTTCGAACGACAAGCCATTATCTCATATGGAAGGAAAAATGCCATAATCATAATATTAGGTTCGAAATGAAGATAACATGGTTACAAAACATCCCACATATTTCAAAAGTTCACAGGGTTACATCAATTAGGGGAAAGTACCCGTAAGCCTAATCCAAAATCTGACATTAACTAAGCTCGCGTAGGTTTCTATCCGCCTAAAGCGTCAAAGTGACTGATCAACCCTGAGCGGTGGAAGCGACACTGGATGCAGGTGAAGGGGGCATCACAGAGGTAGTCCCATTGGCATCAGGGGCTGGTCCTATCTCCTCGGGAGACTCTTCTCCCTCGCTTCCGGCCTCATTGGCCTCCATCTCCAAGTGGTGCATGTCCAGGTGGTCATTTGCCTCTTCGAGTTCCCACTACACATCGTGGAGCTGGTTCTCCAAAACATCAATAGTGTTGTCTCGGATTTCCACCTGCTGCTCTAAGGTGGTAATGCGTTGGCTCAACCTTTCCACCTGTAGATCCTTCTCCACCAACTTGGAGGATAAGTCGACCACAAAATCTTCTCGGCTGTCGAGGGTGAGCTTGGTGGTTTGAGCGATGTTAGCAAGATGTGCCATAGCGTCGCTCTGTAGGGCATGAAGGCGGTACAACGCACTCATGCACTGAATAGTGACCCTCCCAACCAAGTCAGGATACATTGCCCACACATCTTTCACATGGCTCACGTGGTTACACCACATGGGGTCATCCTTTTTCTCAGCAGGGAAGAGTCCCAAGGGGTGCATCACCATCTCCAGGGGATGGTAGCCACAGAAAGTCGTCAGAGTCTTCATGGCTGCTGCTTAAGTGGTGTCGTCCGTCCTGAATCCAATCGTCTCTGAGTCAAGAGAACGCCAACCCGGCTGAAGGGGATGAGCCTCCAAAGTCAGCCAGACTCGGCAACGAGGTACCCGATGCTCCTCATACAACTGCACCGTGTACAAAGGGGGCGTAGGGTAACCGGCGGAGTTAAGCACTTCCCACAAGATGGAAGGAAAGCCATCGTGAGAAAGGAAGTCAGAGCTGAAACGAGTGTCTCCTCCACTCGTGGGGGTGGGTGAATTCATCTGCGGAAGGGTATCAAAGGTAAAGATTATGGTGGAAGGAAGAAAAATAAAAGAGCCTGGATGGTTTTAAAAGGAAGCAGGTTAGCTCAAGTTTTAATTCCTTTTAGCTTTTATAATGCATGCATGCTGGAAGTAACGTCTCCTCTCCGAATATAAGGGTGCTTCAAGGCATCCTTTAAAATTCTAAGTACTGGCCCACAGGGCCTACTTAATTAGCCACCTATTTCCCCCTTTATTCCTAAGGCCTTTCGTCCTAGGTCTAGCGGTCTAGTCCTGACGATTCTTAGCAGTTTCTAAGCAAGTTTTAGATTTTGAAAATTGGAATTCATGGTTTATTGTCCTTCTCTGTGGTGGAATTTGCTCCGATACCAGCTGTGGTAGAACCGCCCGAATTATTCCAGCTTAAGTGCCTAAGTCACGCCTCAAGGGCTGTAACACACTTAAATCGGAATAACCCGTCAGTCCCTCAGATCTAGTCTGATGAAGCCATTTAACCAGGATCAAATTCCACAATCTCACTCGAAGGTGAGTCACAAAAGAAATACAATAAAGCAGGAAACCTCAACTTAAGTGCTGAAGTTATTGCATAAATCAGAGTTTTTCAAGTTGTTGATAAGAGTTCATAAAATAAAATGCAGCGGATAATTGATGTCGTCGGTAGCGAGGAAATGGGCAAGGCCTAGCCCACTACTCCTCGTGCTCCTCTCCTGCCGGAGCAGCATCCCACTCGACCATCCAACCCGGTGGCAGGGTGGTAGGCCAAGTCACACCATCAACCATATCCTGAAGCGTACCTACAAAAATTATGCCACAAGCAAGGCTGAGTGTACTAATACTCAGCTAGACTTACCCGGTGTGAGGAATCTACTCCTCTTCCTCTAGACCATGCAGCTGTTTGGCTGAGGGGTTTGGTTTGCCAAAAGCACTAGCTGTATCTAAAACCAAGTTTTAGCTTTTAGAATTCTAACATCATTAGCTTTACTAAGTTTGCTCCTTCTAAGCATGCATGGTAACAAGCATTTAGTGCAATCAACAAATTGTCTCATGTAACCTCATTTCACTTCTTACTCAATGTAGTACAAGGGGTCAAGCAGTCTCAGTAGCTGCGAGAAGCAGACGATTTGAATCGAGTTTTATCCTTGCAAGGTAAACCTAAACACACGACATGTCAGGGTACTCTGACCCCACACATGTCAACCGTCCCCATCGATTCCACATTCGTGTCAAGGCCTCACTGCCCTGGCATACAATGCTCCACTGACCCCGGCTGCCGTCGTGCAGTGACCGCACTTGTACCCACCATAGCTAGCATGGGAGACCCAGTCTCAAGTCGCGTGAGGGATAAAGTCCGCGCCCGGCTTCACTCAGGTACTAGGTTTACCAGTTACCATATTTCCCGACATGTGCTTAGTACATTCAAAAGCTTGACTCAGGTATCCACACATTAATCCTTAATTCCTTTTTCCCGTCTCATGGACAAGGCATCCTCCCTGGATTCAAGTCCATAGACTAACACAGATCCCGTTATCAAGATGAATACAATCAATTCCTGACCTCGCGTGAGTGCTAGAAAAATCACTCGACTTCTACCGAGATCCTGACTAGGAAAGCAGCTACTCGACCTAGCATACTAGTATCCATCTCAAAAAGGAATCCTAAGTTCATGCAACTAGAGGTTTCAAGCAACTCCTACACTTAAGTGCACATTACAATCCTACAAGCATTAAGTGTAGTAAAGTAGCATATAATAATATGGTTATGCATAAAACCTAGGCTTGCCTTCAATAGCTGGGGCTGAGGGGAGATCCTCGATAGCAGCCTCGAAAGCTTGCTCCTGGTCCTCCTCTTGGACAGTTCCTTGCTCGGGGATGAGCACGTACTCTCCATCAGCGAGATTACAATCTAATGAATGCAATGAGTAAGATACATGCACGATATGATATGTGCTTTAGCAATTAAACTTTTGTTGGTGAATGATCCACTCAATTTAGATAGGGTTTAATCTTGCTACTAAAGATTTTTGGTGTTATACTTAGTAATTTAGATCACACTCAGTTAAACTAAGTGGTAAGTTTATTTTGGTGTTCCACTGAATTCTTTTTAAAGTTTTAGTGAGAATTGTCAAGATTTCAAGTTGTTTTAATAAGTTTCCAAAAATTCTGTAAAAATTACAGTGGCTCATTACTGGTGTATAATTCTCTGTCCTAAAAGTTGGGGCTTAAAAAGTGAATAGTTCTCTCTGGACAAAATTATAAACTGCTAGGGCAGAAGAGGTGGTTTGAACTACAACTACCATTTAACAATAGGTAATTTTCTAAGACTTGTTTTTGATGGCATTTAGATGTTATAACATGACTTTGCACAAAGTTCTAGCCATTAATACTTACCAGTTATTTTATTATGATTTTCCAAAGTTTCTAGCCAAAGGGGTGCTTTCTACTACCACTATATTTGAAAAATATCAAACAACAGATTTCTGATTTTTCCTAGCTTCTATTTTGTGCAAGAGCAATCATTCTGAAGTTTGACACCTTTTTGCTTAAGGGAAGGGGTGGTAGAAATTATTTGAATTAAATGGCCTTTTTCGTGAAGTATTGGTAATAGGCATTATTGTGCATCTTTCAAATGGGTTTGCAATTTTCTCTGGTGGCCTATCTCATTATTGATCTAGCAAAATTTTATTTACCCATTATTGCATTATTTTGGGTTACTCATGATTTATTTGAAATATGACTCATTATCATGTTCTATTTATTTACCCTACTTAAAATGATGGGCTGGGGTGTTTATTATTTTTGCAGTGGGGTTTTGGTGGTTACAAGTCCACTGGATTTTTATTAACAAATTTGGGTATGGTTTTATAACTCCAATAATTGTTTTCTAGTTGGAATAATGCTAAATAAAACATTCCACTTTAATTCTATTCTGGACCAGTGGTCTTTTTTTTCCTAGGTTCTTTGTTACTTAAGTAGGTTAGGAAAAATGATTTCATTCATTGTTCATTATGTTCTAATGCCTTTCTGATTTTCCTAAGTTTTGGGTAAAAGTGGATTTTAATAGATATCCCTACTTGAATTTTCAATACTGGGGTTCCTACTATTTTTAAACAGTGGTTAAATGGGGTTTGAACATCTACAAATTTTCTTAAGTTCAGCACAAAAGCATAACTAATTTTCTTTAATTACACAAGGTTTAGTTAGTTTCTGTATTTAATTCTAAACTCTAAAATTTAGAACAGAAAGCATGGGGTTCAGTATTTTTAGTTGGTAGTCCATAATATTTAGAATCCAGCAAAATTGGTTTGACAATTTTTTGTTAAGTATTTCTTAAGTCATGAATTTCCTAAGTTCTATGTTCATTAAAAAGATTATACAGAAATGATTAAATGGAAAACTACTTTGCAACGGGGTCCCTGGCGGGTGTTTTCAAGTTTCCTTATGTTGGGGGCCTTCGTCTTCCGAAGGTCCTCAAAAACATGATTTAACAATATTTCCGGAGTGTAATACATGAATAGGTACCTTCGGGCTCGGATCAGAACCACAGTTTGAAAAGCACGAACAATACGAAGGTTGACGTAGCGCCGAAGCTACGCGCAAGGGAGCTTCAGCATGACAGCAGGAAAGGGAACCGACTTAAAGGGGAAAAGGCTATTCAGACCTCGATGGATTACCTTAGAGTCATTAGCAAATGTAAAGGGCATGGATGTAATTTCACATGGGCTGTGTCCCGTGCCTATAAATAGATGAACAGTACTCCCGTACTGTTCACACTGACTTGGCATTTGCTTTTGCGTCACGCTCGTACCTTTGTTTTCTGTCAAGCCGAATGTACCAAATGTAATTCAATATTGTCCTTATATTAATTTACGATTATATACTGAGAAATATATATGATAATGTTATTGTTCACATTGTTTCTTATGCTTTACATGCTCCATTCGTTGTTAATATTTATACATATATGTATGTTGAGATGATGAAGGTATGTCCTTCATGACCTTCGTCCGAAGATCATTATATCCTTGGGGAAATAATGCTTCGAAGGACGAAGGGCATTAACAAGTAACCTGTTTTGGTGTTGCCTTGTTCTCAATTTATAGCATTTGAGAGCAAGTCTCCAACATTGGCGCCGACCTCCGGTGAACCCTTTTCGACCACCTTCGGCAAGCACTGACCTTCGTCATGCCACCGAAGAAAGCTTCGGTGTCAGGGGCTGCCGCGCTGCAGCCACTGGACCCGAACCAGGAGACCCTTTCTCTTCGAGAGGCCCGAAGCCAGAAGAGGAAGGCCACTGGTCCAACACTCCAGGAGGAGGAGTTGGACCAAGAAATCAGAAACATGGAGATAATCCATCAGCAAGTGCAAAGGAAGAAGGAGAAGATGGCTCGACTAGCTGATCTTCAAAGGCAGATCGACGAAGCCACCGAAGAAGTACACCATCTTATTCAAGACGAACAAGATCGAAGGCCCCAACACAGGGAGCTTCATCAAGAAGGCTTGTTCAACAATGATGGATGGTATGATGATTTTAATCATGATACATTTACTTTTGATGATTCTTCTCCCTTGGTAGCAGAACTGCAGGCTATCCCATGGCCCCCATCATACAAGCCACCTCAGCTTCCCATGTATGATGGGCATTCAGACCCGAAGTAGTTTTTGATGAGTTATGAAGCAGCTGTCATGGCCAAGTCCTTCGTCATGGCAGTTCGGAATGTGGCCCAAACATGGTATTCTTCTCTTCGGCCAGGGACCATTACTTCATGGCAGAAGCTCAAGGATATGTTGGTGACAAGTTTCCAAGGCTTCCAGATGAAGCCAGTCACATCTCAGGCCTTGTTTCAGTGCACGCAAGATCATGAGGAGTACCTCCAGGCTTATGTTCGAAGGTTCTTGCGTCTCAGAGCACAAGCGCCTACAGTGCCTAATGAAATTGTCGTTGAAGCCATGATTAAGGGGCTTCGTCCAGGACCTACTGCTTAGTATTTCGCTAGAAAGCCCCCATAGACTCTGGAGAAGCTGCTTCAGAAGATGGATGAGTACATCCGGGCTGACAATGACTTCCGCCAAAGAAGGGAGGAAGCATATAGGTTCTCTGAAATGACCAGGGGCTTCGGAGGAAGAATCCACTTGAGGCACGTCAGGTCAATTCACAACTCCATCCAGAGTGATGATAGAGGAACTCAACAGCAGAGGCCGCAGTATTCTTCACAAGCTTCGGGACAGCAACAAAGCTCTTTCCGGCCGCCAGCTCCAAGAGGTAGAGGCGCCAGGGGCTTCGGAGGAAGATATGGGGACCAGCACAGGAAAAATCTACTACCTATTTTGTGGTGAAGACAAGGGCCATAATACAAGAACATGTCAAATAACCATCCAAAAGCAAATAGAAATTGCAGAAGCCGAAGCCCAGAAAAATCAGCCGAAGCAGGTCCTGCACACTTCTTCGTGTCATTCACCCTACATACCAGAATATGTGGGTAATCATCCCGCAGCTTCTATTGCTTCGGCTAGTCAGCCGCAAGTTTCTTGGCCACAACTCCCACCTCCGTCGCCACTACAGCCTGCCTATTCACGAGGTCAGCAGCCAGAAGGGAGCCAACAGACCCATCAGCAGCGAGATTTTAGGGAGGGGTCCGAAGCTCGCACAGTTAACAACACCGTGCCAGAATCAAAACACATATATTGAGAGATATCCTACCTTTGGCACATTTTTACATTCACTGTCGTTTTTTTAATAAGGAACAATCAATGTAAACCTAGTTTTGTTGCTATTTTTTAATTCTCTATACTAGCTTCGTTTATGTCAAAATGAAATATACCTTCGTCACAGACTTACGAGAATGCCAAAGCTACAAAGAGATATTCCTTCAAGAATGCAGAGCTAAAAATCGCATTAAAAATTTCACCGAAGCTACAAAAAGTCGTTCTTAAAGAGCGCAGTGTAAGTTTGTTGAAGCTTCAAAAAAGTCGTTCCTAAGGGAGCACAGCGTAAGTTTTCTGCTCAAAAGTCGTTCCTTAGGGAATGCAGAGCCAAATACCGCCGAAATACAAGGCGAAGCGTGAAAAGTCAACACGAATACTGCCGAAATAGAAGGCGAAGAAGTTCAAAAGACGTTCCTTAGGGAATGCAGAACTTACACTGAAAAATAAACGGCGCAGCCGAAAAGTAAACGACAAAGAGATTTCAGTCATTCCTTAGGGAATGAAGGTTGTGGATGAAGCTTCGGATGTGTGTGTTTGGGCATTCATTTGCACGATACATTAGCATCATTCTTTGCATCATATCATCGCATCATACATCATAACATCACATCAAACATCATATCTCATCAATGACATCAATTGAAAACAAGGCCGATTTTCGGGCAATGCTTTACAAAAAATGAAAATTACAAGCTTCATCAGTTCTGGTGCAGAAAAAGGGATCTATTGTTCACGAAACATTGATGTTTTACAAAGTATGGATGATTTTTACGAAGCATAAAAGCTCTTCTTTACGAAGCATGAAAAGAAGGGAAGGTGTTTTTTTGCCGAAGGCTCAAAAACGGTATGTACAAAAAATTTCATGCGTCGCAAAGAACTGAATTACAAACAATTCATATATTACATTCAAGCACCAAATATTACAAGCATAGTTCAGCAACTGTTACAATAATATTCTAGAAATGTTTTTACAATAGTCACTCTTCTTCCTTCAAAACTTTATCTGCAGCTTCGGTCAGCAGTTTGGTAACGACTTCGTCTACAATAGCTTCGGCCATATTAATAATTTCTATTGTTTTCTTGGTCTCTGGGTCGGCCGGTGGGTCGAATGGCTCTTGGGGAGGAGATAGTTCAGCTGCGGTAGAAGACATGAATTAGTTCGAAGTCACAAAAATAAACAACAATAAAGTTAAAAGACATTAAGTAATATCTATTCGTTTTTCAAGTTCCGCAGCTTTTTCAGCTGCTTTCGCTGCTTCTCGGGTGTCATGAATATCTTTTTCGCTCTTTTTCATTATTTCATGGGCCATCCCTCGGCCGCCATTTTCCCAGATATCAGTAAAAAAATTTCCGCCTATTGAGCTTGCTTCGGTCGAGGGGTCCTTTGTATCATTGATAGAGAAGGCAGCTTCAGCCTGGGCCAAAGTTTTAACATGTTCACACCCTGCCTTCTCCAAAATAGCTGCAACTCCCCTCGCGCCAGAGAAGGCACAGACGTCTCCGCGATCACTCAAAATCTCTTCAAAGGCTTTGGCCTCACCGCTGATCCACTCGATTACGCCCTCAGGATCGCCCCTTATGAAGTTCTCTTCGCTCGAGTACGCGCCCACATTGGCGAAGCTAGTTTTTATCTTTTTAACGCATTCTAAAGATTTTTCAAAACATCTTTCTTTTGATGCGCGAAGCTCTACAACTGTTTTTTCAAAGTAATTTTTCCAGTCCTCACTGGCATCTTGGTCAGCTTCGGCAACAACGCATTTTAATTTGGCCTCAGCCAGTTGTTTTCGAAGGTCTTCAATCTCATTCTTTTGAATTTCAGATTGAGCCTTGAAGTTAGCTTCATCCCCCCTTTACTTTGTCCACCAGTGTAAGTAGAATTTTGTCTTTTTTCGTGGCTTCATTTCTCAGCCTGATAACCTCTGTTCGAAGGTTGTTGAGAGCAATAGTGCAGCTCTCGTCTTCAGCATTCTTTTGCGCCCTTAAGGCGTTGCTAAGTATTAAGCCCTACAAGAAAAATGAATGGATTAACATGAGAACAAAAGACTCTAATATAGAATCCACAAACTTCAAAATTCACAATTTTTTGTACCTTCAGGCTATTGTATGCAAGGCTATCCGCAAGATCGTCCTTCGTCATGGCACAGAGGCCAGCTTCGAGCTTCGGAAACCCCATACTTCTGGCCATTTCCCGGTAGACGGATAATTCTTTGTTGTCTGGGAGGCAATACAAGAAATCATCTTCATCTGTACCATTAAACACTAAGGCCCCTTTCGGGTACTTCAGTTCTCGGGCATAGTGTTTAGCTTCAAAAATTTCTTCTTCAGATAATCTTTTTCCCGAAGCATGTCGAATAATATAACCAAGGTCTTCGGAAGGTGCTTCAGGAGTAGGAGTGACAGCTTTTTCAGGCAAAATCTGTTCTATAGCTTCTTCCTCCGTTGCCTTTTCTCCAATTTCCGAGGGTTTCTCCTTGGCAGGCTCTAAAGGCCCAGCTTCGGCGCTAGCCTGACTCATTGTAGCTTTGGCTTCGGTCAGTTTTGTTTCGGTTTCAATTCGCACTTTTGAAGCCTTGGCAATTTTCTCTGGAGTAGAGCTTGAAGCCTTTACCGTCTCCAGCATATCTAGTACACTGGCCATCCTTTTTCTTTTCGGGGTTGCCGCAAGACCTTTTTGTGCCGTCGGCACTGATATTTCCACCGAAGGACTTAAAATCTCCAACCTTTTTGCTTCTTCAGTTTTTGGTTCTTCGGCTTTATCTCTATCAGCCTTTGGTTCAGTTATCTCAGCTGAGAGTGCCTTCGGTATGGTAGCCGGTTCTTCAGCCTTCTGTGTAGGAGGAGTGTGCTCCTTTGGAGCAACAGCTGAAGAAGTTTCCCCGCCAACATCAGGCACCACGGTCAGCTCAATGTAGCGCGGCCGATGGGTAAGAACCTTCAACTTCTTGCTCTTCGGTGCAGACTCATCTAAAGTAGCTGAAGCAGCAGTCTTGGCTGAAGTAGCAGCCTTGGTAGAAGAAGCAGTCTTCCTCTTCTTTCCCCGTCCGCGCAGTGGATAGCAGTAGTCAGGTTACACAAATCCAATAGCATAAAAAACCCTATTTAATCTTTTTCTTTTTTCGGCTCCCGAAGGCCGTAGATAGTGCATTATCTTCGGACTTGGAATATGCTCCAAGTAGCTCATCGCTAGTATTTTCAATACACTTCAGCCAATCATCATCTGGTTCGACAAACTTGTCACCAAACCTGAAGGTATATTTTAATCGAACCAGGCCGCCTTCGCTAGGGTTAGTGATGGTTTCTTTCGGCATCTCCCAGCTATCTAAAAGTGGCCATATCTTATAGGCTCTATGTTCTTGAAGTAAGTCTCTCGTCCCAATAAAAGAGCAAAATGTGCTGAAGGCCCTTCGCCACGCTTCGGCTGCCTCATCAATTTCTACCTTCGGCTTTCGAAGGCCGAAGCGGGACCAGATGGGGCGCATGATGATTTCTTTAATGTCTTCTCTCGCCTTCAAATCATTTTTCACATAAAACCACTCTTCCATCCAGGCCCCGGGCCATATCTTCCAAAACGTTGGCACTGGGTAGCTTGAGTCAGAGCGAGCAACGAAGCTATAGCAACCAAAATTATTATGATACTGCTCTTTACTCCAGGGTTTCATCTCATACGCAAGTTCATGCATACTGCAAAAACATCTTGCACTTGGCTCTAGACCTTGACTTCTCACAGCCCAGACGAAGATCCCCATTCTAATAATTGCTTCGGGAGTGATCTGGTGAAGAAAAATCTGGTATGTCTTTAAAACTTCAACAACAAATCTGCTCAACTGTAACCGAAGTCCAGCTTTGAAGAAGCTTCGGAAGATTACAACTTCATTTTCTTCGGGAGCAGGAACGGCCCTGTCTATGTTAGCCCTCACAATAGACATATCTCGAAAATACCTTCCTCTCATATACTCAAGATGACTCTGTTTGATAGTTGATTTCCCAAAGACTGCATGACTTGGTCGCCAAGGCCGATCTTCAGACTCTTCGCCTCTACCCTCCACATCATAGCTGTCGCTATCATCGGTATCTTCAGACAAGCCTTCTAGTATTTCTTTGGTAATCTTCTATGTATTTGTTTTCGCTATTGACTCAACAAATCCACCAGTTTTCTCCTCAAGGAGCTTCTCCTCTTCACTTAGCTTCGTCTCAGCAATTGTCTTCTTGTCTTGAGACATCTTGTCTTCGGAAATGTCGAAAACGTGTCCTTCAAACCGAAGCTCAAAAGCTTTAAAGCTACCAAGCGCTAGTAAGCACAAGTTGTAAAATTGAGAAAACAAGGCAAATGGCACAAGCAGTGTATCAAGTGCAGTCGGTGTGAGTTTTTATTTATACGCCCAGTACACTCCAAATTGGAGGGCCCCGTCTGTCATTGACTGTTGCTATTCTAGCAAGGGGAAGGTGTTTTTTCGGACCTTCGGCTTAGGGCCTTCGTCCATATTGCAATCTGAATTCGTTATTCTAACAAATTAATATTGCGAGGGGCTACTGTTGGGGGCCTTCGTCTTGCAAAGGTCCTCAAAAACATGATTTAACAATGTTTTCGGAGTGTAATACATGAACAGGTACCTTCGGGCTCGGATCAGAACCACAGTGTGAAAAGCACGAACAATACGAAGGTTGACGCAGCGCCGAAGCTACGCGCAAGGGAGCTTCGGCATGACAGCAGGAAAGGGAACCGACTTAAAGGGGAAAAGGCTATTCAGACCTCGATGGATTACCTTAGAGCCATTAGCAAATGTAAAGGGCATGGATGTAATTTCACATGGGCTACGTCTCGTGCCTATAAATAGATGAACAGTACTCCCGTACTGTTCACACTGACTTGGCATTTGCTTTTGTGTCATGCTCGTACCTTTGTTTTCTGTCAAGCCGAAGGTACCAAATGTAATTCAATATTGTCCTTATATTAATTTACGATTATATACTGAGAAATATATATGATAATGTTATTGTTCACATTGTTTCTTATACTTTACATGCTCCATTCGTTTTTAATATGTATACATATATGTATGTTGAGATGATGAAGGTATGTCCTTCATGACCTTCGTCTGAAGATCATTATATCCTTGGGGAAATAATGCTTCGAAGGATGAAGGGCATTAACATGTAACCTGTTTTGGTGTTGCCTTGTTCTCAATTTATAGCATTTGAGAGCAAGTCTCCAACACCTTACAAACTAGTCCTTGGGCTACTATTCAAATGTGTCGCTGACAGTTCAGAAAACCCCCTGGGTTCTTCTAATCCTAACCCGAGGTCCTTCCCCCAAATCAAACAGTACCTGTGGCAGAAGAAAGGGCGAAGGGGCTTACCAGCGGCGAGACTGCTCCGGTGAGGTGGCCGAGGGCGTAGGGGAGGTCCTGAGGGTCACGGCGATGTGCGGGTCACCGTCGGGGATGGTCGGAGTCAGCCGGTCCATGTGCGCAGGCGGGGGAGCTCGTCGGCGGCGAGGAGTCCGGCCTTTCCAGGGCACAATTAACCAATCAAATAGGTCAGAGAGCTTCACCAGGGATCAAGGAAGGTGTCTGTGCGAGGAATTGAAGAACGGCTCACCGGATTGCTCGGTCTACGCGCGCAGGCGTGCGACCGAAGTCCGGTGAGGACGATCTTGGTTCTTCGGTGAAGTTCTACCGGGTCCGAGAACTTGGGAAGCTTCACAAGCTGTTGGCGAAGCTAACCGAGCGGCTGGCGCGGCTTGGAAGCGACCGTAGTGGGCTGGCCACGGTGGCCGACGCTCGGGTGGCAATGGCAGGCGGAAAAGACCTCGCCGGAGCTAAGGAGGGGCGTCTGGTCGGCTAAGGTGAGCATGGGGTGAGGTGAGGCACGCCTGGGGAGGCTTTATAGGCGTGGGCGGGCATGACCGAGGGCGAGGGCACGTGGCGGACTTGACCGAAAGCTGAGGCGAGCTCGCGTGCGGGTTGGGCGAACGCCGGCATGCCGACCAGGGTCGAACACGTGTGCGCGTTCATTCTGCCCAAGTTCTGGCGCGTGTGGTCATTCATTCGAGCCTGCTCTTGCCTTGGTCAGTGCACAAAACCTCTTCTCCTTCCTATAAGCTACCGATCTTGTGTGGGGGTCATAGGATTTTGCCTACTGGTTTCAAAGATTTGGAGCCCTAAAATCTGGTCTGTCTCCCTGCCCGAGCCCGAGGCAAATCCTAGGTTTTGTCATGTCTAGGTCTCGCGTCCCAATGCCATCTTTTGGCATGTGACAGAGGGATTAGTTAGGCACAATTTTGTCAATGGGGTCATTAGGATTTGAGCTAGGGATCAAGGTGAACACGCTTGGTCTTTAGCTCAAGGGCTGAAATTCAGAATTCTGAATTTCAGAAATCCCCATTGAACCCTTACTTGAGAAGCTTGTTTTAGGGTTTTATTAAACTATTTTGGACAAGATTTCATAATCTTTATTGTTGCTTATTTAGTATACTTCAATGTTTATATTTGGCCTAAGCCTTGATTTTATATTTTTCATAGTCTTTTGCCCCTTTTCTTCAATTTTACTTAAAGAGCTCAATTAGGATTGGTATTAGGGTTTCAACATTTTGCTCTTTTGAAAATCTTACTTGTTTGGAACATGATTCTTTAGATATACACTTAGTAGATCTTTTATTCTCAAGTTAATTTGATGCTCATGCTCAATTTGGTTCACATAAAATGATGGTTCTTGGGTTAGCACTTGAGAGAAACCCTAGGTGACACTCGGGTGTCACAATTTCTTCCTCTCGTCGAACTTGTTCTAGATCTCGTGCCCTTTTTCGCGAGATCACCGAATCGCTTCTTCTTGCGACCGGCATGCTGCTCGCGTCGGCAATCCTCGTCTATCCCCATCTACCCTTTCGGCGTCCACCTCGTTATCTTGGGTCCGCGAGCCCACCTCTGACTGTCTTCGTCTAATTTTATCTAACCCTGTCTGCCACCTACCTAAATGAGTCTCCGTCATACACTGTATCGTGCAACTCATCGCGCGACCGTCTCTTTCGCTTGGCCAGGAAGCGATCTGCGACAATTTTTGCAACCGTCTTCCGCATCCTCTCTTTTCTATAAATACATTCCTAGTCGTCGCATAACCCCTCGTCTCTCTCCCAGATCCAAATCGCGTAGGAGCATGCATCCCAGCGGTTAGGCATCAGTGAGTCCCCTCCATCTCCTTCCTTCCCTACGCTCCTCCCCTTCGTTCTTGGCGATCGGCAACCTACAACCCCTCCCCGCGCTCCTCACCCCTTCCATGCGCGGCAAGCAGACCTCAAGCGAGCGTCCAAGCCTAGCCGATGAGTAGCCGCCCACTCACCGGTGAGTCGTGTCGTCGTGTTGCCTCACAGAGCGCTGCTACGCTGTCAGCTTCTGGCTATGGCTGTGGGCTCTGTCGCGTGGTTGCCTCGCCCGGCTAGCGAGCTCCACTGCCGCTGTTCGGCCTCACCTGCGACCAAGCCATCTTGCCCCATGTCGTGGCGTGGTCGACAACTTTCCCCCCATCCTGGCACAGCAGCAGCCCCTGCACGCGGCGTGCCCAGCGCCCTCACCTTGGCTATGACCGAGCGCCCCACCAGCCATGTTGGGCGGCAACATGCCTCCCTTCCCAGCGATGCCCTCCCTTGCTTCTGCTGGCCGAACAGGCCAATGGAGGCCGATCTCTCTCCCATTTTAATTGTTGCCCAATATGAAGAGGATGCGTGAGGAAGAAAGGAAATCATTTCTTGTAGCCGCACCAAATCCCACTCTCTTCTATCTTATGTGGATGTGCCTCATGTGACCCATTGTGTGTCACATTTTTAAGCCAATAAGAATACACGACATCATTTAATCTATGAATTATAAATACTAAGTAGTATCATTTGTGTTAGATTTCCAATTTAATTCATTCAAGCCAATAAGAATACACGACATCATTTAATCTGTGAATTATTAAATACTAAGCAGTATCATTTGTGTTAGATTTCCAATTTAATTCATTCAAGTTGTGTTAGTTTTGTTATAACATCATCTACATGTTAATAATATTGTTTCATCATAGCACATGTTTTAATTAATTAATTGATTGCTTATCTAATGTTGATTAAATTAGCGTGCTAGTTAAAACTAATTTATAGGTTTAACTCATGCTTTTATAAATATAAATGCCAACATGATTAACTTAACTAAAATGATTCTCATTAATGATTGTTTAGTTTAATCACGTTGTTTATTTATTAGTTTCACATGTCGGTCCGCGCGTACCGTTCGCGTGCCGCGGTGCTGTTTCACGCGCATCGTCACGTGTCGTTCGCGAGTGTCGCGCGTGTTGTTCGCACGCGTTGTCGCACGTCGTTTGCATGTATCGCGCGCCTTGCCACGTGTCGTTCGCGCGTATCGCGCGTTGTCCACGTGCTAAGTCATTTGTGTCCACGCGTCGCACACATCGTGTTTGCACGTCGTGCATCGTTAATTCGTCTCGCTTAGAATCGCTCATATTAATTAAGTTACTTGCTTAACTGTCAACTATTAAAATAGTAGGTTAGTCAAAACTAAGTAGTAGTATTAATTTACATTTAATTAATATCAATTAATATAATTATGTCGAATTGAAT
This sequence comes from Zea mays, assembly GCF_902167145.1. Classification (NCBI taxonomy): domain Eukaryota; kingdom Viridiplantae; phylum Streptophyta; class Magnoliopsida; order Poales; family Poaceae; genus Zea; species Zea mays. Next base: position 159,435,303 of record NC_050096.1, read on the forward strand.
ATTCTAATTAATACTTGTTTAGTGTAAACACGTTAACCTCTCAACTGTAGCTTTGACCGTCGCGTTTCTTACCCCCACGTAACCATAGAAGCGCTCTCTATTTATATTGCTCGTTTTTATAACATTTTATGTTGCATGGTGTAATGTTCTTATGCATATGTATATGTTTGTTTGCTTGTGCATGTTCGCCTTTGCTTCGCGTCGCGAATAGATTGCAATATGTTCCTGAGCTTCGAGGAATCGACGATCAAGATTTGGTGAACCATTGGTCTCGAGATCAAGCTCTTCGAGTTCTACGAGGCTGAAGATCCTGAGCATCTGTTTGGTGAAGGCAAGTGTCCTCTGACCTATTATGTCCCATTTACTTCATAATTCATCAGCCCGCATACCATGATCAACCTAAGGATTGACTAGTATTCTGTTTTCATGTCCTTGTTTACCCTTTGGGAATTGATTATTATGATTAGTTCTATGCTAGCTCTTTACTTTAATCAATGAACATGATGAGATACAATGATGATACTATGATTTTATTCTGGATATGATGATATACTTGTGGCATTTTAGGGGACCCGAGCGGTTTCTCGAGTGCCTCTCCGTAAGGACTGGTTCGTTGGATGACCGTCCGGGAAAATAGTGCAACCATGAGGGTGGTATGGGACGCCCTTAGCTGAATAATTAGAGGAACTAGGGTGTAGTTTGCTTCGCCGTCGTGCCGTCAATGGGGCTCGGTGTATGCGGCTCGCTCTGCCGAGGGTGGATTGCCCCTTCGGAAGGAGTGCAGTACATTTAAGAAACCTAACGTGCGGCTACAGCCTTAGGGAATCTTTGTAATGGCTTCGTAGTGAATCCCTGGCCATTCACCTCGGGAGTGAACAAGGGTCTTGCAAGCCCGGGCTAGAGAGAGAATCACGGCTCGTGGGTAAAGTGCGCAACCTCTGCAGAGTGTTATGAAACTGATATATCAGTCATGCTCGTGGGTATGAGCGGCCAAGGGAGCTCCATTGATTAGAGACACATTGATCAGAGATGTTTTGTTTACAGATGATGATGATGAGGATAATGTTGGTTTCTATTATGATTATGATTTCAGGTATTCTTTCTATTTGGAAGGATTACTTTTGGGTTAACAGCTTGGGTTAATGTTAAAACCTGGCTCTCTACTAGTAATAATTACCTGACCAACTAAAAGCAACTGCTTGATCCTAACCCCACATAAAGCTAGTCCACTTCAGCCAAACGGGACATTTGCTAAGTACGTTGATGTGTACTCACCCTTGCTTTCACAAAACACCAGGTTGCCTTTAGTGCAATCTATGCTCAGGTAAAGAAGAAGGTTTCAAGGCTGATCTCCAAGAGTTCCAGGACTTCGACAAGTTCAAGGATTAGGCTAGCGACCTCCCCCAGTCAGCTGCCTGTGGTGGGTTTATTTACGTTGGCTACGTTTCGATTCTGTGTACTTTGATTTATATTATGTAAATGACTCTAGTCTTTAATATTATTACTTATTCTTTATTGTTATTCGAAGCATTGTGCTATGATGAGTCATTTATGTAATCACTGTGTACGTGAATTTCTGATCCTGGCACGTACATGGTTCGCATTCGGTTTACCTTCAAAACCGGGTGTGACAGATCCTAGGTGTTGTCTAGGCTCGGTAGGCCGACCTAGACTCCTCTAATCGATGTAGAGTCGAAGAGAAGCGAAGAATTTGGGGATTGAAAGGCTAAACTAGAACTAGACTAGAACTACTCCTAAATGTACAAGAAATAAATGCGAGATAAACTGATTATTGATTCGATTCTTGGTGCTTAATCGGCCGTATTCCTCAGTTTTTATAGAGGAGGGGGTTGGACCCGTTACAAACAGATTTCCCGAGCTAATTCTGCGAATCTAGCCAACAACTGTAGCAAGAAACTCGGAACCCTAACTGGTTCTGCGCGCGCGGACCGTTCGGCCTCTCAATTTGGTGCTCAACATATGCCCCACTGCCTTTTGGTGGAGCTAAGAGAACCAAAAGCAACTAACTCGATGTGATCACATTGGTTTTCTTAAGCATCTTGCCACATACTAGGATGGTACTGCTTGAGGAAATGACCATTCAAAGCCTTGGACAAATCTTTGCCTTGCAATGTTTGCAGCAAATAGGCGTTACCAGATATTACTTGTGTTACTTTGTATGCCACTTCCCAAACTTCCGGTCTTTGTTTCTTAGAGGCAAGATGGTCTTCCACATCAGGTCCCCTACCTGAAATGATTTAGCTTTGACCTTCTTGTTGTAGGCCTTGGCTATCATGATCTTGTCCTTTTCTATTTCTCCTAAGGCTGCCACTCTTTTATCGGACATCTCATCAATACTGTCCATCATCAAATTATAATAATCACCGATAGTTAAGTCATTTTGCCTGGCGATCCTGACAGCATTCAAACTTATCACCACAGGTAAAACTACTTCTTGCCCATAGACAAGCTCAAATGGAGAAACTTTAGTAGCACGGTGTTTAGATATTCTGTGAGCCCACAAAGCTTCGGACAAAATCTTATGCCAATACTTAGGATTACCAGATATCTTAGTTTTTATCAAGTTAATCAATGTTTTATTACTAGACTCGGCCTGTCCATTGGCCTGAGCATAATACGGAGACGAATTGTCACACCCGATTTTGGAAGGCAAACCGAATGCGAACCATGTACGTGCCAGGATCAGAACTCATGTACACAACGATTACATAATTGGACATCATCACACAATGCTTGAATTAAATAGTGGAAAGGTACTTAGTTACATCAAGATGTCCAAGACATCCACAGAGTCTATTATATAACCATTGTTCAACAATAATATCAAAGTGTGGAGTAACGAAACATAGAATGTAAGCCTACACATGCAGCTGACTGGGGGTTTGCCACTAAAGTAAACTAAAACTCGTCATAGTCCTGAAACTCCTCAAAGTCATCCATGTTGCCAGCATCACATCATGAGCATTGTGTACATTGGAGAAAACCTAGGGTGGGGGTGGTGTGTAAAGCAAGGGTGAGTACACATCAACGTACTCAGCAAATGTCCCGTTTGGCTAAGGTGTACTAGCGGTATGTGGAGTTAAGGTTAAGCAGTTTCTTTTAGTTGGTCAAGTTTTATTATTATAAGTAGAGCCAAATTTTAGTAATAACCCAGTTATTACCCAGAGGCACTCCCTCCAAGAGGAAATACCAGAGATCAGGATTATAATCACCATTGTTAATCATCATCATAAAAGTAACCATTGTTCTTCTAATTGAAGAGGATCCCAAGGCTGCTCATAACCGTGAGCACGGCTGATGTACCAGTTTCTAACACTCTGCAGAGGTTGCACACTTTACCCACAAGCCGTGATTCCCATTCTGCCCGGGGTTCTAGCCTCCCCATTGATCACTATCAAGGTGACCTAGCAGGGTCTCACTACGTAGCCTTTACAAAGATTTCCCAGAGGTCATAGCCGCCTGTTAGGTTTCTCCAGTTTGATAAACACAGTACATCTCCCCAAAGGAAGGGTGACTAACAAAACCAAATCAAAGAACCTCTGCAACCAACCTCGGCAGAGCAAGTACTGTGCCCGGACCCCATTATCGGCCCTACGGCGAAGCCAACTACTCCTCTGGTTCCTCTAATTAATAAGCTAAGGGCGTCCCATTCCACCCTCATGGTTGCACTGTTATCCCAGGTTGTCACTCCCCAAACAGGTCCTTACGGAGAGGTACTCAGGAAAGAGCCTGATCCCCCTAAAGTAATCACAAGGACCCCATCGGGATAACATCATCGTATCATAAAAGATCACATCATGTTCATTGATTAAGTTTAAGCAATAGCATAAGCTAACCATGATTAACCCAAAAAGGTAAACAAGGGTAAGGGAAATACAAACTAGTCAATCCTTAGGTTTCAATAAAGTAATGGAGGACAGTGAATTATAAAGTAAAGTATGATATGATAGGTCTGAGGACACTTGCCTTCACCAGGTTGTTGCTCAGAGGGATCTTCGGCAACACACTCAGGAACCTCGAACTGCTCATTGTCTAAATAAAGCGAGCATGCATTCAATACATTTGGAAAGTACAAATGAACATCATACCAAACATGTACAAACATTGGAACACATATTAAAAAGACATAATACTAAATAAGGGATAATGAATTCAAAGTATAACATAAACTATGGCATACATTAACTTTATTTGAAAATAGATTATTATTTCACTAAGTGCTATTTACAAGTACATAATCATAGATCAATTTATTTTATTGTGACCTATAATTTAGAACAGAGATGAACTCATGCAATACCTATCTTTAATTTCACAAGCTTAAACAGATTTAAATCTCTAAGGTTCTCCTTTATTTATTTATTAAATAAATAAAACATACACCTACATTAGTTCATACTCAATCCTAAAAATTAGAGTGTGCAGACAATAAGTGAAACTATTTTATTTAAACAGAGAATAATACTATGAACATTTTGCAATTTGAATCACTAAATTTGGAGTTCATATGCAAAAGTTATGAAATAAACAAGTTTGGGAATTCAAAATATGAAATTAGGGCCAATTCTGTGAATATTTAAAAGTCTAGGGCTAAATCTGCAAGATTACAGGGGTCTGCGCACGAAAACCAGGGACGGCGGGTTGATTTCCAGTAAACCGATCGTCTCTTTAAGAAAACTACCGCGCGAAGGGGTATCGGGTGAATCTAACCGTCAGATCTAAAACCAACGGCTAAGATTAGATCTGCGGCCGAGGGCGCACGCGCGCGAGTGGGCGAGCGCTGACAGGCGGGCCAGGGAGTGTCAGCGATAGAGGGGGAGAGCGCGCTGACCGAGCGGGCCCAGCGCCAGGGGGTTTGGGCGTTGACATGCGGGCCAGGGCGCAATGGCGCGCGTGCGCGAAGTGGTACCCGCAGTTCGGGCCGTGCGATCTGAATCGGACGGAGGGGATCAGACTAGGGGGACGGACGACTGCGGGCAGCGCTGACAGGCGGGCTAGGGCGTCAGGCGCGCGTGCGCGAAGCGGTACCCGCGGTCCGGGCCGTGCGATCAGGATCGAATGGAGGGGATCAGACCGGGGAAAAACAGACGGCTGCGAGCGGCGCCGCTCCTCCCCGCGGCGGTGAGGTCACCGGAGTTGAGGCAGGCGTGAGCTAGGGGGGTCCGGGGTCGCCGGGATTGGGCAGAGAGGGAGAGAACGCCATGACGAACTCAATGGCGGGGAAGGGGCCATGAATCCACAGGCAGAGATGGGAGAACAGCGGTGAGAAGGTCTCGGGCGGGCCAGAGTAACTGCGGTGAGCCATTCCAGCCACGGGGAGGGGACTTAAGGCACACTAAGGCCTGGGCTAACTTCAGCAGAGGCAGGGTGACACAGGGACCTACACCGGGGAACTAGACCGGGCTAAATCGACCGGCCACCACGCGAGCACGGCGGACCGCCGCGGCCGAGCACCGGCGAAGGAAAATTTGGCCGAGCACAGGGCGCAATAGGGGAAATTGGGCACGGGGACGAGTGTCTCACCTCGGGGCAGAGCTCGGGGAGGCTTGGAGCGGTCTTCGGCGAGCTGGATGGCCGGGAACGCGGGCGCGGGTCTCCGGCGGCGGCTGGCGGTATGGGCAGAGCGCGAGAGAGGGCGAAGCTGCGCGAAATGAGGTGAGGGGTGTGCACGGGGCAGTGGCAGGGCTCTAAGAAGGGAGCTGGGCGCGTGGGCGAGCGTTGTGCCCGAGAAATCCGGCGACGTGCGCGAGTGCGCACGCGCTGGTCCACGGCGAGCGTAGAGGGGGCGGAACTGACAGGTAGGGTCCATGGCGCAGAGAGAGGAGAAGGGGGCACGGGGCAACGACTCTGCGATTGGCAGACCGGGACCGCGAGACAGAGAGAGAGGGAGCGCGCGAGCGAAGGAAACTGGCGTCGACATATTGGCCCCACTGGACAGCGAGCGAGAGAGAGGGCGCGCGCGAGGGAGAACTGCCGCTGACAGGCAGGGTCCGCCTGTCAGGCGGCGCGGGCGTGCGCCCTGGCTGGGCTGAGTGGGCCGACTGGGCTGCTTTCCCTTTTTCTTTTTCTCTGGATTTACTAATTCCTTTACTATTTCTTGTTCTATAGGGTTTTCAAATCCAAATTCAAACTAGCTTTCAAATTCAAATAAATTCAAACTTGTGCAACACCTCAAAGAATATTTTAAGCTCAGCATGATGCAACATGTCATGACTCATAAGGTTTTGACAAAAATAAATAATTAATCTCCACTAGTTTAAGCTATTTCTAATCAAAAGGAAAAAGGGAGAAAGAATCTAGAGAGAGAAAGCCTAGACTGAGAAAATGAAGAGTAACACATGATTTTGGGTGATAACTAGAAAGAAATTTTATACCCCCAAAATCAGGGTGTTACAGACCTATCCCCCTTAAAAGAATCTCGCCCTCGAGATTCAGGGCTAGCTAGAAAAGAGCTTAGGGTACTTGGCTTTCAATTCATCCTCTCTTTCCCAGGTTGCTTCTTCTTCTGAGTGATGGCCCCATTTGACTTTGCACATTCTGATGGTGTTCCTCCGGGTGACCCGATCTACTGCCTCCAGAATTTGAGTTAGCTTCTCAATATAAGTCAGATCTTCTTGAACTTGAAGATCCTCTGCTGGCAACTGCTCTTCTGGCACTCTTAAGCATTTCTTCAACTGAGACACATGGAACACATCGTGCACAGCTGACAGATTCTCTGGTAAGCTGAGTTGATAAGCCACTTCTCCACGTCTTGCCTTAATCTGATACAGGCCGATATAGCGAGGGGCTAGCTTGCCCTTGACTTCGAACCTCTTGGTTCCTCTGATAGGTGACACCTTCAAATAGACATAATCTCCCACTTCAAAACTGAGTTCCCTTCTTCTGGTGTCAGCATAGCTTCGCTGTCTGGACTGCGCTGCCTTTAAATTCTCTCGGACCATCCTGATGTTCTCTTCGGCTTCAAGCAAAATATCTGGACCGAACACCTGTCTTTCACCAGGTTGATCCCAATGCAATGGAGTTCTGCAATTCCTCCCATAGAGCGCTTCAAATGGTGACATCTTCAGGCTGGCTTGGTAGCTGTTGTTGTAAGAGAATTATGCATATGGTAATCTCTTGTCCCAACCTATTTTGTCTTGCAAAGCATAAGCCCTCAACATATCCTCCAGAATCTGATTGGTTCTCTCTGTTTGACCATCTGTCTGCGGGTGATAAGCTGAGCTAAACTTCAAATGCGTGCCCAAAGCTTCATGTAACTACTGCCAAAAAATGAGAGGTGAACTGGGTGCCTCTATCTGATAGTATCTTCTTCGGAACGCCATGCAAGCACACAATCTGAGCCATGTATAGTTCGGCCAACACCACACTGTTGTAGGTGGTCTTGACTGGTATGAAATGGGCCACCTTTGTCAAAGGGTCCACTACTACCCAGATGGAGTCATAACCAGTACGAGTGCGGGGCAAACCGACTATGAAATCCATTCCGATCTCATCCCATTTCCACTGAGGAATCTGCAATGGTTGCAACAAACCTGCATGTCTCTGATGTTCTGCTTTTATCCTCTGACAATTGTCACATACAGCCACATACTCTGCTATCTCCCTTTTCATACCGTACTACCAAAATCTTTTCTTCAGGTCTTGGTACATCTTCTCACTACCAGGGTGTATGGAGTATGCTGTCTCATGAGCTTCCTTGAGAATCAGTTCCCGGATTGATTTGATGTCGGGAACACACAGTCTATCCTTGAACCATACCACTCCTGCATCTTCACGGAAATCCTTACCTTTTCCATCTATGATCAGCTGCCGGATCTTGTTTATTTTCTCATCATCCTTCTGACCTTTCCTGATGTCTTGCTCTAGAGTGGGTTCCAAGTCGATTATCACTCCTTGAGTGTTGTTCAGAAATTCAAGGTTCAATCTGTCGAATTCCTTCGCTAGCTCATACGGCATCGAGTGAGCGACCAACATATTAACTTGACTCTTTCTACTAAGAGCATCTGCAACCACATTTGCTTTGCCTAGGTGATAATGAATCTCCAGCTCAATTCTTAACTCATTTATGCGCTGACCATCCTCGACCCACACACTGTTTCTATGACGCAATTCCATTTGAAGCTGCTCCACCTGAGCTTCTAGATCTCCAATGGGATCATTGTTGCCGCTGCTACTATCCTCATGCCTTGGAGCCAGCTGATGGCGAGGCACGCCAATCGGTCCAGTGGACTTGCACGCAGTTTTCCTTGTGCGCGGTGGCATATCTCCATAAGGGGGAAAATCTTATTAGTATAGTTTTTAACATCATGCATGCATAATTATAGAATCAACCTTAGTTGATTCACAACCTTCTATACATTGCACTCTACTATCTGGTCTTAATATAAGTAATTCAGAAGGTAATTAGATAAGAAGGAAAGAAGTTTCCTTAGGTAAGTCTTTGAAAAATCCTTTTGAGAATGCCTCATAACATCTACAGAGATGGGCTTCGCTCCGATACCAGCTGTGACAGAACCTCCCAAGTCATTAGGCCCACCTACAGTTGTCCTTGTCCATCAGACCTCAGACAACCCTACAGGTGCACCTGATCACTTGACAAGTTCGGTATCTGTATTTTTTTTACCTTGCCCAAGAGTGTTTCACCCGTCACGCAGATATTACAACACATCAGAGGAACGAGTATGCGGAAGCAGTTACAATAACTTACTTTATATTAAAGTATAGAAAGAGTAGTATTATTACAGACCAGTATAAATATAAGAGTGCTGGGGTAATATTATTACATAACTTGGGAGGCAAAAACCCCTCCCGATAAACAGTAAAAGTTTTTAAAGGAGGACACTTCCTCCCGAGGCTTTAGTCTTGGCCTTCTTCTTTAGGCACCACCTTGGAACAAAAGCAACAAAAATTTGCTGCTTCCTCACCTAAAACAACATGGGACAAAGCCCTGAGTACGAAGTGTACTTTCACAAGTCTTACCCATCAAAATAAAAGACTCTCAAGGATATGCTGGCCTTTGGGAATAAAGGTATGCCTTATCAATAATCAAAGACTCTGTTTGCAAAAATGCTTACTAATAATGGATCCTTAAAAGTCCAGTTTTATTAGCAAGCAGTTAAGTCATTACCTGAGTTCTAGAGTTCTTTCTACCCTAGTTCAAGCACTTAACCTATACTAGCCAATTTCTTATCAACCCTTCTTGTTCACTGGATTGCTACGTGTAGGTCAGTGACCAAGTCTTCATGTCCGAGAAGTAACGGCGATCCGAATGGATTAATACTCAGCTGAGGATCTCCAATCACACGACATATGTAGCACTTAACCCTTGCATATGTCAACTCGCCACCGGGGTTCTTAAGACTAGATCAGGTTCACGCCAACCGAGAGCATAGATACACCACCGTCCAGCCTCTTGCCACAGAGGGTACACACTACTCTCGCCATCTATCCACTCTCATAGCGTGTTATCTTATTTTGGTATTAGTCTACCCGAGGCAAAGCTTACCCATGATGAGGCATGTGACCAGTTAAAGGGTCCTCGATCATCAAACCTACATCGACAAGGTCCTTAATCGACTCAGACGGAGACACTACACCGAGACTCTCTTCTCGTGCAAGTCACCCGCCCGGTCTCAGCTTTATCATTTCAAACCCAAAGTTTGGTACCTGGCAGAGGTACATCTTTTCCGATGTTGAATCCATCATGGCCATGATGGATCCCCCATCAAGTTTTATTTTGAAAACATCCCACCCACTTGAAGCATCATCTTTTATTAAAACAAAACATTTTGTTTTTCTAGAGCAAGGCTAAGCATAAGAAAAACCTTTTTAAAAAAAATAGGGGATCAAGGAAAGGGATTCAAATTCTCATGGAAGGAAATGCAGCAATTTGTTTAGCACACAACTCCTATAACTTAATGCATCACACAAGTGAGAAAGATTTTAAAATAGCAAGGAGGTGGCAAATGCACCGGGGCTTGCCTTGTGTTATAGGTGAGTCAGGCTCTGCTCCACAGATGTCAAAATAAAAGCAGTTCTCGGCCTGGGGTTCTTCAGGTGGTGGTGGTGGTGTAGTCCTTGCTTCTTCAACTTCTATCTCTTCTTCATTTTCTATATATAGCCATATATAATCATGAATGCTCATGTAATGTTCATGAAAATGCAAGGATAAAAAAAGTATATTATCTCAGGTCTTGAATACAATTTTCCTTCATGGGACTCTAGGAAACTAGGGTCTTTGGAGTCAATATTGAAGTTCATAGGGCAGGCTTTATTAGAAGACTAAGGTTTTGGGTTCTAGGTACCAAACATGGTCCTATTCATGCCAAACTTTACTCAAGGCTTCTAAATAACATTTAAAGCTAATCTAAAAAGTTTGGTGATTTTTGGAATTATTAATTAATTTCTAAAATTCCAGGGGTATGGGTGTTGGCTATTTTAAATACTCAATAATTCCCTATTTGGACCAAAATTTATGAAACGATTTTTATTAAATACTATAGAAAGTTAGGAACCTAGCAAAATTGGTCTTGCATTTTTAGCATTTTCTACAGTTTTCTAGGAATTTTCTAGTCCTGGCAGAAAAAGAAAAGGAGAAAAGTTCTACAATATCGGGTTGAAACCGGCCCAATACAGCCCACGCCCAGGCGAAATGCGCCACGCGCGCGCTCGCGTTGGCGGTTTTACACAGAAGACCTTAGCTTTTTGAATAAGCAGTAATTAACCCAGAGCACTATTTGTTTGTCTCACTGACGTTTGCACCAAGACCCACAAAGTTCTATTCCTTCGCAACACCAGGTCCGCGATGGTGGTCGGCGACGAGCACGTCTCCGGTGAGCCTATACTGGCCAGAATATGCCAAGACCGGACCCCTAACTGAGCCGGCATCGAATTCTACCCTCGGCGACACTAACCCCTCAATCAATTGTGGCAGAACCACCCGAATTATTCCAGCTTAAGTGCCTAAGTCACGCCTCAGGGGCCGTAACACACTTAAATCGGAATAACCCGTCAGTCCCTCAGATCTAGTCTGATAGAGCCACTTAACCAGGATCAAATTCCACAGTCTCACTCAAAGGTGAGTCACAAAAGAAATACAATAAAACAGGAAACCTCAAATTAAGTGCTGAATTATTACATAGATCAGAGTTTTTAAGTAGCAAATAAGAGTTCACAAAATAAAATGCAGCGGATAATCGATGTCGTCGGTATCGAGGAAATGGGCAAGGCCTAGCCCACTACTCCTCATGCTCCTCTCCTGCCGGAGCAACATCCCACTTGACCATCCAACCCGGTGGCAGGGTGGTAGGCCAAGTCACACCATCAACCATTTCCTGAATGGTACCTGCAAAAATTATGCCACAAGCAAGGCTGAGTATACTAATACTCAGCTAGACTTAACCAGTGTGAGGAGTCTACTGCTCTACCTCTAGACTATGCAACTATTTGGCTGAGGGGTTTGGTTTGCCAAAAGCACTAGCTGTTTCTAAAATCAATTTTTAGCTTTTCAAATTCTATCCTCATTAACTTAGCTAGATTTTCTCCTTCTAAGCATACATGGTGACAAGCATTTAGTTCAATCAACAAATTATCTCATGTAACCTCATTTCACTTCTTACTCGATCCACATGCTGCAAGGTGAATCCCTTTGTCTCTCGAGGCTTCGGATGGCCGCGAGGTATTGCATAAGCGCGGGGTCCTTTGCTGCATAGTCTTTCTCGACTTGGCCGGCAACTACCTTGGAGTCTGTTTTGATGATGCAGGTGGTGACTCCGAGGGCCCTTAGCTTGCGGAGGCCGAGGATGACTGCTTCATATTCTGCTATATTATTAGTGCATCTGTCGGATTCCAGAGCGAAGCTGAGGCGTGCTGCATATCTGTGCTTGACCCCGGCTGGTGAGGTGATGACTGCAGCGGCACCTGCCCCCGCATGGCACCATGCGCCGTCGCAATGGATCGTCCAAACCTTTTCTGTGGACGGGTCTGGCTGTGTTATTGACCCAGTCCAGTCGACGACGAAGTCAGCCAGGACTTGTGACTTGATGGCTGTCCTGGGCTCAAAGCTGATGTGGTAGCCGGATAGTTCGGCTGCCCACTTGGCAATCCTCACCGATGCCTCCGGGTTTCTGAACAATTCGCCGAGTCCCCTGTCTGAGGTGACTCGGACCTTGAATGCTTCGAAGTAGTGGCGCAGTTTGCGCGAAGACATAACGACTGCGTAGGCAATCTTCTCCAGCTCTGTCATGTTGCACTTGGACGGTGTCAGTACTTCGGAGACATAGTAAACAGGGCACTGCCTGACCACGCCCTCAACTGTCTGCTCCTGCACTAGTGCCGCGCTGACCGCATGCGGCGAAGCCGCGACGTAGAGCAATAGGGGGAGCGAGGAGTCGGGGCTTGTGAGGACGGCCAACTCTGACAGGTACTGTTTTAATGAGGCGAAGGCCGCTGCCTGCTCTGGTCCCCAGGCGAAGTCTTTTGCACCGCGGAGTGTTTTGAGGAAGGGAAGACTTCGCTCAGTGGACCTGGAGATGAATCTGTTGAGAGCGGCCAATCTGCCTGTCAGGCGCTGGACGTCCCTGGCGGACTGCGGAGGCGTCATGTTTACGATGGCCTGGATCTTGGTTGGGTTGGCCTCGATGCCGCGGTGTGATACCAGGTAGCCCAATATTTTGCCTTGGCGAACGCCGAAGACGCACTTTTCCAGGTTTAGGCGGAGTCGTGCGTCTCGCATGTTCGCGAATGTCTCGGCGAGGTCAGCGAGATGGTCCTCCTTGCTCTTGCTGGCGACGACGATGTCGTCCACATATGTAAATATATTTCTGCCAACTTGCCCTTCGAGCACTGTTTTGGTGAGTCTGGAGAAGGTGGACCCGGCGTTCTTGAGTCCCTCCGGCATTCTGATGAAGCAATATGTGCCGAAGGGTGTTATGAAGCTGGTGCTAGCCTTGTCTTTCTCCTTCATGTATATCTGGTGGTAACCGGAGAAGCAGTCGAGGAGTGACATGACCTCGCATCCGGCCGCGCTATCGACTATTTTGTCGATCCGCGGCAACGGGAAATTGTCCTTTGGGCAGGCCTTGTTGAGACTGGTGAAGTCTATGCACATGCGCCATTTCCCGCTTTTTTTCTGCACCATTACAACATTGGAGAGCCACGTGGGGTAAGCCACTGGCTCGATGAATTTTGCCTCTAGGAGACGGTGCACCTCCGCCTTGGCGGCCTCTGTCTTTTCGTCGGACATTTTGTGAAGCCTCTGCTTTTTTGGTCGCACCGAAGGGTCAATTCCCAAGCTGTGCTCAATTATGGATCGGCTGACTCCGACCAGGTCGAGGGCGGACCAGGCGAAGACATCTTTATTCTTGGACAGGCAGCAGAGGAGTTTCTCTTCTTCATGCGAGGTGAGGTCTTCGCTGATAGTGACTGTCTGCTTGGGCGTGGCCTGATCGAGGGGGACAGTCTTGGTCCCGTCTTGGCTCTGCAGCTGTGCCTTGTCGTGCAGTCTTGGTTGATGCTGCGGTAGTGGTCCCGCTTCTGCCGCTTGGTGTCGAAATCAGTGCTGGACCCCCCAGTTATCATGTGAATGACTCCGCGATATGGTTGATCGGCGAAGTCTTCCTGCTTTGGGGCGTGGGGGATGTTTTGATGTTGCTGGTGTGGTGGTGGGGGTGGGGGAGGTACGATTTGTACTGTGGCGGAACTGCCCGAATTATTCCAACTTAAGTGTCCAAGTCCCGCCTCAGAGGCTAGACCACACTTAAATGGGAATAACCCGTCAATCCCTCGGATCTAGTCCGACACGGCCACTGACAGGATCAAGTACCACAATCTCACTCGAAGGTGAGTCACAGAGCAAATACAATAAAGCATAAAACCATACATGTCATAAGGTTAAATTATTACACCACCATCATCATCATCGGAGTTTTTGAAAAAGGATCCATCATTGTTCGAAGTGCAGCGGAATAAAACTAACGGTAAATAAAACAGAGGGATGGGGAAGCCTGTCCCATCACTCCTCATGCTCCTCCTCAGCCGAGGCAGGGTCCCACTCGACAGTCCAACCCGGTGGCAGGGTGGTCGGCCAAGTTATCCCAGCAACCATCTCCTCCAGAGAACCTGTAAAAAATTATGCCACAAGCAAGGCTGAGTATACTAATACTCAGCTAGACTTACCCGGTGTGAGGAGTCTACTCCTCTACCTCTAGACATGCAGCTGTTTGGCTGTGGGGTTTGGTTGCCAAAAGCACTAGCTGAGTTTCTAACTCAAGATTTTAACTTAATCAAAGTTAAGTGTGACTCTCTTAAGGCTAAAAGTGAACTATCTACTCATACATGGTAGCAAGCATTATTAACAATCAACATCTTATCTCAACTCATCATATTTCCACTTGTTACTCAATGCAGTACAATGGATCAAGCAGTCTCATTAGCTGTGAGAAGCAGACGATTCGAATCGAGTTTTTATCCTTGCAAGGTAAACCTAAACACACGACATGTAGGGGCACTCCGTCCCCTCACACATCAACCGTCCCCATCGATTCCCCGTCAGCAGAACAGGGCTCACCGCCTTGGCGTACAATGCCTCACTGACCCCGACTGGCCGTCGTGCAGTGACCGCACTTGTACCCACCATAACCGGAATGGGAGACCTCGTCTCAGGTCGCGTGAGGGGCAAAGTCTACTGCCAGGTTCAATCAGGTACTAGGCTTACCGATTTACCATATTTCTCGGTATGTGTTTAGTACGTTCAAACGCTTGACACAGGTATCCGCACGTTAATCCTTATTCCATTTTCCATCTCGTAAACAACCAATCCCCATGGATTGTTGTCCACCAACTAGTATCATGATAGTGTGAAAGTGGGTACAATCAATTTCCTGATCTCGCGCGAGTGCTAGAAAAATCACTCGTCTTCTACCGAGATCCTATTTAATTAAAGCAACTACTCGACCTGTCATACTAGTATTCATTTCAAAAGGATTCCTGAGATCATGCAACTATGGTTTCAAACAACTCCTACACCTAAGTGCACAATCAATCCTACAATCATTAAGTGAAGTAAAATAGCATAAATAACAGGTTATGCATAAACCGGGGCTTGCCTTCCAAAGCAGTGGCAGGCAGGTCCTCTGGTGCTGGCTCTGGTGCTGGATCTGGGGCTACCTCCTGAGCAGCTCCTTGCTCCGGCACGAGGATGTACTCTCCGTCAGCAAGATTACAGTCTAGCGAATGCAATGAACATGTATGTCATGATTATGCATGATTTAATAACATTATGCAAAAAGAGGTTAAGTCAAGAAGTAACTTAGGGTTTTCTTAGTTATGCGGGGCTTCCAGTGGTACATAGATAGACTTATTACTCTTCGGACTTAGGTTTTCCTTTAGTATAACATATTGGTTTGGTATTGCTTTAACATATTTTTGGTGGACAGCAAATAAAGTTTTTAGGGACAACCTTTATTCATATCCTTTATTTCTCTTCCCTTAATTTCCATTTAGGTTTTCTAGGGTAGGTTTGAATTACAACAGGGTTTTAATAATTTCCAAAAAATTTGTAAAAATTACAGTGGGTTGTCACTGGCTATTTTAGCTTGTTTTAAGAATTTGAAGCTTAAGGTATAAAGGTTAGGCCTTAAACAAAAATAACAAAAATTTGGCAAAAAGGGGCACTTTACACTACACCTCCTAGTTAGGGGTAGGCTCTGCCCTAAAGGTTATTTTTGTTGGCATCCTCTGGTAATGATAGGCCTTTGTGCTAAAATCACAGGAAACTAAGGGGTGGTTAATTAGCTATGATTTTCCCAAATTTAATGCCAAAAAGGCACTTTCTACTACCTTATTATTTGAAAAATGTCAAACAGCAGATTTCATATTTTTCTTAGGTTCTTTCTAATAAAACAATAGTTATCTCAAGGGTGGGGGTGTTTTCACCTTGGGGTTATTTTTGTGGAGTTTTTCTAAGTTATCCTTGTTTTATTAATTTAAAAGAGATCTTAATTATTTTACACTAAAACAGGGTATGATATATTTTTCTAGTGAACTATATTAACTAAGTATCTTAACAAAAATAGGGGTGCCCTCTGGTTCAATACTTGTGTCACTTTTCCTATTTTTCTTAAACTTTAAGCATATTTGGAATAAGGGGTTAAAACTAACTTAATGTAATGGACAGAGGGGTTTAACATTTTTAAACAGGTTAGTAGGTGAAAATAAACTTCTCCAAATTTTCCTAACCTTAGTCAAATAGCCTAACTATTTTTCTTACTATTATTTAGCTTTTGGCCAAAGTTAACATTAAATCAGAACTTTTAAGTTTTCCACAGCACCAAGGGGTTTTATATTTTTCCTAAATAGGTTACATGATTTAGAGTCTGGCAAAATTGGTTTGACCAAAATTGGATAAACCAAACAGAAGTTATGGGTTTTTAAAGGTTCTGTTTGAATTTAAATTAGGTTTTAATTAAGTTTTCCTGGAAAAACAGTTTGCGCCGAGGCCCCTGGGTTTAAAACAATTCAAACCTCGCAGATCTACCCTTAAGGCACTATTCACTTGAGTCTCTGACCTTTCACTTAACCCCCTGGGTTTCTCTCCCTCTCACCCGCAGTCCCTCCCTCAACTGAAAAAGTAGCCGCGGAAAAAGAAAGGGCGGCGCGGCTTACCGGCGGCGAGGGAGTTCCGGCGAAGTGTAGGGTTGGCTCGGGGAGGGTCTGGCGATCACGTCGAGGTACGGCTCGTCGCCGGGGATGGCCGGAATCGCCCGGTCCACGTGAGCAGGCGGGCGAGCTTGTCGGCGGCGTGTGCTCCGGCCTAACCACGGCGGCATAGTTCAATCCAAGGGCATAGGGAGCTTCGTGGAGGTCTAAGGAGTCTAACCGTGCAAGGAATTGAAAAGAGGTGCACGGTGTACCTCGGTCCACGGTTGCCGGCGGTCGGTTGAAGTCCGGTGACCTTGGGCCAGCCTCTCCGGTGAAGCAGAGCCCGATTCCTCGCTCGGGGAGCTTCCCGGAGACGCGCACAGTCTTCTCCGAGGGCTGGACGGGGCTGGGAATGGCTGGGCTGGCCGGTCTACGGCGGCAGGGGCTCGGGTGGCCGCGGGCGCGTCGCGTATGGGCAACCGGCGGCGAACTGAGCTCCGGTGAGGCTTGAGTGCGTGCGGAGGGGTACGGCCGAGGCTCCTGGGCGTTTTATAGCCGCGGACGCGGACCAGGGCGCTGGCTCGGCTTGGGCGCGGCGCGGGCGCGCGCGCGGGCGTGCTCTGGCACGGCAGACGGCGTCGAACACGTGGCGGTTTGTTTCTTCCAGTGTTCAAATGTCGCCAGAGGTCGCATACGTGCGAATCTTTGCAAAAGTCCGCCGCAGACCTCTTCCTGGCACCTAGGGCTGTCACTCGACTGTGAGACGCCGGGGCAGATACGGCCTAGGGAGGAAGATCTTCGAGTGCCAAAACAGGTGTGTCATACTGAGCATAACACGACAAAAGCCATGCCATGGCATGTCAAACGTCCGCGTCTCGAGCTCAACTTTTTCCAGTGGGTGCCCTAAGTGGTATTGCACATTTTTGGTATAGAACCCAAGTGGTTTTGGCGCCATTTTTGAAGTGAACACGGTTGATCTTTGATTTAGGGCTAAAATGGGACTTAGAGGGAATTAGAGAGCTCTAGCTCTCTTTCCACTTGGAGATTTGAAATGGGGTTTCCCTAGGGGCCTTTTTGCAATTATTCCCCTCCCTAATTGATGGTTATAATGTTGCTTAGGGTTTGGGTAAAGATTACCCATGTTTTGCACATTTGCTCACTCTCTTTCCCCTCTTATCCATGGTTTTGGGAGATAGGGTTTAAGAGAGGCCTAGGGTTCTTTCTCCCTCTCCCAAGGTGATAGTTGCACACAATTAGGGTAAAGCCTTTGGTCATTCCCAACTCTTGGTAAAAACTAGGTTTCCAGAGCCCCTTATACTTTTGCTCCTTAAGTTCTTCCACATGTAATCATAGTCTTGAGTGCCAAGGTGTGTTCCAGCCATGGCAACACCTGGGGTGTTACAGCCCTCCCCCCTTAAAAGAATCTCGTCCCGAGATTTTAGGTAGAGTCCCTTGGAGGGTGCTGGAAGGTGTGTTGGTGCTACTCTTTCTTTATACTCAAGTTTCTCTTGTTAACTGCTCTTCGAATGTCATTCTCTTTGCAACTTCAGAAGGAAGCCCTTCTTAAGTTAAATCCACTACTTAGACTATCCTTGTTATCTAAGTTTTTCTTATAATTGGATTCAAAGGGCAGGTGGGGGTGGGGTTCTGGGGTTACATACCGACTCCTTTGGGTAGAAAGTCGGGGAAGCGAGAGCGTAGAAAATCCTCAGTCTCCCATGTAGCTTCTTCTGCTGAATGGTGACTCCACTGAACCTTATACATTCTGACCGACCTTGCCCGAGTTGATCTCTCCTTTTGATCTAATACCTTGACGGGGTACTCTTGATAGGACAAGTCTGGTTCTATCTCAATGTCTGGTTCCGGGAGTACTTCAGTGGGTAGACGAACGCATTTCCGCAGTTGAGATACATGGAACACATTATGAACTGCTGACATGTGAGGTGGCAATTCCACTTGATAGGCCACGGGTCCACAACTTGCCTTGATCTCATAGGGTCCAATGTAGCGAGGAGCTAACTTGCCCTTGATCCCGAATCTCTGAACACCCTTGGTGGGGGATACCTTAAGATAGACATGATCTCCCACCTCAAACTGTAGAGGCTTCCGCCTCTTATCATGATAGCTCCTTTGCCTAGCCTGAGCAGCTTCCAAGTTCTTGGTAATGACTCTGACCTTTGCCTCTGCCTCGAGTACTAAGTCTGGCCCAAAAATTTCCCTTTCTCCTGCTTGAGACCAATTTAGTGGGGTCCTACACCTTCTCCCATATAATGCCTCAAAAGGTGCCATCTTTAAACTGGACTGATAGCTATTGTTGTACGAGAACTCTGCCAAAGACAGACACTTGTCCCAATCCTTTCCATAATGTAGTGCACAGGCTCGCAACATATCTTCCAAAATCTGATTCACCCTTTCTGTTTGGACATCTGTTTGGGGGTGATAGGCTGAGCTTCGGAGGACATGGGTCCCAAGTGATTCTTGCAGTTTCTCCCAAAAGCGTGCCACAAACAGTGCTCCTCTGTCAGATATAATGGTCTTGGGAATACCATGCAATCTCACTATCTGATCAACATAAATTTCAGCATACTTCTCGGTCTTGTGGGTGGTGTGCACTGGCAAGAAATGAGCCGTCTTGGTCAATCTGTCCACGATAACCCAAATAGAATCATGGTGTCTGGAGGTATTGGGTAATCCCACTATAAAGTCCATGCAAATGTCCTCCCATTTCCAAGAGGGTATGGGAAGGGGTTGCAAAGGGCCTGCTGCCTTCAAGTGACTAGCCTTTATCCTCTGACAAGTATCACACTCGGATATGTACTTGGCAATTTCCCTTTTCATCCTAGTCCACCAATATAAAGATCTGAGATCATGATACATCTTGTTGCTACCAGGGTGCATGGAGAATTTGGAAAGGTGAGCTTCGTCCAGTATCTTCTTTCTGAGCTCAGGGTCCTTAGGAACAACCAATCGATCTCCAAACCATAGGATTCCCTTGCTGTCCTGTCGGAAACATTTGTATTTTTCTGTCTTTTGCTTGATCATATCCTTGATAACCTGAACACCCTTATCCTCAACTTGTGCCCTGACTATCTGTTCTTGCAATGTGGGCTCCACCGAGATATAGCTTAGGTTACCCGAAGAAACAACTTCCAGGTTCAGTTTGCACAATTCATCACACAGGGTGGTCACTCCCACATCCATGCTCATGCAATAGCACTGGGCCTTTCTGCTTAAGGCATCTGCCACAACATTGGCCTTACCAGGGTGGTAATGCACCTCCAGATCATAGTCCTTAATCAACTCTAACCATCTCCTTTGCCTCATGTTCAGTTCTGCCTGAGTGAAGATGTATTTGAGGCTCTTGTGATCAGTGTAGATGTTACAGTGAGCTCCCATCAGGTAGTGCCTCCAAATCTTAAGAGCATGAACTACAGCTGCCAACTCTAGATCATGTGTAGGGTAGTTCTGCTCATGGGGCCTGAGTGCCCGAGAAGCATAATCAATCACTCTGTTCTCTTGCATCAAGACACATCCCAAACCAGTGCCAGAGGCATCACAATAAACCTCAAACGGCTTGGTGTTGTCAGGTTGAGCTAACACTGGGGCTGTTGTCAAATGCTGTCTCAAGGTATGAAAGGCATCTTCACACTTTTGGCTCCACTCAAATTTGACTCCCTTCTTCAACAGTTCAGTCATTGGTTTGGCAATTCTGGAGAAGTCTGGAATAAATCGTCGATAATACCCTGCCAATCCCAGAAAACTCCGAATTTGCTTTACTGTGGTCGGGGGCTTCCAATCCATCACTTCTTGCACCTTCTCAGGATCAACTGATACCCCATCTTGAGAAATTGTGTGACCCAAGAATTTGATCTCCTTCAGCCAGAACTCACACTTAGACAACTTAGCATAAAGATGATGATCGCGCAGCCGTTGAAGCACGATGTGCAGGTGCTCAGCATGTTCGTCCTCATTTTTGGAATAAATCAGAATATCATCAATGAAGACAACCACGAACTTATCCAATTCTGGCATAAATACTGAATTCATCAGGTACATAAAATAAGCCGGGGCATTGGTCAGCCCAAAAGACATCACCAGAAACTCATACAGTCCATATCTGGTAGAGAAGGCCGTCTTGGGAATATCACTGGCACGGATCTTTATCTGATGGTATCCTGAGCGAAGGTCTATCTTGGAGAATACCTTGGCTCCAACCAATTGATCAAACAGAACGTCAATGCGAGGCAACGGGTGTTTGTTCTTAATAGTCACCGCATTGAGAGGACGGTAGTCAACACACATCCTCAAACTCTCATCCTTTTTCTTCACAAATAAAGCTGGACATCCCCATGGTGAAGTGCTTGGACGAATGAACCCCTTGTCCAACAACTCTTGTAATTGTTTCTTCAATTCTGCCAATTCCGCGGGAGGCATCCGATACGGTCTCTTGGAGATCGGAGCAGTCCCGGGTTGCAACTCAATTGCAAACTCAATGTCTCGGTCAGGTGGCATTCCTGGCAATTCATCCGGAAAAACATCTGGATAGTCACAGACCACTGGGATCTTTTCCACTGGGGATTCTATCATAGCAAAAGCACAAGAACGGGTGCATCCCTGGTCGGGTAGATATAAGGTAATCTCACCATCAACAGGGGAGCGGAGTTCTATGGCTCTAGTTGCGACATCAATCACTGCGTGGTGTCGTGACAACCAATCAGTCCCCAAGATGATATCCACACTATCCAATCCCATTATCATTAGGGTAGTTTTGAAAATGAGACTACCCAGCTTAATTGGTACGTGCCTACAGATCTGATAGGAGGCAACCCTGCCCCCTGGTGTTGAGATTGTGATACCCCCATTGGTGTGGTGGAAAGGCAATTGGCACTTGGAACAAAATTTGGTACTGATAAAACTATGTGAAGCACCGGAATCAAAAAGAACAATAGCAGGAAAATTTAATATTGTAAAGATACCAGTCAAGACGGGTGCTCCCTCTGGGATATCAACCATGGTGGTGAAGTTCAGCCTGCCCTGCCTCACTTGCACCTTCTGTCTCTTGCCTTGGTTCTGATTTGCATTCTGCCCCTGCCTCTGCTGGTTCCTGGGGCAATTCTTGGCATAATGCCCAGTGTTGCCACAAGTGAAACATCTGTTATCATTGGCTTGGCGGTACTGCTGCTGCTGATTATTCCGCTGTGCTGGAAACTGGTTGCGGTTGGGTGCCTGCTGCTGCTGCTGCTGCTGAGGTCGGATTACCCATCGCCCTTGCTGCTGCTGGGGTCCCCTGCCCTGGGTGTCGGACACAATTCTGAAACGCTGTGGCTGAGCTGAGGGTCCTGCCACAGGGGTCTTCCTTTTCTTCTCTGCCTGCCTAGCTGTAATGCAGTCCTCTTGGGAGATAGCCATGTTGACCAGCTCATTGTAGCTGTTGGCCTTAACGGTGTTGAGACGATCCCGGAGCTTAGTGCTGAGCCCCCTTCTGAATCTGTCCCTCTTCTTCTCATCTGTATCCGCATGATATCCCGCATACTGGCACAAGTCATTAAAGGCCTGGGCATACTGCAACACTATCTTGTTGCCCTGGGTGAGTGCCAAGAACTCATTGAGTTTCCTGTCCATGATCCCGGCTGGTATATGGTGTCCTCTAAAAGCTGCCTTAAACTCCCTCCACTCCACCTCTCGGTCCTCTGGCTGCATAGCCAGAAAGTGATCCCACCAAGTCCTTGCAGGTCCGCGAAGCTGCTGGGTGGCGAACCTGACCTTGGTGACCTCTGAGCAAACTCCATGGAGCAGTGGAAATTTGGACTCCACCACTCGCAGCCACACATCTGCGTCAAGTGGGTCTTCTGCCCTTGTGAACAGTGGAGGCTGGGTGCTGAGGAATTCCTGATAGGTGGCCACCGCGGGGTGACGTTGGTGGTCTCCACCACCATAATGCTGGGGTGGTGGCTGACGTTGAGCCAGCTGTCTCAGGATCTCATTCTGCTGAGCCATGAGCTCCTGCAGAGTGGGAGGTGGGGGTGGTGGTGGAACGTGCTCGTTCTGGCCACGACGCTGCCTCCCAGCCATCTGAAAAACCACATACTTACTTAACACCACAGTTCCAATTTCAAGATTTCAACACGGGGAAAAAGTTAAAAACAGCATGAAAGATCTAACTTCAACAAAAGGGATTCTTTAAGAGGCATAAATTCTTCCTTCCAAATTAAACTGATAATAGCATCCACCAAACAAGCTCCCAAGATAGTTTAACACGGTTACATCGATTTGTTCCAAAATGACTCAACTCTATCTAGCCTAGTACCCCAAGGGTGCAAAAGCTAAGCTAGTTGCGAGGAGTCCGACTGTCCGACTTCTAAGCCTACCCTGGACACCTAGTGAGCGAACGAAGCAACACTGGACTCGGGGGAAGGTGGTCTTCCCGAGCCAGCAGTGTCCACACTGGAGGCAGGCTCATCTCCTCCCTCAATGTCGACGTCCTCGTCGTCCTCCTGGTCCTGGATCTCTTGGTGATGCATGTCTAGGTGCTCATTTGCTTCTGCCAGCTGCTGCTGAGTGTTGAGGAGCTGATCCTCTAGGACCTCAATGGTGTTCTCCCGGGTGCCCACTAGCTCCTCCAACTCATGAATCTCACCAGACAGCTGCTCCACTTGCAAATCTTTCTCTACCATTTCTTGAGACAAGTCGACCACAAGCTCCTCTCGGTTATCCAACGTGATCTTGGTGGCCTCCAGCAGTGCCATCAGATGGGACATGGCCTCACCGCGCATCACCTGCAGACGGTACAGAGCATTCATGCACCGTACTGTCAAGTGCGCAGTCTGACCTGGGTAGATGGCCCAGATGTCCTTGGCATGTTCCACCCGATCCTTCCACATTGGGTCGTCCTCCTTTTCAGCGGGGAACAAGCCAATGGGATGGGTAGCCAGCTCCAAGGGATGGAACCCGCAGAAGGTAGTCAATCCATGCAGCGCGATCGCCTCGATCGTGTCCTCCGCTCGGTATCCGAAGGACTCGGAGTCCAAGGAGCGCCAGCCTGGCTGCAGGGGATGAGGCTCCAAGGTCATCCTCACCCTACAGCGGGGCACTCGGTGCTTCTCGAACTGCTGCACCGCATACTGAGGGGGTGTCATGTATCCAGCCCCCTGAAGTACCTCCCACAAAATGCGGGGAAAACCCTCTCGTGCAAGTCCGTCTGTGTGGGTCAGTGCATTTCCGTCATCGGAGGATCCATGGGAAGTCATCTGTGTACGGTTAAGCGTAAGTAAAAGAAAAGAATTTAAAAAGAACAAGAAAAAAATAAAACTCAGCCTTTCTCTAGTTAAGTAAAAAGGCGCTAAGGACCTAGTTGGTTGTTATCTTGTTTTTAAGTCCTTACTTAGTTATCCATTGCTTAATTATGAATGCATGCATGCTCGTCCTGAACGTCCTCACAACAAGAGAGAAGGAATAGGGAGGAACTCCCATCCTGTAAAAGTGGCCTGTAGGGCCTAGTTACTTAGCCACCTAGCTACCCTTCTATTAACCTAAGGCTTCGCGTCCTAGGTCTATCCTGCTCGTCCTACTATCTATCCAACTTGTTTCTATCAAGTTTTATTTAGAAAATTGATGGTATTTACATTTTATTGATTCCTCTGTGGTGGTACAAGCTCCGATACCAGCTGTGGCGGAACTGCCCGAATTATTCCAACTTAAGTGTCCAAGTCCCGCCTCAGAGGCTAGACCACACTTAAATGGGAATAACCCGTCAATCCCTCGGATCTAGTCCGACACGGCCACTGACAGGATCAAGTACCACAATCTCACTCGAAGGTGAGTCACAGAGCAAATACAATAAAGCATAAAACCATACATGTCATAAGGTTAAATTATTACACCACCATCATCATCATCGGAGTTTTTGAAAAAGGATCCATCATTGTTCGAAGTGCAGCGGAATAAAACTAACGGTAAATAAAACAGAGGGATGGGGAAGCCTGTCCCATCACTCCTCATGCTCCTCCTCAGCCGAGGCAGGGTCCCACTCGACAGTCCAACCCGGTGGCAGGGTGGTCGGCCAAGTTATCCCAGCAACCATCTCCTCCAGAGAACCTGTAAAAAATTATGCCACAAGCAAGGCTGAGTATACTAATACTCAGCTAGACTTACCCGGTGTGAGGAGTCTACTCCTCTACCTCTAGACATGCAGCTGTTTGGCTGTGGGGTTTGGTTGCCAAAAGCACTAGCTGAGTTTCTAACTCAAGATTTTAACTTAATCAAAGTTAAGTGTGACTCTCTTAAGGCTAAAAGTGAACTATCTACTCATACATGGTAGCAAGCATTATTAACAATCAACATCTTATCTCAACTCATCATATTTCCACTTGTTACTCAATGCAGTACAATGGATCAAGCAGTCTCATTAGCTGCGAGAAGCAGACGATTCGAATCGAGTTTTTATCCTTGCAAGGTAAACCTAAACACACGACATGTAGGGGCACTCCGTCCCCTCACACATCAACCGTCCCCATCGATTCCCCGTCAGCAGAACAGGGCTCACCGCCTTGGCGTACAATGCCTCACTGACCCCGACTGGCCGTCGTGCAGTGACCGCACTTGTACCCACCATAACCGGAATGGGAGACCTCGTCTCAGGTCGCGTGAGGGGCAAAGTCTACTACCAGGTTCAATCAGGTACTAGGCTTACCGATTTACCATATTTCTCGGTATGTGTTTAGTACGTTCAAACGCTTGACACAGGTATCCGCACGTTAATCCTTATTCCATTTTCCATCTCGTAAACAACCAATCCCCATGGATTGTTGTCCACCAACTAGTATCATGATAGTGTGAAAGTGGGTACAATCAATTTCCTGATCTCGCGCGAGTGCTAGAAAAATCACTCGTCTTCTACCGAGATCCTATTTAATTAAAGCAACTACTCGACCTGTCATACTAGTATTCATTTCAAAAGGATTCCTGAGATCATGCAACTATGGTTTCAAACAACTCCTACACCTAAGTGCACAATCAATCCTACAATCATTAAGTGAAGTAAAATAGCATAAATAACATGTTATGCATAAACCGGGGCTTGCCTTCCAAAGCAGTGGCAGGCAGGTCCTCTGGTGCTGGCTCTGGTGCTGGATCTGGGGCTACCTCCTGAGCAGCTCCTTGCTCCGGCACGAGGATGTACTCTCCGTCAGCAAGATTACAGTCTAGCGAATGCAATGAACATGTATGTCATGATTATGCATGATTTAATAACATTATGCAAAAAGAGGTTAAGTCAAGAAGTAACTTAGGGTTTTCTTAGTTATGCGGGGCTTCCAGTGGTACATAGATAGACTTATTACTCTTCGGACTTAGGTTTTCCTTTAGGATAACATATTGGTTTGGTATTGCTTTAACATATTTTTGGTGGACAGCAAATAAAGTTTTTAGGGACAACCTTTATTCATATCCTTTATTTCTCTTCCCTTAATTTCCATTTAGGTTTTCTAGGGTAGGTTTGAATTACAACAGGGTTTTAATAATTTCCAAAAATTTTGTAAAAATTACAGTGGATTGTCACTGGCTATTTTAGCTTGTTTTAAGAATTTGAAGCTTAAGGTATAAAGGTTAGGCCTTAAACAAAAATAACAAAAATTTGGCAAAAAGGGGCACTTTACACTACACCTCCTAGTTAGGGGTAGGCTCTGCCCTAAAGGTTATTTTTGTTGGCATCCTCTGGTAATGATAGGCCTTTGTGCTAAAATCACAGGAAACTAAGGGGTGGTTAATTAGCTATGATTTTCCCAAATTTAATGCCAAAAAGGCACTTTCTACTACCTTATTATTTGAAAAATGTCAAACAGCAGATTTCATATTTTTCTTAGGTTCTTTCTAATAAAACAATAGTTATCTCAAGGGTGGGGGTGTTTTCACCTTGGGGTTATTTTTGTGGAGTTTTTCTAAGTTATCCTTGTTTTATTAATTTAAAAGAGATCTTAATTATTTTACACTAAAACAGGGTATGATATATTTTTCTAGTGAACTATATTAACTAAGTATCTTAACAAAAATAGGGGTGCCCTCTGGTTCAATACTTGTGTCACTTTTCCTATTTTTCTTAAACTTTAAGCATATTTGGAATAAGGGGTTAAAACTAACTTAATGTAATGGACAGAGGGGTTTAACATTTTTAAACAGGTTAGTAGGTGAAAATAAACTTCTCCAAATTTTCCTAACCTTAGTCAAATAGCCTAACTATTTTTCTTACTATTATTTAGCTTTTGGCCAAAGTTAACATTAAATCAGAACTTTTAAGTTTTCCACAGCACCAAGGGGTTTTATATTTTTCCTAAATAGGTTACATGATTTAGAGTCTGGCAAAATTGGTTTGACCAAAATTGGATAAACCAAACAGAAGTTATGGGTTTTTAAAGGTTCTGTTTGAATTTAAATTAGGTTTTAATTAAGTTTTCCTGGAAAAACAGTTTGCGCCGAGGCCCCTGGGTTTAAAACAATTCAAACCTCGCAGATCTACCCTTAAGGCACTATTCACTTGAGTCTCTGACCTTTCACTTAACCCCCTGGGTTTCTCTCCCTCTCACCCGCAGTCCCTCCCTCAACTGAAACAGTAGCCGCGGAAAAAGAAAGGGCGGTGCGGCTTACCGGCGGCGAGGGAGTTCCGGCGAAGTGTAGGGTTGGCTCGGGGAGGGTCTGGCGATCACGTCGAGGTACGGCTCGTCGCCGGGGATGGCCGGAATCGCCCGGTCCACGTGAGCAGGCGGGCGAGCTCGTCGGCGGCGTGTGCTCCGGCCTAACCACGGCGGCATAGTTCAATCCAAGGGCATAGGGAGCTTCGTGGAGGTCTAAGGAGTCTAACCGTGCAAGGAATTGAAAAGAGGTGCACGGTGTACCTCGGTCCACGGTTGCCAGCGGTCGGTTGAAGTCCGGTGACCTTGGGCCGGCCTCTCCGGTGAAGCAGAGCCCGATTCCTCGCTCGGGGAGCTTCCCGGAGACGCGCACAGTCTTCTCCGAGGGCTGGACGGGGCTGGGAATGGTTGGGCTGGCCGGTCTACGGCGGCAGGGGCTCGGGTGGCCGCGGGCGCGTCGCGTATGGGCAACCGGCGGCGAACTGAGCTCCGGTGAGGCTTGAGTGCGTGCGGAGGGGTACGGCCGAGGCTCCTGGGCGTTTTATAGCCGCGGACGCGGACCAGGGCGCTGGCTCGGCTTGGGCGCGGCGCGGGCGCGCGCGCGCGGGCGTGCTCTGGCGCGGCAGACGGCGTCGAACACGTGGCGGTTTGTTTCTTCCAGTGTTCAAATGTCGCCAGAGGTCGCATACGTGCGAATCTTTGCAAAAGTCCGCCGCAGACCTCTTCCTGGCACCTAGGGCTGTCACTCGACTGTGAGACGCCGGGGCAGATACGGCCTAGGGAGGAAGATCTTCGAGTGCCAAAACAGGTGTGTCATACTGAGCATAACACGACAAAAGCCATGCCATGGCATGTCAAACGTCCGCGTCTCGAGCTCAACTTTTTCCAGTGGGTGCCCTAAGTGGTATTGCACATTTTTGGTATAGAACCCAAGTGGTTTTGGCGCCATTTTTGAAGTGAACACGGTTGATCTTTGATTTAGGGCTAAAATGGGACTTAGAGGGAATTAGAGAGCTCTAGCTCTCTTTCCACTTGGAGATTTGAAATGGGGTTTCCCTAGGGGCCTTTTTGCAATTATTCCCCTCCCTAATTGATGGTTATAATGTTGCTTAGGGTTTGGGTAAAGATTACCCATGTTTTGCACATTTGCTCACTCTCTTTCCCCTCTTATCCATGGTTTTGGGAGATAGGGTTTAAGAGAGGCCTAGGGTTCTTTCTCCCTCTCCCAAGGTGATAGTTGCACACAATTAGGGTAAAGCCTTTGGTCATTCCCAACTCTTGGTAAAAACTTAGTTTCCAGAGCCCCTTATACTTTTGCTCCTTAAGTTCTTCCACATGTAATCATAGTCTTGAGTGCCAAGGTGTGTTCCAGCCATGGCAACACCTGGGGTGTTACATGTACTTCCTGATGGTGTTGGTAAGCGTGGTGCGGTGGATGCGGGGCGGGGGCGTGGATGTATGGTGGAGGGGGTTGCTGGTAAGTGTGTGCGACAACTCTAGGGTTGTCGGCTGGCTGCGCCCGTGCCATTCTGTCCCTGGTGGCCTTCGTTTCGGGGCAGTCTTTGGTTTGGTGGGCGCAGTCTTCGCCATGGAAGAGGCAGTAGAATCGGCGCGGCGGCTGCGCACGCCCTCGACCCCTACCATGAGTTCCATTTCCGCGGCCCTGGGGGGGATATTCCTGGCGACGAGGGGGGTCAGCAGCGGGGTGCTGGTTGGCGATGTTGTGCACTTGCTGCTGATTGCGGCCGTCTCGACCGGAGTATGGCTGCGGAGTCCTCGTCCACGTGCGGCTGGACTGTGGAGCATCTTTGGGTTTCCGCTGCGACTCAACCTTGCGCTGGTGGAGCTCTTCGGATTTGGCATATTTTTCGAAGAGCTGATATAGCTCCTGGAGGTTCTTTGGCGGATCTCTGATACAGTGGCTGTAGAGGACGCCGGCGCGAAGGCCACTGATAGCGTAGTGGATAGCGATCTGATCATCGACTGAGGGCAGCTGTGACTTGAGTGTTAAAAATTTGCGGTAAAGTGAGAGCTCGGCCAAGGCGTCGGTGTCTGGGCGGTACCCTTGGAAGTTGAGTAGGAACTTATCCCGGAGGCTTCTCCAGGAATCAATGGACAGCGGAGGCAACTTGGTGAACCAGGTGAGAGCTGGGCCCTCCAGGGCGATGATGAAAGACTTCGCCATTGTGGCGTCGTCCCCTCCGGAAGATGCAACGGCTACCTGATAACTCATTATATATTGCGCTGGGTCGGTGCTGCCGTTGTACTTGGGATATGCCCCTGCCCGGAAGTTAGCTGGCCAAGGCGTCACTTGCAGGTGTGGCGCTAGGGGACTTCGCTCGTCGAGGTAGTTGACCCCTTGGAATGGCGCGGCGTGCGGGAAGGTGTGGTCGCGCTGGGGGAAACGCGGGACTTCCTGTTGTGCGCGGTCTTGCAGGGGTGGCCCATGCTGCAGGCCGAGGTGGCCTTCGCGCGTGTCTTCCAGTTGTGCGCGCTGCTGGAGGGGTGGCTCGCGCTGCAGGCCAAGGTGGCCTTCGCGCTGCATCAGCGCGATCTCCCGCTCGAGGTCTTGGGCCTTCTGCTCTTCGTCGCGTATCATTTGCCGCACTTTGGCTAGTGCGGACACGCGCTGGCGCTTGGCCTCCAGTATCTCTTTCTGCCTCTGGAGATTGCAGTTCTTGAGGCACAGGGCGCGCAGCTGTAGTCGTTCTTCCGCTGAGACGCCGAGGACTTCACCATCCTCGGTGAGGTCCGCGCCCTCCAGTGAGGCGAAGCCTGTGGGTGGCTGCGATTGTCCTTCAGGGCCGCAGGTGCGGAGAGTGTCGTCTTCGCAGGTGCGGGGAATGTTGTCTTCAGTGGCCTCCTGGTGGGTGGATTGGGTGAGGGCGAGGGCCTTGCCCTTTCTTGCGGCAAGCAGTGCTGCCTTCGCGGCCTCGTCAGCCTTCGGGTTAGCTCTCTTGGGTGCCATCGCGGGTGGTTTTCTCGTAGCACGAACGGTGGGCGCCAAATGTTGGCACTTGTTCTCGGTCGCAAGGAGGGCCAACAAGGGTGAACAATGACGTCAACAGGGTTACGCACAAGATGGCAATAGCTCTGTTCATCTGGCCCCTCACGGGCACTGTGCGGGGGTATTTATAGGTACCTGAGCGCCCAGCGCCTTGTGTTAAGGACGCATGTGCCCTCAGCTACCTAGGTTATCCCCAGAATATTCCCATAAAGCAGGGTTACAGACTGTAATTACAGGAATGCCTTTACAAATTAGGCCTGTAACACGCAGCGGCCGCGCAGGGCCCGTTACAATGGGCTGGATCACACATGGGCCTCCGAGCTGGGCGAGGCCGCACGGTGGGATGACCTCGTCGCAGGCCTTCGTCTGATGCCGTATCAAGCGAAGGGTGTCCCTGCCCGTTTTGTCTCCGTCGGACCGGCGACTGCAGCGAAGGCCTCGAGCGAAGGGTAGCGTCTTTGCCTTCGCCCCAACACAGTACAAGGGGTCAAGCAGTCTCATTAGCTACGAGAAGCAGACGATTCGAATCGAGTTTTAACCTTGCAAGGTAAACCTAAACACACGGCATGTCAGGGTACTCCGACCCCACACATGACAATCGTCCCCATCGATTCCCCGTTCGCGTCTACGCCTCACCGCCTTGGCATACAATGCTCCACTGACCCTGGCTGCCGTCGTGCAGTGACCACACTTGTACCCACCATAGCTAGCATGGGAGACCCAGTCTCAGGTCGCATGAGGGATAAAGTCCGCGCCCGGCTTCACTCAGGTACGAGGTTTACCGGTTACCATTTTCCCGGCATGTGCTTAGTACGTTCAAAAGCTTGACTCAGGTATCCACACATTAATCCTTAATTCCTTTTCCCGTCTCATGGTTAAGGCATCCTCCCTGGATCCAAGTCCATAGACTAATATAGATCCCGTTATTAAGATGAATACAATCAATTCCTGACCTCGCGCGAGTGCTAGAAAAATCACTCGACTTCTACCGAGATCCTGATTAGCAAGCAGCTACTCGACCTAGCATACTAGTATTCATCTCAAAAAGGAATCCTAAGTTCATGCAACTAGAGGTTTCAAGCAACTCCTACACTTAAGTGCACATTACAATCCTACAAGCATTAAGTGTAGTAAAGTAGCATATAGTAATACGGTTATGCATATAAACCGGGGCTTGCCTTCAATTGCTGGGGCTGCGGGGAGATCCTCGACAGCAGCCTCAAAAGCTTGCTCTTGGTCCTCCTCTTGGACAGATCCTTGCTCGGGGATGAGCACGTACTCTCCGTCGGCAAGATTACAATCTAATGAATGCAATGCGCAAGATATATGCATGATATGATATGTGCTTTAGAAATTTCAACTTTTGACGGTGTATGATCCACTTGAGTTAGATAAAGTTAAACCTTACTTATGTAAGACCTATGGGTGGTATACTTGGTAAATTGGGTCAAACTTAGCTAAGGTAAGTGGTAGGTTTTATTTTGGGGTTCCACTGAATTCTTTTTAAGCCTTAGTGAGTTTTGACAAGAATTCAAGTTGGACTCATTTGAGTGAGGTTTATTTCTTCTTTCTTTTTCTTTATTCTCTTTAAGTTTTTGGAGTGGGTTTGAACTACAAGTTGCTTTAATAAAATTCTAAAAATCCTGTACAAATTACAGTGGCTTATTACTGGTGTATAATTCTCTGTGTCGAAATTTGGGGATCAGAAAGTGAATAGTTTTCTCTGGACAAAATTATCAAATTTTAGGGCAGAAGGGGTGCTTTGAACTACAACTATTAGTTAACAGTAGATAATTCTCTAAAACTTATTTTTGCTGGATTTTAGGTGCTATAACATGACTTCACACAAATTTCTAGTCATTAATACCTATTAGTTATTTTACTAGGGTTTTCTCAAGTTTCTAGCAAAAGGGGTGCTTTCTACTACCACTACATTTGAAAAATATCAAACAACAGATTTCTGATTTTTTCTATCTTCTATTTTGCGCAAGAGCAATCATTCTGAAGTTTGGCATCTTTTTACTTAAGGGAAGGGGTGGTATGCATTAATTGGATTAAATGGCCTTTCTTATAAAATATTAGCAATAGGTATTATTTTGCATCTTTTTTAATGGGTTTGCATTTTTCTATAGTGGCTTATCTCATCATTGACCTTAGCAAAATTTTGGTTGCCCATTATTGCATTATTATGGGTTATTCATGATTTATTTGGAAAATGCCTCATTATCATGTTAAATTTATTTACCCTACTTAAAATGATGGGCTGGCGTGTCCATTATTTTTGCAGCGGGGTTCTGGTGGTTATAAGTCCACTGGATTTTTATTATCCATTTTGGGTCTCGTTTTGTAATTCTAACAATCGATTTCCAGTTGGAATAATGCTAAATAAAACATTTTTTTTAAAACTGATCTGGACTAAATGTCTCTTTATTTTTCCTAGGTTCTCTGTTACTTAAGCAAACTAGGAAAAATAATGGCACTCACTGCTCATTAATTTCTAATGCCTTTCTGATTTTTCCTAAGTTTTAGGCAAAAAAGCTTTAAAAGGATATCTACACTATATTTTTCAATACTGGGGTTCCTACTATTTTTAAACCGTGTCTAAAAGAGGTTTGAATACCTACAAATTTTTTTAGGTTCAGCACAGAAGCAAAACTAATTTTCCTTAATTAAACAAGGTTTTGTCATTTTCTGTTTTTAATTTTAAACTCTACAAATTAGAACAAAAAACATAGGGTTTATTATTTTTAAATGATAGTTCATAATATTTAGGATCTAGCAAAATTAGTTTGACAACTTTTGATTAAGAATTCATCAAGTTATGGATTTTCTAAGTTCTCTGGTTATTTAAAAAGATTAACAGAATTGATTAAATGGAAAACTACTTTGCACTGGGGTCCCTGGCGGGTGTTTTAAGTTTTCCTCATGGATCAGTCCCTGGGCTACTATTCAAATGAGTCACTGACATTGCAGAAAACCCCCTGGGTTCTTCTAATCCTAACCCGAGGTCCTTCTCCCAAATTAAACAGTAATCGCGGCGGAAGAAAGGGCGGAGGGGCTTACCGGCGGCGAGATTGCTCCAGTGAGGTGGTCGAGGACGTAGGGGAGGTCTCGGGGATCACAGCGATGTGCGGGTCGCCGTCGGGGATGGTCGGAGTCGGCCGGTCCACGTGCGCAGGCGGAGATGCTCGTCGGCGGCGAGGAGTCCGGCCTACTCACGGCGCGATAGTTCAATTGAACGGGTCAGAGAGCTTCACTAGAGAACAAGGAAGGGGTGTGCGCGAGGAATTGAAGAATGGCTCACCGGAGAGCTTGGTCCACGCGTGCAGGTGGGGTGACTGGAGTGGGCTGGCCACGGCGGCCGAAGCTTTGGCGGCAATGGCGGGCGGAAAAGAGCTCGCCGGAGCTAAGGAGGGGTGGCTGGCCGGTGATGGTGAGCGCGGGGTGAAGTGAGGCGCGCCCGGGGAGGCTTTATAGGCGCGGGCGGGCACGGCCGAGGGAAAGGGCGCGCGGCGGACTTGACCGAACGCCGGGGCGAGCGCCGGCGTGCCGACCAGGGTCGAACACGTGTGCCCGTGCGTTCTGCCCAAGTTCTGGCGCGTGTGGTCGCCCATCCGAGCCTGCTCTCGCCTTAGTCAGTGCACAAAACCTCTTCTCCTCCCTACAAGCTACCGATCTTGTGTGGGGGTCATAGGATTTTGCCTACTGGTTGCAGAGATATGGAGCCCGGAAATCCGGTCTGTCTCCCTGCTCAAACCCGAGGCAAATCCAGGGTTTTGTCGTGTCTAGGGCTCGCGTCCCAATGCCATCTTCTGGCATGCGACAGAGGGGTTAGTTAGGCACATTTTTGTTAATGGGGCCATTAGGATTTGAGTTAGGGATCAAGGTGAACACGCTTGATCTTTGGCTCAAGGTCTAAAATTCAGAATTCTGAAATTCAGAATTCCCCATTGAATCCCCACATGAGAAGCTTATTTTGGGGTTTTATTTGAGTTATTTTGGCCAAGCTTCCTCAATCTTTATTGTTGCTTAATGAATATACTTCAATGTTTATAATTGGCCCAAGCCATGATTTTAAATTTTTCATGCCCTTTTCCCCTGTTGGGGACTTGTTCTCAAATGCTATGAATTAAGAACAAGGCAACATAAAATGTTAAATATCAAAGCCCTTCGTCCTTCGAAGCATTATTTCCCTTTGGATATAATGGATCTCGGACGAAGGTTATGAAGGTCACACCTTCATAATCATAATCATATTGAAAACGTAAAGAAGATTCATGCATAAAGTAATATGATTACTTTGAACATTAATTCATTTTCATTTATTTTGCTTATATAAACAACAACAAATGTACCTTCGGCTTGAAGGAAAGTAAGGGTACAAGCGTGATGCCAATGCCAAGTCAGCGTGAACAGTACAGGAGTACTGTTCATCTATTTATAGGCATGGGACGCAGCCCGTGTAAAATTACATTAATGCCCTTTACTTTTATCAATAACTCTATAGTAATTCTTCGAGGGCTGATTTGGCTTTTCATTTTTAAGTCGGTTTCCCCTTTCTGCTGTCATGCCGAAGCTCCTCTGCACATAGCTTCGTGATCGTTTCATCCTTCGTCATGATCGTCTTCCATTTCAGTCAAGCTTCGTCTTGACCATGCTTTTGTATACCCGCAACCTGATTCCGAAGATACCTGCTCGCATACTTGGAAAACATTATCAAATCATGTTTTTGAGGACCTTCGGAAGCCGAAGGCCCCCAACATCCCCATTTTCTTGAATTTTGCTCATAGGGCTCACTTAGGTTTTTATTAGGGTTGCAACATTACTACCTTTTTGAAAGACCCATTTGTTTTGATCATGATACTTTTAAGTATAGGCTTGGTGGGTTCTTCATTCTTGAGTCAACTTGATGTTCATGCTCAATTTTTGGTCCACATAAGATGATGGTTCATTGGTTAGCACTTTGAGAGAAACCCTAGGTGACACTGGGGTGTCACAGCCTTCCCCCCTTAAAGGAATCTCGTCCCGAGATTCGGGCCAGAGTCCTCCCGGAGTGAAGCGAAGGGTGAGACTTAAAGGAAGTGGGTGCTTATTGTTATTATTAGAGCAAACTGCTCTTCGAATATCATTCTCTTTGCAACTTCAGAAGGAAGTCCTTTTTAAGTTTTTATTTCATGATTACTTCATTTTGATTTAAGATCATATTTTTGAAAATTAGATTCGAAGGGCAGGAGGAGGGGTTGGGGGTGTGATTACGTACCAGCTTCCTTAGGTAGGCAATCAGGGAAGTTGGATCTCAAGAATTCCTCGATTTCCCAAGTAGCTTCTTCCTCTGAGTGATTACTCCACTGGACCTTGTACATCTTGATCGATTTAGCCCGAGTTGATCTTTCTTTGCAATCCAGAATCTTGGAGGGGTACTCTTGGTACGATAGATCTGGCTCTATCTCCAATTCTGGCTCTGCTATGATCTCGGTCGGCAATCGAACACACTTCTTCAACTGAGATACATGGAACACATTGTGAATGGCAGACATTTTTGAAGGTAACTTCAGCTTATATGCCACAGGTCCACATGCTTCTATGATCTCATAAGGTCCAATGTAATGAGGGGCTAGCTTGCCTTTGATCCCAAACCTCTGCACTCCCTTGGTGGGTGATACCTCGAGGTATACAAAACTTCCCACCTCGAACTGCAGAGGTTTCCTTCTTCTATCATGGTAACTCTTCTGCCTGGCCTGAGCAGCTTCTAGATTCTTCCTGATTAGTTTGACCATCCTTTCGGCTTCAGTCACTAAGTCAGGTCCAAAAACTCCTCTTTCTCCAGGTTGAGACCAATTGAGTGGTGTCCTGCACCTTCTTCCATAGAGAGCTTCGAAAGGTGCCATCCTTAGGCTGGATTGATAACTGTTGTTATAAGCAAACTCTGCTAAGGAGAGGTGCTTATCCCAGTTCTTGCCACAATCGATTGCACAAGCTCTTAGCATATCCTCAAGGATTTGGTTTATCCTTTCCGTCTGACCATCAGTCTGTGGGTGGTAAGCTAAACTTCTGATTAGCTTGGTTCCCAAAGACTCCAGCAGTTGTTCCCAAAATCTGGCAACAAATTGGGCTCCTCGGTCAGAAACAATGGTCCGAGGTAATCCGTGCAAACACACGATCCAGTCAATATACAATTCTGCATACTTCTGAGCCTTATCAGTGGTGTGCACAGGAAGAAAATGTGCCACTTTCGTCAGTCGGTCCACAATAACCCAAATCGAATCATGATGACGAGAGGTGTTGGGCAGACCCACAATGAAATCCATGCTGATGTCATCCCATTTCCACAAAGGTATAGATAGGGGTTGCAAAGCTCCAGCTGATTTCAAGTGGCTTGCCTTTACCCTCTAATAGGTGTCACATTCTGATACATACTGGGCTATCTCCCTCTTCATTCTTGTCCACCAATACAAAGGCTTCAGATCATGGTACATCTTGGTGCTTCTCGAATGCATAGAGAATTTGGAGAGATGAGCCTCATCCAAGATTTTCCTCTTGAGGTCCCTGTTTTTAGGAATCACCAATCTGCTTTTGAACCATAACACACCCTTTTCATCTTGGCGGAAACAATTATACTTCCCAACCTTCTGATGGAGATTCTTCTTGATAATCTGCACTCCCTTGTCACTGAGCTGGGCCATGATGATCTGGTCTTGCAAAGCTGGCTCAACAGAAATGTGAGACAAAGAACCAGAAGGAATCACTTCAATTTGCATCTTGCTCAACTCATCACACAAGGTGTTAATGCGAGAATCCATCAGAATACAATTGCATTGCAACTTCCGACTCAAGGCATCTGCTACCATATTGGCTTTTCCTGGGTGATAATGTACCTCCAGGTCATAGTCCTTGATCAGCTCTAACCATCTTCTCTGCCTCATGTTGAGATCAGCCTGAGTAAAGATGTACTTAAGGCTCTTATGATCAGTGAAGATGTTGCAGTGGGTTCCCATTAAATAGTGCCTCCACATTTTTAATGCATGAACCACTGCTGCCAACTCGAGGTCATGAGTGGGATAATTTTGCTCATGAGGCCTGAGTGCTCTTGAGGCATAGGCGATGACTCGGTTGTCTTGCATTAAGACCCAACCTAGTCCAGTACCAGAGGCATCGCAATACACATCAAAAGACTTGCTGTTGTCGGGTTGCGCTAATACTGGTGCTGTGGTCAGATGCTGCCTTAATGCATGGAAGGCATCTTCGCACTTCTGACTCCAAACAAACTTGGCTTCTTTCTTCAGCAAATCAGTTATAGGCTTCGCAATTCGAGAGAAATTCGGAATAAATCTTCAATAATAACCAGCTAGTCCCAGAAAACTCTGAATCTGACGCACAGTCGTTGGTGGCTTCCAGTTCATCACCTCTTGCACTTTATCAGGATCAACAACTATTCCTGCCTGAGAGATAGTGTGACCCAAGAATTTGATTTCCTTTAGCCAAAAATCACACTTGGACAACTTGGCATAAAGGTGGTGCTCTCGCAGACGTTGAAGCACTACATGCAAATGCCCGGCATGTTCTTCTTCGTTCTTCGAGTACACCAAAATATCATCGATGAAAACCACTACGAATTTGTCCAATTCAGGCATGAAAACAGAATTCATAAGATACATGAAATATGATGGTGCATTTGTCAGCCCGAATGACATCACCAAAAATTCATATAGCCCATATCTGGTTGAGAATGCCGTCTTCGGAATATCGCTTGCTCGTATCTTGATCTGATGGTAGCCGGAGCGAAGGTCTATTTTGGAAAACACCTTGGCCCCGACCAACTGGTCAAAAAGAACATCAATACGAGGCAAAGGATACTTGTTCTTGATAGTTACCGCATTAAGAGGACGATAATCTATACACAGCCTCAAGCTTTCGTCCTTCATCTTCACAAACAGTGCTGGACATCCCCAAGGCGAAGTACTTGGGCGAATAAATCCCTTATCCAGCAACTCCTGCAATTGCTTCTTCAATTCTGCCAACTCAGCGGGTGGCATTCGGTAGGGCCTCTTGGAAATTGGGGCCGTTCCCGGTTGCAACTCGATGGCAAATTCAATATCCCGGTCTGGTGGCATTCCTGGCAATTCATCAGGAAAGACATCTGCATACTCGCAGACCACTGGGATCTTCTTCAGAGGTAACTCCTTCATAGAGAAAGTACATGACTGAGTAGAACCTTGACTTGGCAGAATTAAGGTGAAGTTCCCACAGAATGGAGAATTAATTTCCACGGTACGGCTGGCTACATCAAGCACAACTTGGTGCAAGGTCATCCAATTGGCTCCCAGAATAATGTCCACATTTTCCAAACCCAACACAAGAAGAGTGGTTTTGACAATGTGGCTCCCTAGTTGAATAGACACACTTTGGTTTAATTGATTAGTTGAAATTTTACCCCCAGGTGTGACTATCAAGAATGACCCTTTTGAGTGAGAGAATGGCAGTTCACATTTAGCACTGAACTTCTGGCTAATGAAACTATGAGATGCACCAGAATCAAATAGAATTAAAGCAGGTTGATTATAAACTGAAAAGATATCGGTCATGATAGGAGCTCCCTCAGGTACTTCCTCCAGAGTAGTGAAGTTGAGCTTCCCTTGCCTGACTTGTACTTCCCTTGTCTTGATTTGGTGCTGGCATCTGCCTCTGCTGGTTCCTGGGACAATTCTTGGCATAGTGGCCCACATTGCCACAAGTGAAACACTTGTTCCCATTGCCCTGGCGGACTGTTGCTGCTGCGGAGGCTGATTGTTCCTTGGAGCGGGAGCTGGAAAGCGGTTGGGTGCCGGCTGCTGCTGCTGAGGTGGCCTGATCACCCATCTGCCTGCCTGCTGCTGGAAACCCCTGCTCTGATTATGAGAAACAATCCGGAACCTCTGGGCCTGAGCGGATGGTGCTGCCATTGGTGCCTTTCTCTTCTTCTCTGCCTGGTGAGCTACAATGCAATCCTCCTGGGAGATGGCCAGGTTGACCAACTCATTGAAGCTATCAGCCCGGACAGTGTTGAGTCGTTCCCGCAGCTTGGTATTAAGACCCCTGCGGAAGCGGTCTCTCTTCTTTTCATCAGAATCAGCATGGTAACCTGCATACTGGCATAGGTCGTTGAAGGCTTGCGCATACTGCAGTAATGTGCGGGTTCCTTGGTTAAGGGCCAGAAACTCATTCAGCTTCCGATCAAGAATGCCAGCTGGGATGTGGTGCCCTCTGAAAGCAGTCTTGAATTCCTCCCAAGACACTTCACGATCAGCGGGGAGCATAGCACGGAAGTGGTCCCACCAAGTCCGAGCAGGGCCGCGAAGCTGCTGCGTGGCGAAGCGAGCCTTGGCTTCATTAGGGCAGTCTCCCGTGAGGAGGGGAAACTTGGACTCGACAACGCGAAGCCACACGTCGGCGTCCAACGGATCCTCTGCCTTGGTGAACAAGGGTGGCTGCGTGCTCAGAAACTCCTGGTAGGTTGCCATTGCCGGAGGTCGCTGATGCTGGCCTCCACCATGCTGCTGAGGGTGGGGCTGGCGCTGCAAGAGCTGTCGCAGAATCTCGTTCTGCTGGGCCATCAGCTCCTACACTGTGGGAGCTGGAGGAGGTGGCGGGGGAACCTGCTCGTTATGCCCGCGACGCTGCCTAGCTGCCATCTGAAAACAGAGATTGCCGCCATTGTTATCCCAACTCACAGTTTCAAACGACACGATATCATCTCAGATGGAAAAAGAAAATGCCATAATCATAATATTAGGTTTGAAATGAACATAACATGGTGACAAACATCCCACAGATTTCAAAAGTTCACAGGGTTACATCAATCAGGGGAAAGTACCCATAAGCCTAGTCCAAAATCTGACATTAACC
The DNA here is from genome assembly GCF_902167145.1 of Zea mays. Classification (NCBI taxonomy): domain Eukaryota; kingdom Viridiplantae; phylum Streptophyta; class Magnoliopsida; order Poales; family Poaceae; genus Zea; species Zea mays. The sequence goes on from NC_050096.1 coordinate 159,475,473, forward strand.
AAGCTCGCATAGGTTTCTATCCGCCTAAAAGTGTCGAAGTGACTGCTTAACCCTGAGCGGTGGAAGCGACACTGGACACGGGTGAAGGAGGCATCGCGGAGGTAGTCCCATTGGCACCAGGGGCTGGTCCTAGCTCCTCGGGAGCCTCTTCTCCCTCGCTTCCGGCTTCATTGGCCTCCATCTCCAAGTCGTGCATGTCCAGGTGGTCATTCGCTTCTTTGAGTTCCCTCTGCACATCATGAAGCTGGTTCTCCAAGACATCAATAGTGTTGTCTCGGATCTCCACCTGCTGCTCCAAGGTGGTAATGCGCTGGCTCAGCCTTTCCACCTGCAGATCCTTCTCTACCAACTCGGTGGATAGATCGACCACAAAATCTTCCCGACTATCGAGAGTGAGCTTGGCGGTTTGAGCGGTGTTAGCAAGGAGTGCCATAGCGTCGCTCTGAAAGGCCTGAAGGCTGTACAACGCACTCTTGCACTGAACAGTGACCCTCCCAACCAAGTCAGGATACATTGCCCACACATCCTTCACATGGCTCACGCGGTTACATTACATGGGGTCATCCTTCTTCTCAGCAGGGAAGAGTCCCAAGGGGTGCATCACCATCTCCAGGGGATGGTAGCCACAGAAAGTCGTTAGAGTCTTCATGGCTGCCGCTTCAACGGTGTCGTCCGTCCTAAATCCAATTGTCTCGGAATCAAGAGAACGCCAACCCGGCTGAAGGGGATGAGCCTCCAAAGTCAGCCAGACCCGACAACGAGGTACCCGATGCTCCTCATACAACTGCACCGTGTACAAAGGGGCATAGGGTAACCGGTGGAGTTAAGCACTTCCCACAAGATGGAAGGAAAGTCATCGCGAGAAAGGAAGACAGAACTGAAACGAGTGTCTCCTCCACTGGCGGGGGTGGGTGAATTCATCTGCGGAAGGGAATCAAGGTAAAGAATATGGTGGAAGCAAAAAGAAAAAGAGAGCCCGGATGGTTTTAAGGAAAGTGGGTTAGCTCAAGTTTTTAATTCCTCTTTGTGTTTATAATGCATGCATGCTGGAAGTAACGTTGCCTCTCCAAACAATAGGGTGCTCTTAGGGCATCCTTAAAAATATAAGTACTGGCCCACGGGGCCTAATTAATTAGCCACCTATTTCTCCCTCTATGCCTAAGGCCTTTCGTCCTAGGTCTAGCGGTCTAGTCCTGACGATCCGTAGCAGTTTCTAGGCAAGTTTTAGATTTTGAAAATTGGTATTCATGGTTTATTGTCCTTCTCTGTGGTGGAATTTGCTCCGATACCAGCTGTGGCAGAACCACCCGAATTATTCCAGCTTAAGTGCCTAAGTCACGCCTCAGGGGCCGTAACACACTTAAATCGGAATAACCCGTCAGTCCCTCAGATCTAGTCTGATAGAGCCACTTAACCAGGATCAAATTCCACAGTCTCACTCGAAGGTGAGTCACAGAAGAAATACAATAAAACAGGAAACCTCAAATTAAGTGCTGAATTATTACATAGATCGGAGTTTTTAAGTAGCAAATAAGAGTTCACAAAATAAAATGCAGCGGATAATCGATGTCGTCGGTATCGAGGAAATGGGCAAGGCCTAGCCCACTACTCCTCATGCTCCTCTCCTGCCGGAGCAACATCCCACTCGACCGTCCAAATCGGTGGCAGGGTGGTAGGCCAAGTCACACCATCAACCATTTCCTGAATGGTACCTGCAAAAATTATGCCACAAGGAAGGCTGAGTATACTAATACTCAGCTAGACTTAACCGGTGTGAGGAGTCTACTTCTCTACCTCTAGACTATGCAGCTGTTTGGCTGAGGGGTTTGGTTTGCCAAAAGCACTAGCTGTTTCTAAAATCAATTTTTAGCTTTTCAAATTCTATCCTCATTAACTTAGCTAGATTTGCTCCTTCTAAGCATACATGGTGACAAGCATTTAGTTCAATCAACAAATTATCTCATGTAACCTCATTTCACTTCTTACTCGATGCAGTACAAGGGGTCAAGCAGTCCCATTAGCTGTGAGAAGCAGACGATTCGAATCGAGTTTTAACCTTGCAAGGTAAACCTAAACACATGGCATGTCAGGGTACTCCGACCCTACACATGACAACCGTCCCCATCGATTCCCCGTTCACGTCCAGGCCTCACCGCCTTGGCATACAATGCTCCACTGACCCCGGCTGCCGTCGTGCAGTGACCGCACTTGTACCCACCATAGCTAGCATGGGAGACCTAGTCTCAGGTCGCATGAGGGATAAAGTCCGCGCCCGGCTTCACTCAGGTACTAGGTTTACCGGTTACCATTTTTCCCGGCATGTGCTTAGTACGTTCAAAAGCTTGACTCAGGTATCCACACATTAATCCTTAATTCCTTTTCCCGTCTCATGGTCAAGGCATCCTCCCTGGATCCAAGTCCATAGACTAATATAGATCCCGTTATCAAGATGAATACAATCAATTCCTGACCTCGCGCGAGTGCTAGAAAAATCACTCGACTTCTACCGAGATCCTGATTAGCAAGCAGCTACTCGACCTAGCATACTAGTATTCATCTCAAAAAGGAATCCTAAGTTCATGCAACTAGAGGTTTCAAGCAACTTCTACACTTAAGTGCACATTACAATTTGGGGATCAGAAAGTGAATAGTTTTCTCTGGACAAAATTATCAAATTTTAGGGCAGAAGGGGTGCTTTGAACTACAACTATTAGTTAACAGTAGGTAATTCTCTAAAACTTATTTTTGCTGGATTTTAGGTGCTATAACATGACTTGACACAAATTTCTAGTCATTAATACCTATTAGTTATTTTACTAGGGTTTTCTCAAGTTTCTAGCAAAAGGGGTGCTTTCTACTACCACTACATTTGAAAAATATCAAACAACAGATTTCTGATTTTTCCTAGCTTCTATTTTGCGCAAGAGCAATCATTCTGAAGTTTGGCATCTTTTTGCATAAGGGAAGTGGTGGTATGCATTAATTGGATTAAATGGCCTTTCTTATTAAATATTAGCAATAGGTATTATTTTGCATCTTTTTTAATGGGTTTGCATTTTTCTCTGGTGGCTTATCTCATCATTGACCTTAGCAAAATTTTGGTTGCCCATTATTGCATTATTATGGGTTATTCATGATTTATTTGGAAAATGCCTCATTATCATGTTAGATTTATTTACCCTACTTAAAATGATGGGCTGGGGTATCCATTATTTTTGCAGTGGGGTTCTGGTGGTTATAAGTCCACTGGATTTTTATTATCAATTTTGGGTTTGGTTTTGTAATTCTAACAATTGATTTCCAGTTGGAATAATGCTAAATAAAACATTTTATTTTAAAACTGATCTGGACTAAAGGTCTCTTTATTTTTCCTAGGTTTTCTGTTACTTAAGCAAACTAGGAAAAATAATCGCACTCACTGCTCATTAATTTCTAATGCCTTTCTGATTTTTCCTAAGTTTTAGGCAAAATAGCTTTAAATGGATATCTACACTATATTTTTCAATACTGGGGTTCCTACTATTTTTAAACATTGTCTAAAAGAGGTTTGAATACCTACAAATTTTCTTAGGTTCAGCACAGAAGCAAAACTAATTTTCCTTAATTAAACAAGGTTTGGTTAGTTTCTGTTTTTAATTTTAAACTCTACAAACTAGAACAGAAAGCATAGGGTTTATTATTTTTAAATGATAGTTCATAATATTTAGGATCTAGCAAAATTAGTTTGACAACTTTTGATTAATAATTCATCAAGTTATGGATTTTCTAAGTTCTCTGGTTATTTAAAAAGATTAACAGAATTGATTAAATGGAAAACTACTTTGCACTGGGGTCCCTGGCGGGTGTTTTAAGTTTTCCTCACGGATCAGTCCCTGGGCTACTATTCAAATGAGTCACTGACATTGCAGAAAACCCCCCGGGTTCTTCTAATCCTAACCCGAGGTCCTTCTCCCAACTTAAACAGTAACTGTGGCGGAAGAAAGGGCGGAGGGGCTTACCGGCAGCGAGATTGCTCCGGTGAGGTGGTCGAGGACGTAGGGGAGGTCTCGGGGATCACAGCGATGTGTGGGTCGCCGTCGGGGATGGTCGGAGTCGGCCGGTCCACGTGCGCAGGCGGAGATGCTCGTCGGCGGCGAGGAGTCTGGCCTACTCACGGCGCGATAGTTCAATTGAACGGGTCAGAGAGCTTCACGAGAGAACAAGGAAGGGGTGTGCGCGAGGAATTGAAGAATGGCTCACCGGAGAGCTTGGTCCACGCGTGCATGTGACACCCCAGTGTCACCTAGGGTTTCTCTCAAAATGCCAAACCAAGAACCATCATTTTATGTGAACCAAAGTAAGCATGAGCATCAAATTAACTTAAGTAAGAAGGAATTCACCAAGCATATACTTAAAAGTATCATGATCAAAACAAATGGGTCTTTCAAAAAGGTAAGAATGTGTAACCCTAATAAAAACCCTAAGTAAGCCCCATGAGCAAAATTCAAGAAAATAAGGAAAAGGGTATGAAAAATTTAAAATTATGATTTGAGCCAATTATAAAAACTAAAGTATATTTAATAAGCAACAAGAAAGGTTGAGAAAGCTTAGCCAAAATAACTCAAACAAATTCCCAAATCAGCCCTTGAACCATGAACCCTTGGAGAAATTCAGATTCCTGAATTTCTGAAATTCAGACCTCTTTCCAAAGATCAACTGCGTTCTCTGTTTTTCGAAACTCAAAACTAGGAGATCCAAATATCAAAGTTGCGCCAAATTCCCTTGAACACGTCCTGGAAAAGTTTGAACTCAAACCAAATTCAATTGACACGGTTTTGGCGCAGTTTGACCTCGGGACCAGACATTCTGACACTGGCACCTTGGTGACGCTACAACTCCCTGTCCCTAGCCTAAAATCACGCGACGTCCATACACAAAAGACAAAGTATGGTCAGGTGAACAAATCCTTCACAACGATCTTGCCCAAATTCGCGAAGATTTGCACCCAACCAGCGCTTGAACATGGGCAGAGGCAACGGGAACACGTGTTCGACCGTGGCTGACACCTCCGGTTCACGCCCGTTCGCGCACCGCGCCTCCCAGTGCACGCCCGCGCGCGCTCGCCGGTCCACGACCGCCCGTGCACCGCGTCGTGCCTATAAAGCCTCCCCGGGCGCGCCCCACTTCACCCCGCGCTCACCTTCACCGGCCAGCCCCCTCTCCTTAGCTCCGGCGAGCTCAATTCCGCCCGCCATTGCCGCCAGAGCTTCGGCCACCGTGGCCAGCCCACTCCAGCCACCCCCGAGTCGAGCCAGTGCTTCGGCTAGCTCCGCAAGTGGCCCGTGAAGCTTTCCAAGCCCTCGGACCATGCCGGACTTCACCGGAAGCCCGAGATCGACCTCACCGGACTTCGGTCTTTCGCCGCCGCGCGTGGACAGAGCTAACCAGTGAGTCTCCATCCAATTCCTTGCACCCATATCTTCTCTGGCATTCCGTGAACCTCTCTGACCCGTCCAATTGATCCATCTCGCCGTGAGCAGGCCGGACTCCTCGCCGCCGACGAGCATCCCCGCCTGCGCACGTGGACCGACCGACTCCGGCCATCTCTGACTGTGATACCCAGTTTGCAAAGAAGAGAAGTTGGAGTTTATTCTTTCTTGTTTTTTTTGCTTCTCTTTTGGGTAGTGCACTTTTGGAGTTTGGAATTGTTGGGTAGCATTCGCTAGTAAAACAATAGAATTTTGGTTAGACTTGTGCGCCGGGGTCGGGAGTTGACGCGTGAGCGAGTTGGGCCGTGGTTCTTGATCCGGCCCACTAACCCCCCTAACCCTAGCCGCCCCTTCCCCTAATTCCCTTCCCCTTGTGCAGCCGCCCCCCCCCCCCTCTCTAGCCTTTGGCCGCCATCCCCTCCCCCTAATTCCCTCTCTCTTGTGCAGCAGCCCCCATCCCCTCAACCCTAGCCGCCACCCCCTCCCATCTCCTCCTCTCCAAGTGATGTCCTTCCTCGCCGGATCTTCTTCGTGTGGGTGCAAGTTCCGATTGGAGAATTGGTGGGAGGAAGGAAGGAGGAAAGGAGGAACCCAAGGTGATTTTGTGATTAACTCTTGTTTATTTGTGCTGCAATTCAATCGATTAGATGTTTACGTATGCGAATTAGTAGAGGTGCTGTCCAGAAATTTTGTGGGTGCGCGAACAGCAGTAGTTCTAGCAGATTCTGGGAATTTTTCGTGGGTAATTAGTGGGAATCAGTGGGAGAATCATGTAGAGCTTTTTCATACCTTTCCAACGATTACTTATGCACTCGATTCGGAGTTATATTTTAGGAGATATTGCTGTTTGAATCCGGGTATGTTGCTGTCCAAAAAAACAGATTTGCAGGTGGGCAAACAGCAGTAGTATTAGCAGTTTCTGGGGATTTTTCGTGGGAAATTGGTGATAATCAATATGAGAATCATGTAGAGCTTTTTCATACCTTTCCAACGAGTACTTATGCGCTCGATTCGGAGTTATATTTTAGGAGATATCGCTGTTTGAATCCGGGTATGTTGCTGTCCAAAAAAACAGATTTATACAGGTGGGCGAACAGCAGTAGTATTAGCAGTTTCTGGGAATTGTTCGTGGGAAATTGGTGATAATCAATATGAGAATCATGTAGAGCCTTGTCATACCTTTCCAACGAGTACTTATGCGTTCGATTCGGAGTTATAATTTAGGAGATATCGCTGTTTGAATCCGGTTATGTTGCTGTCCAAAAACAGATTGCAGGGTGTATCTTGTAGACGAGTTTGGGCTAATTAGATGCTGGAATTTAATTATTATTTGAATATAAAACTTGTGGGAAATTTTATGTAGATGCTTCCGTAGTTTTTGATTGATATCACTGCTGTTATAATTTTAAAGTTATGAAATTATCAAGCAGCACCGCTGCAGTTTGGTGGTGATGGGGAGAGTTGTCGCTCGCAACGGGTTGGAATTGTGCGTAGGTGCGGCGTTGTTTATTAGCGTTTGTTATGTTGATTTGTACACTAAGGTGTGTGTCAAAAACAGGTGGTGGACTTCCGGATCGTACTTAGTACCATTCCAAATTCCCGGTGAAGGCAAGTAAATACAGTGGTGGTTGCTACCGTTTGGTTTGCATCCTATGCCTTGTCATTGAGTATGCATAAGTATTAAATGTGTTAATCATTGAATTCTATGATGAAGTTTATTTGTTCGAAAGAATTAATTCTCAATTGTCTAATATTGAGGATGATCATGATTTGGGAATGATATATGTGGTTGATTCCCATCTTGGATGAAGTTGAAGTATCTCTTTGAATCATGTTGTATGAAGTGTTGTAGGCATGTCATGCACATCGCATCATCCATATTGCATTTTGAAGTTATGTCGTGATCTTATGGTCCGACCGTATCGGTACACTTTTAGCATCGTACGTTGCCCGAGGAGGGGTACGATGCGGCTTCATATCCTTAGAGGTATGAAGGCAGAAGTCATCCTTGCATTTGCAGACATTTGCACTCATGAGGTATATATGAAGTGTGACATTACTATGTTACTATTGTGGTTTCTACCTGTGAGGTGTGGTAACTAGGTGTGTTGTACGTTGTATTCGTGCTGCACCTTCGTAATAAGAAGGTTGCGAAATCAAATGGTGGTAAAACAATGTTCTTATGTGGTTAAACAGTTTGTTATTATTTTACTTGCTGAGATGTGTCATCTCACTCTTGCATTACTCAATGCAGGTACTTGATATATGTTGGGAATGAGGGGAGTAGCAGCACGTCCACTTTCACTCTCATATTAAAGCTGCCCAAGCGCATCCATGATTTAATTAGAAACTTGATGTCAAAGGATGTTTGTTTTTTTTTACTAGTCATGCGCACTGGTTAATTCAGTTCATGTCGTATGTTTAACTTTCCTTTGCTAGCCGTTTAATAATACTTAGTATGTTTTTTTTGTCATGATACATGTTTATACACTGTTGCCCCCTCCTTTATGCTATTTTGCAAAGGAGATGCTGTCGAAATTTTATATACGGATGTCAGAAGTGTAGTTCAGTAGCATTCCGGGGTGTTTGTGGATTCCGGGATGTTACAGTTGGTATCAGAGCATAGGCTTTAGATTCTACGCAATTTGAAGATAAATTTGACACACTTGCACATATAGGAAGGGTATGAGTTCGTATATCTTTCATATTAGTATTTTATTGTATAGATGACTAGAATTCCCTTACTCCAAATCCCTTTATGGTTTGATGGGATATGTCGTTAACGACTTAATGCTTGATATGATATGTTACTTCTATTTAATATTGGTTTCTTGATGTGGTTGTTGCTGAAGTTATTATGCAAGTGAAGCTACTAATGTACTTGTTTTGTATACATATCGTCATGATGTTTTTTATGCGATGTTTTTCAAATCTCTGAGCTATTACTATCATATATTTCTATATGCTTGACCGTGGATGTTTTTTATGGATTTCTTTGGGTTCTAGTACTTGTAGGACCGATTGTTTATTGAGTTTGTGTATAGTGGGTCTAATCCGGCTTGGTGGGGTGTGAAAACACGATATAATGTAGTTTTATCATGTGGTTGAGTCTGATTGAATGTTGGGTTACAACCCAACTTATCAATGTAATATTTCCATGGATTCAATGCTTTGTGCCTCACCCCTTTGGGCTAATATGGCTACTTGCCAACTTGATCTTAGAGTACAAGAGGTTTGTCTCCATAGAGCAAAGGCAATGTTGTAATGTTTATGAAACCTTGAGACTAGTAGAACTTAAGTGAATTTGTAAGATGACGTGGATAGATAAGTTCAACCATGTTTACATGATAGGTTTTCTTATTGTGTGCAACCTTAGCAATAAATAGGGTGATTTCAAGTGGATTTTATGTCTATATTATAGTTGAAGAGGCATGCATGTTTTCCTTCCATGGTTTGTTTCTATAGCCATAAAGGTTATGCATATTTTTTTAGTTGTTGGAGGCTAGTCAGGTGGACGATATGGACAACCCATTTTATATATATTTGTAATCGCCGACGATATATGGTAGTTTTATTTTTTTGATCTGTTCTCTATGCATGCTTGTTGAATTATTATTTGGACCGCTTTATCTTAAACAAAGTCAATGCTTAACTGGAAGTTGCTTATGTTTGTTAGTCATCTATCTCTATAATGATGTGGTTGTTGCATCAGATGGAGATTTTTTTTTTCATATGAATGATGGTTTGATAGATCATGTATGTCTACTACTTTGAATTCATCCTATGACATCACGAGGTAGAAATTGTTCAAGTGCAATAATAGGAGGTATTGTTGTATGTGAGGTTAATCAAGGTAGTTTGATTAGGTGGATTGTCTTATTGAAGTCCAATTACTCCTGTTGAGCATAGTATCGTGTTATTATTTTAGTGTTGAAAGTAATATTTATGAAGCTTTTGCATGAGTCTGTATCAAGAAGATCATTAGTTTTTCTTGTTGTTATCCCTCCATTGCTTTATGAGTGTTGCACATTTTATCTCTTTTGAGAGGAGAAAAAAAAGATGTTATATGTCATGAGCACCATTTGCTTCACGTCAACAAAATAGTTTTGGAGATTTCTATTAGTTGGATTCTAGTGTAATAACAACCATGTTTTATAGTGCTTGAGATGGGTATGTCAGGTGTTCCATACATTGTCGATACATGGATGTTTGACCTTAGTGGCGTTAACAAACGAGGATGTTGAATTTGTTGATTGTTGTGCTTAGTGTTCTAACCTATTTGGTAGAGTTTTATTTAAAGACTTTGTGGAGTTGCATCCCAATTTGATAGTGGAAAATCCTAGTGTTGATTGCACCTGCCAGTGCCTTGGGTTTCATTTTATATTGTTTTTTTTATTGTTGTTAATGTGTTGTTTGGTTTTGGGAGGCATTTTAAATTAGTTGGATGTTGAATCAGGCTTCACTTGTCTAGAATGTTTTGTAGTATGTTTTTTCATCTTTCCATAGGATGCTTAATCACCCGGTTTGGTCCAAACATTTGAGAGTTATGGGTTTCCTAAAACATCCTTATTGGTGTCTCTGGCAGAATGAGTCTTTAATTTTGAACGGAAGAGTAGACATTGAAGACAATATAATTTGGTCTTTGTTGGATTATGAAAGTTTTAGCAATTTTATGATCTTTCCAACGAGTATTGGTTTGTAATTCTCATTGCATATAATTGGAGTTAGGTTGCTCTGAAGTTGTTGCACCGTTGTGTCTGAACTTTGGTTGTCGTTATAACCACCAATAAATCGACCACGTTTTGATAGTTTCATAGCCCAAAGTTGGGAATTCTCTTTAAGCAAAACTTTTAGTTCTTCTCAGTACCTTTTAAATGGGCATTTACTTGTAATTGTCTGTTAAATAGATTGGGAGAGGTGGTTGTCCGATTATAAGTCGAATCTATAATGTGCAGTATCTCAGGCTGAGTTTAGCTGTAGGTCATGCATAGTTGAGGGCTATACAGATAAATTTGGGTGCAACTTTATTGCAAAAGTCGTGGACAATTTTCAAAACTTTTCCAACGCGTGTTCGTTGTAGTTTAAGTTGAATATAGCAGGAGTTATAGGTTTTTGAATTTTAGTTGTCCATTGTTTCAATCCTATCAGTTTTGCAACAAAAGTGTTGCATTGTTTTATCGGTTTGGAAACCAAATTCGAGACACTCATTATAATAAAAGTTTTAGGGAATGTTATAATCTTTTCAATGAGTTTATATTTGCAAAATTTTGTTAGCTGTAGGGAGTTATGATATAGTGTATAGAATGTGCTTGGATAAATATGTGGGCAGGCATAACATGCTTAAATTGATTCTTGTTTGCATGATGTGAGATTAGGCTTAAATGATTTAAAAAGTTATCATATTGCTTCTATACTTATATTTGTTCTAAGTGTCTCGTAATGAAGAACCTAAAGTTATTAGTCTTTCGATGAACGCTTTATCTTAGAAGAGTAATGAACCTCATAAAATCTATTGCTTGTTGTTGGGACTGCATGACCAGTTTTAGTTATGCAGCTAGTTCAATGAAGTAAACCATCTTTTCTGTAGAGATGTTATATATAAAAGTTGTAGCCAGCTTCTTTATCTTATTTGTGTAAAAATTTCATGACCATAGGTCTATTAGTTTGGGAGTTATGATTTTCTCAAGTCCAGTCTTGTAATCTGTCCAGATTTTGTACAGACTTCGAAACTGACCTCGTTTGCCCAATTTAAACTTCGAATAAGTTCTTATAAATTATAAATAAGTTGTAGTACTTTTCTTAATCTTTTCAACAAATTTTGGATCACCTTTTTTGGAGATCTATAAGTTAAGTTACAGCTGTTTTAAGTGTGATCTTTGAATCTGTCCAAATTTGGACAGCAGAGCCTTTCTCATGTCTTTTGACCTTGATATGCATTAAATGAACATGATATGTTATAAATGAATTATAGACAATTCTATTAGATTTCTAAACCTGAATTGGATGACTGAGACTCCAATTAGGGATTTTTTTTGAATTGAGTAGTTGAATTCTGTCCAAGTCTGGACAGAATTTACGTTTAGCATTGTTTGACCTTTCTATATGTCAAATCTTGTTGTGATGATAATACCAAGGGTATAGTGGACTTTATAAGATTTCCATAAAGTCCTAGTCTACTATTTTGGATGCATATTTTGTGAGTTATGAGCAAAACAATTAACCGCTGTGCTGCTGTCCAGAAATATGCAAGCATTAAGTTGCTCTCTTGAAGTTGCTCTTGTTTGGCTAAGTTTGGTTTAGGCTAAAGGAACACTATATGCATTGTATTCATATAAACATTCCTTGAAGTACTTGCATATGTCAATGTTGATTTGGTGTCAGGAAAGCTTTGTCCGAGGTATATAGGACTGTCTACTATCTTAGCCGAGTTGGCAGCTGGGCTTAGCACATACAATTGTCGGAATCTATAATCATAGTACACCATGTATTCCATGTCTTTATGTTGAGGAAGTATTTGAGGAATCCAGACCATCAAATCGAGCTAGAGTTGATTCCCTGTGTAGCAAGACCAGACTCTAGAGTGTCGTCTGCTGCGTATCTTAGAATCCTAGGAGCTTGAGGAGCTGATGTGGCAGAAGTACCCGAACTTTTCATTATGTGTGAGTTTTGTTGATTCATTAATCTTGCTTTTGTCGTTCCGATAAAAGCGTCAGAATTCGAGGTCGAATTCTTTTTAAGGGGGGTAGAGTGTGATACCCAGTTTGCAAAGAAGAGAAGTTGGAGTTTATTCTTTCTTGTTTTTTTTGCTTCTCTTTTGGGTAGTGCACTTTTGGAGTTTGGAATTGTTGGGTAGCATTCGCTAGTAAAACAATAGAATTTTGGTTAGACTTGTGCGCCGGGGTCGGGAGTTGACGCGTGAGCGAGTTGGGCCGTGGTTCTTGATCCGGCCCACTAACCCCCCTAACCCTAGCCGCCCCTTCCCCTAATTCCCTTCCCCTTGTGCAGCCGCCCCCCCCCCCCTCTCTAGCCTTTGGCCGCCATCCCCTCCCCCTAATTCCCTCTCTCTTGTGCAGCAGCCCCCATCCCCTCAACCCTAGCCGCCACCCCCTCCCATCTCCTCCTCTCCAAGTGATGTCCTTCCTCGCCGGATCTTCTTCGTGTGGGTGCAAGTTCCGATTGGAGAATTGGTGGGAGGAAGGAAGGAGGAAAGGAGGAACCCAAGGTGATTTTGTGATTAACTCTTGTTTATTTGTGCTGCAATTCAATCGATTAGATGTTTACGTATGCGAATTGGTAGAGGTGCTGTCCAGAAATTTTGTGGGTGCGCGAACAGCAGTAGTTCTAGCAGATTCTGGGAATTTTTCGTGGGTAATTAGTGGGAATCAGTGGGAGAATCATGTAGAGCTTTTTCATACCTTTCCAACGATTACTTATGCACTCGATTCGGAGTTATATTTTAGGAGATATTGCTGTTTGAATCCGGGTATGTTGCTGTCCAAAAAAACAGATTTGCAGGTGGGCAAACAGCAGTAGTATTAGCAGTTTCTGGGGATTTTTCGTGGGAAATTGGTGATAATCAATATGAGAATCATGTAGAGCTTTTTCATACCTTTCCAACGAGTACTTATGCGCTCGATTCGGAGTTATATTTTAGGAGATATCGCTGTTTAAATCCGGGTATGTTGCTGTCCAAAAAAACAGATTTGCAGGTGGGCAAACAGCAGTAGTATTAGCAGTTTCTGGGGATTTTTCGTGGGAAATTGGTGATAATCAATATGAGAATCATGTAGAGCTTTTTCATACCTTTCCAACGAGTACTTATGCGCTCGATTCGGAGTTATATTTTAGGAGATATCGCTGTTTGAATCCGGGTATGTTGCTGTCCAAAAAAACAGATTTGCAGGTGGGCAAACAGCAGTAGTATTAGCAGTTTCTGGGGATTTTTCGTGGAAACTTAGTGATAATCAATATGAGAATCATTTAGAGCTTTGTCATACCTTTCCAACGATTACTTATGCACTCGATTCGGAGTTATATTTTAGGAGATATTGCTGTTTGAATCCGGGTATGTTGCTGTCCAAAAAAAACAGATTTATACAGGTGGGCGAACAGCAGTAGTATTAGCAGTTTCTGGGAATTTTTCGTGGGAAATTGGTGATAATCAATATGAGAATCATGTAGAGCCTTGTCATACCTTTCCAACGAGTACTTATGCGTTCGATTCGGAGTTATAATTTAGGAGATATTGCTGTTTGAATCCGGTTATGTTGCTGTCCAAAAACAGATTGCAGGGTGTATCTTGTAGACGAGTTTGGGCTAATTAGATGCTGGAATTTAATTATTATTTGAATATAAAACTTGTGGGAAATTTTATGTAGATGCTTCCGTAGTTTTTGATTGATATCACTGCTGTTATAATTTTAAAGTTATGAAATTATCAAGCAGCACCGCTGCAGTTTGGTGGTGATGGGGAGAGTTGTCGCTCGCAACGGGTTGGAATTGTGCGTAGGTGCGGCGTTGTTTATTAGCGTTTGTTATGTTGATTTGTACACTAAGGTGTGTGTCAAAAACAGGTGGTGGACTTCCGGATCGTACTTAGTACCATTCCAAATTCCCGGTGAAGGCAAGTAAATACAGTGGTGGTTGCTACCGTTTGGTTTGCATCCTATGCCTTGTCATTGAGTATGCATAAGTATTAAATGTGTTAATCATTGAATTCTATGATGAAGTTTATTTGTTCGAAAGAATTAATTCTCAATTGTCTAATATTGAGGATGATCATGATTTGGGAATGATATATGTGGTTGATTCCCATCTTGGATGAAGTTGAAGTATCTCTTTGAATCATGTTGTATGAAGTGTTGTAGGCATGTCATGCACATCGCATCATCCATATTGCATTTTGAAGTTATGTCGTGATCTTATGGTCCGACCGTACCGGTACACTTTTAGCATCGTACGTTGCCCGAGGAGGGGTACGATGCGGCTTCATATCCTTAGAGGTATGAAGGCAGAAGTCATCCTTGCATTTGCAGACATTTGCACTCATGAGGTATATATGAAGTGTGACATTACTATGTTACTATTGTGGTTTCTACCTGTGAGGTGTGGTAACTAGGTGTGTTGTACGTTGTATTCGTGCTGCACCTTCGTAATAAGAAGGTTGCGAAATCAAATGGTGGTAAAACAATGTTCTTATGTGGTTAAACAGTTTGTTATTATTTTACTTGCTGAGATGTGTCATCTCACTCTTGCATTACTCAATGCAGGTACTTGATATATGTTGGGAATGAGGGGAGTAGCAGCACGTCCACTTTCACTCTCATATTAAAGCTGCCCAAGCGCATCCATGATTTAATTAGAAACTTGATGTCAAAGGATGTTTGTTTTTTTTTACTAGTCATGCGCACTGGTTAATTCAGTTCATGTCGTATGTTTAACTTTCCTTTGCTAGCCGTTTAATAATACTTAGTATGTTTTTTTTGTCATGATACATGTTTATACACTGTTGCCCCCTCCTTTATGCTATTTTGCAAAGGAGATGCTGTCGAAATTTTATATACGGATGTCAGAAGTGTAGTTCAGTAGCATTCCGGGGTGTTTGTGGATTCCGGGATGTTACACTGACGGTGACCCGCACACCGTTGTGATCCCCGAAACCTCCCCTACGTCCTCGACCACTTCACCGGAGCCATCTCGCCGTCGGTAAGCCCCTCCGCCGTTTCTTCCGCCGCGGTTACTGTTTAAGTTAGAAGAAGGACCTCGGGTTAGGATTTGTAGAACCCGAGGGGTTTTCTGTAACGTTAGTGACCCATGTGAATAGTAGCCTAAGGACTGATCCGCGAAGAAAACTTAGAATACCCGCCAGGGACCCCAGTGCAAAGTGGATTTCCATTTAATCAATTCTGTTAATCTTTTTAAATGACCAGAGAACTTAGAAAATCCATAACTTGATGAATTCTTAATAAAAAGTTGTCAAACTAATTTTGCTAGCTCCTGAATATTATGAACTATCATTTAAAAATGATAAACCCTATGCTTTCTGTTCTAAATTTTAGAGTTTAAAATTAAAAACAGAAACTTACCAAACCTAGTTTAATTAAGGAAAATTAGTTTTTCTTCTGTACTGAACCTAAGAAAATTTGTAGGTATTCAAACCTCATTTAGACACTGTTTAAAAATAGTAGGAACCCCAGCATTGGAAAATATGATGTAGATATTCATTTAAAGCTATTTTGCCCAAAACTTAGAAAAAACCAGGAAGGCATTAGAAAGTGGTGAACAGTGATTAAAATTATTTTTCCTAGTTTACTTATGTAACAGAGAACCTAGGAAAAATACAGAGACTATTAGTTCAGACCAGTTTTAAATTAAAATGTTTTATTTAGCCTTATTTGGACTGAAAATCAATTATTAGAGTTACAAAATTATAACCAAAATGAGTAATAAAAATCCAGTGGACTTACAACCACCAGAGCCCCACTACAAAAATAAAGAACACCTCAGC
Source organism: Zea mays (assembly GCF_902167145.1). NCBI lineage: Eukaryota > Viridiplantae > Streptophyta > Magnoliopsida > Poales > Poaceae > Zea > Zea mays. Next base: position 159,491,448 of record NC_050096.1, read on the forward strand.
CCAACTTTTTAAGTGAGGAAAATAAATATAAAATGCTAATGAGGCATTTTCCAAATAAATCATGAACAAACCCTAATAATGTGATAATGGGCAACCAAAAATTAGCTAAGTCCATAGTGAGATAAACCACCAGAGAAAAATGCAAACTCATGAAAAAGAAGCAAACTCATACTTATTGCTAGTGTTTTATGAGAAAGGCCACTTAATTCAAATAATGCATACCACCCATTCCCTTAAGCAAAAAGATGCCAAACTTCAGAATGATTGCTCTTGCACAAAACAGTAACTAAGAAAAATAAGAACTCTGTTGATTGATATTTTTCAAATATAGTGGTAGTAGAAAGCACCTATTTGGCTAGAAACTTGAGAAAACTATAGAAAAATAATTAAAGGGTATTAATGACTAGAAATTTGTATCAAGTCATGTTATAACACCTAAAAGCCAGCAAAAATAAGTTTTAGAGAATTACCCACTGTTAAATAATAGTTGCAGTTCAAAGCACCCCTTCTGCCCTAGAATTTAATAATTTTGTCTAGAGAAAACTATTCACTTTCTTATCCCCAAATTTGAGACAGAGAAACATACACCAGTACCAAGCCACTGTAATTTTTGCAGAAGTTTTAGAATTTGTTTAAAGCAACTTGTAGTTCAAACCCACTCCAAAACATTTAAGAGAGTAAAAGAAAAGGAAAGAAGAAATAAACCCCACCCCAATAAGTCTAACTTGAGTACTTATCAACTCTCACTAAGACTTAAAAGGAATTCAGTGGAACCCCAAAAATAAACCTACCATTTACCTTAGCTAAGTTTAACCCAATTTACCAAGTATACCACCCAAAGGTCTTACATAAGTAAAGTTAACCTTGTTTAACTCAAGTAGATCACACACCTCCAAAGTTGTAATTTCTAAAAGCACCTATCATATCATGCATATATCTTACGCATTGCATTCATTAGATTGTAATCTTGCCGACGGAGAGTACGTGCTCATCCCCGAGCAAGGACCTGTCCAAGAGGAGGACCAGGAGCAGGCTTCAGAGGCTGCTATTGAGGATCTCCCCGTAGCCCCAGCAATTGAAGGCAAGCCCCAATTTTATGCATAACCGTATTATTATATGCTACTTTACTACACTTAATGCTTGTAGGATTGTAATGTGCACTTAAGTGTAGGAGTTGCTTGAAACCTCTAGTTGCATGAACTTAGGATTCCTTTTGAGATGAATACTAGTATGCTAGGTCGAGTAGCTGCTTGCTAATCAGGATCTCGGTAGAAGTCGAGTGATTTTACTAGCACTCGCGCGAGGTCGGGGATTGATTGTATTCATCTTGATAACGGGATATATGTTAGTCTATGGACTTGGATCCAGGGAGGATGCCTTGCCCATGAGACGGGAAAAGGAATTAAGGATTAATGTGTGGATACCTGAGTCAAGCTTTTGAACGTACTAAGCACATGCCGGGAAAAATGGTAACCGGTAAACCTAGTACCTGATTGAAGCCGGGCGCGGACTTTATCTCTCATGCGACCTGAGACTGGGTCTCCCATGCTAGCTATGGTGGGTACAAGTGCGGTCACTGCACGATGGCAGCCGGGGTTAGTGGAGCATTGTATGCCAAGGCGGTGAGGCCTGGACGCGAACGGGGAATCGATGGGGACGGTTGTCATGTGTGGGGTCGGAGTACCCTGACATGCCATGTGTTTAGGTTTACCTTGCAAGGTTAAAACTTGATTCGAATCGTCTGCTTCTCGCAGCTAATGAGACTGCTTGACCCCTTGTACTGCATCGAGTAAGAAGTGAAACGAGGTTACATGAGATAACTTGTTGATTGAACTAAATGTTTGTTACCATGTATGCTTAGAAGGAGCAAATCTAGCTAAGTTAATGATGATAGAATTTGAAAAGCTAAAATTTGCTTTTAGAAATAGCTAGTGCTTTTGGCAAACCAAACCCCTCACCCAAACAGCTGCATAGTCTAGAGGTAGAGGAGTAGACTCCTCACACTGGTTAAGTCTAGCTGAGTATTAGTATACTCAGCCTTGCTTGTGGCACAATTTTTGCAGGTACCATTCAGGAAATAGTTGATGGTGTGACTTGGCCTACCACCCTGCCACCGGGTTGGACGGTCGAGTGGGATGTTGCTCCGGAAGGAGAGGAGCATGAGGAGTAGTGGGCTAGGCCTTGCCCAATTCCTCGATACCGACGACATCGATTATCCGCTGCACTTTATTTTGTGAACTTTATTTGCTACTCAAAAACTCCGATCTATGTAATAATCCAGCACTTAATTTGAGGTTTCCTGTTTTATTGTATTTCTTCTGTGACTCACCTTCGAGTGAGATTGTGGATATTTATCCTGGTTAAGTGGCTCTATCAGACTAGATCTGAGGGACTGATGGGTTATTCCGATTTAAGTGTGTTACGGCCCCTGAGGCGTGACTTAGGCACTTAAGCTGGAATAATTCGGGTGGTTCCGCCATAGTGCAGGCGGGGGACCGAAGTCCGGTGAAGTCGATCTCGGGCTTCCGGTGAAGTTCTGCCGGGTCCGAGGGCTTGGAAAGCTTCACGGGCCACTGGCGGAGCTAACCGAAGCGCTGGCGCGACTTGGGGTGACTGGAGTGGGCTGGCCACGGCGGCCAAAGCTCTGGCGGCAATGGCGGGCGGAAAAGAGCTCGCCGGAGCTAAGGAGGGGTGGCTGGCCGGTGATGGTGAGCGCGGGGTGAAGTGAGGCGCGCCCAGGGAGGCTTTATAGGTGCGGGCGGGCACGGCCGAGGGCAAGGGCGCGCGGCGGACTTGACCGAACGCCGGGGCGAGCGCGCGCGCGGGTTGGGCGAGCGCGCGCGTGGGTTGGGCGAGCGCCGGCGTGCCGACCAGGGTCGAACACGTGTGCCCGTGCGTTCTGCCCAAGTTCTGGCGCGTGTGGTCGCCCATCCGAGCCTGCTCTCGCCTTGGTCAGTGCACAAAACCTCTTCTCCTCCCTACAAGCTACCGATCTTGTGTGGGGGTCATAGGATTTTGCCTACTGGTTGCAGAGATATGGAGCCCGGAAATCCGGTCTATCTCCCTGATCATACCCGAGGAGCCCGGAAATCCGGTCTATCTCCCTGATCATACCCGAGGCAAATCCAGGGTTTTGTCGTGTCTAGGGCTCACGTCCCAATGCCATCTTCTGGCATGCGACAAAGGGGTTAGTTAGGCACATTTTTGTTAATGGGGCCATTAGGATTTGAGTTAGGGATCAAGGTGAACACGCTTGATCTTTGGCTCAAGGTCTGAAATTCAGAATTCTGAAATTCAGAATTCCCCATTGAGTCCCCACATGAGAAGCTTGTTTTGGGGTTTTATTTGAGTTATTTTGGCCAAGCTTCCTCAATATTTATTGTCGCTTAATGAATATACTTCAATGTTTATAATTGGCCCAAGCCATGATTTTAAATTTTTCATACCCTTTTCCCCATTTTCTTGAATTTTGCTCATAGGGCTCACTTAGGTTTTTATTAGGGTTGCAACATTACTACCTTTTTGAAAGACCCATTTTTTATCATGATACTTTTAAGTATAGGCTTGGTGAGTTCTTCATTCTTGAGTCAACTTGATGTTCATGCTCAATTTTTGGTCCACATAAGATGATGGTTCATGGGTTAGCACTTTGAGAGAAACCCTAGGTGACACTGGGGTGTCACATCAATCGCACTAATCCGGGCCAGAGCACGCCTATTCACGACGACGGCAAAACTCGAGAAGAAGCTACGGTGTTGCGGGCAATTCGGTACGGTCTAGTTCAATCAATTGAGCCTACAAGCAATAGGAGATCCTAGATATGCTAGAACATTCAACAGAGGGTTATGAATCAACCTGGAGCAGGCTGGCCATGGTGAGCTCACACCGCACGGTGTTCTTGGTTGATTTGGGGGAAATCCCAAATTGGCGAGCTCAGGTGAGCAATTGGAGGCACGGCTTGGTGGATTGGGTGCTTGACTACCTTACAGACCCAATGACACACTCAATTTATAGGCTCCGGGGGTGGTGGCCTATGAATTTGGGATGGCACGGTGGCGGCCGGAGAAGGAAGAGGTTACTGGCGCAAGAGATGTGTTCCTTTCACCGTGACAGTCTTACCGGCGACGAGCCAGCAATATGGAGCGGTTTACTGCGACGTGTGAAGCTTCAAGGCACGTGGCATCCAATCGCCAGGCAGCCATCACCGGTGAGCTTATCTGAACCGGCCGTGAGTCAAGCGGACACGGCGGCCGGGCAGAACAGGGTCTCAAGCTCATCCGCGGTGCCCGATTTTTTTACCGAGGAGCGTTATCCGTGTTCGACCAAGCGTGAATCGCGACGCCGGCATGAATCTGGGCACAAGGTCACCGGCGGCGAGGGGCGTGAACCTGCGATCTTATTCAGTCATTGTACAATCAGAACACCATTCAGTCTATCTGATAGGGCCATTTGCAGGGCATTAATCTCCGTTTTTTGTGTGGCAACTTGTTAATCTTTCTGTAACAAAGTTCTAGCCCTTTAATCCAGCTACAATCTAGTTATGGTAATTATCCTCAATGGAGCAATAGATCTTACTCTAAATCGAGCTCTAAGTTCATCCAACTTCACTGTTTCTGAAAATTCAGACACAGGGCTAATTGACAGCACAACTTTGAGCCTAGTTTTCTCCCAACTTTGTATAACAACAATGCTTAATTCCTTAAGCAAAGTTGTACTCCTATTATAGCTCCAGACTTTTGATGTGTTGACCCTAGGCAAATTCCTAATATTTTTAGATCTACAGAGCTCCAAAGTCAGCTTGGCTCATCAGTTTTCAGACTTAGTCATGTGAGGGAAGTTGAGTGGCTTTTTGCAAATAAGCCCAATTCACATCTTTTGACTTGTAAATCTTCAAACATGTGAACCATATGACTTGAGGTACCCTAACACCTTGGTTTTTGCACTTAGGTCCAAAAGTGTGCAAAATTTACATATAACCCTCTAGGGTTTCAGTCCAGGGTTTTCCAGGGGTCTATTTAGGGTTTTTTGGTACTTCTAGGGTTTGGATACCACTTAAGTCCATTAATGGGACATTTTATGATCATTACTAATGAGTGTTGAAGTTTTCTCTTATTTAGGCTTTGTTTACTCTTTTAAGCCCAGTTTAGGGTTAAGTACTCTACCTTAGGGTTTTACCCATGACATGTCACATCAATACAACTTGTTTGAAATTTTTGCCTAGTGAATGCACTCTAGGTGTGACAAACACATGATATGCCAATGCTTATGATGTTATGCTCAAGTTTTAGTGACAGTAACACCAGAGGTGTTACATCGAGGTAGTCCATGAACACACTGTTCATCAGATACATGAAGTAAGCTGGCTCATTCGTCAATCCGAATGACATAACCATGAACTCATATAGTCCATACTTAGTGATGAATGTTGTCTTTGGTATATCTGCAGGTCGGATCCTGAGATGATGGTAACCTGACCTCAGATCTATCTTTGAGAACACACTGGCTCCTCTCAACTGATCAAATAGGTCTTCAATTCGAGGCAGAGGGTACTTGTTCTTGATAGTGACTTCATTCAAAGCTCTGTAATCGATGCACATCCTCTTCGTGCCATCCTTCTTCTCCACAAATAACACTGGGGCTGCCCAAGGTGAGGTACTTGGTCTGATGTAGCCTTTCTCAATCAACTCATCAATCTGCTTCTTGAGTTCCACCAACTCTGGTCCAGACACTCGATAAGCTCTCTTGAAAATAGGGGCGGTGCCTGGGATGAGCTCTATGGAAAATTCAACTTTCCTTTTAGGTGGCATGCCTGGTAACTCTTCAGGGAATACATCAGGGAATTCTGACACAATCCTAATTGCCTCAATTGGATTGGACTCCTTGTCATCTATTGATAAATGGTGACAAGCTCCTTCTTCTAGTTCAGGTAAGTACAGCTTGGTTACTACTTCCTTTTCGGATGGGGACACCAACTTAACTGTTCTCTTGTCACAACTGATAGTGGCTTGATTTTTGTGTAGCCAATTCATCCCTAGGATGACATCTAACCCTTGAGTTCCCATGACTACTAGGCTAGCGGGGAAGGCTACCCCCCTTATTTCAATCCTTAGATTCGAACAAATCCTATCGGACTGAACTTTTCCCCCAACTGAATTAACTCTCAAAGGTGGGATAATTGGTTCTATGGGGATGTTATGTGATTCTACCCAAGATGCAGAAACAAAAAGAATGTGTGGCACCAGTATCAAATAGTACTTTTGCTGGGTAGGATTCGATTGGAAACATACCTAGTGCCACATCCTGAGCATCCTGGATTGCTTCGGACTCCAGGTGATTCACCTTTCCACGGTTGTAGGCCTGACCATGGACTCCTGGTGCTTGCTGTGGTGCTCCTTGTCTTGCTGGGGCATTGACTGCTGGCGGTTGCTGGGCTGCTTTATTTGGACAATTCTTCGCCCAGTGATTTTGTTCTCCACAGTAGAAGCATGCACGACCTCCTACTTGTTCTAGGGCTGCTTGGCCATTCTGGTTGGTTGCGGGGGCAGGAAGACGAGCTGTCTGGTTGTTCTAACGTTGGTACTGATTTCCTCCCGGCTGAGTGTTCTGACGGTACTGCTGTTGCTGAGGAAACTGCCTCTGGTACTGGTGCTGGTGCTGACGCTGATGCTGGTGCTGGTGCTGGTGCTGGTGCTGGTGGCCTTGCTTGAATTGCTGTGGCGAGTTGCCTGAGTAGCGAGGACGACTGCTACTCCCAACCTGAGGTCCACCAATCTTATGTTTCCTGTCCTCCATCTCCCGACGCTTCCTTTCTATCATGATTGCTCTGTCGATCAGATGCTGGAAGGTAGGGAAGGTGTGGTTCATCAGCTGATAATGGAGGGGATCGACCAATCCTCTCAAGAAGCGGTACTGTCTCTTGGCATCCGTGTTGACATCCTCTAGGGCATAACGCGACAGCTGCAGAAACTTGTCCCTGTACTCACTGACGGACAGGGGACCTTGCTTCAGGGTGAGAAAGTCCTCCTTCCTCACTATCATCTGTCCCTCGGGCACATGGTAGCGACGGAAGTTGTCCCTGAACTCCTCCCAAGTGATAGCTTCAGGGTTGGCATGGGTGGTGAGGTAGGACTCCCACCAAGACTGTGCTGCTCCCCTCAGCTATCGGGGACCATACAACACCTTCTCACGATCGTTGCACTGGGCAGTGTGCAACTCACGCTCCATAGTATGCAGCCAATCTTCAGCGTCCATGGGATCAGCAGAGTGGGCAAAGACTGGGGGATGACCCCTCATGAACTCTGCCCGCTTGTCTCTAGACACTTGAGGCATCTGGACTTGCACTGGAGGCTGAGGCGGTGGTGGCTGCTGCTGCACCTGCTGCATAGCTGCTAAGGTCTGACCAATTGCCTGGACTGCTTGGGTCTGCATCAAGAACATCTGGTCGATAGTCATCGGGGGTGGCGGTGGCGAATGCTGCTGTGGAGCTACCTCCTCTTGGGGTGCCTGCTGCTCTAGTTGTGCATGCCTCTCACCTCTGCACCTGTTCTTAGACATCTGTAGGAATCACACACGTATCAGATCTAACTCTGCAGTCTTTCAGCATAAGAAAAGATATACAGAAATCTTCACAGCACTGAACAATTTATCAGCTTCTCAGATAAAGAGGAAAGTGGAAATAAATGGATTACCCAACTAAATAACTAACTTTATTAATAACTACACCAAGTTGCAGGGGGTACCCACACCTTGGTGACAATCATTACAAAGATCCAACTTTAGTACATGTTCATAACAAGCATCCAACATAAAATAAGCAAACTAACTCTAAATAATACTGACTAGACTAAGATACTGAACTAAGCATTATTACAGACTCCGACTTTGTCGATCTAAGGATCCAAATCTATCTGGGTCCTGTTGTCTGGGGTACCATAGTCGAAGCGACCACGAGGCGGTGAACGGTAAAGGTGCTGAATCCCTACAGGGGCGGGAGAACAACCATCAAGATAGTGGCATGCCACGCATTCAGCACGCAATTCCGCAACCTCCACCCGAACCTTGCCCAACTCGTCAAGGGCGTGGTCCAACTCTGTGTTGAGCACGGCAGCCAAGTTGACCATGCCGCTCAGCCTGGGATTGCCCTCACCGATTAGTGAGACAATCACACCTCCAGCACTGCCGGTCGAACGACGTGGGTAGTATTTCAGGTCGAGGCCATCAGCTACCCCGTTGAACAACGAGCAATACTGAGAAAGTGCCTGTCGTGCTACATATTGCATGGCTGCCTCGACAGTATCCCTCCCAGTAATAGAATAGTGCTCTAAGAAGGCTTCTGCACCTTGGAGATCATCGTCCTGACGGCACACCAAGCAAGTAGCCTCCCACTGGTCCGGGTATAGCCCACGACGATGCTGGTAGACTACACAACGGTACTCGATGGACCAAGTGTGTCGGTCGAAGGCTCGACACAACAGGGTATCGAGAGCGTCATGGAAGTGACATCCACGAGCGGCGTCACGAGTGATGGGTCTAGCGATCCATCCCTTTGGCTCTGGCTCCTCCGAAAGCTCCGTGCGATGGCTCGAACTGCCACCGACGTCATCGTCGTCGTCTCTGTCAGGGTCTCCTCCAGCAGCCGGGATGCCCTGAGATGGTGCAGTGGGCATCTCTGGCTGAGGTGCACGGGAAGGCGGCCTCTCAGACTCCACCTCCTTCTGAGGCGAGGGGGAAGAGTCCTGCTGCTCCTGCTCCTAGCATCGACGCTCCTGCTCCTCGTGCAGGCGACGATGCAGTCTCTCCAGGTGACTGGACTGACATGGTACCGTGTGACACAGGGGATGCTCCGCCAGGCGGGAAGGCAAAAAGGGGATCACAGACTTACGTGCAGTGCACCTGATACGGGCCATCTACAAAAGACATCGTAAGCACAAGAGTAAGAGTAGAACTATGAGACCAGAAAGTAAACAGGTAGAAAAGTGAGACAAAACCTTTTGAGATGAGTAAATAACATAGAGTTGGTCAAGATGACCAACTTTTGAAAGAACTCTAAGGTCAAGGTAAGAGTAAGGGTTTATAGTCCTTAATTCGACCATTCTAGTCTAGGTTAGCGGTCCTACAGTTAGCAAGGCTTTGATACCACTTATGTCACACCCGGTTTTGGAAGGCAAACCAAATGCGAACCATGTATGTGCCAGGATCAGAACTCACGTACACAGCGATTACATAATTGGACATCATCACACAATGCTTGAATTAAATAGCGGAAAGGTACTTAGTTACATCAAGATATCCATGACATCTATAGAGTCTATTACATAACCATTGTTCAACAATAATATCAAAGTGCGGAGTAACGAAACGTAGAATGTAAGCCTACACAGGCAGCTGACTGGGGGTTTGCCACTAAAGTAAACTAAAACTCGTCATAGTCCTGAAACTCCTCGAAGTCATCCATGTTGCCAACATCACCTCCTGAGCATTGGGTACACTGGGGGACAACCTGGGGTGGGGGTGGTGTGTAAAGCAAGGGTGAGTACACATCAACGTACTCAGCAAATGTCTCGTTTGGCTAAGGTGGACTAGCAGTATGTGGAGTTAAGGTTAAGCAGTTGCTTTTAGTTGGTCAAGTTTTATTATTATAAGTAGAGCCAAATTTTAGTAATAACCCATGTTGGGGACTTGTTCTCAAATGCTATGAATCAAGAACAAGGGAACATAAAATGTTAAATATCAAAGCCCTTCGTCCTTTGGATCATTATTTCCCTTCGGATATAATGAATATAGGACGAAGGTCATGAAGGACATACCTTCATGATCATGATAAAAGATGGAGAACATTCATACAAAGTACAGAAAGTAACATAATTTTTGTAAACATTATTATTAATCTATTTCCATTTATGTTACTTGTGTAAACAATAGTAAATTACAAATGTACCTTCGGCTTGAAGGAATGAGAATACAGGCGTGACGCAAAAGTGAATGCCAAGTCAGCGTGAACAGTACGGGAATACTGTTCACCTATTTATAGGCACGGGTCACAGCCCATGCAAAATTACATTAATGCCCTTTACATTTATCAATAACTCTATAGTAATTCTTCGAGGTCTAATTTGGATTTTCATCTTTAAGTCAGTTTCCCTTTCCCGCCGTTATGTCGAAGCTTTTCTGCACATAGCTTCGTGATCGTCTTATCCTTCGTCGTGATCGCCGTCTCAGTCAAGCTTCGTCTTAACCATGCTCTTGTATACTCGCAATCTGACTTCGAAGGTACCTGTTCACATATTTCTCTTGGAAAACATAGTCAAATTACGTTTTTGAGGACCTTCGGAAGCCGAAGGCCCCCAACAGTAGCCCCTCGCAATATTAATTTGCTGTAAAGATAAGTTTATATTGCGATATGGACGAAGGCTATGGGCCGAAGGTCCGAAAAAACACCTTCCTTTTGCTAGAATAGCAACAGTCATTGACAAGCGGGACCCTCCAGTTTTCGACATACTGGGTGTATAAATAAGGGCTCACCACAAGTTATTTGGCACGCTCTCTTGACATCTGTTTTACCTGCTCAACTAGCTTTCTGCCCACAAATATTTGACTGCCTCCCTAGTTTTAAGCTTCGGAGCCGAGAGGCAGGATTTCCGAAGGGATGTCTCAAGAAAAGAAAGTTGCTGCCGTAGTGAAGCTGAGCCTTTCTGAGGAGAAAAATCTGGGCTTCATTGAATCAATAGCAAAAACAAATACAGAGAAAATTACTAGGGAGATTTTGGAAGGCTTATCTGAAGATACCGGTGAATGTGATAGTTATGATGCAGACAGCGGGGGTGAGGATTCCGAAGATCGACCATGGCGACCAAGCCATTCAGTCTTCGGAAAATCAACTATTGGGCAAAGTCATCTTGAAAACATGAGGGGAAGATATTTTCGAGATATATCCATCGTGAGGGCAGATGACGGAGAGAGGACTGTGCCGACTCCCGAAGATAATGAAGTCGTGATCTTCTGAAGCTTTTTTAAAGCTGGGCTACGATTCCCTATAAGCAGGTTTGTGGTAGAAGTTCTAAAAATATATCAAGTTTACCTTCATCAACTTACCCCTGAAGCAATAATAAGAATGGGAGTCTTCGTCTGGGCCGTGAAGAGCCAGGGCCTAGAGCCAAGTGCGAAAAGCTTTTGCAATATACATGAGTTATTATATGAGACGAAGCCCTGGGGTAAAGAGCAATATCATAACAACTTTGGTTGTTACAGCTTTGGTGCTCGCTCTGGATCAAGCTGTCCCGTGCCAACCTTTCGGAAGAGATGGCCCGGGGAATGGATGAAGGAATGGTTCTATGTAAAAAATGATTTGAAGGTTCGAGAAGATATTAAGGATATCATCATGTGCCCTATCTGGCAGCGCTTCGGACTCCGGAAACCGAAGGTAGAAATGGATGAAGTAGCCGAAGAATGCCAACGGGCCTTCGGCGTAGTCTGCTCTTTTATTGGGACAAGGGATTTAATACAAGAACACATTGCCTTCAGAGTGTGGCCACTTGCAGATAACTGGGAAATGCCGAAAGAAACTGACGAAGGTGGGCTAGTCAGGCTGAAGTATACATTCAAGTACGGAGACAAGTTCGTTGAACCAGATGATGATTGGTTAAAGAGCATTGAGACTGTAAGTGATGAATTGCTTGGGGTATATTCGAAGGCCGAAGACACTGCATTGTCAGCGGCCTTTGGAGGCCGAAAAAAGAAAAGACTCAACCGAGTATTTGATGCAATTGGTTTTGTCTACCCCGACTACCGCTATCCAGCGCGGGGGCAAAAAAGAAAAGGCACAACTTCTACGAAAGAAACTGCTTCAGCCGCTCCTAGCGAGCCAGCGCCGAAGAGAAAAAGGGTAAAGGTTCTCACACACCGGCCACGCTATATTGAACCAGCCACGGTGCCTGAGTTTGCCGGTGAGGCCTATTCGGCCACCGAAGCTAAAGAACCAACCCTGCTGCCAGAAATCAAAGAGTTGGCCGAAGTGCCAGTAACAGAAAAGATGGAAGAATCAAAGACTGAAGAAGCAAAAACATCAGCTGAGGGAGTAAAAATATCAGAAATTTTAAGTCCTTCAGGAGAAATTGAAGTAGCAAAAATTAAAAAGGGGCCAACAGTGACCCCGAAAAGAAAAAGAATGGTTAATGTGTTAGATGTTTTGGAGACAATTAAATCTTCAAGCATAACTCCAAAGAAGACTGCTGAAACTTCTAAAGCGTCTGCTGAAGCATCTGTTGCTGAAGCTTCGAAGCAACAGACTGGGACTGAAGCCGGGCCTTCAGAGCCAACCAAGGTAAAACCTTTGGAAACAGAAGAAACGAAAATTGCAAAGGCAACCGAAAAAATGAAAATGTCAGAGCCAATTTTGGTTGAAGAAATTGATACTGCTGCCCCCGAAGCACCTTCCAAAATATACGATTATATTGTGCGACACGCTTCGGGAAAAAAATTATCCGAAGAAGAAGTTTTTGAAGCTAATCACTATGCCAAATAATTGAAATATCTGAAGGGGGCACTAGTGTTCAATGGGACAAACGAAGATGACTTCCTATACTGCCTCCCAGACAACAAAGAATTATCCGTCTGTCGGGAGATGGCTAGAAGTATGGGGTTTCCGAAGCTTGAAGCTGGACTCTGTGCTATGACGAAGGACGATCTTGCAGATAGTCTTGCATACAATAGCCTGAAGGTATGAGAACTGCATGTTTGGAAATTTTATAATTTGCAAATCATTCTTTTATTCTTATACCAACTCTTTTACATATAGGGTTTAATACTAAGCAACGCGTTGAGATCGCAAAAGAATGCCGAAGACGAGAGCTATGATATTGCTTTCAACAACCTACGATCAGAGGTTATTAAGCTGAGAAACGAAGCTCTGGAAAAGGATAAAATTCTGCTTACATTGGTGGACAAGATAAAAGAGGACGAAGCTGCCTCAAAGGCCCAGGCTGAAGCCCAAAAACGCGAAATTAAAGATCTTCAGAAACAGCTAGCTAGAGCTAAAGAAGAACGTATACTTGAAGAGACAAAACGAGAGCTTAGTGATCAATGGGCCGATCATTTAGAAATAAATGTTAAAGAGCTTCGTGCATCCCAGAGAAGATGCTATGTTAAATCCATAGAATGTGTTAAGAAGATAAAATCCAGCTTCGCCAACGTTGGCGCATTCTCTAGTGAAGAGAATTTCTCAAGGGGCAATCCTGAAGGTCCGATTGAATGGATCAGTCACGAAGCTGAGGCCTTCGAGGAAATCCTGAATAGCCGCGGAGACATATGTGCTTTTTCGGGTGCTAGAGGAATTGCTACTATTTTGGAGAGGAAAGGTTGCGAGCATGTAAAATCTTTAGCGCAGTCCGAAGCTACTTTATCCTTGGAAGACATTAAAGACCCCTCAGCCGAAGCAAGCATGGTCGGCGGAAAATTTTTCACCGATATTTGGGACAACGACGGACGAGAAATGGCTCAAGAAATTATTCAAAAGAGCGAAAAAGGCATCCATGATGCTAGAAAAATAGCAGAGGCTGCTGAGAAAAGTACAGAGCCGAAGGGCAAATAGGTACTAATTAGTGATAATTGGCTCTTCGCTGTAATCTTTTGATTCTGAACTTGTTCACGGCTTGTAATAATATATCCGTACCTGTTCTTTTCTCAGAACCTGCTGAGCTAGCTCCAAGCCCTCAGACAAAGGGGATGACGAAATTAGACAAATGGCAGAAGCCATCATGGATAGAGTTGTTGATCAACTTTTAAATGAAGCTGCAGAAGTAGTCTTAAAAGAAGATTAAATGCTACTGTAAAAACATTAAGTTTGTAATGTTTGTCAAAAATCATGTAACATTGTGTAATATATTAGCTGTTTATAATTCTATTTTTGACGATGCATGAAACATCATACACATACCATTTTTGAGCCTTCGGCGAAAAAACACCTTCCCTTCTTTTCATGCTTCGTAAAAATCAATAATCAATCCTTGTAAAATCAATAACCAATAGATCCTTTCATTTCGGTAATTGACGAAGGTATAACTCTTCAGCGGCTATTTCTTGTGCCTTGTCAGTAATTCTTTAAAACAATCTTCGGCCATCAATATCAAAACCCTCCCTTCTTGCATTGTTGATGCACTATGATGTATGATGTTATGCTATGCGAATGATGTAATGATGTAATGTTGTGCAAAATAATATTTGCCGAAGATTGATGAAATCAGCGTTTATTTTTCGCTGTAAGCCTCCCTTAGGAGCTTCTTCGCCTTTTACTTCAGCGGAATCAGCGTTTATTTTTCGCTGTAAGCCTCCCTTAGGAGCTTCTTCGCCTTTTACTTTCAGCGGAATCAGCGTTTATTTTTCGCTGTAAGCCTCCCTTAGGAGCTTCTTCGCCTTTTACTTTCAGCGGAATCAGCGCTTATTTTTCGCTGTAGGCTTAGAAAACTTACACTGCGCTCCCTTAGGAACGGCTTTTTGTTGCTTCGAATAAATTGTACTTTGTTGCTGAGAACAAGTTTTTGATAACTTTGAAAATCCTCCTTGCCAACATAAATTCTTCGAAAAAAGCGAAACTATTACAAAAAATTGATAGGCAATAAAAGACATTAAAACTACCCTTAATTGTTCCTTATTGAAAAGAATGTAATAGTGAATATGAAAATGCGAAAGAGCTGCTGCTGAGGTAGGATATTTGTCAGTAAATGTGCTTCGACTCTGGCACAGTGCTATTGACTGTGCGAGCTTCGGACTCCTCTCTGAAGTCCCGCTGAAGGTTAATGCGCTGACTCCCTTCTGGCTGCTGACCTCTTTGTGTTGGTGGTGGCGGTGGAGGCTGCTGCCAAGATGCTTGGGGTTGGCTTGCCGAAGCAACAGAAGCTGCAGGGTGGTTGCCTACATATTCTGGAACATAAGGCGAATGATACGAAGCAGTATGCATGACCTGCTTCGGCTGACTTTGTTGCGCTGCTGCTTCTGCTATCTCTTTCTGCTTTTGGATGGTAACGTGGCACATCCTGGTGGTATGGACCTTGTCTTCACCATAGAATAGGCAGTAAATTTTTCTTGGCTGATCTCCAAACCTTCCCCCGAAGCCCCTGGCGCCTCTGCCCCTTGGCGCTGACGGCCGAAAAGAACTTTGCTGCTGCCCCGAAGCTTATGAACAGTATTGTGGCCTTTGCTGCTGGCTCCCTCGATCATCACTTTGAGTAGAGTTATGAATTGACCTAACGTGCCTCGGGTGAAATCTTCCTCCGAAGCCCCTGGTCATTTCAGAGAACCTGAATGCTTCCTCCCTTCTTTGGCGGAAGTCATTGTCAGCTCGAATATACTCGTCCATCTTCTGGAGCAGCTTCTCCAAAGTTTGCGGTGGCTTCCTGGCAAAGTATTGCGCTGAAGGTCCCGGCCGAAGCCCCTTAATCATGGCCTCAATCACAATTTCGTTGGGCACTGTTGGCGCCTGGGCCCTCAGACGCAGAAACCTTCGGACATACGCCTGAAGGTATTCTTCGTGGTCCTGGGTACACTGGAATAGAGCCTGAGCGGTGATTGGCTTTGTCTGAAATCCTTGGAAGCTGGTTATCAACATATCCTTCAGCTTTTGCCATGAGGTGATTGTCCTTGGCCGAAGAGAAGAGTACCAAGTCTGAGCGACACTCTTGACGGCCATGACAAAAGACTTTGTCATGACTGCCGTATTGCCACCATACGAAGATATGGTTGCCTCATAGCTCATCAAGAATTGCTTCGGGTCTGAATGACTGTCATACATGGGGAGCTGAGGTGGCTTGTAAGACTTGGGCCATGGTGTAGCCTGTAATTCTGTTGACAAAGGAGAAGCATCATCAAAAGCAAAATTTCCATGATGGAAATCTTCATACCAGTCTTCCTCATTGTAGAAACCCTCCTGATGGAGCTCTCTGCGCTGAGGCCTTCGGCTCTGGTCATCTTGAACAAGATGACGAACCTCTTCCGACGCTTCATCTATCTGCCTCTGAAGGTCAGCTAGACGAGCCATCTTCTCCTTCTTCCGTTGAACCTATTGCTGAAGCATTTCGAGGTTTTGGATTTCCTGGTCCAAGTCGTCCTCCGGAGGCGTTGGACTAGTAGCCTTCCTCTTTTGACTTCGGGCCTCCCTGAGAGAAAGGACGTCCTGATTGGGATCCAGCGGCTGTAGAGTATCAGCCCCTGTCGATGAAGCTTTTTTCGGCGGCATGACGAAGGTGATGCTTGTCGAAGGTGTTCAAGGCTCAAAAAATGGAAGTGAGTTCACCGGAGGTGGGCGCCAATGTTGGGGACTTGTTCTCAAATGCTATGAATCAAGAACAAGGCAACATAAAATGTTAAATATCAAAGCCCTTCGTCCTTTGGATCACTATTTCCCTTCGGATATAATGAATATAGGACGAAGGTCATGAAGGACATACCTTCATGATCATGATAAAAGATGGAGAACATTCATACAAAGTACAGAAAGTAACGTAATTTTTGTAAACAATATTATTAATCTATTTCCATTTATGTTACTTGTGTAAACAATAGTAAATTACAAATGTACCTTCGGCTTGAAGGAATGAGAATACAGGCGTGACGCAAAAGTGAATGCCAATTCAGCGTGAACAGTACGGGAATACAGTTCACCTATTTATAGGCACGGGTCACAGCCCATGCAAAATTACATTAATGCCCTTTACATTTATCAATAACTCTATAGTAATTCTTCGAGGTCTAATTTGGCTTTTCATCTTTAAGTCGGTTTCCCTTTCCCGCCGTTATGCCGAAGCTTTTCTGCACATAGCTTCGTGATCGTCTTATCCTTCGTCGTGATCGCCGTCTCAGTCAAGCTTCGTCTTAACCATGCTCTTGTATACTCGCAATCTGACTTCGAAGGTACCTGTTCACATATTTCTCTTGGAAAACATAGTCAAATTACGTTTTTGAGGACCTTCGGAAGCCGAAGGCCCCCAACAACCCAGTTATTACCCAGAGGCACTCCCTCCAAGAGGAAATACCAGAGATCAGGATTATAATCACCATTGTTAATCATCATCATCATAAAAGTAACCATTGTTCTTCTAATCGAAGAGGATCCCAAGGCTGCTCATAACCGTGAGCACGACTGATATACCAATATCTAACACTATGCAGAGGTTGCACACTTTACCCACAAGCCGTGATTCCCATTCTGCCCGGGGTTCTAGCCTCCCCATTGATCACTACTAAGGTGACCTAGCAGGGTCTCACTACGTAGCCTTTACAAAGATTTCCCAGAGGTCATAGTCGCCCGTTAGGTTTCTCCAGTTTGATAAACACAGTACATCTCCCAAAAGGAAGGGTGACTAACAAAACCAAATCAAAGAACCTCTCCAACCAACCTCAGCGGAGCAAGTACTGTGCCCGGACCCCATTGACATCCCTACGGCGAAGCCAACTACTACTCTGGTTTCTCTAATTAATCAGCTAAGGGCATCCCATCCACCCTCATGGTTGCACTGTTATCCCGGGTTGTCACTCCCCAAACAGGTCCTTACGGAGAGGTACTCAGGAAAGAGCCTGAGCCCCCTAAAGTAATCACAAGGACCCCATCAGGATAACATCATCGTATCATAAAAGATCACATCATGTTCATTTATTAAGTTTAAGCAATAGCATAAGCTAACCATGAATAACCCAAAAAGGTAAACAAGGGTAAGGGAAATACAAACTAGTCAATCCTTAGGTTTCAATAAAGTAATGCGGGACAATGACTTATAAAGTAAAGTAGGACATGATAGGTCTGAGGACACTTACCTTCACCAGGTTGTTGCTCAGAGGGATCTTCGGCAACACACTCAGGAACCTAGGACTGCTCGTTGTCTAAATAAAGCGAGCATGCATTCAATACATTTGGAAAGTACAAATGAACATCACACCGAACATGTACAAACATTGGAACACATCTTAAAAAAGACATAATACTACATAAGGGATAATGAATTCGAAGTATAATATAAACTATGGCATACATTAACTTTATTTGAAAATAGATTATTATTTCCCTAAGTGTTATTTACAAGTACATAATCATAGATCAATTTATTTTATTGTGACCTATAATTTAGAACAGAGATGAACTCATGCAATACCTATCATTAATTTCACAAGCTTAAACAGGTTTAAATCTCTAAGGTTCTCCTTTATTTATTTATTAAATAAATAAAACATACACCTACATTAGTTCATACTCAATCCTAAAACTTAGAGTGTGCAGACAGTAAGTGAAACCATTTTATTTAAATAGAGAATAATTATATGAACATTTTGCAATTTGAATCACTAAATTTGGAGTTCATATGCAAAAGTTATGAAATAAACAAGTTTGGGAATTCAAAATATGAAATTAGGGCCAATTATGTGAATATTTAAAAGTCCAGGGCTAAATCTGCAAGAAAACCAGGGACTGCGGGTTGATTTCAAGTAAACCGAGGGTCTCTTTAAGAAAACTACCGCGCGAAGGGGTATCGGGTGAATCTAACCGTCAGATCTAAAACCAACGACTAAGATTAGATCTGCGGCCGAGGGCACGCGCGCGCGAGCGGGCGAGCGCTGACAGGTGGGCCAGGGAGTGTCAACGACTGAGGGGGAGAGCGTGCTGACCGAGCGAGCCCAGCGCCAGGGGGTTTGGGCGCTGACAGGTGGGCCAGGGCGCCAGGGCGCGCGTGCGCGAAGCGGTACCCGCGGTCCAGGCCGTGCGATCTGAATCAGACGAAGGGGATCAGACCAGGGGGACGAACGGCTGCGGGCGGCGCTGACAGGCGGGCCAGGGCGTCAGGCGCGCGTGCGCGAAGCGGTACCCGCGGTCCGGGCCGTGCGATCAGGATCGGACGGAGGGGATCAGACCGGGGAAAAACAGACGGCTGCGGGCGGCGCCGCTCCTTTCCGCGGCGGTGAGGTCGCTGGAGTTGAGGCAGGCATGAGCTAGGGGGGTCTGGGGTCGCCGGGATTGGGCAGAGGGAGAGAACGCCATGGCGAACTCAATGGCAGGGAAGGGGCCATGAATCCACGGGTAGAGAAGGGAGAATAGCGGTGAGAAGGTCTCGGGCGGGCCGGAGTAACTCCGGTGAGCCATTCCGGCCACGGGGAGGGGACTTAAGGCGTGCTAAGGCCTGGGCTAACTTCAGTAGAGGCAGGGGTGACACAGGGACCTACTCTAGGGAACTAGATCGGGCTAAATCGGCCGAACACCGCGCGAGCATGGCGGACCGCCGCGGCCGAGCACTGGCGAAGGCGAAATTGGCCGAGCACAGGGCGCAAACGGGGAAATTGGGCACGGGGACGGGTGTCTCACCTCGGGGTGGAGCTCGGGGAGGCTTGGAGCAGTCTCCGGCGAGCTGGATGGCCGGGAACGCAGGCGCGGGTCTCCGGCGGCGGCTGGCGGTGTGGGCAAAGCGCGAGAGAGGGCGAAGCTGCGCGAAATGAGGTGAGGGGTGTGCGCGGGGCACTGGCGGGGCTCTAAAAAGGGAGCTGGGCGCATGGGCGGGCATCGTGGCCGAGAAATCCCGCCACATGCGCGAGTGCGCACTCGCCGGTCCACGGCGAGCGCGGAGGGGGCGAAACTGACAGGTAGGGTCCACGACGCAGAGAGAGGAGAAGGGGGCGCGGGGCAACGGCTCGGCGACTGGCGGATCGGGCCCGCGAGACAGAGAGAGAGAGAGGAAGCGTGCGGGCGAAGGAAACTGGCGCCGACAAATCGGCCCCACAGGGCAGCGAGTGAGAGAGGGAGGGCGCGCGCGAGGGAGAACTGCCGCTGACAGGCGGGGTCCGCCTGTCAGGCGGCGCGGGCGCGCGGCCTGGCTGGGCTGAGTGGGCCGACTGGGCTGCTTTCCCTTTTTCTTTTTCTCTGGATTTACTAATTCCTTTTCTATTTCTTTTTCTATAGGGTTTTCAAATCCAAATTCAAACTAGGTTTTAAATTCAAATAAATTCAAACTTGTGCAACACCTCAAAGAATATTTTAAGCTCAGCATGATGCAACATGTCATGACTCATAATGTTTTTACAAAAATAAATAATTAATCTCCACTAGTTTAAGCTATTTCTAATCAAAAGGAAAAAGGGAGAGAGAATCTAGAGAGAGAGAAAGCCTAGAGTGAGAAAAGGAAGAGTAACACATGATTTTGGTTGATAATTAGAAAGAAATTTTATACCCCTAAAATCAGGATGTTACACGAATTGAGCAATTTAATTCTATATAATTCAGCAAACTCAAGTACCCCCTTTGACATAAAAGAAACCCCTTGATCTGTAGTCAAGGTATGGGGAATGCCGAATCTATGAATAATATGTTCGGTTATGAACTCAATTACCTCCCTGTGTGTCATGTTCTTCAGAGCAACGGCTTCGGTCCATTTGGTAAAGTAGTCAGTGGCAACTAACACGAACCAATTCCCCTTTGATGATGAAGGATGAATCTCTCCTATAAAGTCCAATCCCCATCCTCTGAAAGGCCAATGCTTGATGATAGGATGTAATTCGGCTGTAGGGACCAACCGTAAGTCGCCGATTTTTTGACATACTTGGCATCCTTTGTAGTACTTGAAACAATCAGCTATCATGTTAGGCCAATAGAAGCCAGAACTTCGCAACAACCACTTCATCTTTGGAGCCGATTGATCGGTACCACAAATCCCTTCATGTACTTCGGCCATGGCTAATATAGCATCACCTGGGCCCAAGCATTTAAGCAGGACGTCGTTTACTGTTTGGCGGTAGAGTTCATCACTCATTAAAACATACTTGAAAGTTGTACGCCGAATGTTCTTATCCGTCCTAACTCTAGGATTTCGTAGATAATTAATTATGGGTGCCCTCCAATCACTTGCATCAGCTTCCTTACCAGCCGAATCAATTAGGAGAACTTTCCTGGTAATTTCAGACGGTCCGGAGCCTTTACTCGGACAGTCCGCGACCTGGGGAATTGGCCCTGTACCGGTTATCAGATTTTCGGTGTTATGAATTTTCCCTTGCTTTATCCGATAACCTGATGCATCTTGTGCCAAATTGTTAGCCCTGTGATTCTCATATCTAGAGATGTACCGAATGTTGAATTCGTCAAAAGAATGAATTATGCACCAACAATTTTCAAGGTAACTACTTAGAGTACCATCAAAACATTGTTATTCTTCTAATACCTGTTGGACAACCAGTTGAGAATCACCAAATGCCTTCACATGTTTTACTCCCACACAATTTAAAAGTTCCAAGCCGAACAAAAGGGCCTCTTATTTGGCTTGATAGTTAGTGCAATAAGTTTTCAATCGGCTAGAGAAGTCGAAGGAGACATTACTTGGTGAAACAAGCACGATGCCAATCCCTTGTCCTTCATTGCAAACCGATCCATCAAAATATAAAGTCTAGGGGGTAATAGTGAGGTATGATATGTCTAGTGTATGAGTATCATCAATCCGATGTTCTACAATAAAATATGCTACGACCTGGCCTTTCATAGATTTCAATGGTTCATAGGCCAAGTCATATTCTATGAGTGCATAAGCCCACTTACCAATTCTACCACTCATAATTGGGTTTTGCAACACGTATTTGATCACATCGGTTTGACCAGAAACAGTGCAACGACTAGACAGCAAATAACATCTACACTTGGTGCATGCATAAAACAAGCATAAGCATAACTTCTCGATGAAAGTGTACCTCGTTTCAGCATCCACCAGCCTCCGACTTAGATAAGTCATCACATGCTCCTTTCCTTCGGTCTCTCGTGTCAGAACAGCCCCAATAACCTTATCTTCAGCTGCAATGTACAATCTGAACGGTACTCCTATTTGTGGTGCTTTTAATACGGGAGCCGAAGACAAATATTTTTCTGATGAGATCAAACACTTCCTGTTGTTCTGCCCCCAGGTGAATTCGGCATCATTCTTAAGCCGAAGGATAGGGGTGAAGGCATCAATCTTCCTGGCTAGCTTAGAAATAAACCTCCGTAAATAATTTATCTTGCCGAGAAACTTCTGCACTTCGACCTTACAGGTCGGAGGTCCCACATTCTGAATAGATTTGATCCAGTCAGGGTCTATCTCTATACCATGTTGATGAATGATGAATCCTAAGAACTTACCAGCCAACACTCCAAAAGCACATTTACGTGGGTTCATTTTCAGACCATACCGATGCATTTTATCAAAGGCTTTGCGTAAATCAGCTATATGAGAACTAAACTCAGCCGATTTGACTACAATATCATTAATGTAGACTTTCACAGTGTTTCCCAATAGCTTGTGAAAGATCAAATTCATAGCCCTCTGATAAGTAGCACCAACATTTTTCATACCAAATGTCATGACAACCCACTCAAATAAACCAATGAAACCTGGACATATAAAGGCCGTTTTAGACACATGTTCGTCGGCCCTGAAAATCTGATTATATCTGGCATTACCATAAAGAAAGCTAATAATTTTATTTCCTGACGCATTATTGATCAATGTGTCGGCTATGGGCATGGGATATTCATCTTTAGGAGTTGCTCTATTCAAATTGCGAAAATCAATGCATACTCTGAGCTTACCTAATTCTTTCTTCTCCACCGGCACAATATTGGAGACCCACTCTGCATATCTGCAAGGTTTAATAAAATTAGCTTCTAGAAGCCAGTGAATTTCGTCCTTTATTCATGGGAGAAGGTCTAGACGAAATGTTCTAGCTTTCTGCTTGAAAGGTCTGAAACCGGACTTAATGGGCAACCGATGCTCTACTATCTCACGGTTTAATCCCGGCATCTCAATGTAATTCCAAGCAAAGCAATCAGAATATTCTTTCAATAGACCGATCATTTCATCTCTAGGATCGGTCTCTAGGGTCTTGTTCGCAAAAGTTGGCCTTGGAGTTTTACCATCTCCTATATCAATCTCCTCCAAAGGATCTGTCGATGTAAACCCCTGTCCTAATTTGTTGAGATCTCTGAATTCCTCTATTATGTCTCCCATAGAGGAATTAGACGATCTTTGTGTGACGGCAGACCCTCTGGTCTCAGGGGCCAAATCATCCGCGACACTGGTTTTATACTGCGGTGGATGTTCGGTCTTAAAAGTCGAACTGTCTTGTAAAAGACTGGACCGTCCGACCTCATAAGTCGGACTGTCTGCACCAGCGACTCATTCATTCTGTGTGTACTCATTATTTAAACTTTATTTAGGATTTAGCCGATTCTCCATCGGCTCTAGCATTACAGGAATGAAACCCTTCTTATCTATACTTATGAACTGATAATCAGAAAAATCTACTCTTGTGAGACATGTAGCAGTCTCATAGGTCCAAAGTACAGGGCATCGGCCAGAACGATACAAGTCGAAGCATCAACATGTACTTGTTCTACATCGTTGCCTACCCATTGTAGTAACATTTGATGTAACGTAGAAGGTACACATTGGTTAGCATGAATCCAATCCCTGCCTAGGATTAGACTGTAATTTCCTTCTACATCAGCAATGAAGAATGCAACAGCAAGGGTCTTAGTCCCGATGGTTTACTCAACGGATGTGACTCCCTTGGCTTTGATCGAACTATCAGTTCCAACGCCGCTAAGGGTCAGGTTGGTCTTGACAAGTTCGTCATCTTGTTTACCTAGTTTTCTGTATAATGAATAAGGCATTAGATTTACAGTCGGCCCCGTCTACCAACATTTTAGCAATCGGTATCCCATCAATGTGACCACGCACGAAGAGCGGCTTCAAATGATTTACTGATTCCTTTGGTTTAGTGAAGGTGGCTTCTTTAGGACCAAAATCAAACTGAGTAATGATAGGTTCATCGTCGCCGACAATAGTACAATCGACGGAAAATGTAATAACATTTATGTCCATACATGTGTGCTCTGGAGAAGCTTCATACTCGAACAGGTCTTCTCCTAGTAGGTCGTCCTCCTCCATGGGCGTCGACACGTCGTTGGAGGTGTCCTGGTGTAGTGCGAACGGTCTGGACTCGAGAGTCGGACGGTCCATGCCATCTGCGGATGGTTCGGCCTTTATAGCCGGACTATCTGCCGTACCTGCAAAGAGCTGTGAAGTTGCTGTCTCATTTTCTGTCTTCATGGCCATTTGATTTATCTCAACGGAATTTGGCTTCCACCTCTTTTGCAGTGGTGGGTACTGTGGATGTGTGTCATTAAATATCTTTTCCGCCTCTTTTTCCTGGTTCTCCTTCGCTCTTAGGCGCTATAATTTTCGCTTTTGGGACCGTGTCAATCCCGATGGGCACCACCGAGGCATGGAGTATTTTGGATCAGCTATTTTGATGGTAGCCGTATCTTCTTTTTTGGTTGTCTTGGCTGATTCACCAAAAATCATTGGCCCTTCATTATTTTCCTGTATTATGATATCTGCTGTACCTATTTTGATGATGTCCTTTTTTGTCGTTCTTTCGGTTGTTGTAGGTATATGCCCCCTACCGGATTGGTCGGCCTTTGCGGCCGAGTGGTCCGGCAATCTTGCTGGGCTGGTGCCTGGTGACCAGATTGAGTGCCGCTCAATCGGTCTTGTACTGGAGGTGCCAACTTGCTGAATACGGATGTTTGGGGTTCCCCCCAAGCGGGGTACTGTGGCATCCCAAATGGATATGGTGGCATGCTCCACATTTGATTCGGGGTATATGGTGGTGGTATGTATGTATATGGATATGGCATAGGTAGACATGGGAGGGGAGGTGTCCATGCAGGTATGTTGGGCCATAATTGGACATTGTGACTTGTCATTCTTTCCGACTGGTGAGGTGGTCCAATCGGTCTTACCTGCTATCGCTCTTGAGTGGGTGAGCGAGGTCGCTTTGCTGGCCGATCACTTGGGCCGACCTTCTTTTTTACATATTTGCATAATAATTAATCAAAGATCGGGCCAGATTTGACCAGCCGACCAGCTGCCTTAAATGCATTAGTTTTCCACGTACCATCTCTGGTCGTCATGGCTTGAAGGTACGCGTACGTTGTAGGTCTTGAGTATTGCCGGACCGTCCGCTGGAATTCTCTGGATCGTCCAACGTCGTCCTGGATCGTCCACACCTGGGCGTTGGACCGTCCGTGATGCACAGTACGGATTCCTGCGCCGTCTCTTGGTCTGTGCTTGCCCCCAGTGCCAGAGGTTGTGATGGTCACTTTAAGCGTCTCTCCTCCATCAGGATTCTTCTCGGCCACCACTTTCCGGTAAGAAATTTTATTATTCCCATCGGCCTCCCGCGCGTCGCTGATGATTATCTCTTTGCCTTTGCCCTTATTGGTTGTGCTTGGCTGAATTAGGACCCTCTTGCCCTAGAAGTCGATCACATTTACCGGGAAGGGCTCTATATCCACCTGCATTCCTGAAATTTCAATCGTACCTCGTTAATGGTCGATTGAATTTGTTGTTGAAATACATTACAATCATTAGTGGCACGAGAAAATGAGTTATGCCACTTGCAGTATGCACGATGTTTTAGCTCGTCGGCGGATGGAACAATATGATTTATTTTAATAATGCCATTTTTGAGTAATTCATCAAATATTTTGTCACATTTACCAACATTAAATGTAAACTTAACCTCCTCTTGCCGTTTCTTTTGAACCGGTTGTAAGGAGGAACAAGCCGAGGATTTGGAGTGCTTTGGCCAAACCATTTTAGCTGCGTATACTTCTGTTGATTCGTCATCCGAACTGCTTTGGTCGCACTCTACTATATGCACGTTATGACGAATTGTTTTAGTAGTGTCTTTGCTTTGGCTTTCACAAGCTAAAGCTCTTTGATGTAATTGTGCTAGCGTAAAAAACTGGATACCTTCTAATCTTTCCTTTAAATAATATCGCAGTCCATTAAAGGCTAATCCTGCTAGCTGTTTTTCTGCTAAATGAATTTGAAAGCATCGGTTTCTTGTATCCCGGAACATCTGGATGTTTTCATTAACTAATTCGTCTTTCCCTTGCCATAGGGCCACTAGGTCTACCAAATCTAATTCATAATCACCCAAAAATAAGTGATCATGGAATTTTTGTTCTAAATCCCCCCATGAAAAAATAGAATTAGGGGGTAATGTGGTGTACCATGCGAATGTAGTTCCTATTAAAGATAACGAAAATAAATGCATGCAGAACGCCTCTATGTCGGCCAATTCTCCTAATTGTGCTAGAAACTGGCCTATGTGTTCACGTGTGCTTTTTCCTTGACCACCCAAAAATTTTGCGAATTCGGATATCCTGGTTCCCTGTGGGTATGGGTGGTGGTCAAATCGGCTGTCATAAGGCCTCCGATATGACTGTCCCCCAGGGACTATGCTTACTCTGAGCTTATCTCGGAACGCCCCGGCTATTTCTTCCCTCACTATATCAATGGCAGCCGGCGCGAGACCACCGGCTCTCTGGTCAAACATAGGTGAGGTTGATTGGATATTAGCATGTTGTCTTCTCCCCCATTGGGTTGAGTTATGTGGTGCATTACTATTTGCCCTATATGGTTCATAGGATTGACCGTTCCTTTCCGGCCTTCTAGGCGGGGCCGGAAAGTACTCACTCCCATGGGCTTGGGATTCTGTATTAATGGGCTAGTGCATTGTATAGTGTGATAGGAAGTGTTGCTGGGACGGGCGAGAATTTAGGTAACAATCTTCCTCCAACATCCCTATGCCGGACCGTCCGGTCGGCTGTGCGGACCGTCCGTGATCATATGCGAACGGTCTGTCTGGGTGGTTTAGGGCTTGTGTAACATGTGGCAGCTCGGACACATATCTTCGTAACTCATTGAAAATGGGCCCGGCTGTTGCTGGCCCGGATGGTCCGCGCTCACGTGCGGACGGTTCGGTCATGTGCAGATTGGCTAATTTATTGCCGATGTGCGTAGGAGGTTGTGGTTATCAGGGTATGTGTCCATCGGCATCCCATAAAGGGGTTGTGATTGGTCGTGACAACTTGTAGCCGATGAATTACGTGTATTTTCCCCCCAATTCAACCTCATGCGAAGGAAAATTTGCAACAGTGGATTTATCAAACGCATGTACTAACCATTTATAATCCTTTTGTATACCCCCTACGATATGTTGCATTTGTTCTCGTTGTTCATCTATGTAAGCTTTAAGATATTGGAGTTCATTGGTGTTACTTACATTGGGGGTATCCGTTATTGGTTGGAGCGAAGCCAGATCAGTCGCCCGTTACCGAACGACCTTGTTGTTCCTGTCCACCTTGAAGTTGGCCAGGAATTTCACCTTTGCTTCTTGGATCAGCTGCTCCTCGTGCTCCTCGAACTGGAGCTCTTCGTCAGCCGGCAAGGTCTCCCACATCGGCTCTATGATATTGTTGGGGGAGACGTCAGAGCTATCCCTTGAACCGTCCATTGAAGGCTGATCTGATGAGTCTATATGTGTTCTCCCCAGCGGAGTCGGCAAAAGTGTGTTGGTGCCTTTTTGGGCGCCAATCACTGCGTGAGAACCAGCGGCGGTGCTGTCTGCACAGTTGCGGACGGTCCGAGGCCAGGGGCCGGACGGTTCGCGACCTGGGGCAGGGCTAGGGTTTCCTTCCCGACGGGTCGGACGGTCCGCGCATACACAGGGGCGGCGGAGGTCGCCGGCGGCGCCTGGATCTTGCTCCCGTGAGGGACCCCGTCGGGGAGGAGAGATCCTAGGTGTTGTCTAGGCTCGGCAGGCTGACCTAAACTCCTCTAATCGACGTAGAGTCAAAGAGAAGCGGAGAATTTGGGGATTGGAAGGCTAAACTAGAACTAGACTAGAATTACTCCAAAATGTAAAAGAAATAAATGCGAGATAAACTGATTATTGATTCAATTCTTGATGCTTAATCGGCCGTATTCCTCTGATTTTTATAAAGGAGGGGGCTGGACCCGTTACAAACAGATTTCTCGAGCTAATTCCGCGAATCTAGCCAACAACTGTAGCAAGAAACTTGGAACCCTAACTCGTTCTGCGCGCGTGGACCGTCCGGACCAGCGGTGCGGACTGTCCGGCCTCTCAATTTGGTGCTCAACAGAACCGATACTCCTGCTCTAGAAATTTGAGTCTAACCACCAGACCACATGTTACCTTAGTGTTTAGAAATAAACAATAATTATATTTGCAGCCTAGGCGTCGCTCTCCCCGCACCCTCTGACTCGTGGTAACGCATGGACTCATAACTAGTATTATATTGAACAAGCAAGCTACCGGTGCAACTAGCAGTATATTACCCAAAGAAAACATGAGCAGGACGAGCCCATGCATGTGTGTTATCCTGGAAGACAAGTGGAAGACAAGTGCGACCCATCAGTTAGTCTGCAACCTTCACAGAGGTCATACACACTAACACACGAGAAAATGGAATCCGTCAGTTCTTGTTTTTCCTCCTTTTTTAAAAAAATGCAAGCAGGGTGTCAGGTTTATTTTACTAATACAGTATTAGGAAGAGATAGAACTATACAAGCAAGAGTAACTGATCACAAATCCTTGAAAATGGAGGACACGATTATGGGTATATATTCTCACCCAAATGTCCTCAAATGAGCAACTTGAGGTTTTCTCCCATGCCAGGCTTCATAGGGAGTTTTACCTTTTACACTCTTTGTGGGGGATCTATTTAGCAAATAAACAACAGTTGACACTGCTTCTCCCCAAAACTTTGGTGGGACTCCTTTACTTTTCAGTAGACACCTTGCCATCTCCACTACTGTTTGATTTCTTCTCTCCACAACTCCATTCTGTTGAGGAGAATAAGGCGTAGTAGTGTAATGCTTGATGCCATATTCATTTCAAAAAACAGAAAAAGAACCTGAGTTGAACTCTCCACCTCGATATGTTCTCAGTGCCTTCAATTTTGTCCCCAATTCAACTTCTGCTCTTTTTTTATCTTCTACAGATACATCAGTGCCTGATCATTTGTTCTGAGTAACTCTACCCACATATACCTGTTGTAATCAGCAACCACAAGCAAGAAATAGGATTTCCCCCCAAATGTTTGGGGTCTGACCTGCCCACACAAATATGCATGGCACAATTCCAATCCTTCTTTTGCTCTGAATGAAGATTCCTTAGGAAATGGTGTATGATGTTGTTTTACCAAGACACATTCATCACACACTGGCTCAACTCGATCCACCAGTGGCATTCCTTCCACCAATTTTAGTCTTCCCATATCTCTGAGTGCACTGAAATTCAGATGCCCAAACCTGGCATGCCACTTCCAGGCAACATCATCATGCATTGTAAGAGAACACACTGGAGAGACTACATCAAGCTTCAGAGTGTATAGTCTGTTTCCAGTGCGAGGTGCACTGATTAACAGATTCCTCTCAGGATCTAGTACACTCAGCTTACCATTAAATAACCTGATGTCACAACCAGCCTCTTCAAGTTGACCAAGGCTTACTATATTACTCTTTAGTTTTGGTATGTAATAAAAACTTGTCAAGACTTTATGTTGGTTGTGCTTTCCCTGAACCACAACTGACCCCAGACCACATATTTCAACAGTGGAGCCATCACCAAAACGAACAGATCCACTAACAGACTCATCTAGATGTGATAGTGTAGATTTTGTACCTGTCATGTGATTGCTAGCGCCAGTGTCTAGCACCCACACACCTTCAGGACATATAACATGAATTACTTTTTCTTCAGAAAGATGGACTACTTGTGATGTTCCATGCACTATACTTTGCACTTCAGCTAACAGGAGTGCACCTGTTTCTACACAACCAGCACCAACAATCATATTGGCTTCTGGCTGTTGCTTGTGTTCCTTTCCTTTCTCCTTTTTTTGGACGTTTGCAATCTTGTGCGCAGTGACCATAGATCCCACAATTTCGACATCTTCCCTTCCTTCTTGGTGTGCCTTGTGAAGTGAGTTTTGGCTTACTGTTACTTGAGTTTCTAGAAATGTTACCATCAGATTTTTAATGCATCTTTCCTTTCCAATGACCATTGCCTCCAGTGCCATTCTCCTTGTGTGAATTTGCTTGGAAATGGTGTTTATGCTTTTGTAGCCACTCTTCTTCAGCCAGCAGCAGACAACCAGCTCTGTCAGTGACTTGTTCAGCTTTATCCTCAAATCGATCTTCAACTGCACGAAGTCCTCCCACCAAATCTTGAACAGTCAAGGTCTTTATGTCACATAACATTTATATTGACACAACAACTTGGTTCAACCGGGGTGGTACTACACGCAAAAACTTTTTGACAACATGAGTATCTTCAATGGTTTCACCAAGGGACTTGATGTTTGCCACAAGGTTTGTGATTCTCTTCCCAAAGTCCTCAACACTTTCACCCTCCTTGAACTCTATGTTTTCAAATTCTTTGAGTAGTTTTTGCACATTCACCTCCTTAACCCGGTCTGCTTCAACTCTCATCACCATCACCGCCTCCCAGGCCTCCTTCATTGTCCCCTTCGCACCAAGGGTTCCCCACATTTCTTTTGGTACCGATCTCATCAGAGCCCCCATCGCTTGCCTGTCTTGTGAGCGCCTTACAATGGTTACGGGTTCAATAACCTCCCAAATTTCCATTGCCTCAAAATTGATTTTCATCAACATAGACCACTCAGCATAATTGGACCGGGTAAGCATAGGCCATACTAGTGAGCTTTCCTTGATGCCTGATGTTGCAGTGACTTCCCCCCTGCGCGTGTCCGCCATCGGCTGAGATTCCAACGACCGGCGCAGGACGGCTGTCTTCTTCCTCGGCGGTTGTCGCGGCGGGCTCACTGAGCCGTCGTAGTACATTCACCGGCTCTGATACCAGATGTTGGAACCGAGGCCCAGCCACCGGCTCTTTGGATCAGCGACGACGTACCACTACAGCGACGAACTGTGCGAGTGGTGTGTTGGGGCGAAGGCGAAGACACCACTCTTCGCTCGAGGCCTTCGCCGTACTCGCTGCACCAACGGTGACAAGACAACAGGCAGACTTACCCTTCGTCTCATACGCCACCGGACGAAGACCTGTGACGAGGTCGTCTCATCTTGCGACCTCGTCCAGAATGGAGGCCCGCGTGTGATCCGGCCCATTGTAACAGGCCCTGCGTGGCCGTTGCGCGTTACGGGCCTAATTTGTAAAGGCCTCCCTGTAATTACGGTCTGTAACCCTGCTTTATGGGAATATTCCGGGGATAACCTAGGTGTCTGAGGGCACATGCGTCCTTAACACGGGACGTTGGGCACTCAGATACCTATAAATACCCCCGCACAGTGCCCTTGAGAGGCTAGATTAACAGAGCTATTGCCATCTCGTGCGAAAACCCTGTTTACGTTACTACACACCCCCGTTGGATCAACTTGCGCCGGAGAGCAAGTTCCAACATTTGGCGCCCACCGTTCGTGCTACGAAAAAAACCACCCGCGATGGCACCCAAGAAAGCTAGCTCGAAGGCTGACGAGGCTGCGAAGGCAGCACTGCTGGCCGCAAAAAAGGGCAAGGCCCTCGCCCTCACCCACTCCACCCACCAAGAGGCTACTGAAGATGACGTTCTCCGCACCTGCGAAGACGACGCTCACCGCACCTGCGGCCCTGAAGGACAGCCGCAACCTCCCCCAGGCTTCGCTCCACCAGAGGGCACGGACTTCACCGAGAACGGCAAAGTCATCGGTGTCTCCGCAGAAGAACAGCTACAGCTGCGCGCCCTGCGCATCAAGAACCGCAATCTCCAGAAGCAAAAAGAGATACTTGAGGCCAAGCGCCAACGTGTGTCTGCACAAGCCAAGGTGCGGCAAATGATACGAGACGAAGAGCAGAAGGCCCAGGAGCTCGAGCAAGAGATCACGTTAATGCAGCGCGAAGGCCACTTCGGCCTGCAACAAGGGCCACCCCTGCAACAGCGCGCACAAGTCGAAGACCTGCACTTTCCCCACCGCAACCACTCCATCCCACACGTCGCGGCATTCCAAGGTGTCAACTACCTCGACGAGCGAAGTCCCCTGGCGCCACACCTGCAAGTGACACCCTAGCCTGCCAACTTCCGGGCAGGGACCTATCCCAAGTACAACGGCAGCACTGACCCAGCACAGTACATCATGAGTTATCAAGTCGCCGTTGCATCTTCCGGAGGGGACGACGCCACGATAGCCAAGTCTTTCATCATCACCCTCGAGGGCCCAGCTCTCACCTGGTTCACCAGGTTGCCCCCGCTGTCCATTGACTCCTGGAGAAGCCTCCGGGACAAATTCCTGCTCAACTTCCAAGGGTACCGCCCAGACACCGACGCCTTGGCCGAACTCTCACTCTGCAAGCAGCTGGAAAAAGAGACTCTGCGGGAGTACTACCGCAAGTTTCTGACACTCAAGTCACAACTGCCCTCGGTCGATGACCAGATCGCCATCCACTATGCCATCAGTGGCCTTCGAGCCGGCGTCCTTTACACCCACTGCATCAGAGATCCGCCCAAGAACCTCCAGGAGTTATATCAGCTATTTGAAAAATACACCAAGTCCGAAGAGCTCCACCAGCGCAAAGTTGAGTCTCAGAGGAAACCCAAAGACGCTCCACAGTCTAGCCGCACGTGGACGAGGACTCCGCAGCCAGACTCCGGTCGGGACGGCCGCAATCAGCAGCAGGTGCACAACATCGCCAACCAGCACCCCGCTGGTGAGGCCCCTTGCCGCCAGGAATATCCCCCCAGGGCCGCGGAAACGGAACTCGTGGACGGGGCCGGGGACGTGCGCAACCGCCGCGCCGATTTTACTGCCTGTTTCACGGTGAAGACTGCGCCCATCAAACCAGAGACTGCCCAAAGACGAAGGCCACCAGAGACAGGATGGCACGGGCGCAACCAGCCGACAACCCTAGAGTTGTCGCGCACACATATCAGCAGCCCCCTCCACCATACATCCATGCCCCCGCTCCGCATCCACCGCACCACGCATACCAACACCACCAGGAAGTACAAATCGTACCTCCCCCACCCCCACCTCCACATCAGCAACAACAAAACATCCACCACCCCCATGCCCCAAAACAAGAGGACTTCGCCGATCAGTCGTATCGCGGAGTCATTCATATGATCACTGGGGGGTCAAGCACCGACTTCGACACGAAGCGGCAGAAGCGGGACCACTACCGCAGCATCAACCACGTCGTCATCACCGGTCCGGTCGTGCAGACGAAGTGGTCCCACGTGCCACTAACCTTCGACGCTCGAGACGTCGATCTGCGCAGCGCCCCCCACATCGACGCCATGGTTATCAACTGCAGCGTGGTAGGCTGGGACCTGCACAAAGTCCTAGTCGACAATGGCAGTCAAGCATACATCATTTTCCTCCATGCCTTCGATCGCATGGGCATAAGCCACAGCCTGCTCAAGCCTTCGGACAACCCGTTGTATGGTTTCGGCGGCAAGGGCACATTTCCCGTCGGCAAAATAGAGTTGCCTCTCTCCTTCGGTGTAGCACCCAATGCCCGAAGTGAGCAAGTGACCCTCGATATCGTCGATATGGTGTATCCGTACAACGCCATTATGGGCCGGGGCTCCATCAACAAGTTTGAGGCAGCCATTCACGGACTTTACCTGTGCATGAAGATACCAGGTCCGTTAGGCACCATCACAGTCTACGGCAACCAGCAGACCGCGCGCAACATAGAACGGGACTTCGTCCCCGGCCAAAGAAACGTGCACTGCCTCACGGCCCAGGGCGAGGTCCCTGCGTCCGCCAGCCCAACAAACAAAGAACACGACAAAGCACAGCTACAGAGCAACGACGGGACCAAGACTGTTCCCCTTGACCAGGCCACGCCCAAGCAGACAGTCACCATCAGCGAAGACCTCACTTCGCATGACGAGGAGAAACTCCTCTGCTGCTTGTCCAAGAACAAAGACGTCTTCGCCTGGTCCGCCCTCGACCTGGTCGGGGTCAGCCGATCCATAATTGAGCACAGTTTGGGAATCGACCCTTCGGTGAGGCCGAAAAAACAGCGGCTCCGCAAAATGTCTAACGAGAAGACAGAAGCCGCCAAGGCCGAGGTACATCGCCTCCTGGAGGCAAAATTTATCGAGCCAGTGGCTTACCCCACGTGGCTCGCCAACGTTGTGATGGTGCAGAAAAAGAGCGGCAAGTGGCGGATGTGCATCGACTTCACCAGTCTCAACAAGGCCTGCCCAAAGGACAACTTCCCGCTTCCTCGGATCGACAAAATAGTCGATAGCGCGACCAGGTGCGAAGTCATGTCACTCCTCGACTGCTTCTCCGGTTACCATCAAATATATATGAAGGAGGAGGACAAAGCCAGCACCAGCTTCATCACACCCTTCGGCACATATTGCTTCATCAAAATGCCAGAGGGACTCAAGAACGCCGGTCCACTTTCTCCCGGCTCACCAAAACGGTGCTCGAGGGGCAAGTCGGCAGAAATATATTCACATATGTGGACGACATCGTCGTCGCCAGCAGGAGCAAAGAGGACCATCTTGCTGACCTCGCCGAGACATTTGCGAACATGCGGGACGCACGACTCCGCCTAAACCCCGAAAAGTGCGTCTTCGGCGTTCGCCAGGGGAAAATATTGGGTTACCTGGTATCACACCGCGGCATCGAGGCCAACCCAACCAAAATTCAGGCCATCATCAACATGACGCCCCCGCAGTTAGCCAGAGACGTCCAGCGCCTGACGGGCAGATTGGCCGCCCTCAACAGATTCATCTCCAAATCCGCTGAGCGAAGTCTACCCTTCCTCAAAACTCTCCGCGACGCAAAAGACTTCGCTTGGGGACCAGAGCAGGTGGCGGCCTTCGCCTCATTGAAACAGTACCTGTCGGAATTGGAGGTTCTTACAAGCCTCGACTCTTCGCTACCCCGGTTGCTTTATGTTGCGGCCTCGCCGCACGCGGTCAGCGCGGCACTGGTGCAGGAGCAGACAGTAGAGGGCGTGATCAGGCAGTGTCCAGTTTATTACGTCTCCGAAGTGCTCACACCATCAAAATGTAACATGACGGAACTGGAAAAGATTGCCTATGCAGTCGTTATGTCCTCGCGCAAATTGCGCCACTATTTTGAAGCATTCAAGGTCCGAGTCACCTCAGATAGGGGACTTGGCGAACTGTTCAAAAACCCGGAGGCATCGGTACGGATCGCCAAATGGGCGGCCGAACTCTCCGGTTACCGCATCACTTTCGAGCCCAGGACAGCCATCAAGTCACAAGTTCTAGCAGACTTCATCGTCGACTGGACTGGGCCAATAACACAGCCGGACCCGTCCACAGAGAAAGTTTGGACAATCCACTGCAACGGCGCATGGTGCCATGCGGGGGCAGGCGCTGCTGCAGTCATTACCTCACCCGCTGGGGTCAAGCACAGATACGCGGCACGCTTAAGCTTCGCTCTGGAATCTGACAGATGCACAAACAACATAGCAGAATACGAAGTCGTCATCCTCGGCCTCCGCAAGCTAAGGGCCCTTGGTGTCACCACCTGCATTGTCAGAACAGACTCCAAGGTAGTCGCCGGCCAAGTCGAGAAAGACTATGCAGCAAAGGACCCTGCACTTATGCAATACCTCGCAGCCATCCGAAGTCTCGAGAGACAATTCAAGGGATTCACCTTGCAGCATGTGGACCAGGCCAAGAATGAAGAAGCCGACGCATTGGCCAAGGCTGCCGCCAGAGGCGAGTCCCTGCCCTACGACGTGTTCTACCATGTTATCGGCACGCCAGCCGTCCGGAGCCCCGAAGGGCTCCAAATAACCAATGACAGCGAGGGCCACCGCATAGTCAACCTTATTATGACCGAAGACTGGCGGGCACCAATAACCCTGTTCCTACAGGGGTACTACCACCCAACCGACATCAACGAGGCCAAGCGCCTCAAACATCGAAGCCGGGACTTCGCACTGATTGAGGGCCAGCTCTACAAGAAGGGAGTCAGTCAGCCAATGCTTAAATGTGTCACCGAGACCGAAGGCGTCCAAATCCTGCTGCGAAGTCCACAGTGGTACTTGCGGCTCTCACGCATGGCCAAGGGCCCTAGCCGCAAAGGTGATCCGCCAAGGTTTCTACTGGCCCGCAATGATCTGCGCCGCAAATCGGGTCACAAGGTCCTGCGAAGCCTGCCAGAAGTTTTCTCCTCGATCAGGCAGCCCTTCGCAATTCACAAAACTGATCGCCCACACATGGCCTCTCCAGCGCTGGGGCCTGGACATCGTCGGGCCCCTACCCACGGCTCAGGGGAACCTCAAGTTCACCTTCGTCGTTGTCGAGTATTTTACCAAATGGATCGAGGCGAGGGCTGTTTCCACAATAACATCAAAGACTGCACAGAAATTCTTCTGGCAAAACATTGTTTGCCGCTTCGGAGTATCGTCCGAACTCACAGTTGACAACGGCAAGCAATTTGACAGCCAAGACTTCAAGGATTTCTGCTTCTCCATTGGCACCAAGCTTGCCTTCGCCTCAGTATATCACCCGCAGTCCAACGGAGTTGTGGAACGCGCCAATGGAAAAATTTTCACAGCTGTCAAGAAGATGCTCCTCGACGAAAAAAGGGCAGGTGGGCCAATTTGTTACCTGAAGCGGTCTGGGCGCTAAACACGACTGAGTGCAGGGCGACCGGGTTCACCCCTTCCCGCCTTCTATATGGTTCGGAGGCCATGACCCCACAAGAAATAAAACATGGGTCCCCGCGAACAGTTTCGTCAGCTGTCCCCGACGTGGACGAACCCACTTCGAAGGATCTTATCGATGGAGACCGCGTCTTCGCTCTACAGGCTCTAAATAAATACCAAGCCCAGACAAAAGCATGGCGCGACCACGCAGTCATCCCGAGGGAATTCAGCGAAGGGGACCTCGTACTCGTCCGAACAGCTCGGACATAGTCTAGGGGCAAGCTGGAACCCAAGTGGGAGGGCCCTTTCATTGTCAAGACGAAGGCATCCCCCAGCACATACAGGCTCGCAACGCCAAACGGCGAAGACTTGGAGCATTCCTGGAACATCGATAATCTCCGCAAATTTTTTGTTTGACTCATCAGGGCCAGCTCGCCCTTGTAATTCGCAAAAACAATTTTATTCTGGCTCGCACTCTTTTCCTCCCGGGGGGTGACGTTTTTAACAAGGCGGAGTCATGTAATATACAAGTGAAAAATCCCCCGCAAAAATCTACGTCGAAAAAGACCGCGCCGACGGTCTTCGACATTCGACCAATACAAAGTCACCGCGAGGCCCAGCGCTAGCTACCCTCGCGTGCGACACTCCGCGCAAAAGTCGCCTAAGGGTGCAGCCGGACTAGCACAACAAGTGCGAAAAATCGAAGTCTTCCTCAAAAAAGACTATCCGTGCAGAAGTCGCCTAAGGGTGCAGCCGGACTAGCACAACAAGTGCGAAAAATCGAAGTCTTCCTCAAAGAAGACTATCCGTGCAAAAGTCGCCTAAGGGTGCAGCCGGACTAGCACAACAAGTGCGAAAAATTGAAGTCTTCCTCAAAAAAGACTATCCGCGCAAAAGTCGCCTAAGGGTGCAGCCGGACTAGCACAACAAGTGCGAAAAATCGAAGTCTTCCTCAAAAAAGACTATCCATGCAAAAGTCACCTAAGGGTGCAGCCGGACTAGCACAACAAGTGCGAAAAATCGAAGTCTTCCGCGAAGAGTATCCGTGCAAAAGTCGCCTAAGGGTGCAGACGGAACAAGCACAACAAGTGCGAAAAAGACTACACTAAACTGTCCGCGCAAAGACCGACTACATGCGCGCCAGACAGACATAACAAATACACCAGACCAAGTGTGCAACGCCTTTGTGAGCATAGCCGAATGTGCGAAGGCACACAACCTCATCATACAAGCCATTACATATGTACTGCGAGGGCATCACACTTTACATCGGCTCAACCTTCGGAATAATTCCCATCTCCCTATAGTTAAATAGCATTATCCTCAGCTCCTCACCCGCAAAAAGACCTCGTAGCTCCCCCTCACCTACACTCGCAGCGGCCGGCAAGGACAACAGTTCCTGCCTGCCAGCCCTGCCCACACGAAGCCGACCGCCGTCCGCCTCACTCACTCTACGCTTCGCAACCGCCCTTCGCCGCCTACGCCCCGCACTTGGACCAGGCACAACTTCAGCATCCACAGCACGCGGCGAAGACTCCGCCGCTGCCACATCCAAGGCCGCAAAGTAATCCAAGTCCTCATCCGACGACTCTTCAGTCCACTTAACCGAACTCCCAGAGTCACCAAAATCAGAAAACTTAGACGCAGATTCATCCGATTCATTCCCATCATCCACGGTCAAAGCCGCCAAAAAATTAGCAGTAGCGGTTGCGTGCGCATGCCCAAAATCTTGAACCTGCGCAGCAACCAAGGTTCAGCAACATATGCAAAATTCCCTAACTACCCACACCCACTAAGCCACCTGCGAAGACCCAGCCGTCGCGGGATCCTCCGCTGCCGGCTCCGCCGCCATCTTCACAAGATCCTCAGCCCTCAGCACAGCAGTTGGCGACGAGCCACCGCCGGCCGCAGTGGCTGCGGGGGCATCAGGGGCGCCTTCGACAGTTTCTGGGGGCGGCGCCGGGGCGACCTCCGACACAGCTGCCGCTGGGTTCGACTCCGAATCAGGCTGCGCGTTGTTCAAAGCCCCGAAGTCCTCCACTTTCTCGTTACGCGCCGCCTGAGACACAGCACACAGATTTAGCAAGCCCACATATAACCCACATTCAGCAACACTAAACAAGAGTCAAACATTACCTGACCCCTCGTCGTGTCGGACCGCTCCCTGACCACCTCCCGACCGTGGGGACCCCACATCCGATCGAAGAGGGCTCCCGCGGATTCCTTCACCACAGGGTCCTCAACCTTGTAAATCTCGCGCTCGAAATCCTCATCAGATTGGTCGAACACCTCATAGTGTCGGCACCCTTCGCGGGACAGCGCGTTCATCGCCCCTTCGCAGGTGACCAGGGAGGCATAGGACATAAACCCCTTCACAATGGCGGGGAGCGCCAGCAACTCCTCCTGCAGCCACTCGAGGCAGCGAAGTCCGGGCTCTTGGTCTGGCACTTCGAAGTCAGCGGTCCGCGTGCCCAGCTCGTGGTACGAGTCCATAAGCTGTTTGCGCGTCCGCTCAGCCTCCGAGCGCGTCAAAGCCTCGGCCCTCTCCACACGGGTCTGCAGAGCGTTGAACCGCTCCTCCCATTCCTCGGCGCGCTGTCTGGCAAGGCAACCCTCCACCCGCGCCAAATTGGCCTCCGCCTGCGCAGACTGCGTCTTGGCGAAGGCCTCATTAGCCTCCCTTCTCTCCTCCGCCAGTTGGCGCCGGAGGTCAGTCCTCTCGTCCTCCAGCGCGGCCACCTTCTTCGCCAGCTTACGGCACTTGCTGTCGGCGACCGACTTTTCCCGTACGGCGTCAACATGTTGCGCCCGAAGTCTATCGACTTCGGCAGACACAATCGCCGTAAGGGCCCCCGACGCCACGCGGTCAGCGAAGTCAGCCGCCTACAAGACACACATAAGACCACAATCCCAACGAAACTGGTAAAAACCGAAGTCTAGCTCAACTTACCTGACTCAATGCCTCCTTCAGCCGGCGGGACATAGCGCCCGCCTCGTCCTTGACGGCAGTGAGCGCCGGAATCTCGCCACCGGCGCTGAGAGTGCTACCCCTCGCCCTAGGCACCACGGCAGCCGCCGCGGTCGCCACCACAGGCGGAACAACAACAAGTTGCCCTTCGCCCGACCCTGCAACGCATCAACAGTTAAAAAAAGAAGAAAAACCTCGGGCTAACGACTTACCAACGAGATAATCGTCCACGCTAATCTCGGTGGCGAAGTCGGCAACGCGCTTGCCCGGCGAAGGCAATTCTCGGGCCTTCGCAGCTCCGGCCGGGGCAGGCTTGGTTCCGCCGGCGCTGGCCGCCTTCACGGCCTCCGACACCCTGCTGGACCCAGGGGCGGCTGTAACACCCACTTTGTAATTTGCTAGAAATAATACCAATAGAGAAACAATTTCTCTTTATGTGAGTTTGATCTTTATGCATCATCATATGTGAACACCATGCCCAAAAACAATTAATAAAAAGATATGCACTAAATCATTGCATCATGTTGAATATTTTATTTTGTGTGCATTTTGTGGCAACATAGAATAATGTGAAAAAGAAATATATTAATACGCAAATGGGAATTTAAGATCTGAAAGAAATTCTAGAATTTAGAAGAGAGAAGAAAATAAGTATTGTGTGGATAAAATAAGTAATTAAAATATATTATTCCAACACTAGATTTTGAATTTGTATAATTAACCCAAAACTGAAACTCATATTCAAATTTAAATTTGGATTCAAAATAATTATGAGTAAATAAAAATAGAAAACAAAAAGAAAAGAAAAAAAGGGAAATCGCGCCTCGGCCCTAAAACTCCCTTTCGGCCCACCATTTCTTTCCTCTGCGCGGCCCGGTTTATGCGCCCTGCGCATGCCGATAGCTGGGCCCGGTGGGCAGTCGCTCCGCGCGCCCTTGCGCTCACTGGCAGGTGGGCCAGGATTGGCGGAGCTCACCGTTTGGCGGACCAGGTCGCTGACTAGTGGGGCCCCCCGTGTCAGCTCCTTCGTCCTGGCGCAACAGAACCTCGCGTGAGTGCCGGCGCGCAGCGCGGTCGTGCTACCCCTCTGGGCCGCAAGATCCGCACTCCACGTGCGACTACCGGTCCATAAAAACCCTCGCGCTGCGTTTCTCAAGACCCATCCCTTCCCCTGTTACTCTCTCGCTTGAGCTCATCTACCGCAGACCTGAATCGTCGCCGCCGCGCCTTGTGGTTGTGTCGCCGTCACCCTGCACAGCGATTACGGCCGCTAGGATCGTCGTATTCCGGCTCGGGAGCTTCGGTTGGACCTGCGGTTGGTGTTTCCGGGCACACTGCGCAGGATTGACGGCCGGAGACGAGTGGATTTGTCGCCGGAGTCGAAGCACCGCCGTGTCCACGCGCGCTGTCGTGGCCAGGTAGTTCGGCGCCCCGATTCAAGGTAACGACACTGCCCTTACATTCGCTTACTCTCTAGGATTGAGTAGGTAACCTCGGGTTTGATTAGGGAGGGCGGCGAGTCGCCTGCTAGTGTCTGTGGTCGGTCGTCGGCGAGACTAGCGCCGCCGCGTGTTCCTGCCACGGGAGAAATTTTGGGGGCTTCGCCTCGGGCCGTTGGATGTGATTTGCACGGCTTCGATTAG
This sequence comes from Zea mays, assembly GCF_902167145.1. Classification (NCBI taxonomy): domain Eukaryota; kingdom Viridiplantae; phylum Streptophyta; class Magnoliopsida; order Poales; family Poaceae; genus Zea; species Zea mays. The sequence continues at coordinate 159,532,590 of NC_050096.1, forward strand.
ATCGAGGTAATACCCCTTCGCGGGTTGTAATCAGGGACATTGATTCGGAGACGAGCGGTTAAGATTTGAAATCAGTGTAGTCCTTCACGTGACCCGCCTTGACCGTAGGATCCAGATCCTAGGGTCGACGATGAATACCGGCTTGCGCAGTCTCTGGTTTAATCTGGGCGCTCGGTGTCTAATCCAGTGGCCAGCAGCGCTCCATACCCCTTCGTGGGTCACTTTTGTTAAATAGCCCTCGGACTTTAGTGAAATCAACCCGCCGTCCTATATAACTGTGAGCTGAGTCTGGGTTATTTTGCGCTAGTGCCCCTGGTTTTCTCTGTATTTGAGGCCCAGTCCATAATATTATAAAACAGAGAAAATAATTTACAAATGGATTTTTAATAGATAAATAAATGCTAGAACTTGTTTAAATCATAGAAAATCCATTTTTAGTCCAAATTAATCCATTCTACTTTCTAAAATTTTGTAATTTTATTCTCTACCATTCAGAGCCTCTGTTTTGTCATGAAAACAATTAGAAATTTAATCTCTCACTTAATCCATTTTAAACACATAAAACCTTTGAAAATTCATAACTTAAAATCTATAACTCCAAAATTAATGATTCATGTTCCTAGAATCTTATTTTAATATGTAGATTATTAACATGTATTTTGTTCTTATGTTTGGTGTGATGTTAATTTTGCCTGTACACTATTTGTTTGTATTGCTACGTTTAGCAGTGAGGACACGAGTCATCTGAAAAGCAAGTTGGTACCTGAAATCTCAAGTCCCAGGCAAGTTGTGCCCTTGACCACTTTTTACCCAATAATGTTCTTTAATATCATTTACCCATGCATAGGTTAATTTTGATGGGACCCAATAGGTCACCCTAGATTGTTTATCTCATTACCTTATTTACCCCTAAATCACTTGGGTAGTTTGCTATTGCTTTACATGGATTTGGGATAATTATTTATCATATCTATGTTCCAGTTATTTTGTTATTCTATTTATGTTCATGTCAAGATCATTAATGTTAATTGGAACATAGAGCTTAACTTGAGAAACACGTGCCACCACAAGGGTTTATGGACGCCCTTGGCTGATTAATTAGGAAAGCTAGTGGAGGACTACCTTACCCGAAAGGGGCAAGGGCAGTAGGGGAGTGGTCAGTGTAGGGAGGTCCTTGGTTGATTTTGCTGCGATGGCGGTCAGGCAAGAACCCTGCATTGGAGCTTCCTATAAACTGTAGCGGGTTTTCTAAAGCTAGTGGAACTTTGTAAAGGCCTCGTAGTGTTACCCTGCCTTGCCTCCTCGGTAGAGGTGTATGGGAAGTCGCGATCCCTTGGTAGATGGGTAACATGACTTGTGGGTAAAGGGTACCACCTCTGCAGAGTGTAAAACTGGTATACTAGCCGAGCTCACGGTCATGAGCAGCTCAGGACTCTCTGATGATTAATTTATGGAACTAAATTCAATTTGTCATATGCATTGCATCGCAGGTGATGTTGTTACTTTTGTTCTACTACTTAATTGGGTTGGTATTTACTTATACTTAGTAACTGCTAATAAAATTTTGACCAACTTTAAAAGCAATGCTTAGCTCTAACCATCCTCTTTGGTAAGCCTTACACTTCACGTGAGCTCCCACCTTTGGCGAGTTCATGCACATTATTCCCCACAACTTGTTGAGCGATGAACGTATGTGAGCTCACTCTTGCTGTCTCACACCCCCCCCCACAGGTCAAGAACAGGTACCGCAGGATGAGGCGCATGGATGATGCTACGATGAGTTCGTGAGAGATCTAGGTCGTCGTCTCCCAGTCAACTTTGGGTTGCTGGACCGTTGTCTCCTTATAATGTAATTATTTATTTATTTTGTATAGAACTCCTGTTATGTAGTAAAGTTGTGACGTTCGATCCTGTGCCATGATTCATCATACGTGTGAGACTTGGTCCCAGCACACCTGGTGATTATGTTCGCGCCCGGGTCTTGGTGCCCTGAAATCCGGGTGTGACAGCGGCAGACTTCGCCGCCAGCGTCGGCTGGCTGCCGCCGGGGGCAGCAGCCTTCGCAGTCCCCCGCGACCTCTTCGCCCTAGCCTCATGCAGCCTGACGACCGCCTGGCGCTTCTACGCAACTCCCTGACGATCCTTGTCCATCACTGCCGACACAACAGCAGCAATATTCCGTCCATAAGGAAACACTCTCTAGTCACGAACCATGCGAGATGTAAAAAAGTCTTCGCCGGCCGCGCGGGGGATAGGAACATTCTTAGGCCACCAACCCCCGGTAACCTTCAGCATCCGCACCGAAGACTCCCGGAGCTCGGGCGAAGGCATCCTCCCCCCGGGGGCCGCGCATGTCCTCATCAACTCCCTAGCAAAACCATCGGAAACCCCCAGTCCTCCCGTAGCAGTACCTAGCTTCCTCTTCTTAGAGGATGGGGCGGCCGCCGGCGCGGGGTCGTCTCCAGTCTCTGCCGTGGGCTTCTTCCCGCGACGATCCACATCGTCTTGTCCGGGATAACCGCCATACGGCAGACGGTTCAACTCGAAGACCCTGTTCAAGCGGTCGTTGGACCCGCGTATATCCCAGCTACGCTGGCCCTCCGTCTTCGGCACGTACCGACCAACAATCCGCACCGCCCCATCCTCCGCCTCACGCACAAATGCGGCAGGATCGCGGCTATACAGATCCAGTACGAAGGCGGGACTTCGCACCAGCATCCCACCACGGGAAGGCATCTGGAGAGGGCATACTTCGCCCAGCGCCCAGCCATGCGCCAAAGGCCACACCCCATACGCCACAAACTCCTCAACCAAAGCGCGCCCGCTACTCAGGCCAGCCGCGCACCGCAGGGCCCCTTCGTCTGCATCCTCCTCCGCCACTTCAAACTCCGGGTATGCTGAGTAATAATGCGAGCACATCTCGTCCACGGGGAGCCCCGGATGGTCCTCGACTGTGCCCTCCGCAACGTAGAACCAAAACTCATACCAGTTGCCCCATTTATTGCGGGCGCAAGGAACCAACTCAACGACCTCCATCGAAGTCTTGTCGGTCTTCGGCGTAAATGTACATGACCCAAACTGAGCAATCTTATTTCCGATCATCCTTTTCTGCCAGTGCAGACAATAGTACTTCGCGAAGACTTTGACCGATGGTTGTCCGCCGTACGAAGTCGTCGTCCAGACATATTTCGACAGGGCCACCACGGCATTCGGCGTCAGCTGGTGGATCTGGACGTTGAATCTGCGCAGGACTTCTCCCACGAATCGATGCGCAGGCGGGCGAAGACCAGCGGCAAATAACGCCTCGAAGACAACCAACTCGCCTTCTGGCTCGGGGACCTCCTCCGCCCCCGGGACACGAGCGACTCCGCCGCCAAAGTAACCAAGCTGCTGCATATCTTGCACGCGGACCGAGGACATCCGCTACACACCGAAATCCGCCGTGTCGCCAGCGCGCAACTCCTCCGCCGCCACAGTGCTCAGCGTCTCCTCAGACGACGCGTCGTCCGGCGGCGTAGCGGCAGCAGAAGAAGAAGAGGTCGGCATCGCTACGTACCGCCGGCGGCGGCGGGCGGTCTGCTTCACACGGGCCAGATCTCCGACGAACAAGAGCAAGGAGGGCAGACGAGCAGCGAGAGGTTTGAGAAGGCGGTTAGGGTTTTCGCGGAGCGCGGAAAGATAAAGTTCAAAACGCGCCGCCCCCCGTCCCCTTTTATACACAGGGCGCGGCGCTTCGGGAAACCCGCAATCCAACAGTACGGTGTCAATCAACGGTCATGTCAAAAACCCCCGCGGAACCACTTCGAGCGAGGGCAGCGTCTCCGCCATCTAGCAACGTCTTCGGCACCAGATGACTTAGTCGAACTGGTCCCTCGGAGGGCAAATGTTGGGGCGAAGGCGAAGACGCCAACCTTCGCTCGAGGCCTTCGTCGTACTCGCTGCACCAACGGTGACAAGACAACGGGCAGACTTACCCTTCGTCTCATACGCCACCGGACGAAGACCTGTGACGAGGTCGTCTCATCTTGCGACCTCGTCCAGAATGGAGGCCCGCGTGTGATCCGGCCCATTGTAACAGGCCCTGCGTGGCCGTTGCGCGTTACGGGCCTAATTTGTAAAGGTCTCCCTGTAATTACGGTCTGTAACCCCGCTTTATGGGAATATTCCGGGGATAACCTATCACTACTACAGGTATCCTCTATACAGGCGGTCCGGTTAGCCTCTACACAGGCGGTTCCAGGAACCGCTTGTGGTGCACCGCCTGTGATGTAAAACAACATCACAGGCGGTCAATCAAAAACCGCATGTGATAGTCACACATCACAGGCGGTCCGGTTTAAAAAAACCGCCTGTGATAGTCACACATCACAGGCGGTCCGGTTTAAAAGAACCGCCTGTGATAGACACACATCACAGGCGGTTTTAATTATAAGCCGCCTGTATTTCCCAGATTCATATACAGAAGCAGATTCATATATATTTTCCAGATTCAAACACAGATTCAAACACAGATACAGAAACAGAATTAATAACAGCCTGTGATTCAAACACAGATTCAAACACAGATTCAGCAGGTTCCATAAACAGATTCATCATACAAAAATTCAAACATCCCCATATACATACACAGATTCATCCACATATATCAAGTTCCATCATACACAGATTTATACACATCAAGTTGCATAACAACTCAACATCTCAAAGTTCCATAGACAACTAAACATCTAAAGTTCCTAACTAAAGACCTAAACACTATGTGATATTGTGTACAAACTTAGTTCTGGGAATTTTTGCAAATTTCCATTTACATTGTAGAATAGCCCTTGTTGATGAAGAACTTCACGGCGCATAAAGTAAAGCAAGTCTCTTACAACCTTAGCCACGCCGGTGGAAACCATATCTCTTTCTAACCATTCAGCATTGATCTTAGATTTAGGAACCTACAATGAAAGCAAAAAGCAATCGGTGCTAAGAGTAATGTGATGAGCAACAATATAACATAAAAATTGCAATATAGACAATGATAGCGAACTTACATCCTCACGATTGACCATGTAATGGAAGGTGACACGACACCATTCGCATACATAATAACCGCACAGGACAGTACCCGGAGGTTGTTTGTCACCATATGGAAATAATGATATTGACAAATTAGGCTTGTCCTCTGGATGTTCGCCGCCAAGATCTTTCCAATAAAAACGGTATGCACTGCATATAAGAATAGCATTGTCAGATTAAGAATACATTTGTTAAGATGTAATAAGTACAAGTGTGCAATAATAATCATACTTCTCTAAAATCTTCAAGAAGTCATTATACGTAGCCTTTTCCATTCTCAGTGAGTCGAAGACCACGACTTTACCATCCTTTGGCCAGATCATGATACAAATGTAGTGGTCACTATATAGACATAGACGAAAACACATGTTAATATCACGATTGCCATAATTTATAGTTCAAAATTAAACCATGTCGATAACTTACTTAAAGTGGTGCGGAGCTATTATTAAGTCCTTGCCATGTTGTACATGATTGTACATGGCTCGTCCAATGTATGCCGCCATTACCTTCATTTTCTTTCTCTGATTCTGTTTGACGGCTTTCTCAAATTCAGCATCGTCCAAGTCTTTGTATTCTTCTCCTTGCCTCCGAGCAACTACTTTGTAGCGAGCTTGGGATATCATCAACGGGTCAAGAAACCCTGTCTTAAGTTGTTTCTTCTTATCATCCATGTATTGCATCCTACGTGTAATAGTGTTAATCGTTAGACTCTCGTTTATGTGTGCGTGTACAAAACTAACAAATATGAAAGTTTAGAGGTACTTACAAGCAGAAGAGGGTTAAGTAGTTCGTTTCCATCCTTTGTCGGTGGTACAACGACCAGAGATCGTCAAAGAATAAATGCCGCACAGGATTTATATGATCATTGCTCCAAAATGCATCTTCTGGCACAACAAATGTGAATTCCTCGAGTTTGTATTTGTTGCTAGCCACCATGTACCACTCATGCATTCTAATCTCCGGAGTCGACAACTTAGAAAGTTGCACCGTCGTTAAGAACGGCCTCCCATTCACAAATTTAGGAGGAACATCCTCCTTCTTGTATACCGAGATATTGGTTTTAAGACGTAATGATTCTCGAGTATGAATCATTCCATCTTCTTCCCATACTTCGAAATTGTCTATTTGGGCCGGCCGTGTGCCTACTCCATGAGATGCTGATACTGCTTTTGATTGATTAGTCATAACTCTCTGCAATTTATGTAGGTAGCGTGCCACTGATTCTGACGGTTTCTTGACATCGTCTGTGGCGATTCATATTTTGGACAGAAGACCACATATTTTGGATTCATAGAGGAAATATGGGAACTTGATTATGGCCCAAGCATGAAAATACCCTTGTTTAAGTGCCAATGGGTACAACATCCCGTGGGGGTGATAGTGGATAACTACGGACTCACACTGGTAGACTTAAAGAAAGTAGGATATAAAGATGACCCGTGGGTTCTCGCCGAATGTGTTGCACAAGTGTTCTATGTACTCGATCCAGCAGATGAGAAGATGCATGTAGTTATTTCTGGAAAGCAAAAAATTGTTGGAGTTGAGAATGTGGGAGACCAAGATGAGGAATACAATAAGTATGAAGAGATGTTCGTCTTTAACGGTCCAGAGAGAATCAAGCGTGTGGAAAAGAAAATTGATAAGAACTTAAAGCCATACATGCGGAAAAATGGTAGTTCATGAAAAATTGTATGAATCAAATTGTATTTGTTATCATGTATGATCGACTATGAATTGTGGTTGCCAATTAATTTAAAATCTCTCTAGTTATCTATGTGTGCTATTATAATTCATTTAAATTGTATTTGCATATTATTGTTAAAAATTAAATATTAATTCATTTAAATTGTATTTGCATATTTCTGTTAAAAATTAAAATTATTTTCATATTTAAATTGTATTTTCATATTTTTACAATCACAGGCGGTTTTGTCTTAGGGTCCGCTTGTGAAAAGGATAGAGCATCGCAGGCGGTCCTAAACAAAAACCGCTTGTGATACTATTACATCACAGGCGTACTAAACCGCCTGGGACATCACAGGCGGTTTTCTAACCGAACCGTCTGTGATGTAAAAATCCTACCGCTTGTATAGAGCCAAATTGTACTAGTGTATGTGTCTGAGGGCACATGCGTCCTTAACACGGGACGCTGGGCACTCAGATACCTACAAATACTCCCGCACAGTGCCCTTGAGAGGCTAGATTAATAGAGCTATTGTCATCTCGTGCGAAAACCCTGTTTACGTTACTACATATCCCCGTTGGATCAACTTGCGCCGGAGAAAGTTCCAACATGGTGACTGCGGCAAGTTGAGGCGAGAACACAATATGCCGAGGCAACTTGCCTTTCTAATAATACTGAAGAAATATTACATCGGCTATATGAAGCTGTCCACCTCCCCCGTTGCAAGTCGCCCCCTTCATCGCCATCTTTTCAGGATCAGCGACCCGGACTTGTGCAGCACGTACACGCAATGGGATGAGTCCAGGCGGTCACAGCACGGTCATGCACAGCTCTGATCGTCCATAATTCTACGCCACTAAACTAGGAACAAACTGAGACTTAGTCCAACTAGATTACAGAAAATGCAAAGCTTATTCAAAATACTAACAAGAATTGCCACGAGATGTATACACGCGTAGTCACTCACGAGATACAACACCCGTCGGTGTTTCTGTGCGAAAACAACATCGGCGGACCCGCTGTCGTCTAGGACCGTCTCTTGCTCGCCACCACAACGCATGCGGCCATTTTCATGAGACGAGCGAAGCTCATGACCCCCACGGCCGCTATCTCCCGGCAGATGTCCCGGGCTTTATTGTCGAACCGAGTGGCCAAACTAGGATCTTGGTTCGTCAGTCTGGCATGTACGGTTCCGCAAAGGGATGACAGCGCCTCTTGCTCTTCAGCATTGTTTGGGTCGTCGTAGAAGGGCACGGTGCAGCACTGGGGTTAGTAAAAGTGGCCTTGGAAGAGTAGCCTGCGTTGTTCTGTAGTCGGCCTAGAGCCAAATAGTTCCCTCAGGCCTCAGCACCTGCGACATGTGAATTCAGCTTACTTGTGAGATTTAATTTGCAATTTTGCAGCACGTACAACAGGCTAGTCGGCAAGGATCGCATACCTTTGGAATCACACAATGGATCATTGCGTTCTTGAGCTTTCCGAAACGAGAATCTTCAATCTTGGTGTAATGGCTGCACAAATGCTTGAGGATATCTGCTGCACTCTTCCGGTACTTGCTGTTCTTGTCTAGAACAAGTTGAGTGAGGCTGTCGACAACCCGGGCATTGTCTGCTCCCAGGATCGTCGCGCTGTTCTCGTGTACAACAGACAGCTGCGCCAGCGATTCACCCGCCATTTTTTCATGGAGGTCTTGCCATCGTCGCCGCCGTCGAGGAAAATGGCCGTCAGCGACGATATGAGTCTCTTCCTGACGACTTCGTCGATTCTCTTCTTGACTTCATCGCTCAGAGCCAAAGGTGTTTCCATCCACGACACTTGTGTTAGAACCATTATGACCGATTTCTGAAGCTCTTCTTCCACCTTGCAATGTTGGCAGTCGAGCATACTCTCCAGGGTGCGGATGGCACGGGTGATCTCTAAGACTTCACGCGGGAGTTGCTGCGATATGGCCCTGTAATAGAAGAGTACGCCCTAGAGGAGATCTAACGAGCACTACCAGAATCGGGCGCTTTGCTGAGTGCCTGAAGCACTCAGCAAAGCCCGATAAACACTCGGCAAAGAGTGCTCGGCGAACAGTATATTGGCAACAACTTCTTTGTCGAGTACTTTTTATCGGTTACTCGTCAAAGACTTTGCCGAGTGTCACTCGATATTCGGCAAAGAAAAGTCGTCGTCACGGTGCCTGGTAAAAGAGACGACGCCTTTGCTGAGTGTTCTAGATGACACTCGGCAAATAAATTACCTTTGCCGAGTGTTACCTAATACACTCGGCAAAAAGATTACCTCTTTGCCGAGTGTCCACTAGCCTGCACTCGGCAAAGGGTCCACCAGCGGGGCCCTTTGTCAGTTTCTTTGCCTAGTGCTTTAGGAGACACTCGGCAAAGCTTGCTTCTTTGCCGAGTGCTAGGGCCACATCACTCGGCAAAGAAGCTTTACCGGTGCCTAGGTGTTCCTTCTCTGCCAAGTGCTATGACCCTGACACTAGGCAAAGCACCTCTTTGCCGAGTGTTACACTCGACAAAGTGACCAGTATATATCTTTTTAATTTGTTTTTGTTATTCCATCCAAACAAACAAAATGTAACACATATACATCACAGATATCACATAATCATCACATATATCACATATACATCACATATCTCACAAACACCATAAATCAAACAAGTTCTTACAGTATTACCAACATGTTCGGACACAAACATAAGTATCCAACACTCAAGAACATAAGTCTCAAGTATCTCACAAAGCATTACCAACATCTAACAAGTTCAGACCCGGTTATCTCACAAAGTATGAACAACACTAAGAAAGATAATATCGCATCGAGGTGGGCGGCTGGACTAGTGCGGCGATGTGCGATCCATGAGGGTTGTTGGATGTTGCCCTAGATTGTCCCTGCACAGAGAAGAGATTGCATGTGTTACACCAGATGCATTACCAACATCTAACTAGAATTTTGATACTCACAGGAGTATAAAACAGAGCATGGTCAACTGTAGGGAACAATGGAGGTGGTGGAGCGAAACCCAGTGCGGCGCCAAGGCTTTGCATGTACTGGAACATCTCTGCCATCCTCTGCTGATCTACCAGGCGGGCCTCCTGCTCCGCCATCATCCGCGCCTCCATCTCCTGGCGTTCCCTCCTCTCTGTTTCTAGCTGGGTCTATAATATTCCAAGCCAATGTTATAGTAACTCAAAAAGAATGTATATAACTCAAGGAATGACAAGTTACAGAAGCACTAACCTCGAGTTGTTGTATGCGATGATGTGAGCTGTCCTGCCGAGGTCGTATGGCTGCACTCAAGCCCGTGCTCCTTGCTCGCACCTGACACAGAGTGGGACTGGACGACGAGTCGATTGCCCCGTCGGCAATCCAGTACCGCCCATGTCTCTTGCCTCCTCCGACCCTCATGAGGACATCAGGGTCGATCTACTCGGTCCTCGGATCGTATTCTAGGCCATGGACACTTTGTGCCATGGCTGTGTAGTCATGAAGGTAGCTATAGACGGCGGGGTTGCTGTACGCCTCGGCCCGTCATTCGGGTTGTAGGTGACGTCGGACATTGCCTTGCCCTTATGGGCCATAGCATAGGCCGAGAAGATGGAGCAAGGCTGGCCACCATGTGACACCGACTGCAAGAAAACCAATGAGATAGTTAGAATTAATATCTAATACAGTGTTATATACCTAAATAAAAAAGGGCATACCCATGCTTCTGCATATTGGCCTAGGCTGTGGCTGCCTTGGTGGTGGGAGGGACCTTGCATCATCAGACGTCGTTCCCGGCTAGCGTTGTGCGTCTTGTCCCACTCAGGCGAGCACCACCTATCCACCATCTGCTCCCAGCACAGAGGATATGCGGCGCACCAATATGGAATCATCTACAAAGTAAACACGTACACTGCATATCAGAATATAAAATTAAGGAAAAATTAAGTGTTGTATATTAAAGTGTTGTATTTACCTGCAAGTACTGGTCCCTGGCCAACGACATGGCTGGTTTGGGCTTGCTGCTTGGTCACCTTCTTCCCAAGGATGGAACCGTGGTAGCTGACGATGGCCTGGATTCGTGACTCGTAGTGCATGTCCACGACGAGCTTCTTACAACTCGTGGTAGCCACCACATCCGCCCTAGCCTCGTATCCAGCCTCGCATATGAAGAAATCCTTCATACAAAAACGATGTATCCATACATTATTTCAAGAATGTGCAACGAATGCGAAATATTTTACATTATATTAAGACTTACCCACAACTCTTGCTTCACCCGCTCCGACTTGTTGTTGAATTCCCTGTTGTCTCGGTCTACTGCATCGGGGGCGACGGCGTAGTGGTCGAAGGTGTAGGCCAGGCCCGTCACTCCGCGCGTACTCAACCAGTCCAGGGAAGTGTTCCCTGCACAGCAGGCCGAGGATGCCATTGGGATTGTGACCATGACCCCAGCATTCTCCACAACCATCCAAGACATGTCCAAGTGATAAATAAAAAGTATTAGTTTATATTATGATTTTGAACATATAATATGAACAAGCATGGAGAACATAAAGTTACACGCCTCTCCCCATCCGGTCGAATCAGCGACCGCCTGTCCCGAAGTATGGGACGCTGAGGGAGACTCGTGGGACCTCGCAGGTAGACGTTCCTCGAACCTGAGGCGCCAGAACCTGAGGCATCCCGCTGAGCGTCGTCGTCGTCCTGCTGTGTCGCCTGGTGCTGGTCGTTGTCATCCTGCTACGCCGCCTGCTGCTGGACGTCGTCGTCCTGCTGTGCTTCCTCCGCGCGTCCTACTCCTCCTTTCGCTCCTCCTCCTCAGCCAACCACCCACCATCTTTGTCCAACAACCTGCAATTAAGAGTAAACAAATAAGCACATATAAAAAGATGTATTTAGAAATTGGTGCGAAATAAAAAAAAACTATAGCATTACATCGATTAAAAATAATCTTCATACGTGTCGGGGTTAGCTGGATCATAACTCTCATCATCACTATCAACCATTCCATAGTCAACACCATCTGAAGGCGCAAGTTCATCATTAATGTCATTGCCTTCAAGGATTACTAAGTCATTCTCATTTGCACCTCATCATCCTCCTCATCAACAACCCTTTCAATATCTACTTCCATTCTGATAGCTTCGGTTAAGTCTATCTCAAATCGCCCTTCTAGCCCATCTTCTTGGAAGAACTCTCCATTATATGTGTACGGATCTAAGTTATAATCTTCATCATTAGGAACAGGTAATCTACCGTGCGACGATACCTTATACACAACATCCCAACCCTTAAGATGTTCTTTCGTTTGGCACGCATATGGGAGATAATACACTTGTGTGGCCTGTTGGGCCACGATATAGACATCGTCTCCTAGTAAGGTGGAATCTTGTCGAATTTCGACTATCCCAAGATTAGAATGTGTCCATCTCGTCACTTGAGGGTCAAACCAATGACATTTGAATATCACTGGACACTACAGGAAACACATAAAATTTCGTGGGCCCGGATATTTTCGTCGACCGGCCCACAAAAATACGGAAGGTTTACGCTTATTTTCGTGGGTTTTTGGCCCACAAAAATTTAGGTGTTTCCTGTAGTGGGAGTAAGAGGTTTGGAACCATGAAAATTAAGTTCATATATTTCTTCGATTTGTCCAAAATAATCGACATCGTAAAGGCCGGGTGTAAAGACTCTAGAACACGTTGTTTTTCGATCGGGCCGACTTTGGTCGTAGTTTGTTGTGCGAAAACGATATTCATTGACATCATACCCAGAATATTTCTTGACCCTATAAGCAAAGTCGTTGGCTACTTGTCTCAACTCGGCACTCATAGACGGATCTCTTTGGCCCTGCAAGTATTCGCAAGTTAAAAGACGCTAAATTGAGTTCATAATCAGATCTCTTTGACAAACTAAACACGTACCTTACATTTGAACCAGGAAATGAAATTGGGCAATCCATTTCTCGCACCCTTTCTAAGAAGAGTATCATATTCCTGTGGAGTTGGGTCCCTTGATCGACGCTAGAATTTATGAATAAATTGTTCCATGTATGGCGTCACCTCTTCAAGGTTGGTCAATACATATAGCATGATATGTCGCCACTCTTCATGTGTCAGGGTCTTGGTGGTCGAACCACTTACTCTTCCGAGTTGGCCTCGAAATATGCTGAGGTTCGATTCGTTGCCACCATTATTGTAACGAGGGGATGGATTATGCATGCTCGGCAGTTTGTCACCATAGTAAGTTGTTGTGAAGTTTGACACCTCCTCTAGAATGTATGCCTCTGCAATGGAAGCCTCGGTTTTGCATTTATTTCTACATTTCTTTCGAATACTGTTTAGACATCTCTCGATTGGATAGCACCAACGTCCCTGCACGCCCCCGCATTCGTGCCTCATTGGGGAGATGAAGAATCAAATGCTGCATTGGATTGAAGAAGCCGGGTAGAAATATCTTCTCAAGCTTACACAGTAACACGGGTGCCAATCTTTCCAAGTCTGCAATCATGGTCCGAGATAACTCTTTTGCACAAAGCTGGTGGAAGAAATAACTCAACTCTGAAAGCGCTAGCTAGACATGCTTAAGGACATAGCCTCGAACCATCACAGGAAGAATCCGTTCAATCCATATGTGGAAGTCATGACTCTTTATCCCTAAGACTCGCGAAGTAGATAAGTTCACCCCCGCTACTCAGGTTAGCTGCATAACCATCAGGGAACATCAACATCTTGATTCACTGAAGTACTTCCTTCCTCTGGGCCCTGCTTAGGACGAAATCGGCATTAGGCCTTCTCCATGTCTTTCCACCACTAGGCAGCTTCATCTCTTGGTTTGGTCTATCACATAACGCTGCCAGATCCACTCTTGCCTTTATGTTATCCTTTGACTTATCAGGAATGTCCATAATTGTTGTCCAAAGTGCCTCGACAACATTCTTTTCATTGTGCATCATGTCAATGTTGTGTGGAAGGAGCAGGTCGTCATAATAGGGGAGCCGAGTCAAGCCCGACTTATGTGTCCACATATGCTGCTCACCATATCCCACAGAACCACCTTCTGTATTGGCCACGAGCCCATCTATCCGTTGATGAATTTCGGCACCAGTCATCGTTGCAGGTGGGCGGTCTGTCACTACGACACCTTTCGTAAAGTTCTTGATGTCTAGGCGGAATGGATGGTTAGGAGGGAGAAATTGTCGATGTTTATCGAACGACGAATATTTGCCACCCTTTTTCAACCAAATAAACCAAAGAGCTTCCTTGCAAACTGGTCATGGGAACTTACCGTGAACACACCACGCACAGAATAGCCCATACACCGGTAAGTCATGCATGGAGTAGTGGTACCAAACATGCATTTTGAAGTTTGTCTTCGTAGCTCGGTCATACGTCCATACCCCTTCCTCCCAAGCACGTACCAATTCATTGATCAAAGGCTCCATGTACACGCCCATTTTATTCCACGGGTGTCCGGGATTATCAACTACACGAATATATTATGCCTTTGAAAGCACACACCGGGGGAGATTGATTGGGATAACAAACATGGGCCAACATGTGTATGGGGCAGCGCTCATTCCATAGGGATTGAACCCATCTGTGGCTAGCGCAACACGTACATTACGAGCCTCTTCGACTTTCTCACGGTGAATGGCATCAAAGTGTTTCCATGCTCCACCATCGGATGCGTGCACCATGTTGTCAGGATTGTATCGTTTTCCATTTTTGTCCAATGTCATCTGTTTCGTGGATTCCTCGGTCATGTATAGACGCTGGATCCTCGGTATGAACGGAAGGTGGCGTAGGATTGTCAAGGGGATGTCGAGCTGCCTCTTCTGTCCATCACCAGAGTCTACGTCCATGAACCTAGATGATTTACACTTTGGACAGTACTTTGCATCCGCGTATTCTTTCCTAAATAGCACGCAGCCCTTCAGACAAGCATGTATCTGCTCATACGTCATCTTGAGTGCACAAAGGAATTTCTGTGCCTCGTACAAGCTCTTTGGCAGAACGTGATCCTCCGGAAGCAGGCTACCAATAACCGTCAACAAGCCATTGAATGCCTCTCGACTCCTGATGTACTGCGACTTGAACGCCATTACACGCCCAATGGCATCCTGTTGAGAAACCTTTGCCTCGCCGTGAAGGGGCTTCTTGTAACACCCTGATTTTAGGGGTATAAAATTTCTTTCTAATTATCACCCAAAATCATGTGTTACTCTTCCTTTTCTCACTCTAGGCTTTCACTCTCTAGATTCTTTCTCTCTTTTTCCTTGTTGATTAGAAATAGCCTAAACTAGTGGAGGTTAATTAATTATTTTTGCCAAAACCTTATGAGTCATGACATGTTGCATCATGCTAAGCTTAAAATATTCTTTGAAGTGTTGCACTAGTTTGAATTTATTTGAATTTGAAACCTAGTTTGAATTTGGATTTGAAAACCCTATAGAAAAAGAAATAGAAAAGGAATTAGAAAATCCAGAGAAAAAGAAAAGGAGAAAGCAGCCCAGCCGGCCCATTAACCCCAGCCCGCGTGCGCCCGCGCCCGCGCGCCCTCTCTGCATGACAGGCGAGCCCCACCTGTCGGCGCAAACCCGAGCGCCCACTCTCCCTCGCTCTCTCGCTGCCTAGTGGGACCAACCTGTCGGCGTCTGTTACTTCACCCGCTCGCTCTCCCTCTCTCTCTCGGTTTCACGGGCCCGGTTCGCCAGCCGCCGAGCCGTTGCCCCGCATGTCCCCTTTTCTCTCTCTGCGTCGTGGGCCTGCCTTGTCAGTTTCGCCTTCCTCGCGCCCGTCGTGGACCAGCGCGTGCGCACTCGCGCACGTCGCCGGGTTTCTCGGCCACGACGCGTGCCCACGTGCCTAGCACCCTTTTTAGAGCCCCGCCAATGCCCCGCGCACACCCCTCACCTCATTTCGCGCAGGTTCACCCTCTCTCGCGCTCTGCCCTCGCCGCCAGCTACCGCCGGAGACCCGCGCCCTCGTTCCCGACCATCCAGCTCGCCGGAGACCGCTTCAAGCCTCCCCGAGCTCCGCCCCGAGGTGAGACACCCGTCCCCATGCCCAATTTCCTTTATTGCGCCTTGTGTTCATCCAATTTCGCCTTCGCCGGTGCTCGACCGCGGCGGTCCGTCGTGCTCGCGCGGTGGCCGGCCGATTTAGCCTGGTCTAGTTCACCGGAGTAGTTCCCTGTGTCACCCCTGTCTCTGTTGAAGCCAGCCTAGGCCTTAGGGCGCCTTAAGTCCCCTCCCCATGGCTGGAATCGCTCACCGGAGTTTCTCCGACCCGTCCGAGACCTTCTCACCGCCGCCCTCCCCTCTCTGCCCGTGGATTCGTGGCCCTTTCCCCGCCATTGAATTCGCCGTGGCACCCTCTCCCTCTCTGCCCATCTCCGGCGACCCCAGAGCTGCCCTGGCTCGTGCCTGCCTCAACGCCGGCGACTTCACCGCCACAGAGAGGAGCGGTGCCGCCCGCAGCTATCTGTTTCCCCGGTCTGACCCCCTCCATCCGATTCAGATTGAACGACCCGGACCGTGGGATACCACTTCGCGCACGCGCGCCTGACGCCCTGGCCCGCCTGTCAGCACCACCCGCAGCTGCTCATCCACCCCGGTCTGATTACATGAGTTCATCTCTGTTTTAAATGATAGGTCACAATAAAATAAATTGATCTATGATTGTGTACTTGTAAATAACACTTAGGGAAATAATAATCTATTTTCAAATAAAGTTAATGTATGCCAAAGTTTATGTTATACTTTGAATTCATTATCCCTTATCTAGTGTTGTGTCTTTTTAAGAAGTGTTCCAATGTTTGTACATGTTTGGTGTGATGTTCATTTGTACTTTCCAAATGTATTGAATGCATGCTCGCTTTATTTAGACAACGAGCAGTCCGAGTTTCCTGAGTGTGTTTTTGGAGACCTCCCTAAGCAACAACCTGGTGAAGGCAAGTGTCCTCTAACCCATTATGTCCTACATACTTTATGATTCACTGTCCTGCATTACTTTATGAAACCTAAGGATTGACTAGTCTGTATTCACTTATCCTTGTTTACCTTTTTGGGTTATCATGGTTAGCATGTTGCTATTTCCTTAACTTAATCAATGAACATGATGTGAACATTATGATATGATACTGTTATCCTGATTATGTGGATGATCTTGTGATACCTTAGGGGACTCAGGCCTTTTTCTTGAGTACCTCTCCGTAAGGACCTATTCGTGGAGTGACCACCCGGGATAACAGTACAACCATAAGGGTGGAATGGGACACCCTTAGCTGATTAATTAGATGAACTTGGGGGTGTAGTTGGCTTTGCCGGATGGCCGTCAATGGGGTCTAGAGCGTAGTGCTCGCCCTGCCAAGGTTGGGGTGCAGAGGTTCTTTCGATTTGGTTTTGTTAGTCACCCACCTTGGGGAGGTGTACTGCGTTTGTACGACTGGCAAAACCTAACGAGCAGCTATGCACCAAGGGAGTCTTTGTAAAGGCTACGTAGTGTATCCCTGGCCATTCACCTTGGTAGTGAAGATCGGGTCTGTACAACCCAGGCTGGAAAGGGATCATGACTTGTGGGTAAAGTGTACAACCTCTGCAGAGTGTTAAAAACTGGTATATCAGTCGAGCTCACGGTTAAGAGCAGCCTTGAGATCCTCTTTGATTAGAAGAACTTTGGGTACTCTTATGATGATGGTTAATAATGATGTTATAAGATCTGATCTCTGGTATTTCCTCTTTTGAGGAGGTACTTCTAGGTAATAACTGGGTTTATTACTAAAACTTGGCTCTACTAATAATAATAAATATTTGACCAACTAAAAGCAACTGCTTGACCTCAACTCCATATACAGCTAGTCCACTTTAGCCAAACGGGACATTTGCTGAGTACGTTGATGTGTACTCACCCTTGCTTTACACACTAGCCCCACCCCAGGTTGTCCCCAGTGTGCTCAATGCTCAGGAGGTGATGTTGGCAACATGGAGGAATTCGAGGAGTTCCAGGACTATGACGAGTTCTAGTTCTTTCTTAGTGGCAAACCCCCAGTCAGCTGCCTATGTAGGCTTAGCATCTACGTTTCTTATTTCCGCACTTTGATAATTATGTTGAACAATGGTTATGTAATAGACTATGTGGATGTGTTGGACATCTTGATGTAATAAAGTACCCTTCCGCTATTTATTTCGAGCATTGTGTGATGATGTCCAATTATGTAATCGTTGTGTACGTGAATTTTTGATCCTGGCACGTACATGGTTCGCATTCGGTTTGCCTTCCAAAACCGGGTGTGACATAAGTGGTATCAAAGCCCTTGCTGACTGTAGGACCGCTAACCTAGACTAGAATGGTCGCCCTATAGACCTCTACTCTTACCTTGACCTTAGAGTTCTTTCAAAAGTTGGTCATCTTGACCAACTCTATGTTATCTACTTATCTCAAAAACGTTTTGTCTCACTTTTCTTTCTGTTTACTTTCTGGTCTCATAGTTTTACTTTTACTCTTGTGCTTACGATGTCTTCTGTAGATGGCTCGTATCAGGTGCACTGCACATAAGTCTGTCCTTTTTGCCTTCTCGCCTGGCGGAGCGTCCCCTGTGTCGCACGGTGCCAGGTCAGTCCAGTCAGCTAGAGAGACTGCATCGTCGCCTGCACGAGGAGCAGGAGCGCCAACGCCAAAAGCAGGAGTAGGACCAGGAGCAGCAGGACTCTTCTCCCTTGCCTCAGCAGGAGGTGGAGTCCGAGAGGCCTCCTTCCCCTGCACCTCAGCCAGAGATGCCCCCTACACCACCTCAGGGCATCCCGACTGCTGGAGGAGAACCTGACGGAGATGGAGACAACAACGATGCTGGTGGCAGTTCGAGCCACGACACGGAGCTTTCGGAGGATCCAGAGCCGGAGGGATGGATCGCTAGACCCATCACTCATGATGTCGCTCGCTGGTTTCACTTCCACGATGCTCTCGATACCTTGCTGCGTCGGGCCTTCGACCGACATACTTGGTCCATCGAGTACTGTTGTGTAGTCTACCAGCATCGTCGCGGGTTATACCCGGACCATTGGGAGGCTACTTGCTTGGTGCGCCGTCCGGACGATGATCTCCGGGGTGCAGAGGCCTTCTCAGAGCACTATTCTATTACTGAGAGGGATACTGCAGAGGCAGCCATGCAAGATGCAGCACGATGGGCACTTTCTCAGTATTGCTCGTTGTTCAGCGGGGTAGCTGATGGCCTTGACCTGAAGTACTATCCTCGTCGTTCGACCGGCAGTGTTGGAGGTGTGATTGTCTCGCTAGTTGGTGAGGGCAATCCCAGGCTGAACAACATGGTCAATTTGGTCGCCGTGCTAAACACATAGTTGGACCACGCCCTCGATGAGTTGGGCAAGGTTTGGGCGGAGGTTGCGGAATTGCGTGCTGAGTGCGCAGCACACCACTATCTGGATGGTGGTTCTCCCGCCCCTATCGGGATTCAGCACCCTTACCGTTCACCGCCCCGTGATCGCTTCGACTATGGTACCCCAGACTGCAGGACCCAGATAGATTTGGATCCCCAGATCGACAGAGTCGGGGTCTGTAATAATTCTTAGTTCGATGTCTTAGTCTAGTCAGTCTAGTTAGAGTTAGTTTGGTTATCTTTTGTTGGATGCTTGTCATGATGAACATGAAATGAAGTTGGATATTTGTAATGATTGTCACCAAGGTGTGGGTATCCCCTGCAACTTGGTGTAGTTATTAATAAAGTCAGTTATTTAGTTGGGTAATCCATTTATTTCCACTTTCTTCTTTATCTGAGAAGCTGTCAGTGAAGATGGTCATTTGTTCAGTGCCATGAAGATTTCCGTATATCTTTTCTTATGCTAAAAGACTGCACAGTCAGATCTGATATGTGTGTGGTTTCTACAGATGTCTGAGAACAGGCGCAGAGGTGCGAGGTGTGCTCAGCCTGAGCAGCAGGCACCCCAAGAAGAAGTAGCCCAGCAGCAGTATTTGCCACCGCCACCCCCGATGACCATTGAGCAGATGTTCTTAATGCAGACCCAGGCAGTTCAGGAAATTGGTCAGACATTAGCAGCGATGTAGGAGGCTCAGCGGCTGCCACCACCGCCTCAGCCTCCAGTGCAAGTCCAGATGCCTCAAGTGCCTAGATACAAGCGGGCAGAATTCATGAGGGGTCATCCCCCTGTTTTTTCCCACTCTGCTGATCCCATGGACGCTGAAGATTGGCTGCATACCATGGAGCATGAGTTGCACACTGCCCAATGCAACGATCTTGAGAAGGTGTTGTATGGTCCCCAACAGCTGAGGGGAGCAGCACAGTCTTGGTGGGAGTCCTACCTCGCCACCCATGCCAACCCTGAAGCTATCACTTGGGAGGAGTTCAGGGATAACTTCCGTCGCTACCAAGTGCCAAGGGACTAATGATAGTGAGGAAGGAGGAGTTTCTCGCCTTGAAGCAAGGTCCCCTGTCCGTCAGTGAGTACAGGGACAAGTTTCTGTAGCTGTCGCGTTATGCCCCAGAGGATGTCAACACGGATGCCAAGAGACAGTACCGCTTCTTGAGAGGATTGGTCGATCCCCTCCACTATCAGCTAATGAACCACACCTTCCCTACCTTCTAGCATCTGATAGACAGAGCAATCATGACAGAAAGGAAGCGTCGGGAGATGGAGGACAGGAAACGTAAGATTGGTGGACCTCAGATTGGGAATAGCAGCCATCCTCGCTACTCAGGCAACCCACCTCAGCCATTCAAGCAAGGTCACCAGCATCAGCGTCAGAACCAGCCGCAACAGTACCAGAGGCAGTTTCCTCAGCAGCAGCAGTACCGTCAGAACAACCAGCAAGGAGGAAATCAATATCAGCATCAGAGCAACCAGGCAGTCCGTCTTCCTGCCCCAGCAACCAACCAGAACAATCAAGCAGCGCCAGCTCAAGGAGGAAGTCATGCATGTTTCCACTGTGGGGAACAAGGTCATTGGGCGAATCATTGCCCAAAGAAAGCAGCTCAGCAGCAGCCAGCTCCCAATGCCCCAGTCAGGCAGAATGCAATGAAGCCAGGAGGCAACAACCATGGGCAACCTCGTGCCCAGTATGGAAAGGTGAACCACTTGGAAGCCGACACAGTCCAAGAGACTTCAGGAGTGGCACTAGGTACGTTTTCAGTCGAGTACCATTCCGCAAATGTCTTATTTGATACTGGAGCAACGCATTATTTTGTGACTGCATCATGGGTAGAATCACACAATATACCAGTAGCACCCATGTATCCACCTATGAGAGTTAGTTTAGTTGGTGGAAGGACCCAAACTGATATATTTTGCCCTAGTGCAAAGGTTCAAATAAGGGGGATAGAGTTCCCTGCCGATTTAATAGTTATGGGTAACCAGGATACAACTATAGATGTCATCCTAGGGATGAATTGGTTAACTAATTATCAAGTCAGCCTTAGTTGTGACAAGATAACAATGAAGTTAGTGTCCCTATCAGGAGAAGAAGTGTTAGTGGAATTGGTCTTGTCAGGACCGAGGAAAGGGAGTTGTCACCAAGTCACTGCTCATAGTGAGGATATTAAACCATCAGAGGCTATCAATGTAGTATCAGATTTCCCAGATGAGTTTCCCGAGGAGTTACCAGGTATGCCACCTGAAAGGAAGGTTGAATTTGCCATAGAGCTTATTCCAGGCACCACCCCTATTTCCAAGAGAGCCTATCGAGTGTCCGGACCAGAGTTGGTGGAACTCAAGAAGCAGATTGATGAGTTGTTAGAGAAAGGCTACATCAGACCAAGTACCTCACCTTGGGTAGCCCCAGTATTTTTTGTGGAGAAGAAGGATGGCACGAAGAGGATGTGCATCGATTACAGAGTTTTGAATGAGGTTACTGTCAAGAATAAGTACCCCCTGCCTCGAATTGAAGACTTATTTGATCAGTTAAGAGGAGCCAGTGTGTTCTCGAAGATAGATCTAAGGTCAGGCTACCATCAGCTCATAATCCGACCCTCAGACATACCAAAGACAGCCTTCATCACTAAGTATGGACTATATGAGTTCACGGTCATGTCATTCGGTTTGACGAATGCGCCAGCTTACTTCATGTACCTGATGAACAGTGTGTTCATGGACTACCTCGACAAGTTCATAGTAGTGTTCATTGATGACATTCTTATATATTCCCAGAATGAGCAAGAGCATGAGGAGCATTTGAAGAAAGTACTTCAGAGGCTACGGGATTGTCAGTTGTATGCCAAGCTTAGCAAGTGCGAGTTCTGGATCAGTGAAGTCCTATTCTTGGGTCACATTATAAACCGAGAAGGATTGGCTGTGGATCCGAAGAAAGTAATAGCTATCTTGGACTAGAAAGCACTAAAAGATGTCCGATGAATCAAGAGTTTCATCGGAATGGCCGGTTACTATCGGTGTTTCATTGAAGGTTTCTCCAAGATTGCCAGGCCAATGACAGTCTTGTTGGCAAAGAAGGTTGAGTTCAAGTGGACCCCAGCATGCCAGAAGTCGTTTGAGACATTGAAAGAGAAGTTGACAACGGCACCAGTACTAATTCTGCCAGATGTTCACAAGCCATTCTCAGTGTATTGTGATGCTTCGTATACCGGACTGGGATGTGTGTTGATGCAGGAAGGGAGAGTAGTGGCATACTCGTCCCGACAGTTGAAAGTTCATGAGAAGAACTATCCTACTGATGATTTGGAATTAGCAGTCGTGGTTCATGCATTGAAGACCTGGAGGCATTATCTTTATGGGCAAAAGTGTGATATCTACACGGACCACAAGAGCCTCAAGTACATATTCACTCAGTCAGAGTTAAACATGAGGCAGCGAAGATGGCTAGAGTTGATCAAAGATTATGAGCTGGAAATTCATTATCACCCAAGCAAAGCAAACATGGTTGCAGATGCTCTGAGTAGAAAGTGTCAAGTCAATATGTTGGCTGCTCACCCGATGCCGTATGAGCTAGCGAAGGAGTTCGACAGATTGAGTCTCGGATTTCTGAATAACACCCAAGGAGTGACAAATGAGCTAGATCCCACTCTAGAGCAAGATATCAGAAAAGGTTAGAAGGATGATGACAAGATCAACGAGATCCGGCAGCTGATCATAGATGGAAAAGGCAAGGATTTCAGTGAAGATGCAGAAGGAGTGGTATGGTTCAAGGACAGATTGTGTGTTCCCGATATCAAATCGATCCGGGAACTGATTCTCAAGGAAGCTCATGAGACATCATACTCTATACACCCTGGTATTGAAAAGATGTACCAAGACCTGAAGAAAAGATTCTGGTGGTACGGTATGAAAAGAGAAATAGCAGAGTATGTGGATGTATGTGACAGTTGTCAGAGGATTAAAGCAGAAGATCAGAGACTTGCAGGTTTGTTGCAACCATTGCAGATCCCTCAATGGAAATGGGATGAGATTGGAATGGACTTTATAGTCGGTTTGCCCCGCACTCGTACTGGTTATGACTCCATCTGGGTAGTAGTGGACCGTTTGACAAAGGCGGCCCATTTCATACCAGTCAAGACCACCTACAATAGTGCGGTGTTGGCCGAATTATACATGGCTCGGATTGTGTGCTTGCATGGCGTTCCGAAGAAGATAGTATCAGATAGAGGCACCCAGTTCACCTCTTATTTTTTGCAGCAGTTGCATGAAGCTTTGGGCACACACTTGAATTTTAGCTCAGCTTATCACCCACAAACAGATGGTCAAACAGAGAGAACCAATCAGATTCTGGAGGATATGTTGAGGGCTTGTGCTTTGCAAGATAAGATAGGTTGGGACAAGAGATTACCATATGCAGAATTCTCTTACAACAACAGCTATCAGGCCAGTTTGAAGATGTCACCATTCGAAGCACTCTATGGGAGGAATTGCAGAACTCCATTGCATTGGGATCAACCTGGTGAAAGACAGGTTTTCGGTCCAGACATTTTGCTTGAAGCCAAAGAGAACATCAGAATGGTCCGAGAGAATCTAAAGGCAGGGCAGTCCAGACAGCGAAGCTATGCTGACACTCGAAGAAGAGAACTCAGTTTTGAAGTGGGAGATTATGTTTACTTAAAGGTGTCACCTATCAGAGGAACCAAAAGGTTTGGAGTCAAAGGCAAACTAGCACCTCGTTATATTGGGCCGTATCAGATTCAAGCAAGACGTGGAGAAGTGGCTTATCAACTCAGCTTACCGGAGAATTTGTTAGTTGTGCACGATGTGTTCCATGTGTCTCAGTTGAAGAAATGCTTGAG
This sequence comes from Zea mays, assembly GCF_902167145.1. Classification (NCBI taxonomy): domain Eukaryota; kingdom Viridiplantae; phylum Streptophyta; class Magnoliopsida; order Poales; family Poaceae; genus Zea; species Zea mays. The sequence goes on from NC_050096.1 coordinate 159,556,597, forward strand.
AGTGCCAGAGGAACAGTTGCCAGCAGAGGATCTTGAAGTTCAAGAGGATCTGACGTATATTGAGAAGCCAACTCAAATTCTGGAGACAGCAGATCGAGTCACCCGGAGGAACACCATCAGGATGTGCAAAGTCAAGTGGGGTCACCACTCAGAAGAAGAAGCAACCTGGGAAAGAGAAGATGATTTGAAAGCCAAGTACCCTGAGCTCTTTTCTAGCCAGCCCTGAATCTCGAGGGCGAGATTCTTTTAAGGGGGATAGGTCTGTAACACCCTGATTTTGGGGGTATAAAATTTCTTTCTAATTATCACCCAAAATCATGTGTTACTCTTCCTTTTCTCACTCTAGGCTTTCACTCTCTCTAGATTCTTTCTCTCTTTTTCCTTGTTGATTAGAAATAGCCTAAACTAGTGGAGGTTAAATAATTATTTTTGCCAAAACCTTATGAGTCATGACATGTTGCATCATGCTGAGCTTAAAATATTCTTTGAAGTGTTGCACAAGTTTGAATTTATTTGAATTTGAAAACTAGTTTGAATTTGGATTTGAAAACCCTATAGAAAAAGAAATAGAAAAGGAATTAGAAAATCTAGAGAAAAAGAAAAGGAGAAAGTAGCCTAGCCGACCCATTAAGCCCAGCCCGCGTGCACCCGCGCCCGCGTGCCCTCTTTGCCTGACAGGCGAGCCCCACCTGTCGGCGCAAACCCGAGCGCCCACTCTCCCTCGCTCTCTCGCTGCCCAGTGGGACCAACCTGTCGACGCTAGTTACTTCACCCGCTCGCTCTCCCTCTCTCTCTCGGTTTCGCGGGCCCGGTTCGCCAGCCGTCGAGCCGTTGCCCCGCACGTCCCCTTTTCTCTCTTTGCGTCGTGGGCCTGTCTTGTCAGTTCCGCCTTCCTCGCGCCCGCCGTGGACCAGCGCATGCGCACTCGCGCACGTCGCCGGGTTTCTCGGCCACGACGCCCGCCCACACGCCCAGCTCCCTTTTAAGAGCCCCGCCAGTGCCCCACGCACACCCCTCACCTCATTTCGCGTAGCTTCACCCTCTCTCGCGCTCTGCCCTCGCCGCCAGCCGCCGTCGGAGATTCGCGTCCGCGTTCCCGGCCATCCAGCTCGCCGGAGACTGCTTCAAGCCTCCCCGAGCTCCGCCCTGAGGTGAGACACCCGTCCCCGTGCCCAATTTCCTTTATTGTGCCCTGTGTTCGTCCAATTTTGCCTTCGCCGGTGCTCGACCGCGGCGGTCCGCCGTGCTCGCGTGGTGGCCGGCCGATTTAGCTAGGTATAGTTCACTAGAGTAGTTCCCTGTGTCACCCCTGTCTCTGCTAAAGCTAGCCCAGGCCTTAGCGTGCCTTAAGTCCCCTCCCCAGGGCCGGAATCGCTCACCGGAGTTTTTCCGGCCCGCCCGAGTCCTTCTCACCGCCGCCCTCCCCTCTCTACTCGTGGATTCGTGGCCCCTTCCCCGCCATTGAGTTCGCCATGGCACCCTCTCCCTCTCTGCCCAACTCCGACAACCTCGGAGCCACCCTAGCTCGCGCCTGCCTCAACACCGGCGACTTCACCGCCACAGAGAGGAGCGGCGCCGCCCGCAGCTGTTTGTTTCCCTGGTCTGATCCCCTATGTCTGATTCAGATCGAACGGCCCGGACCGCGGGATACTGCTTCGCGCACGCGCGCCTGACGCCCTGGCCCGCCTGTCAGCACTACCCGCAGCCGCTCATCCGCCTTGGTATTGATCGAACGGCTCGGACCCGTTCGGACCCGTTCGGGCCCCCTCGGGCTCCCTCGGACCCCTCCCCGTCCGATCTTGATCGAACCATTCGGACCCCCTCGGACCCCTGTAGCCGGCCGTTTCCCCCTCTAGCGTTGGGCTCGCTCGGTCAGCACGCTCTCCCCTCTATCGCTGACATTCCCTGTCCCGCCTGTCAGCGCTCGCCCGCTCGCCCGCGCGCCCTCGGCCGCAGATCTAATCTCGGCTGTCGGTTTCTGATCCAACGGTTAGATTCACCCGATACCCCTTCGCGTGGCTGTTTTGCTTAAGAAACCCCCTGGTTTTAGGAAATCAACCCGTCGTCCTCTGTTTTAGCGCATAGGTCCCTGGTTTGTTTTAATTAGACCCCTGGACTTTTATTTAATCACAGAATTAGCCCTAGTTTCATATTTTGAATTCCCAAACTTGTTTATTTCATAACTTTTGCATATGAACTCCAAATTTAGTGATTCAAATTGCAAAATGTTCATAGAATTATTCTCTGTTTAAATAAATAGGTTCACATATTGTCTGCACACTCCAATTTTTAGGATTGAATATGAACTAATGTAGATGTATTTTTATTTATTTAATAAAATAAATAAAAGGAGAACCTAAGAGATTTAAACATGTTTAAGCTTGTGAGATTAATAATATGTATTACATGAGTTCATCTCTGTTTTAAATGATAGGTCACAATAAAATAAATTGATCTATGATTGTGTACTTGTAAATAACACCTAGGGAAATAATAATCTATTTTCAAATAAAGTTAATGTATGCCATAGTTTATGTTATACATTGAATTCATTATACCTTATGTAGTGTTGTGTATTTTTAAGAAGTGTTCCAATGTTTGTACATGTTTGGTGTGATGTTCATTTGTACTTTCCAAATGTATTGAATGCATGCTCGCTTTATTTAGACAACGAGCAGTCCGAGTTTCCTGAGTGTGTTGCTGGAGACCTCCCTGAGCAACAACCTAGTGAAGGCAAGTGTCCTCTGACCCATTATGTCCGACATACTTTATCATTCACTATCCCGCATTACTTTATGAAACCTAAGGATTGACTAGTATGTATTCACTTATCCTTGTTTACCTTTTTGGGTTATCATGGTTAGCATGTTGCTATTGCCTTAACTTAATCAATGAACATGATGTGAACATTATGATACGATACTATTATCCTGATTATGTGGATGATCTTGTGATACCTTAGGGGACTCAGGCCTTTTTCCTGAGTATCTCTCCGTAAGGACCTGTTCGTGGAGTGACCACCCGGGATAACAGTACAACCATGAGGGTGGAATGGGACGCCCTTAGCTGATTAATTAGATGAACTTAGGGGTGTAGTTGGCTTTGCTGGATGGCCGTCAATGGGGGTCGGGGCGTACTGCTCGCTCTGCCAAGGTTGGGGTGTATTGGTTCTTTCGATTTGGTTTTGTTAGTCACCCACCTTGGGAGGTGTACTGCGTTTGTACTACTGGCGAAACCTAACGAGCAGCTATGCACCAGGGGAGTCTTTGTAAAGGCTACGTAGTGTATCCCTGGCCATTCACCTTGGTAGTGAAGATCGGGTATGTACAACCTAGGCTAGAAAGGGATCACGACTTGTGGGTAAAGTGTACAACGTCTGCAGAGTGTTAAAAACTGGTATATCAGCCGAGCTCACGGTTAAGAGCAGCCTTGGGATCCTCTTTTATTAGAAGAACTTTGGGTAATCTTATTATGATGGTTAATAATGATGTTATAAGATCTGATCTATGGTATTTCCTCTTTTGAGGAGGTACTTCTGGGTAATAACTGGGTTTATTACTAAAACTTGGCTCTACTAATAATAATAAATATTTGACCAACTAAAAGCAACTGCTTGACCTCAACTCCATATATAGCTAGTCCAGTTTAGCTAAACGCGACATTTGCTGAGTACGTTGATGTGTACTCACCCTTGCTTTACACACCACCCCCACCGTAGGTTGTCCCAGTGTACTCAATGCTCAGGAGGTGATGTTGGCAACATGGAGGAATTCGAGGAGTTCTAGGACTATGACGAGTTCTAGTTCTTTCTTAGTGGCAAACCCCCAGTCAGCTGCCTGTGTAGGCTTAGCATCTACATTTCTTATTTCCGCACTTTGATAATTATGTTGAACAATGGTTATGTAATAGACTATGTGGATGTCTTGGACATCTTGATGTAATAAAGTATCTTTCCGCTATTTATTTCGAGCATTGTGTGATGATGTCCAATTATGTAATCGCTGTGTATGTGAGTTTCTGATCCTGGCACGTACATGGTTCGCATTCGGTTTGCCTTCCAAAACCGGGTGTGACACTTCTGTGCCGCATCAAACATGTCGTAGAACGCCTTTGTAGTCGGCTCTAGCTCGTCATATGTACATCCTCTAGCGTACTGTGCCTCGTGATAGTCGTTCAACATATCCGTTACCCCCGCCTCAGCATCATAATGTTCGACACATTGTCTCATCACCTCCTCTCTCGTACGATGCGCTTCAGCATGAAAGATCCACCGAGTATAGCCCAACGTAAATCCATTCTTCCAAATATGTTCTACCATGGACTTCATTTATTTTCTTTTCTGGTTGGTACATTTGTTGCACGGGCATGGGACTAGGCTCGCTCCTTTAGCAACTTCACCATATGCCCTTTCCATGAAATCATCGATCTTTCTAATCCATTCAGGGGTGACATCATTCCTTCCTACATGGCCCGTGTACATCCTCTCACGGTCCTCCATCCTCTAATAGAAGCCTATCAATAGAAAATTTCGGCAGCACCTCCCCTGCACGGGGAGGTTTCGAAATCCTGCAAATAAAAGTATCAGCACGATGGCTGACATCCATGCATAATTCAATGACACGATGGCCTACAATCACATCTACATATATTCAATCCATGAGAGATAGCACAACAAAACTAGATAACCGCATGCAAACTACATTTATATTGTATATACTACATGGAAACTACATTTATATGAAAACTACATTTACATGATTTACATGTTTCAGTCACAAATTCTCAACGAGACTATAGCCTAACATACTATCATCTAATCAATAATAAATACAAAGTGACACATAATAAATACAAAGCTAGATCATGGACAATTCAAACCTAGATAGTGGAGATCGTCGGGGGGTTGGGGAACTTACGAGGCATCGCGGCGGTGGTCGGGGCTGGGGACGGGCGTGGGCGCCGGCGGTGGTGCGCCGGGTGCGGGTCGCGTGGGGGCGGTGATGGGGGCGGAGGTTGGGCCGGGCGGGTGGTGGTGGCGTGGGGCGGGGCAGTGACGGCGGTAGCAGTGGTGGCACGCGGGGAGAGCGACGACGGTGTGTGGCGGCAGTGAATGAAATGAATGGGTCACGGCCGCGCGAATATGTTAAGTTCATCTTCTTTGGAGAGTGCCCGCGATCTGGCAATCGGCAAAGATATTTTTTTATTAAAAAATACACTTTGTCGAGTATCCTGGATCTGACACTCGGCAAAGACTTCTTTGTCAAGTGCCGACTGACAAGCACTCGGCAAAGAATGTATTTAGGGTTTTCAAAATATACTTTGTCGAGTGTCCCACGTCTGACACTCGGCACAACATGCTTTGCCGAGTGCCATTCTTGGACACTCGGCAAAGTATATTTTAATTTTTTTATTTTCCTTACCAAACTTTTTGTGGTATGTTGCTACACTATGTAGACCTACATGTACCATTTTAGCATAATTATAAAATTGTTTGCTATAACTATTAGATTTTGTTCTTTTAATTGAATTTTCTCGGAAAATTCAGATTTGAACTGCAAGTCACTCGAAACATGGAAAGTCGTGCATGCTAAAATGATATCCATGGTAGATAACACAAGTTACGACCGATTTTAGGAATAGACCAGAATCTTCGAGTACCATGCTCACTAAACATGACCGTGAACTTGCCATCCAGTCATCCTGCTGAAGCTTCCTCCAGCATTCTTGAGCCCCTCGGGCATCTGAAGATAGCAATAAGTTCTATTATGGGTTATTAAGCTTGTTTTAGGCTCATCTTCTTTCTTCATCCAAATCTGATGATAGTTTGAGTAATAGTCCAGTAGGCTCATAAGCTCTGAAGTGGCTGCCACATCTATGAGGGAGTCTATTCTTGGCAAGGGAAATTTATCCTTTGGACACGCCTTATTGGATCTGTGAAATCGATGCACATTCTCCACTTTCCATTGGCCTTCTTTACCATCACAATGTTGTCTAGCCATTCTGGGTATGTCACCTCTCTGATCACTCTAGCACTGAGGAGTCTTTTAATTTTGTTTCTTGCACCTTCGGCTTTGTCATCTGACATCTTCCGAAGCTTCTGCTTCCTCGGTCTGACGGTTGGGTCTACATTGAGAGAGTGCTCGATGACATCTCTGTTGACACCACAAAGATCGTTGGCTGACCAAGAAAATACATCCTTGTTATTGAACAAGAACTTTAACAAAGCCTCTTCTTGTTCCTTAGACAATTGGGATCCAAACAACACTTTCTGTTCAGCTATGTCTTCGCACAAAAGCATAAACTTTGGTTGAACCGCCGAAGCAGCCTTATCTCTTATGTACTTATGCTGCTGGTGAGCTTCAGCTTCGTCTATATTGTGAATGGCCCTAGAATCCGTCCAATTCCCTTCGGCCCTTCTAGCAGCCTCTTGGCATCCATGCACAGCAATAGGGCCCTGATCTGATTGTATCTTCATACACAAATATGTTGGATGAAGTATTGCTTCGAAAGCATTCAATGTCCCTCGCCCAATGATTGCATTGTAAGGATAATCCAGTCTACAATGTCAAATACAACTTGCTCCGTTCTAGTGTTGTGCACATAGACAAAGGTGATTGGCATTATTATTTTTCCAGGTGCCACTATCTGTTTTCCTCCAAAGCCACACAGGGGTTGGGTTGCATCATGTATTTTGTCATCTTGTTCTTGCATCTGTCTGACGGCTTTTACAAAGATAATGTCTGCTGCACTACCCGTGTCTACAAGGACACATGATATGACCATGGCATCATTATGAGGGTAATCCTTAAACTGAAGGTCTTCTTGAGAAAATATAATCGGCACATGGGACCATTTGGACTTGATGAAGGGTCCTTGTACTCCAACATGTTGTACTCTTCTCTGTGCTTCCTTCTTTTTATTCTTATTGGTTGGTTCGGAGCTTGAACCACCTATGATTTGGAGCACTAGCTTCGTGGTCGAAGATGACGCAGCTTGATCACCTTGCGAAGCCATTGTCGTGGTTGTGAAAGTGAGTTCACCAGAGTTGGGCGTCGCTGTTGGTCACTTATTTTTTATTGCTGTGAACCATAAAACAAGGCAACACGATTGTTAAACGTTAAGGACCTTCGTCCTTCGAAGCATTATCTCCCTTTGGGTATAATGAATCTTGGACGAAGGTCATGAAGAACACAACTTCATCATTCGCAAAAATGAAAATATAGTTACAGATGTAACTATATTTTATTCATTCATTTCGTATCAATTACTTAAACAATATTAAGATCCATACCATATGTTAACAAAATGATGTATAATGTACATTACATTGATACCTTCGGCTTGCTCAAAGGAGAAAATGAGAATGCAATCTCAATTCTGGCGTGAACAGTACAGGGGTACTGTTCACCTATTTATAGGCACGAGACGCAGCCCAGATAAATACATTTATGACAATTACATATACACATAATCCTAATACAAAACATCAGGGATTAACTAGTCTTTTCCTCTTCGGCTCAACATCATGTTTGACCTTCGTAACCACCTTAAGCCGAAGATGTCATCCTTCGGCGCTTTTCGCATGCTTGTTGTAGCTTCGGCATTCAATCTTGTTGCTTATAGAAAATTTCTCCATCTTAAGAACCTTCGGCATAGAAGGAGACCCCAACAATTAGGTCACTACTTTAACTGAAGCGGTACACAACTGTGGCCACCGTATTTCATATCTACGCTTCAAATTATATAAGATTTGAAGTGTGTTTCCTCCCTTAGATCAAAACTCTACGGTCCAGATTCTGATTGCGCGAAAGGGTATGCACACCCTAATCTGGGCCATCCGTGAGCCGATCCACAGCTCTAGACCCGTCTCCTTCCCTCCGTCGAGACCAAGCATGGCGGCTGATGTTGTTGCGGCCGTGCGCCTCACCGGAGGTGGCTGCTTGGTGATTCATGCCCCAATCCTAACTCCCGTCTAGCGCAGAGTGTACAGGAGATCAAGGCAAACTAAGTGGGGCAACTCTTACCTTGGATTGTTGCTCGGGTTGTGGTGGCCACGGCGGGACTCTGGCTCGACGGAAAACTCTACGCCGACGAGAAATCCCAAGATCGCTGTTGGGGACTTGTTCTCAAATGCTATGAGTCAAGAACAAGGCAACATAAAATGTTAAATATCAAAGCCCTTCGTCCTTCGGATCATTATTTCCCTTCGGGTATAATGAATCTAGGACGAAGGTCATGAAGGACATACCTTCACGATCATGATAAAAGATGGAGAACATTCATACAAAGTATAGAAAGTAACATAATTTTTGTAAACATTATTATTAATCTATTTCCATTTATATTACTTGTGTAAACAATAGTAAATTACAAATGTACCTTCGGCTTGAAGGAATGAGAATACAGGCGTGACGCAAAAGTGAATGCCAAATCAGCGTGAACAGTACGGGAATACTGTTCACCTATTTATAGGCATGGGTCGCAGCCCATACAAAATTACATTAATGCCCTTTACATTTATCAATAACTCTATAGTAATTCTTCGAGGTTTACTTTGGCTTTTCATCTTTAAGTCGGTTTCCCTTTCCCGCCGTTATGCCGAAGCTCTTCTGCACATAGCTTCGTGATCGTCTTATCCTTCGTCGTGATCGCCGTCCCAGTCAAGCTTCGTCTTAACCATGCTCTTGTATACTCGCAATCTGACTTCGAAGGTACCTGTTCACATATTTCTCTTGGAAAACATAGTTAAATTACGTTTTTGAGGACCTTCGGAAGCCGAAGGCCCCCAACAGTAGCCCCTCACAATATTAATTTGTTGTAAAGATAAGTTTATATTGCGATATGGACGAAGTCTATGGGTCGAAGGTCCGAAAAAACACCTTCCTTTTGCTAGAATAGCAACAGTCATTGACAAGCGGGACCCTCCAGTTTTCGACATACTGGGTGTATAAATAAGGGCTCACCACAAGTTATTTGGCACGCTCTCTTGCCATCTGTTTTACCTGCTCAAATAGCTTTCTGCCCACAAATATTTGACTGCCTCCCTAGTTTTAAGCTTCGGAGCCGAGAGGCAGGATTTCCGAAGGGATGTCTCAGGAAAAGAAAGTTGCTGCCGGAGTGAAGCTGAGCTTTTCTGAGGAGAAAAATCTGGGCTTCATTGAATCAATAGCAAAAACAAATACAGAGAAAATTACTAGGGAGATTTTGGAAGGCTTATCTGAAGATACTGGTGAAAGTGATAGTTATGATGCAGACAGCGGGGGTGAGGATTCCGAAGATCGACCATGGCGACCAAGCCATTCAGTCTTCGGAAAATCAACTATTGGGAAAAGTTACCTTGAAAACATGAGGGGAAGATATTTTCGAGATATGTCCATCGTGAGGGCAGATGACGGAGAGAGGATTGTGCCGACTCCCGAAGATAATGAAGTCGTGATCTTCCGAAGCTTTTTTAAAGCTGGGCTACGATTCCCTATAAGCAGGTTTGTGGTAGAAGTTCTGAAAATATATCAGGTTTACCTTCATCAACTTACCCCTGAAGCAATAATAAGAATGGGAGTCTTCGTCTGGGCCGTGAAGAGCCAGGGCCTAGAGCCAAGTGCGAAAAGCTTTTGCAATATACATGAGTTATTATATGAGACGAAGCCCTGGGGTAAAGAGCAATATCATAACAACTTTGGTTGTTACAGCTTCGGTGCTCGCTCTGGATCAAGTTGTCCTGTGCCAACCTTTCGGAAGAGATGGCTCGAGGAATGGATGAAGGAATGGTTCTATGTAAAAAATGATTTGAAGGTTCGAGAAGATATTAAGGATATCATCATGTGCCCTATCTGGCAGCGCTTCGGACTCCGGAAACCGAAGGTAGAAATGGATGAAGTAGCCAAAGAATGCCAACGGGCCTTCGGCGTAGTCTGCTCTTTTATTGGGACAAGGGATTTAATACAAGAACACATTGCCTTCAGAGTGTGGCCACTTGCAGATAACTGGGAAATGCCGAAAGAAACTGTTAAAGAAACTGACGAAGGTGGGCTAGTCAGGCTGAAGTATGCATTCAAGTACGGAGACAAGTTCGTTGAACCAGATGATGATTGGTTAAAGAGCATTGAGACTGTAAGTGATGAATTGCTTGGGGTATATTCGAAGGCCGAAGACACTGCATTGTCAGCGGCCTTCGGAGGCCGAAAAAAGAAAAGACTCAACCAAGTATTTGATGCAATTGGTTTTGTCTACCCCGACTACCGCTATCCAGCGCAGGGGAAAAAAAAAGAAAAGGCACAACTTCTGCGAAAGAAACTGCTTCAGCCGCTCCTAGCGAGCTAGCGCCGAAGAGAAAAAGGGTAAAGGTCCTCACACACCGGCCACGCTATATTGAACCAGCCACGGTGCCTGAGTTCGCCGGTGAGACCTCTTCGGCCACCGAAGCTAAAGAACCAACCCTGCTGCCAGAAATCAAAGAGTTGGTCGAAGTACCAGTAACAGAAAAGATGGAAGAACCAAAGACTGAAGAAGCAAAAACATCAGCTGAGGGAGTAAAAATATCAGAAATTTTAAGTCCTTCAGGAGAAATTGAAGTAGCAAAAATTAAAAAGGGGCCAACAGTGACCCCGAAAAGAAAAAGAATGGTTAATGTGTTAGATGTTTTGGAGACAATTAAATCTTCAAGCATAACTCCAAAGAAGACTGCTGAAACTTCTGAAGCGTCTGCTGAAGCATCTGTTGCTGAAGCTTCGAAGCAACAGACTGGAACTGAAGCCGGGCCTTCAGAGCCAACCAAGGTAAAACCTTTGGAAATAGAAGAAACGAAAATTGCAAAGGCAACCGAAAAAATGAAAATGTCAGAGCCAATTTTGGTTGAAGAAATTGATACTGCTGCCCCCGAAGCACCTTCCAAAATATACGATTATATTGTGCGACACGCTTCAGGGAAAAAATTATCCGAAGAAGAAGTTTTTGAAGCTAATCACTATGCCAAAAGACTTGAAATATTCGAAGGGGACACTAGTGTTCAATGGGACAAACGAAGATGACTTCCTATACTGCCTCCAAGACAACAAAGAATTATCCGTCTGTCGGGAGATGGCTAGAAGTATGGGGTTTCCGAAGCTTGAAGCTGGACTCTGTGCTATGACGAAGGACGATCTTGCAGATAGTCTTGCATATAATAGCCTGAAGGTATGAGAACTGCGTGTTTGGAAATTTTATAATTTGCAAATCATTCTTTTATTCTTATACCAACTCTTTTACATATAGGGTTTAATACTAAGCAACGCGTTGAGAGTGCAAAAGAATGCCGAAGACGAGAGCTATGATATTGCTTTCAACAACCTACGATCAGAGGTTATTAAGCTGAGAAACGAAGCTCTGGAAAAAGATAAAATTCTGCTTACATTGGTGGACAAGATAAAAGAGGACGAAGCTGCCTCAAAGGTCCAGGCTGAAGCCCAAAAACGCAAAATTAAAGATCTTCAGAAACAGCTAGCTAGAGCTAAAGAAGAACGCATACTTGAAGAGACAAAACGAGAGCTTAGTGATCAATGGGCCAATCATTTAGAAATAAATGTTAAAGAGCTTCGTGCATCCCAGAGAAGATGCTATGTTAAATCCATAGAGTGTGTTAAGAAGATAAAATCCAGCTTTGCCAACGTTGGCGCATTCTCTAGTGAAGAGAATTTCTCAAGGGGCAATCCTGAAGGTCCGATTGAATGGATCAGTCACGAAGCTGAGGCCTTCGAGGAAATCCTGAATAGCCGCGGAGACATATGTGCTTTTTCGGGTGCTAGAGGAATTGCTACTGTTTTGGAGAGGAAAGGTTGCGAGCATGTAAAATCTTTAGCGCAGTCCGAAGCTACTTTGTCCTTGGAAGACATTAAAGACCCCTCAGCCGAAGCAAGCATGGTCGGCGGAAAATTTTTCACCGATATTTGGGACAACGGCGGACGAGAAATGGCTCAAGAAATTATTCAAAAGAGCGAAAAAAGGCATCCACGATGCTAGAAAAATAGCAGAGGCTGCTGAGAAAAGTACAGAGCCCGAAGGGCAAATAGGTACTAATTAGTGATAACTGGCTCTTCGCTGTAATCTTTTGATTTTGAACTTGTTCACGGCTTGTAATAATATATCCGTACCTTTTCTTTTCTCAGAACCTGCTGAGCTAGCTCCAAGCCCTCAGACAAAGGGGGATGACGAAATTAGACAAATGGCAGAAGCCATCATGGATAGAGTTGTTGATCAACTTTTAAATGAAGCTGCAGAAGTAGTCTTAAAAGAAGATTAAATGCTACTGTAAAAACATTTAGTTTGTAATGTTTGTCAAAAATCGTGTAACATTGTGTAACATATTAGCTGTTTATAATTCCATTTTTGACGATGCATGAAACATCATACACATACCATTTTTGAGCCTTCGGCGAAAAAACACCTTCCCTTCTTTTCATGCTTCGTAAAAATCAATAATCAATCCTTGTAAAATCAATAACCAATAGATCCTTTCATTTCAGTAATTGACGAAGGTATAACTCTTCAGCGGCTATTTCTTGTGCCTTGTCAGTAATTCTTTAAAACAATCTTCGACCATCAATGTCAAAACCCTCTCTTCTTGCATTGTTGATGCACTATGATGTATGATGTTATGCTATGCGAATGATGTAATGATGTAATGTTGTGCAAAATGATATTTTCCGAAGATTGATGAAATCAGCGTTTATTTTTCGCTGTAAGCCTCCCTTAGGAGCTTCTTCGCCTTTTACTTCAGCGGAATCAGCGTTTATTTTTCGCTGTAAGCCTCCCTTAGGAGCTTCTTCGCCTTTTACTTTCAGCGGAATCAGCGTTTATTTTTCGCTGTAAGCTTCCCTTAGGAGCTTCTTCGCCTTTTACTTTCAGCGGAATCAGCGCTTATTTTTCACTGTAGGCTCAGAAAACTTACACTGCGCTCCCTTAGGAACGGCTTTTTGTTGCTTCGAATAAATTGTACTTTGTTCCTTAGAACAAGTTTTTGATAACTTTGAAAATCCTCCTTGCCAACATAAATTCTCATGCTTCAGCAGCTTAGGCCTATGGAGAAGATATATTTTTATTACAGAAAAAAGCGAAACTATTACAAAAAATTGAAAGGCGATAAAAGACATTAAAACTACCCTTAATTGTTCCTTATTAAAAAGAAAGTAATAGTGAATATGAAAATGCGAAAGAGCTGCTGCTGAGGTAGGATATTTGTCAGTAAATGTGCTTCGACTCTGGCACAGTGCTATTGACTGTGCGAGCTTCGGACTCCTCTCTGAAGTCCCGCTGAAGGTTAATGCGCTGACTCCCTTCTGGCTGCTGACCTCTTTGTGTTGGTGGTGGCGGTGGAGGCTGCTGCCAAGATGCTTGAGGTTGGCTTGCCGAAGCAACAGAAGCTGCAGGGTGGTTGCCTACATATTCTTGAATATAAGGCGAATGATACAAAGCAGTATGCATGACCTGCTTCGGCTGACTTTGTTGCGCTGCTGCTTCTGCTATCTCCTTCTGCTTCTGGATGGTAACGTGGCACATCCTGGTGGTATGGCCCTTGTCTTCACCACAGAATAGGCAGTAAATTTTTCTTTGCTGATCTCCAAACCTTCCCCCGAAGCCCCTGGCGCCTCTGCCCCTTGGCGCTGACGGCCGAAAAGAACTTTGCTGCTGCCCCGAAGCTTGTGAAGAGTATTGTAGCCTTTGCTGCTGGCTCCCTCGATCATCACTTTGAGTAGAGTTATGAATTGACCTAACGTGCCTCGGGTGAAATCTTCCTCCGAAGCCCCTGGTCATTTCAGAGAACCTGAATGCTTCCTCCCTTCTTTGGCGGAAGTCATTGTCAGCTCGAATATACTCGTCCATCTTCTGGAGCAGCTTCTCCAAAGTTTGTGGTGGCTTCCTGGCAAAGTATTACGCTGAAGGTCCCGGCCGAAGCCCCTTAATCATGGCCTCAATGACAATTTCATTGGGCACTGTTGGCGTCTGTGCCCTCAGACGCAGAAACCTTCGGACATACGCCTGAAGGTATTCTTCGTGGTCCTGGGTACACTGGAATAGAGCCTGAGCGGTGACTGGCTTTGTCTGAAATCCTTGGAAGCTAGTTATCAACATATCCTTCATCTTTTGCCATGAGGTGATTGTCCCTGGCCGAAGAGAAGACTACCAAGTCTGAGCGACACTCTTGACGGCCATGACAAAAGACTTTGCCATGACTGCCGTATTGCCACCATACGAAGATATGGTTGCCTCATAGCTCATCAAGAATTGCTTCGAGTCTGAATGACCGTCATACATGGGGAGCTGAGGTGGCTTGTAAGACTGGGGCCATGGTGTAGCCTATAATTCTGTTGACAAAGGAGAAGCATCATCAAAAGCAAAATTTCCATGATGGAAATCTTCATACCAGTCTTCCTCATTGTAGAAACCCTCCTGATGGAGCTCTCTGCGCTGAGGCCTTCGGCTCTGGTCATCTTGAACAAGATGACGAACCTCTTCCGACGCTTCATCTATCTGCCTCTGAAGGTCAGCTAGACGAGCCATCTTCTCCTTCTTCCGTTGAACCTGTTGCTGAAGCATTTCCAGGTTTTGGATTTCCTGGTCCAAGTCGTCCTCCGGAGGCGTTGGACTAGTAGCCTTCCTCTTTTGACTTCGGGCCTCCCTGAGAGAAAGGACGTCCTGATTGGGATCCAGCGGCTGTAGAGTACCAGCCCCTGTCGCTGAAGCTTTTTTCGGCGGCATGACGAAGGTGATGCTTGCCGAAGGTGTTCAAGGCTCAAAAAATGGAAGTGAGTTCACCGGAGGTGGGCGCCAATGTTGGGGACTTGTTCTCAAATGCTATGAGTCAAGAACAAGGCAACATAAAATGTTAAATATCAAAGCCCTTCGTCCTTCGGATCATTATTTCCCTTCGGGTATAATGAATCTAGTACGAAGGTCATGAAGGACATACCTTCACGATCATGATAAAAGATGGAGAACATTCATACAAAGTACAGAAAGTAACATAATTTTTGTAAACATTATTATTAATCTATTTCCATTTATATTACTTGTGTAAACAATAGTAAATTACAAATGTACCTTCGGCTTGAAGGAATGAGAATACAGGCGTGACGCAAAAGTGAATGCCAAATCAGCGTGAACGGTACGGGAATACTGTTCACCTATTTATAGGCACGGGTCGCAGCCCATACAAAATTACATTAATGCCCTTTACATTTATCAATAACTCTATAGTAATTCTTCGAGGTTTACTTTGGCTTTTCATCTTTAAGTCGGTTTCCCTTTTCCGCCGTTATGCTGAAGCTCTTCTGCACATAGCTTCGTGATCGTCTTATCCTTCGTCGTGATCGCCGTCCCAGTCAAGCTTCGTCTTAACCATGCTCTTGTATACTCGCAATCTGACTTCGAAGGTACATGTTCACATATTTCTCTTGGAAAACATAGTCAAATTACGTTTTTGAGGACCTTCGGAAGCCGAAGGCCCCCAACAATCGCCATGGGTCCTTTGTTCCTTCTGTCCTTGCGAACACTCCCGCCGCACCCCGATGTGAACCCCCACTCTTTGATATCGGTCGGCGACGACCGGGGGAGAAGATTCGCCGAAGGGCTCGTAGTTCTCTTCCCTCCTCTCCTCTCAGCGGCGGTGGCACAATCTCTGGGCTACGGCTCTTCGCGTCAGTTGTTGAGCCAACAGCCCAGGTCCGGCCACCTCGCGGCGGACGGTTACGTGGGGTGGAAGAGAAACAGGGTGGCATGCTCGTGGATTAAGCAGACAGGGTGGGCCTGTCTATCGGCCCGGTGCGGCGCCAAGTTGGGTCGAGCACAGGGAGAACGTGCATGGGCCGACCAGGCGCTTTCAGCCCAGGCGCAGGTAAGGTCCTTCCTCTTTTTTATTTTATAATTTATGTTTTGTTTTCTTTCTCAATTTCAAAATTCAGTATTTGGATTCAAATTTGTTTGAGAGTTCCACACACAGATGAAATGCACAAATAAAGTACCAGCATGAATAGATATAATTATTTATTTATATCTTTTTATTTATAGTATATATTCCTTTCCTTCTCTTCTTTTATTTCCCATTTTCAAATTCTAATTTTCAAAATTAATCTTTTCTTGCAAATTTAAATACATATGTAAAAATACAAGAACCTCAGCATGAGATACATATTTCGGTATTTTTTTGTCATTTGACTAATTTATTTCCATTAATTGAACATGCAAAAAGATAAAGAAACCAAATAATTTCCAAAGGTTTCCTAATTCCTAAAACCCTAACATATATATATATTATTTTTCTCTTATACAAAATTTTGGGCTTTACACCTTGCAAAGAACTGAACTATTGGGTAGTATTGCTATTGCTCTATCTAGTTTTGGGATTAATGTTACATTTGAATTATGATCATGTTCCAATTAGGCCATTGTTTTAATTGTTGTTCATGAGAAGATCATTGTGTTAATTGGAACATGGAGCTTAACTTGAGATAACAATGCTACCACAAGGGTGGAATGGGACGCCCTTGGCCAAGTAATTAGGAAAGCTAGGGAGAGATTACCTTACCCGAAAGGGGCAAGCGGGGATGCGTCGCTGTAGAGTATAGGGAGGTCCTCGGGTCGAACTACTGCGATGGCTTTTCGGACAAGGGATTCCTATGCTTCCTTCTTCCTCAATCCATAGCGGGTTTTCTCGAACTAGTGGAACTTTAGAAAGGCCTCACAGTGGATCCCTAGTCATTCACCTTGAAAGTGTCTAAGGGTCTAGCTAACCCTGGCTAATCGGGAAACACGTCTTGTGGGTAAAGCTTTGCAACCTCTGCAGACTATAAAACTGATATATCAGCCGTGTTCACGGTCAAGAGCGACTCAAGACTCTCGCATGATTAACTTATGGAATTAAACTTAATCTGTCATATGCATTGAATTGTGGGTTTTATTATTAATTATAATTTCTTATTTAATTAATTAGGTTGGTATTTACTTATACTTAGTAACTGTTAATAAAATTTTGGCCAACTTTAAAAGTTTTGCTCAGCTTTAACCATCTCCTTTTGTAAGCCTTACACTTCACATGAGCCCCCACTATAAGTGAGCTCATGCACATTATTCCCCACAACTTGTTGTGCGATGAACATATATGAGTTCACCCTTGCTGTACTCACATCCCCCAGGTCAAGGACAGGTACCACGAGATATGGAGCATGAAGGATGCCGCGATGAGTACGTGAGAGGTCTAGGCCGTCGTCTCACAGTCAACTATGGTTGCTAGATCGTTATCTTCGTATGATGTAATTATTTAACTATTTTGTACAGAACTCCATTATATATTAAGGATGACATTCGTTTCTGTACCATGAGTCATTATATGTGTGAGACTTGATCCTAGCACACATTTGATTCGCGTCTGGGTTTGGCCCCTAAACCGGGTGTGACATGATCAGACCAAATGGTTCGGGGTTATACTTGGACTTTCTGGCAGCATATGGCGCTGCCTCGGTGACAGGCGTGTAGGTCTGTGTAGGGCTAGACGGTCTGGTAAAAGGTGTCGGATGATCCATGATATGGCCGGACGGTCCATGATTAGGTTCGGACAGTCCGGCCATGCCAAAACCGATTGTGTACCTAGAGATGACATATGTGGTGGCGTATGAATGTATTCATCTCATACCATACGATGGTTGGGCTGGTGATGAGCCATTTATTGTTGATGTATCATGTGTGGGTGACTTCGTATTAGGTTCATGTGAAGGAAAACTTGGAATAGTAAATTTTTCATATAAACACGCTAATCCCCTCATAGACTCATCTATGTGTTGTTTCAATTTTATCGCCCTATTGCTCTAGTAAAGATTTGAAAGATGGATCTAGGATAACTACGTTGGGGGTTGTAGTGGGGCCAATAGAGATGCCGCCTCATTCTCTCCATGTCGAACGATCTTCTAGTGGCAATCCCTGGTGAAATGCGACATGTATTTCTCTTTCACCTTCTCACGTCGCTCGGCGATTTATCTTAGTGATTCATCTTGCCTCATGATGTCCTAAAAGCACTATTGATCCTCAGTTGATAGTTCCTCTAGAGCCGACTTAATGATGTTGCTGGCAGATACCTCGGTGAGATCTTTGGAACAAGCCATTAGAGGCGGATTTTATCTGATCTAAACACCCTTTTCTCCAGCGGAGTCACTAAAAAGTGTGTTGGCTCCGATTTGGGGGCAAAAACTAAGGGTGAACCTCGAGTCGGTGCTCACTGCGGGAACGCAGACGGTCCACGGCTCAGGACTGGACGATCCACGACCTCGCTATAGGAGCGACTCCTCTATATGCAGCACTGGACGGTCCACACGTTGGGGGCAGATGGTCCACGACGGTGCAAAGTCGTCTTTTCGTTGG
Organism: Zea mays; assembly: GCF_902167145.1. NCBI lineage: Eukaryota > Viridiplantae > Streptophyta > Magnoliopsida > Poales > Poaceae > Zea > Zea mays. The sequence goes on from NC_050096.1 coordinate 159,574,978, forward strand.
AAAACCCTAGATATTGCCTCCTGGGAGGGACCCCGTTGGGGAGGAAAGTTAGAGTGCTCCGGGATCGGTAGGTCACCCGAGACATCCCTAGATGACGTAGAATCGCCTAGAGATGAAGAAATAGGTCGAGAAAAACTAATACTAAGGCTAAATTACTGCTACTCGTAGGGCGGGAAAGTAAATGAAATGATATATAAATTGATTAGATCGATTATAGGTGTGTGTAATTGGCCATACCCCTTTATATTTATAGGGGAGATCTGGACCCGTTTCTATGCATTTCACAACAGGTTCCCACGTGGTTACGGATAAGAATGCTCTGGAAAGGGACGTTCACCCGAGAAACTAATCTAAACGCAAACCGTCCGGGCTATACACGCGCAGAACATCTGGCCGTGCCCAGGTGTCAAATCTGGTGCTCAACACAATCAATATAGATAAATTTTCTAATGTTTAGCACTAATAATGTTAAGATCGCTGCCCGTGGCTAGGTTGATGGACTAGTGGAGTTCATTAAAGAAGTACATTTTTACGAGTACTCCCTCCGTTTCTTTTTATTTGTCGCTGGATAGTGCAATTTTACACTATCCAGCAACAAATAAAAAGAAACGGAGGGAGTATTATGTAAGACTGCTTACACCAGGTACCATACAAATTGTACCCACTACATGGATGCATACTGCCATACTGCATGGATCGGAATACATGATTTAAGACGACGCATGGATGATGCGGTAGACAAGAAGTTTAGGCATGCTACTAGCTGACGAGCGGGAGAATTACCACGAGATGTATACGCGCGTAGTCACGAGATACAACACGCGTCGGTGTTTGCGTCCGAAAACAACATCGGCGCACCCGCTGTCGTCGTCCAGGACCGCCTCCTGCTCGCCACAACGTCTGCGGCCATTTTGACGAGGTTACTGAAGGACATGGCCTCCATCGCCATTTCCCTGCAGATCTCCGCGGCTTTTTGGTCGAACGAAGTGGCCAAATCAGGAACTTGGTTCGTCAGTCTGGCATGTACGGTTGCGCAAAGGGATGACAGCGCCTCCTGCTCTTCAACATCGTATGGGTCGTGGTAAAGGGGCATGGTGTACTGGGGTGGGTAAAAGTTGAATGGGGTTGCAGGAGGGTATTTTAAATTGGCGACGGGTAGCCTGGGTTGTTCTGCAGTCGGACTGCAGCCAAGTAGTTCCCTCAGCACCTGCGACATGGATTCAGCTTACTTTGTGAGGTTTTGATTTGCAGTTTTGCACTGCAGCCAAGTAGTTGACAACGACGATTGCATACCTTTGGAATCACATGATTGATCATTGTCTTCTTCAGCTTTCGGAAACGACAATCATTCGTGGTGTAATGACTGCACAGATGCTTCAGGATATCTGCTGGTGCTCGCTGTTCTTGTCTAGAACAACTCGAGTGAGGCTATCGACAACGCGGCCATCCCCAGCTGCTCCCAGGAACGTGGCACTATTCTCATGTACAAGGGACAGCTGCACCAGCGATTCACCTGCCAATTTTTTCACGGAACTCTTGCCATCGCCGCCGTCGAGGAAAATGGCTATCAGCGACAAGATGAGCCTCTTCTGGATTTGATCGAGTCTCTTCTTGACTTCATCGCCCACAGCCAAAGATGTTTCCATCGATGTTATTTGTGTTAGAACCATTATGACCGATTTCTGAAGCTCTTCTTCCACTTTGCACTGTTGGCAGTCGAGCATACTCTCCAGGGTGCTGATGGCATCGGTGCTTTCCAAGATTTCACGCGGGAGCTGCATGCTGTTGGATCTTTTCATGACAGATGTGAACCGTTTTATCACCTCCATCCCGGGCAGCGCTATATTTGAGCACCATGTACCATGGTTGCTATTGTGGAGCTCTTCGCGGTCAGAATCCACAAGCATCCCTATGATCTTCAAGGCGAGACCGTTGGTGTTGCTCATGAGCCTTAGATTTTCCTCGTCGTCGGTGAGTTTCCAAAGGATATATATGATTGTCTCTTTGTGTTGACGATGAGACGCCTCTGAGTTGCTGAGGAATGAAGATATGCATTGGATAGCGTGCGGGATCTTGCTCAGACGGATCTCGATGGCGAAATACGCCACTATCCTCATGGCACGCAACCTGATCTCTGCACTGTCAGACTGGTTCCTGCAATCTAGCATCTGAACGAATTTCTTGATGGCACCAGATGACGCCGATCCAATCATGTTGTTCATCAGCATACGTTGACTCTCTACCACAGAATCCGGCACCCTGGTCCGGATAAACCTGACCAGATTCCTTGCCATGGCATCCCCAGATGACGCTGGTGCCGATCCAACCATGTCCATCAGCTTATGTTGATTCTCTTCCATAGACATCGGCAGCCGGATTAGCGTGTCAATGATCCTTGCCCCGGAAAGATAGCTGTCTGGAGAATTGGACTGCATCAGGCCCGCAGCGTACGTGATGAGGTTCCTGCCCCTGCCAAACGATGGGTCCTTCTCGCATCCCACCCTGATCTCGCGTAGATATTCTGAAATGGATCCACGAGTCTTGTCGTCCTCGTCCAACCCGTACGCTTGGGCCACTAGCTTCAACAGCCGTTGCTCCTCCAAAGAAGATATGGCCCTGTAATAAAAGAGCACGCCCTGGAGCAGAGCCAACGAGTACAGTACCACTAGCGCCGGCTTCAGGTTTGCCATGCTGCTGTCTCCGGCCGTGTCGCCGTAGTCCTGTTGCAGTAGACGCCACACCGAGATCCACGGGGAAACAAACAGCCCAAACATGTACAGGGCAAACAGCGGGCACAGCACAATGCTGAACACCAGAACTCGGATAAGGCCCCTTGCGCTCCACTTCCTGAAGGAATTCTGTGGCAACGCAATGGAGAGTGCAGCCTCCCACAAGCGCTTCAAGGAATACCCAATGTAGCTTATATTTCCATTCATAAAAACATCAAATACCCTGTTTAAGAATATGACAGCTTATGAGTGAGTACCAAGTACCAACTACCAAGTCTAAAAGAGCCTGCGAGTATTTGTTTACGCAAACTATAATCGGCCAAACGGGCGGCCCGGCCCGGCAGGGGCCCGTTAGGCCCAACGGATAATCGGGTCGTGCCCGATCGGCCCGCGTGCCGCAGCCACGGCCCAGGCACGGCAGACCGGCCTGGTAGCCGTGCCCGATCGGCCCGTTGGCCGGTCTGCCGTGCCCGATCGGCCCGTTAACTTGTTCACGTTGTCCCATTAAATCAGGAAAAATAGCAAAAAAAAAAATTGTACACAAGCAAGGTTTTGAACCCACGACCTCCCTCTACATGGTTGAAAACGCTACATGAAAGAGACTAACTAGTAGAACTCTAATGCATTTGTTGTAAATAACAAATATAAAATCTAAATATATATACTATATTTTATAAAATAAAAAATATATAATCGTGTCGGGCCGGGCCGACACTGCGGGCCGAGGCAGCGGCCCAAGCACGGCACGACTCTCGTGTCGGGCCCAGCCGGACACTATTAAATGGGCTGTTTTTCGATCGGGCCGACCCATCAAGCACGGCCCATTTGACCATCTATAACGCGAACACGTGGTTGACATGTGTCCACGATGTTTTAAGTGTCATGATTGATTATCAATGACATGAAGAATTTTGGTTGAGCTAGCTTGTAGACTAACCATTCGTGACTGTGTGCTGCAACATATCTTTTGGCTTGTGATGTACATGTGTGAAGCTTGAAGGGATGATGAAAAAGGTGAAACTCAAACAGGTCTACGCCGATGAATTGGAGCGATAAAGGATGGACTCGAGGATTGGACTAAGGGACTCAAGAAGCCGGAGAACTGATAGTGGTGGCTAATATCTACGGACATCGATAAGAGCAAGAGTACATGTAGTAGTGAATCATGTCGATTCAGTCGATATAGTGGTTTACCAAGTCAAACGGAGGCACTAAAATACTTGGTGATCAGAGAGCTGAGGACTAGAGGTGGCACATGTCAATATCATAGAGGTAGTGTATCTGTTATTCCACTCACAAGGGGTTTGGTTGTTTAGGCATCAAAATCACTCCACGAACAGTTTCTGAGGTCATCATCCCAACATCCTAAGGAACCCTTGCACAAAGTTTGAGACCAATCGGATTTGATTTGAATTAGGTTTAATCTTTGGATCAATTTTTACAAGGTGCACGGATGGTCCGTATGAATTATGGATGGTTCAATATGAAAGCCTTGGAACTTTTAGGTGGTTTTTTGTGAACATATTCCCTATAGTGTTGTGAATCTATGGTTCACATATCTCATGATTTTTGGACTCAGCGAGGTTTTGAACCCACGACTCCCTCTACAAGGTTGAAAACACTACATGAAGGAGACTAACTAGTAGAACTCTAATGCATTTGTTGTAAATAGCAAATATAAAATCTAAATATATATATACTATGTTTTATAAAATAAAATATATATAATCGTGTTGGGCCGGGCCGACACTGCGGGCTGAGGTAGCGGCCCAAGCACGACACGACTCTCGTGCCGGGCACGGCCCGACACTATTAAATGGGCTGTTTTTCGGGCCGACCCATCTAGCACGGCCCATTTGACCATCTATAACGCGAACACGTGGTTGACATGTGTCCACGATGTTTTAAGTGTCATGATTGATTGTCAATGACATGAAGAATTTTGGTTGAGCTAGCTTGTAGACTAACCATTCGTGACTGTGTGCTGCAACATATCTTTTGGCTTGTGATGTACATGTGTGAAGCTTGAAGGGATGATGAAAAAGGTGAAACTCAAACAGGTCTACGCCGATGAATTGGAGCGATAAAGGATGGACTCGAGGATTGGACTAAGGGACTCAAGAAGCCGGAGAACTGATAGTGGTGGCTAATATCTACGGACATCGATAAGAGCAAGAGTACATGTAGTAGTGAATCATGTCGATTCAGTCGATATAGTGGTTTACCAAGTCAAACGGAGGCACTAAAATACTTGGTGATCAGAGAGCTGAGGACTAGAGGTGGCACATGTCAATATCATAGAGGTAGTGTATCTGTTATTCCACTCACAAGGGGTTTGGTTGTTTAGGCATCAAAATCACTCCACGAACAGTTTCTGAGGTCATCATCCCAACATCCTAAGGAACCCTTGCACAAAGTTTGAGACCAATCAAATTTGATTTGAATTAGGTTTAATCTTTGGATCAATTTTTACAAGGTGCACGGATGGTCCGTATGAATTATGGATGGTTCAATATGAAAGCCTTAGAACTTTTAGGTGGTTTTTTGTGAACATATTCCCTATAGTGTTGTGAATCTATGGTTCACATATCTCATGATTTTTGGACTCAGCGAGGTTTTGAACCCACGACTCCCTCTACAAGGTTGAAAACGCTACATGAAGGAGACTAACTAGTAGAACTCTAATGCATTTGTTGTAAATAGCAAATATAAAATCTAAATATATATATACTATGTTTTATAAAATAAAATATATATAATCGTGTTGGGCCGGGCCGACACTGCGGACTGAGGTAGCGGCCCAAGCACGACACGACTCTCGTGCCGGGCACGGCCCGACACTATTAAATGGGCTGTTTTTCGGGCCGACCCATCTAGCACGGCCCATTTGACCATCTATAACGCGAACACGTGGTTGACATGTGTCCACGATGTTTTAAGTGTCATGATTGATTGTCAATGACATGAAGAATTTTGGTTGAGCTAGCTTGTAGACTAACCATTCGTGACTGTGTGCTGCAACATATCTTTTGGCTTGTGATGTACATGTGTGAAGCTTGAAGGGATGATGAAAAAGGTGAAACTCAAACAGGTCTACGCCGATGAATTGGAGCGATAAAGGATGGACTCGAGGATTGGACTAAGGGACTCAAGAAGCCAGAGAACTGATAGTGGTGGCTAATATCTATGGACATCGATAAGAGCAAGAGTACATGTAGTAGTGAATCGTGTCGATTCAGTCAATATAGTGGTTTACCAAGTCAAACGGAGGCACTGAAAGACTTGGTGATCGGAGAGCTGAGAACTAGAGGTGGCACATGTCGATATCATAGAGGTAGTGTATCTGTTATTCCACTCACAAGGGGTTTGGTTGTTTAGGCTTCAAAATTACTCCACGAACAGTTTCTGAGGTCATCGTCCCAACATCCTAAGGAACCCTTGCACAAAGTTTGAGACCAATTGGATTTGATTTGAATTAGGTTTAATCTTTGGATCAATTTTTACAAGGTGCACGAATGGTCCGTATGAATTATGGATGGTCCAATATGAAAACCTTGGAACTTTTAGGTGGTTTTTTTGTGAACATATTCCCTATAGTGTTGTGAATCTATGGTTCACAGATCTCATGAACTTTGGACTCTATTTGATATTGTTTTGAGGTTTTCTCCCAAAATTACTCGTTCTGCCAGGGGACCGATATTGCACCCTTAGGTGGTCCATTTGAATCAGTATTTTATGAGTCTTTCTCTAGTTGTTTCCCTTCTCAAATTCAGGTTTTCTTCCCTTTCAAAAACTCAAGTTTTTTCCATTCTGTTCATTGAACTTCTTGAGTATATCTAGCCACTAGTTGGTGATCATCTTGGAATTTTTGGTGGATGTTGCTCGGGGATCAAATCGATAAGTAAGCTAAGACCCTTCTAGCACTAGTTGACAAAACTAACCGTCTAAGGAATCCAATTCACACACTCCTTATCATATCCCTTTCAAAGACCCTCAACAACCACCAAGAGTGAACCATACCCACAAGAGGGTGAACTGACCACCCAAGAGAGAGGTAAGGTATCACTTTGAGTATTGCCATAGGGATGGTCACCTAAGGAAAGATGAGTAGCACAATTTTACGGTGAACAACCAGAACATGTATCGCCCTCCACATGGTGATTTGATAGGACGAGATGTCTAATGCCTCAAGGTGTTAGGCCTCAAACTATGAAACCATGTGGTTGTTGTGCCCATGGGGTTTTGGTCATAGCCAATATGATAATGGATCCTAGGGAAGTGGCTTTCAGTCACACGACTCTAGTGGACCATATTTTCCCTTCTATGGTAATCATTATCCATAGTGTGACATGAGATGTTTGGTGTTTTCCCTCACACTTTACCTAGGAAAGTGACTCAACGCTAGTATCGTTCACAATTTACTAACCTTAGTGTTGTGCCATATGCTCACCTTATGTCCTTTTAATGAGCAATATGGAGGTGTGGAGAATATAGAGCCCATGAATTCTAGCTATTCACTCACATGTAAGTGAAGGATGTCACAACAAGGATAAAGTTGGGGGTGAGGTGTCAAACATAGAGCTCATATAACTCAAAGATCTAGAGAAGGAATCGTGACAACGCTAATTTCATCCCCACCATTACAAAAGATTAGGGTTTTAGGGTGTATGTGTATTTTAGGCTCAGATGGTGTGCTAAGTGGACGCAAGAGTTATACTGGTTCGGGCAGAACGTCCCTACTTCCAGTCTTTGGTGGCTAGCACTATCGGCACCTGATTGCTCATAGTAGGGGTTACAAGAGGGTGAGAGATGTAACACCCCAAAATCTTATTTTGGGAATCTAATAAAATTCTCCCAAAGGTTTTGAAATTTTCTTACCTATGAAGTTACATATCCTAAAATAAATATGTTTCCTAATAACAGAGTTGATAAAAGGGATCTCTACATAAATTAAACTATTCCTTTGTCAAATTATATATTCTCTCAAGAATTTTATAAACTAGAAATTATCTTTCCTAAAATACCTATTTGTTTTGCAAGTATGAATTTCATAATTAAAAGCTCTTGCATAAATAGGATAATAAATAGAAAAATGAAGTTATACTTTACATCTTGCTAGACTTTTAATTGTGCATCTAGTTTGATTTGAATGTCCAACTAATATTTGAATTAGATCTAAAATTGGAGTTCATAAATTAGAAAGAAAATATGAAATAGAAAGAAAAGAAAAAGAGAAAGGAATGCATTACCTACTCTTGGGCCGAACTGCCTGGTCGGCCCAAGTTCCCGCGCGCCCGCCTCACTGTGTGTGCAGGCACCAGGTCGATGGCGGCCAGACCCAATTGCCAACAACAAATGTCGCGCACACGCTAACTCCTAGAATCAATGACGATCCGCCCCCACCTGTCAGGCTTTCTTCCAGCTCAAGTCTGATCGAGCGCCGAGTTCTCTAGGGTCGTTTCCTTCTATCCTTCTTTTATCCGGTTAGGATCGTTCTCCCTAGGTATAAATGTGTGGTCAGTCCCTCTCATCCCCCACCACATGACCTCCACCGCCTCTAGAAAATAGCACACGCAAGAGCCTTGTTGGGGATCCACAGAGATGGGAGAAAAGCCTCCACTGTCGAACTATGGCAACAACGCTGCTCAGAGTCCAGGAATCTATCTAGATGGATCACCGGAGTACGAGGGATGCGTGGAAGGGATTTATCGAACTCTGGAACTCTTGGGGTCGACAGAATTGCTCGTCGGAATCAAGCTGTTGTCGTAGTGCCGCCCTCCGACGTGGGCAGGGCCCTCTGCACCCCCATGCTAGGTGAGACCCACCCCTTCATTTTGCCTTCGTGCCCGCGTTAAGAAGCACCTCTCGGATTGGATTTTGGGGCACCATGGTACCATGTCGTGCTACTCCGGCGAGGTCACCGCCGCGGCCGTGGGCATCGTCGGGGGTAGGAGACACTGCCCTGGCCGTTGATCTATTGAGGGTTTCCATGATGAAGCGCTGAGCATACCCATTGGTGACTAAATCTGAGCCATTAATGTTGATCGAGTGATCCAGATTGGATCGCGTTTCATTAAATCCGCACCATAGATTCTAGAATCAACGGTGGAGAGAGCCTACCGGTTCGGGAAGACTAGAATCTAATCTGATTCGTTGGCATACGATCGGACGGCCTAGGCCGGTCCGTGTAAGACACTACACCGCTTTCTCAAAAGAAACCCTAGGGTTCTTTCAAATGAACCTACAATCCGGTGATAATGATAAAACCTTTAATATAGTCCTGTTTTTAGCCAAAGTAACCCCGGACTTTTTATATATGTATCCGTCGTCCAACGGTGATTAAGTATTTGTAAATTCGATATAGAAACTTATTTCTAGTGTAAAAATTAATATAAAAATGTATAAAATCTTAGAAAATTCATAAATTATTAATTTAAAATCTGATTTAGTCCATTCCCGTTGCGTTATTCTCATACTAATATTTCCTACATATTAAACCACATGAATTATCAGGCAATATGTTTTAAAAAATAGATGACTAATTTGTTTAATCTATGTCTATTGAATTAACTTATCTAGTTTGAGTTAATGTAGTGTTCTAAATTGGTACATCTATAACTTGACAAAAATATAATTAGGTTATAACTTAGATTAAAGTTAAATTATCTATGTGTAGGTGTTTGGACCGTGGGTCCTTAACCAACCAGTAAATGTGTCGCGTGGCCGACTCTAGATGGTGTGCGAGAAGACACAAGCAATTATCCTGGTTCGGGCTACACAAGGCCCTACTTCCAGCTGAGAGGAGGCTTATATTACTCGCACTGTGGTGCCTGTAGTAGGGGTTTACAAGCATAGCGGGAGAGAGGAAGTCCCCAAGTCTCATGAGATGATTGAGGCAAGTGCCAATATCTAAGACACAATGGGAGAGCGAGCGTTCGCCTACGTGTGTCAATCCCTCGTCCGTGGAGGGACCACTACCCTATTTTTACACCAAGGGGAGTGAAAGGGAATTAGGCTTACACCTATTTCCTAATTGATTTTGGTGGTTGAATTGCACAACACAAATAATTGGACTAACTAGTTTGCTCTAGATTATATGTTCTACAGGTGCCAAAGGTTCATCTACATCTATACTAAATCGACTGTCCGGAATACCATAGATTATTCCGGACAGGAGAAGCTTTTTGGAAAAAACAGGCCAAGCGCGGACCGTCCGGGCCCTTGCGGCGGACCGTCCGCGACACGAGGATGACACTCGGACAGAACCAATGCAAAATCCAAGTCTGCACTATGGACCGTCCGGAGGAAAAGAGCAGACCGTCTGAGACCTCGCGCGGACCGTCCGGCCTCTAGCGCGGACCGTCCGGTAGGCAAGAAACCGAAAAACCCGAAGGTGACGGGTTCAGAGAAATGAATTATAGCGGCCTCGCGGACCGTCCGGGCCAGGCGGGCGGACCGTCCGCGACTGGCTTTATCTGACATCTGACGTCGCATTAAATGCAATATAGCCGTTGATATAGTCGTTACTGCTGACCGTTGCGTTTTCAGCCGTTGATCTACAGGGGCGGACCGTCCGGACCAGGCGGGCGGACCGTCCGCGCTCAGCAGAATGGAGCAACGGCTAGGAAGTGGTTGGTGGCTATAAATACAACCCCAACCACCTCCATTCATAAGATCCAAGCATTCCAACCTTCAACATTCAATACAAGAGCTAGCAATCCATTCCAAGACACATTCAAAGCCTCCATCTCTCCAAGTTTCACAATTGAGAAAAGAGATCATTAGTGATTAGTGACTTGAGAGAGAAAGTGATCTGTGTGTTATTTGTCGCTCTTGTCGCTTGGCTTTTGCAATCGTGCTTTCTTTCAATCTTTCTTGCGACCAACTCAATTGTAACCAAGGCAAGAGACACCAATTGTGTGGTGGTCCTTGCGGGGAAGTTTGTTCCCGTTTGATTGAGAAGAGAAAGCTCACTCGGTCCGAGGGACCGTTTGAGAGAGGGAAAGGGTTGAAAAAGACCCGGCCTTTGTGGCCTCCTCAACGGGGAGTAGGTTTGCGAGAACCGAACCTCGGTAAAACAAATCCGTGTGTCACACCTCTTATTTACTTGCGATTTGTTTTTCCACCCTCTCTCGCGGACACGATCATATTTCTAACGCTAACCCGGCTTGTAGTTGTGATTAATTTTGTAAATTTCAGTTTCGCCCTATTCACCCCCCTCTAGGCGACTATCAATTGGTATCAGAGCCCGGTGCTTCATTAGAGCCTAACCGCTCGAAGTGATGTCGGGAGATCACGCCAAGAAGGAGATGGAGACCGGCGAAAAGCCCACTACAAGCCATGGGAGCACTTCATCGGAAGAGTCCCGCACCAAAAGGAAGGAGAAGAAGAACTCCTCCAAAGGGAAGGAGAAGAAGTCTTCTTCACACCACAAGGAGAAGAAGGAGAAATCTTCTTCTCACAAGACACGTCGGAGTGGGGACAAGAAAAAGAGGATGAGGAAAGTGGTCTACGAGACCGATTCTTCATCGCCATCCACCTCCGGCTCCGACGCGGCTTCCGTCACTTCTAAGCGCCAAGAGCGCAAGAAGTATAGTAAGATCCCCCTACGCTACCCTCGCATTTCCAAACATACACCTTTACTTTCCGTCCCATTAGGCAAACCACCAACTTTTGATGGTGAAGATTATGCTAGGTGGAGTGATTTAATGCGATTTCATCTAACCTCACTCCACAAAAGTATATGGGATGTTGTTGAGTTTGGTGCACAGGTGCCATCCGTAGGGGATGAAGACTATGATGAGGATGAGGTGGCCCAAATCGAGCACTTCAACTCTCAGGCAACAACAATACTCCTCGCCTCTTTAAGTAGAGAGGAGTATAACAAAGTTCAAGGGTTGAAGAGCGCCAAGGAGGTTTGGGATGTGCTCAAAACCGCGCACGAGGGAGATGAGCTCACAAAGATCACCAAGCGGGAAACGATCGAGGGGGAGCTCGGTCGGTTCCGGCTTCGCAAAGGGGAGGAGCCACAAAACATGTACAACCGGCTCAAGACCTTGGTGAATCAAGTGCGCAACCTCGGGAGCAAAAAATGGGATGACCACGAGGTGGTTAAGGTTATTCTAAGATCTCTTATTTTCCTTAACCCTACTCAAGTTCAATTAATCCGTGGCAACCCAAGATATACACTAATGACCCCCGAGGAAGTAATCGGGAATTTTGTGAGTTTTGAGTGCATGATCGAAGGCTCGATGAAGATCAACGAGCTTGATGATCCCTCCACATCCGAAGCTCAACCCGTCGCATTCAAGGCGACGGAGGAAAAGAAGGAGGAGTCTACACCAAGTCGACAACCAATAGACGCCTCCAAGCTCGACAATGAGGAAATGGCGCTCGTCATCAAAAGCTTCCGCCAAATCCTCAAACAAAGGAGAGGGAAGGATTACAAATCCCGTTCCAAGAAGGTTTGCTACAAGTGTGGTAAGCCCGGTCACTTTATCGCTAAATGTCCATTATCAAGTGACAGTGACAGGGATAACGACAAGAAGGGAAAGAGGAAAGAAAAGAAGAGGTACCACAAGAGGAGGGGCGGCGATGCCCACGTGTGCCGCGAGTGGGACTCCGACGAAAGCTCCACCGACTCCTCCTCCGACGAGGACGCCGCCAACATCGCCGTCACCAAGGGACTCCTCTTCCCCAACGTCGGCCACAAGTGCCTCATGGCAAAGGACAGCAAAAGGAAGAAGGTAAAATCAAGATCCTCCATTAAATATGAAACCTCTAGTGATGAGGATGATGCTAGCAATGAGGAGGATAACTTGCGCGTTCTTTTTGCCAACCTTAACATGGAACAAAAGGAAAAACTAAATGAGCTAATTAGTGCCATCCATGAAAAGGATGACCTCTTGGACTCCCAAGAGGACTTCCTAATCAAGGAAAATAAAAAGCATGTTAAGGTTAAAAATGCTTATGCTCTAGAGGTAGAAAAATGTGAGAAATTATCTAGTGAGCTAAGTACTTGCCATGACACTATTACCAACCTTAGAAATGAAAATGCTAGTTTAAATGCTAAGGTTGATTCACATGTTTGTAATGTTTCAATTCCCAATCCTAGAAATGATAATGATGATTTGCTTGCTAAGATTGAAGAATTAAACATTTCTCTTGCTAGCCTTAGAGTAGAAAATGAAAATTTAATTGCTAAGGCTAAAGAACTAGATGTTTGCAATGTTACAATTTCCGATCTTAGAGTTAATAATGATATCTTGCGTGCTAAGATCGTTGAACTTAATTCATGCAAACCCTCTACATCTAGTGTTGAGCATGTTTCCATTTGTACTAGATGTAGAGATGTTGATATTAATGCTATTCATGATCACATGACTTTAATTAAACAACAAAATGATCATATAGCAATATTAGATGCAAAAATTGTCGAGCATAACTTAGAAAATGAAAAAATTAAATTTGCTAGAAGTATGCTCTATAGTGGGAGACGCCCTGGCATCAAGGATGGCATTGGCTTCCAAAGGGGAGACAATGTCAAACTTAATGCCCCTCCTAAAAGATTGTCCAACTTTGTTAAGGGCAAGGCTCCCATGCCTCAGGATAACGAGGGTTACATTTTATACCCTGTCGGTTATCCCGAGGACAAAATTAGGAAAATTCATTCTAGGAAGTCTCACTCTGGTTCTAACCATGCTTTTATGTATAAGAGTGAGACATCTAGCTCTAGGCAACCAACCCGTGCTAAGTTGCCTAAGAAGAAAATTCCTAATGCATCAAATGAACATAGTCTTTCATTTAAAACTTTTGATGCATCTTATGTGTTGACTAACAAATCTGGCAAAGTAGTTGCCAAATATGTTGGGGGCAAGCACAAGGGGTCAAAGACTTGTGTTTGGGTACCCAAAGTTCTTGTGTCTAATGCCAAAGGACCCAAAACCATTTGGGTACCTAAAGTCAAGAACTAAACTTGTTTTGTAGGTTTATGCATCTGGGGGCTCAAGTTGGATACTCGACAGCGGGTGCACAAACCACATGACAGGGGAGAAGAAGATGTTCTCCTCCTACGAGAAAAACCAAGATCCCCAACGAGCTATCACATTCGGGGATGGAAATCAAGGTTTGGTCAAAGGTCTTGGTAAAATAGCTATATCTCCTGACCATTCTATTTCCAATGTTTTTCTTGTAGATTCTTTAGATTACAATTTGCTTTCTGTATCTCAATTATGCAAAATGGGCTACAACTGTCTCTTTACTGATGTAGGTGTCACTGTCTTTAGAAGAAGTGATGATTCAATAGCATTTAAGGGTGTGTTAGAGGGTCAGCTATACTTAGTAGATTTTGATAGAGCTGAACTCGACACATGCTTAATTGCTAAGACTAACATGGGCTGGCTCTGGCATCGCCGACTAGCACATGTTGGGATGAAGAATCTTCACAAGCTTCTAAAGGGAGAACACATTTTAGGACTAACAAATGTTCATTTTGAGAAAGACAGAGTTTGTAGCGCATGCCAAGCAGGAAAGCAAGTTGGTGCTCATCATCCACACAAGAACATCATGGCGACCGACAGGCCGCTTGAGCTACTCCACATAGATCTATTCGGCCCGATTGCTTACATAAGCATCGGCGGGAGTAAGTATTGTCTTGTAATAGTTGATGATTATTCTCGTTTCACTTGGGTGTTCTTTTTACAGGAAAAATCTCAAACCCAAGAAATCTTAAAGGGATTCTTGAGACGGGCTCAAAACGAGTTCGGCTTAAGGATCAAGAAAATTAGAAGCGACAACAGGACGGAGTTCAAGAACTCTCAAATCGAAGGCTTTCTTGAGGAGGAGGGCATCAAGCATGAGTTCTCTTCTCCCTACACGCCACAACAAAATGGTGTAGTGGAGAGGAAGAATCGAACTCTATTGGACATGGCAAGGACCATGCTTGATGAGTACAAGACTTCGGATCGGTTTTGGGCCGAGGCGGTCAACACCGCCTGCTACGCCATCAACCGGTTATATCTTCACCGAATCCTCAAGAAGACATCGTATGAACTCCTAACCGGTAAAAAGCCCAACATTTCATATTTTAGAGTCTTTGGTAGCAAATGCTTTATTCTTGTTAAAAGAGGTAGAAAATCTAAATTTGCTCCTAAGACTGTAGAAGGCTTTTTACTAGGATATGACTCAAACACAAGGGCATATAGAGTCTTTAACAAGTCATCCGGACAAGTTGAAGTTTCTTGTGACGTTGTGTTTGATGAGACTAACGGCTCTCAAGTAGAGCAAGTTGATCTTGATGAGATAGGTATTGAAGAGGCCCCATGCGTCGCGCTAAGGAACATGTCCATTGGGGATGTGTGTCCTAAGGAATCCAAAGAGCCTCCAAATGCACAAGATCAACCATCCTCCTCCATGCAAGCATCCCCACCGACTCAAAATGAGGATGAAGCTCAAGTTGATGAAGTAGAAGATCAAGCAAATGAGCCACCTCAAGATGACGGCAATGATCAAGGGGGAGATGCAAATGATCAAGACAAGGAGGATGAAGAACCAAGGCCGCCACACCCAAGAGTCCACCAAGCAATTCAACGAGATCATCCCGTCGACACCATCCTCGGCGACATTCATAAGGGGGTAACCACTAGATCTCGTGTTGCACATTTTTGTGAACATTACTCGTTTGTTTCCTCTATTGAACCACACAGGGTAGAGGAAGCACTACAAGATTCAGATTGGGTGGTGGCGATGCAAGAGGAGCTCAACAACTTCACTAGGAATGAGGTATGGCATTTAGTTCCACGTCCTAATCAAAATGTTGTAGGAACCAAATGGGTCTTCCGCAACAAGCAAGATGAGCATGGTGTGGTGATAAGGAACAAAGCTCGACTTGTGGCCAAAGGATACTCTCAAGTCGAAGGTTTGGATTTCGATGAAACCTATGCACCCGTAGCTAGGCTTGAGTCAATTCGTATATTATTGGCCTATGCTACTTACCATGGCTTTAAGCTTTATCAAATGGACGTGAAAAGTGCCTTCCTCAATGGACCAATCAAGGAAGAGGTCTATGTTGAGCAACCTCCCGGCTTTGAAGACAGTGAGTACCCTAACCATGTCTATAAGCTCTCTAAGGCGCTTTATGGGCTCAAGCAAGCCCCAAGAGCATGGTATGAATGCCTTAGAGATTTCCTTATTGCTAATGGCTTCAAAGTCGGAAAGGCCGATCCTACACTCTTTACTAAAACACTTGAAAATGATTTGTTTGTATGCCAAATCTATGTTGATGATATTATATTTGGGTCTACTAACGAATCTACATGTGAAGAGTTTAGTAGGATCATGACATAGAAGTTCGAGATGTCTATGATGGGGGAGTTGAAGTACTTCTTGGGATTTCAAGTGAAGCAACTCCAAGAGGGCACCTTCATTAGCCAAACGAAGTATACTCAAGACATTCTAAACAAGTTTGGGATGAAGGATGCCAAGCCCATCAAGACACCCATGGGAACTAATGGACATCTCGACCTCGACACGGGAGGTAAGTCCGTGGATCAAAAGGTATACCGGTCGATGATAGGTTCCTTACTCTATTTATGTGCATCTCGACCGGATATTATGCTTTCCGTATGCATGTGTGCAAGATTCCAAGCCGACCCTAAGGAAGCTCACCTTACGGCCGTAAAACGAATCTTGAGATATTTGGCTTATACTCCTAAGTTTGGGCTTTGGTATCCTAGGGGATCCACATTTGATTTGATTGGTTATTCGGATGCCGATTGGGTGGGGTGCAAAATCAATAGGAAGAGCACATCGGGGACTTGCCAGTTCTTGGGAAGATCCTTGGTGTCTTGGGCTTCAAAGAAGCAAAATTCGGTCGCTCTTTCCACCGCCGAAGCCGAGTACATTGCCGCAGGCCATTGTTGCGCGCAATTGCTTTGGATGAGGCAAACCCTGCGGGACTACGGTTACAAATTAACCAAAGTCCCTTTGCTATGTGATAATGAGAGTGCAATCAAGATGGCGGATAATCCCGTTGAGCATAGCCGCACTAAACACATAGCCATTCGGTATCACTTTTTAAGGGATCACCAACAAAAAGGAGATATCGAGATTTCATACATTAACACTAAAGATCAATTAGCCGATATCTTTACCAAGCCTCTTGATGAACAATCTTTTAACAAACTTAGGCATGAGCTCAATATTCTTGATTCACGCAATTTCTTTTGCTAGATTGCACACATAGCTCATTTGTATACCTTTGATCATGTCTCCTTCATATGCTATGACTAATGTGTTTTTCAAGTGAATTTCAAACAAGTCATAGGAATATTGAAAGGGAATTGGAGTTTTCGGCGAAGACAAAGGCTTCCACTCCGTAACTCATCCTTCGCCGTCACTCCAAGCAACTCTCCATTCTTGGGGGAGAAAGCATGAGCACCAAGCAAAAGGACTTCGTCTTTGGTATAATCTTAACTCATTTATTTATGACAAAAGGGGAAGAAAGTATGTCTAGGGCTCTAATGATTCCGTTTTTGGCGATTCATGCCAAAGGGGGAGAAAGTATGAGCCCAAAGCAAAAGGACCGCACCACCACCAATTTCAAAAACTTCGTATTTCTAAGAATATTATCAATTGGTATCCTATTGTGTTCAAAAGGGGGAGAAAGTAGTATTTCAAAAATGATATATCAAAACCCTCTTGAACACTAAGAGGAGGATCTCATTTAGGGGGAGTTTTGTTTAGTCAAAGGAAAAGCATTTGAAACAGGGGGAGAGAATTTCAAATCTTGAAAAATGCTTCTCAAAATCTTATTCATTTACCTTTGACTATTTGCAAAAGGACTTTGAAAAGGATTTACAAAAATTTGCAAAAGCAAAACATGTGGTGCAAGCGTGGTCCAAAATGTTAAAAATAAAGAAACAATCCATGCATACTTTATAGGTATTTATATTGGCTCAATTCCAAGCAACCTTTGCACTGACATTATGCAAACTAGTTCAATTATGCACTTCTATACTTGCTTTGGTTTGTGTTGGCATCAATCACCAAAAAGGGGGAGATTGAAAGGGAATTAGGCTTACACCTATTTCCTAATTGATTTTGGTGGTTGAATTGCACAACACAAATAATTGGACTAACTAGTTTGCTCTAGATTATATGTTCTACAGGTGCCAAAGGTTCATCTACATCTATACTAAATCGACTGTCCAGAATACCATAGATTATTCTGGACAGGAGAAGCTTTTTGGAAAAAACAGGCCAAGCGCGGACCGTCCGGGCCCTTGCGGCGGACCGTCCGCGACACGAGGATGACACTCGGACAAAACCAATGCAAAATCCAAGTCTGCACTATGGACCGTCCGGAGGAAAAGAGCGGATCGTCTAAGACCTCACGCGGACCGTCCGGCCTCTAGCGCGGACCGTCCGGTAGGCAAGAAACCGAAAAACCCGAAGGTGACGGGTTCAGAGAAATGAATTATAGCGGCCTCGCGGACCGCCTGGGCCAGGCGGGCGGACCGTCCGCGACTGACTTTATCTGACATCTGACGTCGCATTAAATGCAATATAGCCGTTGATATAGCCGTTACTGCTGACCGTTGCGTTTTCAGCCGTTGATCTACAGGGGCGGACCGTCCGGACCAGGCGGGCGGACCGTCCGCGCTCAGCAGAATGGAGCAACGGCTAGGAAGTGGTTGGTGGCTATAAATACAACCCCAACCACCTCCATTCATAAGATCCAAGCATTCCAACCTTCAACATTCAATATGTAACACCTAAAAAAAATCCCATTTTGGGAATTAGGAAAGAAAAATGTTAATCATAAAAATCTAGAACAAATATGTTTGCTAATAAAGATTAAAAAAAGACCTCTATGTGAATATTTTTCATATAGTGATAATTATTCCCAAAATAAAAGTATTTTATGCACTATAAACTATTTTTCTTAAAATAAACATATGTGTATGATATGCATGTTTTTGTTAAAAAAAGAGAACATATGCATATATAGGATAATGAATAAATGTATATAAACAAAATATATAGTGATGCATCCATGCTGGTTCTTTGTTTGAGGCATTCAACTTGTTCCTTGGTTTCAAAACAAATTTAAATATGGAATTAGAAAATTAGAAATAGAAAAGAAAATGAGAAAAATAAAAAAAAAGAAAGGGAAAAACTCTAACTGGGCTGCCAACCACGATTTCGGCCCACCTGCTCATTTCCTGCTTCCCCGCGCAGCCCACGAAGCAACCCCTCCTCACATGCGCGCTTAGCCACTGCGTGCGGGCCCTATCTGGCAGCCCCTTTGATCGCGCTTCACTTCAACGTGGGCCAGTTCGCCAGGCAATCTCCACTCCACCTTCGCGCAGCCGCATCCTTGCCACTGGCCAATGGGGCCCTCGCTGCAGACCCGCGTTTTCTTTTGCGCTGTGACCGTTGTGCGGGACCGCACTGTCAGGGTCGTCCTCCCCGTCGCGGACCAAGTCGACGCAACGCCGCAACGGAGCGCCGAATCCGCCGGGTCACAACCACCTCCCCGCCATTCTTGCCGACTTCTCGGGCCGATGCTCCACGTCGTGGCTAGATAAAGGGAAGACAGCCGCTCCTCTCTCGTGCGCCACTTCGGGAACACCACGCCCCCCCCATGGCCGATAGTATGCGATAAGAAAGAGAGAGAAGGGAGGGGCGAAAGCTGCCGCATGGATTCGGCCGGTTTGCGCCGTTGACTCGCTGCAGTGGAGTTCTCCGGTGCAAGCTGCTCGTGGGAGTAACCTTCCGCGGCCGGATCGAGAGCGGACC
Organism: Zea mays; assembly: GCF_902167145.1. Taxonomy (NCBI): domain Eukaryota; kingdom Viridiplantae; phylum Streptophyta; class Magnoliopsida; order Poales; family Poaceae; genus Zea; species Zea mays. Next base: position 159,594,507 of record NC_050096.1, read on the forward strand.
GGTTCGGAATTGCTCTCCGGTGTGGCGTCTCCGCCATGGACCCGCCCTTCGTCGTGTCCAGGGCGCAGCTCGGCATGGAACTTGGTAATAACACCCTCATGCCGTTCGCATAGTTATGTACTACGAGTAGGTGTCGTCAATTTTGCGAAGAAGAAGCTAGCGTGGCTGCCAGTCTGTTCGCCGGTGGATCTCCGCCGTGTTTCCCTGGGCAGCGGCGCCGTGGTGTGCTGTTGGGGAAGAACTAGCCGTGGCCCTAGATCCAGGAATTAACGGTGGTGATTAGATCACAGGAGTGTTGCGCCTCATCCATAGATTCTGGATCGGTCGGCCGGTGTGGATCGGAACCCGCATGTGATCCTAACCGTAGATCAGAGATCCGATGGCTATTTCCGCGCGCTGGTTTAGGATATCGGCGATCTAATCTGAGCCCTAGGATTTTGATCGGACGATTCAAATTCATAGATACCCCTTCGGCCGGGTAAATTTACAAAAGAGACCTCAGGGATAGACATAATAAACCCGCCGTCCAGTTGAACTATTCCCTGAGTCTTGGTTAGCTTGCGCGGAGACCCTCTTACTTTCCAGAAATTGACGCCCAATCCAGAGATGATTAAAAATAGAGAAATAATATTAGAAATTCATTTTTAATACAAAAACAATTGCTAGAACTTGGAAAATTCATATCTAATTCATTTTAGCTCAAAATTGAACCATTCCAATTTCTAAAATTTTGTAATAATATTCTATATCATTTAGTGTCTCTATTTTGTCATGAAAACAGTAAGAAAATTAATTTATCATTTAATCCTAGTTCAAGCACATTAAATCTTAGGAAATTCATAACTTGAAATCTATAACTCCAAATCTAATGATTCCAGTTACTATGATCTCATTTTAATGTGTATATTTTTACTGTATATTTTATTTGCATGTTTGATGTGATGTTAATTTATGCTATACTATGTATGTATTGTGTTGATGCGAGTAGACGAGCAAGCCATTGTGGATTCTGAGGTTCAACAAGTAGAGATAGCTGAGCAGGAGCTCATTGAAGGCAAGTTGTGCCCTTGATCACTTACTTTTTCCCAGCCATGTTCTTATTAATTATAATGATCTGCATAGGTTAATTTTGATGGGACCCAATAGGTTACCCCAGTTTTGGCTATCTTTATACCTTGTTCACCACTGAAATATTTTTGGGTAGTACCTGCTATTGCTTTATGTGGATTTGGGTATGAAGATACATTATTCATGATTACACCTTTATTATCTTTGTATTATTATTGCTCATGTTAAGATCATTATGTTAATGGGAACATGGAGCGACCACCCGGGAAAACAGTGCTACCACAAGGGTATAATGGGACGCCCTTGGCTGATTAACTAGGAAAGCTAGTGGAGGTCTTCCTTACCCGAAAGGGGCAAGGGCAGTAGGGGAGTGGTCAGTGTAGGGGGGTCCTTGGGTTGATTTTGCTGCGATGGCGGTCAGGCAAGAACCCTGCATTGGAGCTTCCTATAAACTGTAGCGGGATTTCTGAAGCTAGTGGAACTTTGTAAAGGCCTCGTAGTGTTACCCTGCCTCGCCTCCTCAGTAGAGGTGTATGGGATTGGCCATCTCTTGGCAGATGGGTAACATGACTTGTGGGTAAAGATGCGCAACCTCTGCAGAGTGTAAAACTGGTATACTAGCCGTGCTCACGGTCATGAGCGGCTCGGACCCTCACATGATTAATTATGGAACTTAAATTCAATTTGACATTTGCATTGCATTTGGGATTATTTTACTATTACTTTTCTTTATTATTATTATTAAGGTTTGGTATTTACTTACACTTAGTAACTGCTAATAAAATTTTGACCAACTTATAAAAGCAATGCTCAGCCTCAGCCTTTATTTCATTGATTAGCCTTACACTACATGAACTCCCACCTTTGGTGAGTTCATGCCACATTATTCCCCACGACTTGTTGAGCTATGAACGTATGTGAGCTCACTCTTGCTGTCTCACACCCCCCCCACAGGAGAAGAACAGGTGGTTCAGGAGGAGTCACAAGGCGAGGAGTTTGATCTGATCTAGGTGGCGTTTCTCAGTTGACATTGGCGCCAACGATCCTTAGTTCGTTTTATATTTATTCTTTTATTTTGTAATAAGTCTTCCGCTATGTAATAAATACTCTGATGTATCGTGACATTTATCTCTATACACTCTGTTATTATATATGTTGTCTTCTTGGCGCATGTATGAGATGCACCCGGCTTTGTTCCTTAAAACCGGGTGTGACAGAAGTGGTATCAGAGGAAATGTTGACTGTAGGACGAAACCTAGATAGAAATGGACAAAACCCTTCCCTACTTACCTTCTTCTGATTCATTCTATACTTACCTTACTCTGATTCTCTCTATACTTATCTTGATCATGTCTCACCTTCTACTGTTCTACTCTGATTATTCTTATCTTTTATACTTCAAGACAAGATGGATTTCACACTTTGGAATCCTACAACTATGAACTTTTTCAGAGATAGGGAACCTAAGACGAAATTAAAATTATTTTCTCTATTAAAAATGTTGGTTGATTGTTATGATGATCAATGTCTGATTTGCTTCTTTGATTGATTGAAATAGTATAGACGGGCATCTTAGCATGTACCACCATAAGGTAATGTATTAGCTTTAGTGGATAACACACTAATCTACTTAGCTAATAAATCCCCCAAAGTAACATGCTTCGTAATCACTACCTTGTCTACAACTCTTTCTTTCTTACCCTGTGTTTCTAACCCAGATAGGCTACCCCTATAGTGTTAGAAGAGAGCACTATAGACATGATCCTTGGTATGTCATGGTTAAGAAAGGCAAAGGCAGTTTATACACTGTGCTAAAGGAACCATATAACTCACTAGTTCCAAAGGAGAAAGATTTGAAGTTGGAATTGCAGTAACTACCGCCACCAGACTAGCGACATTCTTAGTAGATGGGAAGTTTGTTGGTGACAACATCCATGTGGTTAAGGATTTTCTGGATGTCTTTCCATAGGAGTTGCCAGGGATGCCACCAGATAGAGAAGTTGAGTTTGTCATTGATCTCTTACCCGAGACTGCTCCTATTTCTAAACGGCCATACAGGATGTCCGTAGAAGAACTAAAGGAACTCAAGAAGCACTTAACGGAGTTGCAAGAGGCTGGGTACATTCGTCTGAGTCTTCACCTTGGAGAGCATTGGTTTTGTTTGTACAGAAGAAAGATGGATTGCAAGGAATGTGTGTGGAGTATAGGTCCCTTAATGGTGTCACTATGAAGAACAAGTATACATTACCCCGCATTGAAGATTTATTTGATCAGATGAGAGGTGCAAGGGTATTCTCGAAGATTGATCTCCGATCGGGTTACCATCGAATGAAGATTAGACCATCGAATTCCCAAGACAGCTTTCTCGACCCGATACAGATTATATGAGTTTACTGTTATGTCATTTGGATTAACCAATGCACCAGCTTATTTCGTGAATTTGATGAATAAGGTGTTTATGGAGTATTTGGACAGATTCGTCGTGGTATTCATCGACGATATTCTTATCTATTCTAAGAATGAAAGTGATCATGAACAACATCTAAGGTTGGTGCTACAGAAGCTACGAGATAATGAACTCTACACCAAGTTTAGCAAATGCGAGTTCTGGATTGATGAGATGTCATTCCTTGGACATATCCTTTCTAAGGGAGGGATATCAGTGGATCCTGCTAAAGTGAAGGATATAGTGGTGTGGAGCATACCCACTACAGTTACGGAGATTCAGAGTCTCTTGGGACTTGTAGGATATTATTGGAGATTTATTGAAGGATTTTCTAAGATTGCTAAACCCATGACCTCGCTTCTAGAGAAGGGAAGAGAATTTAAGTGGGATGAGAAATGCCAAGACAACTTTGATCAATTGAAGAAGAGATTGGTAGGGACTTCATTACTGGATTGCCTCGCACCTTGAAAGGATACGATTCTATATGGGTGATTGTGGATAGACTGACCCAAGTGGCTCATTTTATTCCGGTCAAGACTATTTATAAGGGATCACAATTGGCTAAGTTATACATGTCTTGGATTATGTCTCTACATAGTGTATCGAAGAAGATCATTTTGGATAGAGGATCACAGTCTACCTCCAGATTTTGGAAAAGCTTTCATGAGAATATGGATGCGAAGTTGAATTTTAGTTCAGCCTACCTCAGACTGATGGACAGACTGAAAGGACTAACCAAGCGTTGGAAGATATATTGAGAGCTTGTGCCTTCAGCATGGTAGTAGTTGGGACAAGAGTCTACCTTATGCTGAGTTCTCATATAATAATAGTTGTCAAGCCAGTCTAAAGATGTTACTGTTCGAGACTCTGTATGGCAGGAAATGCAGGACTCCTCTATATTGGATCAGACTAGAGGAAGACAATTCTTTGGACCTGAACTTATTCAAGAGGCAGAAAAAAAAATCAAGTCCGTATAATCAGGGAGAACCTGAGAGTAGCTCAGACCAGGCAAAGGAGCTATGCTGATAATAGAAGAAAACCAGTGGAATTTAAGGAAAGGAATCATGTGTACCTCAAGGTTTCACCACTTCGTGGAATGAGGAGATTCAAAGTTAAGGGCAAATTGTCTCCTCACTTTATTGGACCATTCAGAGTTTTTAGGCAAGTTGGAGAGATGGCCTATCAACTCGAGCTACCTAATAATCTATCGGATGTGCATAATGTATTTCATGTGTCTCAACTTAAGAAGAGTCTCCGTGTCCCTGACGAACAGTTACCAATGGAAAAAAAACTCAGTGTTCAAGATGATTTGACTTACACGGAGTATCCTATCAAGATTCTTGACGCACTGACTCGTGTCATGAGGAACAAAGTTATAAAGATGTGCAAAGTGCAATGGAGTCACCATGGAGAAGATGAAGCGACTGGGAAAAGAGAAGAAGAGCTTCGCATAGATTTTCCTCATCTTTTCCCTCGTTCCTCCTAAATCTCGAGGACGAGATTCTTGTTAAGGGGGGTAGGATTTGTAACACCTAAAAAAAATCCCATTTTGGGAATTAGGAAAGAAAAATGTTAATCATAAAAATCTAGAACAAATATGTTTGCTAATAAAGATTAAAAAAAGACCTCTATGTGAATATTTTTCATATAGTGATAATTATTCCCAAAATAAAAGTATTTTATGCACTATAAACTATTTTTCTTAAAATAAACATATGTGTATGATATGCATGTTTTTGTTAAAAAAGAGAACATATGCATATATAGGATAATGAATAAATGTATATAAACAAAATATATAGTGATGCATCCATGCTAGTTCTTTGTTTGAGGCATTCAACTTGTTCCTTGGTTTCAAAACAAATTTAAATATGGAATTAGAAAATTAGAAATAGAAAAGAAAATGAGAAAAATAAAAAAAAAGAAAGGGAAAAACTCTAACTGGGCTGCCAACCACGATTTCGGCCCACCTGCTCATTTCCTGCTTCCCCGCGCAGCCCACGAAGCAACCCCTCCTCACATGCGCGCTTAGCCACTGCGTGCGGGCCCTATCTGGCAGCCCCTTTGATCGCGCTTCACTTCCACGTGGGCCAGTTCGCCAGGCAATCTCCACTCCACCTTCGCGCAGTCGCATCCTTGCCACTGGCCAATGGGGCCCTCGCTGCAGACCCGCGTTTTCTTTTGCGCTGTGACCGTTGTGCGGGACCGCACTGTCAGGGTCGTCCTCCCCGTCACGGACCAAGTCGACGCAACGCCGCAACGGAGCGCCGAATCCGCCGGGTCACAACCACCTCCTCGCCATTCTTGCCGACTTCTCGGGCCGATGCTCCACGTCGTGGCTAGATAAAGGGAAGACAGCCGCTCCTCTCTCGTGCGCCACTTCGGGAACACCACGCCCCCCCATGGCCGATAGTATGTGATAAGAAATAGAGAGAAGGGAGGGGCGAAAGCTGCCGCATGGATTCGGCCGGTTTGCGCCGTTGACTCGCTGCAGTGGAGTTCTCCGGTGCAAGCTGCTCGTGGGAGTAACCTTCCGCGGCCGGATCGAGAGCGGACCGGTTCGGAATTGCTCTCCGGTGTGGCGTCTCCGCCATGGACCCGCCCTTCGTCGTGTCCAGGGCGCAACTCGGCATGGAACTTGGTAATAACACCCTCATGCCGTTCGCATAGTTATGTACTACGAGTAGGTGTCGTCAATTTTGCGAAGAAGAAGCTAGCGTGGCTGCCAGTCTGTTCGCCGGTGGATCTCCGCCGTGTTTCCCTGGGCAGCGGCGCCGTGGTGTGCTGTTGGGGAAGAACTAGCCGTGGCCCTAGATCCAGGAATTAACGGTGGTGATTAGATCACAGGAGTGTTGCGCCTCATCCATAGATTCTGGATCGGTCGGCCGGTGTGGATCGGAACCCGCATGTGATCCTAACCGTAGATCAGAGATCCGATGGCTATTTCCGCGCGCTGGTTTAGGATATCGGCGATCTAATCTGAGCCCTAGGATTTTGATCGGACGATTCAAATTCATAGATACCCCTTCGGCCGGGTAAATTTACAAAAGAGACCTCAGGGATAGACATAATAAACCCGCCGTCCAGTTGAACTATTCCCTGAGTCTTGGTTAGCTTGCGCGGAGACCCTCTTACTTTCCAGAAATTGACGCCCAATCCAGAGATGATTAAAAATAGAGAAATAATATTAGAAATTCATTTTTAATACAAAAACAATTGCTAGAACTTGGAAAATTCATATCTAATTCATTTTAGCTCAAAATTGAACCATTCCAATTTCTAAAATTTTGTAATAATATTCTATATCATTTAGTGTCTCTATTTTGTCATGAAAACAGTAAGAAAATTAATTTATCATTTAATCCTAGTTCAAGCACATTAAATCTTAGGAAATTCATAACTTGAAATCTATAACTCCAAATCTAATGATTCCAGTTACTATGATCTCATTTTAATGTGTATATTTTTACTGTATATTTTATTTGCATGTTTGATGTGATGTTAATTTATGCTATACTATGTATGTATTGTGTTGATGCGAGTAGACGAGCAAGCCATTGTGGATTCTGAGGTTCAACAAGTAGAGATAGCTGAGCAGGAGCTCATTGAAGGCAAGTTGTGCCCTTGATCACTTACTTTTTCCCAGCCATGTTCTTATTAATTATAATGATCTGCATAGGTTAATTTTGATGGGACCCAATAGGTTACCCCAGTTTTGGCTATCTTTATACCTTGTTCACCACTGAAATATTTTTGGGTAGTACCTGCTATTGCTTTATGTGGATTTGGGTATGAAGATACATTATTCATGATTACACCTTTATTATCTTTGTATTATTATTGCTCATGTTAAGATCATTATGTTAATGGGAACATGGAGCGACCACCCGGGAAAACAGTGCTACCACAAGGGTATAATGGGACGCCCTTGGCTGATTAACTAGGAAAGCTAGTGGAGGTCTTCCTTACCCGAAAGGGGCAAGGGCAGTAGGGGAGTGGTCAGTGTAGGGGGGTCCTTGGGTTGATTTTGCTGCGATGGCGGTCAGGCAAGAACCCTGCATTGGAGCTTCCTATAAACTGTAGCGGGATTTCTGAAGCTAGTGGAACTTTGTAAAGGCCTCGTAGTGTTACCCTGCCTCGCCTCCTCGGTAGAGGTGTATGGGATTGGCCATCTCTTGGCAGATGGGTAACATGACTTGTGGGTAAAGATGCGCAACCTCTGCAGAGTGTAAAACTGGTATACTAGCCGTGCTCACGGTCATGAGCGGCTCGGACCCTCACATGATTAATTATGGAACTTAAATTCAATTTGACATTTGCATTGCATTTGGGATTATTTTACTATTACTTTTCTTTATTATTATTATTAAGGTTTGGTATTTACTTACACTTAGTAACTGCTAATAAAATTTTGACCAACTTATAAAAGCAATGCTCAGCCTCAGCCTTTATTTCATTGATTAGCCTTACACTACATGAACTCCCACCTTTGGTGAGTTCATGCCACATTATTCCCCACGACTTGTTGAGCTATGAACGTATGTGAGCTCACTCTTGCTGTCTCACACCCCCCCCCCACAGGAGAAGAACAGGTGGTTCAGGAGGAGTCACAAGGCGAGGAGTTTGATCTGATCTAGGTGGCGTTTCTCAGTTGACATTGGCGCCAACGATCCTTAGTTCGTTTTATATTTATTCTTTTATTTTGTAATAAGTCTTCCGCTATGTAATAAATACTCTGATGTATCGTGACATTTATCTCTATACACTCTATTAGTATATATGTTGTCTTCTTGGCGCATGTATGAGATGCACCCGGCTTTGTTCCTTAAAACCGGGTGTGACACAATACAAGAGCTAGCAATCCATTCCAAAGACACATTCAAAGCCTCCATCTCTCCAAGTTTCACAATTGAGAAAAGAGATCATTAGTGATTAGTGACTTGAGAGAGAAAGTGATCTGTGTGTTATTTGTCGCTCTTGTCGCTTAGCTTTTGCAATCGTGCTTTCTTTCAATCTTTCTTGCGATCAACTCAATTGTAACCAAGGCAAGAGACACCAATTGTGTGGTGGTCCTTGCGGGGAAGTTTGTTCCCGTTTGATTGAGAAGAGAAAGCTCACTCGGTCCGAGGGACCGTTTGAGAGAGGGAAAGGGTTGAAAAAGACCCGGCCTTTGTGGCCTCCTCAACGGGGAGTAGGTTTGCGAGAACCGAACCTCGGTAAAACAAATCCGTGTGTCACACCTCTTATTTACTTGCGATTTGTTTTTCCACCCTCTCTCGCTGACACGATCATATTTCTAACGCTAACTCGGCTTGTAATTGTGATTAATTTTGTAAATTTCAGTTTCGCCCTATTCACCCCCCCTCTAGGCGACTATCAGGGAGCGTCCGCGGTGAAGCTGAGTCTTGTATTCGAAGGAGAGATGCCCTAGCGTCTAAAGTGACGGCGAAATATGTAGTAGATTCGTGCCTGCTGACTTCCCGTAGAGAGCCGAGGCAGAGACCGAGTGATCGTCCGTATACCCGAGCTCCCGAGGGAGAGCCCGCCCATGCTATAGTGGTTGTAACAGCGCCGGGGTATGGGCCAAAGGCTGCTTACGGGGTGCGTCATCGTCCTGGTGCATGATGACTGTTGGAACTTGCTCTCAGCAGCAAGGAGGCCAACAGGGGGGAACAGTGGCGACAACAGGGTTACGTGCTCGGGGGCAATAGCTCTGTTAATCTCGCCTCTCACGGGCACTGTGCGGGGGTATTTATAGGTATCTGAGTGCCCAGCGCCTTGTGTTAAGGACGCATGTGCCCTCAGACACCTAGTTTATCCCCAGAATATTCCCATAAAGCAGGGTTACAAGCTGTAATTACAAGCATGCATTTACAGATTAGGCCCGTAACACAAAGGCGGCCACGCAGGGCCCGTTACAATGGGCCAGATCACACGTGGGCCTCAGAGCTGAACGAGGCCGCGCTGCGGGATGGCGTCGCCGTAGGCCTTCGTCTGGTGCCGAATGGAGCGAAGGGTGTCCCCGCCCGTTTTGTCTCTGTCAGACCAGCGACTGCAGCGAAGGCCTTGAGCGAAGGGTGGCGTCTTTGCCTTCGCCCCAACATTTGCCCTCCGAGGGACCAGTTCGACAAAGTCACCTGGTGTCGAAGACGTCGCTAGATGGCGGAGACGCTGCCCTCGCTCGAAGTGGTTCCGCGGGGTTTTTTGATGTGACCGTTGATGGACGGCGTACTGTTGGATTGCGGGTTTCCCGAAGCGTCGCGCCCTGTCGGATTGCGGGTTTTCCGAAGAGCCGCGCCCTGCCTATAAAAGGGGGCGGGGGTTGGCGCTGTTTGAACTTTGCCTTCCGCGCTCCGTGAAAACCCTAGCCGCCCGCCGTCTTGCTGCTCCTCCTCTTCCGCTGCCCTCTTGCTCGCCGGAGCTCTGGCGCGAGTGAAGCAGACCGCCCGCCGCCGCCGACGGTACGTAGCAATGCCGTCCTCTTCTTCTTCCGCTGCCACTACGCCGCCGGCCGCCGCCTCGTCTGAGGAGACGTTGAGTAGCTTGATGGTGGAGGAGTTGCGCGTCGGCGACTCTGTTGATTTTGGTGTGTCGCGGATGACGTCAGCCCGCGTTGAAGATATGCAGTGGTTGGGCTACTTTGGCAGCGGAGTTGCTCGTGCTCCGGGGACGGAGGAAGTCCCCGAGCCGGAGGGTGAGTTGGTCGTTTTCGAGGCGTTCTTCGCCGCCGGTCAGAGCAGTGGGCGTGATTTAGTTGAAGAGTTCGTGGCGTTCGGGGTGTGGCCCTTGGCGCATGGCTGGGCGTTGGGCGAAGTGTGCCCTCGCCAGATGCCCTTTCACGGAGGAAGGGAGGTGCGAAGTCCTGCCTTCGCACTGAATCTGCGAAACCGCGACCCGGCCGCCTTTGTGCGCGATGCGGAGGACGGGGCGGTGCGGCTCGTGGGGCGTTACGTGCCGAGGACGGAAGGCCAGCGCAGCTTTGATATCCGCGGGTCAAATGACCGTTTGAACAGGGTCTTCGAATTAAATCAATTGCCGTACGACGGCTATCCTGGTCAAGACGAAGCGGACCGCCGTGGGAAGAAAACGGCGGTGGAGACTGGAGACGACCCTGCGCCGGCGGCCGCTCCTTCCTCAAAAAAGAGAAAATTAGGTACTGCGATGGGAGGACTTGGGGTGTCTGATAGTTTTGCTAGGGAGTTAATGAGGACGTGTGCGGCCTCGGGGGAAAGGATGTCTTCGCCCGAGCTCCGGGAGTCTTCGGCTCGGATGCTGAGGGTTACCGGGGGTTGCTGGCCTAGGAATGTTCCTATCCCCTGCGCGGCTGGCGAGGACTGTTTTACATCTCGTATGGTTCGTCAGTGGAGAGTTTTTCCTTACGGGCAGAATATCGGTGCTGTTGTGTGGGCAGTAATGGACAAGGATCGCCAAGGTGCGGCGCAAAAACGCCAGGCGGCTGTCAGGCTGCATGAAGCTAGGCCGAAGAGGCAGCGGGGGGCTGCGAAGGCTGCGGCCTCCGGCGGAGGCAAGCCGCCGCTGGCGGCGAAGGCGGGCGCCTCTGCACCTAGCAAGGCGCCGGAGGCAACGGCGGGCGCCGGAGGCTCCAAGTCAACGAAGGTGGTGCCGCCAGTCAGCGGAGTGGCGGAGGCTTCGAAGGCGGCCCGAGCGTTGCCGTTGTCGGGCAAGCGCGTTGCCGACTTCGGCACCGATATTACTGTAGACGACTATCTTGGTGGTAAGTCGTTGGCCTATTTTTTTTTTAATTCGAAGATGCGTTGCAGGGTCGGACGAGGGCCAGCTTGCTATGGTTGCGCCTGGCGCGGAGATCGCGACGGCGGCCATAGTGCCGAAGGCGAGGGGCGAGGCCCTTGACGCCGGAGGCGAGGTGTCGGCCCTCGCGGTGGTCAGGGACGAGGCGGGCGCAGCGACCCGCCGGCTGAAGGGAGTGACGGAGGCGCTGAGTCAGGCGACGAAGGCGCTGAGTCAGGTCCGCTGAATTATACTCTCTGCCCCACCTCTTTCTTTTGGGGCAACGGCCTTACGTGTGCTCTGCAGGTGGCTGACTTCGCCAGCCGTACTGCGTCGGGGGCCCTCACGGCAGCTGTGTCTGCCGAAGTCGAGAGACTTCGGACACAACATGTTGACGCTGTCCGTGAGAAATCGGCCTCCGACAGCAAGTGTCGTAAGCTGACGGACAGGGTGGCCGCCCTGGAGAGGGAGAAGGCTGACCTCCGGCGCCAACTGGCGGCGGAGAGGAGGGAGGCGAACGAGGCCATCGCCAAGGAGCAGGCTGCGTAGGCGGAGGCCAAACTGGCGCGGGCAGAGGGCAACCTTGCCAAGGAGCTCGCCGAACATCTGCAAGAGCGGCTTACCGCCCTGGAGAGCCGCGCGAAGGGGGCCGAGGCCGCGATGCGTGCGGATGCTGAACGGACGCGCGCTCAGCTTATGGATACGTATCGCGAGCTGGGCGCGCGGACCGGCGACTTCGAGGTGCCGGACCGAGAGCCCGGGCTTCGTTGTCTGCAATGGGTGCAGGAGGAGCTGCAGGAACTCCCCACTGTTGTGGGGGGGTTTATGTCGTACGCCTCCCTGGTCACCTGCGAGGGGGCGATGAACGCACTCTCCCGCGAAGGGTGCCGGCACTTCGAGGTCTTCGACCAGGCAGATGAAGATTTTGAGCGAGATGTCTATAAGGTCGAAGACCCCGTTGTGAAGGAATCTGCCGGGGCCCTCTACGACCGGATGTGGGGTCCGCATGGTCGTGAGGTGGTCAGGGAGCGGGCCGAGACTGCGAGGGCTCAGGTAACGTTGTTGTTTGTTTGGCGTTTGCTGTATGCGGGCTGTGCGTGTGTTTGCTGAATTTGTGTGTCTTGTCCTAGGCGGCGCGCGGCGAGCGGGTGGACGACTTCGGGGCTCTGAACAGCGCGCTGCCAGACCCGGAGCCGACCCTTGCGGAGGCTGTGACTGGGGTCGCCCTGGAGCCAACCCCGGAGACCGCAGCGATCGCGACGGCTGCCCCCACATCCGCTGCGGCCGGCGAAGACCTGCCTCCGAAGGTGGCCGAAGGCGCCCCTGATGCCCCCGCAGCTGCTGTGCCGAGTGCTGAAGATCCCGCGGCGGTGGCGGCGGAATCAGCGGCGGAGGCAGCGGCGGAGCCAACGGCGGAGGCTCCCGCAGCTTCAGGGCCTTCGCAGGTGGCGTAGTGGGTGTTTAGGGTTGAGGAATTTTTGGATGTTGTGCTGAATTTTGGTTGCTGCGCAGGTTCAAGATTTTGGGCCTGCGCACGCAACCGCTACTACTGAATTTTTGGCGGCTTCGACCGCGGAAGGTGGGAATGAATATGGTGGGTCTGTATCTGAGTTTTTTGATTTTACTGACTCTGAGAGCTCGGTTGAGTGGACTGAGGAGTCGTCGGAGGAGGACTTGGATTATTTTGCGGCCTTGGACGTGGCTGCGGCGGAGGCTTCACCACACGCCGCGGACGCTCCAGACGTGCCAGGTCCTAGCACCGGGCGCCGATGACGAAGGGCGGTTGCAAAGCGTAGGGTTAGTGCGGAGGAAGGGGCTCGGCTTCGCGTGAGTAGGGCTGGTCGGTAGGAGCTGTTGTCTTTGCCGGTCGCCGCGGGTACAGGGGAAGGGGAACTGCGAAGTCTTTTTGCGGGTGAGGAGCTTAGGATAATGTTATTTAATTATAGGGAGATGGGAATTATTCCTAAGGTTGAGCCGATGTAGAGTGTGGCACCCTCGCTTGTATATGTGTAAAGGCTTGTAAGATGAAGTTGTGTGCCCTCGCGTGCCTGTGCCTGCGAGGGCGTTGTGTACTTTGTATGGTTGGCTATGCTGTGCTGGTGTGATTATAGTCGGTCTTAGCGCGGACATTTTGATGCTGTCGTTTCTGCTTTTGTTGTACTAGTTCGGCTGCGCCCTTAGGCGGCTTCTGCGCGGAGTCTTTGTGATAGACTTCGGGTTTTCTCGCACTTGTTGTGCTGGTCCGGCTGCACCCTTAGGCGACTTCTGCGCGGACAGTCTTCGCGATAGACATCGGATTTTTTTCGCACTTGTTGTGCTTAGTCCGGCCGCACCCTTAGGCGACTTCTGCACGGATAGTCTTCGCGATAGACATCGGATTTTTTCGCACTTGTTGTGCTTGGTCCGGCTGCACCCTTAGGCGACTTCTGCACGGATAGTCTTCGCGATAGACATCGGATTTTTTCGCACTTGTTGTGCTTGGTCCGGCTGCACCCTTAGGCGACTTCTGCGCTGATTTGTCGCACGCGAGGGTGGCTAGCGCTTAGCCTCGCGGTGACCTCGGATTGGTCGAATGTCGAAGGCCGTCGTCGCGGTCTGTTTTCGACGCATGTTTTTGCGGGGGATTTTTCACACATATATTACATGGCTCCGCCTCGTTAAAAACCTCACCCCCCCCCCGGGAGGAAAAGAGTGCGGGCCGGTACAAGATTGTTTTTTGGCGAATTACAAGGGCGAAATCAGCCCCGATGAGTCAGACAAAAAATTTGCGGAGGTTGTCGATGTTCCAGGAGTGCTCCAGGTCCTCGCCGTTTGGCGTTGTGAGCCTGTAGGCGCTGGGGGATGCTTTTGTCTTGACTATGAAGGGGCCCTCCCACTTGGGCTCCAGCTTTCCCCTGGACTTCGTCCGAGCTGTTCGGACGAGTACGAGGTCCCCTTCGCTGAACTCCCTCGGGATGACTGTGTGGTCGCGCCATGCTTTGGTCTGGGCTTGGTATTTGTTTAGGGTCTGTAGGGCGAAGACCCGGTCTCCGTCAATGAGATCTTTTGAAGTTGGCTCGTCCACGTCGGGGACGGCTGACGGAACTGTACGCGGGGACCCATGCTTTATTTCTTGCGGGGTCATGGCCTCCGATCCGTATAGAAGGCGGAAAGGAGTGAACCCAGTCGCCCTGCATTCAGTTGTGTTTAGCGCCCAGACTGCCTCAGGTAATAAATCGGTCCATCTGCCTTTTTTTTCATCGAGGAGCATTTTCTTGACAGCTGTGAAAATTTTCCCATTGGCGCGCTCCACGACCCCGTTGGACTGCGGATGATAAACTGAAGCGAAGGCAAGCTTGGTGCCGATGGAAAAACAAAAATCCTTGAAATCTTGGCTGTCAAACTGCTTGCCGTTGTCAACTGTTAGCTCGGACGGTACTCCGAAGCGGCAAACAATGTTTTGCCAGAAGAATTTCTGGGCAGTCTTTGATGTTATTGTAGAAACAGCCCTCGCTTCGATCCATTTGGTGAAGTATTCGACGGCTACGAAGGCGAACTTAAGGTTCCCCTGAGCGGTGGGCAGGGGCCCGACAATGTCCAGGCCCCAGCGCTGGAGAGGCCATGTATGGGCAATCAGCTTTGTATACTGCGAGGGGTTGCCTGACCGAGGAGAGAACTTCTGGCAGGCTTCGCAGGTCCTTGAGACCCGATTTGCGGCGCAGATCATTGCGGGCCAGTAAAACCCTTGGCGGATCACCTTGGCAGCTAGGGCCCTTGGCCCTGCGTGCGAGCCGCACGTGCCACTGTGGACTTCACGTAGGATCTGCATGCCTTCGGTTTCGGTGACGCACTTAAGCATTGGCTGACTGACCCCTTTCTTGTAGAGCTGGCCCTCGATCAGCGCGAAGTCCCGGCTTCGATGTCTGAGGCGCTTGGCCTCGCTGACGTCGGTTGGATGATAGTACCCCTGTAGGAACAGGGTTATTGGTGTCCGCCAGTCTTCGGTCATGATTAGGTTGACTATGCGGTGGCCCTCGCTATCATTAGTTATTTGGAGCCCTTCGGGGCTCCGGACGGCAGGCGTGCCGATGGTGTGAAAGAACACGTCGGAGGGCAAGGGCTCGCCCCTGGCGGCAGCCTTGGCCAATGCATCGGCCTCCTCGTTCTTGGCCCTATCCACATGCTGCAAGGTGAATCCCTTGAACTGTCTCTCGAGACTTCGGATAGCCGCGAGGTATTGCATGAGCGCGGGGTCTTTTGCTGCATAGTCTTTCTCGATCTGGCCGGCAACTATCTTGGAGTCTGTCTTGATGATACATGTGGTGACTCCGAGGGCCCTTAGCTTGCGGAGGCCGAGGATAACCGCTTCATACTCTGCTATATTGTTTGTGCATCTGTCGGATTCCAGAGCGAAGCTGAGGCGTGCTGCATATCTGTGTTTGACTCCGGCTGGTGAGGTGATGACTGCAGCGACGCCTGCCCCCGCATGGCACCATGCGCCGTCGCAATGGATGGTCCAAACCTTCTCTATGGATGGGTCCGGCTGTGTTATTGGCCCAGGCCAGTCGACGACGAAGTCTGCCAGGACTTGTGACTTGATGGCTGTCCTGGGCTCGAAGCTGATGTGGTAGCCGGAGAGTTCGGCTGCCCACATGGCAATCCTCACCGATGCCTCCGGGTTTCTGAATAGTTCGCCGAGCCCCCTGTCTGAGGTGACTCGGACCTTGAATGCTTCAAAGTAATGGCGCAGTTTGCGCGAGGACATAACAACTGCGTAGGCGATCTTCTCCAGCTCTGTCATGTTGCATTTGGACGGTGTCAGGACTTCGGAGACATAGTAAACAGGGCACTGTCTGACTGCGCCCTCAATAGTCTGCTCCTGCACTAGTGCCGCGCTGACCGCGTGCGGCGAAGCCGCGACATAGAGCAATAGGGGGAGCGAGGAGTCGGGGCTTGTGAGGATGGCCAGCTCCGACAGGTACTGTTTTAGGGAGGCGAAGGCCGCTGCTTGCTCCGGCCCCCAGGCGAAGTCTTTTGCACCGCGGAGTGTTTTGAGGAAGGGGAGACTTCGCTCGGCGGACCTGGAGATGAATCTGTTGAGAGCGGCCAATCTGCCTGTCAGACGCTGGACGTCCCTGGCGGACTACGGAGGCGACATGTCGACGATGGCCTGGATCTTGGTTGGGTTGGCCTCGATGCCGCAGTGTGACACCAGGTAACCCAATATCTTGCCCTGGCGAACACCGAAGACGCACTTTTCCGGGTTCAGGCGGAGTCGTGCATCTCGCATGTTCGCGAATGTCTCGGCGAGGTCGGCGAGATGGTCCTCCTTATTCTTGCTGGCGATGACGATGTCGTCCACATATGTAAATATGTTTCTGCCAACCTGCCCTTCGAGTACTGTTTTGGTGAGTCTGGAGAAGGTGGACCCTGCATTCTAGAGTCCCTCCGGCATCCTGATGAAGCAATAAGTGCCGAAGGGTGTTATGAAGCTGGTGCTAGCCTTGTCTTCCTCCTTCATGTATATCTGGTGATAGCCGGAGAAGCAGTCAAGGAGTGACATGACCTCGCATCCGGCCGCGCTATCGACTATTTTGTCGATCCGCGGCAATGGGAAATTGTCCTTCGGGCAGGCCTTATTGAGACTGGTGAAGTCTATGCACATTCGCCATTTCCCGCTTTTTTCTGCACCATTACGACATTGGAGAGCCACGTGGGGTAAGCCACTGGCTCAATGAATTTAGCTTCTAGGAGGCGGTGCACTTCCGCCTTGGCGGCCTCTGTCTTTTCGTCGGACATTTTGCGGAGCCTTTGCTTTTTTGGTCGCACCGAAGGGTCAATTCCCAAGCTGTGCTCAATTATGGATCGGCTGACTCCGACCAGGTCTAGGGCGGACCAGGCGAAGACATATTTATTCTTGGCCAGGCAGCAGAGAAGCTTCTCTTCTTCATGTGATATAAGGTCTTCGCTGATAGTGACTGTCTGCTTGGGCGTGGCCTGATCAAGGGGGACAGTCTTGGTCCCGTCTTGGCTCTGCAACTGTGCCTTGTCGTGCTGCTTATCGGTTGGGCTGGCGGGCGCAGGGACCTCGCGCTGGGTCGTGAGACAGTGTACGTTCCTCTGACCCGGCACGAAGTCCCGCTCTATGTTGCGCGCCGTCTGCTGGTTGCCGTAGATCGTGATAGCGCCTAGCGGACCTGGTCTCTTCATACATAGGTACAGTCCGTGGATGGCAGCTTCGAACTTATTGATGGAGCCCCGGCCCATGATGGCGTTGTACGGATATACCATGTCGACAATGTCGAAGGTTATTTGCTCACTTCGGGCATTGGGTGCTACACCGAAGGAGAGGGGCAGCTCTATTTTGCCAACGGGAAAGGTGCCTTTGCCGCCGAAGCCGTACAACGGATTGTCCGAAGGCTTGAGCAGGCTGTGGCTTATACCCATGCGGTCGAAGGTGTGGAGGAAGATGATGTCCGCCTGACTGCCGTTGTCGACTAGGACTTTGTGTAAGTCCCAGCCTGCCACGCTGCAATTGATGACCATAGCGTCGATGTGGGGGGCGCTGCGCAGGTCGACGTCTCGTGCATCGAAGGTTAGCGGTATGTGGGACCACTTCGTCTGCACGACTGGGCCAGTGACCGCGACATGGTTGATGCTGCGGTAGTGGTCCCGCTTCTGCCGCTTGGTGTCGAAGTCAGTGCTGGACCCCCCTGTTATCATGTGAATGACTCCGCGATATGGTTGATCGGCGAAGTCTTCCTGCTTTGGGGCATGGGGGATGTTTTGGTGTTGCTGGTGTGGTGGTGGGGGTGGAGGAGGTACGATTTGTACTTCCTGATGGTGTTGGTAAGCGTGGTGCGGTGGATGCGGAGCGGGAGCGTGGATATATGGTGGAGGGGGTGGCTGGTAGTTATCGCGACAATTCTGGGATTGTCGGCCGGCTGCGCCCGCGCCATTCTGTCTCTGGTGGCCTTCGTTTCGGGGCAGTCTTTGGTTTGGTGGGCGCAGTCTTCGCCGTGGAAAAGGCAGTAGAACCGGCGCGGCGGCTGCGCGCGCCCTCGGCCCCTGCCATGAGTTCCGTTTCCGCGGCCCTGGGGGGATATTCCTGGCGACGAGGGGGGTCAGCAGCAGGCTGCTGGTTGGCGATGTTGTGCACTTGCTGTTGACTGCGGCCATCTCGACCAGAGTCTGGTTGCGGAGTCCTCGTCCACGTGCGGCTGGACTGCGGGGCATCTTTGGGCTTCCGCTGTGACTCACCTTGCGCTGGTGGAGCTCTTCGGATTTGGCATATTTTTCAAAGAGCTGATATAGTTCCTGGAGGTTCTTGGGTGGATCTCTGATACAGTGGCTGTAGAGGACGCCGGCCCGAAGGCCACTGATGGCGTAGTGGATAGCGATTTGATCATCGACGGAGGGCAGCTGTGACTTGAGTGTTAAGAATTTGCGGTAATACTCCCGCAGAGTCTCCTTTTCCAGCTGTTTGCAAAGCGAGAGCTCGGCCAAAGCGTCGGTGTCTGGACGGTACCCTTGGAAGTTGAGAAGGAACTTGTCCCTGAGACTTCTCCACGAATCATTGGACAGCGGAGGCAATCTGGTGAACCAGGTGAGTGCTGGGCCCTCTAGGGCGATGATGAAAGACTTCGCCATTGTGGCGTCGTCCCCTCCGGCGGATGCAACGGCGACTTGATAACTCATTATGTATTGCGCCGGGTCGGTGCTGCCGTTGTACTTGGGATATGCCCCTGCTCGGAAGTTAGCTGGCCAAGGCGTCACTTGCAGGTGTGGCGCCAGGGGACTTCGCTCGTCGAGGTAGTTGACCCCTTGGAATGGCGCACCGTGCTGGAAGGCGTAGTCATGCTGGGGGAAACGCGGGTTCTCCGGCTGCGCCCGGTGTTGCAGGGGTGGGCCATGCTGCAGGCCGAGGTGGCCTTCGCGCGTGTCTTCCGGTTGTGCGCGCTGCTGGAGGGGTGGCTCTTGCTGTAGACCGAGGTGGCCTTCGCGCTGCATCAGCGCGATCTCGCGCTCGAGGTCGTGGGCCTTCTGCTCCTCGTCGCGTATCATTTGCCGCACCTTGGCTAGTGCGGACACACGCTGGCGCTTGGCCTCCAGTATCTCTTTCTGCCTCTGGAGATTTCGGTTCTTGAGGCGCAGGGCGCGCAGCTGTAACTGTTCTTCTGTTGAGACGCCGAGGACCTCGCCGTCCTCGGTGAGATCCGCGCCCTCCAGTGGGGCGAAGCCTGAGGGCGGCTGCGATTGTCCTTCGGGCCCGCAGGTGAGGAAGGTGTCGTCTTCGCAGGTGCGGGGAATATTGTCTTCAGTGGGCTCTTGGTGGGTGGATTGGGTGAGGGCGAGGGCCTTGCCCTTTCTTGCGGCAAGCAGTGCTGCCTTCGCAGCCTCGTCAGCCTTCGGGTTAGCTCTCTTGGGTGCCATCGCGGGTGGTTTTGTCGTAGCACGAACGGTGGGCGCCAAATGTTGGAACTTGCTCTCAGCAGCAAGGAGGCCAACAGGGGGGAACAGTGGCGACAACAGGGTTACGTGCTCGGGGGCAATAGCTCTGTTAATCTCGCCTCTCACGGGCACTGTGCGGGGGTATTTATAGGTATCTGAGTGCCCAGCGCCTTGTGTTAAGGACGCATGTGCCCTCAGACACCTAGTTTATCCCCAGAATATTCCCATAAAGCAGGGTTACAAGCTGTAATTACAAGCATGCCTTTACAGATTAGGCCCGTAACACAAAGGCGGCCACGCAGGGCCCGTTACAATGGGCCAGATCACACGTGGGCCTCAGAGCTGAACGAGGCCGCGCTGCGGGATGGCGTCGCCGCAGGCCTTCGTCTGGTGCCGAATGGAGCGAAGGGTGTCCCCGCCCGTTTTGTCTCTGTCAGACCAGCGACTGCAGCGAAGGCCTTGAGCGAAGGGTGGCGTCTTTGCCTTCGCCCCAACAATGACGTTGAGATTCACTGTTACACTCATCGAGATTAGAGCCCCTGCTTGGTTGATGCGGAAGTCTTCTCGAGGTGTTGGTTGAGCCATCCCTCGACGTGCGCTACAGTCGGGCGAAGTGGCTGTCTGCGGGATTCGCGACGTAGTTGGTGGCCGAGGCCAAGCTTGGGCGAGGCGGAGAATTCGCTCGAGGACTGAGCTTGACGTCGGGCAAGGCGGAGAAATTGCCCGAAGGCTGGACCCGGGGTCGGACAAGGCAGAGAGGTTGCGACCGTGGGCTGGATCCTACTTCGGGCAAGGCAGAGAGATTCTGCTCAAAGGCCCGTCCGCTCGGCTTGTCGTATTAGGCGTCCCATCGGAGGGCGCCAGGCGGCGTGTGCGCACGCTGTTGCATAGGCGTAATCATGCTGCTGCACCGGACGAGATCGATGTCTTGTCCGTCACTTTGCTTCGCTGCCACAGCGTGGGTTGGCACATGCATTAAATGTGTGTGTCCCCTGCCTGTTTTCGGGTGTCGTTGTCCTATCTGCCTGAGGCAGGCTCGGGCGATACGGACTGAGTGATGGTGACCTCGGGCGAGGTGGAGTGAGTGGCATCGACCTCGGGCGAGGTAGAGCCTGGCTCGAGGTGGGGGAATCTCGGGGGACGTCTCAGTTTTTTATAGGTGGCTCGACTGTTACCCCTCGGGATTTAGCCCTTATTTCTCTAAGTGTGTTTGTTAGGGGGATAATTCAGGTGTCCCTAATTATTGCCCCCGACAGTAGTCCCTGAGCCTTCCAAGGAAGTACTTTAGGTACTTGTTTGGAGGCTCTGCTGCTTTCCCATGAGCGTGCTGCTTTTTGAGAGATAGGATGTGTTTGTTTTTCGGTAGGTGCGCGTGAGCGCACCCGTCGGGTGTAGCCCTCGAGGCCCCGAAGGAGTGGTTGACTCCTTTGGGGGCTTTTGTTCTTTGATAGGTCCTGTTTGATCCTCGGTCATACCGTGGGAGCCTTTCTGAGCGATTTGCGAGGGTAGCCCCCAAGCCCTTGCATGGAGCAACGGGTCGATCGAGGGATGTCTCGACTTTTGGTTCATACGCCCCTTCATTGCCTCTCTACGAGGAGGAAGATGGGGAATGTGTCATGCTACCCTCGTTGGGCAACGAGCATGACGTTTCAACTGAGCTGTTAACGGGTGATCCAAGCAGGGGTCCGAGCTCCTTTCGATTGGGAGTCAGCTTGAGGTCCGAAGACACACCCCAAAGGTACCTGCGGGTGATTCGCCTGGTCCCAGACCCGTTCGATGGGGTCCGAGGGCTCGATGCCTCCCTACGATGGGATACCGACACGAATCGCTCCTGGGGGTCTCGGATATGTCTTAAGGTACCTTGGATCGCAACCCGAGCTAGGGCCATGTACGGGCGTACCTACAGTCATCCCTGACTCTGTGCTCTGGGGCGGTTTTGGAGCCCTTTCGAGGGGCCAACCTTCGAACCCCTGATCAGTATTGGGCTCGGAGCCCTGAAGTCCTGAGGCGGTTCATCGGAACCCTGCTGAGGGCCGAGCCTTCGAACCTCTGAACATTATCTTTCCTTCCCCTTTTTTCCTCCCGGAGTGACATGCCGAGGCCAAAGACGACTTTTTCCGATTCACTGCTCCCTTTCCGAGGGGGTGGCCCGAGGTAGAAGATGCTTCTTTCTAGTTCGATTACCAAGAGGATAAAGGGCAATGTAGTCGAGGGTACAGGGCGTACCTTTTGAGGCAGGATGTGGAACGGTGCTCGACCCGTTTTTCCTCGGAGGGGACACGGTCATTTAATATGACGGGACGTCCTGCTGGTCAACCGACCGTTCGCGGCATGCGTGCACATGGGATTCGAAATGACCGTCGCCCAGCCATTTTTGAATCACACCTCGGTGGCTCCGTCCGTCCCTATAAGGCTGACTGAGGGGGGGGGCTTCGGATCATTACCTTTGCTATCTCAGTCCTTTGCCTTCAAATGTTGTTTCTGCCTTCTGCCCAAAGAGCCCTTCATCTTCCTCTCGCCCCTTCGTTCATTTCGATGGCGGAGAAGATAACTGTTCTTCCTCCCCGCGTCCCGTGGCCCGTGTCCTCCATCACCGACGGGGATCTGGAGGCGCTGGTTGACACCGGCCTGCTTCGGCCCCGAACCACCGGGCCGCAGCCCGAATGGATCGTGCCACACGACGAGCAGGAGCTGAATCCGCCCGCAGGCTACATAGTCAGCTTCACCTCGTTCCATGAATGGGGTTTCGAAGTTATGGCGAGCCGCTTCATGCGGACCTTGCCGCACTACTACGGGGTGGATCTACACAACTTCAACCCGAACTCCATCGCGCAGGCGGCCATCTTCTCCCCCCGTCTGCGAGGGGTTCCTGGGGATCGAGCCCCACTGGGACTTGTGGCTCCATCTCTTTCGCGCAGAGCCCTTCTCTCTCTCTCTATCAAGGTGAGGAGGGTGCGCCACGTCGTCCGTGCCGATGGCTGCACGCTCCAGCTATGCTTGGACAGGTCGGCGTTGTACATCCCTGCCACCCTTACCTCTTCGAACATGGGTTGGCAGAGCCGATGGTTCTACCTTCGCAACGATGATGGGGGCTACTGGCGTTCACATATCGCGCCGTCCTTAGAGCAGAGGAGACGTGGAGGTGGTGGCTACTGTGGGATCCCCAGACACACCTGAAGTCGCTGCTGGAGGCATTGTGGAAGCTCCGGGACCACAGTCTCACCGCGGCCGGAGTTGTCGCGGCCTTCCACCGGCGGCGGGTGCTGCCGCTGGCCGACCACCGACTTCGCCTCGACGAGATGACCCCCGAGGCCTCCGTTGAAAGTTCTCAGATGGCCTCGGCCGCCTTCTCCACTGACGAACTTCTCGAGTGGCTGAAGGGAATGATGGGTAAGGAGGATTATTCCGCTGTGGTGCCGATACTCCCCGAGCAGGGCTACGTGTCCCTGGTGAGTCTTTTGTTTTTTGTTTTGTTTTTGGTTTTTTATTCTTCATCCCAGTCTTACCTTCTCTTCCCTCGGTAGGGGCTCTGGGGCTTCTGGACCGAATGACCCCCGGTCCCAGAGGACGCGGTGGCCAGGGAGGTGCGCCAGCTGGTGGCCGAGGAACAGAAGCGAAAGAAGGACGAGGCGAAGAGGCAGACCCGCAAGAATATGGTGGCCCGTGACTCGCTGGAGAAGCGTCACAGAGCGCAAGCAAGGGAGGGTCTCTCGCTCGAGTCTTCTCCCAGCACTGAGGAGGAGGAGGAGAATGAAGACGACGACGATAAGGGGATGGAGGTCCGTGCGGGCCTCAGCCACAAGGTCAAGTCCAGGTCCGTGCCAGCCTCGGCAGGCCCTTCTGGCGGCGTAGCCTCTTCCACGCAGGGGCCGGCAGCGTCCCTGTCCGGGGCGCGGGAGTCAACCAAGCCTTCCCTCGTCCCTGCCTCAGCGGAAGAGGCAGAGATCATGGAGGGGGAAGTTGCTCCCCTTTTCGTGGAAGCCGTCGTCGTCCCTGTGGGTGCGCTGACAGGTTCCCCTCAGCGGCCATCCATTGGGGGTAACATGGAGGAGGGGCCGATCACACCCCCCATGTCGTTGTCCTAGGGCCCGTAGTGGCCCCAGCTATCGTTCTGCCCTCGTCCCCCGTGCCGAGGGTTGCAGAAGAGGTGACCACTGCCCCGCCTACATCGGTGGTGGGGTAGCAGGGCCAGAAATCTGGAGGCCGAGGCATCCACTTTACCTGTCTCCGGGTACATAGTCAAAGTGCAAGATAGTCTTTTCACATACCGTCTTTTCCTCTGACTGTCATTTTTTCTTTAGCTCCAAGCATCGAGCCAATGCACCGATCTTTACTGCCACCAAGATGGTGAAGCGCGGAGTGGGGACATCTGTGGGGGCCTCGTCCCACCCCCATTTTGTCTAGGAGCCATCTCAGCAGGGTGCTAAGGTGGCTGCACCCTCTCCCGGACCGCCGGTTCAGCCCGAGGTGGCTCCCGCGTGTCCCACGTTGACGGCTCGGGCCATCGTCATCTCCTCCGAGGATGAGGCGGAGGCTACGCCGCACGTCGCATCACCCACAATCTCTGACCTCCTGCGCGCCATCCTCGACACCCCCAAAAATTTGCGCTGAGCTTGGGGTGGGACACGCCGAGGGCGCCAGCACCTCGGAGGAGCCGTGGAGGATAGTCTATGGTCCGCTGCGTGGTGATGACATGATCATCGAGCCACCTATCATGGGGTCTACCAGTGACCTCGTCTGCTCTGGGCTAGACTCCTCGTTATGAGGAAGAGCGCCCCTGGCGTGGATGTCGACCGATGGCGACCCGTACTTCATCCTCGATGACGTCGAGGAGCGGGATATGTGGGCCAAGTTCCAGGCGCTGAGCCATGTAAGGGTGTTGACTTTTTTGCCAAGGTTGCTTGTCCCTTAGCAGTGTGGTGACGAGAGTTCTATTCCTCCACATGATCTCATGATGAGGTCGATGGCCAAGTCCATCTTCCTCCACCGCGAATGGGGTGTCTGGGAAGCACTGCAGTGCCACCGGACCGTGCTGCTTCAGTCAAATGAGCAGCTAGCCTAGAGGAGCGCCAAAGTGGCTAACTTGATGTCCCGGTGCGAGGGGCTGAAAGAGCAGGGCGTGGCCGACTGCGAGGAGGTCCATCGACTAAGGGCTGAGGTCCTTAGTCTGAAGGCGAAGGAGGACCGCCATGAGGAGGTGCTGCGGCAGGCGCAGGAGGGCCTCCAGGCGGTGACGGAGGAGCGCAACTCCCTCGCCAAGTCCCTGGATGATGAACGGTCCGTGGGTCAGGCTTTGAACGCCCAGATAGAGAGTAGTGAGTGAGGAAACTGTATCCCTGAAGCGTAGGTGTTCCAGCGGCTTGGCTATTCTTCCATAGTCGGGACATCCTCTGTTCCTAAGGGTTTTCGCGTTACGACTTAGGGTGAGGCTATGAAACGTGTTTGTTTTTCAAAAGTGCGAGAAAAAAGGCAACACAGAGGAGGGGTTCCCCCTTCTAGCCCCTGAGGGAGGCTCGGTTTTGAAAGCAAGGCCAAGCCTCTCTTGAGAACCATTCTTTATTAAATATGCGGAACATAGTACAACTAAGCCTAGACCTATATGCCTAAGGGTAAAAGCGAAGTAGCTTCTCTATATTCCAAGCGTTGTCATAGACTTCTCCTTCCTCGTTGCAGAGCTTATATGTTCCCGACTTCAGCACCTTGGCAATGAGGAAGTGTCCTTCCCAGGGGGATTGTGCTTGTGGCGTCCTCGGTTGTCTTGTTGTAGCTAAAGCACTAGGTCGCCTTCCTGGAACCCCCAAGGTCGGACGCGCCGTTCGTGGTAACGCCGAAGGGATTGCTGATATTTTGCTGAGTGAAGGAGAACTACGTCCCGATCTTCGTCCAGCTGGTCCAGTGAGTCTTCATAGCTGACTTGGTTGTTGCGTTTGCTGTATGCCTGCAGCCTTGGGGAACCATACTCTAGGTCGGTGGGTAGGATAGCCTTGGCCCCGTAGATCAGGAAGAATGGTGTGAACCCCGTGGCTCTACTCAGAGTAGTCCTCAGGCTCTAGATAACTGAAGGGAGCTCGGTGAGCCATCGCCTGCCGAACTTGTTCAGGTCATTGAAGATCCTCGGCTTTAGGCTCTGTAGGATCATGCCATTGGCACACTCCACTTGCCAGTTGCACCTTGGGTGTGCTACTGCTAACCAATCTACACGGATGTGATGGTCACTTCAGAAGCTTCCCTGTGAACTGGGTGCCGTTGTCAGTGATGATTTAATTGGGGACCCCAGAGCGATGAATGCTATCCGTGAAGAATGCGACCGCCTGCTCAGATCTAATGTTCCTAAGGGGCCGGACCTCGATCCACTTGAAGAATTTGTCGATGGCGACCATCAGGTGCGTGAAGGCCCCAGGTGCCTTCTGCAGAGGACCGACGAGATCCAATCCCCATACTGCGAATGGCCACATTATTGGGATCATCTGAAGGGCCTAAGCTGGCATACGCGTCTGCTCCGCGTAGAACTGGCAGCCTCGGCAGGACTGCACGATCTTGATAGTGTCCGCTACTACAGTTGGCCAGTAGAACCCTTGCCTGAAGGCATTGCCGACGAGGGTCCGGGGCGTCGTGTGGTGCCCGAAAGCCCCCGAGTGGATTTCTCCTAGCAACTCCTGCCCTTGGCTGATTGGTATACATCGTTTAAGTATTTCCGAGGGGTTGTGTCAGTATAGTTCCTTTTCTTCTCCTGTCAGCACAAAGGTCTTTGCTCGGCGGGCGAGGCGTCGTGCCTCGGTCTTCCCTTGAGGGAGTTCTCCCCGGAGGAGATACTCTAGGTAAGGCGCCCTCCAATCTGAGGCTGGAGCGGCTCGGTCCTCGTCTCCGTCGATCTGCATCACCTTGGGCCCATCGGCCGGGGGCATTTCTTCGTGGGGGGCAAGCTCAGATGCCTCCTTGGGCACCACCGAGGGTTTGAAGATGTCCCTGGCGAAGACGTTCGGGGGGGCCGTGGTCCGTCCCGAGGCGATTTTGCCAGTTCATCTGCTACCTCATTGTACCTTCGCGCAACGTGGTTGAGCTCAAGGCCGAAGAATTTATCTTCGAGGCGCCAAACTACCTCACAATAAGCCTCCATCCTCGTGTCATGGCAGCCTGAGTTTTTCATGACCTGGTTGATGACGAGCTGGGAATCCCCACAGACATCGAGGCATCTGACTCCTAGCTTGATGGCGATGCACAAACCATTGACCAGGGCTTCATACTCGGCGATGTTGTTGAACGCAGCAAAGTGGAGAAGCACGATGTATCGTAGATGTACGCCGAGGGGTGAGATAAAAAGCAATCCAGCGCCCCGCCTTAGTTTTCATCAGCAACTTGTCAAAATACATGGTCCATAACTCGGCCTGAATCAGATCTGTTGGTAACTGGGTATCGGTCCATTCGGTCAGAAAGTCAGCTAGGGCTTGGGATTTTTCGTCCTTCTTGGGGGCGAACGAGAGAGTTTCTCCCATGAGTTCGATGGCCCACTTGGCTACCCTGCCCGAGGCTTCCCTACTCTGGACGATCTCTCCCAGAGGGAAGGACGACACCACCGTTACAGGATGGTACTTGAAATAATGGCGCAATTTTCTCTGAGTTAGGACTACCGCGTACAGCAGCTTCTGGACTTGTGGGTAGCGTACCTTTGTTTTGGATAGTACCTCACTGACAAAGTACATAGGCCTTTGGACCAGCAAGGCATGTCCCTCCTCCTTTCTCTCTACTGCGATAGCAGCGCTAACCACCTGGGTGGTTGCGGCTACGTAGAGTAAAAGGGGCTCCGCTTCGGTAAGGGGTACCAGGATGGGGCATTGGAGAGAAGCATCTTGAGGTTCTTGAGGACCGCTTCGTCCTCCAGCGTCCAGGCGAAGTGCTCGGTCTTCCTCAAGAGACGATACAGGGGCAGGCCCTTCTCGCCGAGTCATGAGATGAAGCGTCTCAGGGCCACGAGGCATCCCATGACCCACTGAACTCCTTTTACATCTTTGATGGGCCCCATTTTGGTGATGGCCGAGACCTTCTCTAGGTTGGCCTCGATCCCTCGCTCTGAGACTATGAACCGTAAGAGCATGCCTCGTGGGACGCCGAAGACACACTTCTTAGGGTTGAGTCAAACGTTCTTGGCTCGGAGGCAAGCAAATGCAGTTTCCAGGTCGGTGACGAGGTTGTCAGCCTTCCTAGTTTTAACCACTATATCGTCGACATAGGCCTCTATTGTTGAGCCTATGTGGTTGTCGAACACGTGGTTCATGCAATGTTGATACGTGGCTCCTGCGTTGCACAGCCCGAAGGGCATGGTTGTGTAACAATACATGCCCTACAGGGTGATGAAAGAGGTCGTGAGCTGGTCAGACTCTTTCATCCGGATTTGATGGTAACCCAAATACACATCAAGGAAGGAAAGCGTTTCACACCATGTAGTAGAGTCTATGATTTGATCTATTCGACGAAGAGGGTAAGGAACTTTCGGACATGCTTTATTTAAACCAGTGTAGTCTACACACATCCTCCATTTCCCCCCTTTTTTCTTAACTAATATAGGGTTTGCTAACCATTCTGGATGGAACACTTCCGTGATTAACCCGGTCGCTAATAGTTGTGGACCTCCTCCTCGATGACCCTGCATGTTTCTTCATCGAATCGGCGCAGGTGCTGCCTCACCGGTCTAGAGTTGGCTCGGATGTCCAAGGAGTGCTCGGCGACTTCCCTCGGTATGGACGACATGTCCAAGGGACTCCATGCAAATACTTCGGCGTTCGCGCAGAGAAAGTCGACGAGCACTGCTTCCTATTTGGGCTCGAGCTGGGAGTCGATCCGTAGCGCTTTCTCCCCAGAGCCGCTAGGGTCGAGGGGGATGGTCTTCGTGGCTTCGGCCGACTCGAAGTTGCCGGCATGCTTCTTGGCGTCGGGCACCTCTCCAACGAGGTTTTCCAGATCGATGATGAGGGTCTCAGAGTTGATGAGCGCCTTGGCATATTCAACACACTCGACGTCGCACTCGTAGGTATGATGGTAAGTGGGGCCAACGATGATGATGCCCGCGGGCCTAGGCATTTTCAGCTTCAAGTACGTGTAGTTTGTGACGGACATGAACTTGGCGTAACATGGATGCTTGAGCATAGCATGGTATGTACCTCGGAACCCTACCACCTCAAACATGAGGGTCTCCTTTCAGAAATTGGTGGGGGTCCCGAAGCAGACAGGCAAGTCAATCTGCTCGAGGGGATGCACCCTCTTGCTGGGGGTGATCCCATGGAATGGCACGGCACCAGGTCGAATCTGAGACCGCCCGACCCTTAGGAGATCTAGAGTGTTTGCATAGATGATGTTGAGGCTACTGCCTCCATCCATGAGCACCTTCATGAGGTGTGTGTTGCCGACAATGGGGTCGACAACGAGTGGATACTTCCTAGGGTTCGAGACATGGTCCGAGTGGTCATCCCAGTTGAAGGTGATGGCGATCCAACCAGTCTAGGTAGACCGGGGTCACTGCCTCGACTGAGAAGACTTCCCAGTGTTCCTGCTTGCGCTAACTTGAGGACATGTTGACGACGTCTCCCCTTTAGATCATGTAGCAGTTATGTACATCGGGGAAGTCGTCGCCCTTGTTGTCATCATCTCCGTCGTAGGGGGCCTTCTTGTTTCCTCCTTCCGCTGAGGGGTCGGGCTTGTTGTAGAAGCGCCGAAGCATGTCGCACTCACCGAGGGTGTGTTTAACCGAGCCCTTATGATAAGGGCATGAGTCCTCCAACATCTTGTAGAAGACCCCTGGCCCCCCTTGGGGGCCCGAGGGTTATGCTTCTCCACAGCGGTGACAAGCTCGGCGGTGAGGGCCTCAGGCGGGCTGTGCCATGTCTTCTTCTTTTTGCCCTTCTTCGGGTTGCGTTGGGTGGGCTTCTCGGGGGCGCCCTCCTTTCGCTTCCTGTCCCCTTGTCCTTGTGAAAAAGGGCCTCGACCGCCTCCTGCCGTGAAGCAAACTTTGTGGCGATGTCCATCAGCTCGTTGGCCTTGGTCAGGGTCTTGCGACCCAACTTGTTGACCGGTTCCCGACAGGAGGTCCCGGCGAGGAATGACCTAATGATGTCAGAGTCAGTGACGTTGGGGAGCTTGGTGCGTTGTTTTGAAAACCGACGAATGTAATCGTGGAGGCTTTCATCAGGCTTCTACCGGCAGCTTCGGAGGTCCCAGGAGTTCCTTGGGCGATTGTACGTGCCTTAGAAGTTCCCTCCGAAGACCCATACTAGGTCTTCCCAGTCGTGGACCTGTGCCCGCGGAAGGTGCTCAAGCCAGGCTAGGGCAGAGTCGGAGAAAAAGAGGGGGAGGTTCCGAATGATGAGGTTGTCATTGTTCATCCCCCTGAGCTAGCAAGCGAGCCGATAATCAGCAATCCAGAGCTCCGGCTTCGTCTCCCTCGAGTACTTGGTGATAGTAGTTGGGGCTCAGAACCGAGGCGGGAAGGGCGCCCTTCGGATGACCTTGCTGAAGACTTGAGGGCCCGGTGGCTCGGCGGAAGGACTTCGGTCCTCCCTGCTGCCGTAGCGTCCACCCAAGCGGGTTCTCGGAGCCGAGAGGCTGAGCTCTCGGCCTGCTAGACCGCGGCGCATTCCAGAAGCCCCCAAAATTCACCATGGATGCGGCATGCCTCGGTGGTGGAGGGATCTGGCATGGTGCTGAGTAAAAGTGCTACCGTTGTGAGACTTTGGCTTGCTCGGTTGAGGATGGTGGTTCTGCGACGTCGGTGTCTTCCTCAATGCGACGTAGGATGTCGCGCGCCTTCGCCCGTGCCCTAGCATCGAGGGCTTTGCCCGTAGCCTCTCCCTCCAAAGCTTGTCGCTGGTGCTGTAGGCATTGCTGCTCCTCCTCGAGCTTGTTGTGCAACTCCCGGAGTTGCTCGAGGTGAGCCTTATGGCTCCTTTGGGGAGTCTGAGCCTCGTCTGGGTTACGTGGTGGAGGTTGATCACCTTCTCGCAGCATGCCGAGGTGATCTCCTTCCTCGGGGATCTCGGGGTCGACGTGGAAGTATTCCCGAGTCGGATCGTAGCCCTCACCACCAGAGTTGTAACCCTTCGAGCTTTCAGAGAGCATCTCGTCACATGCATACAAAAATTGTAGCATGTACTTGGGATCCCATAGCCTAGAGAAGTCCAGGGCAAAGCTTGGGTCGTTTTCCTCCTCAGAGTCCAGGCACCCTGAGGGGAAGGGAAGCCCGACGTACATCCAGGTGACGGAGCTGGTGTCGAAACTCGGTTGTAAAGGGATGGGGTTGAACACAGACGGTTCTTCCCTAGCCCCCTCCATGTCTCTCCAGTGAGTGTCCGGCTCCTCCCGACCCGTAGGTGGGAGGGCCCGTGTAGCTGACACCGTTTGCTCAACGCCGTGGGGGACTGGTGTCTCCCCTGTCGGAGGAGGTGGTGCTAGGAATGTTGGTGCAGGTGCAGCTGGCGGTGCTCTGGGTGAAATGTTGACACTGTCTAGGTCCCTTGAGAGGGACTCAATGCCGTCATCCATACCGGTGGCACCTCCAGTGCATGGAGTGCCCTAGGTGGCACGATCGCGGTTGCTCCGTCTTTGCCTCCTGCGGCGAGAAGGGCGGCGACGAGAGCTTGGACGCTCAAGAGGGACAGGTGGGAGGAGTATCATGTCATACTCGATGCCGAGGGACATGAACTCAAGACTCCCGAACCTAATCATCGTCCCAAGCTTGAGCGGGTGGTGGAAACCTGCCATCTAGAGTGCTGGCGATAATTGGGAGTGTTTCACACGACTAGCCCCTACCTGGCGCGCCAACTATCGGTGTTTGGACCGCGGGTCCTTAACCAACTAGTAAATGTGCCGCATGGCCAACTCTAGATGGTGTGGGAGAAGATACAAGCAACTATCCTTGTTCGGGCTACACAAGGCCCTAGATCTAGATGAGAGGATGAGGCTTATATTACTCGCACCGTGGTGCCTATAGTAGGGGTTTACAAGCACAGTGGGAGAGGGGAAGTCCCCAAGTCCCTTGAGATGATTGAGGCAAGTGCCAATATCTAAGACAGAATGGGAGAGCGAGCGTTCGTCTACGTGTGTCGATCCCTCGTCCGTGGAGGGACCACTACCCTATTTATACACCAAGGGGATCATCCGCAGTGAAGCTGAGTCTTGTATTTGAAGGAGAGATGCCCTGGCATCTGATGTGACGGCAAACAGTGCAGTAGATTCGTGCATGCTGACTTCTCGTAGAGAGCTGAGGCCGAGACCGAGGGGTCGTCCGTACGCCCGAGCTCCTGAGGGAGAGGTTGCCCATGCCGTAGTGGTTGTAACAGCGCCGGGGTATGGGCCAAAGGCTGCTTACGGGGTGCGTCATCGTCCTAACGCATGATGACGTCGAGATTCCCTGCTACACTCATCGAGATTAGAGCCCCTGCTTGATTGATGTGGAAGTCTTCTCGAGGTGCTGGCCGAGCCGTCCCTCGATGTACGCTATAGTCAGGCGGAGTGGCTGTCTGCGAGATTAGCGGTGTAGTTGGTGGACGAGACCGAGCTCGGGCGAGGCGAAGAATTCGCTCGAGGGCTGAGCTTGATGTCGAGCGAGGTGGAGATATTCCACCTGAAGGCCCATTCGCTCGGCTTGTCGTATTAGGTGTCCCATCGAGGGCGTTAGGTGGCGTGCGCACGCTGTTGCGTAGGTGTAATCATGCTACTGCACCAGACATGATCGATGTCTTGTCCGTCACTGTGCTTCGCCGCCACGGCGTGGGTTGGCACACGCATTAAATGCGCGTGTCCCCTGCCTGTTTTCGGGTGCCCTTGTCCAATCTGCCTGAGGCTGGCTCGGGCGAGACGGACTGAGCGACGGTGACATCGGGCGAGGCGGAGTGAGTGGCGTTGACCTCGAGCGAGGCGGAGCCCTGCTCGAGGTGGGAGACTCTCAGTGGGATGTCTCAGTTTTTTATAGGTGGCTCGACTGTCACCCCTTAGGAGTTTAGCCCTTATTTCTCTCAGTTCATTCGTTTGGGGGATAATTCGGGTGTCCCTAATTATCACCCCCGACACTATGTCTTTGTAAACTTTTCTCACAGGGTACATGTTAATCAACATAGAATATAATTTTATTGTTTAATCACCTAAGACTTCAGAAAACTATATCTTTTCAACCATAACTCCGATTTTAGTGGTACTCGAACATACGATCTCGTAGCAGCGCGTAGAATATTCCTACATAGTTTGTTCTCGTGTTTGGTGTAATGTTATTTTTTATGTACTCCTTGTCTATTTGTATGTATTGCTACGAGTAGCGGCGAGGTGACGAGAAACCCGAAGACCAACTTGGTAAAGTTCCTGGAATCTCAAGTCACAAGCAGGTTGTACCCTTGATCACTCTTCTTTACCCAATAATCTTCTTGTTAATCAATGTGACATGCTTAGGTTAATTTGATGAGACCTAATATGTTACCCTAGTTTTGTTTACCCCACACCTTATAAACAAATGAACTATTGGGTAGACTTGCTATTGCTCTACCTAGTTTTAGGATTAATGTTATACTGAACTATGATCATGTTCCACCATTATTGTTGGTTTAATTATTGTTCATGATAAGACTATTGTGTTAATTGGAACATGGAGCTTAACTTGACATAACCGTGCTACCACAATGGTGGAATGAGACGCCCTTGGCTGACTAATTAGAAAAGCTAGTGGAGTACTACCTTACCAGGAATGGCCAAGGGAAATAGAGGAGTTGCCAGTGTAGGGAGGTTCTCGGGTCGATCTTGCTGCGATGGCTTTTCGAACGAGGGATTCCTATATCGCTCTTCTCACGAAATCGTAGCGGGTTTTCTGAAGCTAGTGGAACTTTGTGAAGGCCTTGTAGTGGATCCCTAGCCATTCACCTCGGAAGTGTCTGAGGGCCTTGCAAACCTTAGCTAAACGGGATACATGACTTCTGGGTAAAGGGTGCAACCTCTGCAGAGTGTAAAACTGGTATATCAGCCGTGCTCACGGTGAAGAGCGACTCAGAACTCTCACATGATCAATTTATGGAATTAAATTTAATCTGTCATTTGCATTGCATTGTGGGATTTATTATTAATTGTGATCTCTTATTTTATTGGGATGATATCTACTTATATTTAGTAACTTCTAATAAAACTTTGACTAACTTTAAAAGGCGAGGTTGGTTGCCGAAGGGTTTTGCTAGAAAGAGGGTATTTATTATGAGGAAACCTTTGCCCCTAGTGCTCGTTTAGCAGTCATTAGAATCCTTCTAGCTTTTGTTGCTTCGAAGGGTTTTAAACCTTTTCAAATGGATGTCAAAAGTACTTTCTAAAACGATTATTTAGAGGAATATGTCTATGTGAGGCATCCCTGGTTTTGGAGTTCAAAGATTCCAAACCATGTTTTCAAATTTCAAAAAGCTCTATATGGTTTGAAACATGGCCCTAGAGCCTAGTATGAGCATAGAAAACTTACTTGCTTGCAAAGGGTTTTTAATACGGGCTCTATTGATAAAACTCTTTTTCTCCTCAAGCAAGGCAATGACACCTTTTGGTTCAAATATACATGGATGTAATCATATTTGGTTGTTCTTCTCATGCTCTTGTTTCCAAGTTTTCGGATAATATAAGTAGGGAGTTTGAGATGAGCATGATGGGAGAGCACAATTTCTTCCTTGGGCTGCAAATAAAGCAGACCTAAGATAGGAAATTTGTGCACCAAGGCAAATACACCAAGGATGTCCTAAAAAGGTTTGACATGGGTGAGGCCAAGCCTCTTTCGACGCCCATGTGCACCACAACGACTTTGGATGCTGATGAGGACGGTGAGCCCATGGACCAGAAAGAGTATAGGAGCATGATTGGCTCCCTCCTGTACTAGATGGCGATGAAGCCAAACATACACTTCGTAGTGTGCCTATGCGCTCAGTTCTAGGCTTCCCCGTGTACTTCCCACAGGTAGGCTATCAAACAGATCATGAGGTATCTTTGTTTCACACCTGAGTTTGTCTTATGCTATTCCTCTTCATCCATTATGTCTTTGTGTGGTTATCCAGATGCTGATTGTGTGGGATGCCGCTTAGATCGCAAGTCCACTTCTAGGACTTGTCAGTTTTTGGGTTCCTCCCTGGTTTCTTGGTCTTCTCGCAAGCAGTCTAGTGTTGCCCAGTCTACCACATAGGCTGAGTATGTTGCTACTACTAGCTGTTGCTCGTATTTGCTTTGGATGATGACCACTTTGTGGGATTTTGGCTTTTTTGCATGTGCCTCTGCTTTATGATAGCATGAGTGCCATCAATGTTACCAAAAATTTGTACTGCATTCTAAACCAAGCACATCAATGTTCGCTTTCATTTTCTTAGAGATCATTATGAGAATGAGGACATTGATCCTCATCATGTTGATACCCAAAGACAACATGCAGATACCCTCATAAAACACCTTGTTCAATCCACTTGCTCATTTGCGAGGGGAGTTAGGCGTGTGTTTTCCCTTTTAGCTGAGGAATTTCTTTCTGTCGTTTCTCTAAATTTTCTGTCATTTTCATTTTTCTTTGCAATTTTGTAACATAACTGCATTGCATATCATTTTGTACAATTTTGAGCTTCATTTATATATCTGTTAGAATGTAAGTATGCTCTTTATAGTATGTTCTTTGTGTACATAATGATGTTATGGCAAACTTAGGCTCTTTTTGATCATATTGATAAAATGTTGTTGAGCTAAGCTTATTTTCATAATTGTGAACATGATTATTAGTTGCAATATCCAAAAATTGTCACCATTGAGATTGGCACCTAGCATGTGTATGATGTGTTGAGATCCTTTCTGTTGTTACTAATATGCTAGGTGGCTATGTATCATGCCTTGTGTCATTCACTATCTTGATATTTTAATTCTATGCTAAAATATAAACCAAGATAAGCGAAAATTAGAAAGATCAAGATGGGTTGGCATTTTTCATCGCATCACTTTATCGAGACTACTTATATTTTCACTTTTGGAAGAACTTGAGTAGTGTAGTGGATGATCAAAATCAGTGTCTTTAGCTTCTGATTGCATTCTTGCATAGGCTACACTCGGTTAAAAAGTTAGACAATGCGATGGTTAAAGCTCTCAGACTCACATGCTTTTGAGTAAAATTTGTGATCCGCTGCAAACTCTGATTTCCCCCCCAATTTTAGGTTAAAAAAACTATTTTGGCATGATGAGAAACCGTTGTTTGGGGTAGTTCACCCTTTATGCTTTTGACTAGCACTTGGTTGATTCCATGCTTACATTATGCATAGTGTTGTTTTAGTGGTGAACTTCTCTTTTGAGATGCTTAAAAATGAATCAAATGCTTATTCTTCACATATCTTATGCATATAATAAGTTTGACCATCTGTTAGCACATGCACTTATTGATGCACACATTGCACAACACCACTTAGAGCCTTTTTTACACTCTGTTTGCTATGCTCCTTAAGTTCCTACACATTCTACATTTTTTGCATTCTTCTTTTGATCCTTGCATTCTCTTAGGGGGAGTTGTTTTCTTTCTCCTTTTACGATGTTTCGACGCTTGCTGAGTGCACTTGTCAAAAAGGGGGAGAAGTTTTGGGAGAATTTGTTGCTTTTTGGTCTTTCGAGGGAGAGTTCCTCAAGGGGGAGCAATTTGTAGATTTTGGGGACTTCCTTGCATATATATCTTTTTGTTGAAGATGTCTGGCTTTCTGTGAGGTCTTGAGATGTGCTTCAAGGGGAGTTTTTTACCTTCTAAGAGCTTTTGCTAGTTGTGTTGGGCCTTTGCCTTTTCTGGAGGAACTATCTTTGATTTCAACATTTCTGTTGTTTTATGCTTTGAGTTGGCTTTCACTGCTAGCTAGTGTTGCTGAGCCTCTTTTTGTCTCTTCTTGAGGACTATCCATTTTCTCGCTTGGACGTGTTGAGTCGTTGTCCATTTCTTTTGGTACCAAGCTTTGCTCACTCTGGATGACCTTTTGATTTTTGTCTGGCTTTTGGTCATTTGAGTCAGCTTCTCTTCTTCTTCATTCTTTCTACTGATTCGTGTTCATATGGTGGTGTCGACAATGCAATCATCAAGGGGTAGATTGCAAACACAAGGTTGATTTGTCCCTTTTGGTTCGGGTTGTCATGAGTAATTGTCAATGGGTAGCGTCTTAGGTTGAGTCGTGTGGACTAACTAGGGCGTGAGTATATGTATTTTGCAACCATGTCTCTTGACTTGCGGTATGCAAGTGTGTAGTACAAGGATGGTGGGTGATGGTGAAGGTGAAGATCATGCGGGTTTGTGCCAATGGGCCACGAGCGGTGAAGGATGAGCGCTGAGCCTTGATTGAGGGACTAGAGAAGCCGAGTGACTAGCCACATTATCTGACACTTGGGACACGCACCAGTGCGAGGACATGGCAGAGCGGATCGTGACACCGGCACGGTCGAGGACTGGCGGCACACATGTCCAGGACGTGGGGGACGCGCATGCGGTGCGCTACTCGTGGAAGTTTTGGTAGTTGAGCCTCAAAACCACTCAGTGCTTTAGTGTCACACCCGGTTTTAGAAGGCAAACCGAATGCGAACCATGTACGTGCCAGGATCAGTTATTCACGTACACAGCAGCTACATAATATGGACATCATCACACAGTGCTCAAAATAGTATTAATAAGGGAAATAGTCGATTACATCATACGTCTGGGACGTCCATATAGTTCTTACAATAAATCAAAGTGCGGAAAAGAAACGTAGATAACGCGGCCTTCACAGGCAGCCGACTGGGGGTTGCCGCTAACCCACACCTAGAACTCGTCGTAATCTTGGAACTCCTGGAAGTCTCCTTCCACAGCTTCATCTTCGCCTGAGCAGTGGTTGCAATGCTGACAACCTGGGGGGGTTTGGTGTGTAGAGCAAGGGTGAGTACACATCAACATACTCAGCAAGTATCCTGTTTGGCTGTAGTGGACTAGCTTTATGTGGGGATAAGTCAAGCAGTTGCTTTTAGTTGGTCAGATTATTATTTACTATTAGAAAGCCAAGTTTTAGCATTAACCCAAGTTATTAACCCGATGTACCCTTTCCAAACGGAAAGAATACCACTTACCAGCACCATAGTCATAACCAAAACCATCAATCTCATAACCACCTGTACCACAATGTCTCTGATCAAGTACCACTAATCACTGGAGCTCCCTTGGCCGCTCATAACCGCGAGCACGGCTGATATATCAGTTTCATAACACTCTGCAGAGGTTGTGCACTTTACCCACAAGCCGTGATTCCCTCTTGCCTCGGGCCGATCAAACCCTTAAACACTACCAAGGTGAATAGGCAGGGTTTCACTACGTAGCCTTTACAAAGATTCCCCGGGGCTGTAGCCACCCGTTAGGTTTCCTAAATGCACCGCACTCCTCCCCAAGGGGCGAACCCAAGCTTGGCAGAGCGAGCCGCATACACCGAGCCCCATTGACGGCACGACGGCTAAGTGAACTACACCCCGGATCCTCTAATTATTCAGCTAAGGGCACCCCATTCCACCCTTATGGTTGCACTGTTTTCCCGGGCGGTCATCCATAGAACAGGTCCTTACGGAGAGGCACTCGAGAAACCGCTCGAGCCCCCTTGAATACCACAAGTACAACATCATAATAAGAGAAGGGAAAACAGCGTATCATAGATAATCTCATCATGTTCATTGATTAGAGTTGAGCAATAGCATAAAGCTAAACAGTAATAATCCAACCCAAATAGGTAAACAAGGACATGGATAACAAAAGCTAGTCAATCCTTAGGTATAAAGGTGTAATGCGGGAGGTGAATTAAATAATGAATAGGACAGAGATAGGTCAAAGGACACTTGCCTCCACCAAACGACTGCTGCTCAGGGGCTTCTCCTGCGGGTTCCTCGGGCTCTTCGACCGAATCGTTCTCTATGCGATTGCAAACATACATACATCCACATATTTAATACAAAAGAACAGTACACCATACAAGGAAACAAATAAAGCGAATATGCATCAAGTATGACATTCGATATCGCATTTGTTATGGTTAGAAAGAAACGGGAAAGGGTCTCGCAGGGGGTTAAATCTTATGCGCTAACGATCAATTACAATTGGTTCTTAACAAAAGAATTCTGTTATATGCACTAGTGGGAACCTAATCGTTTTAAGTTGATCAACATCGCACGAGATAAACAATTAACTACATGAATCAATTAGCATAACGGAATTTTAAATTAAACTTCCTATTTCAATGGCATATGAACAACGATTAGCCTACTTAAAATAAAATAGCTATGATCACAGAAAGTAAATAAAATAAAATAAAACGAAATAATAAAAAAAAGGGGGGGCGGTTGAACCGGCCCTAGGGGCGGTTGAACCGGCCGGCTGGGCGGCGAGCTGGGCGGCGGGGCGGCTGAGCCGGCCCGGTTGAACCGGCGGCCAGGCGAGCGCGCGGGGGGGGGGGGGTCGGGCTGGCCAGGCGGCCGAGCCGGCCAAACGGCCAGGCGAGCGCGCAGCCAAGGCGGCCAGGGGGCGCGCCGGCCAGGGCGGCCAGGCGGCCAAGGGGCCGGGCGGGCGGACGGCTGGGCGGCCAGGGGGCGCGCCGGCGGGGGGCACGGCCGGGGGCTGGCCGAGCCGGCCAGGGCGCGGCCGGGCGGGGCGGGCCGAGCCGGCCATGGCGGCGGCCAAGGCGCCGAGCGGCAAGGGGAAAGGGGAGGGGGGAATGGGGAAGGGAGGAGAGGGGGAGGGGGCTCACCGGCGACGGGGACGGGGCGGGGCGGGGCGGCCGAGCGGGGCGGCCGATCGGCGACGGGGAGGGGCGGCGCTAGGGCAGGGGGTAGGGGCGGCGGCGGCTTAGGGTGAGGGAGAGAAAATGAGAGAAAATGAGAGGGAGGGAGAAAGAATTTGGGGAAAAAGGGGAGGTGGGGGGGCGGTTGGGCCTTTTGGGCCCAAGGGGGGGGCGCCAGGGGCGGCTGGGCCGGCCGGGGTCGGCCCACGGCGCGGGAGAGAGAGAAAAAGAGGAGAGAGAAAGAGAGAGAGAAAAAAAAAGAAAGAAAAGATCTTCTCCTCATTTTCGAAATCCGATCTTTCTACATGAATGCATTTGCACTTTCAAAGCAATCAAAAGAAATGCAAGGTTCGGCATGGTGCATCAAACAACATAAAGTATTTAGGGTTTTTCTTACACGGGAAATCCAAACCGAATCCCGCTAGAACTTTGGAAAAGGTCAAGGTGTAGCGAGGGCAAAAAGAAAAAGAAAAGGTAACGCCCGAATTTTGGCGAGTAAAGAAAAGAAAAAAATTCAACTGCAAAATTCGGGGCGTTACAAACCTATCCCCCTTAAAAGAATCTCGCCCTCGAGATTCAGGGCTGGCTAGCAAAGAGCTCTGGGTACTTAGCCATCAGATCATCTTCATGCTCCCAGGTTGCTTCTTCCTCAGAGTGGTGATTCCATCTGACTTTGCACATTCTGATGGTCTTCCTTCGGGTGACTCTA
Organism: Zea mays; assembly: GCF_902167145.1. Lineage (NCBI taxonomy): Eukaryota > Viridiplantae > Streptophyta > Magnoliopsida > Poales > Poaceae > Zea > Zea mays. The sequence continues at coordinate 159,634,696 of NC_050096.1, forward strand.
TCTGCAATCTCAAGGATCTGAGCTGGCTTCTCAACATAGGTCAAGTCCTCCTGGACCTCAAGACCTTCCACTGGCAACTGCTCTTCTGGCACACGCAAGCACTTCTTCAACTGGGACACATGAAAGACATTATGCACAGCAGACAAATTCTCTGGCAAACTGAGCTGATAGGCCACTTCTCCTCGCTTTGCAAGAATCTGATACGGACCAATGTAGCGGGGTGCTAGCTTGCCTTTCACTCCGAATCTTCTGACTCCTCTGATCGGTGACACTTTCAGATAGACAAAGTCTCCGACTTCGAAACTCAGCTCTCGTCTTCTTGTGTCTGCATAGCTTCGCTGCCTCGATTGCGCTATCTTCAGATTCTCTCGAACCATCTTGATGTTCTCTTCGGCTTCGAGCAAAATGTCTGGCCCAAACACTTGCTTTTCTCCAGGCTGATCCCATTGCAACGGAGTTCTGCAACTCCTTCCATAGAGCGCCTGAAATGGTGACATCTTCAAACTGGCCTGATAACTGTTGTTATAGGAAAACTCTGCATAAGGCAATCGCTTGTCCCATCCGGACTGATCTTGCAACGCACCGGCTCTCAACATGTCTTCAAGAATTTGATTGGTTCTTTCGGTCTGGCCATCTGTCTGCGGGTGATAAGCTGAACTGAAATTCAGATGCGTGCCCAAGGCTTCATGCAACTGCTGCCAGAAATGAGAGGTGAACTGCGTTCCTCTGTCTGACACTATCTTCTTTGGCACACCATGAAGACAAACGATCCGAGACATATACAATTCTGCCAATACTGCACTGTTGTAGCTGGTCTTGACAGGTATGAAGTGGGCTGACTTGGTCAAGCGGTCCACTACTACCCAAATGGAATCGTAGCCGGCTCGAGTGCGAGGCAATCCGACTATGAAATCCATACCGATTTCATCCCATTTCCACTGAGGGATCTGCAACGGTTGCAACAATCCAGCAGGTCTCTGGTGTTCTGCCTTAATTCTTCGGCAACTATCGCACATAGCCACATGCTCTGCGATTTCCCTCTTCATTCCGTACCACCAGAATTTCTTCTTCAGATCCTGATACATCTTCTCACTACCAGGGTGAATCGAATAAGCTGTCTCATGAGCTTCCTTGAGAATCAACTCCCGAATAGACTGGACATTGGGAACACACAAGCGGTCTTTGAACCATATCACGCCTTCTGCATCTTCTCGAAAATCTTTGCCTTTGCCTTCTAGAATCAATCGCCGAATCTCACTGATCTTTTCATCATTCTTCTGCGCTTCTTTGATTTCGCGCTCCAAGGTAGGTTCCAACTCAACTGTGACTCCTCGCGAATTGTTCAGAAATCCGAGACTCAACCTGTCAAACTCCTTGGCCAACTCATAAGGCATCGGGCGAGCGACCATCAGATTGACTTGACTCTTCCTGCTCAAAGCATCTGCCACTACGTTTGCTTTGCCTGGATGGTAATGAATCTCCAACTCATAGTCTTTGATCAGCTCTAACCATCTTCGTTGCCTCATGTTCAACTCTGACTGAGTGAATATGTACTTCAGACTCTTATGGTCTGTGTAAACATCGCATTTCTGTCCATACAGATAGTGCCTCCATGTCTTCAGTGCGTGAACCACTGCTGCCAACTCTAGATCATGGATTGGGTAATTCTTCTCATGAACCTTCAGCTGTCGGGACGAGTAAGCCACAACTCTTCCCTATTGCATCAACACACATCCCAAACCTGTGTAACAAGCATCACAATACACCGAGAAGGGCTTGTGCACATCAGGCAAGACTAGGACAGGCGCTGTAGTCAACTTCTCTTTCAGCGCTTCAAAGGCCTCTTGGCATTTCTGGGTCCACTTGAACTCAACCTTGTTGCCTAGCAACGCTGTCATTGGCTTCGCAATCTTCGAAAACCCTTCAATGAATCGCCGATAATATCCGGCCATTCCAATGAAACTCTTGATTCCTCTAGCATCTGTTGGCGCTTTCCAGTTCAGAATGTCTGCCACTTTCTTCGGATCCACAGCCAATCCTTCCTTGTTGATTATGTGACCCAAGAACAGGACTTCACTGATCCAGAACTCACATTTGCTCAACTTTGCATACAACTGGTGCTCTCGCAATCTCTGCAACACCATCCTCAAATGATCTGCGTGCTCTTCTTCGCTTTGAGAATAAATCAGAATGTCATCAATGAATACCACCACAAACTTATCAAGGTAATCCATGAATACACTGTTCATCAAGTTCATAAAGAACGCTGGCGCATTGGTCAAACCAAAAGACATCACTGTGAACTCATACAACCCATACTTGGAAATGAATGCCGTCTTCGGAATGTCCGAAGGTCGGATCCTGAGCTGATGATAACCTGATCTCAGATCAATCTTAGAGAACACACTGGCTCCTCTCAACTGGTCAAACAGATCTTCTATTCTGGGCAAGGGATACTTGTTCTTGATCGTGACTTCATTCAAAGCTCGATAATCGATACACATCCTTTTAGTACCATCTTTCTTCTCCACAAATAGGACAGGGGCGGCCCAAGGCGAGGTGCTTGGCCGGATGTAACCTTTCTCTGACAGCTCATCAATTTGCTTCTTAAGCTCAACCAATTCTGGTCCAGATATTCTGTAAGCTCTCTTAAAGATAGGGGCGGTTCCAGGAAGAAGCTCTATGGCAAACTCAACTTTCCGCTCTGGTGGCATACCCGGTAAGTCCTTTGGAAACACATCCGGGAACTCAGACACTACCTTGATACTCTCAATTGGGTCTGCTTCACTGCTATCGACAGCCATCTGATAACAACTTCCTTTCTTTGGCTCAGGCGGGACTAACTCGGTCACCACTTCCTCTCCTAGTGGGGACACCAACTTGACTGTCCTTTTATCACAACTGATAACTGCCTGATACTTATCTAGCCAATTCATCCCTAGGATGACATCTATTCCCTGAGTACCCATTACTATAAGGTTGGCGGGAAATGCTATCCCCCTTATTTTCACACTTATATTCAAACAAATGCTATCGGCTCGAATTCTACCACCGGCTGAGTCAATTTGAATGGGGGTTGACATGGTAGTAATTGGAAGATTATGTGCTTCTACCCATGATGCAGTAATGAAAGAATGCGTTGCTCCAGTATCAAATAACACTTCTGCAATATGGGAGTCGACTGGGAACATACCTACTATCATGTCGGGGGTCTCCTGAACTGCTTCAGCTTCCAAATGGTTCAGTCTTCCATGATTATAACGCGGCTGAGGGCGATTGCCTGAGAAACGAGGGCGGCTGCTGCTTCCAGGCTGCAGTCCACTGATCTTGCGCTTACGATCTTCCATCTCCTTGCGCTTTCTCTCCGTCATGATCGCTCTATCAATCAGGTGCTGGAATGTCGGGAAGGTGTGATTCATCAGCTGATACTGCAGAGGGTCGACCAAGCCTCTCAGAAAACGGTACTGCCGCTTGGCATCGGTGTTGACATCTTCAGGAGCATAGCGAGACAATTGCAGAAACTTGTCCCGGTACTCACTGACAGACAATGGCCCTTGCTTGAGGGCCAGGAACTCCTCCTTCTTCACTGTCATCAGACCTGCAGGAACATGGTACTGACGAAAGCTACTTCTGAACTCTTCCCAAGTGATGGTGTCGGGGTTGGCATGGGTGACGAGGTAAGACTCCCACCATGACTGGGCTGCTCCTCTCAACAGACGGGGACCATACAGAACTTTCTCCCTGTCATCGCACTGAGCGGTATGCAACTCCCGCTCCACAGTGCGCAGCCAATCTTCAGCATCCATAGGGTCAGAAGAGTGAGCGAACGTTGGTGGATGACCTCTCATGAATTCAGCACGCTTGTCTCTGGGCATCTGAGGCATCTGAGGCTGGGGTGGTGCTTGCTGCTGCTGCTGCTGCTGCTGAATGGCGGCCAGAGTCTGACCAATGGCCTGAACTGCCTGAGTCTGCATCAGAAACATCTGCTCAATCGACATCGGGGGCGGGGGAACCACCATCCAAATAACGACGTTCCGCGCGCTCAGCCCGCAGCAGGGCAATCTCAGCACGAGCCCTACTCAGCTCGTCTAATGCATGGTCCAGCTCTGTGTTTAGCACGGCGGCTAGGTTGACTGTGCTGCTCAACCTAGGATTGCCCTCACCGACAGGTGAGACAATCACGCCTCCTGTGCTGCCAGATGGACGGCGGGGGTAATACTTCAGGTCAAGACCGTCAGCTGCCCCACCGAAAACCGAGCAGTAGTGCGAAAGCGCACGCCGTGCAGCATCTTGCATGGCTGCCTCAGCTGAGTCCCGTTCAGAGATAGAATAATGCTCTGAGCAGGCCTCTGCACCCTGGAGACTGTCCTCCGGGCAGCGCACCAAGCAAGTTGCCTCCCAGCGGTCCGGGTAGACCCCGCGACTATGCTGGTAGACCACACAGCGATACTCGACGGACCAAGTATGCCGGTCAAATGCCCGACGTAGCAGGGTGTCGAGCGCATCGTGGAAGTGACACCCGCGAGCAGCGTCGCGAGTGATGGGTCGAGCAACCCATCCTTCCGGCTCAGGGTTAGCAGAGAAGTCGGTGTCGTGGCTCGAGCTGTCGTCGCCTTCTCCGTCGTCTGGGTCTCCTCCAGCAGCTACTCCAGAAGCTGGGACGCCCAGTGGTGATGCAGGGGGCGGCTCCAGAGGAAGCACAGGGGAGCAGCTCCTCACAGACTCTATCTCCTGGTGGAGCGAGAAGGAAGAGCTCTGCTGCTCCTGTCGTCGACGTTCCTGCTCCTCACGCAGGCGGTGGTGTAGTCTCTCCAAGTGGCTGGACTGTCCGGCCACGGGACGGCGAAGCGGACGCTCAGCAAGGCGGGAGGGTAAGAAGGGGATGACTGACTTTCGTGCAGTGTGTCTAAGTCGAGCCATCTACAAAAGACATCGCAAGCAAAAGGGTGAGAACAGAATTAATATGACCAGCAAATAATAAGTAAATGAAGGATCAGAATGAAACACAATTTTTTAGCAAGGTATAATATATAGTAGAACATAGGTTTGGTCGGTAGGACCAACTTTTGAAGGGATATCAAAGTCAAGGAAGAGACAGAGGTCTATAGTCCTTAGAACGACCATTCTACTCTAGGTTAGCGGTCCTACAGTCAGCACGGCTTTGATACCACTTATGTCACACCCGGTTTTAGAAGGCAAACCGAATGCGAACCATGTACGTGCCAGGATCAGTTATTCACGTACACAGCAGCTACATAATATGGACATCATCACACAGTGCTCAAAATAGTATTAATAAGGGAAATAGTCGATTACATCATACGTCTGGGACGTCCATATAGTTCTTACAATAAATCAAAGTGCGGAAAAGAAACGTAGATAACGTGGCCTTCACAGGCAGCCGACTGGGGGTTGCCGCTAACCCACACCTAGAACTCGTCGTAATCTTGGAACTCCTGGAAGTCTCCTTCCACAGCTTCATCTTCGCCTGAGCAGTGGTTGCAATGCTGACAACCTGGGGGGGGGGGTTTGGTGTGTAGAGCAAGGGTGAGTACACATCAACATACTCAGCAAGTATCCTGTTTGGCTGTAGTGGACTAGCTTTATGTGGGGATAAGTCAAGCAGTTGCTTTTAGTTGGTCAGATTATTATTTACTATTAGAAAGCCAAGTTTTAGCATTAACCCAAGTTATTAACCCGATGTACCCTTTCCAAACGGAAAGAATACCACTTACCAGCACCATAGTCATAACCAAAACCATCAATCTCATAACCACCTGTACCACAATGTCTCTGATCAAGTACCACTAATCACTGGAGCTCCCTTGGCCGCTCATAACCGCGAGCACGGCTGATATATCAGTTTCATAACACTCTGCAGAGGTTGTGCACTTTACCCACAAGCCGTGATTCCCTCTTGCCTCGGGCCGATCAAACCCTTAAACACTACCAAGGTGAATAGGCAGGGTTTCACTACGTAGCCTTTACAAAGATTCCCCGGGGCTGTAGCCACCCATTAGGTTTCCTAAATGCACCGCACTCCTCCCCAAGGGGCGAACCCAAGCTTGGCAGAGCGAGCCGCATACACCGAGCCCCATTGACGGCACGACGGCTAAGTGAACTACACCCCGGATCCTCTAATTATTCAGCTAAGGGCACCCCATTCCACCCTCATGGTTGCACTGTTTTCCCGGGCGGTCATCCATAGAACAGGTCCTTACGGAGAGGCACTCGAGAAACCGCTCGAGCCCCCTTGAATACCACAAGTACAACATCATAATAAGAGAAGGGAAAACAGCGTATCATAGATAATCTCATCATGTTCATTGATTAGAGTTGAGCAATAGCATAAAGCTAAACAGTAATAATCCAACCCAAATAGGTAAACAAGGACATGGATAACAAAAGCTAGTCAATCCTTAGGTATAAAGGTGTAATGCGGGAGGTGAATTAAATAATGAATAGGACAGAGATAGGTCAAAGGACACTTGCCTCCACCAAACGACTGCTGCTCAGGGGCTTCTCCTGCGGGTTCCTCGGGCTCTTCGACCGAATCGTTCTCTATGCGATTGCAAACATACATACATCCACATATTTAATACAAAAGAACAGTACACCATACAAGGAAACAAATAAAGCGAATATGCATCAAGTATGACATTCGATATCGCATTTGTTATGGTTAGAAAGAAACGGGAAAGGGTCTCGCAGGGGGTTAAATCTTATGCGCTAACGATCAATTACAATTGGTTCTTAACAAAAGAATTCTGTTATATGCACTAGTGGGAACCTAATCGTTTTAAGTTGATCAACATCGCACGAGATAAACAATTAACTACATGAATCAATTAGCATAACGGAATTTTAAATTAAACTTCCTATTTCAATGGCATATGAACAACGATTAGCCTACTTAAAATAAAATAGCTATGATCACAGAAAGTAAATAAAATAAAATAAAACGAAATAATAAAAAAAAAGGGGGGCGGTTGAACCGGCCCTAGGGGCGGTTGAACCGGCCGGCTGGGCGGCGAGCTGGGCGGCGGGGCGGCTGAGCCGGCCCGGTTGAACCGGCGGCCAGGCGAGCGCGCGGGGGGGGGGGGGGGGTCGGGCTGGCCAGGCGGCCGAGCCGGCCAAACGGCCAGGCGAGCGCGCAGCCAAGGCGGCCAGGGGGCGCGCCGGCCAGGGCGGCCAGGCGGCCAAGGGGCCGGGCGGGCGGACGGCTGGGCGGCCAGGGGGCGCGCCGGCGGGGGGCACGGCCGGGGGCTGGCCGAGCCGGCCAGGGCGCGGCCGGGCGGGGCGGGCCGAGCCGGCCATGGCGGCGGCCAAGGCGCCGAGCGGCAAGGGGAAAGGGGAGGGGGGAATGGGGAAGGGAGGAGAGGGGGAGGGGGCTCACCGGCGACGGGGACGGGGCGGGGCGGCCGAGCGGGGCGGCCGATCGGCGACGGGGAGGGGCGGCGCTAGGGCAGGGGGTAGGGGCGGCGGCGGCTTAGGGTGAGGGAGAGAAAATGAGAGAAAATGAGAGGGAGGGAGAAAGAATTTGGGGAAAAAGGGGAGGTGGGGGGGCGGTTGGGCCTTTTGGGCCCAAGGGGGGGCGCCAGGGGCGGCTGGGCCGGCCGGGGTCGGCCCACGGCGCGGGAGAGAGAGAAAAAGAGGAGAGAGAAAGAGAGAGAGAAAAAAAAGAAAGAAAAGATCTTCTCCTCATTTTCGAAATCCGATCTTTCTACATGAATGCATTTGCACTTTCAAAGCAATCAAAAGAAATGCAAGGTTCGGCATGGTGCATCAAACAACATAAAGTATTTAGGGTTTTTCTTACACGGGAAATCCAAACCGAATCCCGCTAGAACTTTGGAAAAGGTCAAGGTGTAGCGAGGGCAAAAAGAAAAAGAAAAGGTAACGCCCGAATTTTGGCGAGTAAAGAAAAGAAAAAAATTCAACTGCAAAATTCGGGGCGTTACATTTAGTTTGTCAATTTTGGCTGGGTTTGGTCCTCAAAACTCAGCGGTCGCACTTCAGACGGGAATCGGAAGAGGCACACATGGTGTCATCGTGAAGGGTGCGTTGAGGCGAAGCAACTTCATGAAGAGCGTGTGGCTATTAGGTGAACATCCTAGGAGTTAGTCCATTTTGCCCCGAGCTAAGTGGATAGGGTCTATATATCTAGGGGTAGTTTAGACTAGTGAAATAACCCGTATAAATTAGATGGGAGGGTTGTGGTGTGAAACTATCTCTTTGGGCATTTATTTAGAACACTTAATTTTAATTTCCCAAGTTTGTAGCCCTAGCACGTGATACTCAGGCGATTTTGTTGCTTATTATTTGTGACACTTAGTTTTGTTGTTGGTTTTCTATAGACACTTGAGTTAGTTCTCTAAAATTTTGGTGCAGTCAAACGACATTGGATTGATCTGCACAGTGGTATACAGTTTTGATACTCCCGTGGAGTCAAATTAAAGTTAGGAACAAGTCATAATGCTTTCTCGAGAATAGAAATTTTTGTGGTTGCCATTCATCCCTCGTCTAACCAGTCCATCACTGGAGCTCGGGACTCGATAGGGCAACAAGTGTGCAAGCGGACGTCAGGGTGCAGCACATTGCCTAGAGGGTCGCGATAGGGCAACCAGTGGCAATGTCAGCATGTCATTGCTAGTCAGCCTCTGAACCCATGTCAAGACCCAAGGTGTTACAGAGCAGTGCCTACGCAGTTGTTAAGGGGCTTAGCTGCTGGGTCTCCAAAAGGCTAGGCGATGGCAGATGTCACAAACTATGTGGGATGAACCTGCCCTTGCTGCTATATAGAGGGGGACCCGATCCCTGGCCCTTTGTACTGGTCTCGGATCACTAGAGCTCTAGGCATTTGAGGCGCCCTACTATTGAGGCGGCATGTGCTGGGACACTGTCGTGCCTAGTGGGCGCTCCACCATCTAGGGGCATTGCTCTGACTCCGATGCGGTGGAGGCGAAGGAATCACGACCAATGACAGCTGACCAGTGGACCCAAATTGATAAGGCCTTCTTCGTTTACACCAATCCAGCTCTATATTAGCATGGATTGTTATTAAATCCATGCTACAATCCATGCTCCAAAATAATCCAAGCCTACTCAAATTTTTTTATTCGGTTAAACCCATCATGGATTATAACCCAATGGATTAGATTTTTTTAAACTATGGAAGGCATGGATTCTATCCATAGCTCATTAGGTATGAAAAAAATCCATGAAGATATTGCGCAAATTTATATTAGAATCTATGGATCAAAAGAATAGCTAGTTTTGAGAGATACATGGATTAAATGGTGGATTTAATCCCACTATGGAATTTGGTGTGGCATATGGATTCACCCAATCCAGACCCAGGTTAAATCCATGGTGGGATTTATTTACTTGTAACCAAAAAAGGCCTAACTCGGCACACATGATGGTCAAGATGTGGGACGTGGTGTCGGAGTGGGCTCCCTAGTCATCAGAGATAGGCCCAAGCTCATGGCTGGCCATGGAGATGGTGCTATGACACACCTTGTTGATCCTACTTGGCGCACTAACTATCATTGATGATAATTGGTGCACCAGATAAGGGCTTCATCTAATAGTTAGGGATACTAGAATGTACCCCTTTTATGTTTAATAGAGGTGAGGCGCTACCGCGATAGCAACACCCATGGCAGATTGGACCCTGCTCGAGTGACTCAAGAAATGAACGTAGCGGGAATACGGACACTACCCCTGAGGAGACAAGATTTAGAGAGGTTGAGGCCACCGAAGTGTAATACCATGTGTCCTCTTGGCGATAGTTTTGTATTGCTTCACTAGCCAGAAAGTGGCCAAGTGTTCTAAGGTGGACGGGAGAATCCAAAAAGGGATCCCCACGTAGGGGGCCACCCTCTCCCTTTTATAGACCAAGTGATAGGGGGTTACAAATGTAAAGCAAGCCAAACTGATTGCATGTCATGTCCTATACTAATGGAGGTCATGTAGATGTAAGTATGTAGTCATGTTGGAACATTTTTCATGTCGTAGATGACAGAGGCACGTGTAGGGCGTGGAGCATGTTGTCCACGTCGCTACAAAGCCACACTGGTGCTTTCCCTAGATTGTTCGGGCTTGACAACCAAGATGTGGCGCGGTGGAGCTACAGTCGCGCCTATTGCATCGAACAAGCACGCCATGTCTTTTGACTCCACCAACTCTTTGCCTAGTCATGACATGGGCGACTTGTAAACGTGGTGTGTCAGGACCCAACTGACCTAGGCATCGGGAGCTCCCTTTGACCGAGGTCATTCCAAGGCCTAGATAACAAGTGATGTGCCTTATTAGGCGGAGGCCGAACATGACCCCGATCATGGAGCGAAGGGCCTCAACTCATTGCGTCATGTTTACTAACATATACACAGGCCCATCGGCGAAGGGGCCTTCAACTCTTCGCCCGACCGTAGCGAAGGATGAGGTCAAGCGGAGGCCCTACGCTGGTCAACACCAACTAAGGCCTTCGCTACAATGCCTTCGACCAACTCATGCCACGCGTACGTCAGGAAAGAGCGAAAGGCACGAATCATGAAGACTCCAGAGGTGGCAGTGAAGGCTACGAGGCAACCAACCCGTCGTTGGTCCAACATAGGACACTACTGCGAGGCCCACCTATCAGTGTAATGTAAGTGTATATTATTTAGTACACGCCACCAGCTGGAATCACGGTGTTGTAATTACCCTTTCACACAGAATATTCCTTGGATATAGTTAGTGAACGAAGGTAGTACCGTACTTTGGACTATCGGCTCCCAGACGGCCTTATAAATGCCCTCGTGCTGTAGCTGGATGGGGCACACATAACGAGACGCCACTGTTCCCTACCTAACGTCTTATCGTGCACTTGAGCTTGTCTCTTTTGTCTCTGAGTGTTTGGGTCCACTTGACCATGTGTCGGTCCCCAACATGCCTGGACCCACAATAGGATGGCGCCACCTGCAACCTAGGGCATGTGACGCACCTAGGCCCTTCATAGTAGCTGACAGAGCAGGCGAGTAAAGGAGGCCTCTGAGGGGGATGGAGCCCTCCCTGGGAGCCTGAGGACACATGGCCCTACTAGGCCTCACCATGTGTCGGGGCTGCCAGGGACGCGTGGTGCATTCAAATCTCGTTAGGCTTACCAGGAGTCTGCATCCCTCCATGCAAGCCAAAGGTCATGTGGCGGTACCGACCCTACTAGGGGTGGGGCAACCAGGGACATATGGTGCAACCAGACCCCGCCGACGAATTGGTGAGGGCAGTTGTAGGAGGAGAGCTTGATGAAGGCTTACGCAGAAAGGGTCCCCTGGCACTGCCTCATGGTAGGGGTTACGACCACACGTTCCTCTATATCTTTAGAGGGGTCTTGTCAATTTAACTCACCTCATAGATGGGGTCTATAGCCTATCCTCCCATGAAAACATAGTTTGATTGTAGCATCTAGGGTACCCATACCTAGGGGTGCCGATAGTGTAACTAGTACAATAATAGTCATTCTAGCCATATCTATGACTGCAGGTGTAGCACAAGTGCTATAAGGGCATGCATAGATATGGCAATGGGTAATCACCATCGAGTATTAATATAACATACATGTACATGCGACAAAAACAACTATGTCTGGAAACCCATATCCACTAGTGGGTACATATTTTCCACCGTACTCAAACCCATGTGGGTCAAAGTCATTCGTCGGATCACCCATACCCACAAAGATTGAACATCTATCAAAATAACACATTACACAAAATGTTTTTGAACCAAGTCCTAATGCCATGCATCCATCAACCAAAATATATATCTAGTACTTATGGTTGTGGAGTAGAAATATGTTATATAGCCAGAATTTTATGTTGTTTTGGGATGGACCAAGTTCATGTCTTTGTTTTAGGCCAAGGTTGTACATGGTATTTTATACCGATGGGTTAATGTCGTGAAGGCAGGATGTTCGAATACCCGTATACCTATTTGGTGAAGGTTTTTGACAAATAATAGACTTATGAGTAGAATATTTAGTTCATATACATCCCCTAATGGAGTAAATACTCATCGGGTATCAGGTCATGGGTACCCATTGCAATCTCAAGGTGTGCAGCTAAACCCCATAACAATTATGTGTACTTGGTGGCATGAACCCTAACACCGGCCAATGCAACATGACATGCTTGCCATTTTGGCATGACCTAGGCGCATATCACGTCACGTATCAACAACAATGATAAAATAGTAGTTGGATCTCAAGTGTGTGGGGTCTGATCCTTGCAGAGATGTAATTCTCCCCTTTCTAGATATAAAGAGAGGGGAATGAAGAGTGGGGCTTAATTTTCTAGTTTTTTCTCATCTATAGTTTTTATGACTTCTAGCTTTTGAGCTTCTCATATCTTTACACTCCTGGTCTCAGTGTCATTAGACCTTGTAAGCTTTGTCCATACTTACATCTATATATCCACCACATAGAGGATATAGACTACTACACTTAAATGGTCCAAACCTCTCTAAACTAAGTTTGTGAAATTCTTGCAATTCATCATATCTATACCTTGATCCAATGGTCCAGACCTACGTCCCTCTTTCTCTAAATTTCTATGCTACTCTTGGTACATACCTTGGTGTCATGACATGATGACACTCTATGGGGGAATTTCTTCATTCAATCTATATGATTGAATTTTCACAAAAGAACTAATTTTAGAGGTGTAAATCAGTTGGAACAACTTTTTTCGAAAGGTCGGTTGGAAGAACTTTTCTCACTATTCAGTTTTAGACATTACTGTTATATTTCCTTAAGTTCTGTAGGAAGCATTGTAAACCTAGTTTGCAGTTTATAACTTGTGCAGAAAACATAAGAAAATCGGGGCCAATTGGACCAAGGACAAAGCTAGATCAACTTGCAATTTAGTTTCTAACTATAGGTTAACTAGTGAAAGTAGACAGATAAAGGTTAGATAACCCAATAAATACTCATAACCTTTAGAACCAAACAAAGCTTGAAAGTTGTTCTCGCATAAATGAGGGAACATAAGTAGATATAAAGTAGTGCAAACTGAAAAAAGGATTGACTCACCTTGTCTGAACTAGTGTAATCACTGTGAGACACCAAAAGTCCTTCTTCGCTAGTACGGTGACGAATCCACCAAGGAGGACGACAGTGGACCATGTAAGGACCAGGAAACCTGTCCCCGTCACGGCCATAGATAGGTAGCCTATGAACACCGCATAGTCGTTGATGAACATAACTTCTGGCCATTTCTCGTCAATAAGCCCAAGGCGATGGGAATGACTCCGGGGCTTGGGGTTTTGCTCTTGCTTCACTCCATGGTTCATTATTTCTCTGTAAACAGTTGAGTCGATTAAATACATGTAAGCAAACTTGGTTAAAACATTAATAATTACCAAATATGCACTACAGGAAACTGGTTAAAGAAATTGAAGAAGAAAGGTTAACAATGATCAGGACACAAGCTCAGGACACAGGATCACAAAAACAATGAATATATTTGTGTAGTATTGGACTAAATATCAAAAGAAATGGACAGTGAATTAATCAGGTTCCAATATAACCCAAGGGAAGAGGAAACTAATAGTGATTAATCAGATATTTTAAATGTTTCTTTACTTTTTCATTAAAGTAGATCTCACAGTGAAGCTTGCTTTAGATTTCAGAAATGGAAAACACTGAAATCTCACAGCGAGCGCGGTTGGGCACGGCGGCGGCGCGCGAGGTGGAGGAGCGGTGGCGGAGGCGCGGCGAGCGCGGTGGCGGCGCGGCCCGGGCGGGTTGGGGCCGAGCTGGCGAGCCAGGGCAGCGGCGAGGCCCGGTCGCGGTGGTGCGGCCCGGTCGCGGTGGTGGTGGCGGCGCGGCTCGCGGTGGCGTGGCAGCGGCGCGGCCGCTCGAGGTGGCGCGGCGGCGGCGCGGGCTGCCGGCAGTGGCGCGGCGGCGGCTCGGCCTGGCGATAGGTGAGAGAGGAGCGCATGTGTGTGGGCGGGATGAGACGAATTTTTTTATCTCAGATATCCCGAACACTCGGTTTCGTAAAATTAATATCCCCATCATTACAATTTGATTTCTAGTATTATAACAACCTCTTCTTTGCACTTTTGTTATCCTTCCTAGTTTTAACCGTTTTGACAGTCATCAACAGCTGACTTTTGTTGAATAGCTTTGATCCTGTTCTTCTCCACCTCGCGCCGCCGCATCTCACGCACGCCGCCTCCCGCCGGTGCGTCGCCCACGCACGCCGCCGCCCCTCCAGCTTGCGGCAGCACTCGGAGTGCTCCGCCAGCGCTTGCCCCTCCACGACTGCCATACGCGGAGGCAACATGGGTGGTGCCGGCGACATGGGCAGCGTCGACGACATGGACGGCGGCGTCACGCAGCTCATCATGCCTCCATACTTCGCCGTGGGGCATGACCTCCTGGACGGCAACCTCCACAACCTCTAGAAGCTGCAGCAGTAGGGCAGCGAGGACGCCAGCTTCCACTCAGGGACAACTTCTCTAGGTAATCTGGCACGCCGTCGCCAACTACGGCACCTGGGTCTTCGTCTTCATCTTCGGCTACGGGTACAACATGGGTGTGCAGCTCACTGGCCTCCCGGCCTCCGTCACCGCCATGGTGCTCTTCTCCGCAGCTACTCATGAGGGGCATCTAGAACATGGGCATCATGGCCATGGCATGCACGTTGAGCGGGAGATGGCGCCGCGCCGCGGCCGACGCCGGCTTCGAGGTACGGGTGGCGGAGCCTGACCATCACTCGGACATGGACACCTTTGTGGTGCTGGTGAACTCGGCGGGGTGGGCGTGCACAGCGCCGGCTCACCGGCATGGTGTTTCTGCCCACGGCTCTGTGCTGATCCAGATGGTGTCGTTCGACGGGCTGGGGTGGCTCACTGGCGTCACGTTCAAGGACCTCATGGCGGTAGCACTCGGCGTGCTCCGCCAGCGCTTGCCCCTCCACGACTGCCATACGCGGAGGCGACATGGGTGGTGCCGGCGACATGGGCAGCGCCGACGACATGGACGGCGGCGTCACGTAGCTCATCATGCCTCCATGCTTCGCCGCGGGGCATGACCTCCCGGACGGCAACCTCCACAACCTCTAGAAGCTGCAGCAGTAGGGCAGCGACGACGCCATCTTCCACTCAGGGACAACTTCTCTAGGTAATCTGGCACGCCGTTGCCAACTATGGCACCTGGGTCTTCGTCTTCATCTTCGGCTACGAATACAACATGGGTGTGCAGCTCACTGGCCTCCCGGCCTCCGTCACCGCCATGGTGCTCTTCTCCACAGCTACTCACGAGGGGCATCTAGAACATGGGCATCATGGCCATGGCGTGCACGTTGAGTGGGAGATGGCACCGCGCCGCGCCCGACGTCGGCTTCGAGGTACGGGTGGCGGAGCCTAACCATCACTCGGACATGGGCACCTTTGTGGTGCTGGTGAACTCAGCGGGGTGGGCGTGCACAGCGCCGGCTCACCGCACAGCACCGGCTCACCGGCATGGTGTTTCTGCCCACGGCTCTTTGCTGATCCAGATGGTGTCGTTCGACGGGCTGGGGTGGCTCACTGGCGTCACGTTCAAGGACCTCGTGGCGGACATGGAGGTGAGCTACAGGACTACAACATGCGGCTGGAGGAGAGCTTGCTGCTTGCTAGTGATCAGTACCAGAGTTCCACGGATGATGACAGTGGTCTGGGCGACTGTCCCTCAGCTCCTCCGTCCACACGCGTGATTTGAGGCTGTTAGCGGTTGATGGCTGTCTAAGGCGGTTTAAACTGGGAAGAATAACAAAAGTTCAAAGAAGAGGTTGTTATAATACTAGAAATCGAATTGCAACGGTGGGGATACTAATTTTACGAAGCCGAGTGTTCAGAATATCTGAGATCCAAAAAGCTCGGATGAGACAGGGGGTGAGAGGGAGCCGCACACATGGGATTTTTGGATTTAGGTTTTCAAATTAAATTTGACGGTGTGCACAAGTCCGACGAACTTAAGTTAAGAACGTGGGTACCCATGTTCCTAAATCGTTAAATTCGACGGTTTTTTCCAGGGCCCACGAACTTAACTTAAGAACGTGGGTACCCACGTTCTTAATATAACCCATAAACTTAACTCAAGTTTCTTAATTTTACCCACGAACATTTATCAGTTACTTGTAGTGATGGTATGTTAAAGGAAAATGTACTTTAAGTCATTTCTATATTGATTTTAGTGTTTGATGACCATCACAACATTGTGGACTAACTAGTTTGATAAGAGAATGATTACAAGTTTATAAGAACAAAAAAAATAGAAGATTCAGAGTCAGAAACGTTTCAAAACTCATAAGGAAAGGTCATAATTTGAAGAAAATAATATCTGGGTAGTTTGAGTATTTAGAAAAGTTCTAAAAGCCCCTAGGAACATTTCAGAACTAATAAGAAGAGTTAGAATAATCAGTTTTGGAAAATATTGTTGGGGGTCAAATAGAGCTAAGTTCAGGAAGAAATGAACATATGGACTTAGAGAGATCAAAACACAAAAACCTATAACTTCAGTGTTTTAATGGACTCTTGATATGTCTCTTTAATTCATAGAACAACTCAGGAACATAGCTAAAAGAAAACAAGAAAAAGAGCTTCAAACAGGAAAACTTGGACTAAGTCTGGAATGTAAAGCCCAAAATTTATATAAGGGAAAAATAATAAAATAAATAAATATGTTTATAAGTGGGTATTTTGGGATTATGGAACCTTTGGAGATTATTTTGGTTTTCTTTTCTTTGTGCATACTCAATTAATGGGATTATGTTGGTCAAATAACAAATAAATAAATACAGAAATGTGCATTCCATGTTGGGTTCTTGTATTTTTTGCATTTGTATTCAAATTTATGAGACAAGTTTAAGTTTGAAAAAATAGAAGTTAAAAATGGAAAGAGAAATAAGAAAAGAGAATGAAATAGAAATGGAAAAGAATATACATTACAAAGAAAAAAACATATATAAATAATTATAATTCTTCATGCTAGCACTTTATTTATGTACTTGATTTCTGGGACAAATTTGAATTCAAATATTAGATTTTGAAAATAAAACAAGAAAATAGAAACAATAAAGAAAAAAAGAAACAAAAGCCGCATGGGCCAAAACGCCCTCGGCCCATCTCCCGCGCCAGCCAATCCCCAGTCCTCCCTCACCCACATGGGCCAGTGCCGGCCCACTCCCTGGCGTGCGTGCGCCCTTGACCACGGTCACCGACGCCTGGGACCCGCTCGGCGCTGCTCCTTCTCCCTCCTTCTCTCGCCGACAACCTGGGCCTACTGTTAGCTATGCCTTCAACCTCCTCTCCGAGCCGCCGCAACCGAAGCCGTGAATCTCGCTGTCCCGCGTGAGTTGCGGCCATGTGTGCCCTGCCTTGGCCAGGTTGTCGGGCTTATAAAAGCGCGCACCACCCCGCCCCTCCCTGTACCTAGCTGTGCTCGTATCCTAAGCTAAGTCGAGCGCCCTCGCCGTTCGGACCGAGATAGGAGAGAGAGAGAGATTTCCGCCGTCGTCGTAGCTTCTCGTCCACGCCATCGGTCGAACCATAACCTGTGGCTTAGAAGGTTCGCCTGAACCCATAGAAGGTCATGCGCAACCTGCCCATGTGCGTGATTGATTGTGGCGACCGCAATTTCTCACCGGTGAAGAGTCCCAGTGACCGGTCGCTTTGTTATGTAGGCGACTTCGGCATTGTCTTCATCCTCGATAAGAATCCCACTACATTGTTTGCACTATTTTCCTCTACATCTGGAACCATTCGGGTCGGCGATTTAGCGTCGTGTCGTCAGCGGGCTGTACTTCGGCGGAAGCACCACCGAGTGGCAGGGCGGCGCCGCTGCCGTGGGTGCTTGTTGGGGAAGATGGGTTTGTGGCCTTCCATCTTGAAATGAGCAACTAGGATTATTAATAAGAAAATAATTTGCATCAATTGTGCATAACCGTTGGATCTTCAGTGTGCGGAGGGGATTAGACTGTGTATATTGTAAATCTCGGGCGTGGATCTCGGATCCAATGGCCCATATTTCGTACCAGCTGGTTAAAGTAATGATCTGATCGGCGCCGTTGGTGGCCGATCGGGCGACTGTTATGGGTCCATACCCCTTCAGCCATGTTCTTTTTCTAAAAGAGCCCCTGTTCTTATTTATAATCAACCTGCCATCCTTAACAGTTAGAAAGTAATTACATCAGAGTCCTTATATTTACGAATCGAACCCCGAGCTTTATCGAATTCCTGCGCGCGATCCAGGGATGAAATAAATAAATTAAACTAATATAGAAAATGATTTCTAGTGTAAAAATAATTCCAGAAACATGTTTAATTCATAAGTAATTTATGTTAACTCCTTTTTAATCCATTCCAGTTGCATTAATCTCATATTAATATTGTTTATCATCTAGTAACCTTGTATTACCATGAAACCTATGATTAAAATCTTGTATCTCCTTTGCTTTATAGTAGACACTTAAACCTTCAGAAAATCATAACTCTTTAACCGTAACTCTGAATTTAGTGATTCTTGAATCTAGGATCTAGTTACGATGCATAGATCATTATTTTGCAGTTTGTTCTTATATTTGGTGTGATGTTAATTTTGCCTATACCATGTTTGTTTGTATTGCTACGACTAGCAGCGAGGTTACGAGTCACTTGAAGACCAAGTTGGTACCTGGGAATCTCGAGTCTAAGGCAAGTTGTGCCCTTGATCACTTTTCTTTACCTAATAATGTTCTTGTTAATAACTGTGACATGCTCAGGTTAATTTATGGGACCTAATAGGTTTCCCTAGCAATGTTTATCCCCCACCTTGCAAACAAATGAAATATTAGATAGATTTTCTATTGCTCTATCTGGTTTTGGGAAATTAATGTTTCATTATGATCATGTTCCAATTATGTTGTTGTTTAATTACTATTCATGAGAAGATCATTGTGTTAATTGGAACATGGAGCTTAACTTGAGATAACAGTGCTACCACAAGGGTGGAATGCGACGCCCTTGGCCAAGTAATTAGGAAAGCTAGGGAGAGATTACCTTACCCGAAAGGGGCAAGCGGGGAGGCATCGCTGCTAGAGTATAGGGAGGTTCTCGGGTCGAACTGCTGCGATGGCAGTTCGGACGAGGGATTCCTATGCTTCCTTCGTCTTGAATCTGTAGTGGGTATTCTCAAACTAGTGGAACTTTGGAAAGACCTCGTAGTGCTACCCTGCCTCGCTTCCTCGGTAGAGGTGTGTGGGGTCCGATCAACCCCGTGGCAAATGGGTAACATGACTTGTGGGTAAAGATGTGCAACCTCTGTAGAGTGTAAAACTGGTATATCAGCCGTGCTCATGGTCAAGAGCGACTCAAGACTCTCGCATGATTAACTTATGGAATTAAACTCAATTTGTCATTTGCATTGCATTATGGGTGTTATTATCAATTGTGATCTCTTATTTAATTGGGTTGGTATCTACTTATACCTAGTAACTGCTAATAAAATTTTAACCAACTCTAAAAGCAATGCTCAGCTTTAACCATCTCCTTTGGAAAGCCTTACACTTCACATGAGCTCCCACCTTTGGTGAGTTCATGCACATTATTCCCCGCAACTTGTTGAGCGATGAACGTATGTGAGCTCATCCTTGCTGTACTCACATCCCCCAGGTCAAGAACAGGTACCACAAGATGAGGCACATGAAGGATGCTGTGAAGAGTTCGTGAATGGTCTAGGCCGTCGTCTCCCAGTCAAATTTGGTTGCTGGATCGTTGTCTTCATATGATGTATTTATTTAACTATTTTGTACAGAACTCCGTTATATATTAAAGATGTGACATTTGTTTATGTACCATGAGTCATCATAAGTGTGAGACTAGATCCCACCACACTTGGTGAAGTTCGCGCCCGAGTTTTGGATCCCCTGAAATCTGGGTGTGACACTCGGGTAGCTGGTGCACTAGACTGAAGTCTAGTGTGCATTGAGCTTGTTTTTCAAGCCCAGTCTAGTGTGCAATGGATGGGTCACTGGACCTAGTACACAAAGTGATGTTTTCGGACATAAAGTAGTCGGCACACCAGACCTCCCGTACACCCAATAGTCGGATGACATGGCACCAACAAGGTAGGTCTGATGGTGCACCAGACCGATCCGGTGTGACTAGCAAACTGACATATGGTTCAGAACAGTCATTGAAACTGCAGGCATGGAAGAGGTCAGATGTGCACTAGACCGGACACTGTTTGAGGTCCGGTGCGCCCGAGTTGAGACCAACTTTTGGGATTTGATCCCAACGGTTATTTTGGTGGTTGGGGGTCTAAATACTCCTTAAAGTAGCCTATTCAATATTCAAGAGCCTGTTCAATAACTCCAATACAAAAGAGCAATATCCCTAAGTGATCAAAGCATCCTAAGTGCCACAAATTGAGTAGAGAGCTAGTATTAGCCATTCCTTTGTGAGAAATTGAGCTAGTGCACTTGAGCAATCAGAGTTACGATGTGGTCTTGTCATTCCTGAGCTTTGGAGCAAGGAACCCATCGAGTTTTAAAAGCTAACAAGAGCCTCCAAGTGTGTGGAGTGCCTTTGCGAAGACTTAGGTCTCTCGATTGACAAGAGAAAGGAACTCAAGTTCATTTGGTGATTACTTGAGAGAGGAAAGGGTTAAGTCAGACCCGGTCCTTAGTGGACTCCTCAACAATAACATAGGTTTCATTACGAAATCTAACTTTAGGAACAAATTGTCGTGTCTTTGTGTTCTTATCTTTTACAATTTCTTTTCTCCTTTCTTCCCTCAATTCACTTGCAATTAATCTTCATATGGTCTCCACTTGTTGCTCTAAGTTCCATATCCGCATACATTCACTAGAGCAACTCAAGCAAGTTGAACTAACCCTATCTCCCACTAACTCGTATATTGTTATAATCGTTAATTGGGATCACATATTGACCCCCTCTAAGGGACTTTCAATTTGTTTCAGAGCCCGACTCTTCATTTGGGCTCTAACATCTTGAAGTGATGTGAAGGGAAGAACCCCAAAAGAACAAATAGGTGTCATTAGGAGGAAAGCACAAGGAGA
This sequence comes from Zea mays, assembly GCF_902167145.1. NCBI lineage: Eukaryota > Viridiplantae > Streptophyta > Magnoliopsida > Poales > Poaceae > Zea > Zea mays. The sequence continues at coordinate 159,655,779 of NC_050096.1, forward strand.
AGGGTGAGGAATCCGTTAGCTCGGGTTTCAAATCCTCCAAATCCTACAAGAGAAAGCACAACAAGAAGAAGGTCAAGAAGATCATCTACCACAGAGTGACATAACAACATCAAACTCAAGTAATAATGAATCCACCTACAAGAGGCGCAACCAACAAAAGATAGTTAAATTGAATTATATTCAAATGTCTTTGAATTATTCTCGTGTTCCTCCAAACACTACTACTCCCTTGCTATCAGTTTCACTTGGTAAACCACCACATTTTGATGGTGAGGACTATTCTTGGTGGAGCCATAGCATGAGGATACATTTATACTCACTCCATCCAAGTATTTGACATGTTATTGAGGTAGGAATGGAGATACCAGATTTCGACAGTGAGGGTTACAATTCGGTGTAGGCAAAACAAATCATCCACCACAACACTCAAGCTACCATGGTACTCCTTGTTTCTTTATGTAGGAAGGAGTACAACAAGGTGAATGGATTAGAGACTGCCTAGGAGATTTGGGACACCCTCAAGGTAGTGAATGAAGGTGACAAGATCACTAAGATAGACTCCTAGAAGGAGCGCTTAGGAGGTTCACCATGCTCAAGTGAGAAGGATCACAACAGATGTACAACTAGCTCATTGCAATGGTCAACAACATTTGCAATTAAAGGAGCAAGAAGTGGACCAACCACAAAGTCATGAAATTGATTCTAATGTCATTCATGACATGAAATGTTACTCCTGTTACATTAATATGTGAAAATCCTAGATACAAGAAGATACCATCGAAGGAGATACTTGGGAAGATCCTAAGTCATTAGATGATGGTGAAGGACTCCAAGCACATCGATGACATGGACCATCGCAACACCTCCATTAAGCCACAAGCAATTTCCTTGAAGGCAACAAGTGAGAAGGAGGAGGCCCCAAGCAAGAAGGAGGCAAGTGTCAACTTGATGAAGAGGAAATGTCTCTCTTCATCAAGAGCTTCAAGCAAATCTTGAGGACCCAAAAGGACAACAGAAAGGACTACAAGCCATGGGGTAAAAGAAATTGCTATGATTGTGGTAAGAGTGGACATTTCATTGCAAATTATCCATATGATAAAAATGATGAAATGGAAGAGAAGACAAAAAAGAAGTAAAAGGAATTTGAGAAGAGATTCTTCAAGGAGGGTTGTGAGGCTCACATTAGGGAGTGTGATTAAATTGATGAAAGATCCTCCGACGATGAAGGTGTCGCCACCCTTGCCTTCAACAAGTCTTCCCTCTTCCCCAAGGTCCAGCACACGTGCCTCATGGCAAAGGAGAACAAAAGGAAGGTATATTCAAAATCCTCTCCAAAGTATATATCCACAAGTGATGAATCAAATAATGAATCTAGTGATGATGAGGAGATGACCAAACTTTTCAAAGGCCTTGATAGAAAAGAAATAGCTAAGTGCAACGAATTAATTAAAACCATTAATGAGAAGGATGAAATCCTGGAGAAGTAGGAGAATCTACTCATTAATGAAAAAGAGAGAAATTTCGATCTACAAAATGTCTTAGATCATGAAAGGGGAAAATATAAAAATTTGACAAAAGAGCTAAAGGATTGCCATGAAACTATGTCTAGTCTTAACGATGAAAATGTTGATCTTAAGGATGAGATTAAGAGTTTAAATGTTTCTCATGCATCTACATCATCCATTGAACATGTTTCGTTTTGTACAAGATGCAAAGATATTGTTGTTGATGCTTATGTTTCCATGATTGTGAAATAAAATGGGCAAGTGGCGAAATTAGAAGACCAAGCTAAAATTGGCAAGAAAGAACTTGAGGATGAGACACTAAAATATGCTAGAGGTTCTTATTTAAATGGGAGATGCCATGAGATTAATGATGGTGTTGGCTTCCAAAGGGGAGGCAAAGAGAACACCAAAGTTAAAATTAATGGTCATGAATTTCACAAATTTGTGAAAAAGGGCAAAACACCCATTGTTCTTAATGTTTGTTTTACTCGTGCTAATGCCCATGTTTTTCATGGTCATACTTTCCATGCTAAGAATGCTCGTACTTCATACGCTCATGATTCACATTCTTCGCAAGTTAGGTTTAATGTTTCTCATGCTAAAATTTCTCATGTGACTAATATTAAGACTAGTAATGCATCAAATGTTCCTTACATGTCATATCACACCTTTGATGCATATATGTGCTTTCATGCAAATATGGCAAAGTCGTTGCTAAATATGTAGGACCCCGGCACAAGAACACTAAGACTTGTGTTTGGGTTCCCAAATGTCTTGTGACTAATGTAAGAGGACCCAAACCTATTTGGGTACCTAAAACAATACATAAACTTATTTTGTAGGTATATGCTTCTAGTGGAACTAGTTGGGTGCAAGACTTAGGATGCACCAATCATATGACTGGAGAGAAGAGGGTGTTCACCCTTATTAAAAGAACAAACATCCCCAAGATGCAATCAAATTTGGTGATGGCAGCCAAGGGAAGGTAAAAGGTTTAGATAAAATTGCTATCACCATCGAGCATTCTATTTCAAATGTATAATTGGTAGATTCATTAGATAACTTACTTTTTATTTCTAAATTATATCAAATTGGTTATAAATGTTTATTTACCAGTGTTAGTGTTACAGTCTTTAGAAGAAGTGAAACCCGAGAATGTATTTTGAATCGAAGGCGAAAAACACATTCACTTCTTTTGACATAGAGGATGATGTTTATGAAACTTTAACACCCAAATATTTAGTGAATGAAGGGGAAGATGATTATGTGATATTTTCTCTCTCCCTCATATCATACGTGACATCTCATAATTAAGTGACATAAACAAACACTAAATAATTAAAATTGGACTCATGCATACATGCTGGGGTTTCTGAATTGTGCACATAATTTGAAGTTTGAAAGTCAACTAAAGTCGTATGTCGGGCCATCGGTTTTCCTTCTTGTCGTTGTTACCCACCAACGACCGTGCGGGTGAGAGAAATCATGGGAAGGAGTGAGGAGGGAGAACCATAGGGCGGCCGCCGTGAGGGAAAATCACTGGGACCTAAACCCTAAAACCCTAAACCCTAAACCCCTAAAACCCTGAACCCTAAACTCCCTCCTCACTCCTTGATCGTCATTGTAGGAGACTCACTGGGACCTAGCGAGCTTGGTCGTGTTCCTGTGGTACCATGGAACCAGGCAAGGGTCGAGCGATTGCTCGTCGTTGTTGCGCTTTGCCGCGGATCCACCTATGACCATAGCTCGACGCCTACTCAGCTCAAATCACTGGTATGATGCCTTCTTCGAGCACGCCGTTCACTGCGCATCGTATAGCATCTCTTGGTTTAGAGCTTGGCCATTGGGATGGTCGGATGGCTCGTCGTCGGGGCACCCTTCGCCGTGGGAGCTGGCGGCACCACTATTCTTAGCCGTCGAGATGGGTGCAAGGTGCGCGGTCCATTGAATCTTGATCCAATGGAGGAGATTACCGCACAAATAAACGTTCGTCTAGGAGCAAAGAGGGTTGTTGATCGCCGATCAAACGGATCACAAAGAATCTCTTTTATTTGAAACCCACACCCTTGATGCTTGATTGTGTGATCACCAATGTAATGGGTTAGGGAGTGTGTGGCTTTTAATCCAGTCCGTTTGGATCAGATCATACGGCCTGCACGCGAGGATACCCCTTCGGCATGGAATTTTGCTAAAGAACCCCCTCGGAACAGTGAATCAACCCACCACCCACTACAATAGAAAGACCACCATAGTTAGGCCCTTTTTCTTTCAGATAGACCCCTAAGCTTGTGAAAAATTATACCCTCCATCCATTTTTATTGGTTAAGTGAATAAAGTAAATTAGAAAATTCCTAAAAATCATTACTAGGTATAAAGTTAATTAAATATATCCATAAACTTGTTTAATTCATAACTTTCACAATTTACCTTCAAATTTGGTAGTTCTCGAACCTACGGTTTCACAATAGCGCGTAGAATGATATTATACAGGTTATTCTCTTATTAGGTGTGATGTTAATTTTGTCCATACAATCTTTGTTCTATTGTTGCGAGTAGACGAGCAAGTGACCGAGGAACCCAAAGCACAATAAGTTGAAGACCCGGATCAGGAGCTCGCAGTTGAAGGCAAGTTGTGACCTTGATCAAATTCTTTACCCAATAATGTTCATGTTAATCACCGTGACATGCTTAGATTAATTTGATGGGACCTAATAGGTTACCCTAGTTTTGTCTACCCTATACTTTGCATACAAATGAACTATTGGGTAGTCTTGGTATTGCTCTATATGTTTTTGGGTGTTATGCTATATATATGAATCATGATCATGCTTATTACTGTCAATGGATTATTTATTGCTCATGATAAGATTATTTTGGTTAATTGGAACATGGAGAGGCCACCCGAGAAAATAGTGCTACCACAAGGGTGGTATGGGAGGCCCTTGGCTAACTAATTAGGAAAGCTAGTGGAAGACTACCTTACCTGAAATGGGCAAGGGCGATATGAGGAGCTGTCTGTGTAGGGAGGTTCTCGGGTCGATCATGTTGCGATGGGTTTTTGGATGAGGGATTCATATATCGCCCCCTTCTCAAGAAACCGTAGCGGGTTTTCTAAAGCTATTGGAACATTGTAAAGGCCTCGTGCTACCTTGCCTCGTCTCCTTGGTAGATATGAATGGGATTTTAGACCCCTTGGCAAAAGGGTAACACGACTTGTGCGTAAATATGTGCAACCTCTGCAGAGTGTAAAACTGGTATATCAGTCGTGCTCACGATCATGTCGGACCCTCACATGAGTAATTTATGGAATTAAATTTAACCTATCATTTGCATTGCATTGTGAAATTTGTTATTAATTGTGATCAATTATTTAATCGGGTTGGTATACACTTATACTTAGTAATTGCTAATAAAATTTTGACCAACTTATTAAAGTAATGCTCATCGTTAACCCTTTTTGTGATAAGCCTTACACTACACATGAGCCCCCACCGTAATTGAGCTCATGCATATTATTACCCACACTTGTTGAGCGATGAACGTATGTAAGCTCACTCTTCCTATAATCACATTTGGAGAAGAGCAGGTACCACCGGAGGAAGACTACTACGATGAGTTCGATGTGATTTAGGCGTCTCCCAGTCAACTATTAGCGCAAAGGAGATAGTTATCTTAGTTCAATTTATTTATTATCAACTATTTTGTAAGACATTCTCACTATATAATAAAGATTATGACATCCGTCTCTATACACTAAGTCATTGTATGTGTGGATCTTGTTCTGGCGCACATACGAGACGCACCTGGGTTTGCCCTTAAATCCAGGTGTGACATAAACTTACCATTATCGAAATGAGTGTCACAGTGTATGCAGGATTAGATTCTCCTTTCATAATAATTTTCATTTTTGTATTGCCTGGCATAACCAGTTTTTTCTTTTTTCGACATACAAAAAGGTTATACAAAAGCAATCATAACATGGTATATATTGCCAAAGGTGATAAAGTAATTGAACAATAATCATTTCCACATTCATAATTGTAACTTTCACACAAATGATCTTTTGACTCTGCCTTCCATTTTAAAGACTTCGGAGTATTATCACCATTATTGGGTGATTTTCTTTTTTTGTGACTCTGCCTTCCATCTGAAGGGATTAAGAGTCTTATCACCATTACTAGGTGATTTTCTTTTTTGTGAATCTGCCTTCTATTTAAAGGGCTTTGGAGTCTTAACACCATTACATGGTGATTTTTTTGTGACTCTGCCTTCCATCTGGAGGGCTTCAGAGCCTTATTTTGTATTATGTGACACTCGAGGGTGCAACCCTAGAGTACAATTTTACATCATGTCTAGGGGAATGTGCCTTATATATGGTGGGTGGAGTTACATATGTTACAAAGACAGCCCCATTAAAAATCCTTACAATTTTCCTGATTAGATGAATGTCCCCCTATAAGGAAAAAGGGTAGTAGTCTTGAAAACAGAAAAGATTACATGCATATTATACATAATACCTACAAAGTTCATCGTCATTCCATGATCTTGGGATTTTATTTCCCTCCATGTCCTTCAATCTGTATAAATCTAGTTGGTTCAAAGCAACAACTAGAAAAGGGCCTTCCCATTTTGAATAAAGCTTGATTTATTGTGTCAGGGTTACCCACTCTTTGAAGCACAATTTTACTTTTTTGTCTCGTCGTGTCCTTGTTTCACTTTGGTATTTGCTAATTTGTTCAATTTTTCGAGCCTGACTTCTTTTATAGTGTCTTTAGAATTTTTTTGTTGTTAGTATCTTCGGCCGTGTCGATGACCCCTGCTGATTTTTCTTGTGACTACATCTAGTAAACTTCTTCAACCCTCAAGAGAAGCTTGAAGGGGGCAAAGCTAGTAGATCAAGACATTGAAGTGTTGTGATTTTATACCACCTTGATTAATTCATCAGGCCAGTTGTCCTTTAGGAATCTGACCAAATACTTTGAGATTCCCAACAAGATGATGACATTAGCTCTTTCAACTAACCCATTAGATTTCTGGTGTCTTACTGAAACAAAATGTATTGTTGTGCCTGCTTGATTATAGAAGGATATGAATGTTTCAAAATTAAACTCTTTGCCATTATCCATAGTTAGAGGTTTTGGCAACCTAAAGCGGCATATGATGTTCTACCAATAGAACTTCTGGATTGTAGTTGAAGTTATGGTTGCTAATGCCTTCGCTTTAATCCACTTGGAAAAGTATTCTAGTACAAATACAATATATCTCAAGTTCCCTTGTGCTAGGTTGTCGGACCAATTATGTCCACCCCCACCTTTGTAGTGGCAATGTTGGATAAACCAATTGAGTGAATAACGAAGGTTGTTTATAATATTTTACACATTTTTGGCAATTTTCATACTTTTTACCAGATTTGTTGCATTCGAGGCTACCTTTGGGTAGTAGAAACCCTAACAAAACACTTTGCCCAATAATGCTTAGGGTCCAATGTGTGACCCACAAAATCTTGAGTGAATGTCCTTCATAAACTCTTGGCTTTTAGTCCTAGACAATCACTTCAGCAAAGGTGAGCAAACAACCTCTTTGAATAATTATTGTTCTATGATCTTATAGAGTTTTTTCTGGCTTCCATTCTTTTTATCCAAGCTTCATCATCAGTTGGTTGTGTGCCTTTTAGGAACAATATGATCTCTATTCTTCAGCCTTCGGTGTGTGTTGTTGAAATTGCCAAAACAACCCTTTTCATGAGGTCTACCGGATGTGCTTTTAGTAATTCAAAGAAGACATCGGGTGGTAAAGGAAGCCTTTGGGCAACTGATTTAGCTACCGTGTCATCATATTCATTATTTGCCCTTGGTATATTTTTTATAGAAAAACTTTCGAAAGATCCCTCAATTCTTTGGATGGTATCAAGATATCTTTTCAATTCTAGATTTCTAGCTCCGCTACTTTTGTCAACATGGCCTATAAATACTTGAGAATCAAATTTAAGGATTGCCCTTTTGACACCCATGGTTTCAAGTTTCAAAGGCCAAGAAGAATGGCTTCATATTCTACAATGTTGTTGGTCCATTGAAATTCCAACTTGACTCCATATAAAGTCTTTAGCTTCAAAGGTGAGACAATGATAGCAGCAGCCCCTGCTCCCAGGAACCCTAGGATCCATCACAAAAGACTATCCAAATGGCGATGAAATATGTCAATGCTTGAGAGTGAATGGATGACCGATGAACGAAGTCAATAACAAAGTCATTCAGTTTAGCGACACATTTCCAAATTCGGCTAGTGGCCACTCTGTTTCTTATAATGTCTCTTAATGGTTGAGACGAAGGTACGATGATGTTGTATGACTGGAAGTAGTGTTGAAGCTTCCTCAAAGCCATCATGATTGCATACAATACATTTTCAATTTGTGAATAATTTTGCTTGGATGGTCCAACACCTTTCAGATGAAGTATAATGACACCTGCTCCTTGCAACCATCTTTTAGCTTCTCATGAACCAAAGAAGCACTCGTGGAGCCCCTGGTAATGGTGGTGATAGGGTTGTTACTTGGATCATATATTGCTTAAGATCATCGAATGCTTGCTGTAGGGATGGTCTGCCTTAGAATATTTTAACTAATTTCAACACTTAGAAGAATGGTAGGCTTCGTTCAGCAGATCTTGAGATGAATCTATTTAAGGATGCTAGCCTGCCTACCAACCGCTGAGCTCTCTTCCTTGATTTTTATGGTTCCATCCAAAGTATAGCTTCTACCTTTGTGAGGATTTGCTTCAATTCCCTTTGTCAACACTAGGCATCCAAGAAATTTGCCCTTATTCACCCCAAATACACACTTACCCCTTGCCTCTGGGCCATCCAATGGCCTCCTAATTTCAAGGTCTCCAACGTCGACAAATATGAGCCTAAGCAGGACCCGGGAGGCTGGTTAGCCATCTATACAACCGCTGCCTAGGTCACTAGGGCAACGGAGGACGTCATGACAGCGTACTTGCCCATCGTTCTGGGGCAGGACACACTACAATGGCTTCGGCACCTGCCTCGACACTGCATCGACGATTAGGGAGACTTTAGTTGCCGATTTATCGCGAATTTCCAGTCTCTCTCCAATAAACCGGCACAGCCATCGGACCTCAAATCCATTAGGCTGTAGAAATATGAAACTCTTCGTCCGTTCCTCAAAAGGTTTCAAATGATGAGGAACCATATTCTCGAGGTCGCTGAGGCGGCTGTGATTGAAGACTTCTATCAGGGATCCAACGACCCGGCCTTTGTCCGAGCCATACTTCAAAAAGCACCTGCCACCTTTGAACAACTGTTCATAGAGGCGGGCGTATACATCACTGCGGATGAGTGGGCTCATGACCTCATTGGAATCACAAAACCCATACCGCTCGGACCACGAAGGGACACGAACCAGCAACAGACAAACGCTGGGAGAAGAGGCCCCACGAGGAGGTGCACACTGCCAGGCCACCTGCCGCTCGAGCTCGCGGCGCACCCCATGAAGGGGTACGAACACTGGATGAGATCCTAGATTCCTAGTGTCCGTATAACAAGGACATGCGGCACACCCTGCGAAACTGCAGAGACTTCAAAAACTTCATCGGGCACGACCGATCGTTCCAGCCACTGCCACCTCCCCCGCCTCGAGGAGAGCCTAATGAGCCTAGGCAGCCTCAAGAATAGGAAGGGGGAGAGGTGGAGCTTTCCCGCGCGTTGACCAGAAGGTCAACGTCATATTCGGAGGCCACAGAACACAAGAAAACAGAAGGCAACAAAAACTTAATGATCGGCAAGTTCTAGTGGCCACGAACAGTGCCCCCGCTCCTTACCGATGGTCGGAGCACACAGTATCCTTTAGCCGAGCTGATCAGTGGCTTAACTTCGATCATCCCGGCAAATATCCGCTATTCGTCGATCCAGTGATCCGGGAAAGCTAGGTTAAGAAGGTGCTGGTGGATGGCAGCATCAGCATCAACGTCACCTTTCCCCAAACGCTTTAGGCCCTGTGTGTGGCCATCGACGACCTCACTGAGTCGGATACTCCTTTCTTCGGCATCGTGCCGACCAAAGGGGAGTACCCACTGGGACACATCTACATGTCCGTCACCTTTGGAACCCCAGAGAACTATCAAACTGAGTTCCTGAGGTTTGAGGTAGCACACTTTGATTGCGGGTACAACGCCATCATCGGAAGACCAGGGTTGGCAAAATTCATGGCTATCCCACACTACCCATATATGATTCTAAAAATGCCAGGACCTTAAGGGATTATCACCGTGCGTGCTGACTTCCAAGGCGCCGCAAAATGCTTTCGGGGTGTCATTCAGACAACTCTCACCACTGGGCCCCAGTAGCCCTTCCCGCACAAGTCGATGGCAAGATGGCGGACGAAAACTTCACGATCCCTTCAAATAAAGCCCCGACCGTGACCTCTATGCGGCCAATTGAAGAAACTAAAAGGATCCATCTTGGATTCTCTGATGAACACAAGACCGCAATCATCAGTTCTAGCCTCGACGACAGATAGGAAACTGCGTTCGTCTAGTTCCTGCAAGACAATCGGGACATGTTCGCATGGCAACCTGTGGACATGCCGGGAGTCCCGAGAGAGCTGACCGAGCACAAACACAAAGTGTACCCTCAGGCAAGGCCGATCCGGTAGAAGCTACACCATTTCACACCTGACAAAAGAGAAGCCATTCGGGCGAAATTAGCTCGCCTGGTGTCGGCTGGATTCATTAGAGAAGTACTACATCCTAAATGGTTGGCAAATCCTATTCTTGTACTAAAAAAGAATAAAGTTGATTGGCGCATGTGTGTCGACTATACCGATCTCAATAAGCACTATCTGAAGGATCCCTTTGGACTCCCTAGAATAGATCAGGTAGTTGATTCGACCGCTGGCTGTTCTATGCTCTCTTTCCTAGATTGCTACTCTGGATATCATCAGATCAGTCTGGCAAAGGAAGATGAGGAAAAGACTGCATTCATCATGCCGTTTGGAGTCTTCTGCTATACCTCCATGTCGTTCAGCCTCAAAAACACTGGAGCAACTTACCAAAGAGCTATCCAAACATGCTTAGCCAACCACTGGGGCAAGCGAGTAGAAGCCTATGTTGATGATGTAGTCATCAAAATGGAAAACTCAGACAACTTCATCGAGGATTTGCAACAGGTCTTCAACAGCTTGAGGCGCTACCGATGGAAACTGAACCCAGAGAAGTGCGTATTCAGAGTACTGACTGGAAAGCTACTCGAAATTATTGTCAGCCATCGAAGAATAGAGGCAAATCTGGAAACTTTTGAAGCCATTATGAGAATGGAGCCACCGTGATCACAGAATAAAGTACAAAGGCTTGGTGAAAGAGGGATGCCATTTTACAAGCTACTAAAAAAGATGGATAAATTCCAGTGGACCACGGAAGCTCAAGAAGCCTTGGAAGCACTAAAAAAGTTTCTGACCACACCGCCAGTACTCAAGCCACCGCGTCGAGCTACATCCGATCAGCCAATCGAAGACCTGCTGCTACATATCTCCTGCACGACTCATGTGGTAAGCACTGCGTTGGTAGTCGAGCGGGCAGAAGAAGGGTGTGCATATCCAGTACAGCATCCAGTTTACTTTATCAGCGAAGTCCTCGATCCCTCAAAGATAAGGTATCCTTAAGTTCAGAAGTTATTATACGCAGTACTTCTAACTATTCGTAAACTCCGACACTACTTTGACGACCACAAAGTCATAGTAGTCACGAGACTCCCAATAGGAGATATACTCCACAATAAGGAAGTTGTTGGAAGAATAGCCAAATGGGCATGTGAACTCGGAGCTCATGATATAGAATTCCAACCCCGTACTGCAATAAAGACTCAACCACTGGTCAATTTCATATCAGAATGGACTGAGCACCAGGTCCCAGAAAACCCAGAAGCTGCTGAAGTATGGAAAATGTACTTTGATGACTCGTTAAGATTGCAGGGGGTAGGAGCAGGGATCCTTTTCATTGCCCCTGGAGGTGACCAACTAAAGTATGCGCTTCAGCTCCTTTTTCCAGCATCCAATAATGCCGCGGAGTACGAGGCCCAGGTTCATGGGCTAAGCATCACCATTTCACTAGGCATCAAAAGGATAATGGTATACAACGACCCACTAGTAGTCATCAGCCAGGTAAACAAGAACTGGGACTGCTCAACCGACTCAATGAACAGATACTGTGCTATGGTACGGAAGCTAGAAGACAAATTCGAGGGTTTAGAATTTCACCACGTGGAAAGGGATCGCAATGCAGTAGCATATGCATTGTCAAAATTGGGGTCCAGTCGGCCCCAAGTTCCACCTGGGATTTTCGTCCAAGAGGTACAGCAACCGAGCGTCACCGCAGAGCAGGCTGAGGAGTGCCACGCTTTAGACCAAGCAGAAGCAGATCCCAATGACTGGAGGGAGCCAATTATCAAGTACATAAAAACGAGAAAGAACTGGATGACAAGGCCACGACAGAACGCATCGCAAGGCAGTCGGCTCACTATACCATCATAAGGGGTCTACTGTATAGAAGTGGTGCAGGGGAGTCCTCATGAAGTGTGTTCATTCGGCTACAGGAAGGCAGTTGCTAGACAAAATCCATGCGGGGCAATGTGGCGTACATGCAGCATCAAGGACATTGGTAGGGAAAGCTTTCAGGTCCATGTTCTACTGTCCAATAGCAAAGAATGATGCAACAGAGTTGGTTCAGAAGTGCAAAGCATGCTAATTCCTATCAAAGCAGCAACACTTGCCCGCCCAACATTTGCAAACAATTCCTGTAACCCGACCCTTCGCGTTCTGGGGGCTGGACATGATTGGGCCATTCAAAAAAGCTCAAGGGGGATATACTCACATACTCATCGCTATTGACAAGTTCACAAAATGGATAGAGTACAAACCCATTGCCTCTTTGACCTCAGCAAAAGCAGTGGAATTCATTCAAGAAATAATGTTTAGGTTCGGGGTACCTAATAACATTATTACAGACCTGGGATCTAACTTCACTAGCTTAGAGTTCTTTGATTTCTGCAAGCAGAGGAGCATCCAGATCAAGTATGCATCAATGGCACACCCAAGAGCTAATGGGCAGGTGGAAAGAGCCAACGGGATGATACTTGATGCACTTAGGAAAAAGGTGTTTGACAAGAGCCAAAAGCTTGCAGGAAAATGGACCAGAGAACTAACATATGTAGTTTGGAGCCTGCGAACCTAGCCAAGCCGGGACTTGCATGGAAAATACCCCATTCTTCAAGGTATATGGATCGGAAGAAGTATTGCCAGCGGATTTGATCTTTGGAGCACCCAGACTGACATTTAAATGTATAGCTGAAGCAGAAGCAACCAGACTGGAAGATGTTGATGTATTAGAAGAACGTCTGAACGTTGTCATTCAATTGGCTAGATACCAGCAAACCCTGAGGCACTACCACGACAAAGCAGTGTGGCATCAATCCTTGACGGTAGGAGACCTAGTGCTCCGCCGAGTGCTGACAGGAGAAGGGCGACACAAATTGTCACCTCCATGGGAAGGACCATTCATCATAGTAGAGGTTACCCGGCCAGGATTCTACCGACTTACCCAAATGGATGGAACCGAAGTGGGGAATTTGTGGAATATTGAACACCTCAGAAAATTCTATCCGTAGCAATACCTCAAAACTCTGGTGGGCAAGTTGTACTTTGTAAGCAAAAGGTTTCATTAACAATAAAGCTTCTATGTTCTACCGCATACAAACTCTCAATCAACAAGCGATTTAAGTTGGAAATGACTTAAAACCGGCACAACATACCTGCACGCTTACATGACTTAGGGTGATTACTATACCCTACTGACGGGGCAATCGACTTAAGTCGGAGACATCTTAAGTCGATGCGACATGCTCACGCTTGCATAACTTAGGATGATTACTATACCCTAATAACAGAGGAAATGCCTTAATTCAATGCGACATGCTCACGCTTGCATAACTTAGGGTAATTATTATACCCTACTAACGGAGCAATCGGCTTAAGTCAGAAATGCCTTAAGTCAGTGCGACATGCTCACGCTTGCATAACTTAGGGTGATTACTATACCCTACTAACGGAGCAATCAGCTTAAGTCAGAAACGCCTTAAGTCGGTGCGACATGCTCACGCTTACATAGCTTAGGGTGATTGCTATACCCTACTAATGAAACAATCAGCTTAAGTCGGAAACGGCTTAAGTCGATGCGACATGCTCACGCTTGCATACTTGAGGGTGATTACAACACCCTACTAACAGAATAATCGGCTTAAGTCGGCACAGCGTGCTCACACATAAATGAACTCTATGATGCACCATCTCGATAAGAAATACCAATTCAACGAAAAGTATTTTCTGTTCAAACGAATCAAAATTTGTCTTCATTACACAATTACTATGCTGAAGCGTTCTCGCAGGGGACCTTGCCAGTAGGATCACCAGAGGGAGAAGGTTTACTCATACCAGCGGACGCAGCAAGAACGTCAGCAACAATGTCCTTAGGCACCACAACACGAGGTCTTTTCATCAGGATTCGACCAGCACGAACAGCTTTGTCCATCGCTTTATCACACATTGCTTTCATGATACAATGGTCATCCTCTAAGACCTTAATGTCATGACGAGCAATTTCCAACTCCTACGAAACAAGTTTCTTTGAGGCACACAATTCTTTGATGACGGACTCTTTTGAAGACAGTAACTTATTAAGCCGGGACACTTCAGACTGAGAAACCCTCAACTCATCCCTATGACGATCAAGCTCCAACATAGTAAAGCGATGATTCCTATCCAAAGTAGTAAGGGAGCTACTACCATGACGGTATAGTTTGTCTAGACTGTCATGGGAATCAAGAAGTCTTCGCATCTCCTCCTACAGGCAAGAAGTGTACTAAACATCGAAGCAAAGGCGTGGAACAAAGGCATCAGGAACAGTCAGAAAAATCTACCTCATGGGCTCTCTTCTCTGAATCAAGCTGAGCGTTCAAAGAAGAGTTCAGGGTTCAGGCACCATCCAAGAATGCAGAAACCTGGTTCAGGTCGGCTTGACTCTAAGCATAACTCTCCTCAGCGTCGGAGCACCGTCGAGTCAGAGCTGCAAGGGCAAGAAGGAAAGCGCACAAGAGGTAAAACGAGGGAGCAACGAGAAGCGAAGAAAGCTACCAACCCACTAACCAATGTGTAAGGCTTTTAGATCATTTATTTCCTTCTGAAGCAAGAGAGGATTCCATTGTAGCATGGACGAAACCTGATCGGGAACAGGGGCACTGCAAGACCTCAACTGAGCCGACACAGAGATTAGAACATTCTGCAAATACAAGAATTAGCAAAGGAGTCTTTTGTCAACAAAAGTAAAGCAGGACAAAGGTCAGCTCACCTGATGGTTAGAAAGTAACAAGGGAAATCCCAAAGCCGGAGGCGCCGACGTGCTATCGAACGACGGGGTTCTAGCAGAAGCAGTATTGAGAGCAGACTCGAGCCCCAAAGAAGGATTAGTGAAAGCTCTCTTGTGGGTTTTGGTGTTTGGATGACAACCCAATTAAACGACTAACAAGTGTGCTAAGTGTTGAACAAGTTCTTAATGCAAAGCTAACAGGGTTCATCACAAGTGAACAAGTATGATGGTCCAAAGATTGGATTATCTATAGATAATGGACATCACATGTAAGATGGACATTGCTTAAGTGAGACTCGGTGTGCGTAACTCAGAGACAACCGATCAAGCCAAGGGTGGTGGCAAGAAGAGCTTCGAGGTACCGAGTGCACGGGAGAAGGTCAAGGAAACCAGGAACCCAAAGCCAGGGGTGAAGAAGAAGACTTGCAAAGTCAAGGTTGATCGAGTTAAGAAGAGTTATGGTGCATCAAGGATCACTACATAAGGACATGACTTACAACCAATGAGGTAACATCTACAGTTATGTGGTGTAAGTCATAAGGCTCAAGATCAAGCTCGAGAAGTGAACAAGGGGGTTGGAGCTCAGATATGTCAATCTAGATCAAGTCAAAATGACTTGATGGTTTAGAGTCCAACATCGACCTCAAACATGCCAAATTGGGTAAAATGATAAAAAAGGTTAAGTATGTAAGGTTTGAGTGTTCAACCATGTTGCATACACCTCTTACTACAAGTTTGGTGCTTTGGTTTGCTCTCTAACTCTTTCTGTAGAGAAGTGCCATTCTAAGCTGTGCTTGAGGAGAAACAGAAAAGCTAGGAGAAGAACAAGAAAGAGTTAAGTTTCTAGGACTAAGTCAATTGGATTATACTCTAAATGTGTTTATATAAGTCTCAGGAAAATCCTCCCAAAAGTTGAAGTCAAACGGACAAAGAATGGAGAAAAAAGCACTTAGTGTGTTGTTGGCTGGTGCACAGGACAGTGAATAGTAACTGTTCGGTGCACAGGACAATGAATAGTAACATGTCCGGTGCACATGACAGTAAATAGTAACATGTCTGGTGCACAGGACAGTGAACAGTAACATGTCTGGTGCATAAGACAGTGAATAGTAACGTGTCCGGTGCACAGGCCAGTGAATAGTTACCTGTCCGATGCACATGACAGTGAATAGTTACCAGTCTGGTGCACATGACAGTGAATAGTAACATGTCTGGTGCACAGGTGTCCGGTGCACCAACGACTAGCTCTTCCAGAGAAGGAAACTGTCAATCAGATCTGTTACTGTGCACTGTCCGGTGGCGCACCGGACAATCCTCCCACAAACAGGGAAGGCTAGGAGCTTTCAAATGAAGCTCCAACGGCTCCTAGGCCCTTTGCGACTATAAAAGGGACCCCTAGGCGCCTCCAACAAGTGTATAAGACCAACCAACAAGTCCATACATAACTTGGATCAATTCTTTCTCTCCCTCTCTTGTGTATAACTCTAGTTTGTGTAGAGGCGAAGTTATAAGCCTTTAGAGAGAGGGGAAGTGCTGCTGAGAGCTAGAGCAAAATCTTGGGCGCATTGTTACTCTGCCGGAGTGCTATCGAGAAGATTGTAAGCAGCCACAGCATCGTTGTAACTGATATCAACATAGTGGAAGGCTCTATCTATCGCACTGACAGATCTGAGCAAACAGAGGAAGGAGTTGAAATAGACTCCAAGCAAAGGTGTGGCTAACTCCAACGAGGACTAGGCAAGTATTTCAGGCTTGGCCGAACCTCGGGATAAATCCCTGTTTCTGTGTGCTCTGCTCTATGTTGTGTGCTATTTCTCTGTCTTATTTGCTGTTTATACTTGCACTTCAATACTTATATGTGGTACAAGCTATCTTCGAAGTGCAGGGTATTTTAAGACAGGAATTTCAATTCCGCTGCAACCTACTCGAAGGGTCTTTCATTCCAGTGCGATCCAGCCTTCGAGTAGAGTATGAATTTCCAGTCTTAAAGTGATAATTATTATTCGCCTATTCACCCCCCTCTAGGCGACATCCAGATCCTATTCTCGGGCATAGGGAACTTTCAATTAGATCTCGCGCCCAAGGCAACACTTAGTGAGACCTCAGCTCCAACAGCGTGCAGTGGATTCCCAGCGCCCGGGTCACTGACCTCTAAAGTGATCGGACCAACAAGAGAAGTAGGAGGGCTTGTCAACACTGGCTCCTCAGACTGAACTGGTGGTGATCCGACATGAACATCCATAGAAGCAGCCAAGGAGGAGCCAAGCTCGGCACCCTCGGGGTTGGGTCATCCTCAGCAGCGCCCTTGGGGGCTAGGTTATCCTCAGCACGACCCTCGGGGGCTGAAGCACCCTCAATCATACCCACAGGAGCTGGGTAATCCTTGCATGAAACATCAGGAATCGAGGTGTCCCCATGAATTAGGCCACCCTCAAAGGTCGAAGAAGCATGGGAAACTGTCCAGGTTATTTCTTGCCGACTGGATTACTAGCTTAGGGTGTGTCATCCGAGACCTTTGCACGGATGACAGCACTCTCAGTTTTAGGAAGATCTAATAAAAGATCTTCAGGGATAATCTCCTCCAGTGCAAGATCAATGGTAGACATCATCAACCTCTGGAGATTAACCAGCCCTGACAGAGCCTGAATTGGGACATCGTCGCTGTTTTTGCTATGGCAATTCTTGCGAATCAAAGGGGAAACTTCCTCTTCACCCTCTTCATCCTTGGCTGTTTTTTGTTCGGACGCTTTTTGCCTTTTGAGGGCTAACATTTCTACTTATTGGCATAGGGCCCGTGACCCTACCTCTATGGGGGTCCCTATGGATTCTCTTCCTCCCTCGTCCTGACCCGAAGTAGTGGCCGTTACGGGGATCGAGGATGATGGGTAGAGCTCGCTGTCAATGGATCCATCGTCCTCATAAGAGCTTCCCACAGTCAGTCATGGGCTACATTCATTGAACTAGAATGTTAATGAGGTGGATTACTCCCTGCTCCCCCACATGTTTCATCCATGGAGGGCCACTGTCTCCCTTTCGTTGAGGGGGATCAGGAGGAATCCAACATTGATCCTAGAGCTGGATGGCCAGAGGGCATTTCACGACGTTTAGGGGGACATTTTATCACTCTAGGGATCGAGTGTCGACCATCTGGTGACAGCCCATCTTCTCGGGAAGGTGAAGTACTGTTGTTGTGGTTTGCGAGGTGACAATCGAGATGACGTTGGGGCACAACTAGAAGCCAAGAGCGAGGTAGAGGCCCTGCCCATAGCGCCACAGCGCGGGGTGCGGGCATGCGATGGCCCACTCGAGATTTGTCATGGCGCCACCACCGAAAAAGAGCACTCAGAGCACTTTGTCGAGGCCCCATGCGGAATGTAAGACTCGTTTACTTTCCTCATCATTTGCTAACTTTCCCTAGGTTTTGGCGGTGTTACAAGGTTTTTTTTTCGTTAGCAGAGGTGCTAGTGGAACTTTTGCGCGTGGAGTACTATCTTCAGGCTCTTGACATCGAGCATGCCAATTTGTGCGCAATAATCGACATCGTGCGTGACCAACTCAAGATTCTGTAGTCGAAGGAATCATTTGCTCTGACTTCTCCGATAGCACTCATAGTCGATCGCATTCATGAACTGGAAGCTAACACGTTCGGGGTTGGGGTTAACCATGCCCTGGTTGTTACTCTGTCTCATTACAAGGACTTGATCAAGCTAGATCAAGTGTGTCTCGGATATGCCACCGGATGAAGAGACGACGAGCTGGAGGACCTAGAGGCGTCGATCGAGCCCTTTGCCCGGCGTTTGATAGATAATTATATAGTTTTTGTGTTCCCTAAGAATAAATGGCAAGGGTCAGTTTTTTACCAAGAGATTTGTTAGAACAGAATAAATTAATAAGTGTAGACGGGGTTTCGTGCTCATTGCCCTGCTTTGTCCCAATTAGCGGTCGCCCTTGGTAACAATCGTCTGCAACCTTCGAGGATTCTCAATTCTATTAGTGAGCGGTGTCGTAGCCTCCGAGGCGTAGGCGTGCGCTGTTCGACCAACTTCCTCGAGGGAACCTTTTGTTTGCATCATTCATTCCCTAGGTTTGATAAGGGGGTGAAGACGGGATCCCTGCACGTGTGTCCCTCCCCGTTAGGGTCAGATCACAAGGGCCTTAATTTACGTTGTCCTAGGTCCCCTTCCCATTGAGGGTTCCGTGGGAAGGGGACATGGCGCAGGGGTGTGAATCAACATGCGTCCCTTAGTGTGAATGAGTAATATTATAAAAACAATTAGTATTGGATGGGTAGAATAACTTAGCTGGCTAATCGGTGAAAGAAAATTCACATGTTGTCCCACCGATCTTCGTTGGTCAAACTGCGTCCTCTGCGCTTGGCCCATCATCTTCCATGTTAGCTATAGGAGAGAGGGAGAGAGAATTGTCCTCGAGTCAGGGCTTGTCGCCCCTTTCCTACGCCTAACGCAGGCAGTAGTTTTCGAAACCAAATTTTATTGATGATTGTTAAGGATTACAAGTGGAGTGGGAACTTGCTCCTGCTAAGAACTACTTTTGACCTCTAGCGGAGGCATTATGCTTGACAATCCCTTTGGCTCCTGTTGTGCGTAGTGCCTCATTTCCCCTGTGCCACTAGCGATGTTTGTTCTTTCGAGGAGGAGGGTCACACGTAAGGGCCGTTAGGGCCATGGGGGTCGGGCGGCCCCCGATTTCTTTGTCGTAGGGGACTATCCTTGCTGCTCGTCAGGGAGCAAGGATTTGAGCCCAAGTCTGAGTAGAGGGCGTCAAAGATAAGATCCCTATTGCCATCAACCATCCCTATGAACTCTAAGTCATCGATCGTGGGAATATGGCCACAGGCCACGAGGGTAGCGATCACACCTAGGACATGACACAAGTGAGCTGGGAGTGCCTCAGGGATGTTGTCGGAGTCGTCAAGAGAGGTTGTCCCTTCCCTAACACATTTTTCCATAAGCTTGTGTAGGAGGAGATGAAGGCATGTAGGTCGTCGTAGGATGAGTCGGGACCCAGATGGATCCCGATCTGCCTCCTTATCTCATTGCCCTTAGAGGGCAAGGTCAGGCCTTGCCCTGTGTCTTGCTCCTTTAGGGCGAGGCAGAGGTCGTTGAGGGCCCTAGTGACGCCGTTGAGGCTCTTGGGCAGAGGAGGCTAGGCTTTTGAGGCCTTGACCATCTCTGCTTTGCTATTTACGATGAAGTCAAGGCTCTCGAAATGGATGGTCGTTCTAGGGGGTCCAAACAGCATCGAGGCCAACAATCCAGAAAATTGGTGGAGACATAGAGAACGCGTAAGGCCCCTACCTGACGCGCCAATTATCGGTGTTTCGAACCAGCACCATGAGTAAATTTGTGTATATGTGTTCTGAATCCGGATGGTGTGCTCAATGGACGCAAGATTTATACTAGTTCGGGCAAAACATCCCTATATCTAGTCTTCGGTGGCTCGCACTACTGGCACCATGTTGTTCAATGCTCGTAGTAGGGGTTACAAGCGGGCGAGAGAGGGAAGGGTTCCCAAGTCTCTATGAGTTGTTGGTTCTAAGGGACTACATATTAGGTGTTCGCTACCTAGCTAAGTCGATCGAGTGTCGCTGCTCCGTCCCCTCTGCTCTTCTCGTGCGTCCTCTCGGGACTCTCCTCTTCTTTGGGCCAACCCTCCCCTTTTATAGACTAAGAAGGGGGTCGGTTACAAGTGGCTTCTTGTGGAAGGAGTTACCACGTCGTGGTAAAACAAAGGGTTCTATCCTTGGTAGAATCTTGTTCGTCAGTATTCGTCCTTGTCTTCTTAGTACTCTAGTCGGGCTCTATAAGCCGAGCGTGATGATGCGCATGGGCGGCGAGAGACCTAGGCGCCATCATTACACCTTCTGTTCTGCATCGACCCCAACTTTCATAGCATGAGCCTCGGTGTCCCTCGTCGTGTTGCGGGTTGTGTAGATTTTCAGGAGACTTAGGACTAGCCTTTATAGTCCATGAGTGGGTTGCAGTCCTATGGCTTCATAGGCCATAAGTGGGGGCTCAGGTTTGGGTTCGTAGGCCATAAGCGGGGCAGTCTACGAGTCAGGTGTGGAATCCACTCAAGTTGCTTCCTCTTGGTTTGCCCGACCCTCCTTTCTGGCTCCGCCTCGCCCGATCTCCGAGTTTGGTGCCCTGGGGTTACTCGGGGGCAGGTCCTTCCGGAGCGAACTCTCCCTCCATCCTCCCTCTAACTCGTGGGCCCTAGGGGCTTAGGAATTTGATCCCCGACAAAGTGTATAGTTTTTCGAGTGTGTTACACCGAGGATTTGAGAGTGGGTGCTCAAAATATGAAGTGCTGTCAAATTTTTTATTACAATAATAATAAAGTCTTTTAGTACCATGTAAGTTTGACATTGAAATTCAACGGAAACCATAAACCAAGAGGCACATGTATAGTTGTTTTCTATGCGTACTTATTGAAGGCTTCTTTGGTGTATTTTAGTATTGTAAGTCTTCTTTTACAATTCTTTTCATCTTATCTTTGGTCTTTTGATGCCTATCTTTTGTCTACTGTGGCGCCTTACTATCCAATACACATTGGTGTCTTTAGAGGTCTCTATTGTACATTTCCAAACCATCTCAACCAATGATGAATAAACTTTTATTCAATGGATGCATGGATCTCTTAGCCTATGACGTTCTGGACTTGATCCCTTTTTAATATATATTTCCATAACACTTATTAGTTAAAGTGTAATGTTCTTTTGTGGATAACATATATAATATTGTGTACTAGTAAATGTTTTGGTCTAATAGTTACCCTAATATTTTCTTTGTTTTGGCATTTAACTAGTGCCCATTGCTTTAGTCTTATTTAAACAGGAAGCTATGGATTTACATTTGGTGGCTTAGGCCACCTCGAAGGGCTCCCCCACACCTCCACCCCATGTCAGGTGTACTATAGAGAGAATTCGCGCTCCAACGGCTCTCCCCATTGCGGCCCTATATGGGGGAGAGATAAGGTAGCTCCCTATATATGGGGTGAGCTCTAATCTCCCATCATTCTTTAATTACTTCATTTTTGTGATATTATTCTTTTTAAGTTTTGTAACTTGTTAGTAATATGTATTATTGTGGTACAAATATTAATAACATATGATTTTTTTAAAACTTCAAAAACAGGAGAAAATTTTAAATAATTCATATAATGATATACGATTTTTAGCGTATAGGGGGAGCTGATAGAGTGAATGGTTGGAGATGTCCTTTATGTGGGGAGTTTCTTTTAGGGAGATATAGTAAAATATAATGTTCTCTTCGTCCCATTCATTTTAGATCTTGATTTTTATGTATATATTTAAATGGATCACGATGAGTCTAGAATTCTAGACACATACAAAACACATACTAATTATTATATGAACCTATTAAAAGTCTGAAACAAATATTTGTTTAGGATAGAGAGAGTAGAAAGTATAGAAAAGAATACATATGTGGGAAATATGTGGGAAAATGGTTGGAGATGGCCTTGGTGTTGTACTTTACTGACCTGCTCTTGTTAGCTGCTCGGCGCTCTGACCTGCTCGGTGCCACGTTGTCACTCCGGCCTCCATCCGCCAGCCTCTGTCCCCTGGCCGGGTCTGTTTTGTACAATGGGTGGTTCCTGCCGGGGGGGTGGGGGTCAAGATTTATTAGTCAAGTGGATTCAACTGAATATCCGTAACTTTTGCATCCTAGATGATAATCAGCTACTTACCAAATCGTTAAGTTATTCGTAATTTAATTAACAATTTGTTTAAGTGAGTTTAAGGTGGTTACTATAGTGATGAATAACGGTACCATATGGAGCATCTCCAAGAGAATTTCAATTTCTAAATTATCATTTAGAAAGTCATCTATATAAAAATCATTTTCTATATATTTCCAATCTTCATTAACTTTTTAATATCTTATTGACAATCTAGAGAGTCATTTACGTTTTATACCTTGGGCTAGCGAGAAATTTGAAATATAAGATGAATATATTTGGATAACTATTTAAATAAACTGTTGCAGGGTAGTTTTTTTAAAGAAAAAGCTCTATTCATATCAATTAGAAAGAATAGAGTCTTTTGGAGTTGCATAGGTATTTTAGATAGGGAAAACGAAAACAGAGCTTAAATAATATGAGATTCATCCCTTTCATCAACTATTCCTCTGTGACACAGTGTAGGAATGGGCCTGTGCAAGAAATGGATGATGGGTCGGTGGCTCACCATGGCTGCATTGCCCAGGATCCGAGTCATCCAACGCCACCCGAGCTCCTGCACAGATCTGCATGCACAGGAGGGAGGTTCAGCGAAATGAGGAACGCGACGACCGTGCAACTTAAGTGCCTCAGGTGGGAAGCCTACTACTGTAGTAGCTAGAACGAGGAGGGGAGCGAGGCAGCGCGGCGTGCTCACCGGCGGCGAGGTCAGTTGAGTTCCCAGTCAACCCGGAGGAGCAGCTGGCTTCTGAGACGAGCGAGGGAATGGCTACCTACGTACGGATGCACTCAAAGATGCGAGCATACATGAGAGGTTATTATTGATTAATGTGATGAACCATGTGGCGCGTTGACTTGGTATATTGAAAGGGCAAGTGTAGAAAGGGTAGGATGCCACTGAAGGAAGAAGCCTATCTGGAGTAGCTTATTTATCCCTATACTTATATTTAAACTTCATAAATGACAATATAAGTGAATTGATGGACACGACCTTAAAAAAATACTTTGCTACTTCGTATGGTCTTTGTTCGGCCGTGGGTAATTTGGCAATTCATCAATAGCCATGCATCCGGCGGGCCCTGCCTTGATACCTTTATAGTATGTTTGGTTTTAGAAATGAGGTAGTTCATCATGTTCTCACCTTTCACATTTTTGTTTGGTTTGTGAGATTAAATAAGTTAGTCTATTAGCATTTAATTTCTCATAAGCTAATAATTAGTAATAATATGATAAATGAGTTCATTCCATAATTTGTGGAATGGACTCATTATGCACCATATCATCTAGAATAAATTAATTTTTCAAACCAAACACCCTCTTAATCACCCTCCTAAACTTTAGTTTCTACAATTTCTATTTAAAAGGTCTTATTTAGTTATCATGTTTGATAGTTTAGAGACTAAAATTAACTAAACTTTAATCACTGAAAACATTACCTTAGCCTTCCATTCCATGTCGTCGAAAGATCTCACAATAGATCTCATTTTCCTACTTATATCGTGATTCTGTTTGTTCAGATCTAGATGTACTGAGCCGGCCTAGTTGACTGGATCATAAAAGTTCGATTCAATAAAGAATGTAGAGAGAGAGAGACAGCTGGATCGCTTCGGTTTTGTCAGATAAGTTCATCTCGACACATTATTCGCCCTAATTTTTTTAGTCAATCCCAGATCAGTTTTCGTAGCGCAGCGGCTATAGACAAGTTGCATCCAGCTGGTGCTTATTAGAATATAGTTAGGTGCGCATGTATTACTGTTATAAATGAATGCGACACAAATAGGATCAATCACAGAGAAGACACGGATTTAACGTGGAAAACCCCTCCAAAGTGAAGGGGAAAAAATCACGGGCGCCGGCCGACAACTTCTCACTATTTTTGGGTGGTTACAGATCGCAGGAGGTTTTACAATAGAGATAGATATCTCCTGCGGCTTACAAAGATATTTATAGAGGTGAAACCCTAAAACGATCCGTACCGCGGGGGGCCCCGCCCCCCGCACCCCAAGCCTCCCGGCGACGGGCCTCCGCTTCGCTCGCCAACTTGGCCGCCTTCTTCAGAATTTGGATCACAAGCTCAACAATTACAATGATATCTACATAATATAAGGATATATGCCTTGTCAAAGGATAGTGAGTGAGATAATCTGCTAGAGATAGCCTCTCAGCACGTTTGATCGAATTTCAAGGACCAATTGCAAAGTACCTATTTCAGATTTTCAGGTCAGTATGGAACCTAACCACATGGTTAATTCTCAGACCTTGACCACAGTTCATTTTCAGGAAAAAGAACATAACCTCTTGAATTAATGTGACATCAATGCAAGGGCCATCGGATCTGTCCAACATTTTTGTCCAATTAATTCACATCATGAGCAGGCTTGAGTACATAAACTGAATCATGATTTCAACATTTGTTTTCAGTTCCAACTTCCACGGGAATAAATCTCTTCTATTAAAGTTCCACCACATTTGCTCGCTCCAGACACAGCCACGACAGCTTCGTCCTCCTTGCATGCTAAGGTGTGTAAGGACTCCAGACCTAAATTTTCCTTTAAACTGAGCTATATGCGCTTTCTCTCCCCCACCAAATAAGATACAACTGAGCTTACGACTGCTTTAATCACATGGTCGTGATTTTTTTGTGAAAGAAAACAAACGATCAATGCACCCAATTCCATGGTTGTTCATGCCCTGATCATGAATTGAAGCAGCAGTCCAGCATTCTTCAATCCAAACTTCCAAGAGCATGCACATGAAATTGGTAACAAACTTTGTTCACATCCAATTTTGGTTGAAAACTGCATCACCTTTCAAGGAATATAAACACAATAGCAGAGTCAATTTCAGGAATGAGCATATATCTTTAAGCGAGAAACGTCACAAATAAGACAAAAGTAAGCATGAAGCATGGTTCTCGTGTCACTTTCATTTAGATTCAATTCAGATTTGAAAACAGAAACTTGAATTCTACAAGAAGAATGAGTGAATGGCCAGCCACAATCATTTTTCAGGAGACAAAAATAGAAGCAAAAACATATACAGAAAAATGTAATTGATCTATATGCCATGGTCATGAGCAAATTGATCAAATTTGTTAAGCTTTTCAGAGATTCTCGATAGTGCCATAATGGCAAGATACTGTGCATGAACTGTCTCCAGAACACGAATTTGTTGCTTTGATTTCTCTATCAATACTTCCGTCGATAGCATGAGCTGGCAACAAGATGTGAATCCCAAAGTCGGCATGCCAACCCGATCCTGTACGACAAGCTACCATCCTACTGCATCATTCATCCATACAAGATTCTTTTAGGACCAGACCATATATGCAAAACCAAAGAGACATGCCAAATTACAGGAATTCATGCTAACAAGAAAAGGAGCGATCAGAATCCACAAACATGATACCATAGCATTTGTATTTATTATACAGTGGTTTCCAAGCAAAAGTCAGTATAGAAGGCCCAAATGGAGCAACGCACCACCAATGTTGTACATGACAAGCATATCTTCTGGTCACTAGCAAATTCTTAGTGACACCACTAAGACAAAGTCATAATTTTGCAAGGTCTAATTCAAGCTGTCTAGCAGAACTAAAACATAATATCACAACAAAGTCTTGTTAATCCTAAAGATTTTGTCCAAACCCCCACCACAAAACCAAGCCATTGCTCCGAGAGAGTTATTCACGACAGTACTCGTAGCATGCCATCTGCTGATCAGTAAACACCAGAACATATCTCTACTATATTAAAGCACCTAACATAAGGGTATTGCAACAACGAAACTAGAATTTTAACTTCCATTTTAGAAGGAAAGAAAACAAGGTACTAACAATGGGATTGATGACAAGGTCATCACTGACAATATGCACTTGCTCTCCAATTTCTTCAGACATCTTAGCATAGCGAACCCAGTCATCCTGGTTAAAAGGATCTTCAATCGAAATAGTGAGTGTCAAAAACCCTTTCTCATATTCTAAAAAATTAAATACAAACAAAGTAACGCCAAAAACCTTACTCATATTCTTGCAATCTACTATCAAGCTCCTCCACTTCTTCAGCTTCACGAAAAATTTCTTCCACCTTTATTCCTGCAAGAAAATATTCATATTTCAAATAAAATATTTATAACAGTGAGTGTCACCCATATAAATACATATTATAGTACACAATTTAAATAAGGCGAAAAGATAATGAAGTCACCTCTCCTTTGCGAGAATCAACCTTCGAAGCCATGGGAGTATCATCAGGACTTCTTGAGAGTACATTTTGTCTCCCTACCAAGAACTACAAGCCATGAAGGAAAAACAATCAATAACTTGTATATCTAATCTAGTGTTGTATATCTATAACTTGTCAGTTACCATCTCAAACATATCTAATATAGTGTTGTATATCTGCAACCAATCAGTTTACCAACTAAAACAATTCAAGTACATTGTCAGCATGCTGCACAAGCTCATACATATCAACCATATAGCAGTTGTCCAGTCTAGTCTCCTCCATGAAGAACATCTCTAGCTTCTTCATCTCATCAAACGCCCTCATGTCTATAGTGGACAAGTGAATCCTATCAGAACCCCGACTGATCCCATTTCCAGAATTCCACGCACCCAAAGGGTCAAAGAGAATTAATTGATGTAAGTTTTTGTTTGTGAGTTCATTTTTCTAAACAAAAACATGAACACAAATAAGTGTGGGAATTAAGATCAAGTAAACCAAGATTGGAGTAGACTGTACTTGCCAAATAGATTGGAGCAGACTGTTCTTGCATATAATGCATGAAGCAAATAATCAGTTCTGAAGACTGCACAGCCTGAAAGGGAACTGAATGAAACAACTAAAGGCGGAGGCTAGGAAATTGGATACCGCGAGGGCCGACCCCGCCACAGCTTCGCCCGTGCACGTGCCCATTCTGCCAAATGCTGCCGAGGGGAGCTGTGCTACCGAGCCTTCAACTGAAACTGATGCTGCTAAGATGTAAATTTGATTTGATGGGGTGTTGATTTTGTTTGAACAATTATGGGAGCTGAAGCTATACTTGGAACAATGCTTTTGTACAGGTTCCTCTCTAGGAGCATGCGCAAAGCGACTATGACACCCTTTTGATCAAGGAGGAAGGCCCGATGGATGATGTACTGTGTGTTACTCCTTTAGCTTGATGGAGTCGGTCTGACTCCGATAGTGGCAACGATTTTTTGATTCGCAGTCATCGATTGACGAAGAAGACTTACGCTGTTTCACGAAAATGGACTGTTTGTCGGATGAAGACTTAGGCTTTTTTGTCGCAATGACTATCGCGGCATCGGAGGTCCCCAAGCATCTGTGGATCGTGTTGGAACGGACGGGGTGTGTCGGACTCGTGCTGGGACCTCTGAGTGAAGGGATCCTTCGCGAGGGGGTGGCGCTGGTCAGACCACCCGGGGACGAGATGGCGGCCGATACCAGGGATATTTCGATTGAGTTGACCCTGTGTCGAGAAAAGATGTGCATATTAAGGTCAGCGAATTTGGCGATGTTGACTTGGGTACCCATTGAGTATTGGCGGGAGCAGTTAGCGATGGTCGTGCTTGGGATGCTGTGTCTGCCCTTAGGCTATTTAGTGAGGGCCGAGAGCTTGAGATTATGTTGCACAAATATAGGGAGACTGGTCTTATATCGAAGGAGGAGCCCCCGAGTCCTTGACTACAGGGCCCTACAAACATGTGATAATGACATCGTTAACGCTGAGTATGTTGTTTTTGTATGAATAATGTATTCTGGTAATGCTGGCGGTTGTCTCCGATCGACAAAAATAAAAGTGAAACGCTACCCTCTACCCCCTTTGTCTATGGGGGACAGTTGCCAGCCTTAGAGTGGGTCTCTAGTGTATTTTGCTGCAATTTGTTTTACTGTGCTCCTATGGGGTTTTGTACCTCTGGTTGTCTTTGACAATATTATCTCTTAATCAGGGGTTGTCCATGGGTATCTATTTTACATGTAGAGGTGTCTTCACTTGGATTTTAGTATGGTGTGTACTAGGGAGTGTGGAAGCCAAGATTTTATTTAATACAGTGTCGCCCTTCGTTAGTTGCACATGGGTATGTTTTCATGCCCGGAGGTGTCTTCGCCTATATTTTGCTTTGACCTGGCGTTGTTTTGCGCCCGGAGGCGGCTTTCGCGCCCGGAGGCATCTTTGCCTAGATTTTACTTTGACCAGGAGTTGTTTTGCGTCCGGAGGCGGCTTTCGCGCCCAGATTTTATTTTAATCTGGCGGTGTTTGCGTCCGGGGGCGGCTTTCGCACCCGGAGGCATCTTTGCCTAGATTTTATTTTTATTTGGCGGTGTTTTGCGTCTAGAGGCGACTTTCGCACCAGGAGGCGTCCTCGCCTAGATGAAAATGTGTTATCGGGTGTAAATAGATGTCGTTTATAAACTTCCTTTATAGGAAGTTCAACGAGGAAAGCCGAAGAACTTGATCGAAGGTGCATTGTATGGTATAATTGAGGACCTATGCACATTCATAATGAAAGAGGTCATTCTCGTTGAAGGAAAGTATCACGATGGTACCGGTACATTAGCTAGGCTATAGTTTAGAGTAGTCACAGAAATTAGTAGACTATATCTTAGTCGAGATAATTATTAGAGCTTACGTGAAAACTTTGATGTATAGAATGTGTGATGGTTGTAATTAAACACAAGAATTTGATCTATATAAATCTATGAAAGAATTTAATTCCATGTTGCTTTCAATATGAATAACTATATATATATATATATATATATATATATATATATATATATATATATATATATATATATATATATATATATATATATATATATATATATACACACTAGGTGAGTATCCGTGTGTTGCGACGGGAACATATAACATGATAATTTATATACAAATGTGAGTTATAAGAAAAACGATTTCGTAATCCATTTGTAATCCTAGCCATACATAAATTTTGTTATTTTAATCTAACTATTTCATCACTACATTGCATCCATCATTACCATGTAGACTTCTATATATGATTTTAATAATGTCATATCAATTGCGTCATTTAAATGCTAAAACTATCACAACAAATTACAAACTTATACAAATCTTCAGGAAATATTACAAGGTCTTACAATTCAAACAAATACTCAATATACATAACCAGCACATCCCATTAATAACATGTCCACAAGTCATCATATGTCATATGTCGTTTATCTCAGACTCCTAGTAACAATGAAATTGATCAATGACACATATCACATCAGTTATCTTTTGTGCCGGTATTTTAGAGGATTTCATAAAGAGGTCAACAAACCATAAGCTCACTATAAACCTGTATTAAAACACAAGAAAATTTAGGTACATATCTGCTAAAAATAAAAATATGAGTACATATCTTAACAACCTGATCACATGAGATAGAGAGAAAAAGCGCACTGGAAGCCCCTGGTGGAACAAATGATAGGGAGTTTTAATAGTTAAGATGTTGCTATAAAATGTTTCAATCTCCAGATTGTAAATGTAGGATGTAACTATTGGGAAATTGAACAAGATCAATAGAAATATAGATCATACGAGTCATCATGGGTGTGGAAAAAAGCAAAATGTCAGCTAAAGTAGGCCTATACAGTATCAAATATGGAATTAACTAACCTCAGTATAAGAGAATAACATCTCGAAGACTTTAGTTCATTTCATTCATTAATTGCAGGACCTTCACAAGACAAAAATTCTTAGAACTTCTAGATATATCACACCATACAGAAGGGTACAAATTTGGATATGATGTCAACAGTGACATTATAACCCCCAACACTGTCTTTGAGGTAATTCAGATCTAGCACGGTACGTTAGAATTGTTTGACTTTTATTACTATAAGACTATTGCTAAAGATATAGCTCCAACAAGAAACACTAGAACTTGTACTATAATATAGCATGTGTTCCTCGTTCGCAACATTTGGCGGAGTGGCAACCGCTCGCTATCAACTGTTCACGCGCGTGCCGCCTCCTCTCGTTCTCTCCTACACTGCATTGGAAGCTTCTAGAGGTCAAAACAACAGCGCTGCCGATGGGGAGCAACTTGGTTCAGCTGCAACGCTGACAACATCGAAAAGTTATAAAAGAGGCTGCTAGAACGAGGAAAGAGAGGAGATCGAGCGGATACTTGGGAGTCAAAAATCGAGCACGGAGATGCAGGTGGCATTGTCGCGCGACGTCTCCAAGCACAGCAATATCGACCTCCATCACGCAACGCAGCCACATCCGGCGAAGAATGTTGAGCTCGATGGAGGCGACGCTAGCCACAAGCTCAGAGTTGGGACGGGGTGATGACGGCCACACGCTGCACATCTAGAACGGGGCAAGAATAGAGCACACGCGAATCAAGGACGGGCGCAGGTCATGGAAGGGTCGGCGGTGGCCATGTGCGGAGGAGGACATGGTCGAAGACTAGAGCTGCCTTCTCTTTGGTGAGAAGAAATATGGTAGATCAACAACGAGCACACCCACAACGAAAATTATACAATCCATTTATGGCGCAAAACATTGATTCTATTGATATAGAGGATGTAATTTAGAGGATGTTGCTAGAGATGTTAAAAATATAGAGGATGAAATCTTTTAAAGAGAACTGTAAAAGATGGAAAATATTCATTTATGTGATGAAATTTAGAGGATGTTGCTAGATACAGCCTTAGACTGTCTTCAGTGCCCCCCTAAATCATGCCCTCTATATCCCACTTTTGCACCACATCAGCAATCTCGTTCTCTCCCTATATCTTCGCCCTCCGCAGGACCATCCTAATAAAATATACATTTCCTCTCAACTACCACTCATTTTATTTTATTTTTAGTTTTTCAAAAGAAAAACCATACGTGCAGTTTGGATTAAATTATTAAGCTTAAAAGTATTAATAAACACACATTAGATAATCAAGTCTTACTAAAAATAGTACTAACTAGAAAGCATGGTGCGCTGTTGGCGCTCCCTCTAAGAGACCGTGCACTAGTTATGGGCTTGGGTCTCTGTACTTTTTCTTGGCCTTTTGGCTTAATTAAATTGTAATATTTGTTCTTACGTATCATTGTAACTCATGTACATCGTACTAGTGTACTCCTATAATCCTCATGCATCGTTGCAGTGCTCGGGCATTGTACCAATGTACTACTATAATCCCTTCGTTCGAAATACAGAAGGCATTATAGAAATGCGAAAATAGGAATGAGCGGTCCAATAGGCTGCCCAAACAGGCAAGTGACAGACTCTTTCGGGCCTGAGCGAGTATCAAATCTATCGAACGAAGACCAAACCTTCCTCGGCGACCCAAAACTGAAACCATAGGTGGGTAGGGTTCTAGCCGCGTGCGACGACCACAGTTGCCATGAAATTTAAACGTCAAAGCATTCTTAGAGTTTATATTGATTTAGGTTTTTAAACCAATCCCCCCTAATAAACTCATTTTGTGGTTGATTCTCTATGTGGTTGAATATTTATTGAATCGAATTCGTTCTTATCTTTCCCTGTTAGGTTTAATTGAGACTGCTAAGTGGAATCTGCGACGGATAATTAATGCGACAGGATAAGGCAGGTAAAAAATGTTAAAGCTCAGATTATCCTTCTTAGAGCTCTCCAGAAGAAGTGGCACGTGCGATGCAAGTGGTTAGCCAGAATTCCATCTTCCGTTTTATCCATCTTTTCATTTAACTAAATGATAAATCTGATTGTCTTTAGGACAACCCAAGATAGGTGAGGGAATTTCAAACCTCACTTGGTCTACAGAGATCATATCTAAGGCATGAGATGGACTATCGCTCCCTTGTAGCTCTCCTTCCTCCCTGCTGGCCAGCCTGAGCCATGTGCCATCAGAGTTTTTAAGGTGTCACCTAGGCGTTCGAATAACTCTAGGCGCCTTGTCCACCTAGGCGTCTAGGCAGTGGTCCAACGTGCCTTGCTTTCCACCTTAAGAACACTCCGTGCCATGCCTGCGCACCGCCGCCGCCTCTTCCTCGCGTGTTTGTAACACCATAGTGTTACTTAGGGTTTCCTAGTACCCCAACATGGACCATTATCACATGTGGCTCTAATGATGCACGAAACACCAAACTTAAAGGATTAAAAGCCTAAGCAAAATCTTTTTTAGCTCAAGAATTATACACTAAGCACATCATGCACCTTAAGTAAGAAAAACATCCAAAACCCTAACACCATCCAAATTGGCCATTTGAGCACAAAGGGAATATTAGAGAAAAGACTTGGGAAAAATACAAAATCTTAATAAGGACCAATTAACAAAGTTATAGGGCATAAAATAAACTACAAAGTGTAGTAAGGAAGATTGGTCATTTGAATTTTTCAAAATCCCCAAAATAGCCCATGAAGTGAAGCCTCTAGGAAAAATTCAGAAAATTCAGAATCTGAATTTCGACCTCTTCCCAAAGATCAGTTGTGTTCTCTGTTTTTCAAAACTTGAATCCACAAAGTCAAAATATAAAAGTGGCGCCAAACTACCTTGAACACACCCTGGCGAAGTTTAAGAAATTTTCTCAAACGTTTGGCACGATCTTGGCGTAGATTTCCTCGGTACTCGGCCGTGAGACACTGGCATATTTGCGACGCGACAACTCTCTGTCCATATCCCAAAGCCACACGACTTCCACACACAAACAACAGAGCTCAGTCGGGGGAACAAATCCTACACAACAATCTTGCCCAAATTCACAAAGATATGCGCCCTATAAGTGTTTGAACAGGAGCAGAAGCAAACATCCACGTGTTCGACCCTTGCTGACGCGCCAGAGCACGCCCGGGGCACCCGACACCGCACGCCCGCGCCGAGCGACGCCCGACCCCGCGCCCTCGCCCGCGCCGCGCCTATAAAGCAGCCCCCAAGGCCTCGACCATACTCCCCTGCATGCCCATAGTCCCGCCCAAGGCCGAGTTCACCAGACTTTTCCCTGAGCACGACGTGCCACCGCCCGCCAAGCCACCCGAGCTTCTGCCACCGTGGCCAGCTCACCCCAGCCATCTCCAGTCCTCGATATCGGCTCGGCTAGCTTCGCCAGAGACCCATGAAGCTCCCCAAGCCCTCAGACCCAGCAGAACCTCACTAGAGGACCCGAATCACCTCGCCGGACTTCTTCCCCTCACCGGCGAACGTGAACCGGGTATGTCTCTATGCCATTTTCCAATTCCTCCCGTGTACCGCCTCTGTGTCACATGGCCAAGCCAACCAATTGGACTATCTCGCCATGAGCAGACCGGGATACTCGCCGCCGACGAACTCCCCCGCCTGCGCACGTGGATCGGCCGTCTCCGACCACCTCTGACGCCGACCCATACCTCAACGTGACCACCCTAACCTCCCCGACCTCCCTAGATGCCTCATCGGAGCTATCTCGCCGTCGGTAAGCCCCTCCGCCCTTTCCTCCGCTGTAAGGCCCAAAATTTGTATATAAAAAAATTAATAATAATAAAATAAATATATGAGGAAATAAAATGTATAGGAATTAGGAAAACATATAAAAAGTTTAATTGGCTACTTTTGATGATTTTCTCGTCCTTGCATTAAATATGTAAAATAAAGAAAATGGTGCATCATGTTGGAATTAATTGTTTGTGCATTCAATAATAATAACAATAATATTAATAAAATATAATACTATTTGAGATTTGGGTTGAACTCTAAATTGAAATTTAGGATTTGAAAATAAAAATTGAGAAAAAGGAGAGAAAGAAAAAGAGAATGGATATAAAAATATAAAGAATATATACAAATATATCTCCAAAAGTGGTACTTTTAATTGCGCAATAAAATTTGAGGATAAACCTGCCACAATTTTGAATTTAAATTAGAATTGAAATTTGAAAAGGAAGAAAAAAATAAAAAGAAAAGCAAATGGGAAAACAACCTCATGGGCCAAATGTCACTGGCCTAGGCCCCGCTCTTGCGCCCTAACCTGCGCCGCGCTCTTGTCCCTTTCGCTGACGCGTGGGTCCCACAGGGCGGGCCACCCATCGTCCACGCTTGTGCACCTGAAGCCGCTGACTCAGGGGCCCCTTGTGTCAGCACCCCCTCCGTCCTCCTCACGCGGGCGTGGACTGGAATCCGCGCGTGATGGTGCCGAGAACTCTGGCCGGGTCCGCATCTTCTGGGGAGGGTAGTTAGGATTCGGTCGCGGTCGTTGCACCCTGACCTCGGACTATAAAAGACTGGCCTGTGGACGCATGATACCTCGCCAAGCTGACCTCATAATCGCCACCAACTCAGGAAAGGGATCTGCCGCCATCGACGTGCATTGTGCCGCTGTCCAATGGTCGGATGGTGGGTCAGACGTGTTGGCCGAACCACTGGGGTGCCCTAGGTACTCTCGGACTGGGGGAACTGTCTCCCGAATGCCCAGAATTCGTCGTCGTGGACCTCCGCCGCCGTAAACCCGCACGCAACTGTGGCCGGCCTGGTCAGCACCTCCAATGCCGTTATGGCCTCACCTACTTCGTTTGCCTTGAAGTCTTATGTGTGTAGTAGTAAGCGCTATCGATTGTTGTGCCTCATTGGCCGAGAATTCCTCGCCGGGGCGATTTGACGCGCCGTGGATACGCCTGCGCGTAATTCATCATCTACGTGCTCGCCGTAAGTGCGCCGTTCCTCAGGTCGGGTTTGGCATGATCTTGCCTGCATACCATCGCTGCTAGGGTTGGGGATTAGGCCTTGGGGCACCGGATTGGCTAGCTCCGGTGAGCCCACCACCGGGAGTGGGGCGGCACCGCCTTGGGTGCGTGTCTGTTGGGGACGAACGACGTGGGCCATTGATCTTGTTTTGGGTGCTCGATATTACAACCCAGCGTATAGTTTCGGTGGAGCGATCCTGGTCGTTGATCAGTTGGCTGACGGGTGGGAGCGATCCACGCTATGCAAAACCTCGGTCGTTGGATCTAAATCCAAGGGCCCATGTAGCGTACCAGTTCATTATAAGTGGGGTCTGATCCTGGCGGTTGGTTTATAATCGGACGGTCGATATCAGCCCATGCCTTTTCACCGCGCAACTCTTGCAGAAGGACCCCTAGAAACTTATGAAATGAAACCGCAATGCAACTCTGGGTCTGGGGAAGATTTACACCGAGGCCCCTGTACTCTCTGCTATTTGTGCGTGCAATCCAAGACCCATGGGAAATTGATAAATGAATTAAGAAATGAATTTCTAGTGTATGAATAATTCTAGAACTCATTTAAGTCATAGAAAATTCATATTTAATCCTTTTTAGCCCATTCTAATTCTTATAATTTTGTAATATTATGGTTTATCATCTAGTACCACTGTTTTTACATGAAAGTCCATATCCTAGTTAATCTTATATCAAATGCATAAAACCTTAGGAAATTCATAACTCCTCCGTTTTAACTCCGATTTGATCCGTTCAAGTTGTGTTTGTCTTGTATGAATATTTACTATGCAATAACAACATTTATTATACCATGTCTCATTCTTTTATAATTAGATCTTTATTTAACCTATGTTGGTTAGTCTTATTAATTTGCTTATCATTGTAATAGAATAGAATATGATCCATGGTCAATTTATAACTTAGATTAAAGTGGAGATAATTACTTATAGAATAACCTTTCATATGATTTATATGGTTTATCATCTAGTACCACTGTTTTTACATGAAAGTCCATATCCTAGTTAATCTTATATCAAATGCATAAAACCTTAGGAAATTCATAACTCCTCCGTTTTAACTCCGATTTGATCCGTTCAAGTTGTGTTTGTCTTGTATGAATATTTACTATGCAATAACAACATTTATTATACCATGTCTCATTCTTTTATAATTAGATCTTTATTTAACCTATGTTGGTTAGTCTTATTAATTTGCTTATCATTGTAATAGAATAGAATATGATCCATGGTCAATTTATAACTTAGATTAAAGTGGAGATAATTACTTATAGAATAACCTTTCATATGATTTATATTAACCAATTTATAATATAGTTTAACAGTTTAATCACATAAATCCTCCATGAAATCATAACTCCTTAACCATGACTCCGATCTTAGTAGTTCTCGATCCCACGATCCCGTAGCTTCGCGTAGATCGTTATTATTCAGTTTGTACTTATGTTTGGTGTGATGTTAATTTTATCTATACCGTGTTTGTTTGTATTGCTACGACTAGCTGTGAGGTCACGAGGATCTGAAGAATCATCCTGATAACTGGAATCTCAAGTGTCAGGCAAGTTGTGCCCTTGATCACATTTATTATCCAATAATGTTCTTTATGATCACTATTCATGCATATGTTTAATTTTGATGGGACCCAATAGGTCATCCTAGTCTGATTATCTTTTACCTTATTATCCCTGAATCACTTGGGTAGCTTTGCTATTGCTTTACATGGTTTTGGGATAATATTTCATTATATCCATGTTTCAATTATCTTGTTATTTTGTTTATGTTCATGTCAAGATCATTAATGTTAATTGTAACATGGAGCTTAACTTGAGTAACACGTGCCACCACAAGGGTGGAATGAGACGCCCTTGGCTAACTAATTAGGAAAGCTAGTGGAAGACTACCTTACCCGAAAGGGGCAAGGACAGTAGGAGAGTTTCATGCAAGGAGGTTCTCGGGTTGATTTTGCTACGATGGCGGTCAGACGAGGGATTCTTGCAAGTGCTCTTCCCATAAACTGTAGCGGGTTTTCGGAAGCTAGTGGAACTTTGTAAAGGCCTCATAGTGGATCCCTAGCCATTCACCTCGGTAGTGTCTAAGGGTCTAGCTAACACTGGCGACATGGGATACACGACTTGTGGGTACAGGGTACAACCTCTGCAGAATGTAAAACTGGTATACTAGTCGAGCTCACGGTCATGAGCAGCTCAGGACTCTCGCATGATTAATTTATGGAACTTAAACTCAATTTGTCATATGCATTTGCATGGGTTTATTATTAATTTTGTTCTATTATTATTTATTATGGTTTGGTATTTACTTACATTTAGTAATTGCTAATAAAATTTGACCAACTTATAAAAGCAATGCTCAGCTTCAACCTTTATTTTGTTGATCAGCCTTACACTTCACATGAACTCCCACCTTTTGTGAGTTCATGCACACTAGTTTTTCACAACTTGTTGAGCTATGATCATGTGTGAGCTCACCCTTGCTGTCTCACAACCCCCACAGGAGAAGAACAGGTGGTTCAAGAGGAGCCACATATCGAGGAGTTCAATTCGATCTAGGTGGCGTCTCCAAGTTGACTTTCTAGCGCCAAGGATGGATTTTAGATCCTTTTATATTTATCTTTTATTTTGTAAGACTTCCGCTATGTAATAAATACTCTGATTATTGTGACATTTATCTCTATACACTTTGTTATTATATATGGTGTCTTCTTTGACGCATGTATGAGATGCACCCGACTTTGTCTCTTAGATCCGGGTGTGACAGAAGTGGTATCAGAGGAATGTTGACTGTAGGACGAAACCTAGATAGAACTGGATAACCCATACCTACTTACCTTACTCTGATTCTTTTCTAAACTTATCTTAATCTTTTCTCATGTACTTCAGCTTTACTCTGACTATTCTTACCTTTATCTTCTAAAGACAAATGTGGATTTCACACTTTGAAATCTCGTGCCTAAAGTGACTTTTAGGACTAGGAGACCTAATCCTAGGGAAAAAAACTATTTTTATAGGTATCTATACGCTTGAGTGTTTGTTCTTATGATACCTGTCTCATTTGGATCTTTGATTGGGTGTGATTAGTTGTGGAGTAATGTCCACAATTACATCTGCATATACGTATAGGCATAAATAAAATTCATAAGATAACTAAACAACTTAGATTATCCTCCATTAAAACATATCTATTTCATAGAGACCCCTCTTATCTTAAAAGACTCTCTCTTATCTTAAATGATCCATCTTATCTTAAAAGATACTCTCTTACCTTAATAGACTCATCTCATCTCGAAAGGATTCTCATCTTATTCTAATAGATCTAACTAATCTCAGAAGATTCTATCTTGTTCTTAGAGACTCATCTTGTCCTAATAAGCATACTTATCCTCACCACTTTGCTTATCTCATAATAGTGTAACAAACATGATCTATTCCAAAATAAATTAAGTAGATCTTATCTAGTCCAATCTGATTACACCAATTTAATTATGATCTCATCTAATCTGATCAGATCTAACCTAAGGGACAAACATGTTAGATAATACCGGTAAAAATAAGATTGGATCCTACTTTTATAAATACGTTTTAGTCCAAATTGGAGCCTTAGTCCAACCTGGCCATATGCAACTACCTTAACCACCCGATAGTTGTATAACCCCTCTGTTTTAACCTAACAGAGATTCCGATCTACCTACCCATGTAATCTATCCTATCTCAAAGGATTCTAACATATCTTAATAATACATATGCTACCCTGGTAGATCTATCTAACTTAACTAAGTTTAATCCGGTTATATCCAATCTAATCTAGACCCTACCTAATCTAATATAGTCTAATCTATGTTACAAGTATTAACTAAACCATATTCCTATAAATGGGTTGTAAATCTAAATTTGTGTCCTGGACCAACTTGTCCGTGAAACCACGACCTAGCCTATGGTATAAGTTGCCCAACCCATTTATCCAAGAAAGCAAAACTTTGTTTAATCTACCTACCCCATGTAACCGCAATGGTTATCCCAACTTAGATAAAGGCATTCAACACCACAACCGATGATTCCTAAATCAGACCCAAGAAGAAGGTTAACCTCAACAATGAAGAATATGAGTAGAAACAGATCTTTAGATGAATCAAGATCCACCACCCGGAATAAAAGTCTTCCTCACCTGACTTTCTTTTACCCCCAAATCTGCTCTACACTCACCAAATAGCTAAAACATGAGGTACCCTTGTTTCTATACCACACCTGTTATGGCATGGAAATTTTAGGTGTATAAAAATATACATTGGAAGTCCCACTGAGATAAAAAATAATATACTTGAATTTCATAAAGATAAAGTCGGCTGGAGATACGTCGAGAAATAAGGCAATCACAGTTGGAAAGACAACAACAACAACACCGGCCACTACCTCCACAACCACCAGCTCCACCAAGCTATATATATTACTACTATTTGTAAGATCTGAGTGTTACTTTAGTTAGTAGTTGATATGATACTATTTTAGGAGGAATAATAATAAGGTCTAATTGACCCCGTGTGTTGCTAATAAAGTATGCATCATGCTGAGATTTTGTTTGTGCATATGTTTTGAGATAACATGGTTATATACTCTTTCCTTACAAATCTCAAGGACGAGATTTCTGTTAAGGGGGGTAGGATTTGTAAGGCCCAAAATTTGGTTGCGGATGCCTTAAGTCGGAAGGGCCGGGTCCATGCAGCTATTGTCACCTAGTTGCCCGATGAGTTAGCAGAAGATTTTGAGAGGCTCAATCTAGGAATAGTTGCTCATACTGAAGGAATTACCATAGAAGTGGAACTACCTTAGAGCAGGAAATCTGTAAAGGTCAGATCAGTGATGCCAAAATTCAGGAGATTAAGGATCTGATAACAGAAGGTAGAGGCTTAGATTTCACGGAGGATGAGCAGGGCACGATATGGTTCAAGAAACGGATTTGTGTTCCAGAAATCGACAGTCTTCGTGAAACCATATTGAAGGAGGCACATGACTCAGCTTACTCCATCCACCCTGGTAGTACTAAGATATACCAGGACTTGAAGCCGGAGTATTGGTGGTATGGACTAAAGAAGGATGTTGCTTCACATGTTGCA
Source organism: Zea mays (assembly GCF_902167145.1). Classification (NCBI taxonomy): domain Eukaryota; kingdom Viridiplantae; phylum Streptophyta; class Magnoliopsida; order Poales; family Poaceae; genus Zea; species Zea mays. Next base: position 159,696,233 of record NC_050096.1, read on the forward strand.
CTACGTGATGTTTGCTAGAGGGTGAAAGCAGAACATCAAAGACCTGCTGGTTTACTACACCCGCTTAAGATACCTGAGTGGAAATGGGAAGAGATTAGCATGGACTTCATTATGGGATTACCCCGCACATCTGCTAGGTATGACTCTATATGGGTGGTTGTGGACAGGCTAACTAAAGTAGCCCACTTTGTTCCAGTGAAGACCACGTATTCAGGAGCCAAGTTAGCAGAGTTGTACATGGCACGAATTGTGTGCTTACATGGTGTGCCTAAGAAGATTGTGTCAGACCGGGGATCACAGTTTACTTCTCGGTATTGGAAGAAGTTGCACGAGTGCTTGGATACAAGATTGAATTTTAGTTCGGCTTACCATCCTCAAACTGATGGGCAGACCGAGAGAACCAATCAAGCACTAGAAGATATGTTAAGAGCTTGTGCTCTTAAACATGGTCATAGTTGGGATAAGAGTTTACCGTATGTAGAGTTCTCTTACAATAACAGTTACCAGGCCAGTTTGAAGATGTCCCTGTTTGAGGCTTTGTATGGCAGAAAGTGTAGGACTCCACTATATTGGGATCAAACTGGTGAAAGGCAGTTCTTTGGGCCTGAAATTATACAAGAGACAAAAGAACAAGTCCGTCAAATAAGGGAGAATTTGAGAACTGCACAGTCAAGGCAAAAAAGCTATGTGGATACCCGGAGAAGACGGGTGATCACGTGTATCTTAAGGTGTCACCAATCCGGGGTATGAGAAGATTCAAAGTTAAAGGGAAGTTGTCCCCTCGCTTTATTGGACCCTTCTTAATCCTAAAGCGGGTGGGAGAAGTTGCATATCAACTGGAACTACCTAATCATCTTGTGGATGTACATGATGTCTTCCATGTATTACAATTGTAGAAGTGTCTCAGGGTACCTGAAGAGCAACTACCTATGGAGGATCTTACTGTCCAAGATGATTTGACTTATACAAAATATCCTATCAAGATTATTGATATCTTGACCCGTGTCACGAGGAGTAAAGTGATTAAAATGTGCAAAGTACAATGAAGCCATCATGGAGAAGATGAGGCTACATGGGAGAGAGAAGAAGAACTACGAATAGATTTTCCCCAGCTCTTTCCTAGTCCTTCCTAAATCTCAAGGACGAGATTCTTTGTAAGAGGGTAGGATTTGTAATACCCAGTTTGGAAAAAATAAGAGAAGGGGGTGATCTCATTAGTTGTTTTGTCTTCTACTCATCATTATTTGGAAATAACCATCTTAGAGAGAATAATTAGTCGAAGACACCAAAGATAATTTGTGCATCATGCTGGATTTTAAGTGTATGTGAATTTAATAAAGATAAAATTTATGGGGATACATTAATAATGAGAATTTGGGAATTAACCTAAATTAAATTCTAGAATTGGAAAATAAAAAGGAAAGAATTGGGGGAAATACTACATAAAATAAAATAAAAATAAGAATAAATATATTTCAAACTGGTGTTTTCAAACTGTACATTTAAATGAGTACAAAATTCACTGCAAGAATTTGATTTCAAGTTTGAGTTTCAAAGATAAAAAGGAGAAGAAAAGAAATTAGAAAGAAGAAAAGAAAATGGAGAAAGTGAGTTGTGCACTTGGGCCAGCCAACGCTAAATTCGGCCCAGTCGGCTTTCCCACCGCGCGGCCCAACCATCTTCCGCACGCGCTCCCCGCCTACTGACAACCGAGCCCCGCCCGTCAATCTCTCAAAGTATGCGCTTTGCTCATACTCAGTCGCCGATCTGCGGGCCCCACCGGCCAGTCACCGCTCGCGTTCGCTCTTCCTCCCCTTCTCTGGCGCGTGGACCTGGCGAGTCAGTCCTCGCCCCAGTCAACGGAAGTGCCGAGCATGGTGGAACACTGGAACGTGCGGAGCCACCGACTTCGCGCAATCCGTTGTGGCGCCCTGGCCACGTCGTGTCCATATAGGGGGACCACGACCGGATTTGCATGTTCCCCCTCTGTTTCCTATCTTCGCGAACACCACTGAACTAGTGACGGAGAGGGAAAGCGGCGAATCCGCATCTAGTCGACCCGCGCCGCCGCGGGTGAACTTCACCGTGCTTACGACCGGTGCCGAGCAGTGGCGCACTAGGGCTTCACGGGTCTTGTTGGGTGGTGATCGCTGCCGCGCCGCTCGGAATTGCTCGTCTGCGCCCCGAGAATTTCTCACCGTCGCGATCGTTCCGCCGCGGACCGCATCCTCTCTATGGCTTGAGCAGTACACCGCGAACGCGCCGGTATGAATCCCCTTCTTGTGCTTGCTAAGTTCTCCTACTCGGGTTACGCGTCTAGGGTTGGGTTATGGGGCACCTGGGTGCGAGGTGTCAGGTGTGGGAGCTCCGGCGAGTGGACCGCCGTGAGGCCTGTGCGCCGCCGTGTGCGGACAGTGGACTTGGGGAAGAAGGTGGCCGGAATTGTGCGAGTCGTTAGATCGTTCTGATGCGGCTCGGATTAGATGTATGATACCGGTTTGCTGGGGGTGATTGTCAACCGTCGATCTCGTATCGCACGATCACGGTTGAGCCTGGGATGGTTATTAGATCAGATCTAATCCGCGCCGTCTGCGCATGATCCAACGGGGAGTGCAGGCCGATACCCCTTCGGTTTGCACTGTTTGCAGACAAACCCTTATACTTTTAGAAAATAGAACCCGCAGTCCACCTTGAGGGAGTCCTGTGTCTTGAATCATTTTTCACCAGAGCCCCTACACTTTCCAGGTATTGGTGCGCAGTCCAGAGAGGAATAAAAATAGAGAAATAATTATAGAAATTGGTTTAATACAAAAATAATTCTAGAAACTTGGGAAATTCATATTTAATTCATTTTAACTTCAAATTAATCCATTCCAGTTCCTATAATTTTGTAATAGTGTTGTTTATCACATAGTGTATCTATTTTGACATGAAAACCATATTAAAATGTATCTCTTATTTAATCTTGTATCAAATATATAAAACCTTTGGAAATTCATAACTTAAAATCCATAACACCAAAATTAATGATTCCTGTTCCTAGGATCTTATTTTAATGTGTAGATTATTATTATGTATTTTGTTTACATGTTTGGTGTGATGTTAATTTTTGCTATACTATGTATGTTTGTATTGATGCGAGAAGACGAGCCAGCCACTGAGGATCCAGAGGTTCAGCTAGTAGAGACTGCTGAGCAGGAGCTTGTTGAAGGCAAGTTGTGCCCTTGATCACTTCTTTTTACCCAGTAATGTTCTTATTAATCATAGTAATCTGCATAGGTTAATTTTGATGGGATCCTTTAGGTTACCCTAGTTTGATTATCTTTGTACCTTGAATCCACTGAACTTTTTGGGTAGTACTTGCTATTGCTTTATGTGGTTTTGGGTATGGAGATACATTATTCATGATCACACGTTTATTATTTGTTTATTATTACTATTCATGTTAAGATCATTATGTTAATGGGAACATTGAGCGACCACCCGGGAAAACAGTGCTACCACAAGGGTGGTATGGGACGCCCTTGGCTGATTAACTAGGAAAGCTAGTGGATGACTACCTTACCCAATAGGGGCAAGGGCAGTAGGGGAGTGGTCAGTGTAGGGATGTCCTTGGGTTGATGTTGCTGCGATGGCGGTCAGGCGAGGGATCCCTGCACTGGAGCTTCCTATAAACTGTAGCGAGTTTTCTGAAGCTAGTGGAACTTTGTAAAGGCCTTGTAGTGTTACCCTACCTCTCCTCCTCGGTAGAGGTGTATGGGATTGGCCGTCTCTTGGCAGACGGGTAACATGACTTGTGGGTAAAGATGCGCAGCCTCTGCAGAGTGTAAAACTGGTATACTAGCCGTGCTGACGGTCATGAGCAGCTCGGACCCTCACATGATTAATTTATGGAATTAAAATTCAATTTGTCATTTGCATCACATTGAGTTTATTTTGGTATTACTTTTATTTATTATTACTATGGTTTGGTATTCACTTACACTTAGTAACTGTTAATAAAATTTGACCTACTTATAAAAGCAATGCTCAGCTTCAACCTTTATTTTGTTGATCACCCTTACACATCACATGAACTCCCACCTTTGGTGAGTTCATGCACAATATTCCCCACAACTTGTTGATCTATGAACGTATGTGAGCTCACCCTTGCTGTCTCACACCCCACACAGGAGAAGAACAGGTGGTTCAAGAGGAGCCGCCCAACGAGGAGTTCGACTTAATCTTGGTGGCGTCTCCCAGTCAGCTTTGTGGCGAGGGAAATAAGATTTAGTTCATTTTATATTTATCATTTATTTTGTAAGACTTCCTCTATGTAATAAGTACATTTATGATATTTATGGCATTTATCTATATGCACTCTGTAATTATATGTGTTGATCTTCCTTAGCGCACATATGAGATGCACCCGGCTTTATCCCTTAAATCCGGGTGTGACAGCACCTCACTGGCGCCAACCCGCCTCAGTCGCTCCCCTCCCCGGGCGCCTATAAAAGGCCTCCCCGAGCTCCATCTCTCCTCGCCCCGGCCTCGGCCACTCTCCCTCCCTCTCCCCTTGGGCTCAATCGAGCTACCACCGTCGCCTCCCTTCACTCCGGTGAGCTATCCCTCCCCTCTCTCCAATAGCCTAGTGACAAATTAAGCTAGCTCACTAACTTCACTGCAATGTCGCGAACATAGAAAACTGCATCCTACCCCCAATCACGCCTCGAGGCCTCGCCGGCAACCTCACCGCCATGAGAGCCTCGCCACCTCGTCGTAGTAGGCCCCTTCCAAACCACCGCCGGTAAAATCAAGCCCACCACCATGATGCGCCTTCCCCTGCTCGTGCTAACCCATCTCCCCGACCATCGGGAACCGGGCCATCGGTGGGGAACCGCCGTCGAACCCACTGGCGGCCAGTTCTTCCCCGCGGCCGGACAACCGTACTTGTGGGTAAAGTGTACCCCTCTGCGCAGAGTTTGAAACCTATTCGAATAGTCTGTGTCCACTGGTATGGACGAGTCTGGTGTGGTATGTGACAATTAGTGTTTTTATCTTAAGAAAAGGGGAAATGTATGAGTATTTTTGGAAATAAAGATGAGGCCACGGGAGCGGGATGCTCAGTGGCGGTTGAGTATGAAAAAGTGCTACTTCTCTCCTTTCTGGGTAAAAACATCAGGTATCACCTTTCTCTAAGAAAACTAAAGAGTGACTACAACTCCACCATACCAAGCATGTACTGTATAGGTCTCTCTCTCTTTACGGGTTAGGATGGGCTTGCGGAATACGTAAGTATTCACCCAACTTTATTTATGTTTTTCAGCTACCGAAGACTTCTTTTCTGCTATGTTCGACTAAAAGGGGTTGTGTCTGCACCCAATCTGCCTCTGGCTTGGGCTGGTTTTCTCCCGCTCCGCTATTATCCCAAGCTCGCTAGAGCTTGCTTTTGGTATTGTAATAACTATTATGTAAGACTTTGTACTATATGATGAAATGAATGTTGAAAGGGAATTAGGCTTACACCTAGTTCCTAAATAATTTTGGTGGTTGAATTGCCCAACACAAATAATTGGACTAACTAGTTTGCTCTAGTGTATAAGTTATACAGGTGTCAAAGGTTCACATTTAGCCAATAAAAGACCAAGTATGGGGTTCAACAACGAGAGCAAGGGATAATCGAAGGCACATCTGGTCTGTCACACCGGAGTGTCCGGTGCACCAGGGGACTTCACGCTGAACTCATCACCTTTAGTAAAATCCAGAGGCGCTCCGCTATAATTCACCAGACTGTCCGGTGCCCCAAGGAAGAGTGACTCTAGAACTCGCCAGCTTCGGGAATTTGCTCCGCTATAATTCACCGGACATGTCCGGTGTACACCGGACTGTCCGGTGAACCAGCAGAGCAACGACTACTTCACGCCAACGGTCACCTGCAGGCGCATTTAATGCGCGCCAGAAGCGCGCAGAAGTCAGGCACGCGCGAGACGGTGCACCGGACAATCTACAGTACTTGTCCGGTGTACACCGGACAGCCAGGCGGGCCCAGAAGTCAGAAGCTCCAATGGTCGAATCCCAATTGCCTGGTGACGTGGCTGGCGCACCGGACATGTCCGATGTGCACCGGACTGTCCGGTGCACCATACGACTGTCAGCCACTACCAAACGGCTAGTTTGGTGGTTGGGGCTATAAATACCCCCAACCACCCCACATTCAAGTCATCCAAGTTTTTCCACTTCAACTACTTACAAGAGCTCTAGCATTCAATTCTAGACACACCCAAGTGGTCAAATCATCCCTAGTGATTAGTGAGAGAGATTTGCGTGTGTTCTTTCGAAGCTCTTGCGCTTGGATTGCTTTCTTCTTTCTTTGATTCTTCATTGCGATCAAACTCACTTGTTATTGAGGCAAGAGACACCAATCTTGTGGTGGTCCTTGTGGGAACTTTGTGTTCCAAGTGATTGAGAAGAAAAGCTCACTCGGTCCGAGGGACCGTTTGAGAGAGGGAAAGGGTTGAAAGAGACCCGGTCTTTGTGACCACCTCAACGGGGAGTAGGTTTGCGAGAACCAAACCTCGGTAAAACAAATCCACGTGTCTCACTCCTTATTCGCTTGCGATTTGTTTTGCACCCTCTCTCGCGGAATCAATTATATTTCTAACGCTAACTGAGAGCACCTAGAGGGGGGGGGGGGGTGAATAGGTGATCCTGTAAAACTTAAAACTTAAGCCACAAACTTGGTTAAGTGTTAGCACAATAATCACCAAGTGGCTAGAGAGAAGTCTTAGCAAAACACAATAACCATAAGAGAACAATCACAGAGATGACACAGTGGTTTATCCCGTGGTTCGGCCAAGACCAACGCTTGCCTACTCCACGTTGTGGCGTCCCAACGGACGAGGGTTGCAATCAACCCCTCTCAAGCGGTCCAAAGACCCACTTGAATACCACGGTGTTTTGCTTGCTTTTTCTCAATCCCGCTTGCGAGGAATCTCCACAACTTGAAGCCTCTCGCCCTTACACTTTAAGATCACAAAGAAATACAGAGCAAGGGAGGGATTAGCAACGCACTCAAGACCAGGAATCACAGTAACACCACGCACACAAGTTGCAATGAGAGCTCACAACACAACTCAATGAGTTCACCACTCAACTAGAGCTCTAATTGCTATCGCAAAGAATCAAAGGCGCGAAATCGATGTCTTGGTGCTTAGAAATGTTGTAGGAATGCTTGGTGTTGTCCTCCATGCGCCTAGGGGTCCCTTTTATAGCCCCAAGGCAGCTAGGAGCCGTTGAGAGCAATCTAGGAAGGCTGATCTTGCCTTCTGTCGACTGGCGCACCGGACAGTCCGGTGCACACCGGACATGTCCGGTGCCCGATTTCTTTCCATAAATGGCGCAGTCGACCGTTGGCAGCCAGAGAGCCGTTGGCGCACCGGACATGTCCGGTGCACACCGGACAGTACGATGCCTTCTTCTAGCCGTTGGCTCGGCCACGTGTCCCGCGCAGATTGCGCGGCCGACCGTTGGCCCGGCCGACCGTTGGCTCACCGGACAGTCCGGTGCATACCGGACAGTCCGGTGAATTATAGCCGTACGTCGCCGGTGAATTCCTGAGAGCGGGCAGTTCGCTCGAGCCAGCCTGGCGCACCGGACACTGTCCGGTGCACCACCGGACAGTCCGGTGCTCCAGACTGAGCAGAAACTTGGCTGCTCGAGCCAAGGCATTTTCAATTGGATTTTTCCTGTTTCCAACACTTAGACACAATACATTAGTCACTAAAACAATGTACTAAGTCTGAGAAACATACCTTTATCCTTGATTTGTACTTTGTCCACCATTTTACACTTAGACGCTTGTGTTGGACACTAAATCACCAAAATACTTAGAAATGGCCCAAGGGCACATTTCCCTTTCAATCTCCCCCTTTTTGGTGATTTATGCCAACACAACATAAGGCAAGTAGAACAAGTACAAAATCAATTCAACTGAGAACTCAAAATTGTTTTGATTCAAATTTGACATATATGGATCGCTCTATGCCACCACTTGGTTTGTTTTTGCAAATCAAACTCAAATTCCTATCTTTAAGTCAAATCCACTTGTAGAGACATAAAGAGAGGTTTTCCAAAGAAATTTGATCAAGGATTTCAAAAACTCCCCCTTCTTCCCATAATCAACACTTCTCCCCACAAGAGGCCAACTTTTGACATAAGAGACAATAAAAGAGTTTTGACAAACCAAAAACTCTAATCTACTATTTTCAAAATTTCTCAAGTGGTAGCTGATCCATCTATTGCTTTGGCCTTTATTTTCTCCCCCTTTGGCATCAAGCACCAAAACGGGATCAATCTTGGCCCTATAACCCCATTGCCTCACCAAAATCTCCAAATAAGAACACAAAGGCAATAATAGTACATGAGATGAACTTGGATTAAGTTACCCTCTCATCGGAGTGCAGTGGAAGTTTTTCATGGTCCAAGTCCACCTTTTACCTTTCAAACCTCCTTTGAGACTAAATCAAGCAAACTCAAGCAAACTGTTAGTCGCAAAGGGTCAAGTTGTAGCACAACTCCCCCTAAATATGTGCATCACTTGCACAAGGACTTGTGAGGTCCGGGGAGTGATTGTACAATTTGAGCACCATAGTAAGCAACAAAATGCATAAGGAACATGATCAAAGGCATAAATACATGTATGCTACAATTCAATCCAAGTTCCGCGAATCTAAGACATTTAGCTCACTACGCAGCCTGCAAAAGGTCTTTTCATCTAAAGGCTTAGTGAAGATATCGGCTAGCTGGTTCTCGGAGCTAACATGAAACACTTCGATATCTCCCTTTTGCTGATGGTCTCTCAAAAAGTGATGCCGGATGTCAATGTGCTTTGTGCGGCTGTGCTCAACGGGATTTTCCGCTATTCGGATAGCACTCTCATTGTCACATAGGAGTGGGACTTTGCTCAGATTGTAGCCAAAGTCCCGGAGGGTTTGCCTCATCCAAAGTAGTTGCACGCAACACTGTCCTGCGGCAACATACTCGGCCTAAGCGGTGGATAGGGCAACAGAAGTTTGTTTCTTAGAGTTCCATGACACCAGGGACCTTCCTAAGAATTGGCACGTCCCCGATGTACTCTTCCTATCGACCTTACATCCAGCATAGTCGGAATCTGAATATCCAATCAAGTCAAAGTTAGACCCCTTTGGATACCAGATCCCGAAGCAAGGCGTAGCGACTAAATATCTAAGAATTCGCTTCACAGCCACTAAGTGACACTCCTTAGGATCGGATTGAAATCTTGCACACATGCATACGCTAAGCATAATATCCGGTCTACTAGCACATAAATAAAGCAAAGAACCTATCATGGACCGGTATGCTTTTTGATCAACGAACTTACCTCCTTTGTTGAGGTCGGTGTGTCCATCAGTTCCCATCGGCGTCTTTGCGGGCTTGGCGTCCTTCATCCCAAACCGCTTTAGCAAATCTTGGGTATACTTCGTTTGGGAGATGAAGGTGCCGTCCTTGAGTTGCTTCACTTGGAACCCAAGGAAGTAGTTCAACTCGCCCATCATCGACATCTCGAATTTCTGCGTCATCACCCTGCTAAACTCTTCACAAGACTTTTGGTTAGTAGAACCAAATATTATGTCATCGACATAAATTTGGCACACAAAAAGATCACCATCGCAAGTCTTAGTAAAAAGAGTTGGATCGACTTTCCCAACCTTGAAAGCATTAGCAATTAAAAAGTCTCTAAGGCATTCATACCATGCTCTTGGGGCTTGCTTAAGTCCATAGAGCGCCTTAGAGAGCTTACACACGTGGTTGGGGTACCGTTCATCCTCGAAGCCAGGGGGTTGCTCCACGTACACCTCCTCCTTGATCGGCCCGTTGAGGAAAGCGCTCTTCACATCCATTTGGTACAACTTGAAAGAATGGTGAGCGGCATATGCTAGCAAAATACGAATTGATTCTATCCTAGCCACAGGAGCAAACATCTCCTCAAAGTCCAAACCTGCGACTTGGGCATAACCTTTTGCCACAAGTCGAGCCTTGTTCCTTGTCACCACCCCGTGCTCGTCCTGTTTGTTGCGGAACACCCACTTGGTTCCCACAATATTTTGCTTGGGACGAGGCACCAGTGTCCAAACTTCATTGCGCTTGAAGTTGTTGAGTTCCTCCTGCATGGCCAACACCCATTCCGGATCTAGCAAGGCCTCTTCTACCCTGAAAGGCTCAATAGAAGAGACAAAGGAGTAATGCTCACAAAAATTAACTAATCTCGAGCGAGTAGTTACTCCCTTGCTAATATCACCCAATATTTGGTCGACGGGATGTTCCCTTTGGATCGTCGCTCGAACTTGGGTTGGAGGTGCCTGAGGTGCTTCTTCCTCCTCAACTTGAACATCCTGTGCTCCCCCTTGATCATGCGCCTCCACTTGAGGTACCTGTTCGTCATCTTGGGTTGGGGGATGCACCATAGTTGAGGAAGACAGTTGATCTTGCTCCAATTGTTCTTGAGGCCGTACATCTCCAATCGCCATGGTGCGTATCGCGGCCGTTGGAACGTCTTCTTCATCTACATCATCAAGATCAATAACTTGCTCTCTTGGAGAGCCATTAGTCTCATCAAATACAACGTCGCTAGAGACTTCAACCAAACCCGATGATTTGTTGAAGACCCTATACGCCTTTGTATTTGAATCATAACCTAATAAAAACCCTTCTACAGCTTTGGGAGCAAATTTAGAATTCCTACCCTTCTTCACTAGAATGTAGCATTTACTCCCAAATACACGAAAGTATGATACATTGGGTTTGTTACCAGTTAGCAGCTCGTATGAGGTCTTCTTGAGGAGGCGGTGAAGATAGACCCTGTTGATGGCGTGGCAAGCCGTGTTCACGGCTTCCGACCAAAAACACTCGGGGGTCTTGAACTCTCCAAGCATAGTCCTCGCCATATCAATGAGCGTCCTGTTCTTCCTCTCTACCACACCATTTTGCTGAGGTGTGTAGGGAGCGGAGAACTCGTGCTTGATCCCCTCCTCCTCAAGGAACTCCTCCACTTGAAGATTCTTGAATTCGGACCCGTTGTCGCTCCTTATCTTCTTCACCTTGAGCTCAAATTCATTTTGAGCTCTCCTTAGGAAGCGCTTGAGGGTCCCTTGGGTTTCAGACTTATCCTGCAAAAAGAACACCCAAGTGAAGCGGGAAAAGTCATCAACAATAACTAGACCATACTTACTTTCTCCTATGCTCAGATAGGCGACGGGTCCGAAGAGGTCCATATGCAGCAGCTCCAGAGGTCTTGAAGTGGTCATCACATTCTTGCTGTGATGTGCTCCTCCCACTTGTTTACCTGCTTGACAAGCTGCACAAGGTCTATCTTTTTCGAATTGTACGTTAGTCAAACCTATCACGTGTTCTCCCTTTAGAAGCTTGTGAAGGTTTTTCATCCCCACATGTGCTAAGCGGCGATGCCACAGCCATCCCATGCTAGTCTTTGCGATTAAGCATGCATCTAGACCGGCCTCCTCTTTTGCAAAATCAACTAAATAAAGTTTGCCGTCTAGTACACCCTTAAAAGCTAGTGAACCATCACATCTTCTAAAGACAGACACATCTACATTTGTAAATAGACAATTATATCCCATATTACATAATTGACTGACAGATAGTAAATTATATCCAAGAGACTCAACTAAAAACACATTAGAGATAGAGTGCTCATTGGATATTGCAATCTTGCCTACACCTTTCACCTTGCCTTGGTTCCCATCACCGAATATGATTGAACCTTGGGAATCCTTATTCTTGACGTAGGAGGTGAACATCTTCTTCTCCCCCGTCATATGGTTTGTGCATCCGCTGTCGATAATCCAGCTTGAGCCCCCGGATGCATAAACCTGCAAGGCAAATTTAGGCTTGGGTCTTAGGTACCCAACTCTTGTTGGGTCCTACAAGGTTAGTCACAATTTCCTTAGGGACCCAAATGCAAGTTTTATCACCCCTGCATTTTGCCCCTAATTTCCTAGCAACTATCTTCCTATCCTTTCTACAAATAGCAAAGGAAGCATTTAAAGCATGATAAATTGTAGAGGGACCATTCATAACTTTTCTAGGAACATGAACAATATTTTTCCTAGGCATATCTCTACCATGCATATAGGAAGAACTGGAAGCATACATAGCATAAGAGTCATGTGAATCAAAAGCATTACAACTCCTATGAGACTGTCTTCTATCATTGTACATAAAAGCATGGTTCTTTTTAGTACTACTTGCCATAGGGGCCTTCCCTTTCTCCTTGGCGGAGATGGGAGCCTTATGGCTTGTTAAGTTCTTGGCTTCCCTCTTGAAGCCAAGCCCATCCTTAATTGAGGGGTGTCTACCAATCGTGTAGGCATCCCTAGCAAATTTTAGTTTATCAAAATCACTTTTGCTAGCCTTAAGTTGGGCATTAAGACTAGCCATTTCATTATTTAACTTTGCAATAGAAGCTATGTGTTTACTACAAGCATCAATATCAAAATCTTTACATCTATTGCAAATAACAACATTTTCTACACAAGTTGTTGATTTAATAGCTATTTCTAACTTAGCATTCAAATCATCATTAATGCTTCTTAAGCTAGAAATTGTCTCATGGCAAGAAGATAATTCACAAGAAAGCATTTCATTTCTCTTAACTTCTAAGGCATGAGATTTTTGTGCTTCTACAAATTTGTCATGTTCTTCATACAACAAGTCCTCTTGTTTTTCTAAAAGCCTATTTTTATCATTCAAGGCATCAATCAATTCATTAATTTTATCTACCTTGGTTCTATCTAGGCCCTTAAACAAACATGAATAATCTATTTCATCCTCATCACTAGATTCGTCCTCACTTGAAGAAGCATAAGTAGAGTTTTGACTACATACCTTCTTCTCCCTTGCCATGAGGCATGTGTGACGCTCGTTGGGGAAGAGGGATGACTTGTTGAAGGCGGTGGCGGCGAGTCCTTCATTGTCGGAGTCGGAGGAGGAGCAATCCGAGTCCCACTCCTTTCCTAGATGTGCCTCGCCCTTGGCCTTCTTGTAATTTTTCTTCTTTTCCCTCTTGCTCCCGTGTTCCTGGTCACTTTCATTATCGGGAGAGTTAGCAATAAAATGACCAATCTTACCACATTTGAAGCATGAGCGCTTCCCCTTGGCTTTGGTCTTGCTTGGCTCTCCCTTGCGACCCTTAAGCGCCGTCTTGAATCTCTTGATGATGAGGGCCATCTCTTCATCATTAAATCTGGCGGCCTCAATTTGTGCTACCTTGCTGGGTAACGTCTCCTTGCTCCTTGTTGCCTTGAGAGCAACGGGTTGAGGCTCATTGATTGGACCGTTTAGAGCGTCGTCCACATACCTCGCTTCCTTGATCATCATTCGCCCGCTTATGAATTTTCCAAGGACTTCTTCGGGCGACATTTTGGTGTACCTGGGATTCTCACGAATGTTATTCACCAAATGAGGATCAAGAACGGTAAAGGACCTTAGCATCAATCGGACGACGTCGTGATCCGTCCATCGCGTGCTTCCGTAGCTCCTTATTTTGTTGATAAGGGTCTTGAGCCGGTTGTATGTTTGTGTCGGCTCCTCGCCCCTTATCATCGCGAATCGTCCAAGCTCGCCCTCCACCAACTCCATCTTGGTGAGATGGGTGACGTCGTTCCCCTCATGTGAAATCTTGAGGGTGTCCCAGATCTGCTTGGCGTTATCCAAGCCGCTCACTTTGTGATATTCATCCCTGCACAATGAAGCTAGAAGAACAGTAGTAGCTTGTGCATTCTTATGAATTTGCTCATTAATGAACATGGGACTATCCGAACTATCAAAGTGCATTCCACTCTCTACAATCTCCCATATACTAGGATGGAGAGAGAACAAGTGGCTACGCATTTTGTGACTCCAAAATCCGTAGTCCTCTCCATCAAAATGAGGAGGTTTACCAAGTGGAATAGATAATAAATGAGCATTTGTACTTTGAGGAATACGAGAGTAGTCAAAAGAAAAGTTCGAATTGACCGTTTTCTTTTTCTCGAAGTCGTCGTCGTCCTTTTGGGAAGAGGAAGATTCGTCGCTGTCGTAGTAGACGATCTCCTTGATGCGCCTTGTCTTCTTCTTCTTCTTCCCGTCGTTGCGCTTGTGGCTCGAGCCCGAGTCGGTAGGCTTGTCATCCTTCGGCTCGTTGAAGATAGACTCCTTCTCGTTGTTGTTGACCACCATCCCCTTTCCCTTAGGATCCATCTCTTCGGGCGATTAGTCCCTTCTTGAAGAGAACGGCTCCGATACCAATTGAGAGCACCTAGAGGGGGGGGTGAATAGGTGATCCTGTAAAACTTAAAACTTAAGCCACAAACTTGGTTAAGTGTTAGCACAATAATCACCAAGTGGCTAGAGAGAAGTCTTAGCAAAACACAATAACCATAAGAGAACAATCACAGAGATGACACAGTGGTTTATCCCGTGGTTCGGCCAAGACCAACGCTTGCCTACTCCACGTTGTGGCGTCCCAACGGACGAGGGTTGCAATCAACCCCTCTCAAGCGGTCCAAAGACCCACTTGAATACCACAAAGTTTTGCTTGCTTTTTCTCAATCCCGTTTGCGAGGAATCTCCACAACTTGGAGCCTCTCGCCCTTACACTTTAAGATCACAAAGAAATACGGAGCAAGGGAGGGATTAGCAACGCACTCAAGACCAGAAATCACAGTAACACCACGCACACAAGTTGCAATGAGAGCTCACAACACAACTCAATGAGTTCACCACTCAACTAGAGCTCTAATTGCTATCGCAAAGAATCAAAGGCGTGGAATCGATGTCTTGGTGCTTAGAAATGTTGTAGGAATGCTTGGTGTTGTCCTCCATGCGCCTAGGGGTCCCTTTTATAGCCCCAAGGCAGCTAGGAGCCGTTGAGAGCAATCTAGGAAGGCTGATCTTGCCTTCTGTCGACTGGCGCACCGGACAGTCCGGTGCACACCGGACATGTCCGGTGCCCGATTTCTTTCCATAAATGGCGCAGTCGACCGTTGGCAGCCAGAGAGTCGTTGGCGCACTGGACATGTCCGGTGCACACCGGACAGTCCGGTGCCTTCTTCTAGCCGTTGGCTCGGCCACGTGTCCCGCGCAGATTGCGCGGCCGACCGTTGGCCCGGCCGACCGTTGGCTCACCGGACAGTCCGGTGAATTATAGCCGTACGTCGCCGGTGAATTCCCGAGAGCGGTCAGTTCGCTTGAGCCAGCCTGGCGCACCGGACACTGTCCGGTGCAACACCGGACAGTCCGGTGCTCCAGACTGAGCAGAAACTTGGCTGCTCGAGCCAAGGCATTTTCAATTGGATTTTTCCTGTTTCCAACACTTAGACACAATACATTAGTCACTAAAACAATGTACTAAGTCTGAGAAACATACCTTTATCCTTGATTTGTACTTTGTCCACCATTTTACACTTAGACGCTTGTGTTGGACACTAAATCACCAAAATACTTAGAAATGGCCCAAGGGCACATTTCCCTTTCACTAACCCGACTTGTAGTTGTGATTATTTGAGAATTTCAGTTTCGCCCTATTCACCCCCTCTCTAGGCGACTTTCAATTGGTATCGGAGCCCGATGCTTCATTAGAGCCTAACCGCTCGAAGTGATGTCGGGAGAACACGCCAAGAAGGAGATGGAGACCGACGACAAGCCCGCTACAAGCCACGGGAAGGCTTCATCGGAAGAGTCCCGCAACAAAAAGAAAGGGAAGGAGAAGAAGGCCTCCTCCCACAAGTCGCATCAGAGTGGCGACAAGAAAAATAAAATGAGGAAGGTGGTCTACTACGAGACTGACACTTCATCACCTTCCACATCCCGCTCCGACGCGCCCTCCATAACTTCTAAGCGCCATGAGCGCAAGAAGTTTAGTAAGATCCCCTTACACTATCCTCGTACTTCTAGACATACTCCATTACTTTCTGTTCCATTAGGCAAACCGCCAACCTTTGACGGTGAAGATTATGCTAGGTGGAGTGATTTAATGAAATTTCATCTAACCTCACTCTACAAAAGTATATGGAATGTTGTTGAGTTTGGAGCACAGGTACCATCCGTAGGGGATGAGGATTATGATGAGGACGAGGTGGCCCAAATCGAACACTTAGTTTATGATGAGGAATGTTGTTGAGTTACAAGCCACAACAATACTCCTCGCCTCTCTAAGTAGGGAGGAGTACAACAAGGTGCAAGGACTAAAAAGCGCCAAGGAAGTTTGGGACGTGCTCAAGACGGCGCACGTGGGTGATGAACTCACCAAGATCACCAAGCGGGAAACGATCGAGGGGGAGCTCGGTCGCTTCCGTCTACGCCAAGGGGAGGAGCCACAAGACATGTACAACCGGCTCAAAACCTTGGTAAACCAAGTGCGCAACCTCGGGAGCAAAAAGTGGGATGACCACGAGATGGTTAAGGTTATTTTAAGATCGCTTATTTTCCTTAACCCTACTCAAGTACAATTAATTCGTGGTAATCCAAGATATACACTAATGACTCCCGAGGAAGTAATCGGGAATTTTGTGAGCTTTGAATTTATGATCAAGGGCTCACGGAAGATCAACGAGCTTGACGGTCCCTCCACGTCCGAAGCTCAACCGGTTGCATTCAAGGCGACGGAGGAGAAGGAGGAATCTACACCAAGTAGACAACCAATCGACGCCTCCAAGCTCGACAATGAGGAAATGGCGCTCGTCATCAAGAGCTTCCACCAAATCCTTAAACAAAGGAGGGGGAAAGATTACAAGCCCCGCTCCAAGAAGGTTTTCTACAAATGTGGTAAGCCCGGTCACTTTATAGCTAAATGTCCTATTTCTAGTGACAGTGACAGGGGTGACGACAAGAAGGGGAGAAGAAAGGAGAAGAAGAGGTACTACAAGAAGAAGGGCGGTGATGCCCATGTTTGTCGTGAGTGGGACTCCGACGAAAGCTCTAGCGACTCCTCCGACGATGAGGACGCCGCCAACATCGCCGTCACCAAGGGACTTCTCTTCCCCAACGTCGGCCACAAGTGCCTCATGGCAAAGGACGGCAAAAAGAAGAAGGTTAAATCTAAATCCTCCACTAGATATGAATCCTCTAGTGATGAAAATGCTAGTGATGAGGAAGATAACTTGCGCACTCTTTTTGCCAACTTAAACATGCAACAAAAGGAGAAATTAAATGAATTAATTAGTGCCATCCATGAGAAGAACGATCTCTTGGACTCCCAAGAGGACTTCCTAATCAAGGAAAACAAAAAGCATGTTAAAGTTAAAAATGCTTATGCTCTAGAAGTTGAAAAATGTGAAAATTTATCTAGTGAGCTAAGCACTTGCCATGAGATAATCGACAATCTTAGAAATGAAAATGCTAATTTATTAGCTAAGGTTGATTCAAATGTTTGTGATATTTCAATTCCCAATCTTAAGAATGATAATGATGATTTGCTTGCTAAGATTGAAGAATTGAACATATCTCTTGCTAGCCTTAGGATTGAGAATGAAAAATTGCTTGCTAAGGCTAAGGATTTTGATGTTTGCAATGCTACTATTTCCGACCTTAGAACTAAAAATGATATATTGCATGCTAAGGTTGTAGAATTAAAATCTTGCAAACCCTCTACATCTACCGTTGAGCACACTTCTATTTGTACTAGATGTAGAGATGTCGATGTTAATGCTATTCATGATCACATGGCTTTAATTAAACAACAAAATGATCATATAGCAAAACTAGATGCTAAGATTGCCGAGCATGACTTAGAGAATGAAAAATTTAAATTTGCTAGAAGCATGCTCTATAGAGGGAGACATCCTGGCATTAAGGATGGCATTGGCTTCCAACAGGGAGGCAATGTCAAAATTAATGCCCCTCCTAAGAAATTGTCTAATTTTGTTAAGGGCAAGGCTCCCATGCCTCAGGATAACGAGGGTTACATTTTGTATCCTGCCGGTTATCCCGAGAGCAAAATTAGGAGAATTCACTCTAGGAAGTCTCACTCTGGCCCCAATCATGCTTTTATGTATAAGGGTGAGACATCTAGTTCTAGGCAACCAACCCATGCTAAGTTGCCTAAAAGGAAAACTCCTAGTGCATCAAATGATCATAACATTTCATTTAAAACTTTTGATGCATCTTATGTGTTGACTAACAAATCCGGCAAAGTAGTTGCCAAATATGTTGGGGGCAAGCACAAGGGGTCAAAGACTTGTGTTTGGGTACCCAAAGTTCTTGTTTCTAATGCCAAAGGACCCAAAACCATTTGGGTACCTAAAGTCAAGAACTAAACATGTTTTGTAGGTTTATGCATCCGGGGCTCAAGCTGGGTAATCGACAGCGGGTGCACAAACCACATGACAGGGGAGAAGAAGATGTTCTCCTCCTACGAGAAAAACCAAGATTCCCAACGAGCTATCACATTCAGGGATGGAAATCAAGGTTTGGTCAAAGGATTGGGTAAAATTGCTATATCCCCTGACCATTCTATTTCCAATGTTTTTCTTGTAGATTCTTTAGATTACAATTTGCTTTCTGTATCTCAATTATGCAAAATGGGCTACAACTGTCTATTCACTGATGTAGGTGTCACTGTCTTTAGAAGAAGTGATGATTCAATAGCATTTAAGGGAGTGTTAGAGGGTCAGCTATACTTAGTAAATTTTGATAGAGCTGAACTCGACACTTGCTTAATTGCTAAGACTAACATGGGCTGGCTCTGGCATCGCCGACTAGCACATGTTGGGATGAAGAATCTTCATAAGCTTCTAAAGGGAGAGCACATTTTAGGACTAACCAATGTTCATTTTGAGAAAGACAGGGTTTGTAGCGCATGCCAAGCAGGAAAGCAAGTTGGTGCTCATCATCCACACAAGAACATCATGACGACCGACAGGCCACTGGAGCTCCTACACATGGATCTATTCGGCCCGATAGCTTACATAAGCATCGGCGAGAGTAAGTACTATCTAGTAATTGTGGATGATTATTCTCGCTTCACTTGGGTGTTCTTTTTGCAGGAAAAATCTCATACCCAAGAGACCTTAAAGGGATTCTTGAGATGGGCTCAAAACGAGTTCGGCTTAAGGATCAAGAAAATTAGAAGCGACAACGGGACGGAGTTCAAGAACTCACAAATTGAAGGATTCCTTGAGGAGGAGGGCATCAAGCATGAGTTCTCTTCTCCCTACACGCCACAACAAAATGGTGTAGTGGAGAGGAAGAATAGAACTCTATTGGACATGGCTAGAACCATGCTTGATGAGTACAAGACATCGGATCGGTTTTGGGCCGAGGCGGTCAACACCGCCTGCTACGCCATCAACCGGTTATATCTACACCGAATCCTCAAGAAGACATCTTATGAACTCCTAACCGGTAAAAAGCCCAACATTTCATATTTTAGAGTCTTTGGTAGCAAATGCTTTATTCTTGTTAAAAGAGGAAGAAAATCCAAATTTGCTCCTAAAACTGTAGAAGGCTTTTTAATAGGATATGATTCAAACACAAGGGCATATAGAGTCTTTAACAAGTCCTCTGGACAAGTTGAAGTTTCTTGTGACGTTGTGTTTGATGAGACTAACGGCTCTCAAGTAGAGCAAGTTGATCTTGATGAGATAGGTGATGAAGAGGCTCCGTGCATCGCGCTAAGGAACATGTCCATTGGGGATGTGTGTCCTAAAGAATCCGAAGAGCCTCCAAATGCACAAGATCAACCATCCTCCTCCACTCAAGCATCTCCACCAACTCAAAATGAGGATGAAGCTCAAGTTGATGAAGTAGAAGATCAAGCAAATGAGCCACCTCAAGATGACGACAATGATCAAGGGGGAGATGCAAATGATCAAGACAAGGAGGATGAAGAACAAAGACCGCCACACCCAAGAGTCCACCAAGCAATCCAACGAGATCACCCCGTCGACACCATCCTCGGCGACATTCATAAGGGGGTAACCACTAGATCTCGTGTTGCACATTTTTGTGAACATTATTCGTTTGTTTCCTCTATTGAGCCACATAGGGTAGAGGAAGCCCTTCAAGATTCGGATTGGGTGGTGGCAATGCAAGAGGAGCTCAACAACTTCACTAGGAATGAGGTATGGCATTTAGTTCCATGTCCTAATCAAAATGTTGTAGGAACCAAATGGGTCTTCCGCAACAAGCAAGATGAGCATGGTGTGGTGACAAGGAACAAAGCTCGACTTGTGGCCAAGGATACTCCCAAGTCGAATGTTTGGATTTCGGTGAAACCTATGCACCCATAGCTAGGCTTGAGTCAATTCGTATATTATTAGCCTATGCTACTTACCATGGCTTCAAGCTTTATCAAATGGACGTGAAGAGTGCCTTCCTCAATGGACCAATCAAGGAAGAAGTCTATGTTGAGCAACCTCCCGGCTTTAAAGATAGTGAGTACCCTAACCATGTGTATAAACTCTCTAAGGCGCTTTATGGGCTCAAGCAAGCCCCAAGAGCATGGTATGAATGCCTTAGGGATTTCCTTATCACTAATGGATTCAAAGTCGGAAAGGCCGATCCTACTTTATTCACTAAAACTCTTGAAAATGACTTGTTTGTATGCCAAATTTATGTTGATGATATTATATTTGGGTCTACTAACGAGTCCACATGTGAAGAATTTAGTAGGATCATGACACAAAAATTCGAGATGTCTATGATGGGGGAGTTGAAATATTTCTTAGGATTTCAAGTGAAGCAACTCCAAGAGGACACCTTCCTAAGCCAAACGAAGTATACTCAAGATATTCTAAGCAAGTTTGGAATGAAGGATGCCAAACCCATCAAGACACCCATGGGAACCAATGGGCATCTCGACCTCGACGAGGGAGGTAAATCCGTCGATCAAAAGGTATACCGGTCGATGATAGGTTCCTTGCTATATTTATGTGCATCTCGACCGGATATTATGCTTTCCGTATGCATGTGTGCAAGATTCCAAGCCGACCCTAAGGAAGCTCACCTTACAGCCGTAAAACAAATCTTGAGATATTTGGTTTATACTCCTAAGTTTGGGCTTTGGTATCCTAGGGGATCCACATTTGATTTGATTGGTTATTCGGATGCCGATTGGGCGGGGTGTAAAATCAATAGAAAGAGCACATCGGGGACTTGCCAGTTCTTGGGAAGATCCTTGGTGTCGTGGGCTTCAAAGAAGCAAAATTCCGTTGCTCTTTCTATCGCCGAAGCCGAGTACATTGCCGCAGGACATTGTTGCGTGCAACTACTTTGGATGAGGCAAACCCTTAGGGACTATGGTTACAAATTAACCAAGGTTCCTCTTCTATGTGATAATGAGAGTGCAATCAAAATGGCGGATAATCCCGTCGAGCATAGCCGCCCTAAACACATAGCCATTCGGTATCATTTTCTTAGGAATCACCAACAAAAGGAAGATATCGAGATTTCATACATTAATACTAAAGATCAATTAGCCGATATATTTACCAAGCCTCTTGATGAACAAACCTTTAACAAACTTAGGCATGAGCTAAATATCCTTGATTCTAGGAACTTCTTTTGTTGATTTGCACACATAGCTCTTTTATATACCTTTGATCATGTCTCTTTCATATGCTATGACTAATATGCTTTCAAGTCTATTTTCAAACCAAGTCATAGGTGTATTGAAAGGAAATTGGAGTCTTCGGCGAAGACAAAGGCTTCCACTCCGTAACTCATCCTTCGCCGTCGCGCCGGGCCACTCTCCATCTTTAGGGGAGAGAACATGAGTCCAAAGCAAAAGGACTCCGTCTTTGGTATAATCTTCACTCATTTATTTATGACCAAAGGGGGAGAGAGTAATTCTAAGGGCTCTAATGACTCCGTTTTTTGGCGATTCATGCCAAAGGGGGAGAAAGTAATAGCCCAAAGCAAAAGGACCGCACCACCACCTAATTTTAAAAAGAGTTTTTTTAATTGGTATGATTCTCAATTAATAAATTTCAAATTGGTATCTTATTGTGTTCAAAAGGGGGTGAAAAGTAGTATTTCAAAATTGATATATCAACACCCTCTTGAACACTAAGAGGAGAATTTCACTTAGGGGGAGTTTTGTTTAGTCAAAGGAAAAACATTTGAAACAGGGGGAGAAAATTCCAAATCTAGTGAATGCTTCTCAAAATTCTTACTCATTTACCTTTGACTACTTGCAAAAGACTTTGAAAAGGATTTCCAAAAACATTTGCAAAAACAAAACATGTGGTGCAAGCGTGGTCCAAAATGTTTAAAAACGAAGAAACAATCCATGCATATCTTATGAGTAGTTATATTGGCTCAATTCCAAGCAATCTTTGCACTTAAATTATGCAAACTAGTTCAATTATGCACTTCTATATTTGCTTTGGTTTGTGTTGGCATCAATCACCAAAAAGGGGGAGATTGAAAGGGAATTAGGCTTACACCTAGTTCCTAAATAATTTTGGTGGTTGAATTGCCCAACACAAATAATTGGACTAACTAGTTTGCTCTAGTGTATAAGTTATACAGGTGTCAAAGGTTCACATTTAGCCAATAAAAAGACCAAGTATGGGGTTCAACAACGAGAGCAAGGGATAATCGAAGGCACCTCTGGTCCCGGACAGTGTCCGGTGCACCAGTGGACTTCACGCTGAACTCATCACCTTCGAGAAAATCCAGAGGCGCTCCGCTATAATTCACCGGACTGTCCGGTGTACACCGGACAGTGTCCGGTGCCCCAAGGAAGAGCGACTCTAGAACTCGCCAGCTTCGGGAATTTGCTCCGCTATAATTCACCGGACATGTCCGGTGTACACCGGACTGTCCGGTGAACTAGCAGAGCAACAGCTACTTCGCGCCAACGGTCACCTGCAGGCGCATTTAATGCGCGCCAGAAGCGCGCAGAAGTCAGGCACGCGCGAGACGGTGCACCGAACAATCTACAGTACTTGTCCGGTGTACACTGGATAGCCAGGCGGGCCCAGAAGTCAGAAGCTCCAACGGTCGAATCCCAACGGTCTGGTGACGTGGCTGGCGCACCGGACATGTCCGGTGTGCACCGAACTGTCCGGTGCACCATACGACTGTCAGCCACTACCAAACGGCTAGTTTGGTGGTTGGGGCTATAAATACCCCCAACCACCCCACATTCAAGTCATCCAAGTTTTTCCACTTCAACTACTTACAAGAGCTTTAGCATTCAATTCTAGACACACCCAAGTGATCAAATCCTCCCTAGTGATTAGTGAGAGAGATTTGCGTGTGTTCTTTCGAAGCTCTTGCGCTTGGATTGCTTTCTTCTTTCTTTGATTCTTCATTGCGATCAAACTCACTTGTAATTGAGGCAAGAGACACCAATCTTGTGGTGGTCCTTGTGGGAACTTTGTGTTCCAAGTGATTGAGAAGAAAAGCTCACTCGGTCCGAGGGACCGTTTGAGAGAGGGAAAGGGTTGAAAGAGACCCGGTCTTTGTGACCACCTCAACGGGGAGTAGGTTTGCGAGAACCGAACCTCGGTAAAACAAATCCACGTGTCTCACTCCTTATTCGATTGCGATTTGTTTTGCACCCTCTCTCGCGGACTCAATTATATTTCTAAGGCTAACCCGGCTTGTAGTTGTGATTATTTGAGAATTTCAGTTTCGCCCTATTCACCCCCCCTCTAGGCGACTTTCAAATGTGTTTACTAGCCTCCTAGGGCTAGTAATCGTATCACATTTGAGTCCCAAAGGATCAGAACGCTTCACCACTCCACAACATTAAGGCTTATCTCATCATTGAGATTATGTAGGCTATATGCAAATATATGCTATACACTGGTTGAATTGCACTCAATATTCTACTTCTTGTTTAAAAATTTGATGCTTTAGTTCCAACCTTTATTTTTATACTTTCTCATAGTCTGTCATTGTTGATTAAAGGTCACTTTTAAGAGCTATTGTCATATTGATTTTCTCATTATCTATCATTTTTGGAGTTAAAGGTCCTTTCTTCAGTCCTTGACTATTAAGACACAATTACATGTTGTAGAGATCTTCAATTGATGATATTGATGATGAGATATGAGGGATCTCACTCTTGAGCCACATAAGCTTGATGAAGACATTGTTGAGTCTAATCTTGAGTTTGAAGTAGACTTTGTATAGTCTAACCATGATGATCGACCACAAAAGGTACTTCATTCTCTTGCCACAAACATGTTTAGCGACAAGGGAGATGTGCTGCTAAGTCTTTTTTGACATGTCAGATGGGAAATAGACAGAAATAGTGAAGAAAATACTAGTGTAGGAAGAAGGGTGCGCTAGATGGATGTTGGGGACCTTCGGCATCCGAAGGTCCTCAAAAACAGGATTTAACAGTATTTCTGGAGTACAATGTGTGAACAGGTATCTTCGGACTAAAGTCGGCATTGCTGTAGACCGGAATAATACGAAGGTTGATACAGAGCCGAAGGTGCGAGCAGGAAAGCTTCGGCGTGACAGCAAAGAGTGGAACCGACTTAAAGATGAAAAGGCTATTCAGACCTCGATAGACTACTACAGAATTATTATCAAATGTAAAGGGCATGTATGTAATTTTGTAAGGGCTGTGTCCCGTGCCTATAAATAGGTGAACAGTATCCCCGTACTGTTCACGCTGACTGGGCATTCACTTTTTGCGTCACGCTTGTATTGTCATCCTCTCTCGATTGAAGGTACACTTATAATTCAATAATATTTCTATTTATGCCTGATGATAATATATAATCGTTCATATTGTCTTTCATATCCTTTACATTTTCACCTTCGTCATCGTTTAATGATTTTATGAAGGTACGTCCTTCATAACCTTCGTCCGTAAATCATTATATCCTAAGGGAAATAATGCTTCGGAGGACGAAGGACTATAACGATTAACATTTTCTGTGTTGCCTTGTTCTTAACTCTTAGCACTTGAGAACAAGTCCCCAACATTGGCGCCCACCTCCGGTGAACTCACTTCCATTTCTTGAGCTTTTCAACACCTTCGGCAAGCATCACCTTCGTCATGCCACCGAAGAAGGCTTCAGCAGCAGGGGCTGGCACGCTGCAGCCGCTGGACCCCAATCAAGACGTCCTTTCTATTAGAGAGGCACGAAGCCAGAAGAGGAAGGCAGCCAGTCCAACACCTCCGGAGGATGATCTAGATCAGGAAATTCAGAATCTGGAAATCCTTCAGCAGCAGGTTCAACGCAAGAAGGAGAAGATGGCCCGTCTAGCTGATCTTCAGAGACAAATAGATGAAGCTTCCGAAGAGGTTCGTCATCTTGTTCAAGATGATCAAAACCGAAGGCCCCCACGCAGAGAGTTTCACCAGGAAGACTTTCGTAATGAGGAAGACTGGTATGACGATTTCCATCATGGCAACTTCGCTTTTGATGATGCTTCTCCTCTCTCAACAGAATTGCAGGCTACACCTTGGCCACAGACTTACAAGCCACCTCAGCTTCCCATATATGACGGTCACTCAGACCCTAAGCAATTCCTAATGAGCTATGAAGCAACTATATCTTCGTACGGTGGCAACACGGCAGTCATGGCAAAATCATTTGTCATGGCCGTCAGAAGCGTTGCTCAGACTTGGTACTCTTCTCTTCGGCCAGGGACAATCACTTCTTGGCAGAAATTGAAGGATATGCTGATAACTAGTTTTCAAGGGTTTCAGACGAAGCCGGTAACTGCTCAGGCTCTTTTCCAGTGTACCCAGGACCATGAAGAGTACCTTCAGGCATATGTCCGAAGGTTTCTACGATTGAGGGCACAGGCGCCAACTGTGCCCAATGAGATTGTCATTGAGGCTATGATCAAAGGGCTTCGGCCAGGGCCGTCAGCACAGTATTTTGCCAGAAAGCCACCACAAACACTGGAAAAGTTGCTCCAGAAGATGGACGAATACATTCGAGCTGACAATGATTTTCGTCAAAGAAGGGAGGAGGCTTTCAGGTTTTCTGAGATGACCAGGGGCTTCGGAGGAAGGTTCTACCCGAGGCATGTCAGGTCAATTCACAATTCTACTCAAAATGATGATAAAGGGAGTCAGCAGCAAAGGCCACAATACTCCTCGCAGGCTTCGGGGCAACAGCAAAGCTCTTTCCGACCACCAGCACCAAGAGGCAGAGGTGCCAGGGGCTTCGGAGGAAGATTTGGTGATCAACCGAGAAGAATCTTTTGCTTATTCTGCGGTGAGAACAAAGGCCATACTACCAGGATGTGCCATGTTACTATTCAGAAGCAAAAGGAAATAGCTGAAGCAGCAGCACAACAAGCCCAGCCGAAGCAGGTCATGCATACAACTTCGTATCATTCGCCCTACATCCCAGAATATGTGGGCAACCATCCTGCAGTCTCTGTTGCTTCGGCGAGTCAGCCTCAAGCTTCCTGGCAATAGCCTCCGCCTCCACCTCCGTTGCAACAAGGCCAGCAGCCAGAAGGGAGCCAATATGCTCCGCATCAAAGGGACTTCAGAGAGCAGTCCGAAGCTCGCACGGTCAACAGCACTGTGCCAGAATCAAAGCACATCTATTGACAAATATCCTACTTTGATAGTAATCTTTTTCATTCAGTTTTATTTTTTGTGTAATAAAGGACATTGTTTAGATTTCATGAAGATAGTTCCCACAAGGAAAATATATTTTCTTCACAGGCATCAGTTGTTGAAGTTTAAGGATTTGTCATAACAAAGAGGACCTTCGAATTATCGAAAAAATTCTTCGAAGCAACGAAAAGTCGTTCCAAGGAACGCAGAGTAAGTTTGACGAAGTCACAAAAAGTCGTTCCGAAGGGAGCGCAGTGTAAGTTTTCTGCTCCAAAGTCGTTCCAAAAGGAATGCAGAGCATACAGCGAAAAGTCAACGCTGATACCGCCTAAGTAAAAGGCGAAGAAGCTCCAAAGTCGTTCCTAAGGGAATGCAGAGCTTACAGCGAAAAGTCAACGCTGATTCCGCTGAAGTAAAAGGCGAAGAAGCTCCTAAGGGAGGCTTATAGCAAAAAGTTAACGCTGATTCACAAAAAGATTATGTTTTATCGCGCAGATATGCGTGTACCTTCGGAATATCACTTTACATAGCATAACATCATCGCATCATTTTTTGCATAACATAAGCATCATACATCATACTGCATGTGGCAAAAGAAAGAGATATGATATCAATCTTCGGGAAAACGCTTTGAAAAAGGGGCAAATCATGCCAAGTCACAAGGAGAAACAATATTGATCTCTGAAGTATAGCCTTGAAGAATGTTTCTATGAAGCTTCAACACTTTTCAGGATACTTCGGATATTGTTGTGATAAATGGTAATTCTTCTTCACGAAGCATGAAAAGAAGGGAAGGTGTTTTTTCGCCAGACTCAAAAACGGTACGTATGTAAAGTTTCATGCATCGTAAAGAATTGAACCATAAAGAAAAATAAAACAAACATATTACATACAGGATTACAAGATATTACACATGTTACATTTAAAATGTTTTTACAATAGCATTTAGTCTTCCCTAAGTACCACTTCTGCAGCTTCGTTCAACAGTCGATCGACAACTTCATCCATAATAGCCTCAGCCATCTTTTTAATCTCATCGTCACCCCTAGGCCGTGCACCCGGAGATACTTCAGTAGGATCTGAGGAAGGACAGGACACGGCTACATTGCTATTACAAATCGCAAACAAATTTTAAAACCTAAGATTACAACACGATAAAAACCATTATTTAATACCTAATTGACCTTCGGCCCCTGCGCTCTTTTCAGCAGCCTCAGCTACTTCTCTAGCATCATGAATCCCCTTTTCACTTCTTCGAATAATTTCTCCGGCCATTTCTCGGCCACCATTATCCCAGATATCGGTAAAAAACTTTCCACCAATTATGCTAGCTTCGGCCGAAGGATCTCTTGTATCTTCAAAGGACAAGGCAGCTTCGGACTGTGCTAAAATTTTTATATGTTCACAGCCCTTCTTCTCTAAGATGGTGGCAATCCCTCTGGCGCCAGAGAAGGCACATATATCTCCTCGGCTATTTAAAATTTCTTCGAAGGCTTCAGCTTCGTGGCCAATCCATTCGATAACACCTTCGGGATTGCCTCTCGAAAAGTTTTCCTCGCTTGAGAACGCTCCAACCTTGGCAAAGCTAGCCTTTAATTTCTTAACACAATCTATAGATTTGTTGTAGCATCTCTTTTTGGACGAACGAAGCTCTTCAACAGTCACTTCTAGGTGATCTGCCCATTGATCGCTGAGTTCACGTTTTGTTTCTTCAAGTATGCGTTCTTCCTTGGCTCTGGCCAGTTGTTTCCGAAGGTCTTCAATTTCGCGTTTCTGAACTTCAGCTTGACTTTTAAAAGCAGCTTCGTCTTCCTTTATTTTATTTATCAATGAGTATAATATTTTATCTTTTTCGAGACCTTCGTTCCTCAGTTCAATTACTTCGGAACGAAGGTTGCTCAGGGCTATAGTACATCCTTCGTCCTCAGCATCTTTCTGCGCCCTGAGGGCATTGCTGAGTATCAGGCCCTGCAAAGAGGAATATGTCTGTGTCAATAGGTTTAAACAAACGAAAAATTTTGAAAAAATACAAGAATTTCATTTGTCGCACCTTTAAGCTATTGTAAGCTAGGCTGTCAGCCAGATCGTTCTTTGACAACACCGAAAGTCCGTCTTCTAAAGTTGGGAATCCGAAGCTCCTGCTCATCTCCCGACAGACAGAAATTTCCTTGCTGTCGGGGAGACAATACAAGAAGTCTTCTTCTCCACTGCCATTGGATATTAATGCCCCCTTTGGATATTTCAGTTTTTGGGCATAGTGCTGGGCCTCTTGTTCTTCTTTTTCTGATAGTTTTTTCCCCGAAGCATGACGAACAATATAATCACGAATTTTGGAGGATGCTTCGGGGGCAATAACACCGGTTTCTTCAACAAGAGTTGGCTTTGTTATTTTTTCTGTCTCACTTTCCAAGGGTTTTATCTTTGCGGGCTCTGAGGGCCCAGCTTCGGCTTCAGTCTCTTGCTCTGGAGTTTTGGAAACAGAAGTTTCAACTGTTGTTTCAGGAGTGACAGCAGCCTTCTTCGGAGGTGTGCTTGAAGACTTGATCGTTTCCAGCACATCTAGTACATTAGCCATTCTCTTTCTTTTCGGAGTGACGGCTGGCACTTTTTCATTTTTTGCTGTCTCAATGATTGCTGCAGGACTCAAAACTTCCGATGTTTTGGAGCCCTCAGTTGCTTCCTTTACCTTTTCCATTTTTTCTGTGGATGGCGCTTCGGCCTTCTCTTTCGTTTCTGGCAACAAAATCTTTGATTGCTCTAATTTTGTCTTTTTTGGCACTTCGGCCGTTTCTGCGACTTCTGGCAGCACAGTTGGCTCGGTTGGTTGTTCAGCTTCGGTGGCCGAAGGAGTTTCTCCGGCAAACTCAGGCACCGAAGCTGGTTCAATATAACGCGGCCGATGCGTAAGGACCTTTATCTTCTTCCTTTTCGGTTCTGGCTCGCTAGGAGCAGCTACAGCTTCTTCTTTTGCAGAGATTGTGTTTTTTCTCTTCTGCCTTCGAACGGGATAACAATAGTCAGGGTAGACAAACCCGATGGCATCAAATACCCGATTCAGCCTTTTCTTTTTTCGGCTCCGAAGGCTGCTGACATTGCAGTATCTTCGGCCTTCGAATAAGCCCCAAGCAGTTCATCGCTTAAATTTTCAATACTTTTCAACCAGTCATCATCTGGCTCAACGAATTTATCTCCAAATTTAAAAGTGTACTTTAACCTGATAAGTCCACCTTCGTCGGTTTCTTTTACGGTTTCTTGTGGCATTTCCCATTTCTCCGCAAGTGGCCATACCCTGAAGGCAATATGCTCTTGAACTAAGTCTCTTGTTCCAATGAAAGAGCACACTGCGCCGAAGGCCCTCTGGCATTCTTCGGCAGCTTCATTCATTTCAACCTTCGGCCTCCGAAGGCCGAAGCTTTGCCAAATAGGGCGCATGATTATACCCTTGATATCTTCTCGTATTGTCAGATCATTCTTCACATAGAACCATTCTGTCATCCAGTCTCCAGGCCATCTCTTCCGAAAGGTTGGCACGGGGCAGCTTGACCCGGACCGAGAAACAAAACTGTAGCAGCCAAAATTGTTGTGATATTGTTCCTTACCCCAAGGTTTTGTTTCATATGATAATTCATGTATATTGCAGAAGCTTTTTGCGTCAGGTTTCAGACCTTGGCTTCTCACGGCCCACACGAAGATATTTAGCCTTATAATTGCCTCGGGGGTAAGTTGATGGAGATAGACTTCGAATATTTTCAGTACCTCCACAACGAAGCTGCTCAAAGGAAATCGCAGTCCAGCTTTCAAAAAGCTTCGGTACACTACGACCTCATTTTCTTCAGGGTGTGGGCAAGTTTTTTCCCCTTCGTCGGCCCTCACAATGGACAAATCCCGGAAATACCTCCCTCTCATGTTGACAAGATGATTCTCTTTGATAGTTGATTTACCATAAACTGAATGACTTGGTCGCCATGGACGATCTTCGGAGTCCTCACCACCACTGTCCACATCATAGCTGTCGCTGTCACCAGTATCTTCGGACAAACCTTCCAGAATCTCCTTGGTAATCTTTTCCGTGTTGGTCTTCGACATCGCTATAAGAAACCCCAAGTTTTTCTCTTCGTCGAGGCTCAGCTTCGTCTCAGCAACAGTCTTCTTATCCTCGGACATCTTCGGAAACACTAAAAAACTGTTTTCAAATCCGAAGCTTCAAAGCTAAAAGCTTAGCAAATCACAGTGCACAAGAGCTAAAAATTGAGTGAGCGGGAGTGGTTGGCCAGAAAGCGTGTCAAATGAGTTTGCGGTATGCCCGTATTTATACGCCAAGAGCGTTGAAAATTCAGAGACCCCGCTTGTCAGTGATTGTTGCTATTCTAGCAAAGGGAAGGTGTTTTTTTCGGACCTTCGGCGTAAAGCCTTCGTCCAGGTCGCAATCTGAATTCGTTATTATAAACAAATTAATATTGCGAGGGGCTACTGTTGGGGACCTTCGGCATCCGAAGGTCCTCAAAAACAGGATTTAACAGTATTTCTGGAGTACAATGTGTGAACAGGTATCTTCGGACTAAAGTCGGCATTGCTGTAGACCGGAATAATACGAAGGTTGATACAGAGCCGAAGGTGCGAGCAGGAAAGCTTCGGCGTGACAGCAAAGAGTGGAACCGACTTAAAGATGAAAAGGCTATTCAGACCTCGATAGACTACTACAGAATTATTATCAAATGTAAAGGGCATGTATGTAATTTTGTAAGGGCTGTGTCCCATGCCTATAAATAGGTGAACAGTATCCCCGTACTGTTCACGCTGACTGGGCATTCACTTTTTGCGTCACGCTTGTATTGTCATCCTCTCTCGATTGAAGGTACACTTATAATTCAATAATATTTCTATTTATGCCTGATGATAATATATAATCGTTCATATTGTCTTTCATATCCTTTACATTTTCACCTTCGTCATCGTTTAATGATTTTATGAAGGTACGTCCTTCATAACCTTCGTCCGTAAATCATTATATCCTAAGGGAAATAATGCTTCGGAGGACGAAGGACTATAACGATTAACATTTTCTGTGTTGCCTTGTTCTTAACTCTTAGCACTTGAGAACAAGTCCCCAACAATGGAAAGGAAACTGGTCAAGCTGATCGAATAAGAAGAATAGTCTCTTATCTACTCCAAATCCATCCATGAAATGGAGAAGGTTAATACTAAGCCACTCCAAAAAAAGGTTGGGTCTATCCGTTGGTTGCCTTTTTTATACTGGCAAAGGGAATATGGAGATGCATCTCGAGAAGAAAAATGCAAGGATATGGAGGTGTTTTGTCTTTCATTGATAAAAAATTAGAAATGAGCGGGTGATGAATGTCACATACTTAGCTATTTCAAATGGAAACCAACTTTGTTATTGTACCGACTCTTGTTCATAATAAAAACATAGAAGGTAATGGAAAATCTACATGCAAATGTTTTGCTATAGCTTTCATTCGTACATTTTTCTCTGTTGATCCAAGCTATAGCTGCGTAGAGCTGGTTGTGACTATTCCTCTTCCTTTTTTACTTTTGCTTCCTCAAGGTCGGTCTGGGTTGGCTTTAGTTCTGAGCAGTCACTTTCCTTTTTTATACATGTGTGGAGAGCTGGTTGTGACTCTTCCTTTTCTTTTTTACTTTTTCCTTTGTCACTTTATCTTCTTTATGTGGGTTCCACTATGGTATTTGATATATGTATAACCGACATGTGCAGGCACCTTCATTTCTTTATATAGCTTTAGACCCTTTTAGCATGCGCCACGTTTTCAGTTTCTGAAGATTTCACATGTTCTCTAGAGGGGCCCTTGCTGCATGGAAGAAATCCGATAGATGTCATTGAAACAGAAGACAGATCGATGGTATCTAGATGTCATGGTGATGTGGGTGCTTTTCCAGGCGGTGAAAGTGTGCTGGTTTCGTTCTAAAAGATTCGTTCATATTCAATAATATCGAACAAATTAATATGGATGAAGACATACCATCAAAGTATTATAGACATTAACTAATCAGTAACAGAAATAAATTCAAAGAATAATACAAAACACATTGATCTTCATTGTTCAAACTGTCGGTAAGCATTTGTAGAACACGACAATGCATTTTTATATTCGTTTGTAATGGTTGTTTGTTCATAAACACTGACAAGAAAGGAAAAATGAATACTTTACAGTTTTCCTTGCATTAGAAAAAGAAACATGAGTTCATATAATCGTTGTGAATTCCCATATTCACTCGTTACTAATAGAACGTAGGTACTCCAATGGTTTTGTTGATACTGAATCCACAGATTGCATCAAACTGAAAACAAAAGGGAAGAACAACAATATGTTAATCACTTAATCTTGGTAGACAGTAGCAGTTGTAAGTATTTGCGCTCACAAAAAGGAAGGGGGAGCATGTACTAATTTAAGTCTGTACCCACTAATTGTCATGTACTACTTCATATTTACATTCTTGTTGTAAATTAAACCTTCATTGTTTCCTCATATTGCAACAATTTTGCAACTACAAACTAGGGCATTGCTTAAACACAAAATATGCTAGACAGTAGAGAAATTTGATATAATCTTCTATCATGCCTGAAAGTTATTTTCCTTTGACCAAATTCTATGCCTAGTTGATTCTGATGGAAAGCCTGCTGTGGCATTCATTTACAATCCTGTTAAATTTGGATTGGTTGTATGAGTATACTTTACTGGTAGCCAATTAAGCTGGAATGTCCTAAATAATGTTTAGATTTGTACCTTCATATAAAGTGAACAGAAACAACTTGCTAAATCAAAGATTCAACATCACAAACCACTTGAAATCGTCAGACGCAGTCTCTGCAAGCAACAATGAATGATTAAAAATTATAATCTTCCTAACATTTTGGATAAAGCATAAACCAAAATACTATAGATTTCATTGGAAAAGCATAGACAAAAAATATTGCAAGTTTAATAGTACAGAAAAGGAAATGATACACTATCTCTTTGGTCGGGACCTTTTTTTATCGGTAAAAGAGCTATTTGTTCTTTGAAGAACGGAGACATAATACAGAACTAGATTTTAGAAATAGAGGCCCCCAAAAAGGAATTTTGGCTGGTGTCAAGGAAAGACAACCACTGTCGATATCTAATCTGAATATGAGCAGTCTTATTCCTCGTCATCCTCGTCATTGTGGAAGCGTAGGTGCCGCCCCTCCGGCCCCAACAGCCCCTTAGCATCAGTGCGCCAAGCTCCGCCCTCGTCTCAGCCACATCTGCCACCTCCTCTCGTTCGATCTCGCCGTTACTGTTGTAGATGAACTTGTTGTGCTTCCCCTCGAGCTGCGGCAGCCCGGTCTTCTCCTCCTCTTCATCCAACACGATCATCTTGCCCATCTCATCTCATCATGCCTAGACCTTTTTAGCACATTCAAAATACCTTGCAACTTGTTTCTCCTATCCTCTATCGACACGGTACCTAGAGATGGTGGTTCCCTCGTGAATTAGTAGGAGGGAGGCTGTAGTGTCGAATTGGGTGGGGGAAGGGTGCCAGCGACTGATGTCGATGAGCCACCACTGCACCCCACTCTCCTCCGTCATCCCCACCCCAATACCGAGAGTGGAAGCATCGCCCTTCACCTCCACCTCATCCTCTGCATTAATCGCCACTGTGACCTTGATCTAGACTCGGATTGGGGCCTCTGCCATCGCCGCCGCAGCCTGGACGCAGATCTGGGTCGTTGCGGCCTTAGTACAAGACGAGGAGTCAGAAGCAGACGGAAGCCATGGAGAAGAATCTAGCAGATTTATCCCAACTCCTTCCATCCTTGCAAGTGCAAAATGAGTCCATCAAAGTGGCTCTGGAGGAGAATACCGCAGTGGTACGTGATCTCTCTGCTTGGAAACCTCGGATTGAAACTGACGTGAGCAATCTATGGGAGGATTTGGGTCATCTTTCTGACAAGGTGGATGAATTACTGGCTGGGCGAGGCACACCACAACTTGAACTGAAGGTGTTTGATCATTTGCCGCTACTAGTTCAAGCGTCAGCACAAGCTCTTTTGGTGAATCTGGATCATGCTACTTCACACCGGAGTGATGGTTTTCGGGTGGTCACTACCCTAAGACCACCTCCGGTCACAGGTACTCCCAATTTCATGCGTACCCACTCATCACATACTCATATGCTTAATGCCGTGGATCCTACGTTAACTACCTACCAATCTCACTTGGATGCAACATTACCCCAATTAGACTTTCCCCAATTTGGTGGCCACCATCCTAAAATGTGGAAGGCAAAGTGTGAATCCTATTTTGATGTTTTGCCATTCCTAAGGAATTGTGGGTTAAAATCTCTACAATGCATTTTGTGGGGGTCAACTACATTCTGGTTACAGTCAGTAAACCAAGCTATACGTCATACACCCTAGACAAATTTTTTGTTTGGCTGTCTGTGCTCATTTTGAGCGAGACCACCATAACCATCTCATTCGTCAATTCTTTCATATTCGACAATCAGATAGTGTTACAGAATATGTGGACAATTCTGATACGTTGATGCATCAAATTTTGGCACATGACCCTATGTTCAGTGTTTCAGCCATAGTCAACCATTTCATTGATACTATTGTTTCTTTGGCCATGTTACAGGAGGAAATCTACACTTGGGCAACATTGCTACAACTCGTAGATTAACTGATACTACTGGGAATCTCACCACCTCTCGATTGCCTTCACTAGCTGTTCTATCTCAGGCTTCTTCAGTTGGGGATGTCAAGCATCACAAAGAAGTCAGTAAAATTGGTTTGGATGAACACAAAGCTGCAACTCTGATGGCTTTTAGAAAAGCTAAGGGCCTTTGTTACAAATGTGGGCTTCGTTGGGGTCCAACACACAAATGCAGTACTACTGTCCCTTTGCATGTGGTGGAGGAACTCTGGCAGCTATTGGATACATCTGGGACTCAGGAAAATATTTTAGAGCCAACTAAAGAATCTAGTGATGATTTAATGACCTTATCGGTGAATGCGGTGCAAGGTATTGAAGCCCCACAAACGGTGACATTAATTGCATCCATGTTCTCCAAAATAGTGGTTATGCTTGTGGATTCAGGTAGTTCATCCTCTTTTATTAGCTAGCTCTTGGCAGCTTTTGGTCCTGGATTAGTAGCTCTATCTCAGTCTGTTATTGTCAAAGTGGTGAATGGTCAAGTTATATGTTGCACTCATCAAATTCCTCGATGTCAAATGAACATTCAAAGCCATATCTTGTGTGTTAACCTCAAGGTGTTACCTCTACAGTGTTATGATGTCATCTTGGGTATGGACTGGCTATCTTCCCACAGCCCGATGCAGGTTCACTAGCAGGAGAAATGGTTATGTTTTTACCATGAGCAGTAGCTGGTAATTCTACAAGGTCAGCGAACTGATTGCTCCAAGTTGGAACAAGTGTCAGCCTTTCAGTTATATCATATGGCACGGTTGGATGAGTTATGGTGTACTATGGAAGTGCAACCAATTCTAGAAACGCCCAACATACAACATCTTTCTCAGGAGATCAAAGGCCTTCTATTGAATTGACCTCCTTATTTGACCCACCCAAACGCCTACCTCCTCCCAGATCTCATTGCCACACCATAACTCTCATCCCTGGAGTGGTACCCTTTTGTCTTCATCCCTATCATTACAACCCAGCTCAAAAGGACGAAATTGAGAGACAAATAGTTGAACTCCTTAAGAATGGGATGACACAACCTAGTTGTAACCCCTTTGCGTCTCCTGTTATCTTAGGTCGCAAGAAATAGTTGACTGGAGATTATGTGTTGACTACCGTTGCCTCAATGCCATTACAGTGAAGAACAAATATCCCATTCCAGTAATTGATGAATTATTGGATGAATTGCAAGGAGTGGTATGGTTCACTAGTTTGGATCTGAGCTCAGGGTATCACCAAATCCAAATGGACCCAAAAGACATCCAGAAAACCACATTTCAAACTCATAGTGGACATTATGAGCATCGAGTCATGCCATATGGAGTAACTGGAGGTCCGGCTACATCTCAACTTGCTATGAACTCAGTGCTTGCACCATTCTTTCGCAAGTGTGTGGTTGTCTTTATTGACCATATTTTGATCTTTAGTGCTACATGGGTTGATCATATACAACATATACATGTTGTTTTCTCTGTATTGGACCAGCACCAATTCAAGATCAAGCTATCCAAATGCTCCTTTGCTCAGAAAAAACTACACTATCTGGGTCATGTCATCAGTAATGAAGGTGTGGCAATCCAAGGTAGCTATTATTCAGTCATGGCCTACTCCCAAATCAGTCAAAGAAGTGCGTAGTTTCATGGGGCTAGCAGGTTACTATCGTAAATTCGTCTAACGTTTTCGAATTCTGAGTCGACCATTAACTATGCTGCTAAAAAAGGGACAAGTCTTT
Organism: Zea mays; assembly: GCF_902167145.1. Classification (NCBI taxonomy): domain Eukaryota; kingdom Viridiplantae; phylum Streptophyta; class Magnoliopsida; order Poales; family Poaceae; genus Zea; species Zea mays. The sequence continues at coordinate 159,733,215 of NC_050096.1, forward strand.
GTATGGACACTTGATCATGAACAAGCGTTTCATATGTTGAAAAATGCCCTAATGATAACTCATGTGTTGGCTCTTCCAGACTTCACTAAAACCTTTGAAATCAAGATTGATGCCAGCGATAAAAGAATAGGTGTTGTGTTGCATCAGGCAGGTCATCCTTTAGCTTTCATTAGAAAAGCCCTGGGTCCACGACATCAAGGTTTATCAACCTATGAAAAGGAGAGTTTAGCAATTTTAATGGCTATCTGTGGCGGAACCTCCCAAGTCATTAGGCCCACCTACAGTTGTCCTTGTCCAGCGGACCTCGGACAACCCTGTAGATGCACCTGACCACTCGACAAGTTCGGTATCTGTATTCTTTACCTTTCCCAAGAGTGTTTCACCTGTCACACAGATATTACAACACATCGTAGGATCGAATAAGCGGGATCAACTACAGTAACTTAATTTACATTAAAACATAAAAAGAGTGTTAATATTACAGGCTAGCGGTATATGAGTGCAGAAGTATTATTATTATTACAAACTCGGGAGGCAAAAACTCCTCCCGCTTAAAAGTATAATATTTTTAAAAGGAGGACAACATCCTCCCGAGGCTTCACCCTTGAGATTCTTCCTTTGGCACCACCTTAGAGCAAAAGCAACAAAAGTTTGCTGCTTCCTCACCTACAACAACATGGGTTCGAAAACCTTGAGTACGAAGTGTACTTTCGCAAGTCTTACCCATCAAAATAAAAGACTCTCAAGGATATGTTGGCTTGAGGGAATCAACGTAAGGCTAAATCAAGAATCAAGACTCTGTTTGCAAAAAATGCTTACTAATAGTGGATCCTTAAAAATCCAGTTTTATTAGCAAGTTAAGTCATTACGTGAATCTAAAGTTCTTCCTACCCTAGTTCAAGCACTTGGCCTATACTAGCCATCCTTTTATCAACCCTTCTAATTCACTGGAATGCTACGTGTAGGGCAGTGACCAAGTCTTCATGTCCGAGAAGTAATGGCGTTCCGAATCGATTAATACCCAGCTGGGGATCTCCAATCACAAGACATATGTAGCACTTAACCCTTGCATATGTCAACTCGCCACTGGGGTTCTTAAGACCAGATCGGGTTCATGCCAACCGAGAGCACAGATACACCACCGTCCAGCCTCTTGCCACGGAGGGTACGTGCTACTCTCGCCATCTCTCCACTCCCATTGCGTGTTGTCCTATTCTGGTATTAGTCTGCCCAAGGCAAAGCTTACCCATGATGAGGCATGTGACAAGTTAAAAGGTCCTCGATCAGCAAGCCTACATCGAGACGGTCATTAATCGACTCAGACGGAGACACTACACCGAGACTTTCTTCTCGTGCAAGTCACCCTCCCGGTCTCAGCTTTATCATTTTAAACCCCAAAGTTTGGTACCTGTCAGAGGTACATCTTTTTCGATGTTGAACCCATCATGGTCATGATGGATTCACCATCAAGTTTTGTTTTGAAAACATCCCATCCATTGTGAAGCATTACCTTTTGTTAAAAATAAAGCATTTGTTTATCTAAAGCAGGACTAAGCATCAGAAAAACCTTTTTAAGAAAACAGGTAATCAAGGAATGGTAAAAAGATTCAAGGAAGGAAATGCAACAATTGGTTTAACACCCAACTCCTATCACCTAATGCATCAGTCAAGTGATAAAGAGTTAAAAACAGCAAGGAGGTGGCAAATGCACCGGGGCTTGCCTTGAGTTGTAGGAGAGTCGGGCTCTGCTCCACAAATATCAAAATATAAGCAGTTCCCGGCAGGTGGGTCTTCAGGTGGTGGTGTAGCTCTTCCTTCTTCAACCTCTACTTCTTCCTCGTTCTCTATGTATAACCATATATAACCATGAATGCTCATGTAATGCTCATGAAAATGCAATAATAGGAAAGGTTTATCAAGTTGTATCTTGAATACAACTTTCCTTCATGGTACTCTAGGATACTAGGGTTTTTGGAGTCAGTTCTTCATCTTAGAGGGCAGACATTACCTAGAAGACTAGGGTTTTAGGTTTAGGGGTCAAACAATGTCCAAAGCAAGTCAAACTTCACCCAAGGTTTCTAAATATCATTTTAAGCTTATCCAAAAAGTTTGGTACTTTTTGGAGTTACTAATTAATTTCTAAAATTCCAAGAGTATAGGTTTTAGCCCTTTTAAATACTGAACAATTCCTGGTTTGGACTAAAAATCCTAGAACTATTTTTATTAAATATTATAGAAATTTAGTAGTCCAACAAAATTGGTCTCATATTTTTAGAATTTTCCTAGAATTTTCTATGGATTTCCTAAGTCTGGCAGAAAAAGAAAAAAAGGAAAGCATCAACACTACTGGGCTCAATTCAGCCCGAGCCAGCCCAATACAGGCAGAACACGCCCGCGCGCGCGCCCACGCTGACGTTTTTGCACAGAGACCCCTGACTGTTCGAACAACTCATAAAGACTCCTCCCTACTGTATCTTTGTCTCACTGACATCTCCAGTGAGACCCCTTCCCTTTCTATTCTTTTCAACCCGCGATCCCCGTCGGTGAACGGCGACAGGCCGAGCTCCGGCGAGCTCGTACTGGCTGGAATAGGCAGCGACTAGCTCTTCCCTTTGCTGGACACCAAATTCAACCCCTAACGACCGTTTCCCCTCACTCAATTGCAAGACTAACGCCTAATTACTCTGTCCACGGTGACCGCGCAATCTGGGGACAATTCAAAGTGTTCCCGTCGATCTACTCCGGTTCAGTGCAATTGGTTGGGCCGACGAGCTTCAAGAGCACACAGGAATGCTAGAACAAGAGCGAGGAGAACATGATCGAACATGTGGAGCACTGACCGCGATGAGCTCACACACGCGGTGTTCTTGGCCAATTTGGGGGAAATCCCAAATTGGAGCTCTCTGGTGGATAATCGGAGGCATGGGTGGGTGTGTTGGGTGCTTGACTACATAGCGGAGCCAATGGCACGCCAATTTATAGGGTTCGAGGGCGGTGGCCCATGAATTAGAGATGGCGCGGTGGTGGCCGGAGAGGGAAGAAGTTACTGGCGTAAGCAATTCGTGGATGTTACCGTGGCAAGTTCTTGGGCGACCAATGGGCTATGTATTGTGATTAATTGCGACGTGGTGAGATGGCCGACGACATGTCATGAACGCGAGGAACGGTGATACGACAGTGAGGGTCGCGTGGCCACGTCGCTGGTAACCGGATAAGCGACAGAGCATTCACTGTGCTTCAAGTTCATCCACGGCGAGATCTTTTTACCCGAGGAATTGTTATCTACGCTTAACAGAGCGTGAATCACGGCGCTGGCGCGAATCCGAGCGCAAGGTTGCCGGCGGCGAGGGGGGCTGAACCTGAGATATTTCTGTAGGCACTGTACCATTGAGATCCTTAACAGAGTGCCTGACAGAGAGAATGCAGTGCCCCGATCTCAGATTTTTGTGTGAAAACTTGCTAATCTACCTGTAACAAAGTTGCAACTCTATATACCAGCTACAATTCTGCTGTAAAAATCTTGTTCATTTGCTTATTCCCTTGAGCTAGAATCAAGTCCAAAGTTCGCCAGAACTCACTGTCAGTTAAAATTTAGCCACAGGGTGGTCTGACAGCCAGACTTCAAACCGATTTAGCTCCTAATTTTGTACAACACCAAGGATTAATCACTTAAGCAAAGTTGTACTCCTATAATAGCTCTATAATCTTGATGTATTAAGCCAGAACATAATCTTCATGGATTAAAAGATATAAAGCTCCAAAGTTGCTCCAATTGCACTGAATTCTGACTTAAGCATATGGGGTTCAAAAGGTACTTTTTGCAATTGGGTCCAAATCCCACTTTTTAACTTGCAAATCCTTAAATGTGGGAAGCACATAGTTTGTGGTGTTATATTACCTTTGTTTTTTCACTTTAGTCCAAAAGTGTACAAAATTTGCACTTAACCCCCTATGATTTCAGTTTAGGGTTTTCCAGGGGTCTTTTCAGGGTTTTTAGTACTCTAGGGTTTTGATGCCACTCAAGTCCTTCCAAGAGGGTATCTTAGGATCATTTCTCATAGCTTTTGAAGTTTTCCCATGCTTGGGCTTCCCTTATATCCATAATCCTAGATTTAGGGTTAAGTACTTTTCACTAGAGTTAACCACACATCAAATCATATCAGTACAACATATTTGATTTTTTTACCTAGTGAATGCACTCTAGGTGTGACAAACACATGAAATGCTAATGCTCATGATGTTATGCTCAAGTTTTAGTGACAGTAAAACTAGGGGTGTTACACTATCGACCATTGGCGATCTTATCTTATCATTGGGGAATTTGTCATCCGAACGGGTCAGCGTAGTCTGGTGCACTTGGATGATCAACGCCTAACTACACCATGGCAAAAAAAGCCTTAACCAAACTATTGGGTTTAAGGTTCAAAATCTGTTATAAGCAGGGTACTAGTAACCGGGTGGCAGATGCTCTCTCTCGAGTTTCAACGGATCAGGTGTTGGCTCTGTCAGCTATTCAACCAGCTTGGTTCCACGAGGTAGCTGTAGCTTATTCTAAACATAAAGACACTAGTTCTTTACTGCAAGCCCTATCACTTCAAAACCCTTCGGGTGATTACATAATCGAGGATGGTATGATCCTATACAGGAGCAGAAGTGTGCTCCCTTCAGCTTCTGAATTTCCTTAGAAAGTGTTTCACAACCTGCATACAACACCAGTGGGTGGACACTTTGGATTTGCAGTCACCTACAACAGAATCAAGAAGTTGTTTATCTAGTCAGGCATGAAAAAAATGATTGCAACTTGGTGTAGTGAATGTGCTATTTGCTAACAAGCTAAGAGTGAAAGGGTAAAGTATCTAGGATTATTACAACCTCTTGAAGTGCCTGATGGTGCTTGGAAAATCATCTTGATGGACTTCATAGAAGGGTTACCACAATCTCATCAGGACAACTGTATTATGGTAGTGGTAGACATCTTTTCCAAATATAGTCATTTTGTTCCGCTTCACCACCCTTTTACAGCTATGACAGTGGCAAGGTAGTTTATGGATAACATGTTCAAACTGCATGGTTTCCCTCCGGCAAACGTCAATGATAGGGACAAAATATTCACAAGTGCACTGTGGAAAGAGCTCTTCCATATACCCGGCGTGGAACTCCGCATGACTACAGCCTATCATCCCTAATCCGACGGCCAAACAGAGAGGGTTAATCAATGTCTGGAGACTTACCTTCGTTGTTTTGTGCAATCTTGTCCAACTAAATGGAAACTTTGGTTGTCATTGGCAGAGTTTTGGTACAATACTAGCTATCATTCTTCTCTCTATCTCACTCCGTTTGAAGTACTATATGGTCATCCTCCATGTCAGTTAGGTTTTGTTTTCAGAGAGTCTTGTTCTGTAACTTCACTGAATTATTGTCTACATGAGCGCAAACTGATGGTTCAACTTGTTCAGCAACAACTCACTCGAGCTAAATAAAGATAGAAGCAAAAAGCTGACAAGCACAGATCTGAACACACTTTTGAAGTGGGTGATTGGGTCTCCTTAAAATTACAACCTTACATCCAATCTTCCCTAGTAAGACGTGCAAACCACAAGCTAGCTTTCAAATTTTTTGGTCCCTATCCAATTGTTTCCAAGGTTGGTACGGTGGCATACAAACTCTATTTGCCAGACTCCACAACTATACATCCAGTGTTTGAAGAAAGTCATTGGTCCTCAAACACAGGTCAGTCCCACCATTCCTCCTTTTTTTGATGAGTTATAGTGGCCGGACAAGGTTTTGCAGACCAGGGTGCTCAATACACTGGATAGGGCTAGAACTCAACTCCAAGTAAAATGGTCAGCTTGGTCAGAAGAACTTGCCACCTAGGAAGATGAGGAGTTGATCAAGAAAAGGTTTCCCTCAGTCTTGGCTTGGGGTCAAGCCGAGTCTCAAGGAGGGGAGAATGTCAACGAGTAGATGGACATGCAGATTAACAATAGGCCACGATGGGTGAGAAAGCCCAATGTGCTTGTTGCTGGGCCGGAGTGGACCCAGTAAAGCTTTCAGGGGAGTGTGTGTTCGGGAGTGAGTGGGTGTGAGGGGGAGTTGGTGGAGAAGATAGAACCAGTTGAGTCCGGGTGGCGGCGGTCCTTGCCGTGTAAACTCACCACTATTGAATCTAGTGCTTCGTGAGAGGAAATTGAGTGCCGGGAGCGGTGCTCTACCTTAATCCACATCAGTGCTCTCACACGCCTCCGTCATCAACCTCCACGACCTCCAAGCGCGCGTGCTAGAGAGCAAGGAGGAGCAGAGCTGGCGGAGTGGAGGTCGTGGAGAGGGAGCGTGCGGGTGCGGACTGAATATGGCGCAACGGTTACGAGGAGGAAGGCATCTCCATGTCTTGGGAGACAGATGCGAGGGAGGGCTTGCAAGGAGAGGTGGAGCGAGGCTCGCTGGGGAGGGAGAGCGACAGAGGGGGACTCGAACGACAGGCTAGGCTAGGGCCAGAGGCATGCAGCCTCCTGGGCATGCGACGTGGGGCGCACCAAATAAGCTGCAGGCTGCCATTGTCGTCACAACTTGCAAAATATAGTACCATACTAGCCAGCTAACAATTGCGGTACCAACTTATAAATTATGCTGCTTCAGAAGAAGCAATCGTGGTCAAGTGCTCTTGCTAGTCTCTACTCCTGGCATTTTTTTGCACGAGATGACGTGGAGCTGCGACATGAAAAATAAGATAGAGGTTGTCATGTCATCCCAACATGCGGAGTCTTCATAACAAGAATGCTTTACACGATGGAAATGGGGCCACGGTGTCGGGAGAGGTTGTCACATGGGCCCACATGTGCAGGGCGTGTGGATTGTGGAGTGTTAGTGTGCAGAACAGGGAATGGTTTGCACAATGGGAATGTGGGCAACAGGGTCGAGGAGAGGACATGAATGATAGAACATGGAATGCCACATGTACATGCGCGTGGATTGGAGTGTACAGAATAGGGAATCCATGATGGGAATGACAGAACCGGAAATGGTAGAACATGGAATGACAACCTACCCTATATATATAACATCTATAAAAGGAACCCTAGGTCGCTAGGGTTCAGTTTTTATGCCCCACTCGGGAGATGGATCGCGAGAGGCGCGTAGTGGTGGCGGTTTCTGAGGTGTGCGTGTGGCAGCTGCTCCCGAGGGGCGCATGACGGCGGCGATTCTCAAGTGGCGCGCGCGGCCGCGGCTCCCTAAGGGGCGAGTAGAGGCTGTGGCTAGAGGCGTGCACGGGAAGCGACACCCCCCTGATGTGCGCGTGAAGGCAAGGTCCTCCTACCTCCAACTATTCTTCGAGCTCCGACAAGTTGGACGTCAATGCGATAGCGTGGATCGTCCGACGACGACCTCCTCCGATCCGGTGGCTTTGGGGCATCCTCTAACGACGACCTCATCCGATCAATGTGTTATGCATTATGTGATGTTTTTATGTCGATCACTACAATTTTTATGCATTCCATTTGAGGGTTTTATGTTTTTGAATATGTTGTCTCTCACGTGGCTTTGGTATTTCTACGGGAATAACATTTCTGCTACATCTGCCATTATTTTACGCACAACCTTGATGATTTTTATGATCATAAATACAACACATTTGAGTTATCAACATCTCTCACTTTGGCTCGTTTTTAGGTTCAAACTAAGGATATTTGCGCTAAAAGTTAAAGGATTTTACACAAATTTGGAGGTGCGCCACCAATATCTCGTATGCATATTTTCCGCGTGCACAGTGAAAAAGGAAACCCCATAATTTATGGTATATGTAACTACCATAAAAATCAAATCTCATAATCAACTCCTCTAATCAAATCTCATAATCAACTTCCCTAATAAAATCCCCTCATTTATGGTGGCTGCATGGACGTGGTGTTTGTTGGCTAGGATTGAATCAACGTTTACGCAGTATCTAACAATATTTTATGCTTAAACTTTAGGATTTTTATGATCATAAATACAACACATAAGAGTTGTCAACATCTTTCACGTTGTTCGATATTTACAGCCTAAATCGAGGAGTTTTATGCTAAACACTGAAGCATTTTACGCTCGAACCGGAGTGCGTCCACCAGTGTACCACATGCATATTTTTCGAGCGCACAGTGAAAAAGGAAGTCAGTTGATTTATGGTATCCTTGACTACCATAAAAAATCAAATTCCTTGATCAACTCAACTAATTAAATCCCCTAATCAACTCCGTCAATCAAATCCCTTGATCTATGGTGGCTGCATGGACACGAGGGCTATTGTTTGGAGGAAGTCAACATATATGCTATATCTAGCATTATTTACGCTAAAACGTGAGAATTTTACGCTCAAATCTGGGTTGCGCCACACAATGTCCTGCATGCACAATTTTCACATGCACAATAATTTTCGGATCTGCCATAATTTTTCGACCAACCATAGTTTTCAAATCTAAAACTGCACCAGCCATAAAAATCGAAAACGCATGCACATCTGGTTGGTGATGACTGTACCTTCCATAAAAATAGGACCATGCATACGAGGTGATGGAAACAAGATTTTTATGCTATGTCTTATACTATTTTACTCTCGAACGTGATAATGTTTATGCTGAAAACATGGTATCCTGTCTATAACTGCCATAAAAACAGAAGCCTAAAATAGTGCGCCCATGGGATCTAGACGTGGGTTGCAGGGCGGTGGGCCGTACGGGCGCGGGGTCGTGGGGTGAGAGAGCTACCAGGGTTTCAAGGTAGCCCTGGACTCCAAATAAACAGACCCTATATATATAGGGTCTAGGGTATATATATAGTTTGTGTGTAAATATATGTAAAATGTAGTTTTGTTTGAAAAAACGGAAAACTACTATTGGCGGCCTAATAAGGAAAATCGCTAGTGAAAATAGCATTTCTACTAGTGGTTCCAAAATAACCGCCAGTGGCCCCTAACACTGACGACACTGAAAAACGCCAGTGCAAATAGCTCTAGGACCGCCACTATAGAGCTTTTATGTACTAGTGATGTTTTTAGTTTTTGCAAATAAAAAACAAGTTTAGTACTGATAAGTGGTGCGACCAAGTAAGAAATGCTACTAGTACACAGAGGCTCTATAGTGGCGGTTCTAGAGCTGTTTGCACTGGCGTTTTTCAGTGCCGCCAGTGCTAGGGGCCAGTGGAAATCGCCATTTCCACTGGCGGTTATTCTAGAACCGCCAGTGAAAATATAATTTCCACTGGCGGTTTTTTTTATTTAGCCGCCAGTGGAAGTTTTCCCGCCTTTTTTAAATTTTCAATCAGTACTGAAATTTATATATATTTACACACAAAAATATATATATATATTGATATTGATAAACATGTAGTATTGATATTAAAAGCAACATGGAATTAAATTCTATCATACATTTATATACATCAAAGTCTTGTTTACAACCATGTATGCATCACACATTATATACATCAAAGTTTTCACTTAAGCTCTAATAACTATCTCGGCTAAGAGATAGTCTACTAATTTCTGTTAGTATTCTAAACTCTGGCAAAGCTAATGTTCTGGAAGCATCGTGATATTTCCCTTCTGCGGGAATGACCTCTTTCAATATGAATGTGCACAGGTCCTCAACTATGCCATACAATGCACCTTCAGTCAAGTTCTCCGGGCTTCCTTGTTGAAATTGCTGTAAAGGAAGTTTATAAACATCATCTATTTATACTCAATAATAACACATTTGCATCTTTAATGACATAAATACATACGTGACTATTACTAATAATACCTTGCCAGGGTTCGTGATGTATCGTCCGTTCATTCTCATGAACTCGCACACGTAGAACCCACATAGGACCGATCCGGGTGGTTGCTTGTGGCACTACATAACAGGAGATTGGTTATTTAGTTGCAACATTGTCCTATGTACGTACATGTATGATATGTATTCATAAATTCACATACTTACCGGCCAGTTATAATGGATGTCTAGTGGCACGCCTTTTTTGGACGTGTCGTACTTTCCACCTTGTAGCTTATAAAACCTAAATGCCCTGTGATCTCAAATAGAATCACCATGTTATTCTACAATTCTCATCGATATAAGTATGCATGCATAGAAAAGGCTGACAACTCTAAGATGCTGAGGAATTTTGAATAGGCCGAAGGCTCGGTGTGCAAGGAGTCGAGCACCAGCACCTTTCCAACCTTAGGATAAATGATGAAGCATATCCAGTGGTCCCTGTACAAATCAAACTTGTGATACATGTGTATTGAAATTATTAATTTTATTTATGCAAAATCACACTTACTTAAAGTTGTACGAGGCCACTATGGATTCCCTGTCTTGAAATTGAAGCATTGCATGTCCTATGTAGGTGGCGTATCTTGCTTCAAAATCCTTCTTCAGATCCTGGATACGCACCTCAATTTCTTCGTCCGTTAGTCCCTGTAATGCTTCGTTGTCTTTTCCGATTCTAAAAGTGTGGTTATCCTCGCATATCTTTATTGGGTTGAGATACCCAACCCTTTTACTGGCACTAGCATTGGGATTGGTACCATAAAGGATCTCCTGCTGATCATGTTGCATTCTGCAACGCACACGTGCATGTCAGATATTGAAAATTTATACAACTCACTAACAATAACACATATATGTGGAGTATGAGTGACACTTACAATGAAAATATGGTTACAAGTTGCACGTCGAGTCTCTGAAGGTTCATCATTAACCACATGTCCTCGAATGCAACAAAGGTATTTTGATTTGAACCAATAAAAGCATGGGCTGGTATATTGACACTGATGGTGTCGATGCCAACTGAAGATGCCCGCATGTACCAATCATGCAACCTTTTAATATTAGCCGGGACCTTCCTTAGTTTCTCAAAAGTGAGTAGTGGTCTGCCCGGCACATATTTTTAGGCACGTTTTTATAATCTGCCTTAGTTGGCTTCTTTATCTTTGCGGCCATTGCCTCAGCCTTTTTTGCGGACTCCTCGAGATCGGCCAAATCAACAGTGTCTGACGTGAGGCTCCGTCCAATCCCTTTCAAAAGACGAGCTGTGTCAGCAGTGGATTTACTCTTCTTTTTCTTCTCAAACGGGGACACTAATTTTGGTATAGAAACTTTAGATTTCTTTGATGGTCGTAGATCCCTTGATGACTGTGGAGAAGGTGGATCCCTGAAGGGCGATGTATGTGGCGGAGACGGCGGTCCACCATGAGGATGAGGAGAAGGAGGGTCAGAAAGAGGATGAGGAGCAGCATGTGAAGTTTGAGGAGGTGATGATGGATGTACAATAGGAACAACAATTTGAGAAGGCGGAGATGGTTGGGCCTGCGACGACGGCTGTCATGGTGGATCAACCAATTCGACATCCCTTCGAGGCCAAAGGATAAAATTCTTGATAGCTTGTCCAAGTGTCTCGATACCTTTGGGCCCAGGGATGTCTAGCATGTCGTCCTCGGATCCTTGGACGACTGTCGTCACTTCTACCCTGCAATATTCTTCTGGAATGTCGTTTCCATGCAAGGCCTGTGGCTACTTTCTTTGTACGCTGATTGTTAAAACCATATCTTATAACTAGTGTGCATGCCACATGCCTTGTGATGTCATCAACTGGATAGCGGACCTTATTTCCCATTGACACGATAGAGCTTGGGATGGTCGTACCCTCGGTGGAAGCCGACGGTTGAGCTGCTGAAATTATTTGCATCTGTGGAGTGGTCATCTGTTGAACAGACATCGCACTCGCCAATTGCTGCATCAATTCTAGAGGAGGATTCGATTGCATTTCAGACATCAGGCCTTTGAACTCTTTCTTGGCCTCCTCCTTAAAATAATTCGCCATCTCTTCCTTGTATCGATCACGTTTCTTGTACAGACCTTCCCATTGTGGTCCAAATCCTTCCTTCCATCCTTCCTTAGATGAGATTCCTCGTATACGACCAGGATGCTCAGGGTTACCGAGACCGGCCGTTAGAATGTCTCTCTCCCTTTGCGGCTTAAATGTTCCTTGGCTCTGCTTAGCTGCAATTGCATATATGTTTTTTGCCGCTTCTTCGACAGTGGGATCATCAAAAGATACACTAGACTCAGTTTCCCTTGGTTTTCTAGCACGGATCCAATTAGCTGTCCTTTCACCAAGTTGCTCGGACAGCGTCGGCAACCCTGCAGCCTTCTTCTCGGTGTCTTCTTGTCTCCATTTAGGAACCCGACGCTTGTAACCACTTGTGCCAAGGTGGTGGTGGTATTTGTTCTTCTTAGATAGTTCCGAATTTGCCTCACTTAGCGATATGAAATCAGGGCTGCTCCTCTGCTCTAGAAATACTGTCCACTGACCTGCTGAGATTTTATATTTTTTCGTCGGGTCTAGGTCTTTCTTTGCAAACTTTGTATTCATCTCAGACCTCCAGTTTCGGAAATTGATTGCAAACTGCTTCATCGTGTATTTTTTCACGAGTTCTTCTGAACCCCGAGGCAAAACGAACCTCGTTATTAGCTTATTCCACATTTGATTCTTGACATCATCTGATACATCTCTCCACTGTCGGATTGTGATGTCAAGATTATCTCTAACTAAGAACCCAAGTGCATTCCGGAACTTAGGCAGTGCCTCTTCTGGAGCTAGGGGCTGACCATTCGGGCTCACGTCTGCGATTTTATATGTCTTGTCAGGAAACTTGTTTAGCCCCCTGTCACCTCTGTTCCGATTGCTCTGCTTCCTTTTCCTTGACCTCTCGGTGGTTGTCTCGGTCGATTCCGGTGTGCCTTGGGTCGGTTTCGGTGCGCCTTGGGTCGGTTCTGGTGCGCCTTGGGTCGGTTCCGGTGCATCTTGGGTCGGTTCCGGTGCGTCTTGGTATCGTGCCGCAGCTTTTTCGAGCATCACACGAAATTGAGACAAGACCTCCTATTCATGTAATAAAATGCAGAAGAAATCATGCATGTGTAATAGACATTGTGAATACAGCTAATTAATTAGGTACACACACGAAATTAAGGATGTGTAATTTACCTCATGGTCTTGTGGATCATAAGTAGGGTCACGTTGCAACTCACGGCGAGCGGCCCTATCTATGCTAGTGGTAGGAAAAGGGTCGCTAGGCGTTTCATATCCTTCACTGCTGGATTGTTCTTGAGCAACACTCTTGTCCATGTGGTCGGGCCCTAATCCTTGGTCCTTGATTGGAGAACTCATTGAGCTATATATATACAAATACATATTAACACATATTAACATAAGCAATAATTAAATTCATATTAACAAATACCCTAACCCTTAACCACTAACCCTAAGCCCTAACCCTAACCCCTAATATTGTGATACAGATATTATCGAGTTACGTATAGAGAGAGAGAGTCGTATAGGACGTAGAGAGAGATGGAGAGTCGTATAGAACGTATAGAGAGGGAGAGAGGGAGAGTCGTATAGAACGTAGAGAGAGATGGAGAGTCGTATAGAACGTATAGAGAGGGAGAGAGGAGGAGTCGTATAGGACGTAGAGAGACAGATGGAGAGTCGTATAGAATGTATAGAGAGGGAGAGAGGGAGAGTCGTACGGATATTATCGAGTTGTGTACCCCTTTCATCAGATTGGAACAAAAGATTAGAACATATATATAATATCATACTAAGTTCTTACATAATACGCCGTCCATCATACTAAGTTCTTATATATAATATCATACTAAGATTAGAACATATATAGTAATTTCTACTTTTCTACTCCTCGTCGTCTATCAGTGTCGTCCAATCGATCTCCTCATCTTCATCGTCGGAGATGTTAGTGATCTACTCCTCTCTTCCCTTTCCCTCCCTCCTCTCCTCTCTCTTCTCCTCCCTCCTCTCTCTTCCCTCTCCCTCCTCTCTCTTCCCTCTCCCTCCTCTCTCTTCTCTCTCTCTCCCTCCCTCCTCTCTCTTTCCTCTCTCTTCCCTTTCCCTCCCTCCTCTCCTCTCTCTTCCCTCTCCCTCCTCTCTCTTCCCTCTCCCTCCTCTCTCTTCCCTTTCCCACTCTCCTCTCCTCTCCCTCTCTCTCACTCTCTGCAGAGACGCGCACCCTAGGGTTTCTACACACGCGCGGTGGCGTGCCCGAGCGCGATCGAAGTCGAAGAAGGCAGAGAGAGAGGGGAACGTACCTACGGCGCGGGGACGACGGCGGGGACGACGGCGTGGATGATGGCGGCGCACGGCGGAGAAGATCGCCGGGGCGAAATTTCGGCAGCCTGACGGCGGGAGTGTAAAAGACTGGGCGCTAAAGACTTAGAGAAATTTTCGGCCCCGCGCGCGCTCCTTTATATAGGAGATATTTCTACTGGCAGTTGACAATGACAACCGCCAGTAGAAATGGCTTCCACAGACTGTGGAGGCCATTTCTACTGGCGGTTTTCGTTGTGAACCGCCAGTAGTAATATTTTTAGTATATTATTTTTTAGGGAAATTTGGATCCATACCATTAAAAGATCACCACTTTGGATCCATACCATTACTATCTCACTTACATGTGGGTCCACATGAGTCAATGACATGTGGGGTCCATGGTATATATCTAAAGTTTGGATCTTTTAATGGTATAGATCCAATTGTTCCTATTTTTTATGATATATACATATATTAAGTATATAAATTTGTATACATATTAAATATATAAATATATATATTTAGTATACATAATATATATATTTATATATTACTTCTCTCTCTCCCTCCTCTCTCTCCTCTCTCTCTCTTCTCCTCTCTCTCTCTCCTCTCTCTCCTCTCCCTCCTCTCTCTCCCCTCTCCCTCCTCTCTCCCTCCTCTCTCTTCCCTCTCTCTCTCTCTCCTCTCTCTCTCTCTCCTCTCTCTCTCCTCTCTCTCCTCTCCCTCCTCTCTCTCCCCTCTCCCCTCCTCTCTCCCTCCTCTCTCTTCCCTCTCTCTCCCTCCTCTCTCTCTCCCTCTCTCTCCTGTCTCTCCTCTCTCTCCTCTCTCTTTCTCCTCTCTCCTCTCTCTCCTCTCTCTCTCATCTCTCTTCCCTCTCTCTCCTCCTTTCCTTCTCCCCCTCTCTCCTCTCTCTCCTCTCTCTCTCTCCTCTCTCTCCTCTCTCTCCTCTCCCTCCTCTCTCCCCTCTCCCTCCTCTCTCTCTCTCCTCTCTCCCTCCTCTCTCTTCCCTCTCTCTCCCTCCTCTATCTCTCCCTCTCTCTCTCTCTCTCTCTCCTCTCTCCTCTCTCTCCTTTCTCTCTTCTCTCTCTCTCTCCTATCTCTCTCTCCTCTCTCTCCCTCTCCCTCTCCTCTCTAGAAAGTCACTAGAAAGTCGTGTAAAATTACATGCTTCGGTTTGTCGCTAACAATAATCAATTACATGACATGTCCTAACAATAATCAATTACATGACAACTATATAATCTAGCCTTGATAAGTTATACATCCAAGATATCCTCTCCATCATCACCTGTAAAAAAATTAACATAAAACACACAAGAACACAAATTGGCAAGAGAAACATATACCCATATTTCCTAACAACTAAATATATCATGGATAAAGAAAATTGGCAAAAGAAACATGAACAACCTTTCTTAGCGACCTTCTTCCAAAAAATAAAGAACAAAACCTCCCCCTTGTATTTTGTGAAATTTGGCCTTCTAATGAAAGTTGGGCTGCACGCGAGCTACACAGTTTTTGTCGGGAAGGATGAAGGGGTATTTATACAACAATGGTCATAGGCGGTTGGATTAGGCAACCTAACTACTTTATCTCTAACACATGGTGAAACCCTAGATCCAAAATGTGGCTAAAATGGAGGAAAAATGAACAAAATTTGGCAAAAGAAACATAAGCCAAACTTTCCTAGCAACTAATAAACAAAAAATCTTAATACCCAAACCTATCTCTAACACATGGTGAAAGCCTAGTTTCAAAATGTAGTTAAAATTGAGCAAAAATGAATAATAATTCGCAATTGAAACATAATTAAACCAACCTTTCATAACAATTAATAAAAACAATCTTAATTACCAAACCTATCATCCTCCCTCTCCATACAACACATTCACCATTCATTAAGCAACTAAATATGTGTCATGGATAAACTGATTTGAGAACTAAACATGAAAAAGGAGAGGGAATAGACAAAATCTAACCATCTTAAGCAACCTCATTTGAGGAAATAGAGAAAATAACCTAGCTATACTCTTCTCTCTCACATGTAAAACCCTAGATCCAAAATGTGGCTAAAATTCAGCAAGAATGAACAAAAATTGACAAAGAAACATAAACCAACCTTTCTTATTCACCTTCTTCCAAAAAAATGAAGACCAAAACCTCCCCCTTGTATTTTGTGAAATCTGGACCTCCAAAATCGCCTCCAATGGAAGTTGGCTGCGAGCTACAGCTCCTGTCGGGGAGGAAGAGTGGTATTTATAACACATAGTTCACTAGAGGTTGGCTTGAAAAATCGCCAGTGGAAACCTATTTCCACTAGCGGTTCTCTTAACACAACCGCCAGTGGAAATAGGATATTTCCTTTCCACTGGCGGTTGGTGTAACAGAACCGCCAGTGGAAATTAGGTTTCCACTGGCGGTTCCTAAGCCGGGCCCACCTGGTTTTTTTTACTGGCGCGCGGTAACTGAAACCGCCAGTGATAATTTATGGGTGCCGCAGGCTTTGAGATCTTTTCTACTAGTGTGCACTACCGCAAAGCGCACAACAATACATATCTTTCTTTACCTATTTAAAAACTAACATTCAAGAAACTAAACTTTACCTTATAGTACAGGTGAAGAGACAAAAACAAGTTTAAGAAATAATCAGGATAGAGATGGTACTGTCCCAGTAGCAAGGAGAGCTTTCACAAGACTTTGAAAGAGCAATCAACTAGTAGTCCAAACTGGTGTACTGCAATGCCTCGTTTAAGAAGCGGCAACATCAACTCTATCTTCCTCCACTAAACAACCAATAGCGTCACGGAAAACATGCTCAATGCATTCCTTTTCATCTGCAGTGTTGAAGTCAAGTTTTGACATACAGGCATGACATGTCATGGTACTCACATTCTCTTCTACTAAAGCTAAAAATTATGAATGGCTGAAACTTGCGCTCCATAATCATCTGAAAATGAACGTGCAATCAAATTAGATAAGGATATGGGTGTGTGTGCCACAGTTCCAAATAAGATAACAACCTAAATACAGATAATATAGTATGTCAAATCACAACTACAGACATTAGATAATTCACTAATATCAAAAAAAATGTTTGGCAAGTGTTGGACACTTGTTCTCAAATACTGTGAGTCAAGAAGAAAGCAACACAATTGTTAAACGTTAAGGACCTTCGTCCCCCGAAGCATTATCACCTTACGGATATAATGCTCTTCGGACGAAGGCCAGGAAGGGCACGCCTTTGTCATATTAATACAGGGATAGGAAAGAATAAATGTGACAGTCAAAACTTAATAATTCATTTATTCCTTCATTCCATAAAACATGTAAGAATATCAACAATGTTAATGTTACATTGATATCTTCGGCTTGCTCGAAGGCGAGGATGCGAGAGAGTGAATACAATCCAGCGTGAACAATACGGTGTTACTGTTCATCTATTTATAGGCATGGGACGCAGCCCGAGCAAAAGTACATTTATGTCCTTAATGTTTACACATGATCGTAATACAAATTATAAAGGACTAGGTAGTCTCTTCCTCCTTCGGCCATTATCAACATTCCTCTGTTTCGTTGCACCTTCCGTCTACTGATAGCTTTGGCATTTACTCTTGTCTCCTTTGGATCTATCTTCATCATGTGTGTCCTTCGTCATAAGAAAGAGGCTTATCTCCTTCAGACGAAGCTTCCTGTAATAGCTCATGCTAAAGACAAATGGTTAAATTATGTTTTTGAGGACCTTCGAAAGGAGAAGGCCCCCAACAGTAGCCCCTTGCAGTATTAATTTGTTTATTTGTAACAAATTTAGACTGTGACGTGAATGAAAGCATTTAGCCGAAGGTCCGAAAAACACCTTCCCTTCGCTAGAATAGCGAATGACACTGACATGCAGGACCCATGACCACGCGGTCGCTAGGCATATAAATAGGAGCCCACATTGAAAACATTTTTTGTGCCATTCCAGTTGCTTACACTGTGCTCGTCATTTTAAACTTGCTTGTTTTGTCGAGGTTTAATTGGAATTCATGCTTCGGCATTTCAACGTCCTTCGGTTCAATGACTGACGTGAAGAAGATCGTCGACCCGGCGTTATCCGGGTTTTACGAAGCTATGAAAAGAACCAACACAAAAAAGATTGCTCATGAAACATTAGCGGGAATATCTGAGGATTCTAATGATAGTGAAGGTTTCAATGTGGAAAGTGAGAGTGAGGACGCCGAAAATCGGCCCTGGAGACCAAGCCATGAGAGGAAGGTACTTTCGTGATATTTCTATTGTGAGGGCTGGAGGGGAAAGTAATGTCCCTCTGCCTGAAGCTGACGAGGTGGTAGTTTATAGGAGCTTTATGAAGGCAGGGCTTCGGATCCCTTTGGATAAGTTGCTGGTCGAAGTTTTAAAGACTTTCGAGATTTACCTTCATCAACTTACCCCCGAAGCTATTATCAAGGTGGGGGTTTTATTTGGACCATGAGGAGCCAGGGGCTAGAACCAAATGCACAATGCTTCTGCAACATGCATGAGCTGTCCTATGAGACAAAGGCTACGGGCAAGGAGCAATATCGCAACAATTTTGGTTGCTACAGCTTCATGCCCCGCTCTGGGGTGAGCTACCCAGTTCCAACATTTCGGAAGAGATGGCCGGGGGCCTGGATGCAAGAGTGGTTCTATGTGAAAAACGACTTGGTTGCAAGGGAAGATATCAACGTGATTATCCAACGCCCTATCTGGTCTCGCTTCGGCATTAGAAGACCATCCACTGCCCTTGGGAACGACATACAAGCATGTCAGGCTGCCTTTAATACAGTGTGCACTTACATAGGCACCAGGGACTTAGTCCAAGAACATAGTGCTTATAGAGTGTGGCCGCTCGCAAGTGGGTGGGAGATGCCGAAGGAAACTGTTGTTGGGTCCAGCGAAGGTGGTTTGGTCTATCTAAAATACACATTCAAGTACAGGAGCCAATTGGATGAGCCGAATGATGACTGGCTGGATGTCATCGAAGCAACCAGTGATGAGTTGCTTGGTGCTTACTCGAGGGCTGAAGATGATGCTATGTCGACAGCCTTCGGGGGTCAAGGCAAAAAGAGACTGAATAGAGTTTTTGACGTCATCGGGTTTGTATACCCGGATTACTGTTATCCTTCGCGAAAGCAAGGAAAGAAAAGGAAAATTGCTGCTTCGGCGATTTCCAGCACGCCGAAGCCAAAAAAAGCTAAGGTTTTAACACACCGCCCCAAGCGTATTGAAATGGCTGAAATGGCTGAAGTGCCACTGCCCCAAGCGTATCTGAGCTAAGTCGCTCTGATCCTGCTGAAGCTGGGACAAAATCGGTCGGAGAGCCAGAACTAAAGACAGCATCAGAGCAACCAAAGGCTTTGAGCCCGTTGCGAGAAACCGAGCCGCCAAGGGCATCAAAGATTCTTGTAGTAACTCCAAGAAGGAGGAGAATGGCCAGCGTATTAGATGCTGTGATGGAGTCTGTGAAGGTACAAACTCCCGCTTTAGCGCCTGACACAAAGAGTGAAACCTTAAAGAAATCTGACGAAGCTGGTGTGGCACGGGCTACCTCTGAGGCTGAACCCTCAACTCCCACCGAAGCATGCCCTCTAGGGGCTATTCCTGTGCTCGTGGAAAAAGAGAGTGCATCGGAGAAACCAAAATCTCCTGCTCCGGAAGCATCTATTGAAGGGCTGGAATTTATCGTGCGACATGCTTCGGAGAAGCAATTGCCGAAGGAACAGATTGCCGAAGGTAGGCAATATGCTAGGGATGCCACAAGGATCCTTGGTATACAATGGCACTGATGAAGATGATTTTCTATATTGCCTTCCGAACAATAAGGAGATATTTGTTTGTCGAGAGATGATGAGGAACATGGGGTTCCCAAAGCTCGAGCTCGGTCTATCTGCAATGTCGAAGGATGACCTTGCAGATAGCATTGCTTACAATAGCTTGAAGGTATATATATTTTTGTCGTAAAATAAACTATGTTTGTAGGTTTTCTTGCTATCGTCATGTTCTTACATATATTTTTTGTTTTTAGGGACTGATTCTAAGTAAAGCCTTGAGAGCTAAAAAAGACACAGATGACGAGAGCTGCCAGATAGCTCTTGGAAATCTTCGATCAGAGGTCATCACACTAAGGAACGAAGCTTTTGAAAAAGATAAGATATTGTTTTCCTTAGTGGAGAAGCTGAAAACCTACGAAGCCAAGCTTAGCGCTCAAGACGAAGCCCATAAAGCTGAAATCGAAGATTTGAAGAAAAAACTTGCAGAAATGAATGAAGATTTCGAAGTTGCAAAGGCTAAACAAGAAATAAGTGAAATGGAAAGATCTAGAGTGCAAAAGAATGTTGAAGAGCTTCAGGATGCCAAGGAGAGATGCAATGAAACATCTATAGAATGCGCGAAAAAACTGAAAGATAGCTCTTTAAAGGTAGGAGCATACACTTCGGAACAAAGGTTTATTCGTGGTGATCCCAAAGGAGTTATCCAGTGGATTGGTGAAGAAGCCGAAGCTTTTGATGAAATTCTCGGCGATCAAGGAGATTTCTACGCGTTCGCCATTGCACGAGGGGTCGTGGCAATTTTGGAAAAAACCGGCTGTGAACATGTTAAAGCAATAGCCCAGGCAGAAGCTATCTTCTCAGCTAACGACACCAAAGACCATTCGGCTGAAGCCTCTTTGTTGGGTGGGAAGTTCTACTCTGATGTTTGGACGAAGGGCGGCCATGAGATGGCCGATAAAGCCATTAAAAAGATCGAAAAAGAAACTCACGACGCCCGAGAATTGGCAAAGCAAGCTGAAGAAGCTACTGAACGAGCCATGATTATAGGTACTTCTATTTAAAGTTTCGCTTCATCGTTCGCTTCTAGCTTCAAGGTTTATCAACATATTCTTTTATTGCAGCTGGGCTTTCACCCCCGCCAGAGCCATACAAGTCGTCGACAGACTATTGCATGAAGCTGCTGAGAAAATACTAAAGGAAGATTAAATTCTTGTACGCTTGAAAAATGTAAGTCTTGTGTATGGTTGCCGCCATGTGTACAAAACAAACATGAAGTACTTGTATGTACATTAATGTAATATATCTCTTTATGATGCATGAAATCTGCGTACGTACCGTTTTTGAGCCTTTGGCGAAAAAACACCTTCCTTTCTTTTCATGCTTCGCAAAGAGAATCTTCCTTACGCCACTATTGACGAAGGTTGGCCTCGTATAATTCAATATGTCTGTCGAAGGTATATGTCATGCTATAGCACATTCTTCTGTGATTCGACAAATATTTTTTGAAGGAGCAATTTCCCTTCTTCTCCACGGCTTTTTGCTGATACAAAATGATGTATGATGCGATGCTATGCGATATGATATGATATGATGTTATGATGCATAATGATGTTTATGACGAAGTTAAAAACCCACACGAATACATACCTAGACTCTGCATCCCATTAGGAACGACTTTGGAGTCTCTTCACCTTTTACTTAGGTGGTATTTCAGCTCTGCGTCCCCTTAGGAACGACTTTGGAGCTAAGCTCTACATCCCCTTAGGAACGACTTTGGAGCTTCTTCACCTTTTACTTAGGTGGCATTCAAGCTCTGCATCCCCTTAGGAACGACTTTGGAGCTTCTTCACCTTTTACTTAGGTAGCATCTTGGCTCTGCATTCCCTTAGGAACGACTTTTGAGCTTCGGAACTTACTCTGCGCTCCCTTAGGAACGACTTTGGAGCTTCGAAACTTGGTTTTGTCACACTCGATGGTGTAACCACAGGTTTATTACATCAGGTTGAAGGTTAAACCTTCCTGTATTGTCTTTTGCAACATAAAAATATAAAAGCAAAAAATAGTAGAAATAGAGCACATCAGGGCATTCTTTTGGCCAAAACATTGTGTCATCTTCAGTAGATGTGCCTGGATTCGGACACAGTGCTATTAAATGTGCGAGCCTCAGACTGCTCCCGAAGATCACGTTGTTGTTGAGGACGAAGGTGCCCTTCTGGCTGCTGATCATGTTTGGGGCAGGCGCCATTGGTGGGGGTGGTGGTAATTGAGCCTAGGAGGCTTGGGAGTGACTCGCTGAAGCCACAGAAGCCGTAGGCTGTTGGTTGCCTACATATTCTAGGATGTATGGAGAGTAGCACGAAGCAGTATGGAGGACCTGCTTCGGCTGACTATGCCGCGCCTCGGCTTCAGCAATTTCCTTTTGCTTCTGGATTGTAACCTGGCACGTCCTTGTTGTGTGGCCCTTGTCCTCGCCACAGAAGAGGTAGTGCAATTTCCTGGGTTGATTCCTGAACATCTCTACACTGAAGCTTCTTCCTTCTCTGCCTCTTGGAGCTGGTGGTCTGTAAGGAGTCTGCTGCATGCTCGAAGACTGTGAGCTATGATGGTTGCTTTGAGCATTATTGGCCCTTTCATCGTTGCCATTGGAGTTATGGATTGACCTGACATGCCTGGGATGAAGTCTTCCTACGACCCTGGTCATTTCAGAAAACATGTATGCTTCCTCCCTTCTTTGACGGAAATCATTATCGGCCCGGATGTACTCATCCATCTTCTGAAGAAGCTTCTCCAGGGTTTGTGGGGGCTTCCTAGCAAAAATATTGGGCTGTAGGTCCTGGCCGAAGCCCCTTGATCATGGCATCAATGACAATTTCATTGGGCACTATAGATGCTTGTGCTCTCAAATGCATAATCCTTCGGACATACGCCTGAAGTTACTCCTCATGGTCTTACGTGCATTGAAACAAAGCCTGAGCAGTGACTGGCTTCGTCTGAAAGCCTTGGAAGCTAGTGACTAGCATATCCTTGAGCTTCTACCATGATGTGATTGTTCCTGGCCGAAGGGAGGAATACCAGGTCTGGGTCACGCTTCTGACTGCCACGACGAAGGACTTTGCATGATAGCAGTGTTGCCCCCATACGAGGATATTGTTGCCTCGTAACTCATCAGAAATTGTGTTGGATCCAAGTGCCCATCATACATGGGCAAGTGTGGTGGCTTATAGGATTGTGTCCACGGGGTAGCCTGCAATTCTGCTTCCAGAGGAGAAGCATCATCAAAAGTAAAGTTACCATGATGAAAATCATCGTACCATTCATCTTCGTTGAATGAGCTCTCCTGACGAAGCTCCCTGTGCTGAGGCCTTCGGTCCTGGTCATCTTGAGTAAGATGACGCATCTCCTCAGCGGCTTCATCAATCTTCTTCTGAAGATCAGCCAGGCGAAGCACCTTCTCCTTTTTCCTTTGCACTTGCTGATGGATTGCTTCTAAATCCCCGATTTCCTGGTCAAGCTGCTCCTCCTGAAGAGTTGGGTTGGCGGCCATTCTCTTTTGGCTCCTGGCCTCTCGTAGGGAGAGTGCGTCCTAATTTGTGTCCAGTGGCTAAAGGGCAGCCCCCGGCACCGTTGCCTTCTTCGGCGGCATATCAAAGGTTGATGCTTGCCGAAGGTTGTGGAAGTGAGTTCACCGAAGGTGGGCGCCAATGTTGGTCACTTGTTCTCAAATGTTGTAAGTCAAGAACAAGGCAACACAATTGTTAAACGTTAAGGACCTTTGTCCCACGAAGCATTATCTCCTTATGGATATAATGCTCCTCGGACGAAGGCTAGGAAGGGCACGCCTTCGTCATATTAATACAGGGATAGGAATACGAAAGAATAAATGTGACAGTCATATCTTAATAATTCATTTATTCCTTCATTCCATAAAACATGTAAGAATATCAACAATGTTAATGTTACATTGATACCTTCGACTTGCTCGAAGGCGAGGATGCGAGAGAGTGAATACAATCCAGCGTGAACAGTACGGTGTTACTGTTCATCTATTTATAGGTACGAGATGCAGCCCAAGCAAAAGTACATTTATGTCCTTAATGTTTACACATGATTGTAATACAAATTATAAAGGACTAAGTAGTCTTTTCCTCCTTCGGCCATTATCAACATTCCTCTGTTTCGTTGCGAGCCGAAGACCTTCTGTCTGCTGATAGCTTTGGCATTTACTCTTGTCTCCTTTGAATCTATCTTCATCCTGTGTGTCCTTCGTCATAAGAAAGATGCTTATCTCCTTCAGACGAAGCTTCCTGTAATAGCTTATGCTAAAGAAAATGTTAAATTAAGTTTTTGAGGACCTTCGGAAGGAGAAGGCCCTCAACAGTAGCTCCTCGCAATATTAATTTGTTTATTTGTAACAAATTTAGACTGCGACGTGAACAACAAGTAACAAGGCATTTTCTATAAATCAAAGATAAACTCGATATAGCCATGGTGATAAGAGAAAACTATCAGAAGCCAGAGATGAGCAGATACAGTCAGCCTGCTTTCAGCTACTGTGATATTTACATTTGTAGTAAATTAACCACTGATTAAATGAACTTAGTAGCAGAATGTGGGCTGCAGGTAGAGTTTACCATGAACCAAGGACAAAGATGTGACATATTATATCAATGTGTAACACATTTGTAGAGCTAAAGCATCTCTACCTTCGTATTGTTCTCATTGGCAGCAGTTGTATAATGGACATATAGCTGTATATGACCCACAGGTTCATGCTCAGGTTCTCGAAAAATTGACCACCAGTGTAGCTTGTTAGCCTGCACACAAAATTTTAGATATACCATGCGTTGCAGCCATGTCTCTAGTAGCTTCACCCCCTCCTATGGTACACGAAGGAATTGGTCAGAAAAGGAAGGAGGCAGCAATGATTGCTCGTTTCTGAGTGATAAGACAAGTTCTCGATCACAATGCGGACTCTGGCCCGATCAGACCGAAGCTTCTGGATGACCTCCTCCACGTCGCATGTAGTCGCCTGTTAGGTATACTATGGGCTATGGTCATGTCACTAGTACAATTTAGCTCTATACAAGCGGTAGGCTTTTTACATCACAGGTGGTTCGGTTAGAAAACCGCATGTGATGTCTCAGGCGGTTCAGTACGCCTGTGATGTAATAGTATCACAAGTGTTTTTTTGTTTAGGACCGCGTGTGGTGCTCTATCCTTTTCACAAACGGACCCTAAGAAAAAACCGCCTGTGATTGTAAAAATATGAAAATACAATTTAAATATGAAAATAATTTTAATTTTTAACAGAAATATGCAAATACAATTTAAATGAATTAATATTTAATTTTTAACAGAAATATGCAAATACAATTTAAATGAATTAATATTTAATTTTTAATAATAATATGCAAATACAATTTAAATGAATTATAATAGCACACATAGATAACTAGAGAGATTTTAAATTAATTGGCAACCACAATTCATAGTCGATCATACATGATAACAAATACAATTTGATTCATACAATTTTTCATGAACTACCATTTTTCCGCATGTATGGCTTTAAGTTCTTATCAATTTTCTTTTCCACACGCTTGATTCTCTCTGGACCGTTAAAGACGAACATCTCTTCATACTTATTGTATTCCTAATCTTGTTCTCCCACATTCTCAACTCCAACAATTTTTTGCTTTCCAGAAATAACTACATGCATCTTCTCATCTGCTGGATCGAGTACATAGAACACTTGTGCAACACATTCGGCGAGAACCCACGGGTCATCTTTATATCCTACTTTCTTTAAGTCTACCAGTGTGAATCCGTAGTTATCCACTATCACCCCCACGGGATGTTGTACCCATTGGCACTTAAATAAGGGTATTTTCATGCTTGGGCCATAATCAAGTTCCCATATTTCCTCTATGAATCCAAAATATGTGGTCTTCTGTCCATGTAGGTCAAAAGCATCGATACGAACACCGCTATTTTGTGCAACACTTTTCATGTCTTTTGATTTAGTGTAGAATGTGTACCCATTGATGTCATATGCTTGCCATGATGTCACAAAACACGATGGCCCAGAAGCCAAATTCTTCATTGTTTTCTCTTCCAAAGAGTCTCCGAATGGGATGTTTTTGTCCATTAACCATTCGCTGAAACGATGTTTGTGCTCCCTCATGATCCAGTCCTCTGTGCGGTTCTGATTTTCTTTACGAAGCTCATCCAGGTGTTCCTCTATGTAAGGCTCGGCTATCGTGAGATGTTGTAGTACACTACCATGAGCACAATGTACTAGCTTGTAATCCTCAACGCGAAAAGTTTTCTTGCCCATTCTCCCTCTCCCACATAGTTTACCCTCATGTTTAGGTACAGGCACACCTATCATTGTTCCATCACTGATGTAATCTATACAGCTCTCAATCACTTCTTCTGTAGTGTATCCCTCCATGATTGAACCCTCTGGGTGAGCGCGATTTCGCACATAACCTTTTAATACTCCCAGGTATCGCTCCAACTGAAACATATGATGTAAATATAGTGGCCCTAATATTTTTATCTGATCCACGAGATGTATGATTAGGTGTACTTGCATATCAAAAAATGATGGAGGAAAACACATTTCAAGCTTGCACATAGTCTCGATGATGTATGCCTTTAGATAGTCCAAGTCTTCTAAAGCTATTACTTTTTGTGAAACCGTATTGAAAAAGTAACACAAGCGTGTGATGACAACTTTGACATGCTCTGTTTCGAGGGCTCTTACCGCAATTGGGAGGAACACCGTCATCATCACATGGCAGTCATGAGAGTTGTAGCCAAATAGAGACAAGTCCTTCATCCTGACTAGTCTGCTGATATTGGATGAGAAACCTGTGGGCACTTTGACCCCACGCAAACATTTGCAAATCTTTGTTCTCTCCTCAACTGACAAGTTGTAGCTAGCTGGGGGAGGTAAGGCTTCCCTTTGCCACTATCCACTGGATGAAGTTCCGGTCTGATTTGAAGATCTACTAGATCATTGCGTGATTTGAGTCCGTCTTTTGTCTTACTCGGCATGCCCAGCAAGGTTCCAATGATGCTGTCAAAAACATTTTTTGTTACATGCATCAAATCAATGCTGTGGCAAATTTCCATATCCTTCCAGTATGGGAGGTACTTGAAAAAAATTGATTGCTTCTTGAAAGTTGTGTAAGTTGAAGGGTCAGTTCTCTTTCTCTTTTCTCCTTTGTTTTTCCCTTTCCGAATACAACATGAATGTTCTTTACAATTTCAAAAACAAGTTTCCCACTATAAGGCTTTGGTGCACCTTCACTTTCCAGTTGATTGTTAAATTCCGCTTTCATCTTTCGGTACTTATGCTGCTTCATCAAGAACCGTCTGTGTCCCATGAACACCAACTTCTTGGATGATTTAAGGTACATGGAAGCAGTTCCATCGATGCACACTACACAACCATTCTTTCCTTTAGTCTTTTGCCCTGATAGTGTGGCGCCACCGGGAGAATCATGGATGGTAACAAATATAATTGCTCTTAAGTTGAAATACTCATGGCAATACTCATCCCATATTCTAACTCCTTCATTCCAGAGCTTTGTCATATCTTCCATAAGAGGTTCTAGGAACACATCAATATCAACACCAGCTGATTTCGGACCTTGAATAAGAATAGTCAACATAATATACTTTCTTTTGTGACACAGCCATGATGGAAGGTTGTATATCGTTAATGTCACGGGCCAGGTGCTATGTACACTTCTTTTTCACCAAATGGATTCATTCCGTCTGTACCCAAAGCAAATCTTACATTTCTGGTTTCTTTGGCAAACTCAGGATACATAAGATCGAAAATTTTCCATTGTGATGCATCAGCAGGGTGTCGAATCTGTTTGTTATTCTGCTTGCGATTTTCAGCATGCCAACGCATAAGCTCAGCCTCCCTAGGATTTGAGAACAAACGTTTTAAGCGATCAATTACTGGAAGATACCACATCACCAAAGCTGGGTTCTTTGACTTCTTTTTCCCATCCATGTCATCAAAAGTGTCATCGTCACTTTCAGGTCCAATAGTGGATTTCTTGTTTTTATTTTTCTTCGGGAATTTTTTACACAGTCTTGATTGTAGCTCTTCTTGTATCGACTGACATTGCAAACTGGGCATCTTGATGCGTTCTCAAAATCGCCACGATACAGAATACAATGGTTCGGGCATGCATGAATTTTTTGCACACCCAGAGCTATGGGAGATATAAGCTTCTTCGCTTTATAAGTGCTTGTTGGTAGTTTGTTGGGTTTTGGTAGTAATTGGGACAGAAAATTCAAAAGATCTGTGAAGCTAGTATCAGACCATCCGGCGCTAGCATTCAACTTCAGAAGTTCTAGAACTGTACGCAGTGTAGTAAACTCTTTGTCACAACCCTTTGATTCATCATATAAAGGTTCTTTTGAAGCACTTTCCAGTCCCTCCATTTTAGATAGCCCTTTCTGCGATCCCACAGAACTCAACATTTCTGGTTCCATATGGCGCAACATCTCTTCGCAATCAAATTCTTCAAAATCTTGATTAGCATCCACATTATCCACTTTACCATCAACTTTAAGATCTAAAATTCCGACAACTCTCTCGTCATTACCAGGCACTTCACACGGATCCAACTCACCATGTTCTGACCATATCGTGTAATTGTTTTTAAACCCTCTTTTTAGCAGATGTGATTGGATTACTCCTGTATCTCTCCAAGCTATCTTATTATCACAGTCGATGCACGGACATAATATCTCCTTGCTCTTTCGCAAATTCGCGTGCTTTTTGGCCGCTTCAATAAAGCTTCTCAAATTTCGAATATACAACGGATGTGGTCTTGGCGCATTGTACATCCAACCTCGGTCCATTACCTATCCTTATATTGATTAACATCAATAAAATCATTAATTAATTGAATTCATCCATAAAACATGAAACGAATTGATATGTATGAAAATAAAACAAACATTTCAACAATAGATACCTTTAGGTGAGACAATTGTGTTTTTAAAGAATCTTTAAACTAGATCAACTATTATAAGTACAAATCTTGAATTCCAAAGCTTTTCTTCAAATCCGTTCTATATTACAAAATTG
This sequence comes from Zea mays, assembly GCF_902167145.1. Lineage (NCBI taxonomy): Eukaryota > Viridiplantae > Streptophyta > Magnoliopsida > Poales > Poaceae > Zea > Zea mays. Next base: position 159,762,255 of record NC_050096.1, read on the forward strand.
AGGCAAAAAATCGCATCAAAATGAGAAAGAAAACAAATGGAGATCATATATATGCATAAACTATTGAAATCAATCAATAAACTCAAAAACAAAACCTTCTCCCTGTAGATCTCAAAAAAAACCCGCCGCCGCTACAGTGCTGTGAATTAGGGTTCTGCGAGTTTGGGTTCTGGAACCCGTCGGGGGCTAGCCCTTTTATAGTGTACACACATCACAGGCGGTTTTTTACGTCGACCGCCTGTGAAGTTAATTTATCACAGGCGATCGGAATTAACAACCGCCTGTGATGTTGTCTATCACAGGCGGTTTTGCTAAATATCCGCCTGGGATTCTTTACAATATAAAAGGCTCGTTGGTCAGCAGGAACCCTAACTCTTCCCGCCCGAGCTGACACAGTGCGCCGCCAGGCTGCCGCCGTGTCCCCGTCCCCGAGCACGAACCCGAGCGCCGCCGTCCCCGTCCCCGAGCTCGAGCGCCGCCGTCCCCGTCCCCGAGCCCGAGCGCCGCCGTCCCCGTCCCCGAGCCCGAGCGCCGCCGTCCCCATCCCCGAGCCCGAGCGCCACCGTCCCCGAGCGCCCGAGCAACGCCGTCCCCTTCACCGAGCCCGAGCACCGCCGTCCCCTTCACCGAGCTCGAGCCCCGCCGTCCTCGTCCCCGAGCCCGAGCGCCGCCGTCCCCGAGCGCCCGAGCAACGCCGTCCCCGAGACCGAGCCCGAGCGCCGCCGTCCCCTTCACCGAGCCCGAGCGCCCGCCGTCCCCGAGCCCGAGCGCCGAGTCCCCGAGCCCAAGCACCGCCGTCACGGTCCCCGAGCCTGAAGCGTCGCCGTCCACGAGCTCTGTCTTCTTCCTCTCGATAAGGTCGAAGTTCAGGTTCCATTTCTTCTTCCCCAAGCTCTTAATTCAGTTCAGGTTCCATTGGCTACAAGCAAGCAATGTTCTACAAATTGTGTATATGCATTCTTATTGTGTATTTCATTGTGTATATTCTACAAGCAAGCAATGTTCTACAAATTGTGTATATGCCAAGCAGAATTGTGTATTTCATTGTGTATATTTCAGTTCAAGTACTTGGAGTATTTCATTGTGTATATTTCATAAGTGCATATTGACAAATTGTGTTTATGCATTCTGCCCAATCGATGGCTATCCCTGATTATCAGTGCTTAGATTAAATGTTTGTCAATATGCTTATTGCTTATTGTTTGGTTATTGCTTATTGCTTATTGTTTGCATATTCATAAGTGCATATTTTCACTTACATATATTGTCAATATGCTTATTTCTTATTGTTTGGTTGTCAATTACTTCTTATATGAAGTCTATTTTTAGTGTTTTTTGACTACCTATCTTTGTTTGATAATCATTAGGCCAAATGTGCTTATGGCCACATACATCATGGAAGTACATAGCCATGACAATGTTATTATCTCCCTATGTTATAAGACTTGTTCTTATCTCCCTTCTAAGTTTTTTGAATACCTATCTTTGCTTCCCAACCCTATGTTATAAGACTTGTTCTTATCTCCCATCTTTGACTTGTTCATAGCCATGACAATGTTATTTGGACCCTTCTTTTGGCCCTATAAGCCACATCCTTGTTTTCCCTCTGATCCCTGCCTTTGTTGCCTTTGTTCTTTTGATTGTGAGACTTGGTCATTTTCAGTTTCAGAGATGGAAAAAGAGCCACTTGACATGGTTGAGACCTCAGTTCGAGTCATCGAGACACATGTTGACATCATTCGCAGTCTAGTGACTGATGGGGTTGTGGATACTAGTGAACCGGAATCAGTGTACACACTTAAGACCACTTTGTTTCAAATTGGAGATGTATGCGACATGCTTGAGAAGTGTGCTCTGTCCATCAAAAAGTATGCTGACTCCAAGAGGGCTAAAATTATTCAAGATGAAGCCCTGCAATATGCTGAAGATGATGAAGCTGCAGATGATTTGGAGGAACTCCCAAGCCCAGATCTTCTTACTCAAGCCGACATATTGGAAAAATATTTTGGAATTGTGTATGATAGCGACCAGTCAAGGGGTTGTTGATGTTTAGTCCTAAACAACACGATATGAGTATCGTAGGTTTCACTTTTAGAGATAATGTATTTTGTATGAACCTCTTAGAGAGTGTCAAGTCAATGAACTATCTTCGAGTACTATTGGGAAGTGGATCTCTTTGATGTATTTTTTTTCTAGTGATATCGATGGTGCCGAGTAGCACCAAATTTGGACTTGTGTCCATATCTATAGATGCTAGTAGTTGAGCACTAGCGCCTACAATCTTGACTACCTCATCCCTATTCTCTGTTTGGGACTTATATGGAGAATGGCATCGGCGAAATGCCTGAATCGGGTTGGGAAGCAAGCTCGCAGATAGAAGTGCACTTTCCAATGCAGTTAGACAGAGAAGGCATGGCTGTGATGTTATAATGCTGAAGGACCCCAAGAAGAGATTAAGCCCTGTAGTCTACCACTTCCCGTTATTTGTGGGCTTCACCGATGGCTGGAAACATTTGGTGATAGCAAACGACCTTCGGGCTGAAGACGTCTGCGAGCTTGTTAAGGGGCTAGACGATGGTGAGCCGGTGTACTATGTCCGGATGTGTGGTCACAAAATTTAAAGCCGCCCCGGCTGCATGTGTGTGCTTCTCTTCTCTTAGGTGGGGTGCTAAGTGATCTTAGTAGCCGACATAAGAGAAGAGAAGCGCACAGATGAAGCCGGGGCGGCTTTAAATTTTGTGACCACACATCCGGACAGAGTACACCAGCTCACCATCGTCTGGCCCCTTAACAAGCTCGCAGACGTCCCCAGCCCGAAGGTCGTTTGATGTCACCAAATGTTTCCCGCCCTCGGTGAAGCCCACAAATAACGGGAAGTGGTAGACTACAGGGCATAATCTCATCTTGGGGTCCTTCAGCATTATAACATCGCAGCCATGCCTTCTCTGTCTACTGCATTGGGAAGTGCATTTCTATCTGCTCCGTGCTTCCCGGGCCGATCCTACCCCGGAGGCGGGTTTGGGCTCGATTTCTTTTGAATCACCTTTTCTCCAAGTTCCCTTATTGATGGAACCAGTATATCAGACTAACAGTATATCCCTTTATCGATGGAACCAGCTTGAATGGCAGACAACGAGCAGCCTAGTATGGATGTGGTCTGCACCGGTGCGTCTAACAAAGTTGATGAAGACGCGACCAAACTTGAATGGCAGACAACGAGCAACTCCAGTGAAGGGAGCAGGGAGGATAGTTCTAGTGACGACAATCCTTGTACTCCTATACCTCCAAGGAAGAAAAAACATCAGATGAGCTTGATGCCGACTATATTCCCAACGATGAAGAGGTAAATAGAAATATGCCGACTATATTCTAAAATAATGTTCATATATGAAAGGCCATTAATTGTTTCACTATATAGATTTCAAATGAAGAGAAGAAAGAGGATGCATGTTCTACACGAAACACGGAGGATGCTCCGATGCTTGAATCATCCGTTTCACATAAGCGGAAACGAGGGCGACGAGGTCCGAATCAGATGAAAGAAGGTGCAGTTATGTACGTAACAAAACTAAATGCAGAGGGGTTTCCTGAAGAACCACTTGACGTGGTTACAAAGTTTCGAAATTCCTGCGGGTCTACTGTTAGAGATATAGTGCCAATCACACTTCAAAAATGGAAGGATTTAGATGAAGACACCCGCAATAAGCTATGGGCTAAGTTGTCTGAGTCATTCAAGTTCCCAAAAGGCACAGAGGATGCAGTAAGGAAGTCGATGCTCTCTGCTATGGCTAAGATGTTTCGTGGGTGGAAGGCCGAGATGAATAGGGAATTTGTTAAGAAGAATAAGGTTCCTCCGCCCAAGAAAATGGGGAAAATCACTCAAGCTCAGTGGGAGGAATTTGTTCGTTAGAAGACCGAACTGAAGGCCAAAGAACTGGGCGAAACTAATTCTCAGAGAGCGAAGATGAACAAACACCCCCATCGCCTGGGGTCAACCGGATATCACCATAAAGTTGTGCAGTGGAACAGGATAATCGAGGAAGCTATAGCTAACGGCACTTTGGACCCGATATTAAAAGATATCGATGAGCGAGCTATTCGTTGGATCTTAGGTCGGGCAGGTTTGAGTGAGGACGGCAAACTTTTGCATCCAGAATTGGTAGGCGAAGTTTCGACAAAAAATCAAGAATATGCAGATAAGAGAAAAAAAAGGAGAATTTAAGCCTCGGAGGGAGAATGACATACTAAAAGCATGTTTGGTTTGATGCCTAAGTTGCCACACTTTGCCTAACTTTTCTGCCTAAGGTTAGTTCTTCAATTCAAACGACTAACCTTAGGCAAAGTGTGGCACATTTAGGCACGAACCAAACAGCCCCTAACTGCAGCACTAGGCAATCCTGAACACACTGGACGGGCTCGGGGAATCTCTTCTAAGATTTCCTGGAGAGAGGCGTTTCCAGAGTATGCGTCGTCATATAGGAAACACGAGAAGTCGAAAAGGACCCTTGAAGAGACTATTGATGAAAGGGTACAAAAGGCTATTAATGACGTGATGAACAAAATGAAGAAAACAGAATGTATATCATTTGAACTCAAGCCAAGCCACATGAGTCCACCTATAGTCCCTAGCAGCGTAGGATCTGTGCAAGACTTGACCAAGTACCCTGTAGACGATATTGTTGAGGACAAGCCTTGCTTTCTTCATATTCCAATCAATCGATCTAGGACAAAAACAAAGCAAGCTACTACTGGTTTGGTAAAACCAGGACTTGTTAACTACAAGGATAATCCTGTCCCGCCACACTATGTTGTGGTCCAAGTTCTAGAAATCACAGACAGTGGTTGTGAAGATTGGGAGATAGATTTTCCAGTTGAGGGGATCATAACTTTGCAGGAGGCAATGAACGAGTTGGTCCTTTGGCATCGATGCGACATCAAGTTGGGTGATGAGCCGAATTCAACACCAATGCAACAAAAAATAGTTCGATCATTCCACACCCCATGGTGCAGGAAAATATGACACCGACCTCCAAAAAAATCGTTGAAACAATCATATCGCCTCTTGCGAAGGAACTCGACGAGGGGGACGTAGACAAAATTGTTCCTCAGAATGTCGACATCAACATCAAAAAGGAACCAAAGGTTGGCACCAATGTTGAAGGGCCAACTATTTCAAAGAAAATTTATAAGCGAATCGCCACTGACGATGTCAAGAAACCGTCAGAATCAGTGGCACGCTACCTACATAAATTGCAGAGAGTTATGACAAATCAATCAAAAGCGGAATCAGTATCTCATGGAGTAGGCACACGGTCCCAAATAGACAATTTCGAAGTATGGGAAGAAGATGGAATGATTCATACTCGAGAATCATTACGTCTTAAAACCAATATCTCGGTATACAAGAAGGAGGATGTTCAAAGGGAATTAGGCTTACGCCTAGTCTCTAATTAATTTTGGTGGTTGAATTGCCCAACACAAATAATTGGACTAACTAGTTTGCTCTAGTGTATAAGTTATACAGGTGCCAAAGGTTCACACTTAGCCAATAAAAAGACCAAGTATTGGGTTCAACAAAAGAGCAAAGGGACAACCGAAGGCACCTCTGGTCTGGCGCACCGGACTGTCCGGTGTGCCACCGGACATGTCCGGTGCACCAGAGGACTCCAAACTCAAACTCGTCACCTTCGGGAAAATCCGGAGGTAGCTCCACTATAATTCACCGGACTGTCCGGTGTACACCGGACATGTCCGGTGCTCCAAGGAAGAGCAGCCTCAGGAACTTGCCAGCCTCGGGATTTCATCTCGGCTGTTCCGCTATAATTCACCGGACATGTCCGGTGTGCACCGGACTGTCCGGTGTGTACCGGACTGTCCGGTGTAACTGCGGGGCAACGGCTACTACGCGCCAACGGTCACCTGCAACAGCAATTAATGCGCGCCAGAGCGCGCAGGAGTCAGGCACGTGCGTAGTGGCGCACCGGACATCCAGGCGGGCCCAGCGTCAGAGCTCCAACGGTCGAATCCCTGACGGCCGGGTGACGTGGCTGTCGCACCGGACATGTCCGGTGTGCACCGGACTGTCCGGTGCTCCATATGACAGACAGCTTTCACCAACGGCTAGATTTTGGTTGGTGGCTATAAATACCACCCCAACCGGCCACTTGAAGGGGTGGGAGCCCAAGCAACATTCTAAGTCATCTAGTTGACATACTCAAGCCCTCCCAACCACATATATTCATTGATCCATCCTATACACAAGATTTAGACCACTACAACCAACACAAGTGCCACAAAAGAGAGAGCAAGCAAAAGAGAGCTACTCATTTGAGTTTAGCACTAGTGCCTTGTGAGATTCATCGAGAGATAGTGTGTGCTTCATCTTTGTGTTCATTTGCGCGTGGAGTTTTGACTCCCATTGAACTTCCTCCAAAGTTTTTGAGGCTTGTAAAAGCTAGCAAGAGACACCAAAGTGTGTGGTGGTCCTTGCGGGATCGAGAGTGATCCTCGAGAAGAAGAAGAGCTCGCCGATCCTTGTGTGATCGGGGGAGAGAGGGAAAGGGTTGAAAAAGACCCGTCCTTGAGTGGACTCCTCAACGGGGACTAGGCCTTCGAGGGCCGAACCTCGGTAAAACAAATCACCCGTGTCCATTGTGTTTATTGCTTGTGATTTGTTTGTTTTCTCGTACTCTAAGTTTTTTCTTGCTCCATTCTTTGCCAATATCATTTGGTGTTGCTTCAAGTTAAATTTCCATTTAGTAAAGCAACACGTTGCAAGAAAGAACTCGTCCTAGTGCTCTTCTCATCTAAGGCTTCTTGCTTTGTTATTCTATAACTTATTTGATTCATCTCTCCCGCATTATTTTAGCAATACTCCTTTCAAGCAAGAACTTAGTTTGTATACTCCTATATTTGTATATCTTGTTCTAACCACTAATCAAGGGATCTAGTTGGGGGATAAAGTTTTAATTTTCAGGTTTCGCCTATTCACCCCCCCTCTAGGCGACTTTCAATTGGTATCAGAGCTAGGCACTTCATCTTGAGTCTAACAACTCGAAGTGATGGCTCGTAAAAGATCCCAAAAGAACAAGAAGACCCAGGAGACCAAGGAGGTAACTCTTGAGATATTACTTTCCGATTGTTCTAATTATGATTCATGGTCTACTAGAGTAATAAATGCTTTTAGAGCGGTAGATCCTCAATTAGAACAAATTTTAGTCAAGAGTATTATTCCTCCTAACTATGCTAGGGAAAATGCCTCCGAAGAAGATTTAAGATGTATTCGGTTAAATTATCTAGCTTATGACATCTTAAGTAAATCCCTTAGCAAAGAAGATTATCATGCCTTCATAATAAAATATGACAAACCCATTTGTGATGTGCACGATATTTGGACTAGAATTAAAAGCAAATTTGATGAGTCCAAACATGATAGTTCATTTTATGCTTCTACTTCCTTTGGTATTTGTGATACTAACCCTTGCAAGGAAGAAGAAGAAAATAAACGATGGAGACCAAACGATGAATCCACCTCTCCAAAAGGTTTGTCTTCCCATTTCAATTCCCACATGTGTTGTGTGGCTAATACAAATGATAGCGGAAGCACAAATGAGGATGAGGAGGAAGAAAGAAGCTTTGTGCGACTCTACGCTCGCTTAAGCCAAGAAGATAAGGCGGTCATGCTCAAACTTGTAGAAAGAGCGAGAGAGCAAGGCGAAGCTCATCAAAGGCTAGAAAGTATTCTCTCCATGAAGATGCAACACTTTGACGAGTTGACTAAAGAACATGAGGAGCTAAAGTGCTCTCATGTTGATTTGGTCCAAAGGTATGAAACTATTTCAATTGAGAAAGATAACGCTTTACATTGTATCGCTCAATTAGTAAATAGGAATACCTTGCTTAAGGACCAAGTAGAAAAGCTAAAAATTGAAAATCTAGCTTTTCAAGATAAATATGATATGCTCCTATGCTCTCATGAAAATCTTAGAGATGATCATATCATATTAAACATTGCTCACGAGGTTGTGATAGAAAACTTAAAATCCCAACAACCTCACTCATGCACATGTATTCAAATTGATACTATATTACCATGTGCTAATGCTTGTTGTCCGTCAACAAGCAAATCTTCCTTTGAGCTAGAATTTGCAGGAACAAATGATGATTCATATCAAAAGCTCAAAGAAGAGAATGAGAGGCTAAAAATGAGCTTGACACAACTAAAAGGGAAGTGCATTGCTCAACCTTCTCAAGATAACCGTGATCACATGGTGAAGAAGCTTGAGACGGGAACAACCGTGGCATGCACTACATCCCTTGAAGAAAATGTCAAGGAATTGAGGATTGCCAAGAGGAAGAAACAAAAGATGAATTTCAACACCTCCTACAAAAGCCTCAACCACGCCTCCACAAAAGGTAACATCCAAGGTAATGATCAAACCACACTTCACATTAAGAGGTGTAGTGAATGCTTTGAAGAAGGGCACTTGATTAGGTCATGTCCCTACATTAAAAATGGCTTGATTATTAACAAGGATGATAGACTTTGTTTTAGATGCTCCAAGAAGGGACACTTACTTAGATCTTGTCCCCATTTAAAACAAAAAGGCATAAGGTTAGAAAAGAAAGTTTTTACTAACCATGTAGCAAGAAACAAACAAGGAAAGAAGGAAGCTTCAAAACTTGAAAAACGCCTATGCTAAACATGCTGAAGGAAGGGACATCAATGTAAGGATTGTCCCATTGGTAACAATTCCACTCCTAGCTTGTCAATTAATTCTCATGTAACTAGACAATCCAAAATTGCAACTTGTGCTAGAAAAGTAATGAGTTTACCTAGTGCTAACACAAAGGACTTTTGGGTTCCTAGATCTTTGTTGACTAACCATGATGGACCCATCAAGCGATGGGTACCAAAATATGCTTGACAAGCTTTGCAGGAAAAGGAGATGATATGAAGCCTTGGGGTGCTTGAGAAAGTTGATTCAATTTAACTCAAGCTATCAAATCTTCAATGATCTTTATCTGTGATTGACCCAAGGTTATTCTTCAAATTACTACATCTTAAACTCATATCATCTTCTCGAGGAAGGTATTGATGTTGTAGGAAATAAAGAATTATCTTATGCGGAAAAATCAAGGCCTACAACATGGAGGAGAGCCAAAGGATGGTAACACTTATCTTTTAAGTGCAAGTATTTTAGAATATCATTTCTTATGTGTCTTGAGTAGTCACATAGAAAAATTGAAGCACTCAATGTCTTTAAATTAATATTACCATTCTTTGAAGAATTTCCTCTCATATGGTAGATTGCACATTCATCTTTTCATACTATGGCAATCTACATGCTCTAATTTGTTGCAAGTATATCATGGCATGTTCTTCCACTAATTATCTTATTATTGCCATGATTCTAGATATAGAGAGATACTTCATGTTCTTAAAAGAATTAGGTGTCATGTAAGGAATTGAAATCCTTAGGACATTTTTAAACGGAAAATTCTCTCTATAACTAGAATAGTGAGACTAATGATTTTATCTAAGTAACCCAAGTAGTCTCACTTGTAGAGAATAAGTTTCTCTTTGGAAGCGTGTAATCTAACATAAAAAGAAAAATCAATCCAATGATTTATGTTGATTTGCTCCTTGCCTATATTGGATATGATTCTTCCTCATTCATCGCTCTCCATGTTGTGAATTAGATTTATTTCCATAATCCTAAAGAACTTACTATGCTTGTTCCATTAGTTAAAACTAAGCATACTTCAAGGAATGATCTAGTTCATATTATAAAGTTTCCATGCTTTAGTAATTCACTTTTCATTCCTTATCAAAAATGATTACAAAGAGGGAAACTAGTGCTTGTGTTGCTACTGACATTTCTCTTAAGTTCAAGTATGAAAATCTACAAGAGAGAAAGTGCACAAGCCTCATGGGTTGATCCTCACCCAAAGGAAGAAAGGTAAAAGCAAAGGTATGGGAACTCATCTTTTTAATTAAGTTTGGTTCCCATCTCAATGGGTATTTAATCTAATTCATGCCTTTGCTATATCCATTCTCATATTGACCTGTTTTATGTAATAATTAATAAAGTTCAATATAAAGAAGTAAATTCCTATGAGTGATCAAATTGTTAAATAGTGCATGTTCCTCTTTTCAAGTAAAAGTACACTAATGTTAAGGATTTTACTTCATGTCTGTGTGACTTATGGATGATGAATTATGCTTATTTCCTATCTAAAAGAAATCATCCATCATTATATACTCCCTTGTATTACTAACATCCTTCTTGAGTATTTTCAATAAGTTTGAAAGGAAAAAGAAGCCACTGCAAAGGGAGGACTCTCAAATGAAAGAGGAGAACATCAAGAACAACACCACCTACTTCTACGAAACAATCAATGGTGTGGTTGTGAGTATTCTAAACCCTTTCATAATGAGAATACTAGGCTCAAGTTGTTTATTACAAATTTAATGAGCCTTGATCAAGATGTATAATGCTTCTCTCTATTTGTCTTTAAAGTAAATGCATCCATTCATTCAAATACTTGATGCATATCTTTAGGGGGAGCCTCTTTTTATATCTTGATTATGTTGAGACTATTACTTTATCTTAGAAATTTCATATAGTCTCTTGCATGAGAATGAGTTTCTCATGAAGTATTTGCTGGATTCTCCTATCCTAAGCTTAATTGATAAATCTAATGCGTATGTTGTTCTTTTGATCACATGTGTTATTTGTTTGATCATTGAATGACTTTCATTAACAACCATGCCTCTTAGTGCCTCATATTCTTTCAACCAATATCTCTCTTGATATGCACTAAGTTAAAAAGGAGAATTCATGATTCATTTATACAATTGGTGATCCATTTGATATATGCTTACAATAACTTGGAAAAGGATCACTAGTTGTAAAACTCTCTCTTGTGCAAAATATTTCCATATATTGTCATTGAATATAGGTCTTAAGCATCTAAAGACTATGGACAAAGCACAATGAAGAAGAGCATCTCTATGTGAAGGTACAAAAGGGTAAAACTATCTCCTTTCATTTAAAACTTGTACCTAAATCTTTCTTTTCTGTACATTCTTTGCATATCTTGTATAAAAGGAAGAGAAAGCATGTCCATGTATTATCCCTGCTTCATACCTAGTTTAATTTCCCAAAATTCATTCCTGCTTTAGTGCATCTCTGGTAAAACTAGATGAAGTACTTTTATTGTCAAAGAGCTTAAAGCTTAACCTTGTAACGAGGATAAGCTGCCTTTGTTTCAAAGGTGGATGATCCTTAAGTCTCTTTGAAATCCTTAAGGGAAAATGCTTAAATTGTTTACAACATGCTTTCATAAGTGCATAAATTGTCATGAGCATCACACTTATACTATGCCACAATGCACTTCACAATCTGTATGATATAGATATGTTCTCATTAACCTAATTATGTGCAATTGGCATTTAAGACCAAAATATGTGTTCCTCTCCATGCACATACTTAGGGGGAGCAATCTATATGGTATAGAACTATGATCATGCTTAATTTGATGTATCCTTTTTGATCATATCTCTTTTATGTCTATGACTAATGTGTTCTCAAGTGTATTTCAAACCAAGTCATAGGTATATTGAAAGGGAATTGGAGTCTTCGGCGAAGACAAAGGCTTCCACTCCACTCTACTACTCATCCTTCGCCGTCGCTCTGCTTCTCTCTCCATCTTTGGTATAATCTTCACTCATATATTTTATTTGCCAAAGGGGGAGAAAATAGTTAGAAACGGGCCTATATTTCATTCCAAGTATCCGTTTTTGGCGATTCATGCCGAAGGGGGAGAAATTGGCCCAAAGCAAAAGGACCGCACCACCACCCTAATTTTAAAAAAAATTAATGATTTTCAATTGGTAAATTTCAAATTGGTATCTCTTTGTGTTCTAAAGGGGGAGCAAGTAGTATTTTCAAAACTTGATATCTTAAAACCCTCTTGAACACTAAGAGGAGAATTTATTGAGGGGGAGTTTTGTTTAGTCAAAGGAAAAGCATTTGAAACAAAGGGAGAAAATTTCAAATCTTGAAAATGCCTCTCAAAATCTTATTCAGTTACCTTTGACTATCTTGCAAAAGGATTTGCAAAAACAAAACATGCGGTGCAAATGTGGTCCAATATGTTCATAATAAAGAAACAATTCATGCATATCTAGTAAGTAACATTTATTGGCACAATTCTAAGCAACCTTTGCACTTACATTATGCAAACTAGTTCAATTATGCACTTTTATATTTGCTTTGGTTTGTGTTGGCATCAATCACCAAAAAGGGGGAGATTGAAAGGGAATTAGGCTTACACCTAGTCTCTAATTAATTTTGGTGGTTGAATTGCCCAACACAAATAATTGGACTAACTAGTTTGCTCTAGTGTATAAGTTATACAGGTGCCAAAGGTTCATACTTAGCCAATAAAAAGACCAAGTATTGGGTTCAACAAAAGAGCAAAGGGACAACCGAAGGCACCTCTGGTCTGGCGCACCGGACTGTCTGGTGTGCCACCGGACATGTCCGGTGCACCAGAGGACTCCAAACTCAAACTCGTCACCTTCGGGAAAATCCGGAGGCAGCTCCACTATAATTCACCGGACTGTCCGGTGTACACCGGACATGTCCGGTGCTCCAAGGAAGAGCGGCCTCAGGAACTCGCCAGCCTCGGGATTTCATCTCGGCTGTTCCGCTATAATTCACCGGACATGTCCGGTGTGCACCGGACTGTCCGGTGTAACTGCGGGGCAACGGCTACTACGCGCCAACGGTCACCTGCAACAGCAATTAATGCGCGCCAGAGCACGCAGGAGTCAGGCACGCGCGTAGTGGCGCACCGGACACTCTACAGTACATGTCCGGTGCGCCACCGGACATCCAGATGGGCCCAGCGTCAGAGCTCCAACGGTCGAATCCCTGACGGCCGGGTGACTGGCTGTCGCACCGGACATGTCCGGTGTGCACCGGACTGTCCGGTGCACCATACGACAGACAGCTTTCACCAACGGCTAGATTTTGGTTGGTGGCTATAAATACCACCCCAACCGGCCACTTGAAGGGGTGGGAGCCCAAGCAACATTCTAAGTCATCTAGTTGACATACTCAAGCCCTCCCAACCACATATATTCATTGATCCATCCTATACACAAGATTTAGACCACTACAACCAACACAAGTGCCACAAAAGAGAGAGCAAGCAAAAGAGAGCTACTCATTTGAGTTTAGCACTAGTGCCTTGTGAGATTCATCGAGAGATAGTGTGTGCTTCATCTTTGTGTTCATTTGCGCGTGGAGTTTTGACTCCCATTGAACTTCCTCCAAAGTTTTTGAGGCTTGTAAAAGCTAGCAAGAGACACCAAAGTGTGTGGTGGTCCTTGCGGGATCGAGAGTGATCCTCGAGAAGAAGAAGAGCTCGCCGATCCTTGTGTGATCGGGGGAGAGAGGGAAAGGGTTGAAAAAGACCCGTCCTTGAGTGGACTCCTCAACGGGGACTAGGCCTTCGAAGGCCGAACCTCGGTAAAACAAATCACCCGTGTCCATTGTGTTTATTGCTTGTGATTTGTTTGTTTTCTCGTACTAAGTTTTTTCTTGCTCCATTCTTTGCCAATATCATTTGGTGTTGCTTCAAGTTAAATTTCCATTTAGTAAAGCAACACGTTGCAAGAAAGAACTCATCCTAGTGCTCTTCTCATCTAAGGTTTCTTGCTTTGTTATTCTATAACTTATTTGATTCATCTCTCCCGCATTATTTTAGCAATACTCCTTTCAAGCAAGAACTTAGTTTGTATACTCCTATATTTGTATATCTTGTTCTAACCACTAATCAAGGGATCTAGTTGGGGGATAAAGTTTTAATTTTCAGGTTTCGCCTATTCACCCCCCTCTAGGCGACTTTCAGATGTTCCTCCAAAATTTGTGAATGGGAGGCCGTTCTTGACGATGGTGCAACTTTCTAAGTTGTCGACTCCGGAGATTAGAATGCATGAGTGGTACATGGTGGCTAGCAACAAATACAAACTCGAGGACTTCACATTTGTTGTGCCAGAAGATGCATTTTGGAGCAATGATCATATAGATCCTGTGCGGCATTTATTCTTTGACGATCTCTGGTCGTTGTACCACCGACAAAGGACGGAAACCAACTACTTAACCCTCTTTTGCTTGTAAGTACCTCTAAACTTTCATATTTGTTAGTTTTGTACACGCACACATAAACGAGAGTCTAACGATTAACACTATTACACGTAGGATGCAATACATGGATGATAAGAAGAAACAACTTAAGACAGGGTTTCTTGACCCGTTGATGATATCCCAAGCTCGCTACAAAGTAGTTGCTCGGAGGCATGGAGAAGAATACAAAGACTTGGACAATGCTAAATTTGAGAAAGCCGTCAAACAGAATCAGAGAAAGAAAATGAAGGTAATGGCGGCATACATTGGACGAGCCATGTATAATCATGTACAACATGGCAAGGACTTAATAATAGCTCAGCACCACTTTAAGTAAGTTATCGACATGGTTTAATTTTGAACTATAAATTATGGCAATCGTGATCTTAACATGTGTTTTCGTCTATGTCTATATAGTGACCACTACATTTGTATCATGATCTTTCCAAAGGATGGTAAAGTCGTGGTCTTCGACTCACTGGAATGGAAAAGGCTACGTATAATGACTTCTTGAAGATTTTAGAGAAGTATGATTATTATTGCACACTTGTACTTATTACAACTTAACAAATGTATTCTTAATCTCACAATGCTATTCTTATATGCAGTGCATACCGTTTTTATTGGAAAGATCTTGGCGGCGATCATCCAGAGGACAAGCCTAATTTGTCAATATCATTATTTCCATATGGTGACAAACAACCTCCGGGTACTGTCCTGTGCGGTTATTATGTATGCGAATGGTGTCGTGTCACCTTCCATTACATGGTCAATCGTGAGGATGTAAGTTCGCTATCATTGTCTATGTTGCAATTTTTATGTTATATTGTTGCTCATCACATTACTCTTACCATTGCTTGTTTTTTGCTTTCATTGCAGGTTCCTAAATCCAAGATCAATGCTGAATGGTTAGAAAGAGATATGGTTTCCGTCGGCGTGGCTAAGGTTGTAAGAGACTTGCTTTACTTTATGCGCCGTGAAGTTCTTCATCAACAAGGGTTATTCTACAATACAAATGGAAATTTGCAACAATTCCCAGAACTAAGTTTGTACACAATATCACACAGTGTTTAGGTCTTTAGTTAGGAACTTTAGATGTTTAGTTGTCTATGGAACTTTGAGATGTTTAGTTGTCTATGGAACTTGATATGTGTATAAATCTGTGTATGACGATGGAACTTGATATGTGGATGAATCTGTGTATTATGGAACTTGATATGTATAAATCTGTGTATGCAATCTGTGTGAATCTGTGCATGAAATCTGTGTATAATCTGTTTGAAAATTCTGTATATGAATCTGTATATTAAAAAACCGTCTCTGATTTATATTGTATGCAGTCGGACTTATATTAAAAACCGCCTGTGATGTGTAGCTAACACAAGCGGCTAGGATAAGAAACCGCCTGTGATGTCTGTCTATCACAGGCGGTTCCTTTGAACTGGATCGCCTGTGATGTCTGTCTTCACAGGCGGTTTTTGATTGACCGCCTGTGATTTTGTTTTACATCACAGTCGGTGCACCACAAGCGGTTCCTGGAACCGCCTGTGAAGAGGCGAACCAAACCGCCTGTACAGAGGTTTGCTGTAGTAGTGTGTATACTAGATGGAATATAGGTTATATGATATTAAGGAGATATAAATACATGCTGAGACATCTGTAAAAAGGTATCAAAGAAAAAATATCATAACTCTATTGAGAAGCCTTCGTGCTCCTCTGTCTCCATCTCCCTTCTTCTCCAAGTCTCCTTCCCAGCCGAGCACTTTCCTCTCTCGATATCCCAACCTACCAAGCTCTTCTTCTAGTTCTCTCGATCCCCATCCTAGAGATTGCTAACATTTGGTACCAGACTAGGACTCCATGGAGGCGGCGATGCAGGGTATTCTTGACGCACTCGCGCGCACGGAGGCACGCTTGACTGATGCGCTGGCTGGTCGCGCAATTCCTCCTTCGACGGATCTGCGACTCCTTATGTCGTCAATGCACAGTACTGCGACGAGGCAAGCCTTCCGCCTCTCGTCCACGACGACGCTGCGAAGGTGGCGTCCTCGGATTCAGGAAAACGACTTTGGTCTGCGGCAAACCGCCATGGTGCTCACGTTCCTAGGGTCCGACGAGATGTCTTCGTCGACCACGCTCCTCGCCGGCTCGGTATCCAACCGCTACATCCTACCGCTCTACGACGATGACCACTACACCATGCCACAATCGTTTGTCGATACTCTCGCCAACCCCAACGACGACCTCCTCCAGGAGCTCGACCTATTGGACGAGGACGCCGCGAGTGCCAACGCGGCTGACGATGATTCAGGCGCTGTCCCCGTCCATGCCTCGCTCGACCCCGATGCTCGACTAGAACATCGACAGCAGCGGATCACCGCGCTACCCGTGCCTCCCCGAGGGCGCGGCGTTGTTCCGTCGGGACCCAGATGATAAGGTCCACAACGGGCTCATCGGCGGAACGGAGTTGTCCGGCGAAGTCCACCTCCTTCGTTTCTCCTTGCTGTCACCAGACCAGGCGATGAACCCTGCGCTCGTCCCCAACACCGACACAGAGGAGGAGGTTCTCACCACCACGCCACCAAGTCTTCGATAATGGGCCTCAACTGTGGCACCTACTCTGTCCCCAACCTCCCCGTGGTCTACATCCTGGGTGAGCCCAACTCCGACGACTACAGCTCCAACCGTGCCCTGCTCCCGGACATCCATGTTGTTAGCGGCGGCCTCTCCAACCCTGACCTGGACGAACCCAAGGTCATGGGTCTTAAGGTCCGCGAACAGATGCGGTACATCAAGAAGCTCAAGTAAGCGCACTATGACTGGCACCTGCCGAGTGAGAGGGGAGACCTTGATGCAGCGTGGCAGCGGGCACGGTCGCTGGCGTTCGCGGTGGGCGACGCGCGGCTCGCGGTCCACGTCGTGTCGCAGTGCCAACAGGCGTCCTCGCGCGACACGCGGGCCATGGCCACCATGGCAAAGAAGAGCGTCGAGGACCTCATGGAGGTCACGATCATCGCGAGGCTCTGCACCTACACCACTTTCTAGGACCTCATCTGAGTGCATGGCCTCGCTGTGCGACTGTGTCTTCCCCAGAGCAGCTACGTTGCCACCCAGATCGTGCACACCTACAACGGCTACAAACGCAAGCCAGGCGATGTTATTGGCCCTAAAGTTGAGATGATCATGTTCACCTTGCCCTACAAGTGTTTGTTGAAATCCTTCATCATCATACAACATTGTTTCTCGCCTTTATTCCATTGCAACAGGGATGCAGTGCCGCTCCCCAACCGTGTCGCGAGCATCGCCGACATCTACACCAAGGAGGATAGCCCTGTGCGCAAGCTTGTTGTCGAGATCATGGGTTTCTCAATTTTTGCTGCACGGATTGGATTACCATGTGTTGCCCTCATCTCATACGAGGATATCATTAATCATGGGCGTCTGATCTCTGAAGCAGTTTCAATACCTGTGAGCGGTGATGCAGATAATGGTTACGAAAATTGTATGCATGTTAAGATGAGAGTGAAAGAATTTATTAATGTTGGTTTGCTGGAATTATTGCCATCTCAGTCAAGGATGAGGATGGGTCAGATGGGGTATTTAGAGCAACTCCAAAAGGATGTTAAAAAATTTATCCCAAAAACTAATTATTAAGAGTAGGCTAAAAAGTTATAAGAGTGAATTATGGTGAGTACTCCAATAGTTCCTTTAAATGTGACATGTGGTGCAATCTTTATAGTCGTCGGGATGCTCTGGATGATCTGGTACATTGGAAAATGAATTGGGGAGGGATGGAACACAACAAAATATGAGGGAGAGAAGTCTGTGGATGCGGGACGCTAATTTTTTGGGGGAAGAATGAGGGAGCTGTTGGAGTAAGAAAAACCACTATTCTTGACTAATATCTGTTTTGGAGTTAGTTTACATGTTCTTTTGGAGTTGCTCTTACCAACAGAAAAGTTGTCGAAGCCCATCAGTTCACAATGCATGTGAATTTTGATGGGTTTTCTCCAGGCATTTTGGTTGGTGATGAGCTGGTGGTCACCGGCATGGGATCACTTGAGAGGAGTTGAGTGCAACTCTCGTCCGTTGGGACGCCACAACGTGGAGTAGGCAAGTTTTGTACTTGGCCGAACCACGGGATAACCACCGTGTCATCTCTGTGATTGCTTTCTTGTGGTTATTGTGTTTTGACTCCTCTCTAGCCACTTGGCAAGAACTGTGCTAACACTTAACAAGTTTTTGTGGCTATAAGTTTAAGTTTTACAGGATCACCTATTCACCCCCCCCTCTAGGTGCTCTCAATAGGAACATTATTGGGTAAAGAAAAGTGATCAAGGGCACAACTTGTCTGAGACTCGAGAGTTCCAGGTACCAGGATGATCTTTAGATTCTCGTAACCTCGCTGCAAAATTAACATCACACCAAACATAAGAACAAGCTACATAATAATGATCTACATGTCGTAACGAGACCGTAGCTTCGAGAATCACTAAATTCGGATTTACGGTTAACGAGTTATGATTTTCTGAAGATTTAAGTGTTGGATACAAAACAACTTAAGTGCATAATTTGTACCTATGTTTCATAACAAAATAAGGCTATCAGATGATAAATAATATTATTATGAATTTATTGCCACTGGAATGGATAAAAAAGAAGTTAAAATGAATTAATTATGCATTTTCTAAGGTTTTAGTATTATTTTGGCAATAAAACTCAATTTTCGAATTGGTTTTATTAATATACAAAGGTTCAGGGCTGCGGACACTATTTCATGAGAGTTTAGGGGCTAACTCGTGATAAAACATGACCTAAGTATAGATATCTTTATACTGGTGGGGATGGCGGTTTAATTTCAATAACAACCAGGGTCTCTTTTACAAACACGCTCGACCGAAGAGGTACTGGTCCCTGTGGACGGCAGGATCACCATTCAAGGGCGCGGATTAGACCAGCCCTAAAAACGAACTAGTAGGTGACAACCGCCCTCGGATTGAGGGTTAATGGTCCAGATTTCATTGAAGAGCGCTATAACAACCCTAACCACCAGATCTCGATCGGAGGGCTCTGATTACACGTGAGGGACGCTGTACTTAGGGTCTAATCTGGCCGCCCAATAGACGATCATCAGCCGATAAGAATTGGTGCACGGTTCAATCACGACCGCCTATCGGATCGGACGGCCGGGGGAGCCCCCGCCCAAACCCACAGGGATTGCCACAGGAAGCATCCCCACCCGGCGGCGCCATCGCCGGTGAGTGGCGCTCCCGCCCCGGTGCCCCATTCCGAGCGTCGAAACATGCAAGAAGAATAGGAGGCTACTGCGAACACGTTCGAGGAGACATACCAGCAGCAGGCGTGCCGATAGGAGCTAACCGCGCCGAAGGGCGGATCCGCGGTGAGCATATCAACGACGAGCAATTGGTTGGCACCCTGGTGCTCAAGCGCCCAATTAATCCTTGCATGAGACTTCAACTGCCCCCGGTGAACCTCTTCACTACCCATCACAAGCTATACACCAGCGAAGCAAGGACACCATCACATCAGACCCCAACTCCCTCGCCCCCTGCTTTCGGGTACTGCTCCTAGCTATTTGATGGTCGAGACAGAGCGGCTATGGGGTCCTCATAAATACCCTGCAACGATGAAAAGATGAGCATGCGCCGGTCGGATCAAGCTGGGGGACCCGCCCAATTCGCACGTTCGGTTCAACGGACTTCGATTTGTTGGTTGGAGATCAAGCTGACAGGCGGGACCCACCTGGCAGACAGGGTCCCCAAGCGTGTATGCGGACTTCGGTTCTGGCAAGGCGGCCCCAGTGGTCAGTGAGTGGGCGCGGGCCAGATGAAGGGATGCTGGGTCGAGGAGAGGAAGCAAGAATGGGTCGACCATGACAATTCGACCCATGTGGCAGGTGCTTTTCCCTTTTTATTTTGATATTTCCTTTCTATTTTAGTTTTCTACTTTCCAATTCAATTTGAATCTAGGTTTTGGAATTTCAGATTTCCAAATAGCTAATACCATCCTAATGTAAATATAAATTCTACTGTTTACAATATTATTGTTTATTATTCTCCCTATTATTTAATTATGGAAGTAACAAATGACTTTATTAAAATTTCCTTTCTCATTTTCTGTTTTATATTTTCTTTTATAATTTGAGATCAAATTTAAGTTATGATTCCTTTATTTAAATAAAATGCATCACACAAAAAATAACATCGGCATGAGATGCATATTTCTTTATTTATTTATTGGTTTCTTGGCTAATTTGATACTATTAATTGAATATGAAAAGGGAAAGGAACTATTTAATCTCCAATGGCTCCAAAAAATCTCAAAACACTAATATAATTATATTTATTTATTTATATCATTATTTTTTCTCTAATACAATTTTTGGGCTTTAGAGGTATAAAGGTAAAACATCACTGTGGTTACAAATAAACTAAAATAAACAATTATTGGATAGCTTATTTTAATTTTTTTTGTACTATCAAAGTGATATTTTATCCAATTACACTTCTATCATAATCTAACTTATATTCTACGAGATAAACAATCGAGGCCTACTTATGAGTTCTAATCCCTCCCAGACCCAGATTAGAAACGGGGCAAGGCAAAATTAACCAACGATACCATCAAACAACCAGGCAACTCTTCTTAACTATTCCCCTTTGGCCGTCGGCGCGCGGAGGCAGGGGTGGCGTACGGCGGCGGCGGCAACCATGAACATCAACGCGAACGGCGGCATCCTGTCGTACGGGAACATGGAGGGGTACGCCCGTTGGGTGGCCACGGGCGTGGCGTCGGCCTTCTTCGCGTCCCTGGAGCGCTTCTCCTGCATCCACCTCCACACCGCCGAGGACGACGGCAGCGACGAGGACCCCGACGAGGCCAAGGACCGCCCCCTCATCTTCTCCCGCCCCGACGCCCTCCCCGAGTACTACTACAGCCGTTCCGCATCCTCCGTCTCCTTCGCCAAGATGTGACATGCATGATCTGATCTGAGACGGGATCGCGCGCGGTGCCGTCGTCGTCTGTGCGCCAAACGATCCGATCCGGCCGTCTCCTCATAGGTTAGGTTGGTCATGTCTTGCAAATTGTGAAATTGTATTGTATCCGCACGATTCCCCGGCGCGTTTGTGTTCTTGCCATGTCCTGGCCTCCTGTCTGATTTGGGCGTACTTCTGATCTGATGGATTTGTAATTAGGCACCTGCGTTGTATGGTGTGGATTATTCTGTTTTTACTTCTCCCTCTTCTTTTGTTAATACCTTTTTTTTGAAAGGTTCTTCCTTTATTAATATCGGACGGCATTGTTGTGCCTGCCCATCTTGGATCCATTTTCAGATGCACGAGATTGGCTCCATTGAACTTTTGTACGTTGCAGAATACGTCGAATGCATCCCTTATCAGAGTTCATTCGCTTATGTGGATAATCTGATATTTTATGAAATTCCTGAGTTTAAGAACATTAATTTGAGTCTTGGCGTTGTATTTTGCTGAATAAATAGCTTCTGCAGTAAAATAGACTTTAAAACACTAGGTCCAGAGATGATCAGAATAGAGTAAAGTATACTAACAATTCACTACTCAGGCGGCGGTGTCATCTTGTCAGCATAATCATTTTTTCTCTCTCCATCCTCACCTTGGTATCCCATGTGGGTACCGCTAAGCATGTTAGCATGTAGTTAGTTTTTAGATTAAAGTATACTAACAATTCTTAAATTTCTAGTGTTATATCATTTCGGTCTCTAAACTCTCAAAATATACATCCAGTTCTTTAAACTTGTTAAGTTGTATTATTCTGATTTCTAAACTTTTAACATGTGCATTTCAGTCCCTATATATGTATGGTTGTGTCGTCTAGGTCTCTAAATTTGTTTTGGTGTCATCAAATGTTTGAATTATTTAGACATGTGATAACACCGAAAACAAGTTTATGGACTCAGACAATCATAAAAGTATAGGTACCAGAATATATAAGTTGAGAGTTTAGGGACCAAGATGATACACCTTCACAAAATTTAGAGATCTGAATGTGCACTTTAAAAATTTAGGGACCAGAATGATATAACACTATAAATTTAAGGACCGATAATGTATTTCACTCTAGTTTTTATTTAAGCTCGTAGACTATTTGGCGTGGTCTTTCTGCATGTGTGGCCACACTCGTAGAGATGATGCAAAACTCTCTGCTCACATAAAACATCGTTCTCACCTCGTCATGTGTTGGGGGCCTTCGTCTTCTGAAGGTCCTCAAAAACATGATTTAACAACGTTTCTGGAGTATAATACATGAACAGGTACCTTCGGACTCGGATCAGAACCACAATATGAAGAAGTGCGAAGAATGCGAAGGTTGGCGCAGAGCCGAAGCTATGCTCAGGGGACCTTCGACGTAATATCAGAAAAAGTGAACCGACTTAAAAGGGAAAAGGCTATTCAGACCTCGATGGATTACTATAGAGTCATTAGCAAATGTAAAGGGTATAAGTGTAATTTTACATGGGCTGCGTCCCGTGCCTATAAATAGATGAACAGTGTCCCCGTACTATTCATGCTGACTTGACATTTGCTTTTGCGTCACGCTTGTACTCTTACTTTCTTTCAAGCCGAAGGTACATTTGTAATTTGATATCATTTCTATTTTTCCATAATAATAAAATAAGAAATGAGTTGATAATAATACATAATTGTTTATGTTATCTTTTATATTCATATGATTCCTTCTTCATTATTACATGTTGTGCTGATGAAGATATGTCCTTCATAACCTTCGTTCGAAAATCATTATATCCCAAGGGAAATAATGCTTCGAAGGACGAAGGACTTTAACGTTTAACATTTTTTATGTTGCCTTGTTCTTAACTCATAGCATTTGAGAACAAGTCCCCAACATTGGCGCCCACCTCCAGTGAACTCTTTTCGACCACCTTCGGCAAGCATTGACCTTCGTCATGCCACCGAAGAAAGCTTCAGCGACAGGGGTTGCCGCTCTGCAACCGCTGGACCCGAACCAGGAGACCCTTTCTCTTCGAGAAGCCAGAAGCCAGAAGAGGAAGGCCACTAGTCCAACACCCCAGGAGGATGAGTTGGACCAAGAAATCAGAAACATGGAGATGCTTCATCAACAAGTACAAAGGAAGAAGGAGAAGATGACCCGACTAGCTGATCTTCAAAGGCAGATTGACGAAGCCACTGAAGAAGTACGCCATCTTGCTCAAGACGAACAAGAGCGAAGGCCCCGACATAGGGAGCTTCACCAAGAAGGCTTCTTCAACGAGGATGAATGGTATGTGAAAGGGAAATAGGCTTACACCTTTTCCTAGATTGATTTTGGTGGTTGAATTGCCCAACACAAATATTTGGACTAACTAGTTTGCTCTAGTCTATAAGTTTTACAGGTGCCAAAGGTTCACAACAAACCAATAAAAAGACCAAAGATAGGTTTAAAGAAAGAGAGCTAAAGACATCCCAAAGGCACCCTGGTCTGGCGCACCGGACAGTGTCCGGTGCATCAGGGAACTCGAAGCTGAACTTGCCACCTTCGGGAAAATGGGAGGCCGCTCCGCTATAATTCACCGGACTGTCCGGTGACATACCGGACTGTGCGGTGTGCCAGCGGAGCAACGGCTACTTCGCGCTAACGGTCGACTGCAACCGCATTCAATGCGCTACAGTGCGCGCCAGAGTCAGAGCACGCGCAGTTGGCGCACCGGACAGTCTACAGGACCTGTCCGGTGCACCACCGGACAGCCCAGAGGTCCCACCAGTCAGAGCTCCAACGGTCGAACCCTAACGGCCGGCTGACGTGGCTGGCGCACCAGACAGTGTCCGGTGGCGCACCGGACTGTCCGGTGCGCCATGCGACAGCAGCCTCCACCAAACGGCTAGTTTGGTGGTTGGGGCTATAAATACCCCAACCACCCCACATTCAATGGCATCCAAGTTTTCCACCTTCAACACATTACAAGAGCTATAACATTCAATTCTAGACACAACCAAAGAGATCAAATCCTCTCCCAAGTCCGGAATCACTCCAAATCAAATAGTGACTAGAGAGAGCGACTTTTGTGTTCATTTGAGCTCTTGCGCTTGGATTGCTTCTTTTCTTTCTCATTCTTTCTTGTGATCAAACTCAATTGTAACCAAGGCAAGAGACACCAATTGTGTGGTGGTCCTTGCGGGAACTTTGTGTTCCGTTTGATTGAGAAGAGAAGCTCACTCGGTCTAATTGACCGTTTGAGAGAGGGAAAGGGTTGAAAGAGACCCGGTCTTTGTGACCACCTCAACGGGGAGTAGGTTTGCAAGAACCGAACCTCGGTAAAACAAATCCTTGTGTCACACTCCTTATTTGCTTGCGATTTGTTTTTGCCCTCTCTCTCGGACTCGTTCATATTTCTAACGCTAACCCGGCTTGTAGTTGTGCTTAAGTTTATAAATTTCAGATTCGCCCTATTCACCCCCCTCTAGGCGACTTTCAATTGGTATCAAAGCCGGTGCTTCATTAGAGCGTAACCGCTCGAAGTGATGTCGGGAGCATCCGCCAAGAGGGAGATCGGGACCGGCGAGAAGCTCGCTACAAGCCATGGGAAGGCTCCATCCGGGGAGTCCGCCAACAAGGTGAAGGGATCCCCTTCACACGACAAGTCGCGTCGGAGTGGTGACAAGAAGAAGATGATGAGGAAGGTGGTCTACTACGAGACCGACTCTTCGTCGCCATCCACCTCCGGCTTCGACACGCCGTCCGTAACTTCTAAGCGCCATAAGCGCAAGAAGTTTAGTATGATTACCCTACGCTACCCTCGCATTTCCAAACGTACTGCATTACTTTCCGTCCCATTAGGCAAACCACCTATGTTTGATGGTGAAGATTATAATATGTGGAGTGATAAAATGAGACATCATCTAACCTCACTCCACACTAGCATTTGGGATGTTGTTGAGATTGGAGTACAGGTACCATCACCGGGGGATGAAGACTATGATTCGGATGAGGTCGCCCAAATCCGACACTTCAACTCCCAAGCCACCACTATACCCCTCGCCTCTCTAAGTCGAGAGGAGTATAACAAGGTGCAAGGATTAAAGAGCGCCAAGGAGATTTGGGACGTGCTTAAAACCGCGCACGAAGGAGATGAGGTGACTAAAATCACCAAGCGGGAGATGATCGAGGGGGAGCTTGGTCGGTTCCGTCTCAACCAAGGCGAGGACCCTCAAGCCATGTACAACCGCTTGAAGACCTTAGTGAACCAAGTGCGCAACCTCGGGAGCACAAAATGGGATGACCATGAAATGGTCAAGGTTATTCTTAGATCACTTGTTTTTCTTAACCCTACGCAAGTTCAATTAATTCGTGGTAATCCTAGATACACACTAATGTCTCCCGAGGAAGTGATAGGAAATTTTGTGAGCTTTGAGTTGATGATCAAAGGCTCAAAGAAAATCAACGACCTAGATGGCCCCTCCACGCCCGAAGCACAACCGGTCGCATTCAAGGCAACGGAGGAGAAAAAGGAGGAGTCTACATCAAGTAGACAACCCATCGACGCCTCTAAGCTCGACAATGAGGAAATGGCGCTCATCATCAAGAGCTTCCGCCAAATCCTCAAGCAAAAGAGGGGGAAGGACTACAAATCCCGCTCCAAGAAAGTGTGCTACAAGTGTGGTAAGCCCGGTCATTTTATTGCAAAATGTCCATTATCTAGTGACAGTGACAGGGGCGACGACAAGAAGGGAAAGAGGAAAGAAAAGAAGAGATACTACAAGAAGAAGGGCGGCGATGCCCATGTGTGTCGCGAGTGGGACTCCGATGAGAGCTCCTCCGACTCCTCCGACGAGGACGCCGCCAACATCGTCGTCACCAAGGGACTCCTCTTCCCCAACGTTGGCCACAAGTGCCTCATGGCCAAGGACGGCAAAAGGAAGAAGGTAAAATCAAAATCCTCCACTAAATACGCAACCTCTAGTGATGAGGATAATTGTAGTGATGAGGAGGATAATTTACGTACCCTTTTTGCCAACCTAAACATGCAACAAAAGGAGAAATTAAATGAATTAGTTAGTGCTATTCATGAGAAGGATGAACTCTTGGATTCCCAAGAGGACTTCCTAATTAAGGAAGGTTAAAAATGCTTACGCTCTAAAAGTAGAAAAATGTGAAAAACTATCTAGTGAGCTAAGCACTTGCCATGACATTATTGCCAACCTTAGAAATGAGAATGCTAGATTAATTCCTAAGGTTGATTCAAATATTTGTAATGACTCAAATTCCAATGTTAGAGATGATAATGTTAGTTTACTTGCTAAGATTGAAGAATTGAATGTTTCTCTTGCTAGCCTTAGAAATGAAAATGAAAACTTGATTGCTAAGGCTAAGGATTTAGATGTTTGCAATGTTACCATATCCAATCTTAGAAGTGAGAATGACATAATACATGCTAAGATTGTTGAACTAAAATCTTGCAAACCCTCTACATCTACCATTGAGCATGTTTCCATTTGCACTACATGCAGAGACATTAATGTTGATGCTATTCATGATCACCTAGCTTTAATTAAGAAACAAAATGATCACATAGCTCAACTTAATGCTAAAATTAATGAGCATGACTTAGAAAATAAAAAATTTAAATTTGCTAGAAGCATGCTCTATAGTGGGAGACGCCCTGGCATCAAGGATGGCATTGAGTTCCAAAAGGGGGACAATGTCAAACTTAATGCCCCTCCTAAGAGATTGTCTAACTTTGTAAAGGGCAAGGCTCCCATGCCTCAGGATAACGAGGGTTACATTTTGTACCCTGTCGGTTATCCCGAGAGCAAAATTAGGAGAATTCATTCTAGGAAGTCTCACTCTGGCCCTAATCATGCTTTCATGTATAAGGGTGAGACATCTAGCTCTAGGCAATCAACCCGTGCCAAATTTGCCTAGAAAGAAAACTCCTATTGCATCAAATGATTCTAACATTTCATTTAAAACTTTTGATGCATCTTATGTGCTAACCAACAAATCAGGCAAGGTAGTGTTTGGGTACCCAAAGTTCTTGTATCTAATGCCAAAGGACCCAAAACCGTTTGGGTACCTAAAATCAAGAACTAAACTTGTTTTGTAGGTTTATGCATCCGGGGGCTCAAGTTGGATCATCGATAGCGGGTGCACAAACCATATGACAGGGGAGAAGAAGATGTTCTCTTCCTACGAGAAAAACCAAGATCCCCAACGAGCTATCACATTTGGGGATGGAAATCAAGGTTTGGTCAAAGGATTGGGTAAAATAGCTATATCACCTGACCATTCCATTTCAAATGTTTTTCTTGTAGATTCTTTAGATTACAACTTGCTTTCAGTTTCGCAATTATGTCAAATGAGTTACAACTGTCTTTTTACGGATGTAGGTGTCACTGTCTTTAGAAGGAGTGATGATTCAATAGCATTTAAGGGAGTGTTAGAGGGTCAGCTATAATTAGTAGATTTTGATAAAGCTGAACTCGACACTTACTTAATTGCTAAGACTAACATGGGCTGGCTCTGGCATCGCCTACTAGCACATGTAGGGATGAAGAATCTTCACAAACTTCTAAAGGGAGAACACATTTTGGGACTAACAAATGTTCATTTTGAGAAAAACAGGATTTGTAGCGCATGTCAGGCAGGGAAGCAAGTTGGTGTTCATCATCCACACAAGAACATCATGACGATTGACAGGCCACTCGAGCTTCTACACATGGACCTATTCGGCCCGATTGCTTACATAAGCATCGGCGGGAGTAAGTACTGTCTAGTTATTGTGGATGATTATTCTCGCTTCACTTGGGTGTTCTTTTTGCAGGAAAAATCTCATACCCAAGAGACCTTAAAGGGATTCTTGAGACGGGCTCAAAATGAGTTCGGCTTAAGGATCAAAAAGATTAGAAGCGATAACGGGACGAAGTTCAAGAACTATCAAATTGAAGGCTTCCTTGAGGAGGAGGGCATCAAGCATGAGTTCTCTTCTCCCTACACGCCACAACAAAATGGTGTAGTGGAGAGGAAGAATCGAACTCTACTGGACATGGCAAGAACCATGCTTGATGAGTACAAGACTTCGGATCGGTTTTGGGCCGAGGCGGTCAACACCGCCTGCTACGCCATCAACCAGTTATATCTACACCGAATCCTCAAGAAGACATCTTACGAACTCCTCACCGGTAAAAAGCCCAATGTTTCATATTTTAGAGTCTTTGGTAGCAAATGCTTTATTCTTATTAAAAGAGGTAGAAAATCCAAATTTGCACCTAAGGTTGTAGAAGGCTTTTTACTAGGATATGATTCAAACACATGGGCATATAGAGTCTTTAACAAGTCCTCTGGACTAGTTGAAGTTTCTTATGACATTGTGTTTGATGAGACTAACGGCTCTCAAGTAGAGCAAGTTGATCTTGATGAACTAGATGATGAAGAGGCTCCGTGCGTCGCGCTAAGGAACATGTCCATTGGGGATGTGTGTCCTAAGGAATCCGAAGAGCCTCCACAAGCACAAGATTAACCATCTTCCTCCACACAAGCATCTCCACCAACTCAAAATGAGAATGAGGCTCAAAATGATGAAGGAGAAGATCAAGAAGTTGAGCCACCTCAAGAGGAGAGCAATGATCAAGGGGGAGATGCCCATGATCAAGATGAGGAAGATGAACAAGTTCCAAGACCGCCACACCCAAGAGTCCACCAAGCAATACAACGAGATCACCCCATGAACACCATCCTCGGAGACATTCAAAAAGGGGTAACTACTCGATCTCGTGTTGCTCATTTTTGTGAACATTACTCTTTTGTTTCCTCTATTGAGCCACACAGGATAGAGGAAGCACTACAAGATTCAGATTGGGTGGTGGCGATGCAAGAGGAGCTCAACAACTTCACTAGGAATGAGGTATGGCATTTAGTTCCACGTCCTAATCAAAATGTTGTAGGAACCAAGTGGGTCTTCCGCAACAAGCAAGACGAGAATGGTGTGGTGACAAGGAACAAAGCTCGACTAGTGGCCAAGGGTTATTCACAAGTCGAAGGTTTGGATTTCGGTGAAACCTATGCACCCGTAGCTAGGCTAGAATCAATTCGCATTTTACTTGCCTATGCTACTTACCATGGCTTCAAGCTTTATCAAATGGACGTGAAAAGTGCCTTCCTCAATGGACCAATCAAGGAAGAGGTCTATGTTGAGCAACCTCCCGGCTTTGAAGATAGTGAGTACCCTAACCATGTGTATAAACTCTCTAAGGCGCTTTATGGGCTCAAGCAAGCCCCAAGAGCATGGTATGAATGCCTAAGAGATTTCCTTATCACTAATGGCTTCAAAGTTGGAAAGGTCGATCCTACTTTATTTACTAAAACTCTTGACAATGATTTGTTTGTATGCCAAAATTATGTTGATGATATTATATTTGGGTCTACTAACGAATCTACATGTGCGGAATTTACTAGGATCATGACACAAAAATTCGAGATGTCGATGATGGGGGAGTTGAAGTACTTCTTGGGATTTCAAGTGAAGCAACTCCAGGAAGGCACCTTCATTAGCCAAACAAAGTACATTCAAGACATTCTAAAGAAGTTTGGGATGAAGGATGCCAAGCCCATCAAGACACCCATGGGAACCAATGGGCATCTCGACCTCGACACGAGAGGTAAATCCGTAGATCAAAAGGTATACCGGTCGATGATAGTTTCTTTACTCTATTTATGTGCTTCACGACCGGACATTATGCTTTCCGTATGCATGTGTGCAAGATTCCAAGCCGACCCTAAGGAAGCTCACCTTACGGCCGTAAAACGAATCTTGAGATATTTAGTTTATACTCCTAAGTTTGGGCTTTGGTACCCTCGGGGATCCATATTTGATTTAATTGGTTATTCGAATGCCGATTGGGCAGGGTGTAAAATTAATAGAAAGAGCACATCGGGGACTTGCCAGTTCTTGGGAAGATCTCTGGTGTCTTGGGCTTCAAAGAAGCAAAATTCGGTAGCTCTTTCTACCGCCGAAGCCGAGTATATTGCCGCAGGCCATTGTTGCGCGCAATTACTTTGGATGAGGCAAACCCTTAGGGACTATGGTTACAAATTAACCAAAGTTCCTCTTCTATGTGATAATGAGAGTGCAATCCGCATGGCGGATAATCCCGTTGAGCATAGCCGCACTAAACACATAGCCATTCGGTATCATTTTCTAAGGGATCACCAACAAAAGGGGGATATCGAGATTGCATATATTAACACCAAGGAACAATTAGCCGATGTCTTTACCAAGCCACTAGATGAACAAACTTTTAACAACCTTAGGCATGAGCCAAATATTCTTGATTCTCGGAACTTCTTTTAATGTTTTGCACACATAGCTCATCAATATACCTTTGATCATGTCTCTTTTATGTGCTATGACTAATGTGTTTTCAAGTGTATTTTCAAACCTAGTCATAGATTGAAAGGGAATTCGAGTCTTCGGCGAAGACAAAGGCTTCCACTCCACTCCATCAAATTATTCATCCTTCACCGTCGCTCCGAGCCACTCTCCAACTTTGGTATAATCTTCACTCATATTTTGTTCGCCAAAGGGAGAGAAAGTAGTTTAAAGGGCTTATATTTCACTCAAGTATACGTTTTTGGCGATTCATGCCAAAGGGGGAGAAAATGTTAGCCCAAAGCAAAAGGACCGCACCACCACAACTAATTTCAAAAAAATGTAGTCTTTCAATTTGTATTAAAGAAGTTTTTCAATTGGTATCTTATTTTTGATATAATTTCAAATTGGTATGACATCTTTCAAAATTAATATCTAAAACCCTCTTGAACACTAAGAGGAGAATCTCATTAAGGGGGAGTTTTGTTTAGTCAAAGGAAAAGCATTTGAAACAGGGGGAGAAAATTTCAAATCCTGAAAATGCTTCTTAAAATCTTATTCATGCATCCTTTGACCATTTGCAAAAAGACTTTGAAAAGAATTTGCAAAAACAAAACATGTGGTGCAAGCGTGGTCCAAAATGTTAAAAATATAAAGAAACAATCCATGCATATCTTATGAGAATTTATTGGTTCAAATTCTTAAGCAATCTTTGCACTTACAATCATGCAAACTAGTTCAATTATGCATTTCTATATTTGCTTTGGTTTGTGTTGGCATCAATCACCAAAAAGGGGGAGATTGAAAGGGAAATAGGCTTACACCTTTTCCTAGATTGATTTTGGTGGTTGAATTGCCCAACACAAATATTTGGACTAACTAGTTTGCTCCAGTCTATAAGTTTTACAGGTGCCAAAGGTTCACAACAAACCAATAAAAAGAGCAAAGATAGGTTCAAAGAAAGAGAGCTAAAGACATCCCAAAGGCACCTTGGTCTGGCGCACCGGATTGTCCGGTGCACCACCGGACAGTGTTCGGTGCATCAGGGAACTCGAAGCTAAACTTGCCACCTTCAGGAAAATGGGAGACCGCTCCACTATAATTCATCGGACTGTCCGGTGAAGCACCAGACAGTGTCCGGTGACACACCGGACTGTCCGGTGTGCCAGTGGAGCAACGGCTACTTCGCGCCAACGGTCGACTGCAACCGCATTCAATGCGCTACAGTGCGCGCCAGAGTCAAAGCACACGCAGTTGGCGCACCGGATAGTCTACAGGACCTGTCCGGTGCACCACCGGACAGCCCAGAGGCCCCACCAGTCAGAGCTCCAACGGTCGAACCCTAACGGCCGGGTGACGTGGCTGGCGCACCGGACAGTGTCCGGTGCACCATGCGATAGCAGCCTCCACCAAATGGCTAGTTTGGTGGTTGGGGCTATAAATACCCCAACCACCCTACATTCAATGACATCCAAGTTTTCCACCTTCAACATATTACAAGAGCTATAGCATTCAATTCTAGACACAACCAAAGAGATCAAATCCTCTCCCAAGTCCGGAATCACTCCAAATCAAATAGTGACTAGAGAGAGCGACTTTTGTGTTCATTTGAGCTCTTGCGCTTGGATTGCTTCTTTTCTTTCTCATTCTTTCTTGTGATCAAACTCAATTGTAACCAAGGCAAGAGACACCAATTGTGTGGTGGTCCTTGCGGGAACTTTGTGTTCCGTTTGATTGAGAAGAGAAGCTCACTCGGTCTAAGTGACCATTTGAGAGAGGGAAAGGGTTGAAAGAGACCCGGTCTTTGTGACCACCTCAACGGGGAGTAGGTTTGCAAGAACTGAACCTCGGTAAAACAAATCCTTGTGTCACACTCCTTATTTGCTTGCGATTTGTTTTTGCCCTCTCTTGGATTCGTTCATATTTCTAACGCTAACCCGGCTTGTAGTTGTGCTTAAGTTTATAAATTTCATATTCGCCCTATTCACCCCCCTCTAGGCGACTTTCAGTATGAGGATTTCCATCATGGAAATTTTGCTTTTGATGATGCTTCTCCTCTATCAGCAGAACTGCAGGCTACACCTTGGCCCCCATCTTACAAGCCACCCCAACTCCCCATGTATGACGGGCACTCAGATCCGAAGTAGTTTCTCATGAGCTATGAAGCAACCATATCTTCATATGGAGGCAATACCGCAGTCATGGCGAAATCTTTCGTCATGTCAGTCAAGAATGTTGTGCAAACCTGGTACTCCTCTCTTCGGCCAGGAACAATCACATCATGGCAGAAGCTGAAGGACATGTTGATCACCAGTTTCCAAGGGTTTCAGACGAAGCCGGTTACCGCTCAAGCTTTGTTCCAGTGCACGCAAGATCACGAAGAATACCTCCAGGCGTATGTCCGAAGGTTCTTGCGTATGAGGGCACAAGCGCCAACAGTGCCCAATGAAATTGTTATTGAGGCCATGATCAAGGGGCTTCAGCCAGGACCTACGGCCCAATACCTCGCTAGGAAACCCCCTCATACCCTGGAGAAATTGCTTCAAAAGATGGATGAATACATCCGCGCTGATAATGACTTTCGTCAAAGAAGGGAGGAAGCCTACAGGTTCTCTGCGATGAGCAGGGGCTTCAGAGGGAGAATCCACCCAAGGCACGTTAGATCAATCCACTCCACCCAGAATGACGATAGAGGAAGTCAGCAACAGAGGCCACAATATTCCTCGCAAGCATCGGGGCAGCAACAAAGCTATCTTCGGCCGCCAGCTCCAAGGGGCACAGGCACTAGGGGCTTCAGAAGAAGGCTTGGGGATCAGCCCAGGAAAATTTATTGCCTATTCTGCGGTGAGGACAAGGGCCATACTACAAGGATGTGTCATGCATACTGCTTCGTATCACTCACCCTACATACCAGAGTATGTAGGTAACCATCCTGCAGCGTCTGTTGCCTCGGCTAGTCAGCCACCGGCATCCTGGCCACAACTCCCACCTCCGCCACCACTACAACCTGCATATTCACGCGGCCAACAGCCAGAAGGGAGTCAACAGACCCATCAGCAGAGAGACTTCAGGGAGGAGTCCGAAGCTCGCACAGTCAACAGTACTGTGCCAGAATCGAAGCATATCTATTAAAGAGATATCCTACCCCTAAAACAGTTTTTACATTCATTGTCATTTTCTTTCTTACTAAGGAACAATTGTTGAAAACTTAGTTTTCTCGTTGTTTTCAATTCCTTGTAATAGCTTCATTTTTGCCATAGTGAAAATATATTTTCTCCACAGACTTACGGAGTCTAAAAAGTCACCGAAGCACAAAAAGTCATTCCTAAGAGAACGCGCGGCTAAAAAAGTACATCACAAGAATCTCTGAAGCTACAAAAAGTCGTTCTATGGAACGCAGCGTAAGTTTACCGAAGCTATAAAAAGTCGTTCTTAAAGGAGCGCAGTGTAAGTTTTCTGCTCAAAAGTCGTTCCAAAGGGAATGCAGAGCCAAATACCGCTGAAATATAAGGCGAAGCGTGAAAAGTCAACGCGAATACCACCGAAATAGAAGGCGAAGAAGTTCAAAAGATGTTCCTAAGGGAATGCAGAACTTACAGCGAAAAGTTAGCGCTGATACACCGAAAAATAAGCGGTGAAGCCGAAAAATAAACGGCAAAGAGATTGTGTATTCCATTGTGGGGATGTGTGTGTGTCTTCGGCACAAATATCATCTTGTACAGCATAACATCATCACATCATTTGCATAACATAACATCATACATCATGTTGCATCAATGGCACAAGAAGGGGGTACAATGTTAACCTTCGGAGAATGCTTCGAAAAAGTGAAATTGTGCTAAGGAACAAAATAAGTTTTGAAGAGATACAGATTTATCAGCTCTGAAGTGGAGGAAAAAGTGTATTGTTGACGAAGCATCAGTGTTATGGCGACGCTTGAAGCATTTTTTATGAAGTACTCTGATATCAAGGAAGAAAGTCTATTATTGACGAAGCATTAATGTCTCTGTGACGATTGGAGGATTTTTCACAAAGCATAAAAACTCTTCTTTACGAAGCATGAAAAGAAGGGAAGGTGTTTTTTCGCCGAAGGCTCAAAAATGGTATGTACAATAAAAGTTTCATGCATCGCAAAGAAATGAATTACAAAGCCATTTATACATTACATTAAAAACTCATGAGCGCCAAATATTACAAGCATAATCCAGCAAATGTTACATTAATATTCTAACAATGTTTTTACAATATCTATTATTCTTCCTTCAAAACCTTGTCCGCAGCTTCGGTCAACAGTTGAGTAACGACTTCGTCCAAAATGCTTTCGGCCATGTTAATAATTTCTGCTGGTTCCTTTGCCTCTGGCTCGATCAATGACTCGAAGGGTTCTAGGGGAGGAGATAGTTCGGCTGCGGTAGAAAACGTAGATAAGTTCGAAATCACAAAAATAAAAAATAAAGTTAAAAGCTATTAAGCAATACCTATCCGCCTTTCGAGTTTCGCAACTTTTTCAGCTGCCTTCGTTGCTTCCCTTGCATCGTGAGTATCTTTTTCGCTCTTTTTTATTATTTCGTGGGCCATCCCTCGGTCGCCATTTTCCCAGATGTTAGTAAAGAATTTTCCACCAATTAAACTCGCTTCGGCCGAGGGGTCCTTCGTGTCATTAATAGATAAAGTAGCTTCGGCTTGGGCCAAAGCTTTCACATGATCGCAACCTGACTTCTCCAAAATAGCCGCAATTCCCCTCGCACCTGAGAAGGCGCAGACGTCCCCACGGTCATTTAAAATCTCCTCAAAGGCTTCGGCCTCGCTGCTGATCCACTCAATTGGCCCCTCGGGATCGCCCCGTACAAAGTTGTCTTCACTTGAATATGTGCCAACATTGGCGAAGCTAGTTTTTATTTTTCCCACACATTCTATGGATTTTTCATAACATCTTTCTTTTGAAGAGCGAAGTTCTACAACTGTTTTCTCCCAATAATTTTTCCAGTAATCACTTGCGTCTCGGTCAGCTTCGGCAATAGCACATTTTAATTTTGCTTCAGCCAGCTGTTTTCGAAGATCCTCAATTTCGCATTTCTGGGCTTCAGCTTGGGCTTTAGAAGTAGCTTCGTCTTCTTTTATTTTGTTCACCAATGAGTTTAATATTTTATCTTTTTCAAGACCTTCGTTCCTTAGTTCAATTACTTCGGAACGAAGGTTGTTCAAAGCTATAGTGCATCCTTCGTCTTCGGCACTTTTCTGCGCCCTGAGGGCGTTGCTAAGAATGAGGCCCTGCGAAAGGAGTGCGGTATTAAGTATAAGAAAATAAAAAATCTTTTGTTTTTAAGTACAAAAAGCTCATTCTCGTACCTTTAAACTATTGTATGCTAAGTTGTCGGCCAATTCATCTTTTGATAGCACCGAAAGCCCGTCTTCTAGTGTCGGGAATCCGAAGCTTCTGCTCATCTCCCGGCAGACAGAAATCTCCTTGCTGTCTGGGAGACAATACAAGAAATCTTCTTCTTCGCTGCCGTTGAATATCAATGCCCCCTTTGGATATTTCAGTTTCCGGGCATAGTATTGAGCTTCTCGCTTTTCTTCTTCAGATAATCTTTTCCCTGAAGCATGTCATACAATATAATCAAGTACTTCGGAAGATGCTTCGGGAGTAGGAGTGGCAGTTTTTTCAGGCAAAATTTGTTTTGTAGCTTCTTTTTCTGTTTCTTTTTCTCCGATTTCCAAGGATTTCTCCTTGGTGGGCTCTGAAGGCCCAGCTTCGGTCTCGACCTGGCTCTTTGCAGCTTCGGCTTCGGTTAGTCTTGTCTCAGACTGCGTCTTTGGAGCTTCGACAATTTTCCTTGGAGTAGAGTTTGTCTTTATTGTCTCTAGCGCATCTAGTACATTGACCATTCTTTTCCTCTTAGGGGTTGTTGTAAGACCTTTTTGTGCCTTCGGCACTGTCACTTCTGCCGAAGGGCTTGTAACTTCTAATATATTTGTTCCTTCGACCACTATCTCTTCAATATTATCGGCCTTCGGCTCAACTAATTTGACCGAGGATGCCTTTGGCTTTGCAGCCAGCTCTTTAATCCTCTGCGTAAGCGCAGGTTCTTTGGCTTCAGTAGCCGAAGAGGTCTCACCGCCAAATTCAGGCACTGTGGCCGGTTCAATATAGCGGTCTGTGAGTAAGAACCTTCACCTTTTTCCTCTTCGACGCGGGTTTGCTTGGAGCAGCTGAAGCATCATCCTTCCCGGAAGTTGCACTCTTTCTTTTCTGACCCCATGACGGGTAGCGGTAGTCAGGGTACATGAACCCAATAGCATCAAAAACTCTATTTAGCCTCTTCTTTTTTCGGCTCCCAAAGGCTGCAGATAGTGCGTTATCTTCAGACTTGGAGTAGGCTCCAAGTAGTTCATCACTAGTGTTTTCAACACACTTCAGCTAGTCATCGTCTGGTTCGATAAATTGGTCTCCAAACCTAAAGGTATATTTCAGTCGAACCAAACCACCTTCATTAGGGTTGCTAATGATTTCTTTTGGCATCTCCCAATTGACTACCAATGGCCATATCCTGTAGGCCACGTGCTCTTGGACTAAGTCCCGTGTCCCGATGAAAGAACAAACTATGCCAAAGGCCCTTCGACATTCTTCGGCTGCTTCATCAATCTCTACCTTCGGTTTCCGAAGGCCGAAGCGGGACCAGATGGGGCGTATGATGATCTCTTTAATATCTTCTCTTGCCTTTAAATCATTTTTCACATAGAACTATTCTTTCATCCAGTCTCCAGGCCACCTCTTCCAAAAGGTTGGCACTGGGCAGCTTGAGCCTGAATGAGCAACGAAGCTGTAGCAACCAAAATTGTTGTGATACTGCTCCTTACCCTAGGGCTTTGTCTCATATAAAAGTTCGTGCATACTGCAGAAACTCTTTGCACTTGGTTCCAAACCTTGACTCCTCACAGCCCATACGAAGATTCCCATTCTTATGATGGCTTCGGGAGTAATCTGGTGAAGAAAAATCTGGTATATATTTAAAACTTCAACCACAAAACTGCTTAGGGGAAACCGAATGTGACACCCAAGGTGTCTAATTTGCGTTATGTCGGGAGATTAATCCTAATCTCGGATGCTCAGTAAAAATTTCTATTTCTCGATCGTGCCTATCTCTGTTTATCAGGCTTTCTCTTGGAAGTTCACCGAATTCAGAGTTAATCGATCGCGAGAAAACAACCAATTTTGGAGCGTGTTAAAACTTTTAATTCTCGGAACTAATGCAGACTCGAAGATCATTCTCGAATTATAAATCTCATCTGAAGCTCTTTAAAATCAAACTCTCGACGACTGTTATCTAATCTGAGCCCGAATCTAATTCCTCGAAACTTCAATCCATGTTCGACTATTTTATCCGGGTCCGTATTCTCCAATGGGATACTCAGTATGTCGCCCTCTAATTAATTCTTATCCGACTCGACTTCATACCCCTTAAATGTCGTGATTTGTCTCTTTCAATCAAAAATCCGAAAGCTAGTCGTATCCCGAGACAATTTATTTTCGAATCATGCGTAGGAAATTGTTGTCGAGCGAAATCAAATTAGACTCTCGGCTGAATTAATC
Organism: Zea mays; assembly: GCF_902167145.1. NCBI lineage: Eukaryota > Viridiplantae > Streptophyta > Magnoliopsida > Poales > Poaceae > Zea > Zea mays. Next base: position 159,800,431 of record NC_050096.1, read on the forward strand.
GCTCAATCGTCCATTCGTCGGAACTATAATTCGCTCTGTCCTTCGTAGAAACGAATTCCGCAGAAGCATTTTTACTCCGGAAATAATTTAACGCAGCCTGATTTCGTGTTTGGGCCAGCCCAACCCAGCCCAATTGGGCCCATTTGAAACCCTAACCCTAGGGTTTCTCTATAAATACGGATCCCTCTCCCTTGCCCTTGGCTGTTTTGCACTCCCACCCCTCTATTTTCCCTAGCCGCCACTCTCTCTTCTCCCCTTTCTTTTTCTCTCACGCACAACCTTCTTCCTTCTCTGTTCCTGGCACAGCAGCAGGGAGCCGTGCTCCCCTCCATGGTGAGCAGCAAGCTGGCGCCCCTGCTCCTTCTTCCTCGGCGCTGAAGCTCCTCCCTAGCGTCCATGGCGCCGGCGTATCTCCAGCCGCCCCCTGCTCTTCCCTGCCCGTGGCCAAGGGACGCTCAGGACCCGACGCCCCTGCGTACGCTCCCTCCATGGCTCCCTGTTCCTCAGCTCCATGGGCGCGAGCCCCTTCTTCTACCTCTAGCCGGCGGCGAGCAACAGCCCCACCTCCCTGCGCCCTTCTCCCCCATGGGCTGCTTATCCAGCTCGTCCCTCTCCTCCCCTCTGTTTTCCTGTGCGTGCGCAGAGGCTCCTCCATGGCCAGCGCCCAGCAACAGTAGCAGTCGGGTCTTCGTCCTCCCTCTGCTGTCCGCGGCATGCAGCAAACAGGGAGCTCGAGTTTCTTCCATGGCTGCCGACCTCCTCTGCCCCCTTGCTGTCCCACCCCTTCTCCCTCAAGCCAGCGCCTTCCCCGACCACATCTCCATGACCGAGCAGCAGCTCTGCTCGCCCCCCTCCTTCTTTTTCCCTTGCGCAGCAGCAAGAAGCCCCTGCTCGCAGCCTTGGCGTCCAACTTCGCTGCGCAGCGGTGCCGAACCAAAACAGCGGCCCCGGATCCCCTCCTCACTGCGTGCTTCACCGGATCTGCGCAGCCCCAACATCGACACCGTTCACCTCGGTGAGACGACGACGATCTTTGTTTGATTCCGTATTGGCAATGTTCTTCAGTGATTAATTATGTATGTGTGCTGCTTTGTTTTATTTTTGTGGAGGAGAGAACCCCGTGTTTTGCGTGGAGAAGGCAAGCCGCTCGACGCTCGTCGGTGTTCGTAGCGATGCACAAATCGGAATCTCCATCGTCCTCACAAACATCGATTGGGTTTGTTTATGGTGAGCCGATGCATGTCGCTCTTGATCTACTCGTTTAATTAATTTGAATGGATGTGTGTAAAATGTTTCGGTTATGCGCATTGGTGGGATCGCGTTTGCGATTGGAGAACAAGAGTTTATTCGATGTATGCGATTTGTAGTTTGTACAATTATATTTTAGTCGATGTGGTGTACAATTGTGTTGGAGTGTGGGTAGGTATAAAAATGTTTTGGTTATAGGCCGTAGCAAGGTTGCCTTCACGTTTTGGTAAGCAAACATGTTGTGTTGTTTAATGTGATGAGTAAATTGGAAATACGTGGGATGCGAGGATTTAATTAGTGCACGTAGGTGTGTGAGTGCCGTGGTGTGATATGGTAGTGGTGGCGTGAGATGTTTGTCTGAGGTGTGCGGGTATATGCCGCGATGTGGTTGTACTCGCAACGAGGAAAGATGTTTGTATTGTGACACGACGCTTAGATCGCTATTATATGATCGTGTGAAGGATGCTCATGACGGTTGTGTGATTAAGGAGTGATGTAGTGGCAAGCGAGAAGTAAGTTTAATTTTTCAAACGATTAGTGGATAGTATCTATCGGTGTTCTCATGATTTTTGTTGTATGGCAATGTGATGCTTTGCTTTGTCAATTATCACATTCCATGCCCCTTTGGATAAATAAATGTCTTGTTGATCGATTAGAGGTCTTATACGAGCGTTATCGCAGCCCAATAATTATTGGAAGCGAGTAGCGTTCATAAGTCGGTCCTTGTTAAAATTGAAGAACAACCCGCTAAGATATGCACATAGGTGCTTTAGGACCTTCATTAGCAAATATAAGTCTTATGAAGTTTTATGCCATATGTTAATGTCTCTATGTTAGACCTCCCAAAATATGGTGTTTTAAGTGACTGGTGCGTGAACTAATTTAAATTGAGAAATGGTTAAGAAAAGCTGATTAATCTGCTCCAACCCATGTTTCGAGTTACAATGTCTAAAATGGTTTGCTAAGCCTTATACTGCGTTAGCCAACCCATGTTAAGTAGGAGTCGATCGCATAAGTGATTGTGATATATAGGTTGTGTCTCGAATTGGGATAATAATAGGCTAGCCGACGTGTATGTTATTTAGTGAGCCTATGTTGTTGCTTTGGTTAACCCACTTGTTAGATGGTTTGGTTAAGCACGTAATCATGATGATTGGCTTGTTGCAGTCTAAATATGTGTGGTTATGGTCGCGGATGAAAAGTATTAGTGCTCATGTGAGGTCTAAGTTAAAATGCAAATTTTTGTGTGAACAACACTTCGAGATCGACTATCGGGGAGAATGCGTTGTTAATTAAATATGGTACTTCTAGTGCTCATAATGACACGGATAAAAATTAGTAAGTCCACTTGTTAGTTCTCACTTGGTCATTTTAACTCTAACAAATGTCAAAGTGTTATAATAATTCAAGTCTCTAGAAAGCGGCAATTCTTGAATTGTATAGAAGCTGAAATGTATTGATTGCTGTTTTGGGCTGCACGTACTGTTTTCGGTGTGCTGTATGTTTGATGAACTAAATTGTGTTTTCTGTAGATATGTGCTATAGAAAAGTGGTAGATAATTTTATTATCTTTCTAGTGTTAAAATATGACAGGCATAAGTCTGATCGTTTAGGAGTTATTCTTTTTACAAATTCAGTAACTGAATCTGTCCAAATTCTGTACAGATTTCAGAAACTGCATGGTTTGATTAAGTTAATGTTAGAATCAGTCTTTGTAGATTATAAGAAAGTTGTAGATATCTTTCTCATCTTGCTTGTGTTAAAATTTCATAACCATAGGCCTGACGATTTAAGAGTTATGAATTTTACAACTTTGTTGCTGTGTTCTGTCCACTGACAGAACAGATTTCGAAAACTGAATTGTTTGATTTAGTTCAACATAGAATCAATTCTTGGTGATTATAAAAGTCATGTAGTGCTTTTGCCAAGCTTTCGAAAAAGTCTTGGATCACTCTTTTTGGTGATCTGAAGATTAAGTTATGGATGTTTAAAGTCTGAAGACTGAATGTGTCCAATTCTGGACAGCAAAGCCTTCTAGTGTCTTTTGTCCTTAGTTAAACATTGAATCACCTTGAGATGTTTATAAATGATATATAGAAAATTTTATTACCTTTCCAGAAAGTCTAAGATCACTTTGTTTGGATGTCTGAATCTTCAGTTGTGAATTTTTGAAGTTGCAAGTCTGAATCTGTCCAAATCTGGACAGAGCTGCTGTGATTGCACTTTTTGACCTTGCTAAGTGCTGAATCATGTTGTAATGACAATACCAAAGTTGTAGAGCACTTTTTAAGCTTTCCAGAAAATCCTAGTTTGCTATTTTTGGATTAATATTTGAAGAGATATGATTAAAACTAGTAACTGTTGTGCTGCTGTCCTAAAAATCTGCATGTGCTCAATTAGTTGTTAGTTCACCCCTTTGACTAAAAATGCTTAGTTAGCACTTAACGGATATAGAATTGTAATGGCTAAACTTAGGTTGACATGTGTTCCATGATTAATGTACTTGCTTGCTGTAGTTGAGGGTGGATAAGAGTTCCGTAGTTATTAATGTATATGTCGTATTCAAACTTACGTTGTCTTGGTTAGACTTGTGTGGTCGGTGATGCTTTTGTGTGATAAATAGAAGAAATAAGGAAAAGCCATAGCAAGTTAAATAAATGCGTGTACTTGTGATGTCGTAGTTGTGTTGTGTAAATATACAAAATGTGGTCGTCTTGTTAATGGTGTTAATGTTGTGCGCTCGACGATATGTAGTGCGCTAACTGTCAGCGTTTCGAGACCGGGGGGTCCCTGGGCCGACGAGTGAAATGTCGTCGCGTGCCCCAGCCCAGATGGGTCGGCGCGAGACAGAGCACGAAGGGGGGAACAAAGGAGGGAGACAAGCAAAAGGGGAAACCCGCGGCCTTTGTGTTGCCTGCGCCCAGGTCGGGTGCACTTGCAGTAGGGGGTTACAAGCGTCCACGCGGGAGAGGGAGCGAGCGGCCTCACGCGAGCGCCTGTCCCGTCCTCTTCCCCGCGCGGCCAACCCTCTGTAAGAGGGCCCTGGTCCTTCCTTTTATAGGCGTAAGGAGAGGATCCAGGTGTACAATGGGGGGTGTAGCAGAGTGCTGCGTGTCTAGCGGAGGAGAGCTAGCGCCCTAAGTACATGCCATCGTGGCAGCCGGAGAGGTTTTGGCACCCGGTTCGTGTGGTGTCGTGGCCGTCGGAGGAGCGCTGGAGCCTGGCGGAGGGACAGCTGTCGGGGCTGTCGAGTCCTTGCTGACGTCCTCTTGATTCCGTAAGGGGGCTGAGAGCTGCCGTCGTCAGGGAGCATGCGGGGCGCCATCATTACTTATCTGGCGGAGCGAGCCAGATGGGACGCCGGTCTTGTTCCCCGCAGCCTCAGTCAGCTTGGGGTAGGGTAATGATGGCGCCTCCCGTTGACGTGGCCGGTCCGTGCCCTAGGTTGGCCGATGTGGAGGCTCCTCCGAGGTCGAGGTCGAGTCTATCTTTCGAGGCCGAGGTCGAGTCCGAGCCCCTGGGTCGGGCGAGGCGGAGACCGTCGGCTGAGGCCAGGGCTGAGTCCGAGCCCTGGGGTTGGGCAAAGCGGAGTTCGTCGTCTTCAGGGGCTGAGCCCGAGTCCGAGCCCTGGGTCGGGCGGAGCAGAGTTCGCCGTCTTCCGGGGCTTAGCCCGAGTCCGAGCCCTGGGTCGGGCGGAGCGGAGTTCGCTGTCTTCCGGGGCTTAGCCCGAGTCCGAGCCCTGGGTCGGGCGGAGCGGAGTTCGCCGTCTTCCGGGGCTGAGCCCGAGTCCGAGCCCTGGGTCGGGCGGAGCGGAGTTTCCTATGGTGCCTGAGGCCGGGCCTGACTGCCTGTCAGCCTTACTCTGTCGAGTGGCACAGCAGTCGGAGCGGTGCAGGCGGCGCTGTCCTTCTGTCAGGCCGGTCAGTGGAGCGGCGAAGTGACTGCGGTCACTTTGGCTCTGTCGACCGGAGGACGTGCGTCAGAATAAAGGTGTCAGGCCACCTTTGCATTAAATGCTCCTGCGATTTGGTCGGTTGGTGTGGCGATTTGGCCAGGGTTGCTTCTTGGCGAAGACTGGGCCTCGGGCGAGCCGGAAGTATGTTCGTCGGTGGATGGGGCCTCGGGCGAGACGTAGATCCTCCGGGGTTGGCTGCCCTTGCCCGAGGCTGGGCTCGGGCGAGGCGTGATCGAGTCCCTCGAATGGACCGATCCGTGACTTAGTCGCACCCATCAGGCCTTTGCAGCTTTGTGCTGATGGGGGTTACCAGCTGAGAATTAGGAGCCTTGAGGGTACCCCTAATTATGGTCCCCTACAGTATCCCCCGAGCCTCGAAGGGAGTGTCAATACTCGCTTGGATGCTTTTGTCGCACTTTTTTGCAAGGGGACCAACCTTTCTCGGTTGCGTTTTGTTCCGGTGGGTGCGCGCGAGCGCACCCGCCGGGTGTAGCCCCCGAGGCCTCGGAGGAGTGGTTTAACTCCTCCGAGGTCTTAATGCCTCGCGCAATGCTTCGGCTGGTCTGGTCGTTCCCTCATGCGAGCTGGCCGTAGCCCTGGTGCACGGTCGGGTTCCAAGTTCTCGGGCTGGTATGTTGACGCTGCCAACGGTTTGGCCGGAGCCGGGTTTGCGAGAGCAGCCCCCTAGCCTCTGCACAGGGCGAGAGGACGATCAGGGACAGTCTCGACTTTTTTACATACGCCCCTGCGTCGCCTTTTCGCAAGGAGGAGGGGGAAGCGCCATGTTGCCCTCGGAGGGCGCCGAACATGGTGTCTCCGGTAAGCTGCTGGCGAGTAATCCGAGCGGACGTCCGTGCCCCATTTGTTAGGGGTCGGCTAGAGGCCCAGAGGCGTGCCCAAAAGTATCTGCGGGTGATCTGCCGGACCCGGTCCCCTGTCGACGGGGTCCGAGGGCTCGATGCCTCCCTCTGATGGGATTTCGTTACAAGATCGTTCCCGCTGGTCTCGGAAATGTCCTAGGGTACCTCGGGAGCGTAGCCCGAGCCTCGGTTATGTATCGAACGTACCCAGGGTCATCCCTCGCTCTATGTCTGAGGCGGCTGTGAACCCTTCGAGGGCCAGCCTTCGAACCCCTGATCAGTAGTGGGCGTGGAGCCCGAGTGGCCTGAGGCGGCCGTTGAACCCTTTCGAGGGGCCGGCCTTCGAACCTCTGACCAGTAGTGGGTGTGGAGCCCAAGCGCTCTGAGGCGGCTGTTAAACCCCTCCGAGGGGCCAGCCTTCGAACCTCTGATCAGTAGGGAGGCTCGGAGCCTGTTTCCTTCATGGAGAAGGATCCTTTGCGGGGTATCCCCCTTTCCCGGTCCCTGTTGCAAGAGAGAGAAAGAGGAAAAGGAAAAGGATACGCAATCGAACGACGCGGCGTACCTTTTTTGACGCGGTCGTTATGGCGAAGGCGAAGCGTCGCTTGCTTCCCCTGCCAGAGGCGCCGCCTGTCCCGCCGTGGAGTTAATGCGACGGGGCGAGTGGTTCGCGGGGCGACCGTTGCGCGTGCACGAGCCGTTGGAGGAAAGGAACACGAGCGTGCCATCTTCACGCCGTGAGAGAGGGTTCTCTCGCTGCCCTCGGATGGGACATAAGCTTGGCTGACGACGTGACCGCTGCTCCCGCCCGCCTGCCACCGCCATTACTGCCGGCCCATTTTTGGCCGTATTGACCGTCGCGCCTGGCTGGCACGGCTGGGTCGTATGCAGGGTTGCCTCGAGTCGCGGTACTGGTTCCGCAGTCGAGGAGGCGTGGCAGTGGTGCGAGTGGCGGTGCAGTTGCTTGCACGTAGCGACCGGCGCGCCGGTTGCATGACGCGTGGGCGTGGGCCCCCATGCTGGGTGCGTTGGAAGTCGGAGGGGCGCGCCCACTTGGCGCGATTGCATGCCGCCTGCATGGCTGCCCGCCCTTTCGCCCGCTGGTCTGGGCGAAAGCGGAGGAATGCTCGTAACCGCTGGGCGGTTGCATGCACCACGCACGGCGGTTTGGCTTCTTCTGCTCTGGGCCAGCTTGCATGACGTGTGGGACCCAGCCCCCGCGCCGTAGGGGGAGGACCTTGGAGCGTGTTGGAGAAGACTCAACCCACGACGGCTAGGGACGCAAGTAGGGAGAGTCGCCTTTAAAAGGAGGGTGACCCCCTTGAAAGGCGACCATGTCTTCGCGCTCCCTTATGCATCGTGTCTGTCCACCTTCCGAGCCCCCGGATGGGGGATACCCGCAGTCCTTCCGCCTTGTCGTTGGAGGAATGCAACTCCGTGGGAGTTGGTACCTTTCAGCCATCGTTCGGCTTCAAGGATTTTCATCATGCAGCCCGGCTGCACCCCTCCGCCGGTGGTCACCCAAGACGGTGACCTCTAGTTTGATGGCGGGGGAAAGCAAGCCGGGCTGCGGCCTCTGCCCCTCCCTCAGCCTCAAGGATTTTCATCATCGGTGCTGGGGAGGGGAGTGTGCCGAGTTGGGGTCGGCCCCTATGTGGGCGGTGGCCCGCTCCTTCCCTCAGTGATTGGGGGGAAGGGCGTTCGCCGTTCGTGGCGCTGGCAGCTGCCACGTGCCCGGCTCTCAGACCCGAGTGGCTTCGGAGCCGCTCCCGGCGCCGCCTTCCGCCACGGCAGCTGGAAGAGGTTCTTCCGCCGACGAGATAGCCGGGGCCGCCCACGGACCGACCTCCAACTCTACGGCCTTCTGCCCGTCCTTGCCTCACGAGTTTGGGCACAGGCGGGGGCCTCCTGGCAGCAGCATCCGCCCTGAGGTCATCGCTGCTGCTGTTTGGCCCCCCAGAGCAGAAGTCGTCGTCGTCGCCGCTGCTGGAGCGGGTGACGGCGTGCCGTTCGTCGGTCTTCTGTTGCTCCGCAGGCCCCCCGATCGAGTGGTGTTGTTCGTACCTACGGAGGTGGAACCGGAGTTCCGTTTGTAATGGCACCTTGGATGCCGGTCTTTTGTTCATTGTGGCTGTCGGGGCCTGAACATGTATGTATTTTTGGCGCGGAGCCGTGTTTTTTTCCTCATTTTCGAGCACTAAGACTCGCCTGTTGGTTGTCTGAACCGCTTCACCAAGCGTGAGTCGCCCCCTGCAAAGGTGACGAGTGAGGGATCCGTATCCCGGAGGCGTAGGAGTCCCTCGGCTCGGTCGGCCTTGCTGCCCGAGGCTTCTCTTGCTTAGTTAAAGGAACCCCTCGGATGCTCTTCGATGAGCCGAAGCCAGGGGTAGCGGTGTCAGCACGGAAAGAGGCAGAGTTGGCTCGAAAAGAAGACTTGGTCGGCCGGAGCCTGGCCGGGTCGTCCGTTAGCGGGACCGACGCCGGAGTTGATCTGCCGAGGCCTCGGGCCGGGCTGATGTCTTCGGGGGACAGCTGGCCGAGGCCTCGGGGTGACCAGCCGAGCCGCCTGCTCGAGCCGGATTCTCGGAGAAGACCCTGGCGGCGATGGCCCGGGCGTGATGATGATGTCGTCCTTCAGAGTGGAGATCCTCGGACCGCGTCGCCGTCCGAGGCTAGGTCGGACCTCGCCGAAGGTGTAGTCGACGCCGAGGGTGCTGCTGCTCCCTTCAACTGTCGAGATCCGAGCCTGCAGGATCGGATTATCTTGTAGTGTGTGTTTTCTGCGGCCGCCGAGGCCCAAACACACCCTCGCCGTGTTGTAAAGCTGCGCTTCTTTTCCTCTTGTTTCGAGTATCTGGACTTTTTTGTCGGTAACAGAATTGTCTGTGCGAGCGAGAGTTGCTTTTCACGGAAGGTGATGAGGGAGGTATCCGTATCCCGGAGGCGTAGGAATCCCTCGGCTCGGTCGGCCTTGCCGCTTACGCGCACTCTTGCCCGTCCATAGGGTTCTGTCACCGACGCAGTCGAGAAGGCCCGAAGAATCGCTTCGGCAGAGGAGCTTTCGAGCGTGAAGACTTGTTCGATCCACGGAATCACCTATCCGAACGCGAGTTACTTATCGCAGAAGGTGATGAGTGAGGTATCCGTATCCCGGAGGCGTAGGAGTCCCTCGGCTCGGTCAGCCTTGGCTGCTTACGTGTACTCCGTCGTTTTCAGGATCCACTTTCAAAGAAGTCGAAAAGCACGAAAGACATTCTGGCAGAAAGGATCTTTTTTCGAGGAAAATTTCGACGCAGAGGGGGTTCCCCCCTTTTAGCCCCCGAGGGAGGGTCGGGCTTTGCCGAGGCAAGGCTGACCCTTCCTTGATGACTAAACTTTGCGCGGAGCGAGGTATATGAACAACTTGAAAACATCTTAAGGGTAGAAGCGACGTAGCTGTTGGATGTTCCAAGCGTTGCTGTAGACCTCGCCTTGACTGTTGGCCAGCTTGTACGTTCCGGGCTTCAGAACTTTGGCGATGACGAACGGCCCTTCCCAGGGAGGCGTGAGCTTGTGCCGCCCTCGGGCGTCTTGTCGCAGCCGAAGCACCAGGTCGCCCACCTGGAGGTCTCGGGACCGGACCCCTCGGGCGTGGTAGCGTCACAGGGACTGCTGGTACCGCGCCGAGTGTAGTAAGGCCATGTCCCGAGCCTCTTCCAGCTAGTCCAGCGAGTCTTCTCGATTAGCTTGGTTGCTTTGGTCGATGTAGGCCCTCGTCCTCGGGGAACCGTATTCTAAGTCTGTGGGCAAGATGGCCTCGACCCCATAGACTAGAAAGAACGGCGTGAAGCCCGTGGCTCGGCTCGGCGTTGTCCTCAGGTTCTAGACCACTGAGGGGAGTTCCTTCATCCATCGCTTGCCGAACTTGTTGAGGTCGTTGTAGATCCGAGGCTTGAGTCCTTGTAGAATCATGCCGCTGGCACGCTCTACTTGCCCATTCGTCATGGGGTGAGCCACGGCGGCCCAGTCCACCCGGATGTGGTGATCCTCGCAGAAGTCCAGGATCTTTCTGCCGGTGAACTGGGTGCCGTTGTCGGTGATGATGGAGTTCGGGACCCCAAAACGGTGGATGATGTTGGTGAAGAACGCCACCGGCTGTTCGGACCTGATGCTGTTTAGGGGTCGGACCTCGATCCACTTGGAGAATTTGTCGATGGCGACCAACAGGTGCGTGTAGCCCCCGGGTGCCTTCTGCAAGGGGCCGACGAGGTCCAGACCCACACGGCAAAAGGCTAGGTGATGGGTATCGTCTGCAGAGCCTGAGCGGGCAGGTGGGTCTGCCTCTCGTAGAACTGACACCCTTCGCAGGTGCGGACGATTCTAGTGGCGTCGGCCACCGCCGTCGGCCAGTAGAAACCTTGTCGGAAGGCGTTTCCAACAAGGGCTCGAGGTGCTACGTGATGGCCGCAAGCCCCCGAGTGTATCTCTCGTAGGAGCTCCTGGCCTTCGGCGATGGAAATGCATCGCTGGAGGATGCCTGAGGGGCTGCGGTGGTAGAGCTCCTTCCCATCCCCCAGCAAGATGAACGACTCGGCGCGTCGCGCCAACCGCCGAGCTTCGGCTCGGTCGAGGGGTAGCTCTCCTCGGTGGAGATATTGCAGGTACGGGGTCTGCCAGTTTCGATTAGGCGTGACCCCGCTTCGCTCCTCCTCGACACGCAGTGCCTCACCCTCGGGGGCCGAGGGTACCTCGGGCTGAACCGAGGGTGCCTCGGGCCGAGCTGAGGGTGCCTCAGACTGAGCCGAGGGTGCCTCGGACTGAGCCGAGGGTACCTCGGGCTGGGCCGAAGGTGCCTCGGGCTCGGGCGTGTCGTCGATCTTGACGGAGGGTTGATGCAGGTCTCGGGAGAAGACGTCCGGGGGAACCGTTGTTCGCCCCGAGGCTATTTTAGCCAGCTCATCCGCAGTCTCGTTGTAGCGCCGGGCGATGTGGTTGAGCTCGAGCCCGTAGAACTTGTCTTTCAGGCGCCGAACCTCATCGCAGTAGGCCTCCATCTTCGGGTCGCGGCAGTGGGAGTTCTTCATAACTTGGTCGATGACGAGCTGCGAGTCACCGCGAGCGTCGAGGCGTCAGACCCCTAGCTCGATGGTGATCCACAATCCGTTGACCAGAGCCTCGTACTCAGCCACATTGTTGGACGCCGGGAAATGGAGGCGTAGCACGTAGCGTAGGTGCTTCCCGAGGGGCGAGATGAAGAGCAGGCCCGCGCCTGCTCCTGTCTTCATCAGCGACCCATCAAAGAACATGGTCCAGAGTTCCGGCTGGATCAGAACTGTTGGGAGCTGGGTGTCGACCCATTCAGCCACGAAGTCCGCCAAGACCTGGGACTTGATGGCCTTCCGAGGGGCGAACGAGATCGCTTCGCCCATGATTTCCACCGCCCACTTTGCAATTCTACCCGAGGCCTCACGGCACTGGATGATCTCTCCCAGGGGGAAGGATGACACCACAGTTACCGGGTGAGACTCGAAGTAGTGTCGCAACTTGCGCCGCGTCAGGATCACCGTGTACAGCAGCTTCTGAACTTGTGGGTAGCGGATTTTGGTCTCGGACAGTACCTCGCTGATGAAGTAGACTGGCCTCTGGACAGGCAATGTATGCCCCTCTTCTCGTCTCTCAACCACAATCGCGGCGCTAACCACCTGAGTGGTAGCGGCAACGTAGATCAAGAGGGCTTCTCCGGCAGCGGGGGGCACCAAGATGGGCACATTCGTGAGGAGCGCCTTCAGGTTCCCGAGGGCTTCCTCGGCCTCAGGGGTCCAAGTGAAGCACTCGGCCTTCCTTAAGAGGTGGTACAGAGGCAGGCCTCTTTCGCCGAGGCGTGAGATGAAGCGGCTCAAAGCCGCAAGACATCCCATGACTCTCTATACGCCTTTCAAGTCCTTGATGGGCCCCATGCTGGTGATGGTTGCGACCTTCTCCGGGTTAGCTTCGATGCCCCGCTCGGAGACGATGAACCCTAAGAGCATGCCTCGGGGCACCCCGAAGACACACTTTTTAGGATTGAGCTTAACGCCTTTCGCCTTGAGACATCGGAATGTCACTTCAAGGTCGGAGGCTTTCCTCGTCTTGACTACGATGTCATCGACGTAGGCCTCGACCGTCCGGCCAATGTGTTCGCCGAACACATGGTTCATGCACCGCTGGTACATCGCACCTGCATTCCTCAAGGTGAACGGCATGGTGACATAGCAGTACATGCCGAAGGGCGTGATGAAAGAAGTCGCGAGCTGGTCGGACTCCATCCTGATTTGGTGATACCCTGAGTAGGCATCGAGGAAAGACAAGGTTTCGCACCCAGCAGTGGAATCCACGATTTGATCGATGCGAGGCAGAGGGTAGGGAACCTTCGAACATGCTATGTCTAGACCAGTGTAGTCTACACACATCCGCCATTTCCCTCCTTTCTTTCTCACAAGCACAGGGTTGGCAAGCCATTCGGGATGGAATACCTCTTTGATGAACCCTGCCGCCATTAGCTTGTGGATCTCCTCGCCTATGGCTCTGCGCTTTTCTTCGTCGAATCGGCGCAGAGGCTGCTTGACGGGTCAGGCTCCGGCTCGGATATCCAGCGAGTGCTCGGCGACTTCCCTCGGTATGCCGGGAATGTCCGAGGGACTCCACACGAAGACGTCGGCGTTCGCGCTGAGAAATTCGATGAGCACTGCTTCCTATTTGGGATCGAGCTCGGAGCCGATCCGGATCTGCTTGGAGGCGTCGCTGCTAGGGTCGAGGAGGACGGACTTAACCGTCTCCGCTGGCTCGAAGTTGCCGGCGTGGCGCTTCACGTCTGGCACCTCCTTCGAGAGGCTCTCCAGGTCGGCGATGAGGGCCTCAGATTCGGCGAGGGCCTCGGCGTACTCCACGCACTCGACGTCGCATTCGAATGCGTGTCGGTACGTGGGGCCGACGTTGATGACCCCGTTGGGGCCCGGCATCTTGATCTTGAGGTAGGTTTAGTTGGGGACGGCCATGAACTTTGCATAGGATGGCCTTCCCAGTACCGCGTGGTAGGTTCCTCGGAACCCGACCACCTCGAACGTGAGGGTCTCCCTTCGGAAGTTGGAGGGCGTTCCGAAGCAGACGAGAAGGTCGAGTTGTCCGAGGGGCTGGACGCGCTTCCCGGGGATGATCCCGTGGAAAGGCGCAGCGCCTGCCCGGACCGAGGACAGATCAACACGCAGGAGCCCGAGGGTCTCGGCGTAGATGATGTTGAGGCTGCTGCCTCCGTCCATGAGGACCTTGGTGAGCCTGACGTCGCCAATGACGGGGTCGACAACGAGCGGGTATTTCCTCGGGCTCGGCACGTGGTCGGGGTGGTCGGCTTGGTCGAAGGTGATGGGCTTGTCGGAACAGTCTAGGTAGACTGGCGCCGCCACCTTCACCGAACAGACCTCCCGACGCTCTTGCTTGCGGTGCCGAGCCGAGGCGTTCGCCGCTTGCCCACCGTAGATCATGAAGCAGTCGCGGACCTCGGGGAACTCTCCTGCCTGGTGATCTTCCTTCTTGTCATCGTCGCGAGCCCTGCCACCCTCCGCGGGTGGCCCGGCCCTGTGGAAGTGGCGCCGAAGCATAGCGCACTCCTCAAGGGTGTGCTTGACGGGCCCCTAATGATAGGGGCACGGCTCCTTGAGCATCTTGTCGAAGAGGTTGGCACCTCCGGGGGGTTTCCGAGGGTTCTTGTACTCGGCGGCGGCGACAAGGTCCGCGTCGGCGGCGTCGCGTTTCGCTTGCGACTTCTTCTTGCCCTTCTTCTTGGCGCCGCGCTGAGTTGACGCCTCGGGGGCATCTTCCAGTGGGCGGCCCTGGGGCTGCTTGTCCTTCCGGAAGATAGCCTCAACTGCCTCCTGGCCAGAGGCGAACTTGGTGGCGATGTCCATCAGCTCGCTCGCCCTGGTGGGGGTCTTGCGACCCAGCTTGCTCACCAGGTCGCGGCAGGTGGTGCCGGCGAGGAACGCGCCGATGACATCCGAATCGGTGATGTTGGGCAGCTCGGTGCGCTGCTTCGAGAACTGCCGGATGTAGTCCCGAAGAGACTCTCCCGGCTGCTGTCGGCAGCTTCGGAGGTCCCAGGAGTTTCCAGGGCGCACGTACGTGCCCTGGAAATTGCCGGTGAAGGCTTGGACCAGGTCGTCCCAGTTGGAGATCTGCCCTGGAGGCAGGTGCTCCAACCAGGCGCGAGCAGTGTCGGAGAGGAACAGGGGGAGGTTGCGGATGATGAGGTTGTCATCGTCCGTTCCACCCAGTTGGCAGGCCAGCCGGTAGTCCGCGAGCCACAGTTCCGGTCTCGTCTCCCTCGAGTACTTTGCGATAGTAGTCGGGGGTCGGAACCGGGTCGGGAACGGCGCCCGTCATATGGCGCGGCTGAAATCCTGTGGACCGGGTGGTTCGGGCGAGGGACTCCGATCCTCCCCGCTGTCGTAGTGTCCCCCACGCCTGGGGTGGTAGCCTCGGCGCACCCTCTCGTCGAGGTGGGCCCGACGGTCGCGGTGATGGTGCTTGTTGCCGAGGCGACCCGTGGCCGCAGGCGCTGTGTTGCGCGTGCGCCCGGTGTGGACCGAGTCTTCCCGCATGAATCGGGAAGTCGCGGCGCGATGTTCCGAGGGGTACCCCTGCCTTCGGGAGGCGGAGCTTTCGGCCCATCGAACCGCGGCGCCCTCCAGGAGATTCTTGAGCTCTCCCTGGATTCGCCGCCCCTCGGGGGTTGATGGCTCCGGCATCGCGCGAAGAAGCATTGCTGCTGCAGCCAGGTTCTGGCCGACCCCACTGGAAGCGGGTGGCGGCCTTACCCTGACATCGTCGGCGATGCGGTGCTGGAAGCCCTAGGGTAGATGACGCACTTCCCCCGCCGGAGGTTGGCCCGCCCATTCCTGCCCGACATCCCGGCGGATCGGCTCAAGTGCTCCTACTCCTTCGTCGAGCCTGGCCGGCACCCCGCGGATTTGCTCGAGCTGTGGGTCATGACACCCCGCCGGAACGGGGACCACAGCTAGCTCCTGTAGGATGTCAACGCGAGGCACAGGCCTAGGGAGATCACCGTTCTCCGGCATACCAAGATGGTTGCCTTCGGAGGGACCCCCTAGATCGACATGGAAACATTCGCGACTTGGGCCGCAGTCCTCGTCGCCGAGGCTGCGGCTACCATCGGAACAGTCGGAAAGGCAGTAGTCGCATGCGGTCATGAAGTCCCGCATGGCACTGGGGTTACCAAGTCTGGAGAAGTCCCAACAGAAGTCGGGCTCGTCATCTTCCTTGGACCCCGAGGGCCCGTAGGTTGAGACGTCCGTCAGCCGGTCCTAGGGTGACCGCATACGATACCCCAGAGGGTTTGGACTCGCCTCTACGAGAGCATCCGCCAGAGCGAAGCCGCTTGGCGGGTCGAGGCTAAATTCAAGGGGCATGAGATGCGAATCGGTCGGTACCTCTTGGTCGACGGGCGGTGATGAAGTCACGTCAGGGACTGACTGCACCGTCGTCTCAGGTACGAGGGTGACGCCCAGCAAGCCTTTCGCGAGCGTGCTGGCATCGTCCGTTCGCTTGGAACTGGCGTGTTGCGGGGAGACGGCGCTCGTCTTCGTCTCAAACGCGAGGTCGATGCCCGACGTGCCCCCCCATTGGGGCGCCGGCGCCGTCGACTCGCTCGACAGCCGACGAGGTGCCGCCTCCTGCTTGGCCTTGGTTGCCTCGCCTCCTCCTCCGTCGGTGTGGGAGAGGGCGGGGTGAGCTCGAATGTTGTTCTTCCACCACGCGAGGAAGACGTCGTCACAGAGCATGCGGGGCACCATCATTACTTATCTGGCGGTGCGAGCCAGATGGGACGCCGGTCTTGTTCCCCGCAGCCTGAGTCAGCTTGGGGTAGGGTAATGATGGTGCCTCCCATTGACGTGGCTGGTCCGTGCCCTAGGTTGGGCGATGTGGAGGCTCCTCCGAGGTCAAGGTCGACTCTATCTTCCGAGGCCGAGGTCGAGTCCGAGCCCCTGGGTCGGGCGAGGCGGAGACCGTCGGCTGAGGCCAGGGCTGAGTCTGAGCCCTGGGGTCGGGCGAAGCGGAGTTCGTCGTCTTCAGGGGCTGAGCCCGAGTCCGAGCCCTGGGTCGGGCGGAGCGGAGTTCGCCGTCTTCCGGGGCTTAGCCCGAGTCTGAGCTCTGGGTCGGGCGGAGCGGAGTTCGCTGTCTTCCGGGGCTTAGCCCGAGTCCGAGCCCTGGGTCGGGCGGAGCGGAGTTCGCCGTCTTCCAGGGCTGAGCCCGAGTCTGAGCCCTGGGTCGGGTGGAGCGGAGTTTCCTATGGTGCCTGAGGCCGGGCCTGACTGCCTGTCAGCCTTACTCTGTCGAGTGGCACAGCAGTCGGAGCGGCGCAGGCGGCGCTGTCCTTCTGTCAGGCCGGTCAGTGGAGCGGCGAAGTGACAGCGGTCACTTCGGCTCTGTCGACCGGAGGACGTGCGTCAGAATAAAGGTGTCAGACCACCTTTGCATTAAATGCTCCTGCGATTTGGTCGGTTGGTGTGGCGATTTGGCCAGGGTTGCTTCTTGGCGAAGACTAGGCCTCGGGCGAGCCGGAAGTATGTTCGTCGCTGGAGGGGGCCTCGAGCGAGACGTAGATCCTCCGGGGTCGGCTGCCCTTGCCCGAGGCTGGGCTCGGGCGAGGCGTGATCGAGTCCCTCGAATGGACCGATCCCTGACTTAGTCGCACCCATCAGGCCTTTGCAGCTTTGTGCTGATGGGGGTTACCAGCTGATAATTAGGAGCCTTGAGGGTACCCCTAATTATGGTCCCCGACACTAACGCTAGTGTGTGTGGTTACTTGTGATGTCGTAGTTGTGTGCGTAAATAAATAAAATGGTGTTGTCTTTTTAAAGGTGTTAATGTTGGACGCCGATAACGTATAGATAACGAATGCTAGCGTATGGTTGTCTACGATGTCTTCCAAATTAATGTTTAGTTCGCCACTGTGTCTTTGTATATTTTGTGCTACTTTTGTGCTACTTTCAGTATATTCATACATATGCATCTTGCATCTCATTTAGGACCGAGAGATGACGATCGTGCAAGTGATGTGGTGCCAACCACAAGATGCAGTTGGTGGACGACCTGAAGAATGGTGGACTTACCCAGTGGATGCTCGCCAAGCGAGTACCTCCCCCAGCAAACACTATCTAGGTGTTAAATTAAAAGGCAAGCCCCGGTTTTATGCATAACCTATTTATATATGCTATTTTACTACACTTAATGTTTGTAGGCTTGTACTGTGCACTTAAGTGTAGGAGTTGACTGAAACCCTAGTTGCATGAACTCAGGATTCCTATTGAGATGGATACTAGTATGTTAGGTCGAGTAGCTGCTTTACTAATCAGGGATCTCGGTAGAAGTCGAGTGATTTTTCTAGCACTCGCGCGAGGTCAGGAATTGGTTGTACCCACTTTCATATCATAATGATGTTGGTCTGTGGACAACAATCCATGGGGATTGGTTGTCTACGAGATGGAAATTGGAATAAGGATTAAGGTGTGGTACCGTGAGTCAAGCGTTTGAACGTACTAAACACATACCGAGAAATATGGTAAATCGGTAAGCCTAGTACCTGAGTGAACCTGCCCGCAGACATATCCCCTCACGTGACCTGAGACGTGGTCTCCCATTCCGGTTATGGTGGGTACAAGTGCGGTCACTGCACGACGGCAGTCGGGGTCAGTGAGGCATTGTACGCCAAGGCAGTGAGCCCTGATCTGTTGCCAGGGAATCGATGGGGACGGTTGATGTGTGTGGGGACGGAGTGCCTCGCCACGTCGTGTGTTTAGGTTTACCTTGCAAGGATAAAAACTCGATTCGAATCATCTGCTTCTCGCAGCTAATGAGACTGCTTGATCCATGCTGCTACATTGAGTAATAAGTGGAAATGAGGTGACTGGCAAAAGATGTTGATTGATATAATGTTTGATACCATGTATGAATAGCTAGGTACTCATCTAGTTTAAAAGGATCATACTAAAACTTGAAAAGCTAAAACTTGATTTTAGACTCAGCTAGTGCTTTTGGCAAACCAAACCCCTCAACCAAACAGCTGCATGTCTAGAGGTAGAGGAGTAGACTCCTCATATCGGGTAAGTCTAGCTGAGTATTAGTATACTCAGCCTTGCTTGTGGCATAATTTTTGCAGGTACCCCTTAGGGTGATTGGTTGCTGGTGTGACTTGGCCTCCATCCCTGCCACCGGGATAGACGGTCGAGTGGGTTGCTGCTTCCGCAGGAGAGGACCAGGAGGAGTAGCGTGGCCAGGCTTCGCCATGTTACTCGGTTTTCTCCGTTAGTTATTTCCGCTACATTAAAATTTATGGTTATTATTTCTAAAACTCCGATAATGTAATCACTAATGACACTTATTAAATTTGTGGTATTATGTTTTATTGTATTTCTCTGTGCCTCACCTTCGTGTGAGCTAGTGGTATTCGATCCTGGTAAGTGGCTTTATCGGACTAGATCCGAGGGACTGACGTTTTATTCCTACTTAAGTGTGGTCTAGCCTCTAAGGTGGGACTTAGGCACTTAAGTTGGAACAATTCGGGCGGTTCCGCCACAGCTGGTATCGGAGCGAATACCAGTACAGAGAAGTCAATAAGTCATGATTACCAACCTTTTCTAAAGTAAAACTTGCTAGAAACCAATGTTGGATAGATCGTCAGGACGATAAGGTTAGACCTAGGACGTGAAGCCTTAGGAAATAGATGGGTAGCTAGGTGGCTATTTATATAGGCCATAAAGGCTACTACTATTATTAATAAGGATGCTATAAAAGCACCCGAAAAATTAGTTAGGTCTGAGAAGACGACTAGAATGAGCATGCATCATGATTGTCGCATAATTGTCTGTTGTGCACTAACATGCTTCTCTCACCTTTATTCTGATAATAAAAACTTGGGAATAATGTGATGTACTGCTATGTTAGAAATGCCTTATCTCGTGTCAGATTGGTACGTCTTGCTAGGTTGTGTTGTGTGTTTCTCTTGCCTTACTATCTAGGTGGTATTGTAACTGTTCAACCCTTTTTACAAAAAATGTGCCTGTTCTGCTCATGAAAAGACCCCCACTTTAAACAACCTTGTGGTTAGCGAGTGAAACCCATAAAAAATCTAATCGTGCTTGTGTTGGTGTCTTCTAACCCTTGTGTGTTCACCCTTGAATTTACACCTGCACAGCTTATAGACCCCCATAACTTGACCGCTAGACCGACCCAAGTCTCCTTGTGCACTTGTTGTGTCAAAAAAATCGTTTGGTGTCTAGTTGCGCAAACCCTATCAAGACCATGTTTCTTTCCATAGATCCTTGCTCCTAAAACTTCATAGCATTTCTGTTAATCATCCTAGCTGATCCTATTTGCCTTTCTCTCCTTTTGCCTGGATCTGGTAATCCTTTTTCTCATGAATCATGTTAGCTTTATCATCCGAATCTCGGGATCCCCTATTGATTCTGCCTCGTTATCTGGTTATCTCCAATAACCCATTCACAAGCATCGGATGTTGATCTGCCTAAGTCTCTCATTTCTGATCATTCTCGTACTCCTTCTCCGAGGATCATGACGATATTTTATCTAAACAGTGTATCCATGTGAATTAATGAATGTTGATGTTATCTTTGGATCTCTCATGTCTCTAAAAGCTTATCAATCTCGATCTCATGGTTGGTTCCTCCTCATTAAATATCGTATCAATCTTTGGCTGACAATCCCCGTGATGATCATAAAATAGTTCTCTAAGTTGAAGAAAATTCTCATGTGATGCTCTTTTGCCAACAATCTTTGCTTCAACTTTAGTCACATTTTCTGAGCCATACTCTCATCGGCTCCATCTATCTATGATATGTGGATTCCTCATTGGTTGCGTTGGGTAATGGTATTATGGCTAACGACTGATGGTGCCGCGATGAAACCGAGAGTCTACTATGGTGCACACATGGTTGAGCTTCTCGGCACGCGCTGGTATCGCTGTTAATAGTCGTGATCCGTTACGAGACTATACTGATGTGCTATCTTTTGTGGATATTCTCTCAGAGTGATCGCTGCATTTTGTCTCAACATGCCGCGATATTCTATCCAAATCTATCTTTCGTATCGTGTCAGATACCCTCTCATGAATTTGCATCTATCTCCAGCCTGGGAGTTACATGCTTCTCCACCCTTGAAGGCCCTCATTCGAATCTCGGGACGAGATTCTGTTTAAGGGGGGAAGGTTGTGACACCCCAGGTGTCTAATTTGCGTTATGTTGGGAGATTAATCCTAATCTCGGATGCTCAGTAAAAATTTCTATTTCTCGATCGTGCCTATCTCTGTTTATCAGGCTTTCTCTTGGAAGTTCACCGAATTCAGAGTTAATCGATCGCGAGAAAACAACAAATTTTGGAGCGTGTTAAAACTTTTAATTCTCGGAACTAATGCATAATCGAAGATCATTCTCGAATTATAAATCTCATCTGAAGCTCTTTAAAATCAAACTCTCGACGACTGTTATCTGATCTGAGCCCGAATCTAATTCCTCGAAACTTCAATCCATGTTCGACTATTTTATCCGGGTCCGTATTCTCCAATGGGATACTCAGTATGTCGCCCTCTAATTAATTCTTATCCGACTCGACTTCATACCTCTGTGTTCGATCCCGATTTAAAAATCAACATCGGCGATGATTTTAAATGTCGCGATTTGTCTCTTTCAATCAAAAATCTGAAAGCTAGTCATATCCCGAGACAATTTATTTTCGAATCATGCGTAGGAAATTGTTGCCGAGCGAAATCAAATTAGACTCTCGGCCGAATTAATCGCTCAATCGTCCATTCGTCGGAACTATAATTCGCTCTGTCCTTCGTAGAAACGGATTCCGCGGAAGCATTTTTACTCCGGAAATAATTTAACGCGGCCCGATTTCGTGTTTGGGCCAGCCCAACCCAGCCCAATTGGGCCCATTTGAAACCCTAACCCTAAGGTTTCTCTATAAATAAGGATCCCTCTCCCTTGCCCTTGGCTGTTTTGCACTCCCACCCCTCTATTTTCCCTAGCCGCCACTGTCTCTTCTCCCCTTTCTTTTTCTCTCACGCACAACCTTCTTCCTTCTTTGTTCCTGGCGCGGCAGCAGGGAGCCGTGCTCCCCTCCATGGCGAGCAGCAAGCTGGCGCCCCTGCTCCTTCTTCCTCGGCGCTGAAGCTCGTCCCTGGCGTCCATGGCGCCGGCGTATCTCCAGCCGCCCCCTGCTCTTCCCTGCCCATGGCCAAGGGACGCTCAGGACCCGACGCCCCTGCGTACGCTCCCTCCATGGCTCCCTGTTCCTCAGCTCCATGGGCGCGAGCCCCTTCTTCTACCTCTAGCTGGCGGCGAGCAGCAGCCCCACCTCCCTGCGCCCTTCTCCCCCATGGGCTGCTTATCCAGCTCGTCCCTCTCCTCCCCTCTGTTTTCCTGTGCGTGCGCAGAGGCTCCTCCATGGCCGGCGCCCAGCAACAGTAGCAGCCGGGTCTTCGTCCTCCCTCTGCTGTCCGCGGCATGCAGCAAACAGGGAGCTAAAGTTTCTTCCATGGCTGCCGACCTCCTCTGCCCCCTTGCTGTCCCACCCCTTCTCCCTCAAGCCAGTGCCTTCCCCGACCACATCTCCATGACCGAGCAGCAGCTCTGCTCGCCCCCCTCCTTCTTTTTCCCTTGCACAGCAGCAAGAAGCCCCTGCTCGCAGCCTTGGCGTCCAACTTCGCTGCGCAGCGGTGCCGATCCAAAACAGTGGCCCCGGATCCCCTCCGCACTGCGTGCTTCACCGGATCTGCGCAGCCCCAACATCGACGTCGTTCACCTCGGTGAGACGACGACGATCTTTGTTTGATTCCGTATTGGCAATGTTCTTCGGTGATTAATTATGTATGTGTGCTGCTTTGTTTTATTTTTGTGGAGGAGAGAACCCCATGTTTTGCGTGGAGAAGGCAAGCCGCTCGACGCTCGTCGATGTTCGTAGCGATGCACAAATCGGAATCTCCATCGTCCTCACAAACATCGATTGGGTTTGTTTATGGTGAGCCGATGCATGTCGCTCTTGATCTACTCGTTTAATTAATTTGAATGGATGTGTGTACAATGTTTCGGTTATGCGCATTGGTGGGATCGCGTTTGCGATTGGAGAACAAGAGTTTATTCGATGTATGCGATTTGTAGTTTGTACAATTATATTTTAGTCGATGTGGTGTACAATTGTGTTGGAGTGTGGGTAGGTATAAAAATGTTTTGGTTATAGGCCGTAGCAAGGTTGCCTTCACGTTTTGGTAAGCAAATATGTTGTGTTGTTTAATGTGATGAGTAAATTGGAAATACGTGGGATGCGAGGATTTAATTAGTGCATGTAGGTGTGTGAGTGTCGTGGTGTGATATAGTAGTGGTGGCGTGAGATGTTTGTTTGAGGTGTGCGGGTATATGCCGCGATGTGGTTGTACTCGCAACGAGGAAAGATGTATGTATTGTGACACGACGCTTAGATCGCTATTATATGATCGTGTGAAGGATGCTCATGATGGTTGTGTGATTAAGGAGTGATGTAGTGGCAAGCGAGAAGTAAGTTTAATTTTTCAAACGATTAGTGGATAGTATCTATCGGTGTTCTCATGATTTTTGTTGTATGGCAATGTGATGCTTTGCTTTGTCAATTATCACATTCCATGCCCCTTTGGATAAATAAATGTCTTGTTGATCGATTAGAGGTCTTATACGAGCGTTATCGCAGCCCAATAATTATTGGAAGCGAGTAGCGTTCATAAGTCGGTCCTTGTTAAAATTGAAGAACAACCCGCTAAGATATGCACATAGGTGCTTTAGGACCTTCATTAGCAAATGTAAGTCTTATGAAGTTTTATGCCATATGTTAATGTCTCTATGTTAGACCTCCCAAAATATGGTGTTTTAAGTGACTGGTGTGTGAACTAATTTAAATTGAGAAATGGTTAAGAAAAGCTGATTAATCTGCTCCAACCCATGTTTCGAGTTACAATGTCTAAAATGGTTTGCTAAGCCTTATACTGCGTTAGCCAACCCATGTTAAGTAGGAGTCGATCGCGTAAGTGATTGTGATATATAGGTTGTGTCTCGAATTGGGATAATAATAGGCTAGCCGACGTGTATGTTATTTAGTGAGCCTATGTTGTTGCTTTGGTTAACCCACTTGTTAGATGGTTTGGTTAAGCATGTAATCATGATGATTGGCTTGTTGCAGTCTAAATACGTGTGGTTATGGTCGCGGATGAAAAGTATTAGTGCTCATGTGAGGTCTAAGTTAAAATGCAAATTTTTGTGTGAACAACACTTCGAGATCGACTATCGGGGAGAATGCGTTGTTAATTAAATATGGTACTTCTAGTGCTCATAATGACACGAATAAAAATTAGTAAGTCCACTTGTTAGTTCTCACTTGGTCATTTTAACTCTAACAAATGTCAAAGTGTTATAATAATTCAAGTCTCTAGAAAGCGGAAATTCTTGAATTGTATAGAAGCTGAAATGTATTGATTGCTGTTTTGAGCTGCACGTACTGTTTTCGGTGTGCTGTATGTTTGATGAACTACATTGTGTTTTCTGTAGATATGTGCTATAGAAAAGTGGTAGATAATTTTATTATCTTTCGAGTGTTAAAATTTGACAGGCATAAGTCTGATCGTTTAGGAGTTATGCTTTTTACAAATTCAGTAACTGAATCTGTCCAAATTTTGTACAGATTTCAGAAACTGCATGGTTTGATTAAGTTAATATTAGAATCAGTCTTTATAGATTATAATAAAGTTGTAGATATCTTTCTCATCTTGCTTGTGTTAAAGTTTCATAACCATAGGCCTGACGATTTAAGAGTTATGAATTTTACAACTTGGTTGCTGTGTTCTGTCCACTGACAGAACAGATTTCGAAAACTGAATTGTTTGATTTAGTTCAATATAGAATCAATTCTTGGTGATTATAAAAGTCATG
This sequence comes from Zea mays, assembly GCF_902167145.1. Lineage (NCBI taxonomy): Eukaryota > Viridiplantae > Streptophyta > Magnoliopsida > Poales > Poaceae > Zea > Zea mays. The sequence goes on from NC_050096.1 coordinate 159,824,496, forward strand.
TAGTGCTATTGCCAAGCTTTCCAAAAAGTCTTGGATCACTCTTTTTGGTGATCTGAAGATTAAGTTATGGATGTTTAAAGTCTGAAGACTGAATCTGTCCAATTCTGGACAGCAAAGCCTTCTAGTGTCTTTTGTCCTTAGTTAAACATTGAATCACCTTGAGATGTTTATAAATGATATGTAGACAATTTTATTACCTTTCCAGAAAGTCTAAGATCACTTTGTTTGGATGTCTGAATCTTCAGTTGTGAATTTTTGAAGTTGCAAGTCTGAATCTGTCCAAATCTGGACAGAGCTGCTGTGATTGCACGTTTTGACCTTTCTAAGTGCTGAATCATGTTGTAATGACAATACCAAAATTGTAGAGCACTTTTTAAGCTTTCCAGAAAATCCTAGTTTGCTATTTTTGGATTAATATTTGAAGAGATATGATTAAAACTAGTAACTGTTGTGCTGCTGTCCTAAAAATCTGTATGTGCTCAATTAATTGTTAGTTCACCCCTTTGACTAAAAATGCTTAGTTAGCACTTAACGGATATAGAATTGTAATGGCTAAACTTAGGTTGACATGTGTTCCATGATTAATATACTTGCTTGCTGTAGTTGAGGGTGGATAAGAGTTCCATAGTTATTAATATCTATGTCGTATTCAAACTTACGTTGTCTTGGTTAGACTTGTGTGGTCGGTGATGCTTTTGTGTGATAAATAGAAGAAATAAGGAAAAGCCATAGCAAGTTAAATAAATGCGTGTACTTGTGATGTCGTAGTTGTGTTGTGTAAATATACAAAATGTGGTCGTCTTGTTAATGGTGTCAATGTTGTGCGCTCGACGATATGTAGTGCGCTAACGCTAGTGTGTGTGGTTACTTGTGATGTCGTAGTTGTGTGCGTAAATAAATAAAATGGTGTTGTCTTTTTAAAGATGTTAATGTTGGACGCCGATAACATGTAGATAACGAATGCTAGCGTTTGGTTGTCTACGGTGTCTTCCAAATTAATGTTTAGTTCGCCACTGTGTCTTTGTATATCTTGTGCTACTTTTGTGCTACTTTCAGTATATTCATACATATGCATCTTGCATCTCATTTAGGACCGAGAGATGACGATCGTGCAAGTGATGTGGTGTCAACCAAAAGATGCAGTCGGTGGACGACCTGAAGAATGGTGGACTTACCCAGTGGATGCTCGCCAAGCGAGTACCTCCCTCAGCAAACACTATCTAGGTGTTAAATTAAAAGGCAAGCCCCGGTTTTATGCATAACCTATTTATATATGCTATTTTACTACACTTAATATTTGTAGGCTTGTACTATGCACTTAAGTGTAGGAGTTGACTGAAACCCTAGTTGCATGAACTCAGGATTCCTATTGAGATGGATACTAGTATGTTAGGTCGAGTAGCTGCTTTACTAATCAGGGATCTCGGTAGAAGTCGAGTGATTTTTCTAGCACTCGCGCGAGGTCAGGAATTGGTTGTACCCACTTTCATATCATAATGATGTTGGTCTGTGGACAACAATCCATGGGGATTGGTTGTCTACGAGATGGAAATTGGAATAAGGATTAAGGTGTGGTACCGTGAGTTAAGCGTTTGAACGTACTAAACACATACCGAGAAATATGGTAAATCGGTAAGCCTAGTACCTGAGTGAACCTACCCGCAGACATATCCCCTCACGCGACCTGAGACGTGGTCTCCCATTCCGGTTATGGTGGGTACAAGTGCGGTCACTGCACGACGGCAGTCGGGGTCAGTGAGGCATTGTACGCCAAGGCGGTGAGCCCTGATCTGTTGCCAGGGAATCGATGGGGACAGTTGATGTGTGTGGGGACGGAGTGCCTCGCCATGTCATGTGTTTAGGTTTACCTTGCAAGGATAAAAATTCGATTCGAATCGTCTGCTTCTCGCAGCTAATGAGACTGCTTGATCCATGCTGCTACATTGAGTAATAAGTGGAAATGAGGTGACTGGCAAAAGATGTTGATTGATATAATGTTCGATACCATGTATGAATAGCTAGGTACTCATCTAGTTTAAAAGGATCATACTAAAACTTGAAAAGCTAAAACTTGATTTTAGACTCAGCTAGTGCTTTTGGCAAACCAAACCCCTCAGCCAAACAGCTGCATGTCTAGAGGTAGAGGAGTAGACTCCTCATATCGGGTAAGTCTAGCTGAATATTAGTATACTCAGCCTTGCTTGTGGCATAATTTTTGCAGGTACCCCTTAGGGTGATTGGTTGCTGGTGTGACTTGGCCTCCATCCCTGCCACCGGGATAGACGGTCGAGTGGGTTGCTGCTTCCGCAGGAGAGGACCAGGAGGAGTAGCGTGGCCAGGCTTCGCCATGTTACTCGGTTTTCTCCGTTAGTTATTTCCGCTACATTAAAATTTATGGTTATTATTTCTAAAACTCCGATAATGTAATCACTAATGATACTTATTAAATTTGTGGTATTATGTTTTATTGTATTTTTCTGTGCCTCACCTTCGTGTGAGCTAGTGGTATTCGATCCTGGTAAGTGGCTTTATCGGACTAGATTCGAGGGACTGACGTTTTATTCCTACTTAAGTGTGGTCTAGCCTCTAAGGTGGGACTTAGGCACTTAAGTTGGAATAATTCGGGTGGTTCCGCCACACCGAAGCCCAGCCTTGAAGAAGCTTCGGTAGATTACGACTTCATTCTCTTCAGGAACAGGAACAGTCATGTCTCCGTTGTCAGCCCTCACGATGGATATGTCTCGAAAATACCTTCCTCTCATGTTATCAAGATGACTTTGTCTGATAGTCGATTTTCTGAAGACTGCGTGACTTGGTCGCCAGGGCCGATCTTCGGAGTCTTTGCCCCCACTTTCCACATCATAACTATCGCTGTCATCGGTATCTTCAGATAAGCCTTATAGAATTTCTTTTGTAATCTTTTCTGTGTTGGTCTTTGCAATTGACTTGATGAATCCAGCAGTTTTTTCCTTAAGAAGCTTCTCCTCTTCGGTTAGCTTCGCTTCAGCAACTGTCTTCTTGTCTTGAGACATTTTATCTTCGGAACTGACGAAAATATGTCCTTCAAATCCGAAGCTCAGAAGCTCAGAAAACTTAAGAAACAAAGCAACTGTTGGAAAGCAAGAGCTAAGAAATCAAGCAAAGCAAAGTAGGCGTATCAAATGTGCTCGGAGTGAGTTCCTATTTATACGCCCAGCGCGCTCCAAGTTGGAGGGCCCCGACTGTCATTAACTGTTGCTATTCTAGCAAAGGGAAGGTGTTTTTTTGGACCTTCGGCTTAGGGCCTTCGTATACTCCTTGAGCCTGATCGCCTCCCCTCCAATCCTAGCCCTGTCGTCGTCACCATCGGTGAGATCTCTACCACGCCGCCCGACCCACGCGCCACAGTGACCATGTCACGCAGGACGACCTAGCCACGCTGTTCTACTTCTGGGACACGATGGGTCCCACAAAGGGTATAGTCGCCACGCACCAGAGACTCATCTCCATTGTGCAGATCATCATGTCTTCCGCCCTCATAATGGAGCATGCTCTCCTCTAAATCAAGTTTGGTTTCTCACATTTTATGCCCGAGGTGATTTTCTATAATTATCTACTTATGTTCAGTTGTTGTGATTTCTCTGTAATTGTAGTGCACTTGTGTGATTTCTTGGTTTTATTTCTGCCAATTAAGAGCCTACGTTGGTGAAAGCAAATCATGTGCGATATGTAGCTCAAGCACAAAACTTCTGCTCCAAACAACTTTTGAGAAGCATTTCAAAATTTGATGGAAAAATGCATTGAGAAACGACATGCACAGTTTAGCAGTTATCGCTCGTTTTGTAGTTTAGGTAGAGCAGTTTTTGTTGGGGGCTTTCCTCTTCTGAAGGTCCTCAAAAATGTGACTAACCATATGTTTTCAGCACAGTATAAATTATCACATGAGGTTTCGGCTCTAGGATAAAAGACCTTTTCTAAATGGCGAAAGTATACGCGGAGTAAAGAAGCAGGCCGAAGGTTATAGGAGTAAGCGCCGAAGCTATCGCCAGAGAGCTTCGGCTTGATGTGGTGACAAAGACCAAGGATGACACCAACTTAAAGGGGGAAAAGACCACTTAGCCCATGAGGATTTGTATTGTAATCATGAGTAAATATTAAGGGCACGAATGTAATTTTGTCCGGGCTATGTCCCGTGCCTATAAATAGATGAACAGTAGCACCGTACTGTTCACGCTGGATTGTAATCTCTCTCACGCGTCACTCTCATTCCCACCTTCTGGCAAGCCGAATGTATTAATGTAACATGTATACTATTCATGTTTATTCATATTCATTGAATATAAATGCAAATAATATAGTGATATATATATATTATCTTTACCTCGTTGTATCTCATTGCTTTATCACTTATATTTATATGCTAAAATGATGAAGGTATGTCCTTCATGACCTTTGTCTGAAGATCATTATATCCAAGAGGAGATAATGCTTCGAAGGACGAAGGTCTTGAACCATTAACAATTGTGTTGCCTTGTTCTTGATCTATAGCATCTGAGAACGAGTGACCAACATTGGCGCCCACCTCCGGTGAACTCACTTCCACAACCTTCGGAAGATCATCTACCTTCGACATGCCGCTGAAGAATACAATGGTGCCAGGGGCTGCTCTGTAACCACTGGACACAAATCAAGATGCCCTCTCCCTGCGAGAGGCCAGGAACCAAAAGAGGAAGGCCACCAGCCCAACTCTACAGGAGGAGCAAATCGATCAAGAAATCTGGGACTTAGAGGTCATCCATCAGCAAGTGCAAAGGAAGAAGGAGAAGATGGCCCGGCTGGCCGATCTTCAGAAGAATATTGATGAAGCTGCTAAAGAAATGCGTCATCTTACTAAAGATGACCAGGACCGAAGGCCTCAGCACAGGGAGCTTCGTCAAGAGAGCTCATTCAACGAAGATGAGTGGTACGATGACTTTCATCATGCTAACTTTATCTTTGATGATGCTTCTCCTCTGGCGGCAGAACTGCAGGCTATCCCATGGCCACAATCCTACAAGCCACCCAGTTGCCCATGTATGATGGGCACTCGGACCCAAAACAATTCTTGATGAGCTATGAGGCAACAATATCCTCATATGGAGGCAACACCGCTGTCATGGCAAAGTCCTTCGTCATGGCAGTCCGAAGTGTGGCCCAGACATGGTACTCCTCTCTTCGGCCAAGAACAATTACATCCTGGTAGAAGCTTAAGGACATGCTGGTCACCAGCTTCCAAGGTTTCTAGACGAAGCCGGTTACTACCCAGGCATTGTTTCAATGCACACAAGACCAATAAGAATACCTTCAGGCGTATGTCCGAAGGTTCCTGCGACTAAGAGCACAAGCACCCACAGTGCCCAATGAAATTGTCATTGAGGCCATGATCAAGGGACTTAGGCCAGGACCCACAACTCAGTATTTTGCTAGGAAGCCTCCACAAACACTAGAGAAGCTACTTCAGAAGATGGATGAGTACATCCGGGCCGAAAATGATTTTTGCTAAAGAAGGGAGGAGGTCTACAGGTTTTCTGAGATGACCAGGGGCTTCGGAGGGAGGCTTCATCCTCGGCATGTCCGGTTCATTCATAACTCCAATGCCAATGATGAAAGGCCACCAATGCTAAACTTAGTCATCACAATTCTCAGTCTTCAAGCATGACTTCTTTCAGACCACCGGCTCCGAGGGGCAAAGGAGGAAGAAGTTTCAGTGGAGGAAGGTATGGCAACCAACCCAAGAAACTATACTGTCTTTTTTGTGGCGAGGACAAGGGCCACACAACAAGGACATGCCAGGTCACAATTTAGAAGCAGAATGAAATTGTCGAAGCTGAGGCGCGGCTGAGTCAGCCGAAGCAAGTCCTCCACACTGCTTCGTGTTACTCCCCATACATCCTAGAATACGTGGGTAATCAACATCCCACGGCTTTTGTTGCTTCGGCAAGCCATTCCCTAACTTCTTGGCCCCAGTTGCCACCACCACCACCACTAATCCACAATCAACAGCTGGAAGGGCGCAGTCATACTCGGCAGCAACGCGACCTTCGGGAGGAATCCAAAGCTCGTACAGTCAACAGCACTGTGCCTGAGTCGAAGCATATTTACTAAAAGGGCTACAGTGGCTTGGCCAACTAATTTGATGATCTAATGTATCTTAACATTTTCTTGAAAGAAAAACAATACAGGAAGGATGAATTTTCAACTTGATATAATGATATTGTCGTTACACCATCGAGTGTAACAGCATTATGTTCCAAAGCTACAAAGTCGTTCCTAAGGGAGCGCAGTGTAAGTTCTGAAGCTCAAAAGTCATTCCTAAGGGAGCGCAGTGTAAGTTCTGAAGCTACGAAGTCGTTCCTAAGGGAGCGCAGTGTAAGTTCCGAAGCTAAAAAGTCATTCCTAAGGGGATGCAGAGCCAAAATGTCACCTAAGTAAAAGTTGACGAAGCTCCAAAGTCGTTCATAAGGGGATGCAGAGCTTAAATACCACCTAAATGAGAGGTGAAGAAGCTCCAAAGTCGTTCCTAAGGGGATGCAGAGCTTAGCTCCAAAGTCGTTCCTAAGGGAATGCAGAGCTAAAATTCCACCTAAGTAAAAAGTGAAGAGACTCCAAAGTCCTTCCTAAGGGAATGTAGAGTCTGGGTGTGTTTTCGTGTGGGTGATTATCTTCGACATAAACATCATATTGCATCATACCATCACATCATTTTGCATGACATTACATCATACATCATATCGCATCGGCAAAAAAAATGCGGAGAAGAAAAGATGTTTCTCCCAAAATATTTGATGGATTATGGAACAATGTGTTGAAGCACAAAGTATACCATTGGAAGATATAATTTTATACACCAAGGAAATCTTCGTCGACAATGATATTATACAAAAAGTTGTGGCATAGAAGGGGTGATTTTTTCTTTGTGAAGCATGAAAAGAAGGGAAGGTGTTTTTTCGCCGAAGGCTCAAAAATGGTATGTACACAAATTTCATACATCACAAAGAAATATATTATATTAATATACATATAAAATACTTGATGTTTGACTCATACACAAATATTACATTTCCTAGTAAAACAAGAATCTAGTCTTCCTTCAGAATTCTTTCAGCGGCTTCATGTAAAAGTTTGTCGACGACTTTGTCAACAACTTCGTTAGCAATTTGCATAACATCTAAAGCTCCTTTCATAACTGGATCAACTTCGGGGTTGTATGGCTCCGGTGGGGGAGAGAGGCCGGCTGTAATAAGTATATGATGGTGAGTTACGAAGGTAAAAACGAACAACAAGGCAAAATGTTTCAAATAAAAGTACCTATAACCATGGCATGTTCGAAAGCTTCTTCGGCTTGTTTAGCTTCCTCACGGGTGTCGTGAGATTCTTTCTCATTCTTTTTAATGGCTTCGTCAGCCATCTCACGTCCGCCCTTCATCCACACATCGGAGTAGAATTTTCCGCCCAGGGTAGAAGCTTCAACTGAAGGGTCCTTAGTATTGTCAGTAGAGAGAATGGATTCTAGCTGGGCCGCGGGCTTGACATGTTCACACCCAGCCTTTTCTAAGATTGCCGTAATACCTTGGGCACCGGAAAAAGCACAAAAGTCTCCGCGATCGCTAAGGATCTCATCGAAAGCTTCGGCTTCTTCACCTATCCATTGGATAACCTCTTCGGGATCGTCGCGAATAAAATTTTGTTCTGAGGAATACGCCCCACCTTCGCAAAGCTATCTTTTAGCTTCTTTGCGCAGTCCAAGGATTTTTCATAACACCTTTCCCTGGAATCACGAAGCTCTTCAACATTCTTTTCTAGCCTTGAACTTGTCCATTCACTTATCTCTTGCTTTGCCTTTGCAACTTCAAAATTTTCATTCATTTTGACAAGTTTTTTCTTTAGATCGTCAACTTCGGCTTTGTGAGTTTCGGCTTGTGCATTAAGCCCGGCTTCGCTGACTTTCAGTCTATCTACTAAGGAGAGCATAATCTTATCTTTTTCAAGGGCTTCATTCCTTAGTGTGATGACCTCTGACCGAAGGTTCCCAAGTGCAATTTGGCAGCTTTCATCATCGGCCTCTTTCTGAGCCCTTAAAGCTTTACTAAGAATTAAGCCCTAATAGCAAGAATATGTGTGAGAATATAAAAACAGTAAGAAAACAAATAAACATAACTTATTTTACGAGCAAAAGTATCTATACCTTCAAGCTATTATAAGCAAGGCTGTCTGCAAGATCATCCTTCGACATCGCAGATAAGCCAAGCTCCAGCTTCGGGAATCCCACATTCTTTGCCATTTCTCGACAAATAGATAACTCCTTGTGGTCCGGTAGGCAATATAGAAATTCATCTTCATCAGTTCCATTGAATACCAAGGATCCTGGGGCATACTTCAAATCCTTGGCATATTGCCTAGCTTCGGCAATTTGTTCCTCTGTTAGTTTTTTCCCTGCAGTGTGACACGCTATAAATTCTAATTCCTGAGAAGGTGCATCAGGAGCAGGGAATTCAGATCCTTCGGTAGCCTTTTCTTTTTCTAACGGCAATGGTACTTTCCTGGCATCTGAAGATCTCGATTCAGTTTTCTTTTCAACAATCTTCGCAGGCCCCGCTTCGGCGATAGCTAACGGCCCAGCTTCAGTTTCAACCTGCGTCATAGCAGCTTCAGCAGATTCCTTTGTATTTTTGTCTCCCATGCTAGGTGCCTCTATAGAGGTAGGAGTTAGTATCTTTGTGGATTCCATAACAGCATCCAATACATTGGCCATTCTCCTTCTCTTCGGAGTTATTGAAGCAATCTTTTGGACCTTCGGCAGTTCTGCTTCTTGCGATAAACTCAAAGTTTTTGGCTGCTCCGCTATTATCTTCGGGATTGGTTCTTCAGCCGATTCCACCATGTCTTTGGCAGTAGCGGGGTGACTTGGCTCAACGGCAAAAGAAGGACCTTCAGGAAGCTTCGGCACTTTGGCCGTTTCAATATACCTGGGCCGGTGCGTCAAAACTTTAACCTTTTTCCCCTTCGGCGTGATAGAGATAGATGAAGCAGTAGTCTTTCTCTTCTTTCCCTGCTTTCGCGAGGAATAACAATAGTCTGGGTAAACAAAGCCAATGACATCAAAAACCCTGTTTAACCTTTTCTTGCCTCGCCCTCCGAAGGCCGCCGTCATGGCATCATCTTCGGCCCTTGAGTAGGCACCAAGTAACTCGTCGCTGGTCACGTCAATGGCATCTAGCCAGTCGTTGTTTGGTTCGTCAAATTGATTCATGTATTTGAATGTATACTTCAGGTAAATCAAGCCACCCTGACTAGTCCCAGCAGCAGCTTCCTTCGGCATCTCCGACCCACTCCCGAGTGGCCACACCTTGTAGGCAATGTGCTCTTGGACTAAGTCACTGGTGCCTATGTAGGTGCATACCGTGTTGTAAGCAGCTTGGCATGCTTGAATCTCGTTTCCAAGGGCAACAGATGGTCTTCTAATGCTGAAGTGAGACCATATGGGACGTTGGATAATTCCCTTGATGTCTTCTCTCTCAACCAGATCGTTCTTCACATAAAACCATTCTTGCATCCAGGCTCCTGGCCATCTCTTGCGAAACGATGGCACTGGATTGCTTACTTCAGAACGGGTTACGAATCCATAACAACCGAAATTGTTGTGGTATTGTTCTTTTCCAATAGCCTTCGTCTCATAAGTCAATTCATGTAAGTTGCAGAAACATTTCGCATTCGGCTCTTGTCCTTGACTCTTCATGGCCCAAATATAAACCTCTATCCTGATGATGGCTTCAGGGGTCAGCTGATGAAGGTAGACTACGAAGGTTTTCAGCACTTCGACCAGCATACTATCCAAAGGGAACCGAAGCCTCGCTTTCATAAAACTTCTATAGACAACTACCTCATCAGCTTCGGGCAGAGGGACATTACTCTCCCCTCCAGCCCGCACAATAGAAATGTCACGAAAATACCTTCCCCTCATGGCATCGATCTGTCCTTGTTTAATTGTCGACTTTCCGAAAACAACATGGCTTGGCCTCTAGGGTCGATCTTCGGCATCCTCAGTATCACTTTCGACATAAAAGTCTTCACTGTCACTAGAGCTCTCAGATATTCTAGCTAATGTTTCATGTGCAATTTTTTCTGCATTGGTCCTCTCCATAGCTTCGTAAAACTCGGACAGCGTCGGGTCCACAGTCTTCTTCTCACCAGCCATCAAATCAAAACTTGTTGAAATGTCGAAGCTCAAACTCGCAAAAAATAAGAGATTTTAAAATAGCAAACACAGTGTGAGCAACTGAAACAGCACAAGAAACGCTTTCAATATGAGCTCATATATATATATATATATATATATATATATATATATATATATATATATATATATATATATATATATATATATATATATATATATATATATATATATATGCATAGCGCCCCACGGCTTGGTGGGTCCAGCATGTCAGTGTCGTTCGCTATTCTAGCGAAGGGAAGGTGTTTTTTTGGACCTTCGACTAAAGGCCTTCGTCCATGTCGCAGTCTAAATATGTTACAAAGAAACAAATCAATACTGCGAGGGGCTACTGTTGGGGGCCTTAACTTCCTCTTTTGAAGGTCCTCAAAGACGTGACTAACCATATGTTTTCAGCATAGTATAGATTATCACAGAAGATTTCGGTTCCTGGATAAAAGACCTTCTCTAAATGGCGAAAGTATACGCGGAGTAAAGAAGCAGCCAAAAGGTGATAGGAGTAAGCGCCGAAGCTATCGCCCGAGAGCTTCAGCTTGATGTGGTGACAAAGACCAAGGACTACACCGACTTAAAGGGGGAAAAGACCACTTAGCTCGTGAGGATTTGTATTGTAATCACGAGTAAATATCAGGGGCACGAATGTAATTTTGTTCGGGCTGTGTCCCGTGCCTATAAATAGATGAACAGTAGCACCATACAGTTCACGCTGGATTGTAATCTCTCTCGCGTCACTCTCATTCCCACCTTCTGGCAAGCCGAAGGTATTAATGTAACATGTATACTATTGTTGTTTATTCATATTCATTGAATATAATGCAAATAATATATTGATATATATATATATTATCTTTACCTCGTTGTATCTCATTGCTTTATCACTTATATTTATATGCTAAAATGATGAAGTTATGTCCTTCATGACCTTCGTGTGAAGATCATTATATCCAAGAGGAGATAATGCTTCGAAGGACGAAGGTCTTTAACCATTAACAATTGTGTTGCCTTGTTCTTGATCTATAACATCTGAGAACGAGTGACCAACAGTTTTGTATAGTACAAAGATGTAGAAACCTAGGGTGTAATACCTTGATTGTAGATATTAGGTTGTCGCCACCTATCTTACCAACAGATGGTGGTGGAGAAAGCCCTCAAGTGTAAGTCAGTTTTTCCTATTTCATTTTAATGGTCTGTTGAATTGAACGAAAACTATGACATGCTTGGTGGTGGAGAAAGCCCTCAAGTGTAAGTCAGTTTTTCCTATTTCATTTTAATGGTCTGTTGAATTGAACGAAAACTATGACATGTTGCACTATGTAATGTGATGTGGGTGATTTCGAAGAGTAAGATAAGATAACACCCTAGCTAATAGATATTATTTACTGGAGAATATGTGTTGCTCTTTATTACAATCGTTACATCCATGTCCTTCCGAAAATTTTATTGCTTTTGATAACACCCTAGCTAATAGATAACACCCTAGCTAATAGATATTATTTACGAAAATTTTATTGCTTTTGATAGAACTGAGGTAAGATCTACTGTGGTACACATACAACATGATTAGTTGTCTGAGCGACGGGCGCATGGCTCGACGAAACCTGGCCTTCCGCAAATGTGGTTTCTCCACGCATGCAACAAAAATGGCTCGATTTGGTCTTAGCTGCACCCGCACATGCAAGTGTGGCATACAGGCATCCAATCATAAATTGGAGGTCAGTCAACGCACGGGCAGAGGCCGGTTGCCGATAAGCACACAAACAATCATGAGGATACTGTATCAGCCTGAGTCACCCTTTGAAACAAACAAACAAATGAAGAAGATAAATGAATTTTGGTCTTTGCTTTTTGCCCGGTGCTACCACCATGTCATCGAAGTTGTTATTACTTACTATGATCGTTATCTGCAGTCCAGATGCTCAGCTCGTGAATCCATCGCCAGTGCCACCAACTTCATACCCATCGCTGGATCTCATCCTTACCACGAGCGAGCAAGTGCCCAACCCAGAAAGGAGGCGCTCTAAGCAGGTGTGGATGTGTGTGCCCACACAAGGTCGTTCCGCTCTGATCTGCTAGATCGATGGCATCACTACAACACCCATTACCTTTTGTGATGTTAACATGATGGCATGTTGCAGGCATCATAGATCAGTGTTGGCCTTGAACGTTCTATGATGGCATGTTGCAGGCGTCATAGATCAGTGTTGGCCTTGAACGTCACTGATTTCCTCCAAAAATGCCATTGGGAGGTGTTCCGAGACACGACCACTTGGCAAAAGACATATCTGGATGATGTGGCGTCTGACGTGGAATGTGGTTAGTGAAGAAATATGATCATCATTATTAGACGACACCTCATGATGATTTTGCGCTAGACGTGGTATTTCGTTGGTGATCTAGATTGTGAGTTGACGTGTCATGATGACGTGTCGTTTAGTTGGTGACGAACATGATCGTCATTATCTGTCATGTGCTATAACATTTGGGCCACTTTCAGCCCAAGTGTAATTGGGTCTGATATCACCATGGGTCGCTTATATTTGGGCCATACCCGGTTCGACCACTTTCGGTGGACATTAATTTGGCCCATATATTGTCATGGACCAATCAGTTAACCTACGTAAAATTTGATCACGAATCTCGATGAACCGATTTTAATTGGGCCACAATCATTGCAAATGAATTAGGACCTACTCGATAACTACATGGACTGAATTCAGTGCAAATAAAATTAGGCCCTATATTGATGACAGTTCGACCTAAATCATCAATATTTTGATAAATTGACCTCAATACAATTGTACATTAATAAGTTTCTAGAATCGAATTTAATTGTGTTTTATTACAACTGAAAAGGATATCATAGGGTCATTTCTTCCTGTTTTGGTAATTAAATGTTAAACACACCATCTTGAACTAACTAGTTTGATATGAATATGAGCACATGTCCACTTTATGGCAAACTGAAGGGACTAAATGCCTGTTTGTTTCAGCTTATAGATTATATAATCAGTCTAGATTATAATTTGTATATAGCTATTTGGTAGTCTAGATTATACACATGTAGATTATTGTTCTCTAAGATACAAAGACAACAATGCACTTGTTTATCTATTGGACTTTTTTACGGTTCCTTTCGTTTTTGTGAATGGTATGAAATCGTAATCCGCGTTTAGACGACTTGTGAGCTAGCTACCTGACTAGTTTTTTGCACCGCTACGATGGTTTTCTTCCTTGTTTAATAAGGAGAAAGGGGAACAAAAATACAATTTGTATGGCTTATGGTTGATAGGAGAAGGGATGAGACTGATAATGGATCGCTGGGGTGGGTGTTCCATCTCCGTGGGTGCTCGTATTCCGTGTGGTGCATGAGAACGAACGAGCTTATTGATGACCCCAATGTGTCCCACATCTTGGCGCTGGATCGATAAAAATCAAGGCCGGAGGGAAGTGGCGGCGTGTCACACCCGGATTTAAGGAACAAAGCTGGGTGCATCTCATACATGCAACAAAGAAGACAACATATATAATAACAGAGTGTATAGAGATAAATGTCACAATATAATCAGAGTACTTATTACATAGCGGAAGTCTTACAAAATAAAATATAAATATAACAGGATCTAAAATCCATCCTTGGCGCCAGAAAGTCAACTAGGAGACGCCACCTAGATCGAATCGAACTCCTCGACGTGTGACTCCACTTGAACCACCTGCACTTCTCCTGTGGGGGGGTGTGAGACAGTAAGGGTGAGCTCACACATGTTCATTGCTCAACAAATTGTGGGAAATAATGTGCATTAACTCACCTGTTGGGGGTCTGCTTCGTCGCCGAAGGTCCCATAAGAAGAAACACCTTCGGAAGATTGACACAAAGTCGAAGCTATCAATCAGAGAGCTTCGTAGCGTACTTCCAGATGCACCGACTTAAAGATGAAATGACCAATCGGCTCATGATAACTTGTATTATGATTGTAATCATTTGTAAAGGGCATGAATGTAATTTCTCATAGGCTACGTCATGTGCCTATAAATAGATGAACAGTACCCCTGTACTGTTCATGCTATCTGGTATTCGCTCGAACGCCACGTTTGGATTTTTTGCCTTCTGTAAAGCCGAAGGTACAAATGTAATTAAATATTATTTTTATCTATTCGAGATTATATAATGAAGGCATGTGAATTATGTTATATGATTATTCATGTTATCTTTCATGTTTCATATGTCCTATTTTTCATTAACATATATCGTGATAATGAAGGTTCGTCCTTCATGACCTTCGTCCGAAGATCGTTATATCCTAAGGGAAATAATGCTTCGAAGGATGAAGGACATTAACATTTAATATTTTGTGTTGCCTTGTTCTTAACTCATAGCATTTGAGAACAAGTCCCCAACATCACCAAAGGTGGGAGTTCATGTGAAGTGTAAGGTTGATCAACAAAATAAAGGTTGAAGCTGAGCATTACTTTTATAAGTTGGTCAAAATTTTATTAGCAATTACTAAGTATAAGTAAATATCAAACCTTAGTAATAATAAGTAAAAGTAATAATAAAATAACCCCAATGCGATGCAAATGACAAATTGAGTGTTAATACCATAGATTGATCATGTGAGGGTCCGAGCCGCTCATGACCGTGAGCACGGCTAGTATACCAGTTTTACACTCTGCAGAGGTTGCACATCTTTACCCACAAGTCATGTTACCCATCTGCCAAGGGGTCATGAATCCCATACACCTCTACCAAGGAAGCGAGGCAGGGTAACACTACGAGGCCTTTACAAAGTTCCACTAGCTTCAGAAAACCCGCTACAGTTTATAGGAAGCTCCAGTGCACGAATCCCTCGCCTGACCGCCATCGCAGCAAAATCAACCCAAGGACCTCCCTACACTAACCACTCCCCTACTGCCCTTGCCCCTTTCGGTTGAGGTAGTCATCCACTAGCTTTTCTAATTAATCAGCCAAGGGCGTCCCATTAAACCCTTGTGGTAGCACTGTTTTCTCGGGTGGTCGCTCCATGTACCAATTAACATAATGATCTTATCATGAACATAAATAACATAACAGAATAATTGGAACATGGATATAATAAAATATTATCCCAAAACCATATAAAGCAATAACATAACTACCCAATTGATTCAGGGATAAACAAATTAAAAAGGATAACCAGTCTAGGGTGATCTATTGGGTCCCATCAAAATTAAACCTATGCATTTATAAGTGATAATAAAGAACATTAATGGGTAAATGAAAGTGATCAAGGGCACAACTTGCCTGGCACTTGAGATTCCAATTGCCAGGGTGATTCTTTAGATCCTCGTGACCTCACTGCTAGTCGTAGCAATACAAACAAACATGGTATAGATAAAATCAACATCACACCAAACATGAGAACAAATTGAATAATAATGATCTACGCAAAGCTACGAGATTGTGGGTTCGAGAACTACTAAGATCGGAGTCATGGTTAAGGAGTTATGATTTTATAGGGGATCTGTGTGATTAAAATATTAAACTATATTATAAATTGATTACTATAAATCATATGAGAGATTATTCTATAAATAATTATCTCAACTTTAATCTAAGTTATAAATTGACCATAGATCATATTTTAGTAGATTATAATGCTAAGCAAATTAACAAGTCTAACCAACATGAATTAAATAAAGATATAATTATAAAAGAATGTGACATGGTATTATAAATGTTGTTATTGTATAGAAAATATTTATACGAGACTAACGCAACTTGAATGGATCCAATCGGAGTTATATATTTTAGGTTATGAATTTCTAGAGATCCTATGTGTTTTGTACAAGATTAAATAGAATATAAATTTTATTATGACATTCATGTCAAAACAGAGGTACTATATCATAAACAATAATATTATAGAATTATAGAAATTGAAATGAACTCATTTGGACTTAATATGATTTTTATATGAATTAAACAAGTTCTAACAATTATTTTTACATAAAAATCATTTTATAAATGATTTTACAAGTTTTATTCACTGACTGAACTGAACACTAATTTCAGAGAAGTCTAGGGGTGTAACGCATAAAAGTCCTAAGACTCAGAATCAAGCCGGATGGATGGCGGGTTTATTCATAAAAACTTTAAGGGCCTCTCTGCAAAATCGTTTGGTCGAAGGGGTATTCGCAAACCTCGGTCGTTGCATCACCAGCCGAGGGCTCGGATTAGATCTGGAGTGCGCCGAAATGGTACGCTCGGTGGACCGTCAGATCAACGATCGAGGGTAAGGATTTAATGAAGCCGAGATCTACTCCCAGTCGTTCGATCCAACCCAAACGTCCCAGATCACAACGCGAACCGGAACGAGCCCGCAAGCGCAGGATCCCGATCCAACGGTCTACGAGCATGGTTCCCTTTCACCTGTACATCCGCTGATCTCCGGCTAAGATTGACTCGACCAAAAAGGAACGCATAATCCTATCATGGTCGTTGGCAAGGAATCTAACGGCTGCGCCCGGTTCATTCCCCCCCCCCCAGCGACTAGCGCGGTGGCGCAGGCGCGGCCAAGGCGGTGCCCTCGCCGAAATTCGACTAATTCGGCCACCAACTGGATCAAACCTAGAGAATCCTATACCGTTCTAAAGGGAAGGAGGAGGCGAACCCGATTGAAAGCTTACCGGGGAGGGACTCTGTCTGCAGATCACGTCTCGCGATGTGGCGTGGCCCGGTGATGGAAGCCAGACACCGACGAGCGATTGGCAGAGCCCCGGCTCCAAGCTCCGCCTGCAGAAAACCCGAGCAGCTTCCCTGCGATCTAGCGAAGCTCTACGACCAGTCGCGCTCCGATTTTGGGCGGTGTGTGAGTTCCTACTGCGGCGGACCACCCGTGCATGATGACGGTGGCGTAATCCACCCGGTTCTACGGTGATGGTGGTGGGGTTACGAGGAATAGAGGAGAACCGGTCCTAGGCCTACGACTTTATAGCCCTGGGGAGTCGATCCATGGTGCCCGCAACTACCTCCGCGATCGGCGCAGGCACTTCGAGCTCCGCGGATTCGAGCGCGCGCGGGTAGGAAATGGTCAGACGATGCGGGGTTCATGGCACAGTGGGCCACGGGTCCATAGGCGAGCGTGCGCATGAGAGTCTGGTCGGGCGAGGGCATGTACGGCTGGCGCAACGACCCACGGATTTCCCGGCGGTCGGTGTGCGGATGAGCGAGTCGCGCAGGGGAAGAAGAAGACCCCGACCCAAGGCCAACCGGTGGGGCCCGCGTGGCAGTGCGGGCGGTGATACACTCAGCGCGCGCTTGCGAGAGAACGACGAGGCTGACCTGTGGGCCCGATGCGGCAGTGACACCGAAATTGCCAGCCGAGCAGGGAAGCCTAAATGGGCCGCGAGGAGGAAGATCCGGCCCAAACGTGTTTTTTTTTCTCTTTTCTCTTTTTCTTTTCTATATTCTTCTCTCATTTCTAATCCCTCCCTTTTAAATTCAATTCTAACACATGTTTCGAACTTCAACTTTTCAAATTTCAAAATATTTCCTGATATAAAATCTATTGTTTACAATATTATTTTGTCTATCCTTTTCCTTATCATTTATTTATGGAAGGAGTAAATGGTTTTATTAAATATTCCTTCTATTTTCTATTCTATGTTTTCATTTAAAATTTTGAGGTCAAGTTTAAATTATGATTCTTTATTTCAACAAAATGTATCCCACAATTTTCACAAGTATGAGATGCCCACTTTCTCGTATGACTATTTTAGTATCTTTAGTTGATTATGAACAAGAAAAATTCTACTAAATTCCAAAGGTTTCAAAAATTCTAGAGAAAAAAATATCCTAGATATTCTTATTTCTTTATTTTATCATTGTATGATATATTTTTTCTCTACCAATTTTAGGTCTTACAAATCCTACCCCCCTTAACAGAAATCTCGTTGTCGAGATTTGTAAGGAAAGGGTGTATAACTATGTCATTTCAGAGCATATGCACACACAAAAATCTCATCATGATGCATACTTTATTAGCAACACATGGGGTCAATTAGACCTTATTATTCCTCCTAAAATAGTATCATATCATCTACTAACTAAAGTAACATTTAGATCTTACAAATAGTAGTAATTTATATATATGTTTATGTAGCTTGGTGGAGCGGGTGGTGGTGGTGGTGGAGGTTGTTGTTCTCGTTGTCTTTCCAACTGTGTTTGCCTTATTTCTCGACGTATATCCAGCCGGTCCTGACGTATTTCCTCACGTTCTTGTCTTATCTGATTTTGCATTTCGGTAACCATGTCTGACATTAGCTGTATTACCAGCATTTGGGCGGCAACCACTTGATCGATTCCAACAGGT
Organism: Zea mays; assembly: GCF_902167145.1. Taxonomy (NCBI): domain Eukaryota; kingdom Viridiplantae; phylum Streptophyta; class Magnoliopsida; order Poales; family Poaceae; genus Zea; species Zea mays. Next base: position 159,843,096 of record NC_050096.1, read on the forward strand.
GGAGGATTTGGAGGAGGATTCATTTTTGTTTGTTGTTGCCTGATAATCTTCCTTTCCTAGTATTGACCATGAAAGTTAGAAGCATATGGGAATATAGTTTTGCAAGGAAAAATATTTGGTAAGAAGAATGAATAGGCCAGTAGTTGTTTATGATCTGAAGATTCTTTAGCAGGGCTTAATCTGGTGTTTTATATCAAGCTTGGGATAACTAGTCGTATAAGGTGAATGTCCAAAGGTAAGATAGAATCTGTCAAGATGAGATAGACTACATGATATAGGTCAAAAGTTTGTTTGATGTTAGGTGGGGATAGATAGATTATACGATCCATCATGACTCTATTGGTGGGGATAGCTCTTCTGCTCATGGTTGAGTTGGTCTAATGTGCTAAGTTAGGTTAACACCTGGCTAGTAGGTTCCAATCTCTTCTACCATTATCACCAATCTTTTTAAGTAGACCACATTAGATTAGATCACATTGGATTAGATCACATTAGATTAGATCACACTAGATTAGATCACATTAGATTAGATCACACTAGATTAGATCACATTGGATTCTATAATCCTATTTAAGAATACCATTTAGTTAAGCATATCGAGCTGACTTTATCTTTATGAAATTATGGTATCCTTTTTTATCTAAGTGGAACTTCCAATTAGTATTTTTCTTATGCACCAAGAATTTTCATGCCATTAGCAGATGTGGCATAGAAAACAAGGGTACTTCAGGTTTTAGCTATTAGGTGAGTGTTGACATAGAATGAGTGTACTATGGCATAATCGAGCTTCCTCTGGGGTCTGAATTAGGGACCATCGGTCGTGGTGTTAGATGCCATTATCTGAGTTGGGATAACAATTGTGGTGTATGTGGTAGGTAGATTAAACAAAGTTTTGCTTTGCTTTTGGAATGAATGAGTTGGGCATCCTATCACATAGGCTAGGTCGTGGTTTCACTGATGAGTTGGTCTAAGACATCAATTTAGGTTTAACAACCTATTTATAGGAATATGGTTTAGTTAATACTTGTAACATAGATTAGACCATATTAGATTAGGTAGGGTCTAGATTAGATTAGATATAACTGGATTGAACTTAGTTTAAGTTAGATAGATCTACTAGGGTAGAATATGTATTATTAACATGTGTTAGAATCCTTTAAGATAGGATGAATTATATAGTGCAAGTAGATCAGAATCTCTGTTAGGTTAAAACTGAGGGGTTATGCAACTATCAGGTGGTTAAGGTAGTTGCATATGGCCAGGTTGGACTAAGACTCCAATTTAGATTAAAACATAATTATAAGAGTATGATCCAATCTTATCTTACCAATATTATCTAACATGTTTGTCCATTAGATTAGATCTGATCTGATTAGATGGGATCAGAATTAATTTGGTGTAATCAGATTAGACTAGATAAGATCTACTTAATTTATTTTAGAATAGATCATGTTTGTTACACTTTTATGAGATAAGCAAAGTGGTTGGGATAAATATGATTGTTAGGTCAAGATGAGTTTCTAAGTTCATGGTAGAATCTTTTGAGATTTGTTAGATCTATTAGGGTAAGATAAAATCTTTTCGAGATAAGATGGATCTATTAAGATAAGAGAGAACCTTTCAAGATAAGATGAATTAAGATAAGAAAGAATTTTTTGGATAAGATAGATCTATTACGATAAGAGAGAGTCTATTAAGATAAGAGAAATCTATATGTAATAGGTACACTTTAATGAAGGATAATCCAAGTTGTTTAGTTATCTTATGAATTTTATTTATGCATATGTATATGCAGATGTCATTATGGACATTACTCCACAACTCATCACACTCAATCAAAAATCCAAATCAGACAGGTATCATAAGAACAAACACTCAAGCGTATAGATACCTATAAAAATAGTTTTGTTTTTGTTCCTAAGAGTAGGTCTCTTATTCCTAAAGTCACTTTTAGGCATAGGATTTCAAAGTGTGAAATCCCCATTTGTCTTTAGAAGGAAAAGGTAAGAATAATCAGAGTAAAGCGAAAACAGACGAGAAAAGATTAAGATAAGTTTAAAAAAGAATCAGAGTAGCAAAGGTAAGGTTAATCAAAGTGGAACAGTAGAAGATGAGACTGGATCAAGAAAAGTATAGAAAGAATCAGAGTAAGGTAAGTAGGTAAGGGTTCTGTCCATTTTTATCTAGGTTTCGTCCTACAGTCAACATTTCCTCTGATACCACTTCTATCACACCCGGATTTAAGGGACAAAGCCGGGTGCATCTCATACATGCGCCAAATAAGACAACATATATAATAACAGAGTGTATAGAGATAAATGTCACAATATAATCAGAGTACTTATTACATAGCGGAAGTCCTACAAAATAAAATATAAATATAACAGGATCTAAAATTCATCCTTGGCGCTAGAAAGTCAACTAGGAGACGCCACCTAGATCGAATCGAACTCCTCGATATGTGACTCCACTTGAACCACCTGCACTTCTCCTGTGGGGGTGTGACACAGCAAGGGTGAGCTCACACATGTTCATCGCTCAACAAGTTGTGGGGAATAATGTGCATGAACTCACCAAAGGTGGGAGTTCATGTGAAGTGTAAGGTTGATCAACAAAATAAAGGTTGAAACTTAGCATTGCTTTTATAAGTTGGTCAAAATTTTATTAGCAATTACTAAGTATAAGTAAATACCAAACCTTAGTAATAATAAGTAAAAGTAATAATAAAATAATCCCAATGCGATGCAAATGACAAATTGAGTGTTGATTCCATAGTTAATCATGTGAGGGTCTGAGCCGCTCATGACCGTGAGCATGGCTAGTATACCAATTTTACACTCTGTAGAGATTGCGCATCTTTACCCATAAGTCATGTTACCCATCTGCCAAGGGGTCATGAATCCCATACACCTCTACCAAGGAAGCGAGGCAGGGTAACACTACGAGGCCTTTACAAAATTCCACTAGCTTTAGAAAACCCGCTACAATTTATAGGAAGCTCTAGTGCAGGAATCCCTCGCCTGACCGCCATCGCAGCAAAATCAACCCAAGGACCTCCCTACACTGACCACTTCCCTACCGCCCTTGCCCCTTTCGGTTGAGGTAGTCATCCACTAGCTTTCCTAATTAATCAGCCAAGGGTGTCCCATTAAACCCTTGTGGTAGCACTGTTTTCCCGGGTGGTCGCTCCATGTTCCAATTAACATAATGATCTTATCATGAACATAAATAACATAACAGAATAATTAGAACATGGATATAATAAAATATTATCCCAAAACCATATAAAGCAATAACATAACTACCCAATTGATTCAGGGATAAACAAGGTAAAAAGGATAACCAGTCTAGGGTGACCTATTGGGTCCCATCAAAATTAAACCTATGCATTGATAAGTGATAATAAAGAATATTAATGGGTAAATGAAAGTGATCAAGGGCACAACTTGCCTGGCACTTGAGATTCCAATTACCAGGGTGATTCTTCAGATCCTCGTGACCTCACTTCTAGTCGTAGTAATACAAACAAACATGGTATAGATAAAATCAACATCACACCAAACATGAGAACAAATTGAATAATAATGATCTACGCGAAGCTACGAGATCGTGGGTTCGAGAACTACTAAGATCGGGGTCATGGTTAAGGAGTTATGATTTTATAGGGGATCTGTGTGATTAAAATATTAAACTATATTATAAATTTATTACTATAAATCATGTGAGAGATTATTCTATAAATAATTATCTCAACTTTAATCTAAGTTATAAATTGACCATAGATCATATTTTAGTAGATTATAATAGTAGGCAAATTAACAAGTCTAACCAACATGAATTATATAAAGATCTAATTAGAAAAGAATGTGACATGGTATTATAAATGTTGTTATTGCATAGAAAATATTTATATGAGACTAACGCAACTTGAATGGATCCAATCGGAGTTATATATTTTAGGTTATGAATTTCCAGAGATCCTATGTGTTTTGTACAAGGTGAAATAGGATATAAATTTTATTGTGGCATTCATGTCAAAACGGATGTACTGTGTGATAAACAATAATATTATAGAATTATAGAAATTGAAATGAACTCATTTGGACTTAATATGAATTTTATATGAATTAAACAAGTTCTAACAATTATTTTTACATAAAAATCATTTTATAAATGATTTTACAAGTTTTATTCACTGACTGGACTGAACACTAATTTAAGAGAAGTCCAGGGCCTAACGCATAAAGGTCCTAAGACTCAGAATCAAGCCGGATGGACGGTGGGTTGATTCATAAAAACTTTAAGGGCCTCTCTGCAAAACCGTTCGGTCGAAGGGGTATTCGCAAACCTAGGCCGTTGGATCACCATCCGAGGGCTCGGATTAGATCTGGAGTGCGCCGAAACGGTACGCTCGGTGGACCGTCTGATCAACGATTGAGGGTAAGGATTTAATGAAGCCGAGATCTACTCCCAGCCGTTTGATCCAACCCAACGTCCCAGATCACAACGCGAACCGGTACGAGCCCGCGAGCGCAGGATCCCGATCCAACGGTCTACGAGCATGGTTCCCTTTCACCCGTACGTCCGCTGATCTCCGGCCGAGATTGACTCGACCGAAATGGAACACATAATCCTATCGTGGTCGTTGGCAAGGAATCTAACGGCTGCGCCCGGTTCATCCCCCCCCCCCCTCGGCGACTGGCGCGGCCGAGGCGGTGCCCTCGCCGGATTTGACCAATCCAGCCACCAACCGGATCAAACCTAGCGAATCATATACCGTTCTAAAGGGAAGGAGGAGGCGAACCCGATTGAAAGCTTATCGGGGAGGGACTCTGTCTGCAGATCACGTCTCGCGATGTGGTGTGGCCCGGTGATGGAAGCCAGACGCCGACGAGCGATTTGCAGAGCCCCGGCTCCAAGCTCCACCCGTAGAAAACCCGAGCAGCTTCCCTGTGATCTAGCGAAGCTCTACGACCAGTCGCGCGCTCCGATTGTGGGCGGTGTGTGAGTTCCTACTGCGGCGGACCACCCGTGCGTGATGACGGCGGCGTAATCCACCCGGTTCTATGGCGATGGTGGTGGGGTTACAAGGAATAGAGGAGAACCGGTCCTAGGCCTACGACTTTATAGCCCCGGGGAGTCGGTCCATGGCCCCCGCAACTACCTCTGCGATCGGCGCAGGCACTCCGAGCTCCGCGAATTCGAGCGCGCGTGGGTAGGAAACAGTCAGACGATGCGGGGTTCGTGGCACAGTGGGCCACGGGTCCACAGGCGAGCGCGCGCATGAGAGTCTGGTCGTGCGAGGGCATGTACGGCTTGCGCAACGACCCACGGATTTCCCGGCGGCTGGTGTGTGGATGAGCGAGTCGCGCAGGGGAAGAAGAAGACCCCGACCCAAGGCCGACCGGTAGGGCCCGCGTGGTAGTGCGGGCGGTGATACGCGCAGCGCGCGCTTGCGAGAGAACGACGAGGCTGACCTGCAGGCCCGATGCGACAGTGACACCGAAATTGCCGGCCGAGCAGGGAAGCCTAAATGGGCTGCGAGGAGGAAGATCTGGCCCAAATGTGTTTTTTTCTCTTTTTTCTTTTTCTTTTTTCTATATTCTTCTCTCATTTTTAATCCCTCCCTTTTAAATTCAATTCTAACACATGTTTTGAACTTCAACTTTTCAAATGTCAAAATATTTCCTGATATAAAATCTATTGTTTACAATATTATTTTGTCTATCCTTTTCCTTATCATTTATTTATGGAAGGAGTAAATGGTTTTATTAAAATTTCCTTTCTATTTTCTATTCTATGTTTTCATTTAAAATTTTGAGGTCAAGTTTAAATTATGATTCTTTATTTCAACAAAATGTATCCCACAATTTCACAAGTATGAGATGCCCATTTTCTCGTATGACTATTTTAATATCTTTAATTGATTATGAACAAGAAAAGTTCTACTAAATTCCAAAGGTTTCAAAAATTCTAGAGAAAAAAATCCTAGATATTCTTATTTCCTTATTTTATCATTTTATGATGTATTTTTTTCTCTACCAATTTTAGGTCTTACACGGCGGGTAGGATTGGCGATTGGGATAGGGATGACAATTTAACCCGTAAACCCGAAATCCGATGGTACCCGACCTAATGGGTGCGAGTATGGGTGAAGATTTTGACCCGTGGGTGCAACCCGCACCCGATCCAAAGTTTCGCGGGTGCGGGCGCGAGTTTCTATTTCAACCCACAGGTGACCCACATCCGACCCGAATTTTTGTTTATTCTTTAGTTTGCATGAAAATATTTAAGATATAATAGTAATTATTTTGAATAAGTAACTTTGCTACTGATTCACAAAATGTTTTGTTGTTGCTCAACGTGAGAAAGCTTAAACTTCAGAGATATAACTCAATTATTATCAGTGCTAAACTGCTTATAACTGAATTATTGTTTAAAAGTGCACGCAAACTGAAACCCGTGGGTGACCCGAAACCCACTCAAAACCTGACGGGTTCGGGTGCGGGTTTAGAATTGCACCTGCGGTTGTGATTGCGAGCGGGTTTAGGTGGTGTTGGGGGCCTTCATCTTTCGAAGGTCCTCAAAAACACGACTAACATGCTTTCCAGTATAATATACTGTCACAAGAAGCTTCGGCTTTGAGATGAAGGTGTACATGGTATGAAAGGCGCGATCTGGAAGAAGGATGAACCAGTTCCGAAGCTGTGGATGGAGAAGCTTCGGCTTAGCACAAGGACAGTGGTGGAGAATGAAACCGACCTAAAGGAGAAAAGATTGTTTAGTCCTCGATAGCTTACCTTTTGGCTAATAGTAAATGTCAGGGACATGAATGTAATTTTCCCCAGGCTCCGTCCTGTGCCTATAAATAGATGAACAGTAACACCGTACTGTTCACGTTGACTTGTAATCACTCGCACGTCATTCTCGAATTTTTACCTTCTGTCAAGCCGAAGGTACACATGTAACTTGATATTATCAATGTTTGTTCATTATTATATAATGTTAATATGAATAATTTGATGATTCAATATGTTTACTTGTACTCTTTCTATGTTTCATATGTCTCTATTTATACTTACATATCGAAATGATGAAGGTATGTCCTTCATGACCTTCGTCAAAAGATCATTATATCCTAAGGGAGATAATGCTTCGAAGGACAAAGGTCTTTAACCATTAACATTTGTGTTGCCTTGTTCTTGATTCATAGCTTTTGAGAACAAGTGACCAACAGGTGGACTTCACGGGTGCGGTCGCGGGCGGATTTTTGCTCCACCCTGACCTAAACTTGACCCATTGCCATCCCTAACTGGGAGGGGCGGCCGGATGGAGACGAGCCGTCTGGAGGGCTACAGATGGAGGCGTGAAAGAGGAATGAAGGATGCCAAATATTGTAATTTTCATTAACATAACCATGGGTAGTGGGTCTTTTGCCAAAAATAATCTGAAATAAGATACCCTTGAGGAGATTATGAGATTTTCATAACATGGGCTTTAGCTTATATAATCTGGATCTATAATCTAAGTGTTTGCTTACCCACCAGATTATGATCCGAAACAAACAGGGCCTAAGTCAAAACGAGCTAAACTAAAGGCTAAAAGTGCAACTTTGGGTAAAATAGTATAAACATGAGGTTTGAGTGTTTGAATAAGTAGCACTTGTCGGATACTATGTTTCTAGCACTTTTGTTTGTTGTGTAACTCAATTTTGTAAGAAAAGTGCTTCTAGGACCTAGTTTGAGCCATATTGCAAACCCTGGTGAAAATCTGAGAAAGAGGTGAGTTTCCCACACTTAGTAAATTGGATTAGGTACTAATAATGTTTATCTAAGTTGTAGGGAAACCCCAAAGACAGCCAAAAAGGTTTGGAGGAGACAGGCTCAAAAGAGCCAATGTTGGCTTGGTCTGGACCTCACTGGACTGGTCTGGTGGCGCACAGGACCGAGTCCTTGGGTTCTAGCCATACTACTCGGTCTCGGGATTTTGATTATAAAAATCATCGGACCTCTACTATTCATAGTATGGTGTGCTGTCATACCATCTCCAATGGCTACTCTCCCTCGCGCGCCAGCGTGCCAATGGCTAGCTGACGTGGCCTCGGTCTGGAGCCGCACCGAACCGATCTGGTGCCACGCAGCGAAGGAAAGTGTCCAATCAGATCCCGGACTAGAGGCACGTGGACCAGGTCCGGTGTAGCCCAAATCTGTAGTTCTCTAAGAAAGGAGGCAATGGCTCCTAGGCCTCTTTCGTCTATATAAGCAGCCCCTAGGCTCCTTCATTCTATACTCAAGCACTCCAAGATCCACACAACACTCCGACAAACTGCAACAACACATACTAGTGATTTTAGTGAGATCCAAGTGTCGGTTCTGAGCTATTATTGTGAGTTTGCGTACTTACGCTCTTGTGATCGTGGTTCTTGCGTGTGTTGATGCGATTTGCTCTTGTGTGTATACTCTCTCTCTCTCTCCCATACTCTTATTTGTAGCTCTGATCTTTTGTAATGCTGCAAGAGACTCCAACTTATGGAGATTCCTTGCAAATGGAGATATAAGTGATAAGGAAGACCATGGCACTCAACTTCGATCTTTGGATCACTTGAGAGGTGTTGAGTGAAACCCTTGTCTGTTGGGACACCACAATGTGGAGTAGGCAAGCATTTTAGGCTTGATCGAACTATGGAAAAACATTGCATGTGTCTTGTTTTCATTTACTTTCTTGTGGTTTTCTCTGTTCCTAAGTTCTCTCTATTCACTTGTGATATTGCTTTTAGTTTAATTTACATTTTGAAAGAGCAATCAAGTGAAGAGGTCTTTTCTCTTCTCTATATTCAAACTTGGTTTATGTTTTACACAAACACTTATTTTAGACCAAGTTTGTGCTTTTAGTGTCATTTTTGTAGGGTCACCTATTCACCCCCTCTAGTTGCTCTCAATTGGTATTGGGGCCAGTCTCTTTCGTTGGGACTAACCACCCAAAGCGGTGGACTCCAAAGGCAAGGGGAAGGTGTCCAATGAGAAGGAGAAAGTCCCCGATGAGGTGGAGACCAAGGATGAGATTCTCGTTGACTCGGGATCACACAAGAAGGAGGGCAAAAGAAGGAAGCACATCAAGAAGATCATCTACTACGACGGTGACACCTCCTCCTCTTCGCACAATGACGATGCCTATTCTTCCTCCAAGAAATAGACGGTTAAACAAAACTACTCCAAAATATCTTTTAATTATTCTCGTGTTCTTTACAATTCCAATGCCCATTTTCTTTATATTCCTCTTGGCAAGCCTCCTCACTTCGATAAGGAGGACCATTCTTGATGGAGCCATAAAATGTGTAGTCGCCTTTTTTTCTCTCCACCCTAGCATTTGGGATATAGAAGAAAATGGAATGCACATGCTAGATAGCAATGATGAAATTTATAGTGCTATTGATGCCCATGAAATGATACATAAAAATGCCCTAGCTACTACTGTCTTGTTAGATTCTTTGTGCAGGGAGTATGGCAAAGTAAGTGGTTTGGACAATGCCAAAGAAATTTAGGAAACATTGAAGATCATTCATGAAGGCAACGACATAACCATGATCACCAGTTGACAAAAAATCTAGTTTTTCAAATAAGGATCAAGCATATAGATATAGAACTCCATTATCACTATATAAGAGAAATGATTCTTGAAGGATACATCAAAATAGTACCTACAAATATTGATGATAAAATTACCATAATTTTTTACGAAGACTTTTAAAAAGGCAAAGTTTGACAAGTTCCATGAAGCTCTCGTCATGATCCATAGGACAACTCTTCAGAGAAGTTTTCTTTGAGGAGTGTTAAAATATGAAAAGGAAATTTCACTCAAATATTTGTCATGCAAGAAAAAGAGCCAACTTTCTATAATCTTATATAATAATCATGGCAAGCCATATCCAAGCAAGGAACAAGATAAGCTTCCAGATTATTCTACCATAACCAACACAAAGTCATGAAGATATGCAAGAATAAGGGCAACCTTCTAGAGTATTCTACAACCATGAAAGCCATAAAGATTAGATATTCATTGTCATGGTAAATTAAGAATTTTCTAAATTTAGATATTTGTTGAGATCTTTTTAGAAAGTGTACGAGTGGCAATCATCCATGGCTCATGTGTGTCTATATAAGGAAGGTGCCACACAATACCAAAATATACATCACAACACAACCACCACTCCACGCCACACACAACTTGGTAGAAGTGACAATCGATATTGATAGAGTGTGTGTTAGGATAGACATCGCAAAGTAAAATGTAAGATCCTTTATGTAATCATGTTATGAAAAGACCACCAGAGGTACGGCGGCGCACGCCTCGGCAAATAACTCCATATGGGCTACGAGGCCCAGAAGCACGACCCAACATACAAGACCATAGGGCTACGAGGCCCAGAAGCAAGAGGCCAAACTCCACCCCAGTAGAATACTAGTCCTCATTGTAACGTCTAACCTTGAGCTATAAAAGGGCGACACAACCCCCATCCAAAGACATCCCCACAACTTCACACAAGCACCCATGTGTAACACGCTCTAAGCAGTACTATTGTCAGCACTACACTGGACTAGGGCTTCGGCCTAAACCAATATGTCTATGTCCCAGACCGATAAGTTCGATCTCCGCAAACCCAGTTTCTGGCACCATCCCGTTGCGAAGGAAGAGTCAGTCCTCATCCATTGGTTTCTTTTCCTGTTTATGCATGTTAATTATTTTCCCCCTTTCCGCAAACATATGTTGTACTCGAAAAAACCGAACAATAGTGCCTATTATTGCACCTGGTTTGGAACATCATTTAACAAATGAATGAGGATCAGATCAACCGAATGTTTAGTCCAGGGAAAGGGCCACATTCTTAGGGATTGTCCGAGGCCGTGTAGCCTCTTAGCCTGGTCCTGCACCCTAAACCTTAAACCCTAAAACCCTAAGCCAACACACTCCATCACCTTGGAACAGTTGACCAAGTACCTCAGAATGAATACTCAGAGGTTTGGGCCTCATCCAAACTCAGGAGATGCTCTAAAATAGGATCGGCTAGAATAAGCACTACTATTGAAGGATTTATTGATTAATTATAGCAGCACCTGAAGTGGGATCCGATTTCTAATCACATTCGTGAAACCTGGATTATGTTTCCACCTTGTCACCGAGTTTCGGAATCCTACCTTGTAACGGGTAAGGCCCGGGTCACCAAGGGCTAGGTCTAGGGGGAGAGGAACACGTTCTCACGGGTGGTCCGAGGCCGTGCAACTGCTTAGCCTGGTCCAACACCCTAAGCCCACACACTCCATTCTAGGATGGTTGTTCCAGAACTTAGGGCTTGCCCCTAAAGGCCTATGCCTTATCCTGGCCAAGGGACAAGTCCTGAGACCCTGATCGGTGAGGCTCAGAAACAAAATCCAGGAGATTGAAAGCATTCGGAATGGTGACCCATAGATACACCATTGAGCACCATAACAAGGTCGTGTGCAGAGACACCTTTTTGTAGGTTACTAGGCGAGGAGGCGGACTCGAGCTAACACAAGGAAGAGTGGCGCCGACCGCTGCTCCCCTCGCCAGGCAAAGCCCGATGCTGCCGCATATCTTGCGACACATAGCGTGGACCACCGGGGAAACCCGATATCGACCTCTAGAGTGCAATGCGCCTCATCATTAACTGCAGACAAGACGTATACCTGCCCACTCCAGCGAAGAGCGCTACGACCGAAGCACACGGACTGCACAGTGGCTTGCGCGTTACCGAGGCGGGACCTTTGACTCTCTGCACCGTGTGGGCTGCTGCCATCATGCCCCCACTATAGCGCGCGAGGTACCAAGGAGAAGGGTGATAGGAGGAGAAGACAGGACGACATCGCCTGAGCATCCCTACACACGGTAGCACTTCAGCTTATGCAGCAACCTACTCCTGCGCTTTGTCCTGATTAGACGAGGCAAGGGCACGGCATGCAGTAGCACTTTAGCCTATGTCGCAACCTATTCCTATGCTCTTTCTCGATTAGACGAGGCAAGGGCACAGCGGACCAAGAGATTTACATGAAGACCAGAGGAAGATCTGTTACCCGTGCGCGTCTGGCCGATGCAATCACGTGCGCCCGAGAGGCCGATGAACTCACACCCGGTTCTTGACGAACCATCGCAAGAAAGGGTCCTCCCCTTACACTACATAAACCTCCAACAAATCCACATGGATTACTCGAGGCTGAAGGATTTACGTCTAGCAGATGTGCTCACACGCGCCTGAGAGATCGATGGACTCATGCCCGGCGTGTGGCGAACCATCACAAGAAAGGTTCTTCCCCTTACACTGCATAAACCCCGAGCAATCCACATAGATTGCTCGAGGGCTCAGGGGTTACATCTTACAGATACGCTTGTGCGCACCCAGAAAAGGAACCACTCAAGAAAAGCCTCTGTGCAACTCCAAGGAGTTACACAAAGGCTCGGGGGCTACTATCGAATACATGAGAACATGGTACCCAAAGAAGGCCTGAAGGCCTCCCAAAATGGCCCACGAACCGGGTGACCCACCTGCCAAGCAGCTCGACGTGAAGGTCCAAAAGGCCTCCCGAGGATGGCCCACCAAGCCGACCAGCTCGCCCACCGAACAAATACCCGCCGAGCAACCCAGCGAGGCAGGGCTGCCGACCAAACCGCCCACCGAGCAACCCAGCCAGGTGGGGCTGTCGACCAAAGCACTCATCGAGCAACCCAGTGAGGCAGGGTTGCCGACCAACCTGCATGTCGAGCAACCTAACAAGACGACAGTCGACTCTTGGGCGAACACCTCTACTGAAAGGAAGAGCCGACCTAGTACCATCGAGCCACATCGGCACGATGGAACATCACCAAACCATCCCCATACCATGGAAGCGATATTGAAAGGTCTCTATCAAACACGATGCCAGATATGTATCCCTATTAACTAGTGGGACCGGTCAACCCCAGCCGCAAGGACCGTAGCACCGGGGTCTCTACAGTGACCCATACGACGGAAGGGATGGGGTAATACACTGTACCAAGCATACGCTTATGCATAATGAAAGGTGACGCTAGGGGTGGCGGAAGACGAAGCTGTATTGAAGACATCCCTAAGCCACGCCATCAGCTGACTCAATATTACCCACCAAACACTGCCACGTCTAAATTGGAGTAGCTACAGAAACCCATCGGAAGGCGGACAGGACACGATGCCATACCAGAGATACAACGGCGCATGCCTCAGCAGACGACTCCATAGGGGCTACGGGGCCTAGGAGCACGACCCAACAGACGAGACCATAGGGGCTACGAGGCCTAGAAGCAGGTGGCCGAACTCCACCCCAGTAGAATACTAGTCCTCATTGTAACTTTTACCCTTGAGCTATAAAAGGGCAAGACAACCCCCATCCAAAGACATCCCCACAACTTCACACAAGCACCCAAATGTAACATGCTCTAAGCAATACTACTATAAGCACTGCACTGGACTGGCTCCGGCCTAAACCAGTATAACCTGTTCGTTCCAGATCCATCTTCGAGCCCCCCGTAGCTCACCATTCGGAGTGATTTCACGCTAACAGGACTACCGAACACAAACCTTCTTATCCCCCGGTTCCAGAAACCACAAACTCGTGTTCCCAAACCAGATCGACCTGATCCAACATCTCTAAAAATAGCACTAATATCAACTATTAGTATAAGTAGCAACACAAATACTAAATAGATTTGAAGTTAAAAGAGAGAAAATTCCCAAAACCTAGCTACTAGAGCCCCCGGTTTATGTTGTTACATTATGATCATGTTCATAACAAGATCATTGTGTTAATTGGAACATGGAGCTTAACTTGAGATATATGTGCTACCACAAGGGTGGAATGGGACACCCTTGGCTGACTAATTAGGAAAGCTAGTGGAGGACTACCTTACCCGAAAGGGGCAAGGGCGGTAGAGGAGCTGCGTATAGGGAGGTTCTCGGGTCGATCATGCTACGATTTCTTTTCGGATGAGGGATTCCTATATTGCCCTTCTCAGAACCGAAGTGGGTTTTCTGAAGCTAGTGGAACTTTGTAAAGGCCTCGTAGTGGATCCCTAGCCATTCACCTCGGAAGTGTCTAAGGGCCTTGCAAACCCTGGCTAGATGGGATACACGACTTGTGGGTAAAGGGCGCAACCTCTACAGAGTGTAAAACCGGTATATCAGTTGTGCTCACGGTCAAGAGCTACTCAGGACTCTCGCATGATTAATTTATGGAACTAAACTTAATCTGCCATATGCATTGCATTGTGGGTGTTATGATTAATTCTGATCTCTTATTTAATTGGGTTGATATCTACTTATACTTAGTAACTGCTAATAAAATTTTGACCAACTTTAAAAGCAATGCTCAGCTTTAACCATCTCCTTTGGTAAGCCTTATAATTCACATGAGCCCCACTGTAAGTGAGCTCATGCACATTATTCCCCACAACTTGTTGAGCGATGAACGTATGTGAGCTCACTCTTGATGTACTCACATCCCCCAGGTCAAGGACATGTACCCTAGGATGAGGCGCGTGAAGGATGTTGTGATGAGTTCATGAGTGGTCTAGGCCGTCGTCTCCCAGTCAATTTTGGTTGCTGGATCGTTGTCTTTGTATGATGTAACTATTTAACTATTTTGTACAAAACTCTATTATATATTAAAGATGTGACATTCATTTATGTACCATGAGTTATCATATGTGTGAGACTTGATCCTAGCACACATGTGAGTCGCGCCCGGGTTTGGCCCCCTTCAATTCGAGTGTGACACGACTCCATAGGGGCCTACGAGGCCTAGAAGCACGACCTAACATACGTGACTATAGGGGCTACGAGGCCCAGAAGCAGGAGGTCGAACTCCACCCCAGTAGAATAATAGTTCTCATTGTAACTTTTACCCTTGAGCCATAAAAGGGCAATACAACCCCATCCAAAGACATCCCCACAACTTCACACAAGAGCATCCAACTCTAACATGCTTTAAGCAATACTACTTTCAGCACTGCAGTGGACTAGGGCTCCGGCCTGAACCAGTATAACCTGTTCGTCCCAGATCCATCTTCGAGCACTCCGTAGCTCACTATTCAAAGTGAGTCCGCGCTAACACCCCTGCCGAACATAAATATTCTTGTCCCCCGTTCCAGAAACCACGACACCCGTGTTCCCAAACCAGATCAGTCTGTTCCGACATCTCTGAAAATAGCAATAATATCAACTATTATTATAAGTAGCAGCACCAATACTAAATAGATTTGAAGTTAAAAGAGAGAAAATTCCCAAAACCTAGCTACTAGAGCCCCCGGTTTAATCTATTTGGGACCCATTAATCGGCTAGCGGGGGCGGCTAATAACCAAAATCGTCGGGTTTATCTCTTTTTTTATTTTATTTTTGAAACTTGTTTGATTTTTAGTTTGAAATCCGTTGTGCGTTATCAAATTTGGTTTCAGTGAAAAATCCAGTCCATAATATTTATAGAAAAATTGGCATTAGATTTTTTTCAGATTTACAAAATATCCTAAATTCAAATGGGTCTTGTTTATTGATTATTGATTTATCGGCCAGTTAGCCGAATTAATCGAACGATTTCGCGAACCTTGGGTGGGAAGGACGGAGATGTGCCTTGGCCGTCCTGTTTGCTATGGCTGACAGACAGTGTTTGTGCTTCATTTGTAGTGTGTCAAAATGTTAGCTTAGCTTTGATTTGATTATTTGCTGCCTGATCTGAGCGCAGGTATGCTGTAAAACGTAATGGCTGACACACACATCGTTAACTACTAGCAGCTCATCATGATTTTGTTCAACAACATAACCACGAGCTGATGTTGTTATTAGTAAAAAGGAAGAATTCCGATCCTACGTATAGCTCACCAGCATCTGGTGGTGTTGATGTAATCTAGCAATCAGCATGGGACAGATTTGCAGGGTAGCTAGATGGATAGATAGATTTGGTATAACCACTGGGTATATACTCAGGGAGCATCGATCCACGTATTATTAACCAAACGGTGCTTTATATTGTGCTGCACATGGGATGATGCCAAATACGTTTGCAAATGCGTGGATCGG
Source organism: Zea mays (assembly GCF_902167145.1). Taxonomy (NCBI): domain Eukaryota; kingdom Viridiplantae; phylum Streptophyta; class Magnoliopsida; order Poales; family Poaceae; genus Zea; species Zea mays. Next base: position 159,859,190 of record NC_050096.1, read on the forward strand.
ACAGGCAGACAGTCCACTAGACCACGGAAGATCTTCACCGTATATTGTTGGTTTGTGGAATCGGTAATATAAAAGTGGTAGTCTGCTGCCAGTTCTAAAACCGGCAGTGATGAGGTTTTTCAAAACACCAAAAATTGAGCAAGTGGTAGAAATCATAAGACGAAAATAATACAGTTAGAACATGAGGAAGGAATAATCATTGGCCAAAATAATCTTAAAAATTATATAACAGATTATTACAAAAAGTTATTTGGATCGCCAGATTTAAATCACTTCTCATTAGATGAAGATATGCGGGATGACATCCCACAAGTATCAGATATCGAGAATGAGTTGTTAATAGAGAGTTTCTCAAAAAAAATGAGATAAAAAAGTGGTTTTCCAATTGAAGCACAATAAGACGCCAGGATCAAATGGTTTTCCTGCTGAGTTTTAGCAAAACTTTTGGGAGGTTATCAAAAAGGACTTACTAGCACTGTTTGAGGATTTCCATAATGGGCTTTTGCGGCTCCATAGTCTCAATTTTGGAGTAATTACTCTGGTGCCGAAAAAAGAGGCTATAAAAGTGGAAAATCTTAGGCCGATTTGTCTTCTAAATGTAAGCTTTGAGAATTTTACTAAAGTCCTTACAAATAGAATATCAACTATCGCCAAAAAGATAATCGAACCTACTCAAATAGCCTTCAAACGGTCTTCTCTGGTAGATATCTCTTGGAAGGAGCGGTTATCCTTCATGAGACCATTCATGAGATGCACAAAAGAAAGAAAAATGGTGTAATCCTTAAGCTAGATTTTGAAAAGGAGTACGATAAAATAAAATGGCCATTTATACAATAATTGTTATGGATGAAAGGGTTTTCTCAAACCCGGTGTAAATGGATGCAACAGGTGGTGGAAAAAGGAAGCGTTTCAGTAAAAGTTAACGATGATTATGCCCATAATTTTCAGACCAAAAAAGGAGTTCGACAGGGAGACCCTTTGTCACCTATTCTTTTTAATATAGCGGTCGACATGCTTGCCATTATCATAAATCGAGCCAAGGACTTGGGGAAAGTTGGTGGTGTTGTTCCACATATGGTGGATGGAGGACTTTCAATACTCCAATACGCGGATGATATGATTATCTTCGTGGAAGATTATTTAGAAAGGGCTAAGAACATGAAGCTAGTGCTATGTGCATTTGAGCAACTTTCAGGCCTAAAAATCAACTTCCCTAAAATCGAACTTTTCTCCTATGGTGCTGCCAAAGGGTTAGAATTAGAATACTCTGACATCTTTGGGTGTGGCGTGGGGAGTTTCCCATTCAAATATCTAGGTATTCTGATGCACCACAGAAAATTGAGTAATACAGATTGGAGGGTATTAGAAGAAAGGTTTCAGAAAAAACTAAGTGGATGGAAAGGTAAACTTCTCTCAGTCGGCGGTCGCCTGGTGCTAATTAACTCGATACTTAATAGCTTAGCCATGTTCATGTTCTCTTTTTCCAAAGTTCCATAGGAAGTTCTAAAACGTCTAGATCAGTTTAGGTCTCGTTTCTTCTAGGAAGGTGAGGGACTAAAAAGAAATATAGGATAACTAAATGGAGTATATTGTGCACACCCAATGCTTTGGGGGTCTAGGCATCCTAGATCTGAGGTTACAAATAGATGTCTTCCAAGTAAATGACTTTTTAGACTCATTAATGAACAGGGTATCTAGCAAAGTCTCCTTCAAAATAAGTACCTAAAAAATAAAACAATAACCCAAGAAGAACACAGGCCCAGTGATTCTCGCTTTTGGTCCAAACTTGTGGCGGTAAAACGGGACTTTATGAGAATGGGTCATTTTGTGTTAGGGGTGGTACATAGATTCAGTTCTGGGAAGATAAATAGTTGGGGTGTGTCCCTTTGAAAGACCAATTTCCAGATCTATACAACATTGTGAGAAAGAAAAAGGCAACGGTAGCTGATGTCCTACAATATAATCAGCTTAATGTGGATTTTCGTCGGTCACTTAGTGAAAATAATCTAGCTTCTTTGAATCAGGTAGTAGCTAGAGTATTTACTATTAGTCTAGCTGATCGAAGAGACGTGTTTGTATGGGATCTTCTCCAGCAAGGTCAGTTTACGATCAACTCCATGTATAGAGCTTTGGTCGCTCCGAACATTGTTTCGAGAAACCACCCGATCTGGGATTTAAAGCTACCCGGTGAAGATTAAAAATTTTATGTGGTACTTAGTTAAAGGCATAGGTCTAACAAAGTATAATTTAGCAAAAAGCAGTGGAAAGGAAGTGGTAAATGTTGTGGATGCAACTTAGATGAATCCATTCAACACCTTTTATTTGACTGTCATATGGCTAGATGTGTTTGAAGAGGTGTACAAATTTCATTTAACATTACTCCACCTTCATGCATCCAACATATGTTTGCACTTGGCTAAAAGGTTTAAATTATAGACTTAAGAGCCTGATTTGGGTTGGAGCTTGTGCCCTCTGTTGGGCTATATGGTTAAGTCGTAATGATGTGGTTTTGATAATGCACAAGTTTTCACTCTCTTGCAGGTCACCTTCAGAGAAACACGTTGGACAAGATTCTGGACACTATTGCAGAAAGAGGAGGACAGACCTCAAGTAAAACAATGAATTTCAATTACGAGTAATTCGTACATAATTTCGTTAGGTACATGATTTCAAATGAAAAGGTTATAAATTATAAGGTTGCATAACTTTTCGAGATCTATATAGAACTATTCGAGACTGCTTCCTATAGAGCATGTAGATTCATTTGGTATTAAGTATATATATATATATATATATATATATATATATATATATATATATATATATATATATATATATATATATATATAATCAATCAATTTAGGAATCGAATCGGCTTCAAATAAAAATTCATAAATTACAAAGTTCCATAATTGTCTAAGATCTACAACTTTTATTTTTATCGTTTTTCCATCCCAAGAGCCTTTCCTGCAGTCACTACTACACAACGTACTTGTGGACTATCAGCATCAGCTCGCTCGTGGTTATAACCGACCGTGATAGAAACCGCCGGTGATAACTTTAATATATCATCACCTGTTGGTTGGCTCTACAATTAACGGTTCTAACAATAAACTGTAATAGTAAGCCTTCGTTACAGATTTGTAAGCTAATACTTATGAAAATAATGAGATGAACCGGGATAAAAGATTATTTCAGTAGCATGCACTAGCAGTGTGGTCGGTCAGTTTGTCGCTTCCTTTGACCAGACCCTGCAACTGCTACTAGCCAATTCACCCGCCAAAACAAGTTCTCCGATCGACGCGCTCAACCAACTGCCATGTAAATTAACAACTTCAGTACCTGTACTGAGCAATCTAGTACTGATTGACAACAAATCATGCAATTCAGTGTTAACTTGAACCCTAATTTGGACACATTGCGCGCATCTGGTGGTGCGTATCCAGAACTCGTGTGTCATGTTGCTAACTATCCAATTAAGCATGATCCATCAGTCGGTCTACATGCATACCGGCCAGCTGCAAGCACATGGCTGCGCGCGTTTCGTCGTGCCTCTGCTGAACTCACATGCATGCATGCCTGCCAACGCGCATGATATATGGGTTAAAGAGACAAATATGCGGTGCAGGTCATGTACATGCTTTTATTATATTTATTAGCGTATTAATTAGGTGCAAGTTAACGTGTAAACTATATTTTTTTTAAAATCGCGTCTTTTTCGTTCGTTAAGTTTTCAACATTTAGTGTATATATGTGGTACGTTCATATACGTACTCATGTGCAAAAGTTAAGCTACAAACCACAGGTAGACCAATTTCATATGTGTGTAGTAGCTATATAAGACAAAAAATAGGTTTTTATCTTGTAGCGCATAGAAACCTTAAATTTGCAATTTGTGTATGTTTTTTTTTTAATTTGGCTTTGCTTCTTAACTTTTACTATACGTGAGTACACATGCATATGGATGCTCTGTGAATATAATATCTTTTGAATAATCCAAGTACGATTTTGAAATGATTTGTGTATGTTTATTTGCACCTAATATATGGTCGTCTACACCACGTATTTCCCTGGGTTCGGAGAGACTCATCACAAGTGCCACACAGCAAAAGGCAGATCAACTCTCTCGATCCCATAAAGATAAATTAAAAAAAATGCACGCTTGTTCGTTAGAATTACCTTTCGGCTGCATGTCGGCACGTACACCCACCGATCCAACCAAATGCGCATGCGCTTCATTAACCGTCGCAGCTGACACCATGATGAGGCCCCACGTCGCGCTGAGTGACACGTGTCAGAGAGCCAGAGAGTAGTCACTTGACCGGCCGCCGCGCGGTCAAATGATGACGCTGCCCGGATCCCTATGCGTGGCCGCCGTTGGTTCCCTTCTCGTTAGACTCAGAGTGGAGCGGCAAATGGTTTTTTGAACTAATAATAATCTGTCAGGGTCAGGCTCGTCTGACACTCCGTCACATGGCAGACACAAACAATGAACTAAATATCTAGCAGCATCCGCATCATCATAAACATCTCCGCAACCAGGATTCATCAAGGTATAGAAATAAAGGGAGACATAACAAAAAAAAATCCCCTGGACTGAAATAAGTTTTATGAGAATAAATTAAACTTGTTCATTTTGTGTCAACACGTAAACTCCCTTGTAAATTGCAAGGTGAAACCGTGACTAAATACTCCTATCACTAATGGCCTATTTGGACCATAGTTTTTAAGAAATTGGTTTATGTAAACTGAGGTGCTTCCAAACATATTAGTTACCTCGATTTATAGAAATTGGATTCACAGTTTCTTAAAACCGAGAAGCTAACCTTTCCTAGCTAAGAAAATAAAAATTGATTTCTTGATAAACTAGGTTGCTTTCAAATAGAATCTAAGACAGCATGCATGTATCCACACATTTTGGAGAAAACTCTCGGAAAAGCTGTAGTTCCTGTTGGTGTTGCTAAGTAAAACCACTTACGTACTACATATTTGCTCGAACGACAGCCAAAATCAGATGCAATTTGCGTGTTGGGGGTTATTGATGTAGCTATATTATCCAACTTGTCGGGGGCAAGGACGTGTCCGTTACTGCTACCATATGCCTTGTCTGCATGATTAGCGCTCCCAAAGGCCGTGGTAGCAGGTAGATAGTGTTGTGTGCCCTAGTGCTAGGGGTGCTGATGGATCACGATTTAAATATTTCTTCATAATAAGTTAGAACTTTTTTATTAATTTTAGTTTAAAATGAATAAGAATAAAACTCGATTCTAATGTGATTCGATTCTTAAATTTTATACTGTAAAATCTAGAGTACATTACCTCCCTTACCTATTGATGATAATGCGGGTTAAAAAAATTACTTTAGTTTTTTTTAATATATATATATATATATATTCCAGTTTTATAGAACTAAAATTATGTTGGACTGTTGGGTCGACTATTGGCACACATCAACATTACATGGCTCCATATCATACATCATGGCACGAGGTATCACACAACCAATAGTGTGGATGTCATCGTTTGACCTTGATATGTGACAGTACCTCGACGTAGCTCGTGATGCTGAGATCGGTGTCACATATCTTAGCACTGAACTAAACACCACATATCTTGTAGCAAACATGTTGGCCCAACAATGCGGTCAATGTGTGCCACCGTGGAGGGATTGAGTAGATGTTGAGCCAAGAACTTAAGAAGCTACGTACTATCTCTCATCAGTGACGATATTTAACATATTGTACGTTGAACTAGCAAAAGATGGCTACGAGGTTAAGGTGGCCCAGTGACGCGTCGTGCTCTCCAACAGCGATCATGCCCGACATCTTCTGATCTCGAAGAAGACAATGAAGAGAAGAACGTCACTCACGCTAAATGTAAGAAAATGGATGAGGAGAGAATGGCACTCTCCAACATGATTCAAATAGTGGTTTGGGCTTCACAAAAGCCAAAACATATCCAGCTAGGGAGTTCGTACAACCCAAAACATGGAGAGTCGATGACTCCAATTTAGACGTTGAGGGGGAGATTGTTGCTGGTGATGTTGAGATTTCAACACTTAAACTCATAGCTGAAGCATTAGCAGCTGGTTTCAAGTTAGGTTGTCTTCAACAAGCGGAGGAGGAACTTGCTTCTATCAAGGTTGGTTCAGGTTCTTCTCATATGTTGATTTGGAAAAAATACATATGGCATAGAATATGGTTCAAACAATGTGAGCGCTCCATTTGTGATTTTCGTAATTGAGGCTACTAGTAAATTAACCTCTACTCTAACATTTGTGAATGTGATACATTAAATCCACATCTAGGATTAAGCAAGAATGACGACCATAAAAGAGGTGATGGCCACAAAGGATATGCAAGTGCTCAACGTGGAGAAGAGGAGGAAGAAAAAGAAATATACAAGAGCTTAAGACAAAGGTATAAGTAGGATATTTTATTTTGTCGGTCAAGATGCGGTAGAGTACATGATTAGATTTAGGACATATGTCTATCCTATTAAAAGGGAAGCTTAATTAGACAATTTGGTCATCTCGTACCACTGGATATTGGAATCACATGCATTGCATATGGACCTAAGTGATGCATATGAGAGCAAGCGAAAATATTTAACAAAAGCACATTGAAAAACGCTAAGTATATGTTCCAATATGTTTGGTAAAACATTTGAAGAGCTAGTGCGCTTAAAAAGGGTTTTCTCAGTAGTTTTCTAGAGTGCATTAGACATGCCTGGTGGTGTACTAGGCATGCATATACACCAGGTACGAAATAGATTTATACTTGTTGCACCATTTTTTAGTCGAGCGCGCACCAGACATTTTGGCACCAAACGCTTAAGCTATAGAATCTGACATATAAAATACAATAAAAATTGTGGTTATATGCTAGGTTTTTTAGAATAACGGATGAGTTCTAAGAGCAGCTCCAAAAGAGCACTTAAAATTTATTCCCCAAAATCTCTTATTAGGAGCTGTTGCAAATAAAATCCACCCAAAAATGTTATCCCACAGTAGATTACTAAAAAATTAAAAAGGAACATGGGCCAATAGGTGCTTTAAATGGGCCACACACATACACATTGTGCTCTTCTTTTTGTGCATGCACCTGAGCCATTTCATCCTTTGCGGTGCTCTTGGTGATGGTGTCGAGCATCTTGTATATACACGACAATAGGCCACTAGACAGACCTTGCTTTGCTTCCTTTTGTCGTGTAGACATACTTGTTCAGTTCATGGGAGTAGTAGGAACAAAAGAGGAGATAAAAAGCTACAGATCTTTAAGGTACAACTAAAGCATGCCATGTTCAAAAGCTTTCCACTTTGCACTGCTAGCAAAACATGAGCTGAGCAGCTACCAATTTGCACTAAATCATGAGGATTCAGCCATCTTCAAAGTGGCCATGCTCTCACTAGAATCACAACTTAGGCAGATTATACAAATGAATGCAAAGGGTGAAGGCAGATGTGCCCAAATTGTACACAACAAACGAAACCAAGCAGTTAAGTTGACTACAAAACTTTTTATTTCAGAAATGAAACCAAAGAAAGCTTGTATCACTGACATGTATGAGATAATGTAAACATAGCACATTCCTAACTATGAAGTTGACATGGAAAATTTTAATTTTAGAAACTAACACAATTGACCAAAAAAGACATCCACTTCATTTCAGTAATCTAAGCCAAACTCTCACCACCACTTCTAGTAGCTGTATAGGAACTCCAACCAACCAAGAACAACTTCATCTCATCGCCCCACTTGCTGAAGCCTAGGAATAGAGTTGAGTCGTGGAGTCATCAGCGCATGAGAGATGAGCGAGTTAATACCCGGAGGTTGCCGGTACCATTTGTGTTGCCGTGGATGGAGCGGTGCCCGGGGCGACGGCTGGCCGCCTCCTCCTGCAGTTCAGGGCTCATCAAATCGTCTAGCCCGCGTGGACCTACCAGATGCCGACGGCGACGAAGGTGGCGAGGTCCTGTTTGCTTGTCCATGAAAAGAGGTGGGATGTGTGAGCGCGCCCTAGGATCAGACGGATTTCGCCTCACGCAAATAACGCGGGTGCGATCGCCCCCGACGTGTCACGACGAAAAAACTTTGGAGGAAAGACGGAGGGGTCTATTGGAGGAGGAGAAAACGGAGTTTGCCCGCACACAAAAAACGCTTTTTTGGGGTCCTTTTTCGCGTGTTTTGGAGCTGCTATAAGATCTGCCGCGCTGAGCTAATCGGATCAAAACAGGTGGCACACGCCAAGTGTTGGCCACGTCTGCACCACGCCAGATCAGATGCCACGTCAAGTACCCCAACACCGTGAACTACTAGGCCGAGCTTATTGTCCAAAACAGGAATTAAGACGCGTAGAGATATGGATACGAATATATGTTTTTCCAGAAGAAAAAAAGCTAAAAAAATTCGGTCGTTCCGACACGGCATTTCCCTCTTGAAGCGACGTGCCATCCGACTCGATCATGGGGCATCTCGGTGCATTGCATTGCGTTGCGTTGCATTTGCAGTGACACGATAATATTGCTGTCCGTGTACGTCGTCCTCCTGTTTTGTCCGAGCTGCAGCGATTATCTGTGCACGCATGGCGATCCTTTTTTTTTTTTGGTCGCGGACGTGTCGTTGGTTGTGACAATGCAGAGGTCGTACGCACACTATTGACCAGCTGATGATAGGGTGCATGCTTGATGCTTGGTGGGCAGTCCACTTCATCTTCATGGATGCATGGAAGAACGGAACAGGTAGCTGCTTCGGATCACCAACAAGTAAAGACCCCTCGTCCGGACCCCCCCATCCTGACTGGGACCGATGTGCGTGTGCGTAAGCCACTGTCGTTTTCCGCGGACCGCACGGCTGGGGTCTCCCGGCTCTCTTGTCACCTCCGCGTCGCGTCCATGCATCCGTCGCGTCTTCGTGGGCTTGTGGTGGCTGCCGGCGTCGTGTCGCCGGGCCCAACCCCAAATTGTTAGACCATGGAGACGACGTGGTCCTGAGTCCTGAGACCATACGATTCAAATATGCAGCGGACGAGCGGGCGGCGGATGAGAAGTGCATCACTGCACGAGCAATGCATGGCGCCGAAAGGACCGGCCGGGCCCACGGCCCTTTCTCCGGGGGACATGGTCCGATAGAGTATGAGGGACATGGAAAGAGAGATTATGACGATGGCCCCACCCGTCCACCACACAACACATATCTAATCTATACATACCAAGCTAGGCTAGTCTCAATTACTACATTTTAATGGCCCATGGCGTGGTGTAATAGTCTAGTCCAAGCACTCATCGACAGCACATTAACACAGAGCCGGGACCCGGGACCTCACGTCGACCCATTCTCCCCTTGGATGATTGTGTGTCATCTCATCTGGGGAGCTGGAGGGCCTATAAATACCACCACCTCACTCTTCGCTTTCCACTCCATCTGCAACAAGCCAACCGCAACCAGACTCCAGAGAGAGAGAGAGAGAGCCACACATTGCAAGCTTCCACCATTTCCAAGAACAACTGCCACTGCAGAGAGCTCGTACAGGAAGAGATGGAGATGCACATGGACGACAAGAGCAAGACGCCGCTTTCCAAGAAGGGGAGCCGGAGGTCGGCGTCGGCGTCGGCGGCGGCGGGGCTGAAGAGCCGGCCGTCCAGGGCCGCCGCGGGCAGGTCGGTGCCGGGCCGCCTGGCGGGCCTGGTGAAGGAGCAGAGGGCCAGGTTCTACATCATGCGCCGCTGCGTCACCATGCTCGTGTGCTGGAGGGACTAGCTCGTGCAAGCGGTGCGCATCTATCCATGGCCGTAGCGCGTAGGCCCCCCCACCCCGTTCGGTGGATGTGGGCTGTGGCTCGGCCCATGTGGGCCTGGAGCTGTAGCGCCCTGGTAGGTGAGGACGTGATGTCCATCACATGTGCCATATATACTGACTAGTTTCCCAACAACAGCAACCCCAAAACAAAACAAAAAAAAGTGTCATGGTGAGAGATCGGAGATGTGCCTGTTGTGTGGCCATCCTGTGGTTCATATGTGTCCATAGCTGTCGGAAAAATTAGTATAACTTCATCCTGTGGTTCATAATTGTACGCAAAAGAATTACTATCATGATTGCCTGAAATATAACTTCACCCTGTTACAGAAAAACTTTCTTACCGAGTTTCTTTTTTCTGTCAAAAAGAAGGAACAAATAAACGTAGCTGCAAAAACAAAAAAACAAAAAAAAAACGACAGACTGCTAGTTTCAGCTCTGTCAACATTGGAAAGAAAGAATCTGCAACAGCTACGCAGACACTATCTGCTGCTAATCATCTGGTTGATCGAGGTAAATGAGCCGATGCACGCGCACACAACGCCAATCGCTATGATGATTATGCACAGGATGATCTGCAAAGAAAATGACCATAGATACTCAGTGTTGAGCAGTTTCAGGTTCCAATCCTGTATTTGTTGGTCCGCGCGTTTCTAGTTGGTGGTTACCTCCCACAAGGGCACTGCGCCCTTCTTGATGGAGAGGTAGCATGCGCATGGGAGTATCAAGGCCTGTATAAATCATCATCAAGCACATTTTTTTTATCAACTTCTTTCAAATGGCCAAAGTAGAGAAATCCACCGCAGAAGTGTAGGTGAAATGTTCTCCAGAACCTACCACGAGCATTGTGAACACGGATCCAAGCAGTGCCATCACCAGGGCTGAGAAACCAGAGGAGGGTAGGAAAAAGTCAAAAAAAAACATCTTAAAATTTAAAAATGGAGGGGAGGATCATTCAGTTAAACCGAGAAAGACTACTACTACTCACCAAAGTAAGGGAAAAGCAGAGCCACCGCAACGGTTGAGAGGACGAGGCATGTCCTAACGAGCATTCCGACCAGGTAACTCTGCATCTTCTTTGGTAGGGCTTCCTCTATCGACAAGGCGACCGGCGTCATCGTCAGTGCATACTTTGTGTAAGGATTCACAACCTGGAACCAGAAAGAAAAATGCAACAAAAAAAAAACAAAAGCAATGAAATTAGCATCTCGTCGTCTTCATTCTGAACGCGATGGCAGAATGGTAAAGTGTGGTTTTCCCTCGCACCGTCATCCAAATGGCAATCTTGGATGGGATGTACTGCTGTGGCAAGTTTAGGGTGAACTGTGACATAGTGGACTCGCCGAACATCAGGAACCCTGAGACCGCAACTCCGGCGTACACAAGCGTTACCACCGTGAAGCTGAAAACGGTGCAGGATGGCATTTTGTGTTAACAAGAAGGCGGCCCATGTTAACAAGAAGCAACAAAGTTAAGAGCACCGCTTACCAGAACATGAGCACGAATGGAAACTGCGAGCGCTCCTTCATGGACGAGTAGATGTTTGGGAACACCGAGTGTCCTGAGTAGCAGTACCCATACAGGCCGAGTGCCACTGGAAGGTGGGTCACGTTCACTACAGCACCGGAAAAGCGAAACCCAATTCCTTCTCCGATGCCAACCCAGCATAGGCAGACGATGACCGTGATCGTCGCGATCACGCCTCCAGCTGAGTACATACAGAGACGGTCAGGAGTCAGGAACAATCCTTCTTTCGCTCAAAGATTACTTTTGTTGATCATAAACTGACTGAACTATCAGTGATACGAGTCAATTCTAACTACATTCCTATGATCAGTACAGAGGGAGTAAGAAGCAATTCCACATTTTTTTACATACCAGAAAGATATGAGAGGAGACTGAGGTTCCTGAGCCAGACTGATGGGAGGATTGCCAAGGCCATTGTGGTTGCAAAGAGATTGTGCGCGTTCAGGTCGATGCCAGTGAAAGCTAAATGCGCTGAGGGAAACACTGACGACAAGCTGTCTCCTAGCAGCGTAATGTACTCCACGCAGCTTGCCTGCAAAAAAAATATATACATAAAAATCACTTGTGTTCGACAACCAAGGCCATTCACAATAAGTTTTAGAGTTCAGAGAGCACACTTACATAAAGCTCCATGTACAGGACAACCTGAAAAAAAGAGATGCGATCAGTGAGGTAAACAACAGGTGAGCTGACTTTCGAAGAGAAATCTGTGTTTTTCAAGGTATACACACCGATACAAAGATCCGACCAAAGATTCCGAAAGCGACTTGTCCAATGTCTGGGTATGTCTCAATGTTGGGCGAACTGTCTATGCACCTCTTGAGAAGCAAGCCCGTGTAGCACGAGCTGCCACCCAGCAAGGGGAGCAGCAGGAGGCTTAGCCATCCCCCTTCCTTGATTCCATAAGCCGTGGTGAGAATTCCAACGCCGCACAGCACATTGAACCCTAGAAATTCGACCAGCATTGATGATTGATTCCATAAGCTGATTACTCTAACACCTGAGAATTCAAGATCCAACTGGTCACGCACCATTGATGATTGATTGGTTCCTGCTGCACTTGCTAGCAGGCGGAGGAAGCTCGATATAATCGGATTTCAGGCATTGCCTGGAGGGTCTCTCGGGCAGCTCCGCCTCGTGCGCAGCCGGCCACCGCGGCGCCTGGGCGAGGCTGTCCGTGGACTGCTTCACGGGCCGCGGCTGCGGGTGCAACGACGACTGCGACAGCTGCGGGAGCGAGGGCGGCAGCAGCGGCCTGGTGAGCGGCAGCCCCGAGCCCTCGCCTTTCCTCAGGAAGAAGGAGCTCCCGGCCTTGAGGAAGGAGCTGCCGAATCTGGTCAGGCTCGGGCTCGCTGCCATGATCGAGTTCATCGTCGGCGACGGCACCGCGCTCAGCATGTCGATCGACTGCCTGCATGCGAAACGAGAACGCCGCCGAGGAAACGGCGTCAGCTCCGAATCGTGGAAGAGATGTGGACGGCGAGGCGGCTGGTTGACGAACCTGTAACTCTGCGGCCACGCGCCATTCTGGCCGTCCTCGGGCGTGTCCTCACGCTCGCCGCCGTCGCGACGCCGGACATGGCCGGCGCGTGTCTCGGCGTCGCTCCGGTCGGAGAATGATCCATCGTCGGAGGAGGTCGGCGGGGATCCGCCGTCCCGGTCGACGCCGAGATCGTCCTCATCGCCGATGAATAGGAGCGAGCGGTCGCCGTGGCCCACCTCCTCGTCGCGGTCCATGTCGGGCTCGGCCGTCCAGAGTGCTGAGTGCACGCGCATGCAACACGGCAATGCAGGTGAGGATCAACGAAACCCAAATCTATATTAACATCAATCCCTGACGCAATGCAACGATCTCAAGGAAAGAAAGCATCACGATCTGTACTACGTACCCAACACAAACGCTTCCCCGATCTCCACTCTTCCAGCCACACGAGCAAGGCTAGAGAAAATATGGGGCCGGGGCCGACGAACACGGAGGGAAGGGGGAGAGATAGGCGGCCGGTTTCTGAGGAGCCGGTCCCGGACTCGTGGCCGCGCCGCCTCTCTCGCAACCATGAACCGGGTGACGTACGAGACGGCTGACGCTGGGCCTTTTTGTTATTGCCACTGAATGGTGGGCCGTTGGCCCATGCCCTTCCCCCCGTGTCCGTGTGTTGTGATATCGGAAGCTGTGCATGACGTCGCGTCAGGTTGGTATGTTGAGCTGGAAAACAGTACGTACGTGACAGCTTGTTTCGAGTTTAAATTTACGCGACCGAATATTCCCTCCAATCACAAATATGTGCCGCATTCACTTTAACGCAATTTTCTAAATACACTTTCAAATGTATGAGATTTTATAAGTATTTTTTAATACAAATATATATATATATAGTTTAAATGTTTTAAATTAAATAATTTATAAGTGATTTTAGAAGACAAACCTAGTACTCCCTCCGTCCCACGGTACTATTAGTTTTAGCCTTGTTTTTTATATATATTTAAATATATGATGATAAATCTAGACACATATATAAAACACATACATCAAATATTCACTACCGAACTCGCCTTTTTTGTCGAGTGTCTCAGACACTCGGCAAAGACCATTATACACTCGGCAAAGCCACACTCGGCAAATATTTTATCGGTAAATGATTTTTTTTTCGAGTACTTTTTTCGGGCGAGTGTCAAAAAACACTCGGTAAATTAAGAATCACAAAAAACCCAAAAAAACAGCAAAACATTTTTCAAAATTAGGGAGACAGCTTCCCCCCCAACCACCGCCATTGCTCTACACATCGGTCCTATCATTTTCACCATTTTTAATCAAATTTACGTGTTTTGTGAATATGAGATTCGAACTTCGAACTCACAACCTCACGTGTGCGCATAACCTGCTCTACCACTACGCTATTACATCATCAATTGTGCTTATATTACGTTTTCATTTCAAATTTACGTATTTTGTGAATGTGAGATTCGAACTCACAACCTCACACGTGCGCATAACTTCCTCTACCACTACACTACTACATCAATTGTGCTTATATTACGTTTTCATTCCTCATATATTATAACAAATCGAGAGTAATTTGATTATTTGAGGCACTAAATGAATTCAATTGAAAATGTTGTCAACTATAGAGTTGCATAACTTTTCAAGATACACAACTTCTATTTTGATATTTTCTACATCAGAAGCTGTTTACAAAATTTGAATTTCAAATTTGAACACTTCACACGAATTTTTCTATGATGAGATGATTTCAAATCAAAAAATCGCCAGTTACAAAGTTTCATTACATTTCAAGACCAACAAATTTTATTTTGGTGGTTTTTCCATCCGAGGTAGTTTGAAAAAAAATCAAAATTTAAATATAGGTTTGTATGACAAGATGATTTCAAATCAAAACATTGTCAACTACAAAGTTTCATAATTCTTCAATACATACAAGTTTCATGTTGATAGTTTTTTCTTTCGAGATCGTTTTCAAAATTGAAATTTTAATTTTTTTTAATTCAAACGTAGTTTTCGCTGACAAGATGACTTTCAATAAAAAATTTACCAACTACAAAATTCTATAACTTCTCAAGATCTACAAAGTTTATTTTATTTGTTTAGCCATTTATTCATCCCACATGATGGTTCTAATAATATGCACAAATCTTATACATCTCTCTTGTAGTTTCATGAACTACGAGAGAGATATAAGTTTTATGAACAAATTTACTTTTATTTTGTCATATAAAGAAATGTTCAAAATATAAATTGTATATCATGATGAGTTATACAAATTTGTAGTTGAAATTTTTTTCATCTGAATTAATTTACTGTATTAAAATGTGATTTTTAAATTGTCTTTGCCTAGTGTTGAAAAAAAGCACTCGACAAAAAGCTTCTTTGCCGAGTGCCCGAAAAAACACTCAATAAAACATTTGACATTCGGTAAAGAGCCAAATTCCAGTAGTGATTGTGTGAATCTATTAATTACTCAAGATAAATTTTAATTTGGAATAGAGGGAGTAGAAAATCTAGCTAGAGGCGGTTGTATATTTGTGGAGTCATTAAAAACAACAACCATGTTGTAAATCTAGAAGGTCTCCTGAGAAGATCCTTAGACCCGTCTCCAAAAATTAAGTGTGTTTTAAGAGGAGGAGCTTTTAAAATACACGTCTAAAAATGGCCTGAAAATGTAATGATTAGGGGTTAGTTTGGAAACCTATTTTTCAATAGAAATTAGTTCATTTTTTCGGAAAAATAGAAATTCCTTAAAAAATAGAGTTTTCAAATTAGCCCTTATGTACAGTGTTTCAAGAGATTTGTACATGAGTAAGATATGTACTTACAATTGATAATCAATTACTTATATAACTACACTTAGGCCCTGATTGTTTCGGATTATAATCTCTCCAAATTATATAATCCAACGCAAATAATCCAGCAGATAAACAAACACCTAGATTATAGGTTTAGATTATATAATCTAAAGCCCAGATTATGCTAATCTCATAATCTCCTAAAGAGTAGTTTAATTGAGATTATTTTTGGTAAAAGACCTACTACCTATGGTTATGTAAATAGAAATTACAATATATGTCATTCTTCTTTACTCACCTCAAATAAACAAACAAGGATAATGTTATCTTTGTGAATAATCTACATTTGTATAATCTAGACTACTAAACAACTACATGTAGATTGTAAATTATCTAGATTATAATCTGGATTATATAATTTAGATTATAATTCAGATTATATAATCTATAAGCTGAAACAAACATGCCTTTAAGAATAAAGAACCAAAATTTCTGCAGTTTTTCGTCTAGCCCATTCTAGTCTAGCTTAAAGAAAGGACGAACTTGAGTGAGCGAGGTATCGAGGGATGATCCACACGAACCATGGTCCATGGGACGTGTTATAGGTCCACAGAATGGTTGTTGATAAGTTGAGGTGAACGGTGATAAGCCGAGGAAAAATGTCACAACCTAAATTGAAAAAAGTTTATTATTTTCAGAAGAAAAAAACTATAACCCCATTATGTTTGTCAAAACTAAACTCTTGCAATAAAGACTCTTGCAAACTCAATTTCCCTTCTAGTTTAGAGAGGATTTTGAGGGAAAATGAACTAATTTCTTCCAACGCGTCTAGTGGTAACAATTCATAAACTTTTACTTCCAAATTTCTTAGGTGATATGATAAATGTGCGTAGCAAGTTTCCAACACAGCAAGTTCCCAACACAGACTCAGGCTCGGACTCTTTGATTGAGCACAAGAACACACCCAACAACAACAACCTCACTCAATTATTTCCCATAAACCAGCGTATGAACAATTTCAAGCATTTTTTTCACGACAACTTGGATAAACAATTGAAAATACATCATAATCTATGAGAATTAAAATATGTAATTGTCGGGGACCATAATTAGGGGTACTCCCAAGACTCATAATCTTAGCTGGTAACCCCCATCAGCACAAAGCTGCAAAGGCCTGATGGGCGCGATTCAGGTCAAGGCTCCGTCCGCTCAAGGGACACCATCTCGCATCGCCCGAGCCCAGCCTCGGGCAAAGGCAGCCGACCCAGGAGGATTCACGTCTCGCCCGAGGGTCCCCTCAAGCAACGGACGCACCTTCGGCTCACCCGAGGCTCAGTCTTCGCGGAGAAGCAACCTTGGCCAGATCGTCACGCCAACCGACCGTATCGCAGGAGCATTTAATGCAACGATCGCCTGACACCTTATCCTGACGCGCGCTCTTCAGTCGACAGAGCCGAAGTGACCGCAGTCACTTCGCCGCTCCACTGACCGACCTGACGGGAAAACAGCGCCGCCTGCGCCGCTCCGACTGCTGTGCCACTCGACAGAGTGAGGCTGACAGCAGCTAAGTCCAGCCCCGGGCGCCATAGGAAGCCCCAGGTAGGGGCCTGCTGCGTGTTGACGAGCAGCTTCCCGTCAAGCTCCAGATGGGTAGTCTCCAGCAACCTCTCCAACCCAGGATGATGCTTCGTTTCGGGAGTCTTGAGTTCATGTCCCTCGACGACAGCTACGACATGGTACTCATTCCTCCGCCGCGCGACAACGACAATGGCGGTCGTCAGCCCGCCCGTCGGCGGCGGAATCGACGACGTCTTCCCCACGTAATGGAAGAACAACATCCGGGTCTGTCCCATCACCTTCCCCGCCGACGGAGGAGGAGGCGGGGCAGGCATGGCCAAGCAGGAGGCGGTACCTCGTCGGCTGTCGAGCGAGTCGACGACGCCGGCGCCCCAGCGGGGGACACGTCGGGCGTTGACCTCGCGTCTGAGACGAAGACGAGCGTCGTCTCCCCGCAACACGCCAACCCCAAGCAGACGGACGACGCCAGCACGCTCGCGAAGGACTTGCTGGGCATCAGCCTCGTACCTGAGACAACGGTGCAGCCCGTCCCTGACGCGACTTCGTCACCACCCGTCGATCAAGAGGTACCGTCCATTTCCCATCCCATGCTTTTAAATTCAGCTGCGACCCACCAAGCGACCCCGCTTCGGTGGACGCTTTTATAAAGGCATGTCCAAACCCTTCGGGGTATCATATGCGGTCACCCTGGGACCGGCTGTCGGCCGTCTCGACCTACGGGCCTCTGGGTTCCGAGGAAGATGACGAGCTCGACTCTGGTTGGGATTTCTCCGGGCTCGATAACCCCAGTGCCATGCGGGACTTTATGACCGCATGTGACTACTGCCTCTCCGATGGCTCCGATAGCAGCCACAGCCTCGGCGACGAGGACTGTGGCCCAAGTCGCGAATGCTTCCACGTCGATCTAGGGGGTCTCGACGAAGGCAACCATCTTGGTATGCCGGAGGACGGTGATCCCCCTAGGCCTGCGCCTCGCGTTGACATCCTTCGGGAGCTAGCTGTGGTCCCAGTCCCTGTGGGGGGTCAGGACGCACAGCTCGAGCAAATCCGCGAGGTACATGCTAGGCTCAACGAGGAAGCAGGACAACTTGTGCAGCTTCGGCAAAATATCGGGCAGGAGTGGGCAGGCCGAGCGCCAGCCGGAGAAGCGCGTCATCTGGCCCAGGACGTCCAGCACCGCATCGCCGACGATGCCAGGGCAAGGCTGCCCCCGGCTTCCAGTGGGGTCGGCCAGAACCTGGCTGCAGTAGCGATACTACTCCGAGCGATGCTGGAACCATCCACCACCGAGGGGCGGCGTATCCAGGGAGAGCTCAAGAATCTCCTGGAAGATGCCGCGGTCCGACGGGCTGAGAGCTCTGCCTCCCGAAGGCAGGGGTACCCACCGGAGCATCGCGCCGCGACTTCCCGGTTCATGCGGGAAGCCTCGGTCCACACCGGGCACACGCGGAACACCGCGCCTGCGGCCCCGGGTCGCCTCGGCAACGAACACCACCGCCGCGATCGTCGAGTCCACCTCGACGAGAAGGTGCGCCGAGGCTACCACCCCAGGCGTGGGGGACGCTACGACAGCGGGGAGGATCGGAGCCCCCTCACCCGAGCCACCCGGTCCGTGAGCTTTCAGTTGGGCCATACGACGGGCGCCGTTCCTGACCTAGTTCCGATCCCCGACTACTATCACCAAGTACTCGGGGGAGTCGAAGCCGGAACTGTGGCTTGCGGACTACTGGCTGGCCTGCCAGCTGGGTGGAACGGATGACGACAACCTCATCATCCACAACCTTCCCCTGTTCCTCTCCGACGCTGCCCGAGCCTGGCTGGAGCATCTGCCTCCTGCGCAGATCTCCAACTGGGATGACTTGGTCAAAGCCTTCGCCGACAACTTCCAGGGCACATACGTGCGCCTTGGGAACTCCTGGGATCTTCGAAGCTGCCGCCAGCAGCCGGGAGAGTCCCTCCGGGACTACATCCGACGATTTTCGAAGCAGGGCACCGAGCTACCCAACATCACCGACTCAGATGTCATCGGTGCGTTCCTCGCCGGCACCACTTGCCGCGGCCTGGTGAGCAAGCTGGGTCGCAAGACTCCCACCAGGGCGAGCGAGCTGATGGACATCGCCACCAAGTTTGCCTCTGGGCAGGAGGCGGTCGAGGCCATCTTCCGGAAGGACAAGCAGCCTCAGGGGCGCCAGCCGGAAGACGTCCTCGAGGCGTACGCTTAGCGCGGCGCGAGGAAGAAGGGCAAGAAGAAGTCACAAGCGAAATGCGATGCCGCCAACGCAGACCTTGTCGCCGCCGCCGAGCACAGGAACCCTCGGAAGCCTCCCGGAGGCGCCAATCTGTTCGACAAGATGCTCAAGGAGCCGTGCCCCTATCATCAAGGTCCCGTCAAGCACACCCTTGAGGAGTGCGTCATGCTTCGGCGCCACTTCCACAGGGCCGGGCCACCGACGGAAGGTGGCCGAGCCCACAACAACGACAAGGAGGATCACAAGGCAGAGGAGTTCTTCGAGGTCCACGACTGCTTCATGATCTACGGTGGGCATGTGGCGAACGCCTCAGCTCGGCACCGCAAGCAAGAGCACCGGGAGGTCTGCTCGGTAAAGGTGGCGGCGCCAGTCTACCTAGACTGGTCCGACAAGCCCATCACCTTCGACCAGGGCGACCACCCCGACCGCGTGCCGAGCCCAGAAAAGTACCCGCTCGTTGTCGACCCCGTCATTGGCAACATCAGGCTCACCAAGGTCCTCATGGACGGAGGCAGCAGCCTCAACATCATCTACGCCGAGACCCTCAGGCTCCTGCAGATCGATCTGTCCTCGATCAGGGCCGGCGCGACGCCTTTTCACGGGATCATCCCCGGGAAACGCGTCCAACCCCTTGGGCAACTCGATCTACCCGTCTGCTTCGGGACTCCCTCCAACTTCCGCAAGGAAACCCTCACGTTCGAGGTGGTCGGGTTTGAAGGAACCTACCACGCAGTGCTGGGGAGGCCATGCTACGCCAAGTTCATGGCCGTCCCCAACTACACCTACCTCAAGCTCAAGATGTCGGGCCCCAACGGGGTCATCACCGTCGGCTCCACGTACCGACACGCGTACGAATGCAATGTGGAGTGCGTGGAGTACGCCGAGGCCCTCGCCGAATCCGAGGCCCTCATCGCCGACCTGGAGAGCCTCTCCAAGGAGGCGCCAGATGCAAAGCGCCACGCCAGCAACTTCGAGCCAGCTGAGACGGTTAAGTCCGTCCCTCTCGACCCCAGCAACGACGCCTCCAAGCAGATCCGGATTGGCTCCGAGCTCGACCCCAAATAGGAAGCATGCTCGTCAACTTTCTCCGCACGAACATCGAAGTTTTTGCGTGGAGTCCCTTGGACATTCCTGGCATACCAAGGGATGTCGCCGAGCACTCGCTGGATATCCGAGCTGGAGCCCGACCCGTGAAGTAGCCTCTGCGCTGATTCGACGAAGAAAAGCGCAGAGCCATAGGCGAGGAGATCCACAAGCTGATGGCTGCAGGGTTCATCAAAGAGGTATTCTATCCCGAATGGCTTGCCAACCCTGTGCTTGTGAGAAAGAAAGGAGGGAAATGGCGGATGTGTGTAGACTACACTGGTCTAAACAAAGCATGTCCGAAGGTTTCCTACCCTCTGCCTCGCATCGATCAAATCGTGGATTCCACTGCTGGGTGCGAAACCCTGTCTTTCCTCGATGCCTACTCAGGGTATCACCAAATCAGGATGAAAGAGTCCGACCAGCTCGCGACTTCTTTCATCACACCCTTTGGCATGTACTGCTACATTACTATGCCATTCGGTTTGAGGAATGCGGGTGCGACATACCAAAGGTGCATGAACCACGTGTTCGGAGAACACATTGGTCGAACAGTCGAGGCTTACGTCGATGACATCATAGTCAAGACGAGGAAAGCCTCCGACCTCCTTTCCGACCTTGAAACGACATTCCGGTGTCTCAAGGCGAAAGGCGTAAAACTCAATCCCGAGAAGTGTGTCTTTGGAGTCCCCCGAGGCATGCTCCTGGGGTTCATCGTCTCCGAGCGGGGCATCGAGGCCAACCCGGAGAAAATCGCGGCCATCACCAACATGGGGCCCATCAAGGACTTGAAAGGAGTACAGAGGGTCATGGGATGCCTTTCGGCTCTGAGCCGTTTCATCTCGCGCCTTGGCGAAAGAGGCCTACCTCTGTACCGCCTCTTGAGGAAGACCGAGCGCTTTACTTGGACCCCCGAGGCCGAGGAAGCCCTCGGGAACCTAAAGGCGCTCCTCACAAGCGCGCCCATCCTGGTGCCCCCCGCTGCCGGAGAAGCCCTCTTGATCTACATCGCCGCTACCACTCAGGTGGTCAGCGCCGCGATCGTGGTCGAGAGACGAGAAGAGGGGCACGCATTGCCCATCTAGAGGCTGGTCTATTCATCAGTGAAGTACTGTCCGAGACCAAAATCCGCTACCCGCAAATCCAGAAGCTACTGTACGCAGTAATTCTGACGCGGCGAAAGTTGCGACACTACTTCGAGTCTCATCCGGTGACTGTGGTGTCATCCTTCCCCCTGGGGGAGATCATCCAGTACCGAGAGGCCTCAGGTAGGATTGCAAAGTGGGCGGTGGAGATCATGGGCGAGACTATCTCGTTCGCCCCTCGGAAGGCCATCAAGTCCCAAGTCTTGGCGGACTTTGTGGCTGAATGGGTCGACACCCAGCTTCCAGCAGCTCCGATCCAACCAGAACTCTGGACCATGTTTTTCGACGGGTCGTTGATGAAAACAGGAGCGGGCGCGGGCCTGCTCTTCATCTCACCCCTCGGGAAGCACCTCCGCTACGTGCTGCGCCTCCATTTCGCGGCGTCCAACAATGTGGCCAAGTATGAGGCTCTAGTTAACGGGTTGCGCATCACCATCGAGCTAGGGGTCCGACGCCTCGACGCTCGTGGTGACTCGTAGCTTGTCATCGACCAAGTCATGAAGAACTCCCACTGCCGCGACCCAAAGATGGAAGCCTTGTAATACCCAACTTTGGAATATAGGGGAGAGAATAAAATTATGTGTAATGCCTACTTATTTACATGAATTATTAGGAGGCATGCTTAAAACAAATTATACCTCAATAAAAGGTGCATCATGCTGGAGCTTTTGTTGCCTGTGCATTCAAATAATAACAACAATAGCAACACTACTAATCAAAATTTAATGACAAAGAAATTGAAATGAAGCCCAAATTATAATTTGGGTTTGGAAATGAAAATGAGATAAAGGAGATGAATAAGTAAATAATATATATAAATAAATAACTCGAGAGTTAATACCCTAATTTCACAAATCTAATTTGTAAGGAAGAGCCACAAAAATTTTTTTGAATTAAATTTGAATTCATATTGAATTTGAAAGTGAAGAAAAGAAGGTGGGAAAATAAAAAGAAAAAGGTCAAAAACGTTGTTTGGGTCGGCTCCCATCCAGTTCGGCCCACTGCCCCATTCCCTCGTGCCGGCCCGTTTCTACTTCCCCGCGCGCGTCGTCACTGGCAACTTGGGCCGCACGCTAGTCGCAGCTTGTCGCTTCCCCGTTCCTCTGCCTGGTGGGGACCCGCGGTCAGCTTCTCTCGGCAGCCGATCTCTTCCTCCCTCTCCTTTCCACGCGCGCACGGCCCAACACGGAGTAAGCGCGCCGACAAGTGCCCCCCACAAGTCAGACTCGTCAACGAACTAGGCCTCTGTGCCGTATCTGATGCCAAGCTTGCGCGCATAACGACCGGGGCGCTGGCTCAACCACCTCACCGCCGCTCTCGGGGGGGATTCGAGTTCTCCCGTTCGTTAGGAGAATATAAGTTCAAGCACCGCTCCTCTCTCGTGCGCGTCTCGTGGAAACTGCACACACCATCGGCCGAGCGGAAGGATTGCTCGGGCGGCCGTCGTGATTCAACCAGGAAACGTGGGTGAATCGCTGGACTCACACCTCGGCGAGGTTCGTCATCGCACGCAAAAGCAGTTCTTCCGTGCGCGCTAGGAAGCGGGCGTGGCCGGGTCTTTGCCGTGCCGGGATTCTGGGTCAAGCATCGCCAGCGCTGGGACCTCGGTGAGACTTCCCCCTCTTTCCATCTAGCCGCTGCCAGTTTCCTGTTCATATCGGTAGTGCTTCCTTGGCTGTGAGGTTGGGACCCAGGGGGTGGGGGAAAGGTCGTGGGTCGGACACCGGCGAAGTTGCGGCTTCAGGGCCGGCTGGTGGCGTTACTCGCCGCCGTGGGCGATCAGCCGTGGAAGAAAAAAAAGAAGAGAGAGAGGAAGACGGGGGTTGAAGATGATGTGTTGGCCGTTAGATGGAAATCGGACGGCACAGAATAGATCAAGCGGGAGCCATAGATCTCAGATCATGCGGTTGTGGTTATATCAGGGTTCATAGAATCTGGGCCATCGGATTTTGATCCCACGGCCAATAGCGCATACCGGTTCGTTGGGCGCCAGATCTAATCCTAGCCCTCGATTCTGGATCCTGCGGCTGATATCCCCCTGTACCCCTTCGCCCAGGCCTTTTTGCACATGAGCCCCTCGGTTTACTTGAAAACAACCCGCCGTCCACCTTGTACAGCGCGCTGAGTCTAGGATATTTTACCATCTAGTCCCTGCAGTTTTTAGTATTCGAGGCCCAGTCCAGAGCTGTATTAAATTGAGTAATTGAATTGGAAAAATAGATTTTTATGTGTAAAAATAATCCTAGAATTTGTTTAATCCATAGAAAATCCATTTTTAGTCCAAATTGATCCATTCCACTTTCTAAATTTTTGTAATTTCATTATCTATCACTTAGTGCCTCTGCTTTGGCATGAAAGACTCATTAAAATTTATTTCCCACCTAATCTTATATTAAATGCATAAAACCTTAGAAAATCCATAACTTAAAATATATAACTCCAAATTTAATGATTCCAGTTCCTGTGATCTCATTTTAGTGTCTAGATTATTACTGTGTATTTTGTTTACATGGTTGGTGTAATGTTAATTCTTGCTATACTATGTATGTATTGTGTTGATGCGAGTAGACGAGCAAGCTACAGAGGATTCTGGGGTTCAACAAATAGAGATAGCTGAGCAGGAGCTCGTTGAAGGCAAGTTGTGCCCTTGATCACTTCTTTTACCCATTCATGTTCTTATTATTCATAATGATCTGCATAGGATAATTTTGATGGGACCCAATAGGATACCCTAGATTTGACTATCTTTATACCTTGTTTCACCACTGGTTTTACTACTAAAGTTTTGGGTAGTACATGCTATTGCTTTATGTGGATTTGGGTATAAAGATATTTACTACTCATTGTTATACTTTTTATTATCTGTTTTATTCTTTACTGTTCATGTTAAGATCATTATGTTAATGGGAACATGGAGAACCACTCGGGAAAACAGTGCTACCACAAGGGTATAATGGGACGCCCTTGGCTGATTAACTAGGAAAGCTAGTGGAGGGCTACCTTACCCGAAAGGGGCAAGGGCAGTAGGGGAGTGGTCAGTGTAGGGAGGTCCTTGGGTTGATTTTGCTGCGATGGCGGTCAGGCAAGAACCCTGCACTGGAGCTTCCTATAAACTGTAGCGGGTAGTCTGAAGCTAGTGGAACTTTGTAAAAGCCTCGTAGTGGTACCCTGCCTCGCTTCCTCGGTAGAGGTGTATGGAGTCTGATCAACTCCGTGGCAAATGGGTAACACGACTTGTGGGTAAAGATGTGCAACCTCTGCAGAGTGTAAAACTGGTATACTAGCCGTGCTCACGGTCATGAGCGGCTCGGACACTCACATGATTAATTTATGGAACTTAAACTTAATTTGTCATATCATTGCATTTGGGATTATTTTACTATTACTTTTATTTATTATTACTATGGTTTGGTATTTACTTACACTTAGTAACTGCTAATAAAATTTTGACCAACTTATAAAAGCAATGCTCAGCTTCAGCCTTTATTTCATTGATCAGCCTTACACTTCATGAACTCCCACATTTGGTGAGTTCATGCCACATTATTCCCCACAACTTGTTGAGCGATGAACGTATGTGAGCTCACTCTTGCTGTCTCACACCCCCCACAGGAGAAGAACAGGTGGTTCAGGAGGAGCCACAAGGCGAGGAGTATGATCTGATCTAGGTGGCGTTTCTCAGTTGACATTTGCGCCGACGATCCTTAGTTCGTTTTATGTTCATTCTTTTATTTTGTATTAAGTCTTCCGCTATGTAATAAAGTACTCTGATGTTTTATGACATTTATCTCTATACACTCTGTTATTATATATGTTGTCTTCTTTGGCACATGTATGAGATGCACCCGGCTTTGTTCTTTAAAGCCCGGGTGTGACAGAAGTGGTATCAGAGGAAATGTTGACTGTAGGACAAAACCTATATAGAAATGGACAAAACCCTTATCTACTTATCTTACTCTGATTCATTCTATACTTACCTTACTCTGATTTTCTCTATACTTATCTTGATCTTGTCTCACCTTCTACTGTTCCGCTCTGATTATTCTTACCTTTTCTACTCTGAGATAAGATGGATTTCACACCTTGAAATCTTACATTTATGACCTTTTTAAGAGATAGGAAACGTAAGACGAAAATTAAAACTATTGTCTCTATTTAAAAATGTTGGTTGATTGTTCTGATGATCAATGCCTGATTTGCTTCTTTGATTGAGTGAAATATTATATATGGACATCTTAGCATGTACCACCATAAGGTAATGTATTAGCTTTAGTGGATAACACACTAATCTACTTAGCTAATAAATCCTCCGCAGTAACATTCCTCGTAATTACTCGCCTTGTCTACTATTTTCTTACCCTGTGTTTCTAACCCAGATGGGCTACCCCTATAGTGTTAGAGGAGAGCACTATAGACGTGATACTTGGTATGTCATGGTTAAGAAAGGCAAAGGCAGTATATACACAGTGCTAAGGGAACCATAGAATTCACCAGTTCCAAAGGACAAAGATTTGAAGTGAAGTTGCAGTAACTACCACCATCAGACTAGTGGCATTCTTAGTAGATGAGAAGTTTGTGGGTGGCAACATCCATGCAGTTAGGGATTTTCCGGATGTCTTTTCAGAGGAGTTACCAGGAATGCCACCAGATAGAGAAGTTGAGTTTGTCATTGATCTTTTACCTGGAACTGCCCCTATTTCTAAACGACCATACATGATAGCTTTAGAAGAACTAAAGGAGCTTAGGAAGCAGTTAACTGAGTTATAGGAAGCTGGGTACATTCGTCCGAGCTCCTCACCTTGGGGAGCACCGGTTCTATTTGTACAGAAGAAGGATGGATCCCAGAGGATGTGTGTGGACTATAGATCACTTAATGATGTTACTGTGAAGAACAAGTATCCATTACCCCGTATTGAGGATTTGTTTGATCAGATGAGAGGAGCCAGGGTATTCTCGAAGATTGATCTCCGATCGGGATACCATCAGATGAGGATTAGACCATCAGATATTCCTAAGACGGTTTTCTCGACTCGATATGGATTATATGAGTTCACTGTTATGTCATTTGGATTGACCAATGCACCAGCTTATTTCATGAATTTGATGAATAAGGTGTTTATGGAGTATTTGGACAGATTCGTCGTGGTGTTCATCGACGATATTCTTATCTATTCTAGGAGTGAAAGTGATCATGAACAACATCTAAGGTTGGTGCTACAGAAGCTACGAGATAATCAACTCTACGCTAAGTTCAGTAAGTGCGAGTTTTGGATTGACAAGGTGCCATTCCTTGGTCATATTATTTCTAATGAAGGAATAGCAGTGGATCCTGCTAAGGTCAAGGAGATAATGGAGTGGAGAGTGCCCACCACAGTTACCGAGATTCGGAGTTTCTTGGGATTAGCAGGCTATTATCGGAGATTTATTGAAGGATTTTCTAAGATTGCTAAACCTATGACCTCGCTTCTGGAGAAAGGAAGAGAATTTAAGTGGGATGAGAAATGTCAAGAGAGCTTTAATCAATTGAAGGAGAGATTGATGTCACCACCAGTATTGATTATGCCAGATCTACAGAAAGGATTTGACATTTATTGCGATGCATGTGGCCAAGGATTGGGATGTGTGCTCATGCAAGAAGGACATGTGATTGCCTATGCATCTCGTCAGTTGCGGAAGCATGAACTGAACTACCCCACTCATGACTTGGAACTGGCTGCCGTTGTGCATGCACTTAAGATTTGGAGACACTACATCATGGGAACTAAGTGCCAAGTATACACGGATCATAAGAGTTTGAAGTATATATTCACTCAGAAGGATCTCAACCTTAGGCAACGCCGTTGGTTGGAGCTCATCAAGGATTATGATTTGGAGATTCACTATCACCCGGGCAAGGCGAATTTGGTCGCAGATGCCTTGAGTCGGAAAGAACATGTTCACTCCGCTTTTGTCGTCCAGCTACCCGATGAATTAGCAAAAGATTTTGAGAAGCTCAACCTGGGAATTGTTACACACACTGAAGGAGTCACCATTGAATTGGAACCTACCTTAGAGCAAGAAATTCGTAAAGGTCAAGTGGGTGATGCTAAAATTCAAGAGATTAAGGATCTAATTACGGAAGGTAGAGGTCCGGAATTCACGGAGGATGAGCAAGGTACTATATGGTTCAAAGATCGGGTATGTGTTCCAGAGATTGATAGCCTCCGCGAGGCTATATTGAAAGAAGCTCATGATTCTGATTACTCCATCCACCCTGGAAGCACTAAGATGTATCAAGATTTGAAGCAAAAGTATTGGTGGTATGGACTAAAAAGAGATGTTGCTGCTCATGTGGCTAAGTGTGATGTGTGTCAAAGAGTCAAGGCCGAACATCAAAGACCCGCTGGACTATTGCACCCGCTTAAGATTCCTGAATGGAAATGGGAAGAAATTGGTATGGATTTTATTGTTGGACTACCCCGCACCCCTGCTGGGTATGACTCTATTTGGGTAATTGTGGACAGATTGACGAAAGTGGCTCATTTCATACCTGTGAGGACTAATTACACGGGAGCCAAGCTAGCAGAATTATATATGACTCGGATAGTTTGTTTACATGGAGTACCTAAGAAGATCGTGTCTGATCGAGGATCACAATTTACTTCTTGATTTTGGAAGAAGTCGCATGAGAGCTTGGATACCAAGTTGAATTTTAGTTCAGCCTACCATCCCCAGACTGATGGACAGACAGAGAGAACCAACCAAGTGCTAGAAGATATGTTAAGAGCTTGTGCTCTTAAACATGGTGGAAGTTGGGATAAGAGTCTACCCTATGCTGAGTTCTTTTATAATAACAGTTATCAAGCCATTCTAAAGATGTCACCATTTGAGGCTCTATATGGCAGAAATGCAGGACTCCACTGTATTGGGATCAGACTGGAGAAAGACAGTTCTTTGGGCCTGAGCTCATTCAAGAGGCAGAAGAATAAGTGCGAATCATAAGAGAGAATTTGAGAATTGCACAATCAAGGCAAAAAGAGCTATGCTGATAATAGGAGAAGATTA
Source organism: Zea mays (assembly GCF_902167145.1). Taxonomy (NCBI): domain Eukaryota; kingdom Viridiplantae; phylum Streptophyta; class Magnoliopsida; order Poales; family Poaceae; genus Zea; species Zea mays. The sequence continues at coordinate 159,887,909 of NC_050096.1, forward strand.
CTGGAGTTTAAGGAGGGTGATCATGTGTACCTCAAGATGTCACCACTTCGTGGAATGAGGAGATTCAAAGTTAAAGGAAAGTTGTCCCCTCGCTTCATTGGACCTTTCTTGATCTTAAAGCGAGTGGGAGAAGTTGCATATCAATTGGAGTTACCCAATCATCTGTCAGATGTACATGATGTATTTCATGTGTCTCAGCTAAAGAAGTGCCTCAGGGTACCTGAGGAGCAGCTACCACTGGAGGACCTTAGTGTTCAGGAGGATTTGACTTATGCTGAGTACCCCATCAAGATTCTGGATACACTGACTCGGGTCACGAGGAATAAGGTTATAAAGATGTACAAAGTTCAATGGAGTCACCACGGAGAAGATGAAGCAACTTGGGAAAGAGAAGAAAAGCTTCGCATAGATTTTCCCCATCTTTTCACTAGTCATTCCTAAATCTCGAGGACGAGATTCTTGTTAAGGGGGGTAGGATTTGTAATACCCAACTTTGGAATATAGGGGAGAGAATAAAATTATGTGTAATGCCTACTTATTTACATGAATTATTAGGAGGCATGCTTAAAACAAATTATACCTCAATAAAAGGTGCATCATGCTGGAGCTTTTGTTGCCTGTTCATTCAAATAATAACAACAATAGCAACACTACTAATCAAAATTTAATGACAAAGAAATTGAAATGAAGCCCAAATTATAATTTGGGTTTGGAAATGAAAATGAGATAAAGGAGATGAATAAGTAAATAATATATATAAATAAATAACTCGAGAGTTAATACCCTAATTTCACAAATCTAATTTGTAAGGAAGAGCCACAAAAAAATTTTGAATTAAATTTGAATTCATATTGAATTTGAAAGTGAAGAAAAGAAGGTGGGAAAATAAAAAGAAAAGGTCAAAAACGTTGTTTGGGTCGGCTCCCATCCAGTTCGGCCCACTGCCCCATTCCCTCGTGCCGGCCCGTTTCTACTTCCCCACGCGTGTCGTCACTGGCAACTTGGGCCGCACGCTAGTCGCAGCTTGTCGCTTCCCCGTTCCTCTGCCTGGTGGGGACCTGCGGTCAGCTTCTCTCGGCAGCCGATCTCTTCCTCCCTCTCCTTTCCACGCGCGCACGGCCCAACACGGAGTAAGCGCGCCGACAAGTGGCCCCCACAAGTCAGACTCGTCAACGAACTAGGCCTCTTTGTCGTATCTGATGCCGAGCTTGCGCGCGTAACGGCCGGGGTGCTGGCTCAACCACCTCACCGCCGCTCTCGGGGGGGATTCGAGTTCTCCCGTTCGTTAGGGGAATATAAGTTCAAGCGCCGCTCCTCTCTCGTGCGCGTCTCGTGGAAACTGCACACACCATCGGCCGAGCGGAAGGATTGCTCGGGCGGCCGTCGTGATTCAACTAGGAAACGTGGGTGAATCGCTGGACTCACACCTCGTCGAGGTTCGTCATTGCACGCAAAAGCAGTTCTTCCGTGCGCGCTAGGAAGCGGGCGTGGCCGGGTCTTTGCCGTGCCGGGATTCTGGGTCAAGCATCGCCAGCGCTGGGACCTCGGTGAGACTTCCCCCTCTTTCCATCTAGCCGCTGCCAGTTTCCTGTTCATATCGGTAGTGCTTCCTTGGCTGTGAGGTTGGGACCCAGGGGGTGGGGGAAAGGTCGTGGGTCGGACACCGGCGAAGTTGCGGCTTCAGGGCCGGCTGGTGGCGTTACTCGCCGCCGTGGGCGATCAACCGTGGAAGAAAAAAAAGAAGAGAGAGAGGAAGACGGGGGTTGAAGATGATGTGTTGGCCGTTAGATGGAAATCGGACGGCACAGAATAGATCAAGCGGGAGCCATAGATCTTAGATCATGCGGTTGTGGTTATATCAGGGTTCATAGAATCTGGGCCATCGGATTTTGATCCCATGGCCAATAGCGCATACCGGTTCGTTGGGCGCCAGATCTAATCCTAGCCCTCGATTCTGGATCCTGCGGCTGATATCCCCCTGTACCCCTTCGCCCAGGCCTTTTTGCACATGAGCCCCTCGGTTTACTTGAAAACAACCTGTCGTCCTCCTTGTACAGCGCGCTGAGTCTAGGATATTTTACCATCTAGTCCCTGCAGTTTTTAGTATTCGAGGCCCAGTCCAGAGCTGTATTAAATTGAGTAATTGAATTAGAAAAATAGATTTTTATGTGTAAAAATAATCCTAGAACTTGTTTAATCCATAGAAAATCCATTTTTAGTCCAAATTGATCCATTCCACTTTCTAATTTTTTGTAATTTCATTATCTATCACTTAGTGCCTCTGCTTTGGCATGAAAGACTCATTAAAATTTATTTCCCACCTAATCTTATATTAAATGCATAAAACCTTAGAAAATCCATAACTTAAAATATATAACTCCAAATTTAATGATTCCAGTTCCTGTGATCTCATTTTAGTGTCTAGATTATTACTGTGTATTTTGTTTACATGGTTGGTGTAATGTTAATTCTTGCTATACTATGTATGTATTGTGTTGATGCGAGTAGACGAGCAAGCTACAGAGGATTCTGGGGTTCAACAAATAGAGATAGCTGAGCAGGAGCTCGTTGAAGGCAAGTTGTGCCCTTGATCACTTCTTTTACCCATTCATGTTCTTATTATTCATAATGATCTGCATAGGATAATTTTGATGGGACCCAATAGGATACCCTAGATTTGACTATCTTTATACCTTGTTTCACCACTGGTTTTACTACTAAAGTTTTGGGTAGTACATGCTATTGCTTTATGTGGATTTGGGTATAAAGATATTTACTACTCATTGTTATACTTTTTATTATCTGTTTTATTCTTTACTGTTCATGTTAAGATCATTATGTTAATGGGAACATGGAGAACCACCCGAGAAAATAGTGCTACCACAAGGGTATAATGGGACGCCCTTGGCTGATTAACTAGGAAAGCTAGTGGAGGGCTACCTTACCCGAAAGGGGCAAGGGCAGTAGGGGAGTGGTCAGTGTAGGGAGGTCCTTGGGTTGATTTTGCTGCGATGGCGGTCAGGCAAGAACCCTGCACTAGAGCTTCCTATAAACTGTAGCGGGTAGTCTGAAGCTAGTGGAACTTTGTAAAAGCCTCGTAGTGGTACCCTGCCTCGCTTCCTCGGTAGAGGTGTATGGAGTCTGATCAACTCCGTGGCAAATGGGTAACACGACTTGTGGGTAAAGATGCGCAACCTCTGCAGAGTGTAAAACTGGTATACTAGCCATGCTCACGGTCATGAGCGGCTCGGACACTCACATGATTAATTTATGGAACTTAAACTTAATTTGTCATATCATTGCATTTGGGATTATTTTACTATTACTTTTATTTATTATTACTATGGTTTGGTATTTACTTACACTTAGTAACTGCTAATAAAATTTTGACCAACTTATAAAAGCAATGCTTAGCTTCAGCCTTTATTTCATTGATCAGCCTTACACTTCATGAACTCCCACATTTGGTGAGTTCATGCCACATTATTCCCCACAACTTGTTGAGCGATGAACGTATGTGAGCTCACTCTTGCTGTCTCACACCCCCCACAGGAGAAGAACAGGTGGTTCAGGAGGAGCCACAAGGCGAGGAGTATGATCTGATCTAGGTGGCGTTTCTCAGTTGACATTTGCGCCGACGATCCTTAGTTCGTTTTATGTTCATTCTTTTATTTTCTATTAAGTCTTCCGCTATGTAATAAAGTACTCTGATGTTTTATGACATTTATCTCTATACACTCTGTTATTATATATGTTGTCTTCTTTGGCGCATGTATGAGATGCACCCGGCTTTGTTCTTTAAAGCCCGGGTGTGACAAGCCTGCTGCGATGAGGTTCGGCGCCTAGAGGACAAGTTCTTCGGGCTCGAGCTCAACCACATCGCCCGACGATACAACGAGACTGCGGACGAGCTGGCTAAGATAGCCTCGGGGCGGACAACGGTCCCTCCGGACGTCTTCTCCCGAGACCTACATCAACCCTCAGTCAAGACCGACGACACGCCCGAGCCTGAGAAGGTCTCGGCCCTGCCCGAGGCGCCCTCGTCTCAGCCCGAGGCGCCCTCGGCTCGGCCCGAGGCACCCTCGGCCCCCGAGGGTGAGGCACTGCACGTCGAGGAGGAGCGGAATGGGGTCCCACCTAATCGAGACTGGCAGACCCCGTACCTGCAATATCTCCACCGAGGAGAGCTACCCCTCGACTGAGCCAAAGCTCGGCGACTGGCGCGGCGCGCCAAGTCGTTCGTCTTGCTGGGTGACGGGAAGGAGCTCTACCACCGCAGCTCCTCAGGCATCCTCCAGCGATGCATATCCATCGCCGAAGGTCAGGAGTTATTACAAGAAATACACTCAGGGGCTTGCGGTCACCATGCAACACCTCGAGCCCTCGTTGGAAATGCCTTCCGACAAGGTTTCTACTAGCCAACCGCGGTGGCCGACGCCACTAGGATTGTACGCACTTGGCAAGGGTGTCAATTCTACGCAAAGCAGACCCACCTGCCCGCTCAGGCTCTACAGACAATACCCATCACCTGGCCGTTTACTGTGTGGGGTCTGGACCTCGTCGGTCCCTTGCAGAAGGCACCCGGGGGCTACACGCACCTGCTGGTCGCCATCGACAAATTCTCCAAGTGGATCGAGGTCCGACCCCTAAACAGCATCAGGTCCGAACAGGCGGTGGCGTTCTTCACCAACATCATCCATCGCTTTGGGGTCCCGAACTCCATCATCACTGACAACGACACCCAGTTCACCGGCAGAAAGTTCCTGGACTTCTGCGAAGATCACCACATCCGGGTGGACTGGGCCGCCGTAGCTCACCCCATGACGAATGGGCAAGTAGAGCGTGCCAACGGCATGATTCTGCAAGGACTCAAGCCGCGGATCTACAACGACCTCAACAAGTTCGGCAGGCGATGGATGAAGGAACTCCCCTCGGTGGTCTAGAGTCTGAGGACAACGCCGAGCCGAGCCACGGGCTTCACGCCGTTTTTTCTAGTCTATGGGGCCGAGGCCATCTTGCCCACAAACTTAGAATATGGTTCCCCGAGGACAAGGGTGTACGACGACCGAAGCAATCGAACCAACCGAGAAGACTCACTGGACCAGCTGGAAGAGGCTTGGGACATGGCCTTACTACACTCGGCGCGGTATCAGCAGTCCCTGCGACGCTACCACGCCCGAGGGGTTCGGTCCCGAGACCTCCAGGTGGGCGACTTGGCGCTTCGGCTACGACAAGACGCCCGAGGGCGCCATAAGCTCACGCCTCCCTGGGAAGGGCCATTCATCATCGCCAAGATTTTGAAGCCCGGAACATACAAGCTGGCCAACAGTCAAAGCGAGGTCTACAACAACGCTTGGAACATCCGACAGCTACGTCGCTTCTACCCTTAAGATGTTTTCAAGTCGTTCATACACCTCGTTTACATACGCCAACAAAGTCTAACCGTCAAGGAAGCATCAGCCTTGCCTCGGCAAAGCCCGACCCTCCCTCGGGGGCTAGAAGGGGGGCACCCTCTCTGCGTCAAAATTTTCCTCGGAAAAAATCTTTCTGCCAGAACATCTTTCGTGCTTTTCGACTACTTCGAAAGTGGGATCCTGAAAACGACAGAGTACACGTAAGCAGGCAAGGCCGACCGAGCCGAGGGACTCCTACTCCTCCGGGATACGGATACCTCACTCATCACCTTCTGCGATAAGTAACTCACGCTCGGATAAGCGATTCCGCTGACCGGACAAGTCTTAATGCTCGAAAAACTTTTCTACCGAAACGATTTTTCGTGCCTTCTCGACTATGTCGATAACAGAATCTAACGGACGAGTAAGAGTACACATAAGCGGCAAGGCCGACCGAGCCGAGGGACTCCTATGCCTCCGGGATACGGATACCTCACTCATCACCTTCCGTGAAAAGTAACTCTCGCTCGAACAAACAATTCTGTTACCAGCAAACAAGTCCTGATACTCGAAACAAGGGGAAAAGAAATGCAGCTTTACAACACAACGACGATATGTTTGGGCCTCGGCGGTCGCAAAAAACATACGCACACTACAGATAAACTGTTCCTGCAGGATCAGACATCAGTGGGGGAGCAGCAGCACCCTCGGCATCGACTCCACCTTCGGCAGTCCGACCCGGCCTCGGACGGCAACACGGTCGGAGGATCTCCACCTTGAAGGAACCTGTCGGCACCACGCCTGGGCCATCGCCGCTAGGGTCTCCTCCGGGAACCCGGCCCGAGCAGACGGCTCAACCGGCCGCTCCTTAGCCTCAGCTAGCTGTCCCCTGAAGACGTCAGCCCTGCTCATGGCCTCGGCAACCCGACTCCGGCGTCGGTCCCGCCAGTGGACGGCCCGGCCAGGCTCCGGCCGACGAAGCTTCTTTTCGAGCCAACTCTGCCCCTGTCCGTGCTGGCACCGCTGCCTCCGGCTCTGGCTCATCGAAGAGCGGCCGAGGGTTCCTTTAACTAAGCAAGAGAAGCCTCGGGCGACAAGGCCGACCGAGCCGAGGGACTCCTACGCCTCCGGGATACGGATACCTCACTCGTCACCTTCGCACGAGGCAACTCACACTTGGTTAAGCGGTTCAGTTAGCCGATAGGCGAGTCCTAGTGCTCGAAATGAGGAAAAAACACGGTTTTACACTAAAATACATAAATGTTCAGGCCCCGACAGCCACAATGAACAGACACCGGCACTCAAGGTGCCATTACAAACGGAACTCCGGTTCCACTCCCGCGGGTATGAACAACCTCCACATCGGAGAGCCTGCAGGACGACAAACTCCGGGCGACTCACCGGCGACCTCTGCAGCAGCAGCGATGGTGTCGGGGACCATAATTAACGGTACCCTCAAGACTCCTAATTCTCAGCTGGTAACCCCCATCAGCACAAAGCTGCAAAGGCCTGATGGGTGCGACTAAGTCAGGGATCGGTCCATTCGAGGGACTCGATCACGCCTCGCCCGAGCCCAGCCTCGGGCAAGGGCAGCCGACCCCAGAGGATCTCTGTCTCGCCCAAGGCCCCCTCCAGCGACGAACATACTTCCGGCTCGCCCGAGGCCCAGTCTTCGCCAAGAAGCAACCCTGGCCAAATCGCCACGCCAACCGACCAAATCGCAGGGGCATTTAATGCAAAGGCGGCCTGACACGCGTCCTCCAGTCGACAGAGCCGAAGTGACCGCAGTCACTTCGCCGCTCCACTTACCGGCCTGACAAAAGGACAGCGCCGCCTGCGCCGCTCCGACTGCCGCGCTGCTCGACAGAGTGAGGCTGACAGGCAGTCAGGCCCGGCCTCAGGCACCATAGGAAACTCCGCTTTGCCCGACCCAGGGCTCGGACTCGGGCTCAGTCCCGGAAGACGGCGAACTCCACTCTGCCCGACCCAGGGCTCGGACTCAGGCTCAGTCCCGGAAGACGGTGAACTCCGCTCCGCGCGACCCAGGGCTCGGACTCGGGCTCAGCCCCGGAAGACGGCGAACTCCGCTTCGCCCGACCCCAGGGCTCGGACTCAGCCCTGGCCTCAGCCGACGGTCTCCGCCTCGCCCGACCCAGGGGCTCGGACTCGACCTCGGCCTCGGAAGACAGACTCGACCTCAACCTCGGAGGAGCCTCCACATCGCCCAACCTAGGGCACGGACCGACCACGTCAACAGGGGGCGCCATCATTACTCTACCCCAAGCTGACTCAGGCTACGGGAAACAAGACCGGCGTCCCATCTGGCTCGCTCCGCCAGACAAGCAATGATGGCGCCCCGCATGCTCTATGACGACGGCGGCTCTCAGCCCCCTTACAGAAGCAAGAGGACGTCAGCAAGGACTCGACAGCTCCGACAGCTGTCTTTCCGCCAAGCTTCAGCGCTCCTCCGACGGCCACGACACCACACGAACCGGGTGCCAAAACCTCTCCGGCTGCCACGATGGCATGTACTTAGGGCGCTAGCTCTCCTCCGCTAGACACGTTAGCACTCTGCTACACCCCCCAATGTACACCTGGATCCTCTCCTTACGCCTATAAAAGGAAGGACTAGGGCCCTCTTACAGAGGGTTGGCCGCGCGGGGAAGAGGACGGGACAGGCGCTCGCGTGAGGCCGCTCGCTCCCTCTCCCGCGTGGACGCTTGTAACCCCCTACTGCAAGCGCACTCGACCTGGGCGCGGGACAAGAACACGAAGGTCGCGGGATTTCCACCTCCCTCTCTCGCTCAGGCTGCCCTTTCTTCCCCCCTTCGCTACGTCTCGCGCCGACCCATCTGGGCTGGGGCACGCGGCGACATTTCACTCGTCGGCCCAGGGACCCCCCGGTCTCGAAACGCCGACAGTTGGCGCACCAGGTAGGGGCCTGCTGCGTGTTGACGAACAGCTTCCCGTCAAGCTCCAGATGGGCAGTCTCCAGCAACCTTTCCAGCCCGGGACGATGCTCCGTTTCGGGAGTCTTGAGTTCATGTCCCTCGACGGCAGCTACGACATGATACTCCTTCCCCCGCCGTGCGACAGCAACAATGGCGGCCGACAGCCCGCCCGTCGGCGGCGGAATCGACGACGTCTTCCCCGCGTGGTGGAAGAACGACATTCGAGTTCACCCCGCCCTCTCCCCCGCCGACGGAGGAGGAGGCGGGGCAACCAAGGCCAAGCAGGAGGCGGCACCTCGTCGGCTGTCGAGCAAGTCGACGATGCTGGCGCCCCAACGGGGGGCGCGTCGGGCGTCGACCTCGTGTTTGAGACGAAGACGAGCGCCGTCTCCCCGCAACACGCCAATTCCGAGCAAACGGACGACGCCAGCACGCTCGCGAAAGGCTTGCTGGGCGTCACCCTCGTACCTGAGACGACGGTGCAGTCAGTCCCTGACGTGACTTCGTCACCGCTCGTCGACCAGGAGGTACCCACCGGTTCCCATCTCACGCCCTTTGGATTCAGCCTCGACCCGCCAATCGACTTTGCTCTAGCGGACGCTCTCGTAGAGGCGAGGCCAAACCCTCTGGGGTTTCGTATGCGGTCACCCTGGGACCGGCTCGCGGACGTCTCGACCTACGGGCCCTCGGGGTCCGAGGAAGATGATGAGCCCGACTTCTGTTGGAATTTCTCCGGACTTGGTAACCCCAGTGCCATGCGAGACTTCATGACCGCATGCGACTACTGCCTTTCCGACTGTTCCGACGGTAGCCGCAGCCTCGACGACGAGGACTGCGGCCCAAGTCGTGAATGTTTCCACGTCGATCTAGGGGGTCCCTCCGAAGGCAACCATCTCGGTATGCCGGAGAACGGTGATCTCCTTAGGCCTGTGCCTCGCGTTGACATCCTACGAGAGCTAGCTGTGGTCCCCGTTCTGGCGGGGGGTCATGACCCACAGCTCGAGCAAATCCGCGGGGTGCCGGCCAGGCTCGACGAGGGAGCAGGAGCACTTGAGCCGATCCGCCGGGACGTCGGGCAGGAATGGGCGGGCCAACCTCCGGCCGGAGAAGTGCGCCATCTACCCCAGGGTATCCAACACCGCATCACCGACGATGCCAGGGTGAGGCCGCCACCCACTTCCAGTGGGGTCGGCCAGAACCTGGCTGCAACAGCAATGCTTCTCCGCGCGATGCCGGAGCCATCGACTGCCGAGGGGTGGCGAATTCAGGGAGAGCTCAAGAATCTCCTGGAGGGCACCGCGGTCCGACGGGCCGAGAGCTCCGCCTCCCGAAGGCAGGGGTACCCCTTGGAACATCGCGCCGCGACTTCCCGATTCATGCGGGAAGCCTCGGTCCACACCGGGCGCACGCGCAACACGGCGCCTGCGGCCCCGGGTCGCCTCGGCAACGAGCACCATCACCGCGACCGTCGGGCCCACCTCGATGAGAGGGTGCGCCGAGGCTACAACCCCAGGCGTGGGGGACGCTACGACAGCGGGGAGGACCGGAGTCCTTCGCCCGAACCACCCAGTCCGCAGGCTTTCAGCCGCGCCATACGACGAGTGCCGTTCCCGACCCGGTTCCGACCCCCGACTACTATCACAAAGTACTCGGGGGAGACGAGACCGGAACTGTGGCTCGCGGACTACCGGCTGGCCTGCCAACTGGGTGGAACGGACAATGATAACCTCATCATCCGCAACCTCCCCCTGTTCCTCTCCGACACCGCTCGCGCCTGGTTGGAGCACCTGCCTCCGGGGCAGATCTCCAACTGGGACGACTTGGTCCAAGCCTTCGCCGGCAATTTCCAGGGCACGTACGTGCGCCCTGGAAACTCCTGGGACCTCCGAAGCTGCCGGCAGTAGCCGGGAGAGTCTCTCCGGGACTACATCCGGCGATTCTCGAAGCAGCGCACCGAGCTGCCCAACATCACCGATTCAAATGTCATCGGCGCGTTCCTCACCGGCACCACCTGCCGCGACCTGGTGAGCAAGCTGGGTCGCAAGACCCCCACCAGGGCGAGCGAGCTGATGGACATCGCCACCAAGTTTGCCTCTAGCCAGGAGGCGGTTGAGGCTATCTTCCGGAAGGACAAGCAGCCCCAGGGCCGCCCACCAGAAGACGCCCCTGAGGCGTCAACTCAGCGCGGCGCCAAGAAGAAGGACAAGAAGAAGTCGCAAGCGAAACGCGACGCCGCCGACGCGGACCTTGTCGCCGCCGCCGAGTACAAGAACCCTCGGAAACCCCCCGGAGGTGCCAACCTCTTCGACAAGATGCTCAAGGAGCCGTGCCCCTATCATCAGGGGCCCGTCAAGCACACCCTTGAGGAGTGCGCCATGCTTCGGCGTCACTTCCACAGGGCCGGGCCACCCGCGGAGGGTGGTAGGGCTCGCGACGACGACAAGAGGGAGGATAACCAGGCAGGAGAGTTCCCCGAGGTCCGCGTATGCTTCATGATCTACGGTGGGCAAGCGGCAAACGCCTTGGCTCGGCACCGCGAGCAAGAGCGTCGGGAGGTCTGTTCGGTGAAGGTGGTGGCGCCAGTCTACCTAGATTGGTCTGACAAGCCCATCACCTTCGACCAAGCCGACCACCCCGACCACGTGTCGAGCCCGGGGAAATACCCGCTCGTTGTCGATCCCGTCATCGGCGACGTCAGGCTCACCAAGGTCCTCATGGACGGAGGCAGCAGCCTCAACATCATCTACGCCGAGACCCTCGGGCTCCTGCGTGTTGATCTATCCTTGGTCCGGGCAGGCGCTGCGCCTTTCCACGGGATCATCCCCGGGAAGCGCGTTCAGCCCCTCGAACAACTCGACCTTCCTGTCTGCTTCAGAACACCCTCCAACTTCCGAAGGGAGACCCTCACGTTCGAGGTGGTCGGGTTCCGAGGAACCTACCACGCGGTATTGGGAGGCCATGCTACGCGAAGTTCATGGCCGTCCCCAACTACACCTACCTCAATCTCAAGATGCCGGGCCCCAACGGGGTCATCACCGTCGGCCCCACGTACAAACACGCGTTCGAATGCGACGTGGAGTGCGTGGAGTACGCCGAGGCCCTCGCCGAATCCAAGGCCCTCATCGCTGACCTGGAGAGCCTCTCTAAGGAGGTGCTAGACGTGAAGCGTCACATCGGCAACTTCGAGCCAGCGGAGACGGTTAAGTCTGTCCCCCTCGACCCCAGCAGCGACGCCTCCAAGCAGATCCGGATCGGCTCCAAGCTCGATCCCAAATAGGAAGCAGTGCTCGTCGACTTTCTCCGCGCGAACGCCGACGTTTTCGCGTGGAGTCCCTCGGACATGCCGGGCATACCGAGGGATGTCGCCGAGCACTCGCTGGATATCCGAGCTGGAGCCCGACCCGTGAAGCAGCCTCTGCGCCGATTCGACGAGGAAAAACGCAGAGCCATAGGCGAGGAGATCCACAAGCTAATGGTGGCAGGGTTCATCAAAGAGGTATTCCATCCCGAATGGCTTGCCAACCCTGTGCTTGTGAGAAAGAAAGGAGGGAAATGGCGGATGTGTGTAGACTACACTGGTCTAAACAAAGCATGTCCGAAGGTTCCCTACCCTCTGCCTCGCATCGATCAAATCGTGGATTCCACTGCTGGGTGCGAAACCCTGTCTTTCCTCGATGCCTACTCAGGGTATCACCAAATCAGGATGAAAGAGTCCGACCAGCTCGCGACTTCTTTCATCAAACCCTTCGGCATGTACTGCTATGTCACCATGCCGTTCGGCTTGAGGAATGCGGGTGCGACGTACCAGCGGTGCATGAACCATGTGTTCGGCGAACACATTGGCCAGACGGTCGAGGCCTACGTCGATGACATCATAGTCAAGACGAGGAAAGCCTCCGACCTCCTTTCCGACCTTGAAGTGACATTCCGATACCTTAAGGCGAAAGGCGTGAAGCTTAATCCCGAGAAGTGTGTCTTCGGGGTACCCCGAGGCATGCTCTTGGGGTTCATCGTCTTCGATCGGGGCATCGAAGCCAACCCGGAGAAGATCGCGGCCAACACCAGCATGGGGCTCATCAAGGACTTGAAAGGCGTACAGAGAGTCATGGGATGCCTTGCGGCTCTGAGCCGCTTCATCTCACGCCTCGGTGAAAGAGGCCTGCCTCTGTACCGCCTCTTACAGAAGGCCGAGTGCTTCACTTGGACCCCCGAGGCCGAGGAAGCCCTCGGGAACCTGAAGGCGCTCCTCACGAACGCGCCCATCTTGGTGCCCCCCGCTGCCGGAGAAGCCCTCTTAATCTACGTCGCCGCGACCACTCAGGTGGTTAGCACCGCGATTATGGTTGAGAGACGAGAAGAGGGGCATGCATTGCCCGTTCAGAGGCCAGTCTACTTCATCAGCGAGGTACTGTCCGAAACCAAGATCCGCTACCCACAAATTCAGAAGCTGCTGTACGCGGTGATCCTGACGCGGCGGAAGTTACGACACTACTTCGAGTCTCATCTGGTAACTGTGGTGTCATCCTTCCCCCTAGGGGAGATCATCCAGTGTCGAGAGGCCTCGGGTAGAATCGCAAAGTGGGCAGTGGAAATCATGGGCGAAGCGATCTCGTTCGCCCCTCGGAAGGCCATCAAGTCCCAGGTCTTGGTGGACTTCGTGGCTGAATGGGTCGACACCCAGCTCCCAACGGTTCTGATCCAGCCGGAACTCTGGACCATGTTCTTCGACGGGTCGCTGATGAAGACAGGGGCCGGCGCAGGCCTACTCTTCATCTTGCCCCTCGGAAAGCATCTACGCTACGTGCTACGCCTCCACTTCCCGGCGTCCAACAATGTGGCTGAGTACGAGGCTCTGGTCAATGGGTTGCACATCGCCATCGAGCTAGGGGTCTGACGCCTCGACGCTCGCGGTGACTCGCAGCTCGTCATCGACCAAGTCATGAAGAACTTCCACTGCCGCGACCCGAAGATGGAAGCCTACTGCGATGAGGTTCGGCGCCTGGAAGACAAGTTCTACGGGCTCGAGCTCAACCACATCGCCCGGCGCTACAACGAGACTGCGGACGAGCTGGCTAAAATAGCCTCGGGGCGAACAATGGTTCCCCCGGATGTCTTCTCCCGAGACCTGCATCAACCCTCCATCAAGATCGACGACACGGCCGAGCCCGAGGCACCCTCGGCCGAACCCGAGGCACCCTCGGCCGAACCCGAGGCACCCTCGGCCCAGCCCGGGGTACCCTCGGCTCAGTCCAAGGCACCCTCAGCTCGGCCCGAGGCACCCTCGGTTCAGCCCGAGGTACCCTCGGCCCCCGAGGGTGAGGCATTGCGCGTCGAGGAGGAGTGAAGTGGGGTCATGCCTAATCGAAACTGGCAGACCCCGTACCTGCAATATCTCCACCGAGGAGAGCTACCCCTCGACCGAGCCGAGGCTCGGCGGTTGGCGCGACGTGCCAAGTCGTTCGTCTTGTTGGGAAATGGGAAGGAGCTCTACCACCGCAGCCCCTCAGGCATCCTCCAGCGATGCATTTCCATCGCCGAAGGTCAGGAACTCCTACGAGAGATACACTCGGGGGCTTGCGGCCACCACGCAGCACCTCGAGCCCTTGTCGGAAACGCCTTCCGACAAGGTTTCTACTGGCCGACGGCGGTGGCCAACGCCACTAGAATTGTCCGCACCTGCGAAGGGTGTCAGTTCTACGCGAGGCAGACCCACCTGCCCGCTCAGGCTGTGCAGACGATACCCATCACCTGGCCTTTTGCCGTGTGGGGTCTGGACCTCGTCGGCCCCTTGCAGAAGGCACCCGGGGTCTACACGCACCTGTTGGTCGCCATCGACAAATTCTCCAAGTGGATCGAGGTCCGACCCCTAAACAACATCAGGTCCGAACAGGCGGTGGCGTTCTTCACCAACATCATCCATCGCTTTGGGGTCCCGAACTCCATCATCACCGACAACGGCACCCAGTTCACCGGCAGAAAGTTCCTGGACTTCTGCGAGGATCACCACATCCGGGTGGACTGGGCCGCCGTGGCTCACCCCATGACGAATGGGCAAGTAGAGCGTGCCAACGGCATGATTTTACAAGGACTCAAGCCTCGGATCTACAACGACCTCAACAAGTTCGGCAAGTGATGGATGAAGGAACTCCCTTCGGTGGTCTGGAGTCTGATGACAACGCCGAGCCGAGCCACGGGCTTCACGCCGTTCTTTCTAGTCTATGGGGCCGAGGCCATCTTGCCCACAGACTTAGAATACGGTTCCCCGAGGACGAGGGCCTACGCCGACCAAAGCAACCAAGCTAGTCGAAAAAACTCGCTGGACTAGCTGGAAGAGGCTCGGGACCTGGCCTTACTACACTCGGCGCGGTACCAGCAGTCCCTGCGACGCTACCACGCCCGAGGGGTCCGGTCCCGAGACCTCCAGGTGGGCGACCTGGTGCTTCGGCTGCGACAGGACGCCCGAGGGCAGCACAAGCTCACGCCTCCCTGGGAAGGGCCGTTCGTCATCGCCAAAGTTCTGAAGCCCGGAACGTACAAGCTGGCCAACAGTCAAGGCGAGGTCTACAGCAACGCTTGGAACATCCAACAGCTACATCGCTTCTACCCTTAAGATGCTTTCAAGTTGTTCATATACCTCGCTCCCACGCAAAGTTTAGTCGTCAAGGAAGGGTCAGCCTTGCCTCGGCAAAGCCCGACCCTCCCTCGGGGGCTAAAAGGGGGGAACCCCCTCTGCGTCGAAATTTTTCCTCGAAAAAGATCCTTTCTGCCAGAATGTCTTTCGTGCTTTTCGACTACTTCGAAAGTGGATCCTGAAAACGACGGAGTACACGTAAGCAGCCAAGGCTGACCGAGCCAAGGGACTCCTACGCCTCCGGGATACGGATACCTCACTCATCACCTTCTGCGATAAGTAACTCGCGTTCGGATAAGTGATTCCGCGGACCGAGCAAGTCTTCACGCTCGAAAGCTCTTCTGTTGAAGCGATTCTTCGGGCCTTCTCGACTGCGTCGGTGACAGAACCCCATGGACGGGCAAGAGCGCGCGTAAGCGACAAGGCCGACCGAGCCGAGGGATTCCTATGCCTCCGGGATACAGATACCTCACTCATCACCTTCCGTGAAAAGCAACTCTCGCTTGCACAGACAATTCTGTTATCGACAAAAAAGTCCAGATACTCGAAACAAGAGGAAAAGAAGCGCATCTTTACAACACGGCGAGGATGTGTTTGGGCCTCGGCGGCCGCAGAAAACACACGCTACAAGATAATCTGATCCTGCAGGCTCGGATCTTGACGGTTGAAGGGAGCAACAGCACCCTCGGCGTCAACTACACCTTCGGCGAGGTCCGGCCTAGCCTCGGACGGCGACGCGGTCCGAGGATCCCCACTCTGAAGGACGACTTCATCATCACGCCCGGGCCATCGCCGCCTGGGTCTCCTCCAAGAATCCGGCTCGAGCAGGCGGCTCGGCTGGTCACCCCGAGGCCTCGGCCAGCTGTCCCCCGAAGACATCAGCCCGGCCCGAGGCCTCGGCAGACCAACTCCGGCGTCGGTGCCACTAACGGACGACCCGGCCAGGCTCCGGCCGACCAAGTCTTCTTTTCGAGCCAACTCTGCCTCTGTCCATGCTGACACCGCTACCCCTGGCTTCTGCTCATCGAAGAGCGGCCGAGGGGTTCCTTTAACTAAGCAAGAGAAGCCTCGGATAGCAAGGCCGACCGAGCCGAGGGACTCCTACGCCTCCGGGATACGGATACCTCACTCGTCACCTTTGCACGGGGCGACTCACTCTTGGTGAAGCGGTCCAGACAACCAACAGGCGAGTCTTAGTGCTCGAAAATGAGGAAAAAACACGGCTCCGTGCCAAAAACACATACATGTTCAGGCCCCGACAACCACAATGAACAAAAACACCGGCATCCAAGGTGCCATTACAAACGGAACTCCGGTTCCATCCCCGCGGGTATGAACAACCTCCACACCGGGGAGCCTGCGGGGCGACAAGTTCCGGGCGACTCGCCGGCGACCTCTGCAGCAGCGGCCATGGTCCCAGGACGAACGCGGCCACCGGAAGACTCTCGTTCGTGTCCCCGCTCAAGGGATGCGAACCAGCCATCAAAGCCAAAGAGCGGGCCGCTCCGAAGCGCACCGGCAGGTCCTCGCTCCCGCCCTCGCCACGAAAGCGAGGAAGAGGGCGGAATGTTGCATCCTAGCTGGGCAGCAACAGTTCACCTTCCCCGACGTGGCTGGAGGACGTCTCCTTCGCAGAGCCGGAGGATGGTTTCCACTACCAGAAGCTAGAAGAAGAGGTGGCCAGCCAACCCGCGCGGGAGATAGAGCCCCGGCTTGCCTCGCTCTCCGCCCCAGCAAGGATGATGAACATCCTTGAAGCTGAGGGCGGGACCAAGATCGCAGCCCGGCTTGCCTCTCCCCATCCAGGGGCTGGTGGTCACCATCTCGGGTGACCACCGGCGAGGGGATGCAGCCGGGCCGCGTGATGAAAATCCTTGAAGCCGAACGATGGCTGAAAGGTACCAACTCCCACGGAGTTGCGTTCCCCCAACAACAAGGCAGAAGGACTGCGGGTGTCCCCCATCCGGGGGCTCGGAAGGTGGAAAGACACGATGCATAAGGGAGCGCGAAGACATGGTCGCCTTTCAAGGGGGTCACCCTCCTTTTAAAGGCGACTCTCCCTGCCTGCGTCCCCAGCCGTCGTGGGCTGAGTCTTCCCCAACACGCTCCAAGGTCCTCCCCCTACGGCGCGGGGGCTGGGTCCCACACGTCATGCAAACTGGCCCAGAGCAGAAGAAGCCAAACCGCCGCGCGTGGTGCATGCAACCGTCCAGCGGTTACAAGCGCCCCTCCACTTTCGCCCAGACCAGCGGATGAAAGGGCGGGCAGCCATGCAGGCGGCATGCAACCGCGCCAAGTGGGCGCACCTCTCCGACTTCCAACGCACCCAGCATGGGGGCCCACGCCCACGCGTCATGCAACCGGCGCACCGGTCGCTACGTGCAAGCAACTGCACCGCCACTCGCACCACTGCCACGCCTCCTCGACTGCGGAACTAGTACCACGACTCGAGGCAACCCTGCGTACGACCCAGTAGGGCCAGCCGGGCGCGACGGTCAATGCGGCCAAAAATGGGCCGGCAGTAATGGCGGTGGCAGGCGGGAGCAGCGGTCACGTCATCAGCCAAGCTTACGTCCCATCCTGGGGCAGTGAGAGAGCCCTCTCTCACGGCGTGAAGATGGCGCGCCCGTGCTCCGTTCCTAGAACGGCTCACGCACGTGCAACGGCCACCCCGCGAACAACTCGCCCCGTCGCATTAACTCCGCGGTAGGCGGCGCCTCTGGCAGGGGAAGCGAGCGACGCTTCGCCTTCGCCATAATGACCGCGTCAAAAAAGGTACGCCACGTCATTCGATTTCGTGTCCTTTTCCTTTTCCTCTTTCTCTCTCTTACAACAGGGACCGGGAAAGGGGGATACCCCGAAAAGGACCCTTCTCCGTGAAGGAAACAGGCTCCGAGCCTCCCTACTGATAAGAGGTTCGAAGGCTGGCCCCTCGGAGGGGTTCAACAGCCGCCTCAGAGCACGTGGGCTCCACACCCACTACTGGTCAGAGGTTCGAAGGCCGGCCCCTCGGAAGGGTTCAACGGCTGCCTCAGGCCACTTGGGCTCCGCGCCCACTACTGATCAGGGGTTCGAAGGCTGGCCCTCGAAGGGTTCACAGTCGCCTCAGACATAGAGCGAGGGATGACCCTGGGTACGTTCGATACATAACTGAGGCTCGGGCTACGCTCCCGAGGTACCCTAGGACATTTCCGAGACCAGCGGGAATGATCTTGTAACGGAATCCCATCAGAGGGAGGCATCGAGCCCTTGGACCCCGTCGACAGGGGACCGGGTCCGGCAGATCACCCGCAGGTACTTTTGGGCGCGCCTCTGGGCCTCTAGCCGACCCCTAACAAATGGGGCACGGACGTCCGCTCGGATTACCCGCCAGCAGCTCACCAGAGACACCATGTTCGGCGCCCTCCGAGGGCAACATGGCGCTCTCCCCCCCTCCTCTTTGCGGAAAGGCAACGCAGGGGCGTATGTAAAAAAGTCGAGTTTGTCCCTGACCGTCCTCTCGCCCTGTGCAGAGGCTCGGGGGCTGCTCTCGCAAACCCGGCTCCGGCCAAACCGTTGACAGGGTCAACATACCAGCCCGAGAACTTGGGACCTGACCGTGCACCCGGGCTACGGCCAGCTCGCATGAGGGGAACAACCAGACCAGCTGAAGCATTGCGCGAGGCATTAAGACCTCGGAGGAGTCAAACCACTCCTCCGAGGCCTCGGGGGCTACACCCGGCGGGTGCGCTCGCGCGCACCCACCGGAACAAAATGCAACCGAGAAAGGCTGGTCCCCTTGCAAAAAAGTGCGACAAAAGCCTCCAAGCGAGTGTTAACACTCCCTTCGAGGCTCGGGGGCTACTGTCGGGGACCATAATTAGGGGTACCCTCAAGACTCCTAATTCTCAGCTGGTAACCCCCATCAGCACAAAGCTACAAAGGCCTGATGGGTGCGACTAAGTCAGGGATCGGTCCATTCGAGGGACTCGATCACGCCTCGCCCGAGCCCAGCCTCGGGCAAGGGCAGCCGACCCCGGAGGATCTCCGTCTCGCCCGAGGCCCCCTCCAGCGACGAACATACTTCCGGCTCGCCCGAGGCCCAGTCTTCGCCAAGAAGCAACCCTGGCCAAATCGCCACGCCAACCGACCAAATCGCAGGGGCATTTAATGCAAAGGCGGCCTGACACCTTTATCCTGACGCGCGTCCTCCAGTCGACAGAGCCGAAGTGACCACAGTCACTTCGCCGCTCCACTGACCGGCCTGATAGAAGGACAGCGCCGCCTGCGCCGCTCCGACTGCCGCGCCGCTCGACAGAGTGAGGCTAACAGGCAGTCAGGCCCGGCCTCAGGCACCATAGGAAACTCCACTTCGCCCGACCCAGGGCTCGGACTCGGGCTCAGTCCCGGAAGACGGCGAACTCCGCTCCGCCCGACCCAGGGCTCGGACTCGGGCTCAACCCCGGAAGACGGCGAACTCCGCTCCGCCCGACCCAGGGCTCGGACTCGGGCTCAGTCCCGGAAGACGGCGAACTCCGCTCCGCCCGACCCAGGGCTCGGACTCGGGCTCAGCCCCGGAAGACGGCGAACTCCGCTTCGCCCGACCCCAGGGCTCGGACTCAGCCCTGGCCTCAGCCGACGGTCTCCGCCTCGCCCGACCCAGGGGCTCGGACTCGACCTCGGCCTCGGAAGACAGACTCGACCTCGACCTCGGAGGAGCCTCCACATCGCCCAACCTAGGGCACGGACCGACCACGTCAACAGGGGGCGCCATCATTACCCTACCCCAAGCTGACTCAGGCTACGGGAAACAAGACCGGCGTCCCATCTGGCTCGCTCCGCCAGACAAGCAATGATGGCGCCCCGCACGCTCTATGACGACGGCGGCTCTCAGCCCCCTTACGGAAGCAAGAGGACGTCAGCAAGGACTCGACAGCTCCGACAGCTGTCCTTCCGCCAAGCTTCAGCGCTCCTCTGACGGCCACGACACCACACGAACCGGTTGCCAAAACCTCTCCGGCTGCCACGATGGCATGTACTTAGGGCGCTAGCTCTCCTCCGCTAGACACGTTAGCACTATGCTACACCCCCAATGTACACCTAGATCCTCTCCTTACGCCTATAAAAGGAAGGACCAGGGCCCTCTTAAAGAGGGTTGGCCGCACGGGGAAGAGAACGGGACAGGCGCTCGCGTGAGGCCGCTCGCTCCCTCTCCCGCGTGGACGCTTGTAACCTCCTACTACAAGCGCACCCGACCTGTGCGCGGGACAAGAACACAAAGGCCGCGGGATTTCCACCTCCCTCTCTCGCTCCGGCTGCCCTTTCTTCCCCCCTTCGCGCTCCGTCTCGCGCCGACCCATCTGGGCTAGGGCACGCGACGACATTTTCACTCGTCGGCCCAGGGACCCCCCGGTCTCGAAACACCGACAGATGGTCCCAGGACGGACGCTGCCGCCAGAAGGCTCTCGTTCGCGTCCCCACTCAAGGGACAGGAACTAGATATTAAAGCCAAAGAGCCGGAGGTCGCTCCACAGGTGGCGCTGATGGTCTCGACGGCGGAGAAGCTTTCTCCAGCTGCCACCACGTCAGCACCGACGGCGGCGTCCACCTGTCCACCAACACCGCACCAGCGAGCGCCGGCCGCCCCAAAGCGCACCGGCAGGTCCTCACTCCCGTCCTCGCCACAAAAGCGAGGACAGAGGACGAAATGTTGCACCCTAGCTGGGCAGCAATAGTTCGCCTTCCCCGACATGGCTGGAGGGCGCCTCCTCCGCAGAGCTGGAGGATGGTTTCCACCCCCAGAAGCTAGAAGAAGAGGTGGCCCGCCGACCCGCGCGGGAGGTAGAGCTCCGGCTCGCCTCGCTCTCCGCCCCAGCAAGGATGATGAAGATCCTTGAAGCTGAGGGCGGGGCAGAGGCCGCGGCTCGGCTCGCTTCTCCCCACCATCGAACTGGTGGTCACCGTCTTGGGTGACCACCGACGAGGGGATGCAGCCGGGCTGCCTGATGAAAATCCTTGAAGCCGAGCGATGGCTGAAAGGTACCAACTTCCGCGAAGTTGCGTTCCCCCAACGACGATAAGACGGAAGAACCGCGAAGGTGGAAGGACGCGATGCATGAAGGGAGTGCGAAGACCTGGTTGCCATCCAAGGGGGTCACCCTCCTTTTAAAGGCGACTCTCCCCACTTGCGTCCTCAGCCGTCGCGGACTAAGTCTTCACCAACACGCTCCAAGGTCCTCCCCCTACGACATGGGGGCTGGGTCCCACGCGTCATGCAAACTGGCCTAGGACAGAAGGAGCCAAACCACCGCGCGCGGAGCGCACAACTGCCCAGCGGTTACAAGCACTCCTCCACTTTTCACCCAGACCAGCGGGTGAAAGGGCGGACCGCCATGCAGGCGGCATGCAACCGTACCAACGGGGCGCACCCTTTGGACTCCTACGCGTCCAGCGTGGGGGCCCAGGCCCACACGTCATGTAACCGGCGCGCCGGTTACTACGTGCGAGAAGCTGCACCGCCACTTGCGCCAGTACCGCGCCTTCTCGACTGCGGAACCAGTGCCGCGACTCGAGGCGACCCTGCGCATGGCCCGACAGTGCCAACCGAGCACATCGATCAGGGGTCAGTCAGCCACGAGAGAAGGCGCGACGGTCAATATGGCCAAAAGTGGGCCGGCAGTAATGGCGGGCGGAAGCAGCGGTCAAGTCGTCTGCAGGCTCACGTCCCCTCCTGGGACAGCGAGAGAGCCCTCTCCCACGGAGCGAAGACGATGTGCCCGTGTTCCGTTCCTCGAACGGCTCGTGCACGCACAACGGCAGCCCCGCGAACCACTCGTCCCGTCGCATTAACTCTGCGGCAGGACAGGCGGCACCTTTGGTAGGCGAAGCAGGCGATGCTTCACCTCCGCCATGATGACCGCGTCAAAAAGGTGTGCCACGTCGTTCGATTTCGTATCCTTTTCCTCTTCCTCTTTCTCTCTCTTGCTACAGGGACCGGGAAAGGGGATACTCCGAAAGGGATCCTTCTCTGCGAAGGAAGCGGGCCCCGAGCCCCCTACTGATCAGAGGTTCGAAGGCTGGCCCCTCGGAAGGGTTCGATAGCCGCCTCAGAGCACTCGGGCCCCGAGCCCTCCTACTGATCAGAGGTTCGAAGGCTGGCCCCTCGACAGCCGCCTCAGAGCACTCGGGCTCCGCGTCCACTACTGGTTAGAGGTTCGAAGGCTAGCCCCTCGGAGGGGTTCGACAGCCGCCTCAAGCCACTCGGGCTCCGCGCCCACTATTGATCAGGGGTTCATAGGCTAGCCCCGAAGGGTTCGACAGCCGCCTTAGAGCACGCAGAGCGAGGGATGACTCTGGGTACGTCCGATACATGGCCGAGGCTCGGGCTATGCTCCCGAGGTACCCTAGGACATTTCCGAGACCAGCGGGAGCGATTTTGTAACGGAATCCCATCAGAGGGAGGCATCGAGCCCTCGGACCCTATCAAACGGGACCGGGTCCGGCAAATCACCTGCAGGTACTTTTGGAGCGCGCCTCCGGGCCACTAGCCGACCCTTATCGAACGGGGCATGGGCGTCCACTCGGATCACCCGTTAGCAACTCACTGGAGACACCATGTTCGGCGCCCTCCAAGGGCAACATGGCGCTTTCCCCCCTCCTCCTTGCGGAAAGGCGACGCAGGGGCGTATGAAAAAAAGCCGAGTCTGTCCTTGACCGTCCTCTCGCTCGGTGCGGAGGCTCGGGGGCTGCTCTCGCAAATCCGGCTCCGGCCAAACCGTTGACAGCGTCAACATACCAGCCCGAGAACTTGGAACCTGACTATGCACCCGGGCTACGGCCAGTTCGCATGAGGGAACAACCAGACCGGCCGAAGCATCACGAAACACGCTAAGACCTCGAAGGAGTCAAACCACTCCTCCGAGGCCTCGGGGGCTACACCCGGCGGGTGCGCTCGCGCGCACCCACCGGAACGAAACGCAACCGAGAAAGGCCGGTCCCCTTGCAAAAAAGTGCGACAAAAGCCTCCAAGCGAGTATCAACACTCCCTTTGAGGCTCGAGGGCTACTGTTGGGGACCATAATTAGGGGTACCCCAAGACTCCTAATCTTAGCTGGTAACCCCCATCAGCACAAAGCTGCAAAGGCCTGATGAGCGCGATTCAGGTCAAGGCTCCGTCCGCTCAAGGGACACGATCTCGCCTCGCCCGAGCCCAGCCTCGGGCAAAGGCAGCCGACCCAGGAGGATTCATGTCTCGCCCGAGGGTCCCCTCAAGCAACGGACGCACCTTCGGCTCGCCCGAGGCCCAGTCTTCGCGGAGAAGCAACCTTGGCCAGATCGCCATGCCAACCGACCGTATCGCAGGAGCATTTAATGCAAGGATCGCCTGACACCTTATCCTGACGCGCGCTCTTCAGTCGACAGAGCCGAAGTGACCGCAGTCACTTCGCCGCTCTACTGACCGACCTGACGGGAAAACAGCGCCGCCTGCGCCGCTCCGACTGCTGTGCCACTCGACAGAGTGAGGCTGACAGCAGCTAAGTCCAGCCTCGGGCGCCATAGGAAGCTCCACCTCGCCCGACCCTAGGGCTCGGACTCAACCTCGACCTCGGACGACGGACTCCGCCTCGCCCGACCCCAGGGCTCGGACTCAACCTCGACCTCGGAAGACGGTCTCCGCCCCGCCCGACCCCAGGGCTCGAACTCAACCTCGATCTCGGACGACAGACTCCGCCTCGCCCGACCCCAGGGCTCGGACTCAGCCTCGACCTCGGAAGACGGTCTCCGCCTCGCCCGACCCCAGGGCTCGAACTCGACCTCGACCTCGGAAGACGGTCTCCGCGTCGCCCGACCCCAGGGCTCGGACTCGACCTCGACCTCGGAGGAGCCTCCGCCTCGGTCGATCTCGGGCTCGGACCGACCACGTCACAGGGGGGCCATCATTACCCTACCCCTAGCTAGCTCAGGCTACGGGGAACAAGACCGACGTCCCATCTGGCTCGCCCCGGTAAACAAGTAATGATGGCACCCCACGTGCTCCATGACGACGGCGGCTCTCAGCCCCTTACGGAAGCAAGGAGACGTCAGCAAGGATCCGACAGCCCCGACAGCTGTACTTCCACAGGGCTCAAGCACTCCTTCGACGACCATGACATCACATGAACAGGGTGCCAAAACCTCTCCGACTGCCACAACGGCATGTACTTAGGGCTCTAGCTCCTCTCTGCTAGACACGTTAGCACAGTGCTACACCCCCCATTGTACACCTGGGCCCTCTCCTTACGCCTATAAAAGGAAGGTCCAGGGCTCTCTTACGAGAAGGTTGGCCGCGCGGGAGGATGGGCTGGCGGACAGTCTCTCTCTCTCGCGGACGCTTGTAACCCCCTACTGCAAGCGCACCCGCCCTGGGCGCATGACAACACAGAGGCCTCGGGATTCCCCTTTGTTGTTTCTCCCCCCTTCGTGCTCTGTCTCGCGCCAACCCATCTGGGCTGGGGCACGCGGCGACAATTTACTCGTTGGTCCAGGGACCCCCAGGGTCGAAACGTCGACATTAATTTTATAAATAACCAACAAATGTTGAGTGATGATGCATTCACACATGTCCATATTTCTTCATGAATCATTAGGAACAACATGTATATAAGAAACATTAAATTAGTGACACTAGGGATATAATCAGATCATATACCGATGGCCAGACATATATTACTTGTTCCATATTTGTTTTCATATTTTCACTTTGGATCCAGATCAGATACAAATATTATCAAGCGACCACCTTCGACAAGAAGAACTCAAACAACTACCACTACAGGAAACGACTAAATTTTCGTGGGCCAAAAACCCACGAAAATAAGCCTAAACCGACGAAAATAGCCTATTTTCGTCGGCAGGCCGACGAAAATAGCCGCCGAAAATAAGTTCGACGAAAATAGGGAATTATTTTCGTCGGTACCGACGAAAACGACTTATTTTCGTCGGCTTCCCCAAGGCCGACGAAAATAGTTGGTCGGCTGACTATTTTCGTCGGCCACTGAGGCCGACGAAAATAGGAACATAATTTTCGTCGGCCCTGGGTGGTGGCCGACGAAAATATCTGGGCACGTATTTTCGTCGGCCACCACCCAGGCCGACGAAAATTCATGATACCCCCCCAAAAACAGATTTTTCTGCACCTTTTATTAATTCACAACAAAATAAACATATACACAATCACATATACAGATTTCACAAACAATACAGTTTTCACAAACAACATTTACAAGCAATTACATAATTGTTTCAAACATATTCCATACATATAGTCCATATATAGTCCATACATAAACAAAGTCATTCCCTCCAGAACCATAAACAAAGTCTATACATATCCATACATAGTCCATAAACAAAGTCACTACTCACTCCGGCGGGCTATGTGAGTTTTGGCCACTCCCTCCTCCGCCACCAGGAAGGTGGCCACTCCCTCCAGAACCATGGACGAGGAAGTCTTGGACGTTGACAGCACCCTCCGATCCCTGAGCATGTGACGCTGAACCCTGCAATTCATCAATCATTCAAATAAGGCTGTGTTTGGTCAATATTTGCATAAAACTAAACATGGAACGTCACCTGTGATCCATGGTGAGGAGGAGGCTGTGCATGCATCCACGGGTACTATTGTGCTGGCCACCCCTGAGGTGGTGGCACCCACCCCGTCGGTGGCGGTGCCATCCACGCTTGAAATGGCTGAGAGCCCGCTGGTGGCTGGAAGACCGGTGGCACCCATCCCGGGACTGGTTGCGATCCTTGGGGTGGTGGAGGTGTCCAAGTGCCTGGAGGTGCCTGCGTCCACCCAACACCAGTCCACTGTGGCTGCGACGCTGGAGCTTGTCCTGGCCACTGTCCCCATCCTTGTGCCTGCCAGCCATTTTTTATAATAAAAAAAAGAGTTGCTATGGAATTGAAGTGTTCAGATAGTGTTACCTGGGAGGGCGAAAAGCTGGCAAGTTCATATCAGGACCGAATCGAGTAGTCATTTCCTGCAAATGGATGAAACGTTAGAATCGCAACATTATACTTTGAATTCAATGACGACACGTGATGAGATAGACGGATTACATGAAAATAAGAAGCCATATACTGCGTCAGCTGTCCAACCTGCTCCTGCGCTGCTCGAGCCTGCTCCTGTGCTGCTCGAGCCTGCTCCTGTGCTGCCCGAGTCTCCTCCTCCAGCTGAGCCTCTCGAGCAGACTTGGAGGAGCGAGAACTCCCTGCCGAAGACGATGCTTTCCCTTGACCTAATGTCCTATTGTACTCCACAACGCCGGTGCCAAAGGCAAACCTGCATGATACACATAGTTGAGCCATTAAGTGGACACATTCTTGTTAATGAAATTGTCGAATCAAAGACAACCACCTCACCTGCCATGCTTTCTACCCCCACCACTGTGGTACAACGCCGAGGCATCTAAGTCTGAATGCATCCAGTCGAAATCAGGCCCATGGCGTTGAGTCATTTCCTCCCCATATGCATTCTGCAAAGAAAGTTAGAGTTGGAGTTAGACACAAAACATGCAATTTAATTCGTAAATACAACTTGTTTACCATTTTCTCCCTTGCCGCCTCGCTGCATAGCTCATCAGGGTTCGCCGGATCAGGGCCACGGTGACCACGGACGTAAACCTCCATAAAACTTGGAGCAACTCCACTTTCAGCTTCCTGCATGAAAAAGAAGAGTTAAACCATATAATTTTCATAGATGTAACATACAAGTTTGATTTATATACTTACCATGCGGCGTGCGGTACCAAGGTGTCCATCGGCGCCGTACCTATGCCCTGGTCCTTCAGTGCCACGGTTGACATGGTGCTTGTTGGACTCTGCAATCCACTCAGGCGACGCCCATCTCTTTGCCAACCACCTCCAGGCTTCCATGTCCTTCGCCAGCCAATCCACAACGCTCTCCAGGTACTGCTCCTCTGTGAGGTAGATCTCATTGGCCCCTAATGCTTTGCTCATTTTCTGCCCCTTTATCTTCTTGTAGTAGTAGTTGACGGCCGCGATGCGAGCATTGTACATGGCATCCTTGATGACCTTATCAGCGCACTTCCGAAAGTGCCTCTTCACACGTGCCCACTGAGCCTGATCGTCCTCGATGTCATCCGGCAATTCGAACCTCCCCTACATATCAATGGAGAAGTTAAGTTAAAGTAAGATTAGGAGAAGCAATAATTCAGTGAATTGCTTATATACGAAAGTAAACTCACCCAGAACTCGTCCCACACAGCCACCTGACAAGTCCTTCGTTTTTTTTCCGAACTTCCCCCTCCGCTACTGCTTTCCCCTGACTCCCCTGGCTCGACATAGTCCTTTAGACCCCAGTCAGCCCACTGCATAGCCGCGAACCTCTCGCCATTCAGCTCCACCATGCCAGGGTAGTAGAAGCGACAGAGGCTACCCAACACCGCGTTCACCTTGGGACGTCTGCCTGTACCGTCCCAAGTCAAGTCTTCCCATGACCTACAAACATTAATAAAACAAGTAAACCAGTGCAATCACGTTCACATTAAAAAATTAACACAACAGAAATAAGCCCCACCATTCTCCATGCGGCCGGATGAGCCTCCTCTCGGCAGGTCTCGGACCAAGCGCATTGCTCTTCTTATACCTAAGTATACAAGTAAATTCAATATGATGAAATGATTAGAAACTAATATCAATTAAACTAATATGCATAATAATACCTAAAGGACGTAGAACCATCTGACGCGTCGCCCGCGCTGCCTGCCCCCATTGGGTCAACCTCCTCATCCTGCTCACCCTCCTCATCCTGCTCACCCTCCTCACCCTGCACATGAGCATCCTGCTGAGGAGTCTCCTGCTCACCCTCCTCACCCTGCACTTCGTCTAGACAGTCGAGAAGTTGCTGCTGCCTCTGTCGGCTCTGTGAGGTGCCCTGAAAAAGCCCACTGCCCGAGCTGTCCTCGCTGGCCGCGCTGCCCCCACTCCTCCTCGATCTCCTATGCTTGAACATGTTCAACTGTAGATAAATTAATGTCAAACCACAGTATATGAAACAAATAATATGAAAATTAATAATGTGGAAATTGGAATACATAGCTTAATTGATTAACTAAAAGAAACATACTAATCAAAAGTCATCCGCATCCGATGATGCTTCTTCGGCTCGTTGTTTATTCATACGCTCTTGATTTCGTTGGATCCTTACTGATCTTCTAACGACGACAGGTCGTTTGCGCTTTGACCTAGGTTCTTCAATTAAGTCGCTTGAATTGCAACAGAGATTTTCGAGTCCTTCTCCATTGGTCACATGGAATCGGTGAGCTATGTCTTGATTCGACGCCGCTTCTGGTTGAAAAACAGCATCATCGTTGTCCCTGCTCGTACTCACGTAGTCAGCACTCTCTGGAGCGACGACTTGTGGGTTGACTTTGATTGCAACCCACCAAGCCCTAAGGCTTGGGTGAGGATATGGCAGGTAGTACACCTGTTTTGCCTGATTTGCAAGGACAACATCGCTCATACTGCTCGGAATCCTAGAGCTATGCTTCACCTCGACATTACCATACTTGTCGACACGAGTCCCACTATGAGCATCAAACCAGTCGCACTCGAAAAACACGACTTTAAGTTCTTTGGGGCCATCGAAAATCAACTCTACAATGTTTTGAAGAACACCGTAATAGTCCACTACTTTGTCATCGTCAACATATGAACTTGCCAACACACCACTATTGGTGGTGGCTGCCAATGGTCGACTCTTCTCCAATTTCGCGGTTCGGAAGCGATATCCATTTACATCATAGCGAGTATAGTTTCGGACGGACACAGAGGTATGTGCCATTTGCTGCAAGTCCGAGTGCACAGAGTTTTTGGAAACCTATACAAGTAATTAGTATATGCATTATATCTTCCAAGTCCAAAATTCAAAGATTAAGTATGGACAATGAGAGAACGACAATTACTAACATAATTACGAAACCACTGCACGAAGTTTGGTCCACCTTTCAACCCATCACGTCGAAGATTTTCTAATTGGATGGCCGTAGGTTTACTAGTAGATTTCCAACATTCTTCATCAAACATGCTGGACATATTACAAACATGGAGATTACACACTATAGAAATTATGAGATGAGAAAATGGACGTAACTATGAGGAAAACTTACTCGAACGCCTCCTGTGTGCTGTCAATATTGCTATACATATATAGCATTAGCGTGTTCAAATCTGATGCTTCAATGTGACGTACACTCCCTTTTCCAACTGCTTTACCCGGATTCGCGAAAATTTGAAGGGTGCTTTGGGGTGATTCATTTTCGACATGAAGTCGCACTGAAGGCGCAAACACATTGTTGGCTCGAGCGAAATACATGGTTGAGAATTGAGATATCTCCTTAAGGGCAAAAGCCTCCGCAATACACCCTTCGACTCTAGCCTTGTTCCGAACAGACGCCCTGAGCTTTTTCAACGCCCTTTCTATAGGATACATCCACCTGAATTGCACTGGTCCGCCTACCAAAGCTTCCCAAGGCAAATGCACAATTAGATGTTGCATCACATTGAAGAATCCTGGCGGGAAAACCTTTTCAAATTTACAAATAAGAATTGGAATTTCTTTCTCAAATTTCTGCATCAACCTCTTCGATACCGTCTTTGCGCATACTTCCCTATAGAAGTAACTCAACTCTGCAAATATGCTCCAAAGCTCATCCTTAAAATAGCCTCGAAACATCACGGGCATCAGCCTCTCCATAATAATATGGTAGTCATGGCTTTTCAAACCGATCAATTTACCGGTCTTCAGATTGACTGCCCGTTTCAGATTTGCCACATACCGATCTGGAAATTTCAAATTCTTCAACCACTTAAATATTTCTTTCCTTTCATCCGGCTTGAGGCAGTAATCAGCTCGCGGCCTACTTTCATGCCCTTTATCGCTTACTTTCAACTCGAGCATCGGCCTCTTACAAATTTCAGCCATGTCTTTTCTTGCCTTCATATTATCTTTCGTTTTATCAGTCACATCGAAACATGTGCTTATGATGCTTTCAGCAACGTTACGCTCTTGGTGCATCAAGTCTATGTTGTGCGGCATGATCAAGGCTTTTGCATACGGAAGCTCCCATATTGATGAAATATGGGTCCAGTTATGGTCCTCCCCGTAGCCTTGGAACCTATCATTTTCTCCTTGCTTCAGACAAGCATGCCATGCCATTATCTGCGGTGCAGTTTTCCTCTTTGGTGGCCCATTTCTGATTTTGGCTCCACCTCTGAATGCAGTAAGCGAATTCCTAAAATCATGCTTGAATGGAGTCCAACGTCGATGAGCATCAAAGAATGACACTTTCCCACCATGCTTCAATCTGAATGCATCCGTATCATTCATACATATGGGACAGCACAACCGACCATGGACACACCATCCAGACCAATCTCCATACGCCAGCAGATCATGCACTGACCACAAATAAGCAGCGCGCATGGTAAACTCCTTTTCAGTATGGCTGTCATAAGCCTTCACACCTCTCCACAATTGTTTCAGCTCTTCAATTAAAGGGCGAACAAACATATTCAGCTTTGGCCCTGGATGCTCGGGGCCTGGGATGACTAGTGCAAGGAACATGAACTCTTCTTTATTGACCAACTCAGGAGGAAGATTATATGGCACAATGAAGACAGGCCAACACGAGTAAGGGCTTGCACTGGTATTGAAAGGTGTGAATCCGTCCGTCGATAGACCAAGCCGTACACTCCTAGGGTCGTTTGCAAATTCGGGATCAAACTCGTCAAATGCCTTCCACGCATCACCGTCCGACGGATGGACCATTATGTCTGGATCAGTGATGAGACGTACACCATTCTTTGGCCACGTCATATGCAGAGCTATTTCCTTGTTGAGGAACAACCTTGAAAGCCGAGGAATGATGGGCAACCGACGAAGTTGCTTAGTTGCGACCTTCGTAACTACCAATTCACCCTCATCATTTGTCACCTCGACATATCTAGAAGCTTCACAATGCTTACAACGGTCCAGCTTGTCATCCTCCTCAAAGAATAGCATGCAACTGTTGGGACACACGTCGATCTTCTCATATGTCATCCCAAGACCAGCCAACATCTTCTTTGCGAAGTACATATTCTTTGGCAACTTATGATTCTCCGGGAGAACCTCGCCCATCAGTTGGACGATGTCGTTGTAAGCACTGTTTGAAATGTTGTGCTTCGACTTTATCGCCATTAGTCTTGTGAGAGTCCCAAGAACTGACATCTGAGTGTGCTCGTGCAGTCTCTCTTCCCCCGCGGCGAGTAGCCTGAAGAATTCCTGAGCATCGCGTGGAAGCTGCCCCGGCTCCTCAGCGTTCATTTCAACATCCCTACCAAGATCATGCAACATGTCATCCATCCTATCATGATCGTCATCAAGTTCCACCTCCGCGTCAACGTGTCTAATAGACTCTCCATGCCGGTACCATACAAGGTAGTTCGGCATAAACCCACTTTTGCAAAGGTGTTTCTCCATTTCTTCCTTCTTCTGAGGCCACTTGTTCTCGCAGCGATTGCAAGGACACTTCACTAGACGACCAGTTGCATCTTTGAAAGCGTGCTGAAGAAAAGCCTTTGTTACACCCATCCATTCATTCGAATGTGCCCCATCCTTTCTCCACCCGTCATACATCACCCTCCGATCACCGTCCATTTCAAAGGCTAAACAAAAGACAAAGAACATCAACGATCGTCCGTGGCTTAGGTGAACTCCCTATTAGGTAAAGGCCCTAAACCCACCCAAGAGTGTAGGCCGATGCTTGTGATTTGTGACGTGTAGCCTACGATTGCCGCGAAATTTCGGTAGCATAACCCCGCTGCTCTCCAAGCACACGCCTGAACATGGTGCGTTGGAGAACAACTGAGTTACACAACCGAAATTCCGCGTCAATCGTAAGGCACATGTCACAAATCACAAGCATCGGCTTACACTCTCAGGCTGTCCAAAATACGTGGACAATTCCGGAACGGCGAACCTCACAAGCCAATGTGACGTTCGCCGTTCCCGAACGGGTGACACATACGGTTCGCTACGGTTAACGATTAAAACTGAACTCTAAACATTAAAAATATCTCGGAGATTAAACAAAAGACATCACCCTCCGATCACCCTCCGAACGGGTGGCTAATAACTATATAGTAAATAATAAATGACACATTAACCGAAATTACGAAAACAATGTATACCTGAGAATAATGTACGAGTCCAGCTAACACGGTGGAGAAGGTCAAGTCGAAAGAACACCTATGTACAAAAATTACTATTGTCAATAAAAAAATCGGCAGCACCTCCACTATAAAGTGATGTTTCTAAAACCTGCAAAAAACAACAACACGATGGTTGCCAACACAGAATACTACACGATAGCTACATAATGAACAGCTATCAATACCTAGCAAACTTTTGAACAGTCTAAGCAACAGTAGTTTCAAAGAAGCCAAGTGTCCCTTCACTAAACTGATTATCTAATAACTTTTAATCATTTTATTTTAGACATGTGTCTAATTTTACTAGAGGTGGAGCTACAGGGTATGCCCCAGTATACTCTGTTAGCCTTCGAAGTAGAGCAACATGATCTGAAATATTGATATTCTCAAACCACTACTTAAGCAACTCTTAGAAAGACAAGCTTGTCTATTCGAAAGAGAGTGTTGTTAAACATGGTCAACCGATCTGGTTGTGCTAAGATAGATTGCATGGCCATAATTGAACAAATGAAAGTAACAGAATCTGACAGGAAGAACTCCCATTCTAGCATGCTGTTATGCAAACTGATTTTACTAAATGTGTGTGGTTTGGTTGCTGCCTGATCCAACAAACAAATTATCCCGTGGCGTGCAAGCAAGCATAACATTTTTTTTCAAAAAAAAGCAAGCAAGCATAACATACATCGCTCTGTTCAGGGGCAAGTATGTACCTGACAGCGCGGCGGCGGCCGGGCGCGCGGCGGCAGGCGGGCGCGCGGCTGCGGGCGGGCGTGCGGTGGGCGGGCCGCGACGGCGGTGGCGCGGCGGGCGGGCACGCGGCGCGGCGGCGGTTGCGCGGCTGAGGGCGGGCGCACGGCACGGCGGCGGTGCGCGGCGCGGCTGCGGCGGCGGCGGATGCGTGAGAGACGAGAGAGAGGGCACGTGAGAGACGAGAGAGAAGGCCGGGATGGAAGATAACGGCCTCTATTTTCGTCGGCCTCATTGAGGCCGACGAAAATAGTGGCCCGTTAAAAGTTTATTTTCGTCGGCCGGGCTGGGGCCGACGAAAATAAATGACGTATGTTCGTCGGCCGAGCGCAGAACGACGAAAATACAGACAATTTTTGTCGGTTTAGAGGCTGACGAAAATAACTTTCGTATTTTCGTCGGCAAGCCGACGAAAATACAGCCTGACCCACGAAAATAGGCCGCATTTTCGTCGGTCACGAGGGCCGACGAAAATAACCTTCTATTTTCGTGGGCCGGCCGACGAAAATATATCGGCCTACGAAAATTTAGGCGTTTCCTGTAGTGTACCTTCGTCATGCCGCCGAACAAGGCAGCAGCGCCAGGGGCTGCCCTTGCGCCGTTAGACACCAATCAAGAGGGGCTCCTTCTAAGGGAGGCCCGAAGCCAGAAAAGGAAAGCCATCAGCCCAACACCACAGGAAGAAGAGTTGGGACAAGAAATTAGAGATCTAGAAGCTATCCACCAACAAGTGGAGAAAAGAAGGGAGAAGATGTTTCGGCTGGTTGAACTCCAGAAAAAGATTGATGAAGTAGCCAAAGAGATGCATCACATCACACAAGACAACGAGCAAGAGCGTAAGCCACAGTAGAGAGAGCTTCGTCAAGAAAGCCCAAGCCATGATGACATATGGTATGACGATTTTCATAATGATAACATTGCTTTTGATGATGCTTCCCCCCTAGCTAAAGAATTACAGCCTACCCCATGGCCACCGTCGTACAAACCACCACAACTTCCCATGTATGATGGGCATTCGGACCTGAAGCAGTTTATCACAAGTTACAAAGCAACCATATCATCATATGGTGGCAACACCGCTGTCATGGTGAAATCCTTCGTCATGGCAGTCATGAGTGTTGCTCAAACCTGATATTCTTCTCTTCGGTGGGAACAATCACATTGTGGCAGAAGTTGAAACATATGCTAGTCACCAACTTTCAGGGCTTTCAAACGAAGCTAGTGACTGCTCAAGCCCCGTTTCAGTGCACACAGGATCACGAAGAGTATTTGCAGGCATACGTCCGAAGGTTTCTACATCTCAAAGCTCAGGCGCCAACGGTGCCAAATGAGATCGTTATTGAAGCCATGATCAAGGGACTTCGTCCAGGACCAACAACATAATATTTTGCTAGGAAGCCCCCATAAACCCTAGAGAAGCTTCTACAGAAGATGGATGAGCACATTAGAGCCGATAATGATTTCTGCCAAAGAAGGGAAGAAGCTTACAAATATTCTGAGATGGCCAGGGGCTTCAGAGGAAGACTCCACCCAAGGCATGTCAGAACGATACACAATTCCAGCCCAAGTGAAGACAAAGGCAATCACAACCAAGGGCATCAACATAGCTCCCAGTCAACCGGGACACAACAAAGCTCCTTCAGACCACCAGCCCCAAGAGGCGGAGGGGACGAAGCTTCGGAGGAAGATTCAACTCACAACCAAGAAGGTTGTTCTGCTTGTTCTGTGGAGAGGACAAGGGGCACACAACTAGGACATGCCAAGTTACAATATAGAAGCAAAAGGAGATAGCTGAGGCCAAATTACGGCAGAATCAGCCAAAGCAAGTCCCACGTACTGCTTCGTGCTATTCCCCATACATTCCTGAGTATCTCGGCAATCAACAACCATTTTCACAACACACAGTTTCAGCAGCTTCGACGAGCCACTCTCTAGCTGCATGGGCCTTGCCACAACCACTAGTCATGGCTCCAACTTCATCCCACAACCAACAGCCTGAAGGGCGGCGCCAAATTCAGCAACAACGCGATGCAAGGGAAGAGTCTGAAGCTCGGACAGTTAATAGCACTGTTCCAAAATCAAGGCACATTTACTGAAACCACAGAGGGCTGGGTTAAAAACTTTCATATACACCTATTGTAATTTTCATTTCTCTCATTTTCATGTTCTTGCCTCAAAGACAATTTGAGAAGGTATAACCTTCGATTTGTTGTAATAAATCTGTGGTTACACCATCGAGTGTAACAGTAAGAGTGAAAAAAGCTCCAAAGTCATTCCTATGGGGATGCAGAGCTAAAATGCCACATAAGTAAAAGGTGAAGAAGCTCCAAAGTCGTTCCTAAGGGAATGCAGAGCTTAGCTCCAAAGTCGTTCCTACGTGGGATGCAGAGCTAAAATACCACCTACGTAAAAGGTGAATAAGCTCCAAAGTCGTTCCTAAGGGGATGCATAGTCTTACTATTACAAATTGCTTTTTATTTTTGTTGCACCATGTTGGGACTTGCTCTCCTGGGCAAGTTGATCCAACGGGGGAGTGAAAGCAACGTAAACAAGGTTTCAATTCGAGATGGCAATAGCTCTGTTAATCTAGCCTCTCAAGGGCACTGTGCGGGGGTATTTATAGGTGCCTGAGTGCCCAACATCTTGAGTTAAGAACGCATGTGCCCTCAGGTGCCCAGGTTATCCCCGGGATATTCCCATAAAGCAGGGTTACAGACCGTAATTACAGGGAAACCTTTACAAATTAGGCCCGTAATGCGCAGCGGCCACACAGGGCCTGTTACAATGGGCCGGATCACACGTGGGCTTCCATGTTGGACGAGACCGCGGGATGGGGAGACCTCGTCATGGGCCTTCGTCCTGCGACGCGTGGGACGAAGGGTAAAGTCTGCCAGTCATCTTGTCTCCACTGGTGCAGCGAGGCTGGCGAAGGCATCGAGCGAAGGGTGGTGTCTTCGCCTTCGCCCCAACATTTGCCCTCCGAGGGACCAGTTCGACTAAGTTATCTGGTGCCGAAGGCGTCGCAGATGGTGGAGACGCTGCCCTCGCTCGAAGTGGTTCCGCGGGGGTTTTTGACATGACAGTTGATGGACGCCGCACTGTTGGATTGTGGGCTTCCCGAAGCGTCGCACCCTGTGTATATAAAGGGGGCGGGGGCGGCACGGATTGAAATTTACCTTTCTGCGCGCCGCGAAAACCCTAGCCTCCCTTTCAAACTGCTCGCTTGCTCGTCTGCCCTCCTTGCTCCTGTTCATCGGAGAACTGGCCCGTGTGAAGCAGACCACGTGCCACCGTCGATGGTACATAGCCATGCCGTCTTCCTCCTCGTCTGCTGCGACCACGTCGACGGCCGAGGCATCTTCCGAAGATCTTTCGGGCACTGTGGCGGCGGCGGAATTGCGACCGGGTGATACAGTTGAATTCGGTGTTTCGCGGATGTCGTTGGTCCACGTGCAAGATATGCAACAGTTGGGGTATTTTGGCGGTGGGGTTGGTCGAGTCCTAGGGGCAGAGGAGGTCCCCGAGCCCGAGGGCGAATTGGTTGTTTTTGAGGCATTTTTCATCGCCGGCCTTCACCTGCCTGCGCATCGTTTTGTGTCGGAGGTTTTGCAGAAGTTCGAAGTCCAGGTTCATCAGCTGACACCGAACGCCGTGGTGGCGTTGGCGAAGTATGTCTGGGCAATGACGTCGTATGGCGGTCAGCCTTCGGTGGAAGTCTTCGCCAAGCAATACTATCTGCACTGGCAGAAGAGAAAAATTGGACATAAGATTGCGCAATTCGGATCGTGCACATTCACGCCGAAGTCTGGGAAGACTTCGATGGAAGTTGTGGAGCTGGTCCCCTGTGCCCGAAATAAGTGGGGCAACTGGTGGGACTACTGGTTCTATGTTTCGGAGGCTGAAGTTGAAGATCACCTAGGACTCCCTACTGCCATTATGTGCTCTCATTATTATGTGGTGTACCCGCCGTTTGAAGTGGCGGAGGATGATGAAAATGAAAGGGCCCTTCGGATCGCTGCCCGCACGAGTAGTGGGCGCGATCTAGTTGAGGAATTCATAGGGTATGGGGTGTGGCCCTTGGCGCATGGATGGGCGCTGGGCGAAGTATGCCCTCGCGAGATGCCCTCTCTGGGTGGGCGTAAGGTGCGAAGTCCGCTTTTTGCTTTGGATGTGCGAGGGCGGGATCCTGCCGTGGTTGTGCGTGAGGTGGAGGATGGGGCAGTGAGAATTGTTGGGCGCTACGTGCCGAAGATGGAGGCCCAGCAGAGTTGGGATATACGTGGATCCAACGACCGCCTGAATAGGGTATTCAAGTTGAATTGTTTGTCATATGATGGTTATCCCGGGGAAGACGTTGTCGACCGCCGCGTGAAAAAACCAGCGGCTGTGACTGAAGACGACCCCGCGTGGAGGCCGCCCCAGCCACTAAGAAGAGGAAGCTAGGTACTGCGGTTGGAGAATTGGGGGTCTCCGATAGTTTTGCTATGGAGTTGATGGGGACATGCGCGGCCCCCGGGGGAAGGATGTCTTTGCCCGAGCTCCGGGAGTCTTCGGCGTGGATGCTGGAGGTTACCGGGGGTCGCTGGCCCAAGAACGTTCCTATCCCCCACGCGGTCGGCGAAGACTTCTTTATGTCTCACATGGTTCGTGACTTGAGAGTGTTTCCTTACGGACGGAATATTGCTGCTGTTGTGTCGGCAGTGATGAACAAGGATCGCCAGGATGCTGCACAGAAGCGCCGGGCGGTCGTTAGGCTCCCCGATGCTAGGCGTGAAGCGAAAAGAGCGCGGGGGAGTGCGAAGGCTGCCGCCCCCGGCGGTAGCCAGCCGACGCTGGCTACGAAGCCGGCTGCGCCTGGATCCAGCATGGTGCCTGAGAGCGCGAAGGCGGTCGGCGCCGACGGAACCAAGTTGGCCTCGGACGGAGCTGCCTTCGCCGGGGAAACGCGTTGCCGACTTCAGCATGAATATTAGCGTGGACGACTATCTCGTTGGTAAGCATTTCCCCTTTTTTTGCCCGGTAATACGTTGCAGGGTCGGGCGAGGGGCAACTGGTTGTTGTCCCGCCTGCGGTGGCAACCACGGCGTCAACCGCGGTGCACGGGGTGAAGGGTGGCGCTTTCAGCGCTGGCGGCGAAATTGCGGCGGCCACTGCTGTCAAGGACGAAGCAGGCACCATGTCCCGCCGGCTGAGGGAGGCGTCGCAGCAGCTGTTTCAGCAGCTAAGTCAAGTAAGTTGAGCTAGACTTTGGTGTTTGCCGCTTTCATGGGGATTGTGGTCTTATGTGTGTCTGTTAGGCGGCCGACTTCGCCGACCGTGTGGCGTCGGGTGCCCTCACTGCGGATGTATCTGCCGAAGTCGAGAGACTTCAGGCGCAGCACGCGGACGCCGTCCGGGAGAAGTCGGCTGCGGAGAGCAAGAGCCGCAGGCTGGCAGAGAAGGTGTCCGCTCTGGAGGGCGAGAGGATAGACCTCCGGCGCCAGCTGGTGGAGGAAAGGAGGGAGGCCAACCAGGCCATCGCTAAGGCGCAGGCGGCGCAGGCGGAGGCCAAATTGGCGCGGGCGGAGGGGAGTCTCGCCAGCCAACGCGCCAAGGAATGGGAGGTGCGGTTCAACGCTCTGCAGGCCCGCATGGAGAGGGCCGAGGCCTCTACGCGCTCGGAAGTTGAGCGGACGCGCAAACAGCTCGTGGACTCATACCGCGAGCTGGGTGCGCGGACTGCTGACTTCGAGGTGCCCGACCGAGAGGCGGGCCTTCGCTTTCTCGTGTGGCTGCAAGAGGAATTGCTGGCGCTCCCGACCATCATGGAGGAATTCATGTCCTTTGCCTCCCTTGTCACCTGCGAAGGGGCCATGAATGCGCTATCCCGCGAGGGGTGCAGTCACTATGAGGGCTTCGACCGGTCCGATGAAGAATTTGGCCGTGAAATTTTTAAGGTCGAAGACCCTGTGGTGAAGGATTCCGCGGGGGCCGTCTTCGATCGGATGTGGGGTCCTTATGGCCGGGAGGCGGTCAGGGAGCTGTCTGATCGGGCAAGAGAGCAGGTAAGTCTTGTCTGTTGTTTCGTGTGATTGAATGTGGGTACGTGTCGGTTTGCTGAATGAGTGTGCTGTTGCTGCAGATGGCGAATGCTGAGGAAGTCGAAGACCTCGGAGGTCTAAACAGTGCACCGACTGAGGCTGCGGAGGGCGGACCGGTGCTGCCCTCGGATGCTGGTGAAGGCCCATCAGACGTGCCCGTGCCTGCTGCTGCCGGCGAAGACCCTGTGTCGGCCCCTGTGCCGACAGTCGAAGGCGCGTAGGAGGTGGTGGCGGAGCCGGCGGTCGAAGGCCCTACGACCGCGGACGAGCCAACGCAGGTGGCTAAGTAGTTGAATAGGTTCAGGGGGGTTGTAAATTTTGTCTACGTGTTACTGAACCTCGGTTGCTGCGCAGGTTCAGGATTTTGGGCCTGCGCACGCAACCGCTACTGAAAGTGTTAATTTTGTGGCGGCTTCGACCTTAGTTGCGGAAAATAATTCGGGTGATTCTGTGTCTAAGTTTTTTGAGTCTGATGATTCTGGGAGTTTGGTGGTGTGGACTGAAGAGTCTTCGGATGAGGACTTGGATTATTTTGCGGCATTGGATGTGGCTGCGGCGGAGGCTTCGCCGTGTGTGATGGGTGCTGAGGTTCCCGGTCCGAGCGTCGGGCGTAGGCGGCGAAGGGCGGTGGCGAAGCACAGAGTGGGTGAGGTGGAGGGTGGCCGTCTTCGTGTGGACAGCACTGGTAAGCGGGAATTGTTGTCCTCGCCAGCTGGGGCGAGTGTAGGTGAGGGGGAGTTGCGAAGTCTGTTTGAGGGTGAGGAGCTGAGGATAATGCTGTTTAACTATAGGGAGATGGGTATCATCCCGAAGGTTGAACCATTGTAAGGTGTGATGCCCTCGCTGTACGTATGTAACTATAATTTGTATGATGAGGCTATGTGCCTTAGCTGATACGGCTGTGCCCGTAGGGGACTTGTGCACTAGGTCTGGCGCGTTTATTATGTCGGTCCAGCTGCACCCTCTGGCGACTTTGGCATGGATAGTCTTGGGAGGGAGACTTCGATTTTTCGCACTTGTTGTGCTAGTCTGGCTGCACCCTTAGGCGACTTTTGCTCGGATAGTCTTAGGAGGGAGACTTCGATTTTTCGCACTTGTTGTGCTAGTCCGGCTGCACCCTTAGGTGACTTTTGCTCGGATAGTCTTGGGAGGAAGACTTCGATTTTTCGCACTTGTTGTGCTAGTCCGGCTGCACCCTTAGGCGACTTTTGCACGGATAGTCTTTTGGAGAAGACTTCGATTTTGCGCACTTGCTGTGCTAGTCTGGCTGCACCCTTAGGCGACTTTTGCACGGACTGTTGCACGCGAGGGTAGCCAGCGTTGCCCCTCACGGTGACTTCGTGTTTGTCGAATGCCGAAGACCGTCGACACGGTCTTTTTTCGACGTTGTAATTTTTTTGCGGGGGATTTTTTGCGTGTATATTACATGGCTCCGCCTCATTAAAAACCTCACCCCCCGGGAGGAAAAGAGTGCGGGCCGGAATGAAAATTGTGTTGCGAATTACAAGGGCGAGCTAGCCCTGAGGAGTTAAACAAAAAACTTGCGAAGATTGTCAATGTTCCAAGAATGTTCTAAGTCCTCGTCGGATGGCGTTGTGAGCCTGTATGCGCTGGGGGACGCCTTCGTCTTGACGATGAAAGGGCCCTCCCATTTTGGCTCTAGCTTGCCCCGGGACTCTGTCCGAGCTGTCCGGACGAGTACGAGGTCTCCTTCGCTGAATTCCCTCGGGATGACTGTGTGGTCGTGTCATGCTTTTGTTTGAGCTTGGTATTTGTCTAGAGCCTGTAGGGCGAAGACGCGGTCTCCGTCGATGAGGTCCTTCGAAGTAGGCTCGTCTACGTCGGGGACGGCTGACGCGACTGTCCGCGGGGACCCATGTTTTAATTCTGGCGGAGTCATGGCTTCCGATCCATATAGAAGGCGGAAAGGGGTGAACCCAGTCGCCCTGCACTCAGTCGTGTTCAGCGCCCAGACCGCTTCAGGTAACAAGTCTACCCATTTGCCTTTTTTGTCGTCGAGGAGCATTTTCTTGACGGCTGTGAAAATTTTACCGTTGGCGCGTTCCACAACTCCGTTGGATTGCAGGTGGTACACTGAGGCGAAGGCAAGCTTGGTGCCGATGGAGAAGCAGAAATCCTTGAAGTCTTGGCTGTCAAATTGCTTGCCATTGTCAAATGTGAGTTCGGACGGGACTCCGAAGCGGCAAACAATGTTTTGCCAGAAGAATTTCTGGGCAGTCTTCGATGTTATCGTGGATACAACCCTCGCCTCGATCCATTTGGTAAAATACTTGACGACGACGAAGGTGAACTTGAGGTTCCCCTGGGCCGTGGGTAGGGGCCCGACAATGTCCAGGCCCCAGCGCTGAAGAGGCCACGTGTGGGCGATTAGCTTTGTGAATTGCGAAGGGCTTCCCGAGCTTGGAGAAAATTTCTGGCAGGCTTCGCAGGACCTTGTGACCCGATTTGCAGCGCAGATCATGGCGGGCCAGTAGAAACCTTGACGGATCACCTTTGCGGCTAGGGCCCTGGGCCCTGCGTGAGAGCCGCAAGTCCTGCTGTGGACTTCGCGTAGAATTTGGACGCCTTCGGTCTCGGTGACACATTTAAGCATGGGTTGACTGACCCCCTTCTTGTAAAACTGGCCTTCGATTAGTGCGAAGTCCCGTCTTTGGTGTTTGAGGCGCTTGGCCTCATTGATATCGGTTGGATGATAGTACCCCTGCAGGAACAGGGTTATTGGTGCCCACCAGTCTTCGGTCATGATGAGGTTGACTATGCGGTGGCCCTCGCTGTCATTGGTTATTTGGAGCCCCTCTGGGCTGCGGACGGCTGGCGTGCCAATGACATGGTAGAATACATCGGAAGGCAGGGCCTCGCCTCTGGCGGCTGCCTTGGCCAATGCGTCGGCCTCCTCATTCTTGGCTCGGTCCACATGCTGTAAGGTAAAACCTTTGAATTGTCTTTCGAGACTGCGGATAGCTGCGAGGTACTGCATAAGTGTGGGGTCCTTCGCTGTGTAGTCTTTCTCGACTTGGCCGGCGACTACCTTGGAGTCTGTTCTGATGATGCAGGTGGTAACACCAAGTGCCCTTAGCTTGCGAACGCCGAGAATGACAGCTTCGTATTTTCTGCTATATTGTTAGTGCATCTGTCAGACTCCAAAGGAAAGCTGAGGTGTGTTGCGTATCTGTGCTTGACCCCTGTGGGTGACGTAATGACTGCAGCGGCGCCTGCCCCCGCATGGCACCATGCGCCGTCGCAATGGATTGTCCATACCCTCTCTGCGGACGTGTCCGGCTGTGTTATTGGCCCAGTCCAGTCGACGACGAAGTCTGCCAGGACTTGTGACTTGATGGTTGTCCTGGGTTCGAATGTGATGTGGTAGCCGGAGAGTTCGGCCGCCCATTTGGCAATCCGGACTGATGCCTCCGGGTTTTTAAATAATTCGCCGAGTCCCCTATCTGAGGTGACCCGGACCTTGAACGCTTCAAAATAATGGTGCAATTTGCGCGAAGCCATAACAACTGCGTAGGCGACTTTTTCCAGTTCTGTAATATTGCATTTTGATGGCGTGAGTACTTTGGAGACGTAATAAACTGGGCATTGCCTGAACGAGCCCTCTCTGTTCTGCTCTTGGATCAGTGCTGCGCTGACCGCATGCGGCGAGGCTGCAATGTAGAGTAACAGTGGTAGCGAGGGGTCTGGGCTTGTAAGAATCGCCAATTCTGACAGGTACTGTTTCAAAGAGGCGAAGGCCGCCGCCTGCTCTGGTCCCCATGCAAAGTCTTTTGCGCCGCGGAGTGTTTTGAGGAAAGGGAGACTTCGCTCTGCGGATTTGGAGATGAATCTGTTGAGGGCGGCCAATCTGCCTGTCAGTCGTTGGACGTCTCTGGCTGACTGCGGGGGCATCATGTTGATGATGGCCTGAATTTTGGTTGGATTGGCCTCGATCCCGCGGTGCGACACCAGGTAGCCTAATATTTTCCCCTCGCGAACGCCGAAGATGCACTTTTCTGGGTTTAGGCGAAATCGTGCGTCCCGCATGTTCGCAAATGTTTCGGCGAGGTCAGCCAGATGGTCTTCCTTGCTTCTGCTGGCAATGACGATGTCGTCCACATACGTAAATATGTTTCTGCCGACTTGGCCCTCGAGCACCGTTTTGGTGAGCCGAGAGAAAGTGGACCCGATGTTCTTGAGTCCCTCCGGCATTCTGATGAAGCAATACGTGCCGAAGGGTGTTATGAAGCTGGTGCTTGCCTTGTCCTCCTCCTTCATATATATTTGATGGTAGCCGGAGAAGCAATCAAGGAGTGACATGACCTCGCACCCGGCCGCACTATCGACGATTTTGTCGATCCGAGGCAGCGGGAAGTTGTCCTTGGGGCAGGCCATGTTAAGACTGGTGAAATCGATGCACATCCGCCATTTGCCGCTCTTCTTCTGCACCATCACTACGTTGGCGAGCCATGTTGGGTAGGCAATTGGCTCGATAAATTTGGCCTCAAGCAGGCGATGTACCTCGGCCTTGGCAGCTTCTGTCTTCTCGTCAGACATCTTACGCAGCCGCTGTTTCTTCGGCCTCACTGAAGGGTTGATTCCTAAGCTGTGCTCGATGATGGAGCGACTGACTCTGACCAGGTCGAGGGCGGACCAGGCGAAGACGTCTTTATTCTTGGACAGACAACATAGGAGTCTTTCCTCGTCATGCGAAGTGAGGTCTTCGCTGATGGTAACCGTCTGCTTGGGCATTGCCTGGTCGAGGGGAACAGTCTTGGTCCCGTCGTTGCTCTGCAGCTGTGCTTTTTCATGTTCTTTGGCGGTTGGGCTGGCAGACTCGGGGACCTCGCGCTGAGCCGTGAGGCAGTGTACGTTTCTTTGCCCGGGAATGAAGTCTCTCTCTATGTTACGCGCAGCCTGCTGGTTGCCGTAGACTGTGATGGCGCCTTGCGGACCTGGGATCTTCATGCACAGGTAAAGTCCGTGAATGGCTGCCTCAAACTTGTTGATGGAGCCCCGGCCCATTATGGCGTTGTACGGGTACACCATGTCGACGATGTCGAATGTGACTTGCTCACTTCGGGCATTGGGTGCTACACCGAAGGAGAGAGGTAACTCTATTTTGCCGACAGGAAAGGTGCCCTTGCCGCCGAAGCCGTATAGCGGGTTGTCCGAAGGCTTGAGCAGGCTGTGGCTTATGCCCATGCGATCGAAGGCATGGAGGAAGATGATATCCGCCTGGCTGCCATTGTC
Source organism: Zea mays (assembly GCF_902167145.1). Classification (NCBI taxonomy): domain Eukaryota; kingdom Viridiplantae; phylum Streptophyta; class Magnoliopsida; order Poales; family Poaceae; genus Zea; species Zea mays. Next base: position 159,932,199 of record NC_050096.1, read on the forward strand.
GACTAAGACTTTGTGCAGGTCCTAGCCTGCTACGCTGCAGTTGATAACCATGGCGTCGATGTGGGGTGCGCTGCGCAGATCGATGTCTCGGGCGTCGAAGGTCAATGGCACATGGGACCACTTTGTCTATACGACTGGGCCGGTGACGGCGACGTGGTTGATGCTGCGGTAATGGTCCCTCTTCTGCCGCTTTGTGTCGAAGTCGGCGCTGGACCCCCTGTGATCATGTGAATGACTCCGCGATATGGCTGATCGGCGAAGTCTTCTTGCTTTGGGGCTTGGGGTGGTGGATGTTTTGCTGTTGCTGGTGTGGAGGTGGGTGTGGGGGAGGTACAATTTGTACCTCCTGGTGGTGTTGGTAAGCGTGGTGCGATGGATGCGGAGCGGGGCCGTGGTTGTATGGTTGGGGGTTGCTGATATGTGTGTGCGACAACTCTAGGGTTGTCGGCTGGTTGCGCCCGTGCCATCCTGTCTCTGGCGGCCTTCGTCTCTGGGCAGTCTCTTGTAGGGTGCACACAGTCTTCGCCGTGGAACAAGCAGTAAAATCTGCGCGGCTGCTGCGCACGTCCCCGGCCTCGACCGCGAGTTCTGTTTCCGCGGCCTTGGGGGGATACTCCTAACGGCGAGGGGCCTCGCCAGCGGGGTGCTGGTTGGCAATGTTGTGCACCTGCTGCTGATTGCGGCCGTCCCGACTGGAGTCTGCCTGCGAGGGCCTCGTCCACGTGCGGCTGGACTGTGGAGGGTCTTTGGGTTTCCTCTGAGACTCGACTTTGCGCTAGTGGAGCTCTTCGGATCTGGCGTATTTTTCAAATAGTTGATACAGCTCCTGGAGGTTCCTGGGTGGATCCCTGATGCAGTGGCTGTAAAGGACGCCGGCCCGAAGGCCACTGATGGCGTAGTGGATGGCGATTTGGTCATCGACCGAAGGCAGTTGTGACTTGAGGGTCAGAAACTTGCGGTAGTACTCCCGCAGAGTCTCTCTTTCCAGCTGCTTGCAGAGTGAAAGTTCAGCCAAGGCGTCGGTGTCTAGGCGGTACCCTTGGAAGTTGAACAAGAATTTGTCCCGGAGACTTCTCTAGGAGTCGATGGACAATGGGGGCAACCTGGTGTACCAGGTGAGGGCTGGGCCTTCGAGGGCGATGATGAATGACTTGGCCATTGTGGCGTCGTCCCCTCCGGATGATGCAACGGCGACCTGATAGCTCATGATGTGTTGTGCTGGGTCAGTGCTATCGTTGTACTTGGGATAGGTCCCTGCCCTGAAGTTGGTGGGCCATGGTGACACTTGCAGGTGTGGCGCCAGGGGACTTTGCTCGTCAAGGTAGTTGACACCTTGGAAAGCCGCGGCGTGTGGGATGGCATGTCCGCGCTGAGGGACGAACAAGTCTTCGATTTGTGCGCGCTGTTGGAGGGGTGGGCCGTGTTGCAGGCCGAGATGGCCTTCGCGCTGCATGAGCGCGATCTCTTGTTCAAGCTCCTGAGCCTTCTGCTCCTCGTCGCGTATCATCTGTCACACCTTGGCTTGTGCGGACACACATTGGCGCTTGGCCTCGAGGATCTCTTTTTGCTTCTGGAGGTTGTGGTTCTTGATGCGCAAGGCGCGCAGCTGTAGCTGCTCTTCTGCTGAAACGCCGATGACTTCGCTGTCCTCGGTGGCGTCCGCGCCCTCCGGTGGAGCGAAGCCTGGGGGAGGTTGCGGCTGTCCTCCGGAGCTGCAGGTGCGGAGACTGCCTTCAGGAGTGGGTTGTTCATTGTGCTGCCTCTTGCTGAGTGCGTCGTCTTCGCAGGCCTCTTGGTGAGTGGTGTCGACAAGGGCCTTGCCCTTTTTCTCGGCCAGCAGTGCTGCCTTCGCAGCCTCGTCAGCCTTCGAGCTAGCTCTCTTGGGTGCCATCGCGGGTGGTTTTTTCGTAGCACGAACGGTGGGCGCCAAATGTTGGGACTTGCTCTCCTGGGCAAGTTGATCCAACGGGGGAGTGAAAGCAACGTAAACAAGGTTTCAATTCGAGATGGCAATAGCTCTATTAATCTAGCCTCTCAAGGGCACTGTGCGGGGGTATTTATAGGTGCCTGAGTGCCCAGCATCTTGAGTTAAGGATGCATGTGCCCTCAGGCGCCCAGGTTATCCCCAGAATATTCCCATAAAGTAGGGTTACAGACCGTAATTACAGGGAAACCTTTACAAATTAGGCCCGTAATGCGCAGCGGCCACGCAGGGCCTGTTACAATGGGCCGGATCACACGTGGGCTTCCATGTTGGACGAGACCGCGGGATGGGGCGACCTCATCATGGGCCTTCGTCCTGCGACGCATGGGACGAAGGGTAAAGTCTGCCAGTCGTCTTGTCTCCATTGGTGCAGCGAGGCTGGCAAAGGCATCGAGCGAAGGCTGGCGTCTTCGCCTTCGCCCCAACACACCATATCATCGTATCATCCTGCATCATAACACCGCATCATTCATCATCTTGCATCATTCAAAACAATGGAAAAGAAGAGCTCCTTTGTCCATAATGGTTAACCTGCGAAGCTAAGCGTATCTTTGACAAAGATTCATGAAAGGATGCTGCAACTTTACCCGTTACTGTTAAACGATAATGAATTCCTTGTATAAGATCTACAACAAGACCTTCAGAACTAATATAGTCACTTCGGCAATGGTGTTCCTTATGCAAGACCTACGGCAAGACCTTTGAATTTGATAATGTTGCTTCAGCGAAAAAGGGATTTTTCTTTATAAAGCGTGAAAAGAAGGGAAGGTGTTTTTCGCCTTCGGCTCAAAGACAGTACGTATGACAATTTCACGCTACACAAATAAATATATTACATCAAGAGACACATAGTTTGCAATTGTTTTTTACATAAGAAAACAACATACAAAACTCTGCAAGTGTTTTTACACATGGTCTAATCATCCTCCTTCAGGACTCTCTCAGCAGATTCGTTTAGAAGTTTATTCACAGCTTCATCAATTGTTGCATTTTCTATTCTGATTTCATCGAGAGTACCCTTCAGGTCCGGATCAGCGTCAGGGTTATATGGCTCTGGATGAGGAGACAGTTCAGCTACACCAAATTATAAGCTTTTGTCAGATACGAAGCTAATATACTTATGAAGCTAAAATATGACAAACGTACCTATACATCTTTCATGCTCAGCGGCCTCTTCAGCTTTCCTTGCTTCTTCTGTGGCAAGATGAGACTCTTCTTCATTTCGCCTGATAGGTTCATCTGCTATTTCTCGGCCGCCGTTCATCAACACTTCAAAATAGAATTTCCCACTAAGGGTAGTAGCTTCGGCTGAAGGCTCCTTGATGTCAGTCGCTGAAACTGAGAAGTATGGCTGAATTACAGCCTTAGCATGTTCACAGTGAGCTTTTTCTAGCAGTGATACAGCCCCCCCCCCCCCCCCGAGCCCCTACGCATGCATAGAAATCCCCGCTTCTAGAAAGAACTTCGTCAAATGCTTTGACTTCGCCCTCAATCCACTTGATCACGCCCTTGGGGTCACCATGAATGAAATTTCGCTCAGTCGAGAACGCGCCAACACTAGCAAACACATTTTTTAGTTTATCTGAGCACTGCATGGCAATGTTATAACATTCCTCCTTCACTTGCCTAAGCTCTTCAACATTCTTTTGAACCCTCAACTGCTCGGTGTCAGATATTTTGCGTTCGATTGCTCCACGTTGAAACTTTTAGTAACTTCATCAAGTTTCTTTTCCAATCCTACTACTTCAGATCTGTGTAATCCAACTTGAATAAATAAGGCATATTCTAGATCAGCTATACATTTTGCATCTGCTTCTTTTTCTTTCTCAAATTTTAGAATTTTTTGGTCCACTTTGGAGAATTTGGCCAAGCTAGCTTCGCTTGCCTTTAACCTTTCAACCAAAGAAAGCAGGATTTTATCTATTTCAAGTGCCTCATTACGAAGAGTTATAATCTCCAAGCGTAAATTCCCAACGACTATTTTCATGCTCTCATCTTCACAATCTTTTTTGCTTTTAAAGCTTTGCTTAAAGTAAGATCCTAATAATAAAAAGAAATGTTAATTAAAATAAACAAATAATATACTTGAAATGATTACCAAAAGATTGAGAGGAAATGTAAGCACAAACCTTCAGACTATTGTATGCTAAGCTGTCTGCCAGATGGTCCTTCTGTATTAAGGATAGCCCAAGCTCAAGCTTCGGATAACCATCTTGTCCATCATTTCTCGGCAGACATCGATTTCCTTGCTGTCAGGAAGGCAGTATAGAAAGTCGTTCTCTTCATCACCTTTGTACACCAAGGACCCTCGAGGATACTTCAGTTCCTTAGCATAATGTTGGGCCTCGACAATTTGCCTCTGAGTCAGTTGCTTTCCCAAAGCATGACAGATAATAAAATCAAGATCTTCGACCGACGCCGCTTCGGGTATCGGTAGTGATAACTTCTCTGGCAGACTCTCGATTATTTGCTCTGTTGGCCTAGTTTCCAAAGGTTCGGCCTTGGTGCAATCAGGAGTAGCACTTGTAGCGATAGTTTCTTCCAATTCTTCGACTTTGTCTTCAGAAACTCTAGTAGGAGCAGGAGTAGCCATCTTCGAAGGTCTCAGAACAGCGTCTAGAACACTGGCCATCCTCATCCCTTTCCTAGGAGTCGTTGCTGGAACGATTGTTGTCCACGTCAACCCTGGCATTACTAGAGGACTCTACAGCTTCAGCTGCTATTCGGACTTTGAACTCTCTGGTTCTGATTTCTCCAGCTGAATGGTGGGAACTTCGGCTGCTGCAGCGGATACTACCTTTGAAGTTGGGAGGATATCTTCGGCAGACTCAACAGCCTCGGTCTTCGAGACCCCTGCAACAGGCAGTGTAACAGCCCCCCTCCAAAAAGTATGACTTTGATCAGTGAGTGACAACTTTCATTCTTTTTGGTTTCAGCGCGGTAGAAGGTGTCGCTGATGCAATTCTGTTATTCGTCCCTTGCTTCCGAGCCGGAAAGCAGTAATCGGGATAGGCAAAACCGATGACATCAAATACTCTATTCGACCTTTTCTTTCCACGCGCGCCGAAGGCGATATTCATAGATTCATCTTCAGCTTTTGTTTAAGCTCCCAACAAATCATCACTAGTCGCCTCAATGGCATCAAGCCATTCATCATTTGGCTCCCTGAACTGACTTCTATAGTGATAGGAATATTTCAGGTAAACCAGGCCACCTTCGCTTGAACTATCTGTGGCCTCCTTCGGCATTTCCCACTCATTAACAAGGGGGGCATACTTTGAAAGCTATGTGCTCTTGGATCAAGTCTCTGGTGCCAATGTAGCTGCACACAGTGTTGAAGGCTACCAGGCAGGCTTGAGCCTTATCACTATTCACGATCGAGGGCCTTCTGATGCCGAAGTGTGGTTGTATCGGACACTGAATTATGCCTTTCACATCCTCCCTCTCAACCAAATCATTATTAACATAAAACCATTGCCTTATCCAAGATACTGGCCATTTCTTTTGAAACGTTAGGACATGACGTCTCACATCAGAGCGGTATACGAAGGAATAACAACCAAAATTGTTATGATATTGCTCATTCTCCACCACCTTCATCTGATAAGATAATTTATGTATACTACAGAAGTAGCCGATGTCTGGTTCCAACCCCTGGCTCCTCATTGCATAGATGAAAACCTCGATTTTGATCAAAGCTTCGGGGGTGAGTTGATGAAGATATATCTTGAATCTTTTAAGTACTTTGACCAGCATTTTATGAAAAGAAAACCGAAGGCCAGCCTTCATAAAACCTTTGTAAACAACCACTTCATCAGCTTCAGGAAGAGGAACAATATTCTCTCCTCTGGCCCTCACTATAGTTGTATCACGAAAATATTTACCCTTCATTGCTTCAATCTGTCCTCTCTTAACAGTGGATTTTCCAAATACAACATGACTTGGCCTCCATTGCCGATCTTTGGCATCATTGTTGTCACTCTCAACATCAAAATCATCACTTTCACTAGAACTCCCAGATAGCCCACCCAAAATGTCATCAGTAATCTTTTCAATATTGGTTCTTTCCATAGTGTCGTAGAAACCAGCGAGTGCAGGGTCTTCACTCCTCTTGTCTTCGGCCATCTCAGCATTGATTGAAACAAAAAGCCGAAGCTCCAAAGCAATCACAGTTGTAGAATCAGAAAGCTAAAACGACAAACCCAACACAAGGTTGATAGCACGAAAAATATTTTCATCGCAACCCTCATATATATATGCAAAGCACCACTGCACGATGGGCCCCAAAATACATAAGGTTTTGCTATTCTAGCGAAGGAAGGTGTTTTTTCGGACCTTCGACTAAAGGCCTTCGTTCATTTCACAGTCTGGATTTGTTACAAAGGAACAAACTAATACTGCAAGGGGCTACTGTTGGAGGCCTTCATCTTTAGAAGGTCCTCAAAAACACGGCTAACTATTTGTTTTCAGTATACTATTAAGTATTACAGGAGCTTTGTCACTAGAAAAGCTTTGACATAACTCAAGGAAAATACGACGAAGCAAGCTTCGTCACGATGAAGCAGGAAGGCGACATAGGGAGAAGGTGTTGTTCAAGTTATTGAATACAAATGACAATGTTGCCCCTGTGACATTTGTAAACCTTGTATGTAATTGTTAAGTGTATGAATATAATAATGTATGAAGCTATACGATTGCCTATAAATAGATGAACAGTACCCCCGTACTGTTCATGCTGGATTGTAATCGCACTCGCGCCATTACCTTCAAGCAAGCCAAATGTACCAATGTAATACGAACTTTGGTAATATTAATACATTCATTATGAAGTAAATATGTGATATGATATTACACTTGTAATTATGTTTTAATATCTATGAATGATAAGGACCCATCCTTTATGACTTTCATCTAAGATTCATTATACCAGAAAGGGAATAATGCTACGGATGACGAAAGTCTTTAATGTATAACAAATGTGTTGCCTTGCTCTTGACTCACAACAATTGAGAACAAGTGGACAACAACTAGTAGTCCCCTGCTCCCTGTTTTAAATAATTTGAAAGATGTTAAGTCAAGTGGGTGAAATGAGACACTCCCTATGGTCACTTTGTTTTGCTCAGAAATGACTAGTAGTCCCCTGCTCCTTGTTTTAAATAATTTAGGCTAGCAGTGTAGTGTACTATTTATATATGCTTGAGAAATATACTTTTGTTCATGTCATCATGTGTAGTGACTTTTTTACTAAAGTTCACTTTCTTATTCTTGTTTGTAGATTGCTAAGTGATGGATTCATTATCAGTTCGTTCAGTTGTGCAAGGGAAAGGGAGGAATGAAAGAGATAAGTCTAATTCAGAGAGCAACTCTTTTGACCATAATGATGACATGTCTGAGGATGAGATGATAGTGCTAGGTGGGAAAGATGTTGATGTTGTTACCGTTAATGAATCTGATGGTGATGTTGGTGGAGATGGGAAAAGAGCCAAGAAAAGGCGTCGAGGGGTGAAGATGTCAGTTAAGGTTGAGGGGGGCAACAAGAGCAAATCCAAGGTTTGGGAGGTCTTTGATAAGGTTAATGTGCCAAATAAGTCAGATAAGGAGAATCCGCTATTGAAGGCAAAGTGCAAATATAGTAACAAGCTTTATAGTTATACACAAGGGTCAACAACAACATTGTCAAGGCATATGAAGAAATGTCTCAAGTATCAAAAGCATGTTGAAGAAAAGCTAGATCAAACTCTATTGAACTTTTGCTCCTTCAAAGGTAGGTGAATCTGATTATGGTCTCCCTACTATCTCATCTCCTAGAGAATATAATCATGAACAAGTCAAAAAATTAATTGCCAAGATTATTATAGTTCATGAGTGCCCGTTTAGAATGGTTGATCACACATGGTTTAATATTGTCATGAAGTATATGAACCCGTTGTATGAATTTATTGGTAGAAAGAACATACGAGCTGAATGTTTAAAGGTTTATGAGTCTTAAAAAGAATCATTAGCTAAGGTCCTTAAAGGTGTGGATTTCATTTCCTTGACTACTAATTTGTGGACATCTAATCAAACATTGTCCTATATGTGTTTGGTTGCACGCTACATTGATAAAGATTGGAAAATGCAATATTGTGTGCTGAACTTTTTTGAGTTAGACCCCCCACACAAAGGACATTTGATAGGACATGCTGCATATGAATGTGTTACTACATGGAAAATAGAAGATAAGATTATTTCTTTTAGTCTAGATAATGCTGCAAATAATGACAGTGCTATACGTGGTCTGAGGGCTAGATTTGCAGCTAGATAGGGGAATGCTTCCATTTCAAAATACTTCCATGTCCTTCGTTGTGCACATGCCATCAATTTGGTTGTCCATGATGGAGCCGCTGCATTAGTTTCTTTGATAGAAAACCTAAGATTAACAGTCAAGTACCTTAAGATGGCTCCATCTCGTATGCATAAGTTTGTTGAGATTTTTAGATCTCTTGCAATTAAAATTGGAGAAGGGATGAGGCTTGATGTGTCAACTAGGTGGGGTTCAACATATAAGATGTTGCACACTAATATAGCTTGCAAAGAAGCTATAAAGACATATGCCGATTCAGATTTGAATTATAAGTGGGAACCTATATCAGAAGAATGGGATTTGTTTGCTGCAATTGAGCCAATTCTGGCCTCTTTAGGTAAAGTAACCACTGCACTATCAGCTTCTTCCTACCCCACCGCAAACCTATTCTATCCCCATATTGTGGATGTCAAAATTGCATTGAGAGCAGCAATGGTTTCTACTAATTTTAATATGAGAAAAATGGGTATTGCGATGATGGAGAAATTCAGCAAGTATTGAGAAGAAATGAACAATGTTATGGTGATTGCTACTATCCTGATCTAAGGTATAAGATGCGATATATTGAGTGGTGCTTTGGTAAGATTTTTTATGTAGACCAAGTTGGATTTGAGATAAAAGTTAGAGATGAATTGGAAAAGTTGTATGAAGACTATGAGATGCAACATAGAGAGAGAAAAGCTGCTCAAAGCAAGCCTAGTGCATCATCATCATTGACAATGGATAGATCCTGCAGTTTGCCTAGTGCTTCATGTGAGTTTCAGTCATACTTATCATCAATTGAAGCGAACCTATCAAAAAGTGAGTTGCTCATCTATTTGGATGAAACAGATGTGAGTTTGGCTGATAAGGATTTTGATTTGCTAAACTGGTGGAAGGTTAACTAACATAGATTTCCAGTGGTGTCGAGGATGGCAAAGAAGTTCTTAAATGTGCCCGCTACCTTTGTGTCTTCAGAGTCTACTTTTAGCACTGGGGGTCGAACTGTAGATGACTATCGTAGCTCTCTAAGCCCTTCTATGGTGGAGGCATTGATATGCTCCTCTAGTTGGATTCGAGGTGCACATGATGGGAGTTTTACATATGTGGTATGTATTGTAGTATGATATTCTTATATTTTTTTATTCTAGCGTGTTTCTGTTTTTTATTAGTGTAATGCTCTATTTATTTTTTAGGAGCAAGATGAAGAGGACGATATTGAGAACATTGCATTTCCAAAAAGTTTGGTGGAGAGCAACTAGATCTTGATATCTTTGTAAGTTTGTATCATGCTACTACTAAGTAGTAAGCGATTACCTACTTGAGTGATTTTGATCTTTAATTTTTTTATTCAATACTTACTGTCTTATTTGATGCTTTTTAGTGGATAATTGGATGGTTGATCACACAATAAGTGGCATGGATGATGGACTCATGGACATGGATGAGCACACAACAAGTGGAATTTGATTTTGGAATTTTGGATGGTGGCAGTTGCATGCCACTTGTATCTGTGTAACTGTGGGTTGTCAGGCTGTGGCATGGTTCTTTACTTCTTTCGTTTATCTCTTCACTGTTTATACTTGAGAATTTGTAGTTGCATTCATATTGCAGACTTTATTGTCTTGCTGTTAGAGTTGGTAGTGGTGTTACTGAATGATGTATTGTAACTGTTGGAGTTGGCAGACTTTATTGTCTTGCACTCTTGTTGTTGGAGTTTTGGTATTGCAGACTTTTGTGTTATTTCAGTTTGTGAGTAATGTGACTATGTCCCCTTATGTTTATTCAAGTCATCAATTATTCAGCATTCAACATGTCTATGAACTATGATAGCAATTTGTATTTTAGTGCTAGCGGTTTGCATTTTAATTGTAGTGATATGCTTATCTGTGAGACTAGGCAGCCAGCGTGACCGAGCAAGGTTACCAGCAGCCAGCGTGGCTGGGTAGCAGGCCGGCTTGCGAGCCTATTACGAGCCGAGCTGAGCCCTCATGCCGAGCTCGTTAGAGAACAGAGCCGAGCCAGATCGAGCCGAGCTCGACTCGGCTCGTTTCTAGCCCTATGGCCCATTAGCATTCTTATCGGGGCCAAATATGTCAAAATGTTGTAGCTCAAATTATTACATGCGTACACAAACAAAAATGTCTGATAGACTAAGTGTCCAAGAGAGAGACACCAGACGCAAACACACCAAAGGCAGGGCCAAATCGAAAAAACTTGAGGACGTGTGCCAAATCTAAAGTGGTACGATCTAGTTTTTTTATTAAAAGTGATTAATAACAACCTACAACTTGCAATAACATATATTAATATATAAAGAAACATATATTGTAATAATATAATATATAAAGAAACATATCTATTTTATGAAATAACATCGTCATTTTTAGTGGTGTTTTAAATAAAATCTTCTACAATATCCTTATATTCAATCTTCTCCAAAACTTCACTTTCGAGTGTTATCGTGGATAAATAATATGTCTTTGTTGATAGTAGAACACAAATATGAATTCAATAGCTCTAATTTAGATAAACTTCTTTCACGCAAGCAGACATATGTTAGGATCCTATAAAGGGCCAGTTTGTTTCACTCTGCTAATAAATTTTAGCATCTATCACATCGAATATTTAGATGTTAGTTAGGAGTATTAATTACAATTTAATAAAAAAACTAATTATATAGATAAAAACTAAACGACAAGATGAATGTTAAGCCTAATTAGTCTATGATTCACTAATGTGATGCTACAGTAAATATTTACTAATTATGGATTAATTAGGCTTAAAAATTTTGTCTTATTATTCGGTCTTCATATATAAAATTATTTTTATAATTAGATCATATTTAATACTCATATTTGACATTTAAACATTCAATATGACACATACTAAACTTTAGTTTTTAGAACCAAACACACTCGAAGATTCATTCTTCCGTAGAGCTTGGTAGGAACAAAATTAAGTGCTATATATTAACATATATTGTAGAAAATTATAAAACTATAATAGATCTGCTAATTTTGGAAGCCCTTAATTTTTTGAGGCCATGTGCGAGCGTACTGCTCGCACATGCCTTGGCCCGGCCATGACCAAAGCAACATGTTCATGGCAACATATGTATGTTCTAACATAATGTGGTATTTACTTTGTAACAATTAATATTATAGTCTACAAAGGTAATGCATACAAGTAAAATTTACTTTCTAACATAATTGTCAAATTTATTCCTGATCCTAAAATGCATTTTTAACTGTATGACTAATAGATCGTATATATGACCGTACAAAACACTATTTTACACTATTGATTGTACTATTTATAGAGTAAAATTTAGAATATAAGATGCGATAAATAGGGCACCCTACATAAAGGACGGTACATACAGATAATCAAAGTTGATCTTTACTCTCTCCATTTATTTTAAAACACAACCCATCTGGAGTATACTATATAATATTTATTGTCCGATTGTGATAAAATTTAATTACATGTGCTTTCAACATTTACATTGTACCTACGCGGATTTATAATATGTATTTAGTTTATACCTAGCTTAAGTTTCGTCAGATCATGTTGCATCTTTTTTAAAGATCTTAAGAATAATTTAAACTAAATTGTGAGTATTATAGGTGTGTGGTTTGTTAACAATACTGTTTTAGTGATCGGTAAACTATAAATCTCTACTACTCCTTAAGACATTAGTGTAGGCGTCAACAACACTTTTGGTGCACGCCGCTGACGCGCCCACCTCACCTCCAATCACGACCGCAAGCCATGCCTCGCCTCGATCTCAGCATGGAAGGTTCCCGAGGATCCCCACCCTCCTCCCCACGCCGATCTGCCCCTTCCTCCTCTCCTACCCCTCTGCTTCGCGGATCGGCGTACGTCTGCGCGCGTCGCGTCTCTCTCGCCCCAACCCCGTCTGTCTCGCTGCGTCCGCTCTCCGTCCAACTTTGCCCCGCGTCCGCTCCATCCATGGCAGAACCGCAAGCCATGCCCAGCCGCGTCCGCTCTCCGTCCGCGCGCAGAACCGCCCAACTTTGCCCTACGTCCGCGCCATCCATGGCAGCCACCCCAGATCTGCGCGCCCCAGCCTCCATGGAAGCCATCAGCGCGCAGAACTTTCCTACTGCGCCCCGCGTCCGCGCCGTCCATGGAAGCCGCCCTTGATCTACGCGCCCCACCTTGCAACTGCGCGCAGATCCCTCCATGGAAGCCACCGCTAACCTCGACCCAACTACGCCTACACTCCGTACATGGAAGCCGTCGCTAACCTCGACACAACTACCAAATACGGTGTCTCCCACTCGGATTTGTGCGCCCAAAATTATGGTACAACGTAGATGGAGGCTAACCTTCCATGGGTAGCGCGCAGATCATCCGGGCGGCCCTATAAGATGTCAGGTGTGTACGCCCCCAACAACCCACAGATGCGGCTCGACGCTCTCCATCATCTGGTATACCAGGTACGCACAGATCTCATTTGTGTGTTGTTTTCTGTAATAGCATGTTGGTTGTGTCATCTGTAGTATTGTTAGTCTTCATCAGTACTAAAAGAAACAGACTCGTTAGTCTCACATCAATGTTTCTGTACAGACTCGTTAGTTTTCAGGCGGGCCACACAATCAATATTTTAATAGTAGAGAAATGCTCTTTTTTCTTTGCTTTTCACCACACACAACTAAAATCTTCAAATATTGTTTAGCATTTCTCCTGTATGGTGTATGATCTAGGCAATATGATAAGCTATTGAGTGGAATATCTCATTCTATATTGGTAGATATTTATTTACTTATTCACGCTAGCTTCTGCTTCTACAGATTCACAATTAAACATATAATGGTCTGTAGTAAGAGTGCATTATCCTAGGCTACACAAGGGTTGTTCAGAAATCTTCTCTGCCTTTTCTTTTTATTGAACTAGACTATTAAGGAACAAAACTATTATAATCAGATTGTGTGACCTGCCTGAAAACTATGTTCTGTTATCAGTGTTTTGTGCCGTCGCAATTCAGTTAGCAGCATGCATGTTCAATTGTTGGTGTCTTTGTTAAGTTTGAGTAGAAAAGCTCAATCTAGCATGCTTTGCGCTCTGTTTTACATTCCATGGTTCGTTGATTATCTATGCAGTTTCTGCACGATTACTATGAGTACGTGCTTTCATATATTGTTTACTCGATAACTTGAATAGTTTACAACATATGATTATTGCTTAGGACCCTGCACTACTAAATCATATTGTATGTAGTAGCCTTGATTTAATTGTGAATTTAAGGTCCTTCGAGTCAGAAAAACTTAGGAACCAAGTTTGTTGAAATGGGTGTTAACAGGATGATCTTGTTTTCTGTGTAAATAAATGTAAAAGCATGTGTTAACAAAGTTAGCCAAGTATTAAATCAAACCGAAGAAACAGTAGAAAAGCCGCTCAACACATGCCACAAATTTGCCAACAACTTGAATAGGCCCAATGTAGTGGATATTTCAATAACGATGCCACCGAAAGTTTGTTTCGATTTTGATAGTTAATGGTAAAACTACACTTTGCAATACAAGCTTGTCACTGTTGGTTACAGGTTACTGATAGAATTGAAGTTACTGACTTCATTTTCCACTGTTTATAGATTGCGAACTAGACTTAAATTAGGCATTCAGTATTGGTCTCTAGAGAGGAAGCTCTACCAACCATATCTAAGAACTGCGAAGGTATGGAGACACCTTTGTTTTGCTGTAATTTTAAACAAATAAGTATCCTGATAATAGTGATGTTTTGGTAGATCATCTGATAATCTCTACTACTCTATATGACCATATGCACTTGACATTCAGAAAATTGGTTTGCGCTTCTCAAAAGATAGTTGCATTCTTTGCAAGTCCTTTTCATACATGTCTGGTGCTACATGTCTGAATTGGCTCACTTAGTGTTTTATCACATCATCATAAAGCGTTTGGCTCTGGTTTTGCATGGTTGTGGTCGTCTCGGCAAAGAAGTCAGGCCACTTAAGTGTAGTATTTCAATAGACATTTTACAGATGTAGCCCCATCACATGCCAGTAATTAAATAACTAGCAGATAGAAGAACATTAGGAGTCTGGTATAATATTAATCAGTGGATGGTCTAATATTAATCAGCTTATATAGATAATATATATTGGGTATTGTAGGTAAATGGTACTTACTTTCTAACATTATAAGAGGAAACCAATGAAATGTGTACCTGATAGAAGTGCCAGTAAAAACCATACTCATAGTTTGCAACTGTACAGATAAATGAAACAGTGAGCCTCCTTGATCGCCTTACTTCTGCTAAACCAGTTCTGCAGTCTTGGTGTTTCCAAAGGATCCCATGATCCTCCTCATGCAAACAATCACAATTCTCAATTGTATCCACACCACCAGTGAAGTTTGTGAAATGTGCATCAAAATATTTTATGTATCCCAAGCACCCTCTTGTAGAAATCCTTGCATTGTAAAGAAATATAGCATTTAAATGACCATTTCACCCTTTTTGTATCCACCATTTCTACATTTCACAAGTTCCAGTGAATAGGTGATAGTTGTGATTTTAAGGTGGTTGAAAATGAAGGTAGGAGAAGGGGCACATGAATCTGAATGATGCATACTTAAGTGGCACTTTTGCCTCTATCAAATTTTCTCCCTGTTTATTTGATGCTTGCCTTTGTTTCATTGTTTTATATTTGAGTTGTGATTCTTTTAGTGCAAAACTTGCTTTTTTTAATCACCTATATTTGGTGGTGATATCTGCAGGATAGGCTTCAGGAGAGGCTAAGAAAGTCTAAGTGTTTAATCCTTGAAGAGGCTGCAAAGAACAAAGGTTTTGACCTTGGTAACGGTGAGTTATTTTATTAATGTTTTTATGCCAACAACTTTAGCTTTTGTACATTAGCACTATTTTCTTAAGGCAAAACAATTGAATTCGGGAGTGGTTTATCCGCATTAGAATGACGATGATAAAAACCAGGAGATAAATATCTTCCAAGATGGGAGTTTTTCTTCTCTCAAAACCAGGAGATAAAAACCTTAATTTTAACTCCCCTGTCCAAATCTGAGAGGATACAAGAATATGAATCTGACTCCGATGAATGAACATGAGGAGAATTCACCTGACCCTCTTCTAGACACCATTAATTTCGAAATAAAGAAGTTAGTATTTCATTTGGTAAATATATATTGGCAAAGTGTAGTATTTCAATAGACAATTTACAGATGTAGCCCCATCATATGCCAGTGGTGGAGGGTCGAATTGATGAACCTGTCAACTTGTATAAAATTAGTTAAAAATAAGTTAAGTATATAAGTAAAAAGTTTATTGTAGAGTAACATTGTTAATCTGACTGTTTATGTCACTTTGATTTGATTTTAACGTAGGGAAATCTTCTGATTTTGCGGGGAGTATACCACTAAAGGTTCATTGTTTGATTTTCCATTATATGTGGCACAGAAATATCTTCCCTTTGATAAAACAACTTTGATAAAACAACTAAGGGAGTTCTATTTTTTTGACATCAGATAAAAATACATATTCGCAATAACTTTTTTGAGCATGAAACAATAATTTTCAAATGTGTGTTGTTTTGTAGTCTAAAGTAAAACGCAATAAACTACCCCCATAGAGCAAGAGAGTTGTGCGCAGACCTGGCAAAACAGAGCTTCTTGATAATGTATGCACTAAGCGACCCGGTCTGCCATGAAAAGAATATTATCAGTCAGTCAAAAGGGCCCCGCTCAAATCATCAGAGTAGATTTTCTGATTATTTTGGCACAGGAAAGAATTCATAAGATGACTCACAAAAGTGGTGGTAGGGGATTACTTACAGCTACTCCAAGTATGGTGCTGGTGAAGAACAAGTAGAGAAATTTTCTGACGAAATTCAATAGAACAATAGCATCAAAATTATCAATATCAAGGTTTTTGATTGCATTGAAGAGCACAACAGATGTGGCATCATTAACAACACCTTCACCAAAAACTAGACTATAGAGTAGGGGTGTTTCATCCTGGTTAACACCTGCAAGTAATGAATTTCCAATTAAATTGGCTTCCTATCTCAATTTTTATAAGATAAAAATGGCAGATTGTTCAACAACAAACCTGTAAGGTGCAAACAGAATCTGTTGCCGAGAAAATAGCACCAATTGCTGCAAACATGAGTAAAAAACAAGTGTTAGCAAATTGACAATGGCATCCATGGTCTAATTAGATTATCAGAGAATGGAAAGGGTCAAGTATATATCCAACCAAGATAGTCCCCAAGCTCGAGTGGATATGCAAGATAGTCCCTGTTGGGGACTTGTTCTCAAATGCTAAGCATTAAGAACAAGGCAACACAAAAAATGTTAAGTGTTAAGGCCCTTCGTCCCCCATAACGATATATCCCTTCGGGATATAAAGCATCTCGGACGAAGGTTACGAAGGACATACCTTCGTAAGCATAACAATGAAGAATGAAGCATTCACATAAATCATAAAATATGAAATAAACATTTAAATATTGTCATAGAATTATCTCTACTTGTACCATTGAATATAAATGACTTTGAATTACAAATGTACCTTCGGTCCTGCGGAAGGCAAAAGTACAAGCGTGATGCGAAAGCAAATGACAAGTTAGCCTGAACAGTACGGGGGTACTGTTCACCTATTTATAGGCACGGGGTACAACCCATACAAAATTACATACATGCCCTTTACATTTGGTGATAATTCTATAGCATTCTATCGAGGTCTAAATGGCCTTTTCATCTTTAAGTCGGTTCCCCTTTCTGCGAACATGCCGAAGCTTTCCTGCTTCACAGCTTCGGCACTGTGTCAACCTTCGTATCTTTTGAGCTTCTCCCTTTCTGATTCAAATCCGAAGATACCTGTTCACACATTATACTCCAGAAACATTGTTAAATCATGTTTTTGAGGACCTTCGGAAGCCGAAGGCCCCCAACAGTAGCCCCTCGCAATATTAATTTGTTTGAAATAATAAATTCAGATTGCGATATGGACGAAGGCTTTATGCCGAAGGTCCGAAAAAACACCTTCCCTTTGCTAGAATAGCAACATTCAATGACAAGTGGGGTCTTTCAACTTTCAACGCATCAAGCGTATAAATACGGCCATACCGCAAACTTATTTTGCACGCTTTCTGGCCAACCACTCCTGCTCACTCATTTTTTAGCTCTTGTGCACTGTGATCTGCTAAGTTTCTAGCTTTGAAGCTTCGGCTTTTAGAAACAGTTTTTAGTGCTTCCGAAGATGTCTGAAGCTGCTAAGAAGGCTGCTGCTGAGATGAAGCTGAATCTTGATGAAGAGAAGAACCTAGGGTTTCTTATAGCGATGTCGAAGTCTAACACAGAAAAGATTACCAAGGAAATTCTGGAGGGGCTGTCTGAAGATACTGGTGACAGTGAAAGTTATGATATGGACAGCGGTGGCGAAGACTCCGAAGATCGCCCCTGGCGACCAAGCCATTCAGTTTATGGTAAGTCAACTATCAAAGAGAATCATCTTGTTAATATGAGAGGAAGGTATTTCCGGGATCTGTCTATTGTGAGGGCGGACGAAGGGGAAAAAACTTGTCCACACCCTGAAGAAAATGAAGTTGTGGTGTACCGAAGCTTTTTGAAAGCTGGATTGCGATTCCCCTTGAGCAGCTTCGTCGTGGAGGTGCTGAAAATCTTCGAAGTCTATCTTCATCAACTTACTCCCGAGGCAATTATAAGGCTAAATATCTTCGTGTGGGCCGCGAGGAGTCAAGGTCTGAAGCCTGACGCAAGAAGCTTTTGCAATGTTCATGAATTATTATATGAAACAAAGCCTTGGGGCAAAGAACAGTACCATAACAACTTTGGCTGCTACAGCTTCGTTTCTCGGTCCGGGGCAAGCTGTCCCGTACCAACCTTTCGGAAAAGATGGCCCGGGGATTGGATGACAGAGTGGCTTTATGTGAAGAATGACTTATCAGCACGAGAAGACATCAAAGGTGTAATTATGCGTCCTATTTGGCAAAGCTTCGGCCTTCGGAGGCCGAAGGTTGAAATGAACGAAGCCGCCGAAGAGTGCCAAAGAGCCTTCGGCGTTGTCTGCTCTTTTATAGGAACAAGGGACTTAGTACAAGAACATATCGCCTTCAGGGTGTGGCCGCTTGCTGAGGAATGGGAAATGCCACAAGAAACCATAAAAGAGGCCGACGAAGGTGAGCTTGTGAGACTGAAGTACACGTTCAAATTTGGAGATAAATTTATTGAGCCAGATGATGAGTGGTTGAAAAGCATTGACAATTTAAGTGATGAGCTACTCGGGACCTACTCGAAGGCTGAGGATAATGCAATGTCAGCAGCCTTCGGAGGCCGAAAAAAGAAGAGACTGAATCGGGTATTTGATGCCATTGGGTTTGTCTACCCTGATTACTGCTATCCCATTCGAAGGCAGAAAAGAAAGAACACAATCTCTGCAAAAGAAGAAGCTGCAGCTGCTCCTAGCGAGCCAGAACCCAAAAGGAAAAAGATAAAGGTTCTTACGCATCGGCCTCGTTATATTGAACCAGCTTCGGTGCCGGAGTTTACCGGGAAGACTTCTTCAGCTACCGAAGCTGAAAAACTAATCGAGCCGGCCTTGTTGCCAGAGATCGCAGAAATGGCCGAAGTGCCACCAAAGATAGAATCAGAACAATCAAACATTTTGTTGTCAGAAACAAAAGAGGAAACCGAAGCGCCGCTCACAGAAAAAATTGAGGAGGTAAGAGAAGCAACTGAGGGCTCCAAAACATCAGAAGTTTTGAGTCCTGCAGCAATCATTGGGACAGCAAAAAACCAGAAGGGGCCATCAGTGACCCCAAAAAGGAAAAGAATGGTAAATGTACTAGACGTCTTGGAGACAATTAAGTCTTCAAGCACAATTCCAAAAAAGAGTGTTGAAGTTGCTGAAGCTTCTACTGAAGCTTCGGCTCAACAAGCTGAAGCTGAAGCTGGGCCTTCAGAGCCCTTCAAAGAACATCCTTTTGAAACCGAAGCAGTAAAAATTCCGGAACCAATATTAGTTGAAGAAACGGACACCGTCATCCCCGAAGCACCTGCCGGCATGCATGATTACATCATACGACATGCTTCGGGGAAAAAGCTATCTGAGGAAGAAACTCATGAGGCCAACCATTATGCAAAGGAGCTGAAATATCCGAAGGGGGCAGTAATATTCAATGGGACAAATGAAGATGACTTCTTATACTGCCTGCCTGATAACAAAGAGCTATCTGTCTGCCGAGAGATGGCGAGAAGCATAGGCTTTCCGAAGCTTGAAGCTGGGTTAAGTGCCATGACAAAAGAGGATCTCGCGGACAGCCTCGCGTACAACAGCCTGAAGGTACGGGAATTAAATACTTGAGAAAAAACCCCCTATCTCTTTTTTTTTTTTACGCAACTCATTCCTTTTTTCTTATATAAATTCTTTTTCATATAGGGCCTGATCCTAAGCAACGCGTTAAGAGCACAAAAGAGCGCCGAAGATGAAAGTTATGAAATTGCGTTTAATAATTTACGCTCCGAAGTTATCAAACTGAGAAACGAAGCTTTGGAAAAAGATAAAATTTTACTTACACTGGTAGATAAAGTGAAAAAAGACGAAGCTGCTTCAAAGGCCCAGGCCGAAGCTCAAAAACGCGAGATTAAAGATCTTCAGAAACAGCTGGCTAGAGCTAAAGAGGAGCGCGCGCTTGAGGAAACGAAACGAGAACTTAGTGATTTTATGGTCAACAAATTGGAATCAAAAGTTAAGGAGCTTCGCACATCTCAGGGGAAATGCTATGTCAAATCTGTAGAATGTGTGAATAAAATTAAATCCAGCTTCGCCAGCGTAGGCGCCTTTTCCAGCGAAGAGAGTTTCTCTCGAGGCAATCCCGAAGGTCCGCTGGAATGGATTAGCCACGAAGCAGAGGCCTTCGAAGAGATTCTGAACAGTCGTGGCGACATATGTGCTTTTTCGGGCGCCAGAGGAATTGCTTCCGTCTTAGAGAAGAAAGGTTGCGAGCATGTAAAATTTTTAGCTCAATCCGAAGCTACCTTATCTACCGAAGACATCAAGGACCCCTCGGCCGAAGCGAGCGTGGTTGGTGGCAAATTTTTTACTGATATCTGGAACGACGGCGGCCGAGGAATGGCGCGAGAGATCATTGAAAGAAGCGAAAAAGGCATTCACGATGCTAAAAGAGTAGCAGACGCTGCTGAAAGGAGTAGGGAGCCCGAAGGGCAGTTAGGTACCAACTAGTCGTTCTTGTTGCGCTGTAATTTTCATTTTAAACTTTGCTCACGATTTGTAAAAGTACTGAAGAAGTGTTCTCTTCGCTCAGAAACTGTTGGACGATCTGCCGACCCCCACACAAAAGGGGATGAAGAAATTAATCAGATGGCCGAAACTATCATGGACAAGGTTGTTGACCAACTTCTGAATGAAGCCGCCGAAGCAGTATTGAGGGAAGATTAGATGCTATTTGAAAAAACATTTAAAGTGTAATCTATGCATCACTTTGTACATTTGAATGTAATATACAAGTCTTCTTTTCATTATTGAATTCTTTACGATGCATGAAACTTTAAATACATACCACTTTTGAGCCTTCGGCGAAAAAACACCTTCCCTTCTTTTCATGCGTCGTGAAGAAGATAGCCTTCGTCAAAATTATTCTGATGAATGACATCGATGCCTCGTGAAAACATTTTCCGAAGCTATTTTCCGAAGCTATGCAACTTTGATATTGATCTGATAAAGTTCGCCCATGTTTCGTGAAAATATCCCCCGAAACTGTATTCCGAAGCTATACAATTTCAATGTCACTTTTTCAAAGCATCCCTTCGAAGGTTGAGAGTGTCCCCTTCTCTTGCCAAATGCGATATGATGTATGATGCTTATGCTATGCAAAATGATGTGATGATGCTATGTTATGCATGTAACATTTGTTCCGAAGATACACATAAAATATATTCGTAAGCTCTGCATTCCCTTAGGAACGTCTTTGGAGCTTCTTCGTCTTTTACTTAGACGGCATCAGCGTTGACTTTTCGCTGTAAGCCTCCCTTAGGAGCTTCTTCGTCTTTTACTTAGACGGTATCAGCGTTGACTTTTCGCTGTAGGCTCTGCATTCCTTTAGGAACGACTTCTGAGCAGAAAACTTACGCTGCGCTCCCTTTGGAACGACTTTTTGTGACTTTATAAACTTACTCTGCGTTCCTTAGAACGACTTTTTGTTACTCCGAAGGATTTTTAGTCCGAAGGTCCTTCTTGGTAACAGAAGAAATTTTAGGCTTCAGCACCTTAGGCCTGTGAATCAAATAAATTTTTCTCGTGGAAACAACGAAATTATTACATGGAAACTATCAATGTTTTTTGCTTCACAGGAAACAAAACTGAATAGAAAAGACTGCTATCAAAGGTAGGATATGTCAATAAATGTGCTTGGACTCTGGCACAGTGCTGTTGACTGTGCGAGCTTCGGACTGTTCTCTGAAGTCCCTCTGCTGTGGAGCGTATTGACTCCCTTCTGGCTGTTGACCTTGCTGCAATGGAGGTGGAGGCGGAAGCTGCTGCCAGGAAGCTTGAGGTTGACTTGCCGAAGCTACAGAAGCCGCAGGGTGGTTGTCTATGTATTGTGGGACATAAGGCGGATGAAATGAAGCAGTATGCATAACCTGCTTCGACTGAGCTTGTTGAGATGCAGCTTCGGCTAGTTCCTTTTGCTTCTGGATTGTAACATGACACGTCCTAGTGGTGTGGCCCTTGCCCTCTCCACAGAATAGGCAAAACAGTCTCCTTGGCTGATCTCCGAATCTTCCGCCGAAGCCCCTGGCGCCTCTGCCTCTTGGAGCTGGTGGCCGAAAGGAAGTTTGTTGTTGCCCCGAAGCCTGTGAAGAGCACTGCGGCCTGTTTTGCTGACTCCCCTTATCATCATTCTGAGTGCTGTGAATGGAACGGACATGCCTCGGGTAGTATCTCCCTCCGAAGCCCCTGGTCATCTCAGAAAATCTGAAGGCCTCCTCCCTTCTCTGGCGAAAGTCATTGTCGGCACGAATGTACTCATCCATCTTTTGGAGCAATTTCTCCAAGGTCTGAGGAGGCTTCCGAGCAAAGTATTGAGCTGCAGGTCCAGGACGAAGCCCCTTGATCATGGCTTCGATAACGATTTCATTGGGCACCGTTGGTGCCTGCGCCCTCAATCGTAAGAACCTTCGGACATACGCCTGAAGGTATTCTTCGTGATCCTGAATACACTGGAAAAGGGCTTGAGCTGTAACCGGCTTCGTTTGAAATCCTTGAAAGCTGGTCAGTAACATATCCTTCAGCTTCTGCCATGAAGTGATTGTTCCTGGCCGAAGGGAGGAATACCAGGTCTGAGCAACATTCCTGACGGCCATGACGAAAGACTTCGCCATGACTGCAGCGTTGCCCCCGTACGAAGACACTGTTGCTTCGTAGCTCATCAAGAATTGCTTCGGGTCGGAGTGGCCGTCAAACATGGGGAGCTGGGGTGGCTTATAGGATGGAGGCCAAGGAGTAGCCTGTAGCTCAGCAGACAGAGGAGAAGCATCATCAAAAACAAAATTTCCCTGATGGAAATTATCATACCAGTCGTCTTCGTTGACGAAGCCCTCCTGATGAAGGTCTTTCTGATGAGGCCTTCTGTTCTGCTCATCGTGAGTGAGATGGCGAACTTCCTCAGAAGCTTCGTCAATTTGCCTTTGCAACTCAGCTAGGCGGGCCATCTTCTCCTTCTTCCTCTGCACTTGTTGATGTAGCATCTCCATCTCTCTGATTTCTTGGTCTAGCTCTTCTTCCTCAAGCGTCGGGCTAGCAGCTTTTCTCTTCTGGCTTCTGGCCTCCCGAAGGGAGACGGCCTCCTGGTTGTGGTCCAGCGGTTGTAGTGCTGCAGCCCCAGCCGCTGAAGCTTTCTTCGGCGCCATAGCGAAGGTCTATAGCTTCCGAAGGTGTTCACGAAGACTCGAAGTGGAAGTGAATTCACCGGAGGTGGGCGCCAATGTTGGGGACTTGTTCTCAAATGCTAAGCATTAAGAACAAGGCAACACAAAAAATGTTAAGTGTTAAGGCCCTTCGTCCCCCATAACGATATATCCCTTCGGGATATAAAGCATCTCGGACGAAGGTTACGAAGGACATACCTTCGTAAGCATAACAATGAAGAATGAAGCATTCACATAAATCATAAAATATGAAATAAACATTTAAATATTGTCATAGAATTATCTCTACTTGTACCATTGAATATAAATGACTTTGAATTACAAATGTACCTTCGGTCCTGCGGAAGGCAAAAGTACAAGCGTGATGCGAAAGCAAATGACAAGTTAGCCTGAACAGTACGGGGGTACTGTTCACCTATTTATAGGCACGGGGTACAACCCATACAAAATTACATACATGCCCTTTACATTTGGTGATAATTCTATAGCATTCTATCGAGGTCTAAATGGCCTTTTCATCTTTAAGTCGGTTCCCCTTTCTGCGAACATGCCGAAGCTTTCCTGCTTCACAGCTTCGGCACTGTGTCAACCTTCGTATCTTTTGAGCTTCTCCCTTTCTGATTCAAATCCGAAGATACCTGTTCACACATTATACTCCAGAAACATTGTTAAATCATGTTTTTGAGGACCTTCGGAAGCCGAAGGCCCCCAACAGTCCCCAAGTTTCTTGAACAACCCCATAGCACCTGATGTGTTCATTAGACAAAAAAATAAAAGCCTGAGCAAGACAAGTTTGACAAATACAAGGTTTGAACACATCATATTTGAATACAATTTCTTGTATGAAGATGACGTCCAGAGATTTCAAGAACTAATTATCATCAATAAATTATTTGGTGGCCAACTATCAAGAAGCACACTTAATTTAGCATTCATCTAAATTATCTGATTTCATGGTTTCAATTGTATATGCAAGGGCACATTTTGAATTAAAAGGAACTGACTTCTTTTCAATGTCCACTGTTTGCACACCTGATGTGGAAGATTGTATGCCTTTTTGTTTTCAGTTCATTCCTGAACAAATAACTCAATTTTAGGAATGGTATGGGACTACTGTTGTATAAATAAAAACTACTTCAGCATGAGACAGACCACGTCTTTTTTAAATAACACTCCATGGAGTAAAGCCGACACCCCATCCACAATATTTGCACTTGTCAATTTATTAATTTTGTGACATCTATCTTTTATTGTGGTCTGTCTGAATTGTTTGATTAACAACACTCTAATTCAAGCCATCTGTGGTGTACAACGAAGATGAGGAAATTGTTCTCTAATTCAACCTAAAAATAGACATATATTGTGTTTTAGGTCCTGTGATTAACCAATTGGGTATGTTTGCAACTCACAATACTTTTGTTGCATTATAATGTTTTTCTTAAAAGCTTCGTGCATTTGTTTTACTTCAACATTCATGTCTATTTTGTTTTCGAACTGGTTGTGGTGAATAATTTTACCACTGTTTTTATTTAGTGTTTAGTAAACTGAACAAACTGACCATGTGGTAGATTGTATGCCTTTTTGTTTTCAGTTCATTCATGAACAAATAACTCAATTTTAGGAATGGTTTGGGACTATCGTTGTATAGAGGCAACTGACTTAGCTTTTTTATGTGATTTCTGAAGCTGCTCGTACTGTGCTTGGCACTTTTTGGGGATTCAGTGGCCGACAGTAGTGACTGTGTTCGCATTTGCACTTTTCGGGGATAATTGGTACTAATTCATGACTAAGTTTACTGCTGACGTATTTTAGCTGTCAGATAGTTCATTTTGTCACTTTCAATCATTCCATTGCATTTCATCTCCTTGAGTGCACAGTATGGCAGCCTACTGTGATATTATTACTGACAGTATTCTTTGCATTTTTTCTGTTTCAGTTGGTTACAACATTAGCCGGATCCATTGCAAAGGGACCACCATTTTGATGCACTGGTAAGAATCTGCATTTTCACCATGGTCTATCAGCTGAATCTTGGTCACCTAACTGCATGTTTACCCTTCTCCTCGCATCTTCACCCTTCTCCAATCCAACAGAGCCCGCGCGGCGATAGTTCAGTGACGAAGCAAATAACAGGTGGCGCCCATGCACCGCGCTGCAATCTGGTGGTGGTGGTGTGGTGGTGGCGTGGTCGCAGGCAGCCAGCGATCTGCTCGCACTTTCACACCAGTGGACGGTGCGTCACTGCTCCTTCTCTCCATACTCTAGCCATACAGAACATGTATCGCCATAAAATATATGAACAAGAAACTGAAGTTGCCATGAAAATAATCCTCAGCTTCTTGTTCATTGACGAAGTTGTCAGTTTCTTGTTCTGTCATTATGGAGCACAGATTACAGATTCTGTTAGTTTCTTGGTCATATTTTCATGCATGTTTGGGTGTTCTGTCAGTCTCAAACAGTGGCTATAATGTCTATTTTACAGATTACAGATTGGAGCACACAGTTCTGGTTGATTTCCCCACTTAAGGTGCGTGAACTCTGTAATCCTTGGTTTTTTCGACCATGAATCAGCTGAATTGTTATTTTTTTGATCATGTATTGTTAGGTAAAGTAATCATGCCCATACCATTTAGGTTATTCTTAGCATGCCCATACCATTTAGATTTCATTTTTTCGACCATGATTCAACTGAATTTTCCTAATAAAACTATGGTGTTAATGTCATGGATGCATTTCCCTGTTAAAGAAAAAAGATAATACATTATTACAAAAAACAACTTGGTCTTGGTTCATTTTCTGACATGAAAGTAGCCTCTTGTTGTTCTTATGCTTCCCCTAAAATAACTTTTATATGACATATGTTAAGTAATACAATGCCGAGCTTGTGTGTATTGGGGTTTTTTTATTGGGGTATAAAGTTTATATGCATCCTTCCGGTATATATCGGTTGATGCTAATTTTTAGATAAAATGATAGTGGGGAGGCTTAGCTGGTAGTATACTTTGAGTTCGGTGCACTTGCATCCGTTCACAATTCTCTTTGTCATCTGCTTCTCTTCATGTTCTTTTCCAAATATACCATTCAACACAAAGGCAAACACCCTTAAGTGCTTCTCTTCATGTTCTTTTCCAGTTACATCGGTTGCTCTGTGAGACAACCACTCACTTGCAATTCTTAAGAAGCATCTGCAGTTATCTGTAGCAGTCCCATAGTACCTCTCGCGTCAACAAACATGAAACAAGTTCTTCTTACCCAATGATGAACAAAGATATATAACAACCTAGGGAGACTATCTGCATAAGCTCACTTGAAATCAGAACCTCGATGACGACATGATGACTGATGAGATTAAATGGCTTTAGAAAGTAAACGACATGATAAATGATCAGAAAACATATGACGACATGAGAATTGATGAGAATAAAAGGCTTTACAAAGTAATAACTTTTTTGAGCTTCTGACAACATATATTTTCATGAACCGGTAGACAACAATAGAATATTGACCGCGAAAGTATGGCATGTGTTCCATTTAAATTTAAATTTTAAATTCTGTTAAAGGATACAAGGTTTTGATAGAACCAGTCGTATTGAATTGTGAAAGAGCCGCAACGGACCGCCTAACATGGATGCCTTTGTAAGTTATTATATAAATATATTTACACAAAATTTGTCTATCAAAGTCATGACCGTTATTTAGTCGTATGTTTAATATAGCTTCAGGTTGTTCGACGACTACTGTGATGAAGATTTTTATGGGCTACCGCGGAAATACAGTATTGTCGCTCGGGTAGAAGTTAAATTCTCGATTGAACCACGTTATCGTGACAGACAACATTTCATTTTATCTGACATCAATGTAAGCCAACAGTTCTTTAAATTTCATTTACAAAGTTACACGATCTTCATACCATCGCCTCTTCTCCTACTGAAATACTATTAGGGAGCCAAGATCGAGGCCATAACAATTTTCATGTTCAAAACATACATTCCAGTCATATAATACAAATTGATGTTTTGTTCTCTTATGTCTTTGTCTGTAGGATGCAAAGATTCTTTGAAGGAACTTTGTGATTGATCTGTTAAGTTATGAGGACAATTCGTGCCGATATGTCATCCCTGCAAACAAACAACAGAGACTTATCGATATCGCTAAAAAGGATTAGCTGATTAGTGTATGGTTGTCGACATATTTGTCTGTAATTAAAAATTCTAAATTAAGTTTTTAGAAATAATTTTTGTGATATTGATAATATTTTCCACACGGATTTTGCATATTATAGTGATGTTTGTCGTTCCGTATCAATGTTTCATACAAAATTTTTACTTCCATCGCAACGCACGGGCACATACCTATAACAATATAACACAAATATGTACATAAGTTATCGTGTTATTATATGGTTCCGTCGCAACGCACGGGCACTCAACTAGTATATATTTATGCTAGTGTTTGCATATATACTTGATAGCATTCATATTTACTTTGAATTTAACAATTAACAAACTTGTTATTTTGTGAAATAACAGTCTTGCCTTTGATAAAAATGAATCGTTACCGAGTTTAATTTGCATGTGTTTAATTCTCAGGAATATTTTTAAACTAGGCGAAATATTCCTCAAATTAAACATAGACAAACTAAACTCTACACTGATTCATTTTTTAGTTAGGAGCAAAATCGTCATTTAACCCTTGTTGCATTGTTAAGTCTCAAAACTAACAAGGGCATCATCTAAGTAACTTTAGCTTGAGGCCAAATAAGTAACTCAAAAATAAAAAAGGTCATGGAAGTATGTTGAATATTTATAGGACCAACAAAGTAAATGTTTGGATAAAGGAAGCTTTATAGATAAGGTTACCAAGAACATTACATCAAGCGGATACAAAGTCTTGGTACAAGCTCTCGGCCTCTACCTAACTCACATGGCCAAACTAAAGAAAAGATCAAGATCAAGAACACAACAACCTCCCTAATCTAGCGGCAATCAACTCGAAGACTATAACGCCACCCATGCGCCCGGGAGAAAACAACCATGGTCGTTCGCACCAAGAGCCACGATCCCATCGCAACCAAAAGGTCGCACCTCCACACGTTGAAGAATGGCCCAACTTGTTAGCCTCTGAGCTGCCAAATGGATAACCTGCAAAGGAGAGCAAAATGTTTTTTTCTCAAAAACTAAATCATTTCTACAAATCCAGAGCGCCCAGCACATCATAATCGCTCCTAGTAGAAACACAGTTTTTATCCTACTATTGAAACCATGGAGCCAATCTCCAAACATATGGTTCACATTTTGTGGTTGATTAATTCCAGTGGCAAACCTAAACACACTCCAAACTGATCGTGCTAACTGGCACTCGAAAAGGAGATGGTTAATGGTTTCATCCTTGTGACAGAAAACACAGATAAGACTTCCCTACCAATTTCATTTAGCCAGATTATCTTTTGTGAGAATTACCCCCCTTCACAGATACCACATGAAGATTTTAAATTTCAGAGGTGCCTTTTACTTGCAGATATCTTTGTTGAGATTAGGGGTATTTCTGAGCATCAAGGCCGCGTAGTGTGATTTAACTGAGAATCTACCATTAGAGGCAAGGCTCCAGAAGGAGTCCATGTCCTAGGATAGCTCCATACCTTGGATACGTGACAATAAAGATAACCATTTAGCCAAGCTGGCTCCAAATAGATGTCTTCGCTAGGAAAAGGTAGGAGGGAATATACTCATTGCTTCTGCTATAGTTATGGATTTATGTCTCACAATGTTATATAGGCTTGGATATTGGTCTCTTAAAGAGGACCCATCGAGCCATGTATCCTCCTAGAACCTTACCTGTGATCCATCTTTTAGGAGAAAGCATCCATAGCAAAAAAGGCTGGCTTTACTTTCAGTAAGCCCGACCAGAAGTGGGAAACCCCAAGTTTCCACTCAACCTGAGACAAAGGTTTTGAGCCTACATATTTATTGCGGAGAAGTTGTTGCCACATTCCATCAGAGGTGAGTAGTTTGTATATCCATTTACTAAGGAGGTTAGTATTTGTGGCAGAACCTCCCAAGCTATTGGGCCCACATGCACCTGCCCTTGTCTCAAAGACCTCAGGCGGCTATGCATGTGCACCAGATAACTTAACATGATCTGTCCGAGTGCCCCATGGACCTCGGATAAACCACTTACAACCAGAACCGCGGGATTAAGTAAACACAAATCACACACCAACATTTTGCAGCGGAAATCTTATTACCAAATTTTACAAGTTACATCAAGTTTACATCGTACATGATCGGAGTGATTACAAAAGTGATTCAAAGAAATAACTTTGAACTGTTATAGGTTATTTATAGTTTTGAAATATATGCTAGCTCAAGTGACCATCCTCAATAAGAAGTATAGAAGGTCGTGACCACCGGCGCTTAACACCAATCACAATCAAGTGACTCGTAACCTGCAGCAACAATGGGTAAAACCCTAAGTACGCAAGTACTCAGCAAGACTTACCTGACTAAAGAAAAGACTCTCAAGGATATGCTAGTTAAATAGGAATCAAGGAAAAGGCTTTAGCAAGAATCTACTTAGATACTTTTGCAGAAATAGCTTACTAAAGTGAGTCCTTACTTTCAACATTTTAATGCTAGATTAAGTATTAATAGACCTTGTTTGCATCTAGTCTAATTCCATCATCACATTAATCAATCCAACATGATTTTTGCTCATTAAGATTCCATCCATGACTTAGATTGCAAGGCAGTGACCAAGTCTTTATGTCCGAGAAGTAACGGCGATCCGAATCGATTAATACCCAGCTGGGGATCTCCAATCACACGACATATGTAGCACTTAACCCTTGCATATGTCAACTCGCCAACGAGGTTCTTAAGACTAGATCAGGTTCACGCCAACCGAGAGCACAGATACACCACCGTCCAGCCTCTTGCCATGGAGGGTACGCGCTACTCTCGCCATCTCTCCACTCCCATTGTGTGTTGTCTTATTCTGGTATTAGTCTGCCCGAGGCAAAGCTTACCCATGATGAGGCATGTGACCAGTTAAAGGGTCCTCGATCAGCAAGCCTACATTCAGTATAATCCTTAATCAAACTGGATAGAACATCACCTGTTCCTAGCCCAAGTCCCAATTTAAGTACTTCCATCCTTAGGATTGTTTGTGTTCCTTAGGATGAAAAGAGCATTATAGAGAACTTTGTAGTAAGATCCCACCACGCTCGCAATGGAAAAATATTCTTGCAGGTAGAAGCCATCTTTCCTCAGGATAACCCCTAAGCTAGGCCTTAATGCAAAAGACAACCTCTATCCACAAGATCTAAGCAGAGATAAGCATTTTTGTAATTCATATTTTGATACTTCATCAGAAGTATCTATAAAGGTATGGATATCAAGGTAGACAATGCAAAGGGTTTCCAAGCAACTCCTATAAACCTAATGCACATTTCGCTAGACTTAAAGTGTGTAAAAATTATTTAAAACACAAGGAGTTGCATGCACCGGGTCTTGCCTGGAAGAACACTAGGTTAGTGTTTGTTAGACGATGTCCACTTGGCGATCAGCTTTTATTCTGATACTTGTTTCGTCTGTCCATCTTCAGTTTGCGAATAAGCCCACGCTTAACAACATATTGGGGTCGACTTGGCTCATGTTCTCGACATCACAAGAGTAATTAACGTACCTGAATGGAATGCATTATGCACATGAATGCATATAGACAGGAATATCATAAACCTAAATAGTGCTACGCAATACCGAATTAAATACCTAGCGGCGAGGCGTTGTACAATTTTATACGGAAACACCAGTTACCGACGTACGACTAAGCGCAATAGTCACGCTTCTCTAAATTAAACGAACCTAACGCAAACATCACGAACAACAAATCATACACATTAAACATAATTAGCCTAAACATAATTTATCAGTTAATTAATTAAATTCTAAACTTAGTGGTCTAAGGAATTTAAATCTAGAACAAGAATAAAAGCACATCACTTTTTAGACCATGCGACTGGATTAAATTACATACCACTCTAAGCTATCATATATAACCTACCATTAATTTTATCAAACAATTAGAATTTGTCATAAGTAATACTAATAATATTATTGTTTAGACATTTTAAAATACTAAATTTAAACTTCATTCACTAATTTACTGTACGTCACATAATGAACATCTCAAACCTACCCAACGCGACTACTTCGAAATCGTGAAAATAATCACATCGCATTCATCGAACTAATTCAATAATTAAGCTAAAGGAAATATGGATCGGCTTACCCACGATTAAATTTGACGCGCTATCCGCGAACACGGCAAGGATTCTGGTTTAGCTCTTGCGTCGAGTACTTGGTGAACGTCACGCTGCTAACTCCGTCTTCACCCGATTATTGGGATTTCTTGATGATGCACGGAACGACGACGAGATCGAGTTTGGAGCGAGCTGGCGAGGACACGAATCCACTGAGGGCTCTGGCAACGACGAAGTCACGAGCAAGGGAGGACGTGTTCAACAGCTCGATGGCAAACGCGAGCATGCAGCGTGGCACGCAGCAGCGACGATAGTCGAATCGGCAAAAGAGCGTTAGCGAACTCGACGAACACGACCACGGTCGTGTGCTGACGTGGATAGGACAACAGCGGCTGGCGAGCCCAACAAAGGAGCCTGCGCAACGACAACCAAACAGTGAAGCTCGCGCGCGCTGGGAGGAATACGAACAGGGGCGGAAGGCCCAGTATGACTCAATATTGCCTAGGCAATACCTTGTGCCGGCCCACTAAAAGATTAGATTAGGGTTTTCCGTGTCCCGCACACATCCGTTGCCCGCTGAGCCGCACCCGCACGGCCGCAGGCGCGTCCACACCCGCACGGCCGTTGGCCGCCGACCGCTCGGCAGACGCAGACGGCCTGCTCAGCTGCTCGCCTGCTCCTCATCTCCGACGGCGTTCTGCTCGGCTTAGTCGGCTGCTCG
Organism: Zea mays; assembly: GCF_902167145.1. Taxonomy (NCBI): domain Eukaryota; kingdom Viridiplantae; phylum Streptophyta; class Magnoliopsida; order Poales; family Poaceae; genus Zea; species Zea mays. The sequence continues at coordinate 159,964,455 of NC_050096.1, forward strand.
GCAGACGGCAGTCCCGCTCGGCCGCTCCTGCGTTTCGCTGCTCGCCCAGGCGCCCGGCCAGCCAGCGTGCTCGGCTGCTGTCTGCCTCTGCCTGCTTGTCCAGTTGTCCGCCTGTCCGATGTCCAGCCCGGCGGCCGGCTGCAGGCTGTGGCTATTTGTCCCGGGCCGCTTCCTGCTTGCTTTAGTAATTAGTTCGTTACTTCATTAGTTGCTTGAGTACATACTGCTTGAGTTTGAGTGCTTGTCTGCTTGTCCCATCCGATAGCCTAAAAGGTAGCGCATGAGTATTTATTTGATTATACGCGTGAGTATTTGATTATGTGTGTCTATTCTATTAGATTTTTCAATGTGCAGATTTTCCAATTTCTAAATAACAGTCTTGGATATAAAAAAAATAAGGCAAAGAATATGGCCCAAAAAAGTATCTCTCTATATTATGTGAACATTCTATGTTAGCTGTTGTAATGTCTTCTAATTATCTAATACATGTTATATGCTTCGTAAAATGACAGATTTAAAAAGCTATTTCAGTCAAGCTTCTAGTGGAAGTAGACTAAGCACTCGCGCTAGTGGAAGTAGACTAAGCACTCGCGCTAGTGGAGTTTGTAATGGACCCGGAATATAAGTTGGAGTTTAAGAGAATAATAGTGAAGATGTCAATGGTGAAAATGTTAATGATCAAGTAGAAGGTATAAATCAGTTCAACCCGGATCACATTATTTTTGATCCGAGACTTCCTATTCCAATCGATTCTTTTACTCCTAATTTTAGAGATGATGTTAGAAGGGCTTATTTTGTAGCTACAAATTGTTTTAAACAGTGTTATAAATTTTTAGTTTTCATTGTTAGTAATACCTAAATTTTCTGGCGTCCTCCGCCACTGAATACGAACAATGACGGCTATGTAAGGAGCGTCGAGTTGGGGAGGGCAGGATTCGACGACTCGACAGTGCCCGTGGCCGAGCACACAAGGCGACCAGCGCACGCGGCGAGGAGATCACCGGTGAAGGGACTTGGCCGGCAAATCACGCGCATCAGCGGAGGAGCCGAGCAACAGCGACCCACCACCATAGTAGGGAAAGGGGACGCACAGACCGAACGATACGAGAAAGAGATGAAGCAGTAGACCACGGCGAGCTGGAGATTCGACACGATGGAGCTCGGCCAACAGACAGCTTGCGTGCAGGGACTAGCTTGGCTGCGCGCGGCATGGGCAAGCAGGGAGATCCGGGCGAGCAAGGAGCAGCGGCTGGACGCCATGAGAGGACCTGCACGCAGGGATGAAACTCCACGGCGACCATGGCTGCAGGAAGCGGTGACGGAGTGGAGCAGGAAACTTGGCGCGGCTTAGGGATGGCGACCGAGTAGAGGAGAGACCAACGCAGGGAAGAAATCCGAGCAGAGAGCTTCGCGCTTGGGGCAGATGAATGAGCGGCTGCCTTCGGACGCGAGGAGGGAGAAGAATGAGCAGAGGCCAAGGACGCGAGTCCGAGCAGAGGCCAAGGACGCGAGGAGGGAGATGAATGAGCGGCTGCCTTCGGACATGGGGCGAGCAGGGCGCGGCAGAAAGCTCCAAACCGGCGCGGCCATGGCAGAGCTGGGCGCTAGAGAGAGAACGGCGGCGCTGGAGCTCGGTGGAGCAGAGGGCGAGCAGGGACGGCGCGCTAGGGAAGAAGACGCGTTGGGGAACAGGGAGCAGAAGGAGCTACGCACCATGGGCTAGCAGGAGCTGGGCGCGGCGGGATTTTTTTTTGCTCTGGTGCCGAGCGTGCGGCCTGAAGAGAAGGCCAAGGCCCAAGGGCCCCTGCGCGATGGAACAAAAAAAATCTTCGTGCTGCAAAAAAAATCTGCGCGACAGGGATAAGGAAAATGCAAAGCGGTGGAGTAAAAAAAAACAGAGAGAGAGTCACGGGATAGAGATGGAGTGATATTTTCCTTTTTTTATTTCTTTTCTCTTTTATAACACAAGTGATACAAATATCCCCAATTTTGAGATCAGGGTTAAAAGAGACATAAACAAGTTGGATCAGGACGGTATTAGATATAAAATTCGGATAGAATTTAGCAGATACTCTGGAATTCAGAGGGATTTTTACCAGTTACTTATATCCAAAGATTTGGATCCGGGCGAGAAACGACAGACCAAAATAAACTGGTTTCGGCATCGATATTTGCTCTGCGATTAGACTGAAATTAGCCGGAACCATATCTGCGAATGTATACGCGATTTCGTCGCCAAAACAGCGTGCTGAAGGATAAATTGGATCGTAACCTCGCGCACGATTTCTCTCGGACAATGCGCGATTCCGATTATTTTGCCCCGAACATTTTAGTCGTCGAGTTCAAATTAATTTGCCCAGAATAAAAATCGCAAGAGCAGGTTGAGCTTCCGAATTCGTATTCGCGCGAGCGATGAATTTTAAACGGACACAAGACTCAACATATCGCGAAATAAATGTGCGATATCGATGCGGCATCGAGAGTGCGATCCGTTCCGGAAGCGACGACACGCATCGCACATGTGGGCGAGAAGCTGTGCACATTGTTCGTTTCGGATAGCACGGGGCTCCAAATTTTACATAAAATCAGAAGTCTTCTGATTTTTGTATTCACTTACGCGTGTGATCCAAACAGTTCAAAATTCGCCAGCGACGAGGATTCGATAATCCAAAAGCTTCATGAACCCTCTTTAGTTGTTTAGATTATCAAATGAAAACGACACCAAACTCGATAGATTTTAATTAGGCACATGACTCACAAATTTTTGGAACAATTACGTTCCAAATTTCGCGAAGACTTAGGAAGAGTCAAAATAGACAAAAACAGATGCGATATTAAAATTGCGATAGGCGAAGATGATTAAAATTTAGCATCTGTTTTATCCACAGATATTACGTGATTAAATCCATACTCGTTGTCGAGCAGAATATAAACACCTGGGGTGTTACAACCCTCCCCCTTAAAAGAATCTCGTCCCGAGATTCAGAGCGAAAGACTTTTAAGATTAGAGAAACATGTAACCCATGTCCATATCAGTGATAATCATAAGACAATTCCAAACAAAGATGAGTGTCTCGGAAGGTTGTTTCTCTAGTGGACATAACACATATCGCCTTAGGCTAATTTAGAGATGTCCACCAATAGAGATGATGTCTGCCAGGGGAACACATAAGGTTCCATGTGTGCAATTTGCTTTTTTGATGACACTGTACTATCTGAGTCTGTTGAGCAAGCGACAGATATGCGATTTTACCCAAACAGAATCAGATGCAACCTCTTGGGTAAAACACACAGAAAGAGATTTACCAACAAGTGGTCACAATAAGTTCATAATACATGAGACGAGTGTGGATGTCGAATAATATCACAGTTAACTCGTGGCTAGCCAGAGAATCCAAGTCCAAGAAAAATGATAAAGACTTGAAAAAATCACCAGCGGAGGGATCTGTAAATGCTGCCTTCGCAACCAACCCATTTTATCGAGCACTCATCATGGCTCGACTTGATCACACATGCTGGAAAAGCACACGTGAGGCGATCGAGGCATGACTAGAGCGATAATTAGGTGACTATCAGTCGACTTTAACTTGATCTTTGTAAGAACTTTCTTAGGATGGGTTAAACCAAAGTGAGTTTAGAAAACTCGACAAAACGATCTCTAAACTCAACCTTTGTTCATTGGGCAGTTACAAGTTAGTAAAACCAACTTATTGAACTACTTATGACATCGAGCAAGTCCTCTCAGTACCATCGGTAAGCCAAGGGTTGAGAGTTCACTCTTATTAACAGTTGATCATGCATTTGGGTAAAAATCCGTTTGGTCAGGTGGTTCATCCGTTTCTTTATGCGAGATGAATTTTCCACATGGTTAAGGGATACAGGGATTAATAAGAGAGTGAATGAACAAACTCCTGCAATCTCAGCAGCAGAAAAAGTCAATCTCCATTTGAGAACTACTTAGCTGGCTCTCAACACTAGAAGCTTCAAGGCTTCACCTTTACACAAAGGATGCAAAGGGAACGTGTATGTTTGAAGTCACCATCAAAGTCAAGGAAAAGAGACCACACATGAAAGTGGTAGGTCCTTTTGATCCAACAGAGATGATAGATGTTGCTTGATCACTTCGACAAACAACACCTAAATCGTTTCAAGGAAGAGATCTACGGGAGATAACACATCAGTGTAGTTCCATAATGGATCATGACTAGAGACCTTGATACCAGCATGCGCCAAGCAGCATAGCCTTGCGTGTCCATTCACAAGGGGCTCTCAGTTTTGCTGCGGCACCATAAGTCGTTAATCGTGACACCATTACCGAACTGGCACCAATAATAAATCTCACATGGTAAGAACAATTTGTGCCAAGATAACACATTGATATAGTCTCATAATGGATTATAACTACTAACTATGATACCAGCGCGTGCCGAGTAGCGCAACCATGTGTATGCATCCACAGGAGGCCCTCGGTTTCATCGTGGCACCATCAGTTTTAGTCACAACACCATTATCATACGTAACCAATAAGAAATCTCGCACGACACAAATAGACTGAGTCTTGAGTCTGGATGACAATATTCAAAAGAGACTCCACCTGTAAGAATGGTCACAAGTAGAGAGCCAAATAGATTATGGCCCGATGAAATGAATAGGACATGGCCATAACCTAAACTGGGTGGTGAGGGAGTACGAAGGGAGACTGATACTTCAGTCCCAAGCATATTTCTATGCCCATCGCAGAGATCACAAGGTCAAGGATTAGTATCTATTAGATACGGACTGAAAACAATCATAAGATTAAGTTGGTACGCCTTCGATAGAAATGAGGAAATCAAAGGCATCAAATTAAGGAAAATGATCAGACAGAACTTTCCTAAGTTGGGTTGATAAAGCAACATGGCGATTCTTAAGAACAGGCAAACTAGATAATGGACATCAGCTTGCACAAACTGAATAAGGATATGGTTTAGGATGGGGACATGACTCGAGATTCTTGTTTCAAGTTCGGGTACACTTTAGGTCCAACAAAGAAATTATCTAGGCATTTATTTTTATGTGTTTGGTCATGGAGTGATAACGGAAAATTCAACTTTGGATCATGGTTCACTAAACAAGAACATGGCCTAGTTTTGGGTTTAGGCAAACAAACTACTAACCTTCTATCAGTACATCAAGCACCAGAGCAAACACATATATAACACCTAAATAGGTTACCTAAAGAACAGAGGACAACTATTTCATCGAAGTTTACAATACAACATTACACCACATTATCTACAATCACCGGTTATTAGAATAAAGGTGAGAGAAGCATTTTGGGTGTATAGGTGACAAACATGATGCAACAATCAGGATGCATGCTCGTCTTATTCGTCCTCACTGATTTTGCCAATCTAATGTGGCAATAGCGTTCTATATCGGTGGCATACTTATGACTCTCACGATATTTTGCTAGTCGTCAGCTATACATACGTTTTCGAGGTTAGTGTACCTGCAGAAAAATCCATTACAACTCAATTTCCCATGATGCAAGATCCACACATGACAGTTTATCATAGTTTATACTCCATATATTTCTATATGGAGGCCAGCTCATCATTAAGCGCCGAGCCACGCATAGGCGCCGTTGCCACAATTTAACCATAGGGCAACTCATTATGGTAACTCACCTTCTTACCTGAGCGTAGGTGCGTCATTACAAGTACATTACACTTCTCAGTATTCCCATGTTTGTATACCCATACACATCCATGGGGTACTAAATCCCAGAAAATTAAATACTCCACATCGCAGCCTTCATATATACATATGTAGAACATGTATATAATCAAGCGCTTTTCATACTCTTCCCTAGACCGACGGTTGTTCAGTCATGCTCTCACATCTCACCTTACCTGAGCGTCGATCCATTCAAAACTGAATGGCCTCAAAAATAACAATACACATGTATGCAATACCCACCCGATTGTGGGTTAGTGGTTTTGAACTAAGCCACCTGATAGTCCTTAATTTAGGGCTTAACAGAGGATGTCGCTAGCATTATAGTTTTCAAATCTGTTTTTCAAAACCAAACAATGTGTTTAGTTGAAAAAAGTTTTTTCGAAACCCAAAACTTTTGTTTTGAAAATACGTATGTGACCGTATATACTTAATCCTGCTCCGATACCAGCTGTGATAGAACCTCCTAAGTTATTGGGCCCACATGCACCTGCCCTTGTCTTAAAGACCTCAGACGGCTATGCATGTGCACCAGATAACTTAACAGGATCTGTCTGAGTGCCCCATGGACCTCGAATAAACCACTTACAACTAGAACCGCGAGATTAAGTAAACACAAATCACACACCAACATTTTGCAGCGGAAATCTTATTACCAAATTTTACAAGTTACATCAAGTTTACATTGTACATGATCGGAGTGATTACAAAAGTGATTTAAAGAAATAACTTTGAACTGTTATAGGTTATTTATAGTTTTGAAATATATGCTAGCTCAAGTTACCATCCTGAATAAGAAGTATAGAAGGAGTACTTAGACTTATAAGAAGGTCGTGCCCATCGGTGCTTAACACCAATCACAATCAAGTGACTCGTAACCTGCAGCAACAATGGGTAAAACCCTAAGTACGCAAGTACTCTGCAAGACTTACCCGACTTAAGAAAAGACTCTCAAGGATATGCTGGTTAAATAGGAATCAAGGAAAAGGCTTTAGCAAGAATCAACTTAGATACTTTTGCAGAAATAGCTTACTAAAGTGAGTCCTTACTTTCAACATTTTAATGCTAGATTAAGTATTAATAGACCTTGTTTGCATCTAGTCTAATTCCATCATCACATTAATCAATCCAACATGATTTTTGCTCATTAAGATTCCATCCATGACTTAGATTGCAAGGCAGTGACGAAGTCTTCATGTCCGAGAAGTAATGGCGATCTGAATCGATTAATACCCAACTGGGGATCTCCAATCACATGACATACGTAGCACTTAACCCTTGCATATGTCAACTCGCCATCGGGTTTCTTAAGACCAGATCAGGTTCACGCCAACCGAGAGCACAGATACACCACCGTCCAGCCTCTTGCCACGGAGGGTACACGCTACTCTCGCCATCTCTCCACTCCAATTGTGTGTTGTCTTATTATGGTATTAGTCTGCCCGAGGCAAAGCTTACCCATGATGAGGCATGTGACCAGTTAAAGGGTCCTCGATCAGCAAGCCTACATTCAGTATAATCCCTAATCAACCTAGGTAGAACATCACCTATTCCTAGCCTAAGTCCCGATTTAAGTACTTCCATCCTTAGGATTGTTTATGTTCCTTAGGATGAAAAGAGCATTATAGAGAACTTTGCAGTAAGATCCCACCACGCTCGCAATGAAAAATATTCTTGCAGGTAGAAGCCATCTTTCCTCAGGATAACCCCTGAGCTAGGCCTTAATGCAAAAGACAACCTCTATCCACAGGATCTAAGCAGGGATAAGCATTTTTGTAAATCATATTTTGATACTTCATCAGAAGTATCTATAAAGGTATGGATATCAAGGTAGGCAATGCATCAAAGGGTTTCCAAGCAACTCCTATAAACCTAATGCACATTTCGCTAGACTTAAAGTGTGTAAAAATTATTTAAAAACACAAGGAAGGGGTTGCATGCACCGGGGCTTGCCTAGAAGAACACTAGGTTAGTGTTTGTTAGACGATGTCCACTTGGCGATCAGCTTTTATTCTGATACTTGTTTCGTCTGTCCATCTTCAGTTTGCGAATAAGCCCACGCTTAACAACATCTTGGGGTCGACTTGGCTCAGGTTCTCCGCATCACGCGAGTAATTATCGTACCTGAATGGAATGCATTATGCACATGAATGCATATAGACAGGAATATCATAAACCTAAATAGTGCTACGCAATAGCGAATTAAATACCTAGCGGCGAGACGTTGTACAATTTTATACGGAAACACCAGTTACCGACGTACGACTAAGCGCAATAGTCACGCTTCTCTAAATTAAACGAACCTAACGCAAACATCACGAACAACAAACCATACACATTAAACATAATTAGCCTAAACACAATTTATCAGTTAATTAATTAAATTCTAAACTTAGTGGTCTAAGGAATTTAAATCTAGAACAAGAATAAAAGCACATCACTTTTTAGACCACGCGACTGGTTTAAATTACATACCACTCTAAGCTATCATATATATAGCCTACCATTAATTTTATCAAACAATTAGAATTTTTCATAAGTAATACTAATAATATTATTGTTTAGACATTTTAAAATACTAAATTTAAACTTCATTCACTAATTTACCGTACGTCACATAATTAACATCTCAAACCTACCCAACGCGACTACTCCGAAATCATGAAAATAATCACATCGCATTCATCGAACTAATTCAATAATTAAGCTAACGAAAATATGGATTGGCTTACCCATGATTAAATTTGACGCGCTATTCGCGAACACGGCAAGGATTCTGGTTCAGCTCTTGCGTCGAGTACTTGGTGAACGTCACGCTGCTAACTCCGTCTTCACCCGATTCTTGGGATTTCTTGATGACGCACAGAACGACGACGAGATCGAGTTTAATGCGAGCTGGCGAGGACACGAATCTAGTGAGGGCTCTAGCGACGACGAAGTCACGAGCAAGGGAGGACGGGTTCAACACCTCGACGGCAAACACGAGCACGCAGCGTGGCACGCAGCAGCGACAACAGTCGAATCGGCAACAGAGCGTTGGCGAACTCGACGAACACGACCACGGTCGTGTGCTGACGCGGATAGGACAACAACGGCTGGCGAGCCCAACAGAGGAGCCTGCGCAACGACAACCAAACAGTGAAGCTCGTGTGCGCAGGGAGGAATACAAACGATGACGGCTATGTAAGGAGCGTCGAGTTGGGGAGGGCAGGATTCGACGACTCAACAGCGCCCGCGGCCGAGCACACAAGGTGACCAGCGCACGCGGCGAGGAGACCACCAGTGAAGGGACTTGGCCGGCAAATCACGTGCATCAGCGGAGCCAAGCAACAGCGACCCGCCACCGTAGTAGGGAAAGGGGACGCACAGACCGAACCATGCGAGAAATGTTGGATCTTTTATGGGCTTGGTCCATTTATTGAATAAACTCTATGATGTGTAATGGTGGAGAATACCAATAGTACCATATTGGAAGTCCAAGGGTCTTTTGGCTTGACTTATATGGTGGGAATTATTCCACCTAACTTGAGAAGTCAAGAAACGGACAAGGGCGCGCCACACGCGAGCGCGCGCCGCCGCCGTCAGTCGGGCCGGGTGTGGCGTGGCGAGGCAGGCAGGCGAGCGGGCGTGGCGTGGTTGTGTTAATTTTTAGCACTCACTAACCGCGTAAACCTTTCAGTTGCCTGTCTCTTCGTCAGCTGCATGCGAGACTCTTGTCCTTCAGCTTCCTGTCCCTTGGCGTGCAGCATGCGACCCTTCTCCTTCACCTTCCCTCTGCGAGAGGTTAAGTAGAGAAGAACCCCTGGCACTTGGTACACGAGAACAGAACCATTTCAGAGTCACAGCCCAGCCGCAAGAGAGAGTATTCCCATCTCGTGACTCTGCGCGCACAGAGAAGCGAGAGGGCAGGTGCCTCCGAAGCCCTTGTCGTTCGAGACCTTGCATGGGGGATCAGCAATTAGGTTTTTGGGGAGCGTCTACGCGACTGCCCAAAACATCTTCTTCCTGGCGACATGACAAGGGAAGCTGGACAAGGATCTGGATCATCAGAGCGCATGGGAGGGTATGATCAGTTTATTTCCTTACTGTTTTACGTTCTGCAGATTATATATGTTTCATATATTCATCTGTATATATTCATTTGTGCTGTTTTACATGTAGCGATGATTTTATCTTATCTGTTCTGTCTTATTATAATATGTTATATATGTTTGTTTTAATTTTACAGTCATGTTGTTTATGTTTCTATCTGTTTATTTTCAACTGTTCAGTCAGTTTACAAGCTTATCATATTTATATGATTTATATGCTTCATATGCTTTGTGTTTTCATGATCCATATTGTTATGGATATTTTTGAGATCACGATTTCTATGGTTAATTATCTTTTATATGTCATCATCATAATATTAATTTATGGAATTAAAATGATATAGAAAATGCCTATAATTCTAACAATCCAAAAACCTAATGTTAGGCATTTTTCTGTCAGAGGTTTTGCTGCTGTGCTAAAGCCTGATCCTTTTGATGGTAAAAACTTCTTGATATTGAAAGCTAAAATGGAATTGTGGCTTAATGCAATGTCTTGTTTTCATGCCGCTGAGGGCAAGCCTGCCGACTTACCTCCTGAGGATGAGGCTAAGTTTAAGGCTGAAGACAACCTCTTTCGAGGAACAATAATTAGCGCACTTGATACAAAATTCCAAAAAAGCTATATCATCCTTCCTACATGGAAAGAGCTGTGGGCTGCACTTGTTGGAAAGTTTGGAGTAACTGACGCTGGTAGCGAGCTGTATCTCATGGAGCAGCTGTATGACTAGAAGATGGTTGAGAACCGATCTGTAGTGGAACAGGCTCATGAGTTTCAGGCACTAGCTAAGGAACTCGAACTTTTTCCTTGTCCTTTGCCTGACAAGTTTGTGGCTGGCGGTATAATCGCCAAGTTGCCACCTTTTTGGAAGGACATTGCTACCTCTCTCAAACATAAGAGACAAGAGTTCAATGTGGAAGAGCTCATTGGTACTCTTGATGTTGAGGAAATGGCTAGAACAAAGGACAGTGGAAAAGGTGTTGAGACCTCTACTGCTAATGTGGTGCAGAAGAGAAACTTCCGCAAGTTCAACAAGAAGAAAAACCAGAACAAACAAGAGAACGCAAATAAACCTGTTCAAACAACACAGTTTAAAAAGAAGAACAACAACAACAAGGGAAAGGGAGGATGCTTTGTCTATGGCAGTGATCAACATTGGGCTAGAGAGTGCCCTGATCGCAAGTTCACACGGGACAAGAAATCAGCTAATGTTGTAACCACTGAATCTGAAGATGGAACATCTGGGTATGGTAATTCTTTACCATTTGTTCTTTCAGTTTGCAATTCACCTGAGTGGTGGATGGATAGTGGTGCAAACATTCATGTGTGCGCTGATGCCTCTATGTTCTCCTATCAGGTCGGGAGGTCTGGCGCCTTGTTAATGGGAAATGGGTCGCGTGCTCATGTTCTTGGTGTTGGTACGGTCATTCTGAAGTTTACTTCGGGAAAGACGATGTCATTGAAGAGCGTGCAGCATGTGCCCTCTATCAAGAAGAATCTCGTTAGCGCTTCTATGCTATGTCGAGATGTATACAAAGTTGTTCTGAGTCTAATAAATGTGTTGTGTCGAAACATGGTACTTTTGTTGGTAAAGGATATGACTGCGGAGGCTTGTTCCGCTTATCACTGCATGATGTGTGTAATAAACTGGTGAATTCTGTTAATTTTTCTGATGAGTCAGATTTATGGCATTCACGGTTTTGTCATGCAAGCTTTGACTGTCTTATGCGGTTAGCAAATCTGAATCTAATTCCTAAATTTAACTTGGTCAAAAAGTCTAAGTGCCATGTGTGTGTTGAATCAAAACAACCCCGCAAGCCTCACAAAGCTATTGAGGCAAGGAGTTTGGCACCTCTAGAACTTGTTCATTATGATCTGTGCGAGATGAATGGAATTTTGACCAAAGGTGGTAAAAGATACTTTCTCACTTTTATAGATGACTCCACTAGGTTTTGCTATGTGTATCTCTTAAAAACAAAAGATGAAGCGTTCAATTATTTTAAGACCTATAAAGCTGAAGTTGAGAACCAACTTGAGAGGAAAATAAAACGGTTAAGGTCCGATCGAGGTGGAGAATATTTCTCTAATGTGTTCGATGAGTTCTACGTGGAACATGGTATTATTCATGAGAGGACACCGCCATTCTCACCACAATCCAATGGGATTGCTGAAAGAAAAAACCGCACTCTAACAGATTTGGTGAATGCCATGTTGAGTACAGCGGGATTATCCAAGGCATAGTGGGGTGAGACGATTTTGACAGCATGTCATGTCCTGAATAGAGTTCCAACAAAGAACAAAGAGATCACACCATTTGAGGAATGGGAAAAGAGAAGATTAAATCTCTCATATTTGCGCACTTGGGGTTGCTTGGCTAAAGTGAATGTGCCAATCAACAAAAAGCGTAAACTTGGGCCTAAAACTGTTGATTGTATATTCCTTGAGTACTCTTTTCATAGCACTGGGTATAGGTTCTTAATTATAAAATCTGATGTGCCTGATATGTATGTTGATACTATCATGGAATCAAGAGACGCAACATTTTTTGAGAATGAGTTTCCCATGAAAAATACACCTAGTGATACAAGTCATGAGACTATAATTCCCCATGAGAACGAACTGTCTATTCCTATAGATCATGCTGAGGATCTTCACGTGCACATCCCTGATGAGGATGACACTATAGTCACTCGAAAGAGCAAGAGACAAAGGGTTGCAAAATCCTTTGGTAATGACTTTATAGTGTACCTTGTGGAAGACACACCAACTACCATTAGTGAGGCATATTCTGTAGGATTACGGGGAGGCTACGCTAGCGCAAAACAAAATTTTCATCCCCATAATACCAAGAACTACTGCGGTTATAGGTCATGGAATTACCACTAGACGCGCAGAGCAGCGGAAGACGTCTCGATGTAGACGAACGTGTCGAGCAGTGTCGTGCAGTCGCCGGCGTCCTTCACGTCCTCGCACGGTCCGTCCAAGTGCTCCAGATGCAGCACCTCCGAGGTATCCACACGTACAGGGAGGAAGCGCCGCGTACCGAACTGCTAGGTTCGCGACGGCGGCTTGGCGAGGGCGAGAGGTGGGCGGCGGCTGTTAGTTCGCTGGTGGCGAATTAGGTTATCTCTTAACCGCGCCCCCGCCCCTCATTATATAGGCGTTATGGTGGGCTTCTGACGCCGAGGCCCATCATTAACCCTAAAGCCCAGTCTAATTTCGGATCTAATCCGAATTAGGCTTCCTTCCCCTTAAGTGTGTGACCCTATAGGTTCACGTACAAATAGACATAGCCCGAGTACTCTTACTTGGCCCAATAATTGACAGCGGCCTCTAGCAAGACATGTCAACTCCTATGTGTACGTAAAGATCATATCAGACGAACCATTGCGACATTACGTACATGTTGTTCCCTTTGTCTCACGATATTTGGTCTGGCTCTAAGCTGACCTCTCTTTCTCGATACTGTGAATTGGAATCCTTTCAATGGTTAACTCTTAACCCTAGCACGACCATGCATTTCTTGATCCAATCACTCGAGGGGCCCAGAGATATCTCTCTCACAAAGAGAGGGACAAATTCCATCTTGACTGACCATGCCTCATAGCATGCTTCCTGACAAACCCAAAACTACCTTTATAACTACCCAGTTACGGGATAGCGTTTGATAGTCCCTAAGTAAGTCAATTCACATCTTGAGAACATGCGACAATCTCAGGTCTAAGGATACAGTATTCATGTTGCAAGAAGAGAACTATATTATAATATCTCACGTTGGGTCGGTCCAGCCTCATGTCATACATGCGCCCACATTATTAGTTTAACATCTCCATGTTCATGACTTGTGAAATGTAGTCATCAACTAATACATGTGCTAGTCATCGACTCTGACTAGGGACATCATTTAGAATAACCATATAAGTAAAGAATCTCACAAACAATTCACATAATTGCTAATCAATACAAGGTGCCTTCCATGGATATTCAATTAATCAATATATATATCATGGATACAAAGAAATATGCTCATCTCTATGATTATCTCTAGGGCATATTTCTAACAGTCTCCCACTTGCACTAGAGTTAATCTAGAAGATATCTAATACCCATAGATCTCACGTGTGCCTCATGCTTAGGTTGTGGAAGAGGTTTTGTCAAAGGATCAGCAACATTCAAATCCGTATGTATTTTGCATATCTTTATCTCACCCCGCCTAATGAATTCCCGTATGAGGTGAAACTTCCGCAGTACGTATTTGTTTTTCTGGTGGTTCCTTGGCTCCTTAGCTTGCGCAATAGCCCCATTGTTGTCACAGTAGAGGTTCAATGGGCTAGATGCATTAGGAAACACACCAAGCTCGATGAGGAACTTTCTTATCCAAACACCTTCCTTCGCAGATTCAGAAGCTGCAATGTACTCGGCTTCTGTTGTAGAATCAGTCATAGTCTCCTGTTTGGAACTCTTCCAACTAACAGCACCACCATTTATTGTGAACACAAAACCTGATTGTGATTTTAACTCGTCTGGGTCAGTTTGGAAGCTAGCATCGGTGTAACCAGTTACAACGAGCTCCTCCTTACCCCCATATACCAGGAACATATCTTTAGTCCTTCTTAAGTACTTAAGAATGCCTTTTACCGCTGTCCAGTGATCATCACCTGGATCAGCCTGGTATCTACTCGTAGCACTTATAGCGTATGAAACATCTGGGCGTGTACTTATCATGGCATACATGATTAAACCAATTGCTGAGGCGTATGGTACCTTACTCATGCGCTCCCGCTCATTAGCCGTTGCAGGACATTGCATCTGGCTAAGGTGTTTACCATGTGACATAGGTATGAACCCTTTCTTGGACTGTTCCATGTTGAACCGTTTCAAAACCTTATCAATGTACGTATCTTGACTTAATCCTATAAGCCTCTTCGACCTATCTCTATAGATCCTTATGCCCAAAATATATGCTGCTTCCCCTAAGTCCTTCATAGAAAAACTCTTTTTCAGTGAAGCCTTGACGGACTCTAGCATAGGAATGTCATTCCCAATCAATAATATGTCATCCACATACAAGATCAGAAATACAACAGCGCTCCCACTTTCCTTCTTGTAAACACAAGCTTCTTCTTCATTCTGATGAAAACCAAGCCCTTTGATCACTTCATCAAAACGAATGTTCCAACTCCGAGATGCTTGCTTCAACCCATAAATGGATTTCTGAAGTTTGCATATCTTTCCAGCATTGATCGGATCGACAAAACCCTCGGGTTGTATCATATACACGTCCTCATCTAGGTTTCCATTAAGGAAAGCTGTTTTGACATCCATCTGCCAAATCTCATAATCGAAATATGCGGCAATAGCTAGAATGATCCGAATAGATTTAAGCATCGCTACTGGCGAGAATGTCTCGTCATAGTCAACTCCTTGAACTTGTCGAAAACCCTTTGCAACAAGTCGAGCCTTATAGATGTGAACATTTCCATCCATGTCTTTCTTCTTCTTATAGATCCATTTGCATTCTATAGGTCTAACACCATCAGGCGGGTCAACCAAGTTCCAAACTTGATTTTCTCCCATGGAATCTATCTCGGATCTCATGGCGACATGCCATTTCTCGGAATCTGGGTCCATCATCGCTTCTGAATATGTTGCAGGTTCGTCGTTGTCTAACAACAACACTTCCCCATTGCCCAACAATAGCACTTCTCCTCGTGCCTCGCGAAGCCTTGCTGACCTTCGTGGTTGTGGTGGTGATTCTCTTGCCATAGACGTCTCAACTTGTTCTGCTACATTAGCATCACTTGTTGAATCTTGTCCCACTGGCTCATCCTGAACTTCTTCAAGATACACCTTTTGTTTACTTTTCTCTCTTTTGAGAAACTCTTTCTCTAAGAACACACCGTTCCGGGCGACAAACACTTTGCCCTCTGACCGGTGGTAAAAGTAATATCCTAAAGTTTCCATTGGATATCCCACGAACATGCACTTGTCCGATTTTGGAGTGAGTTTATCCGACTGTAGTCGCTTGACGTAAACCTCACAACCCCAAATCTTCAGAAAAGACAAGCTGGGAGTCTTCCCAGTCCACATCTCATATGGTGTCTTAACTACGGACTTAGACGGTACCCTATTTAGTGTGAAAGCTGCTGTTTCTAGAGCGTATCCCCAAAACGACAAAGGTAGGTCCGACTGGCTCATCATTGATCGAACCATATCCAATAAAGTCCGATTACGTCGCTCAGACACGCCATTCCTCTGAGGCGTTCCAGGCGGCGTAAGCTGTGGAACAATTCCACAACTCTTTAGATGATTGCTAAACTCATGACTCAAATATTCACCACCACGATCTGATCGCAGTGCTTTAATTTTCTTGCCACGCTGATTTTCTACTTCATTCTGAAACTCTTTGAACTTTTCTAAGGATTCAGACTTGTGTTTCATTAAGTAGACATACCCATATCTACTAAAATCATCAGTGAAGGTTATGAAGTATTGGAATCCTCCCCTAGCTGTCGTACTCATTGGTCCGCACACATCAGTATGTATGAGTTCCAATAAATCTAACGTCCTCTCCGGTAAACCCGTGAAGGGTGCCTTGGTCATCTTACCAAGTAAGCAAGCTTCACATGTCTCGTATGATTCAAAATCAAACGAAGTTAAAAGCCCATCAGAATGAAGCTTCTTCATGCGATTCTCACTTATATGACCCAAACGACAGTGCCACATGTAGGTAGGACTTAAATCATTAGGCCGAGGCCTTTTAGCACTAATATTACAGATAGGTGCATCATCAAGATTTAAAATGAATAACCCATTCATAATGGATGCAAAAGCCACAAACATGTCATTCTTAGAGATCACACAACCATTGTTTTCACTCGCAAATGAATAACCATCCTTCATCAAACATGAAGGAGACATAATGTTTCGACTCATACTAGGAACTAGATAACAATTATTTAACTCCAAAATAAATCCTGATGGGAGGTGGAGTTGCATCGTCCCGACGGTCAACGCAGCAACTCTTGCATTATTGCCTACCCGGAAATCAACTTCTCCTCTTTTCACGCTTCTACTTCTTATCATTCCCTGCATCGAATTGCAAATATGGGCAACCGATCCGGTATCAAATACCCAAGAATTAATATAAGAATCAGCAAGAAAAAATTCTGTAATGTGAATAGCAAGTGTACCTGCTGCGGCTGTACCCTTACCGCCGCGATCCTTAATAGAGGCCAAGTACTGCTTGCAATTCCTTTTCCAGTGACCAAGTTCTTTGCAATAAAAGCAATCTGCATCTGCAGCTGGTCCAGCCTTGGGCTTTTGATTTGGCTTGGATATTGTATCCTTTGCCTTGCCCTTCTTCTTTTGAGTTTTACCCTTCTTCTTAAAGTTGGGTTTGTTTTGGACCGCCATCACATGGCCGCTGCTGCCAGCGCTTTTCTTTATGTCCCCCTCTGCAGTTTTCAGCATGCCACATAGTTCATTGAGGCCCCTCTCCGCCCCATGCATATGGTAGTTCGTGATGAAGTTTCCATAGCTGGGCGGAAGAGATGCCAAAATGAAGTCAGTGGCCAACTCTTGGCTTATTGGGAAGCCTAGCTTCTCCAACCTCTGACTGTAACCAACCATTTTGATTACGTGTGGCCCAACTGCTGCGCCTTCTGCTAGCTTGCATTCCAGAAAGGCTTTGGACACATTGAACCTTTCAATCCTAGCCTGAGTCTGGAACATATCCTTGAGCGCCATGATCATATCGTGTACCTCATGGTTTGTCTCAAACTGCATCTGCAGCTCAGGCTCCATGCAAGCAAGCATTAGGCAACTCACTTCAAGATTAGTATCCATTGCTTTCTTGTAAGCGGTTTTAGCTGCAGCAGTTGCATTTTCACCAGGATCCTCTGGTAGTGGGGTGTCTAGAACGTCTTCCTTTTTTCAGCCCTGAGAACAATTCTCAGGTTACGGATCCAATCCGTATAGTTTGTTCCATTTAACTTATCCTTTTCAAGAATTGATCGCAAAGTAAATGTTGGTGTGCTAGGTGCCATTTATCTACAACAAAATAATGCAAAATACTAAGACAAAAATATCCATGACAGAGTAAATCATATTAAACATTTAATAGTCTACTCCCACTAAAATCAATATCCCTCGATTGATACTTAGTGATTCAGAACCCACAACTAACAAGTCTACTAGTGAGCTTTAGCATCACCGCTAGAAGACAAGGTAGATCGGTAAGCAACTCCTTGCTAATCATATCATATATATGACTCCTGTTGTTGGGTGACATCTCTATGTCTCGGCTCCCAACCTTATGCCTCAAAGTCCTTAACCATTAAGCTGACTTTGTTTAAGTTAACCAACCCTTTCTGCAGTTCGTATCCGATACAAACCTATCTAGTCAAGGAAAACTGGTGGCACCCTAATTTCATAGACCCACCACCAATTGTACAAGACTTATGATAGTGCAAGGTTTGGAGAGGCATTAAAGCTTAAACATTTATGAGGGATCGTCCTACTTATAACATCGCACACAAGGACATATATGCAATATAAACAAGTAGAACAATAAGAATGGCATTCACACAACAGTTGTGATTCGGTATGGCTTGCTGTCACATGGTGATCCCCATCTCCAATAATTTGTCCATCACGATGATCTCCATCTCCATGATATAGGTATGCCATCCTCCAGGTGATGAGTCCTTCAAGACCTATCTAACGTATGCTGGTAAACAAATTACATATACGCTTTGGATCATCACATGTTGACACGCAGGTCATTACATTAAATTTGGACAATACATGTGGCTCCAGCCGTATTGCCCTGGTCACGACACGCAGGTCATGAATAATTTATTAACATGCATCACATACACATAATAGCCATACCGATCACATGTCCTGCAAAAACAGGTTAGACAAACACGTTTCTATACGTTCGCCACTACAGCAGATAGCCACGGCGGTCCATGCATCGTATGTATGGAAATTCCACTGGAAATCTCATGCGGTTGATCAAATCAACCCAAATCCGAGACTTTCGACCCGAAGAAGATTACACTCATGACGTTGATCTGTTACATCAATCTGCTAGTTGTGTACGCAGTTAGCCCCGATGGTGATTCCAGACGGTAGGGGCAAGTCGCGCACATAACAGAGAAGGACGAACTGATCTCTCCAGTCATATCCGATGTAATCGACTTCAACCCTTTATAACCAATTGATCTAATCAAACCGTGCATCAAGTAGATCCATCTCATGAACCTAGATCCAGACCTAAAACTACGCAGAACCTGGCTCTGATACCACTGTAGGATTACGGGGAGGCTACGCTAGCGCAAAACAAAATTTTCATCCCCATAATACCAAGAACTACTGCGGTTATAGGTCATGGAATTACCACTAGACGCGCAGAGCAGCGGAAGACGTCTCGATGTAGACGAACGCGTCGAGCAGTGTCGTGCAGTCGCCGGCGTCCTTCATGTCCTCGCACGGTCCGTCCAAGTGCTCCAGATGCAGCACCTCCGAGGTATCCACACGTACAGGGAGGAAGCGCCGCGTACCGAACTGCTAGGTTCGCGACGGCGGCTTGGCGAGGGCGAGAGGTGGGCGGCGGCTGTTAGTTCGCTGGTGGCGAATTAGGTTATCTCTTAACCGCGCCCCCGCCCCTCATTATATAGGCGTTATGATGGGCTTCTGACGCCGAGGCCCATCATTAACCCTAAAGCCCAGTCTAATTTCGGATCTAATCCGAATTAGGCTTCCTTCCCCTTAAGTGTGTGACCCTATAGGTTCACGTACAAATAGACATAGCCCGAGTACTCTTACTTGGCCCAATAATTGACAGCGGCCTCTAGCAAGACATGTCAACTCCTATGTGTACGTAAAGATCATATCAGACGAACCATTGCGACATTACGTACATGTTGTTCCCTTTGTCTCACGATATTTGGTCTGGCTCTAAGCTGACCTCTCTTTCTCGATACTGTGAATTGGAATCCTTTCAATGGTTAACTCTTAACCCTAGCACGGCCATGCATTTCTTGATCCAATCACTCGAGGGGCCCAGAGATATCTCTCTCACAAAGAGAGGGACAAATTCCATCTTGACTGACCATGCCTCATAGCATGCTTCCTGACAAACCCAAAACTACCTTTATAACTACCCAGTTACGGGATAGCGTTTGATAGTCCCTAAGTAAGTCAATTCACATCTTGAGAACATGCGACAATCTCAGGTCTAAGGATACAGTATTCATGTTGCAAGAAGAGAACTATATTATAATATCTCACGTTGGGTCGGTCCAGCCTCATGTCATACATGCACCCACATTATTAGTTTAACATCTCCATGTTCATGACTTGTGAAATGTAGTCATCAACTAATACATGTGCTAGTCATCGACTCTGACTAGGGACATCATTTAGAATAACCATATAAGTAAAGAATCTCACAAACAATTCACATAATTGCTAATCAATACAAGGTGCCTTCCATGGATATTCAATTAAGCAATATATATATCATGGATACAAAGAAATATGCTCATCTCTATGATTATCTCTAGGGCATATTTCTAACATATTCCTCTCCTGATGCTGACTTATGGAAGGAAGCAGTAAGGAGTGAGATGGAATCTATTATGTCTAATGGAACTTGGGAGGTCGTTGACCGTCCTTATGGTTGTCAACCTATAGGTTGCAAATGAATCTTCAAGAAAAAGCTTAGGCCTGATGGTACAATCGAGAGGTACAAGGCAAGGCTTGTGGCCAAAGGATATACCCAAAAAGAGGGTGAAGATTTCTTTGATACCTACTCACCAGTGGCTCAATTGACTACAATTCACACATTGATAGCCGTGGCAGCCTCTTATGGTCTTATCATTCATCAGATGGATGTTAAGACAACTTTCCTAAATGGAGAGTTGGATGAGGAGATCTACATGGATCAGCCAGAAGGGTTCATTGCAGATGGTCAAGAGAACAAGGTGTGCATGTTGATAAAATCATTGTATGGCCTAAAACAAGCACCTAAGCAATGGCATGAAAAGTTTGATAATACTCTTACAGCTGTTGGCTTTGCTGTAGATGAGTCTGTCACGTGTGTGTATTATCGGTATGGTGGGGGTGAGTCTGTTATGTTGTGCCTTTATGTTGATGACATCTTGATCTTTGGATCAAATCTCAATGTGATTGAGGAAGTTAAAAATCTTCTATCGAGCAATTTCAAAATGAAAGATTTGGGAGAAGCTGATGTCATTCTAAACATCAAACTTGTTAGAGAAGCTGATGGTGGGGTAACTTTGTTACAATCCCATTATGTGGAAAATGTATTGAGTCGCTTTGGTTTTAGTGACTGTGATCCTGCTCCAACACTTTATGACCCTAGTGTGCTATTGAGAAAGAACCAGAGAATAGCAAGTGATCAATTGACATACTCCCAGATCATTGGCTCGCTCATGTACCTTGCAAGTGCAACAAGGCCAGACATCTCTTATGCTGTGAGTAAGCTAAGTCGGTTTGTGTCGAAACCAGGAGATGATCATTGGCGTGTTCTTGAGAGAGTGTTGCGGTATTTGAAAGGTACTATGACATACGGTATTCATTATACTGAAAACCCAAAGTGTTGGAAGGCTATTGTGATGCCAACTGGATTTCTGATGCTGATGAGCTTTATGCCACAAGCGGATATGTGTTTCTGTTTGGAGGTAGCGCTGTTTCCTGGAAGTCTTGCAAGCAGACTATCTTAACGAAGTCTACAATGGAAGCAGAACCCGCAGCATTAGACACTGCTGGGGCTGAGGCCGAGTGGCTTCGTGATTTCCTATTGGATTTACCGGTAGTTGAAAAACCGATACCGGCTATTTCCATGAACTGTGACAATCAAACGGTGATTACAAAGGTTAACAGTTCTAGGAATAACATGAAGTCTACAATGCATGTTAAGAGGAGATTGAAATCTGTCAGAAAGCTGAAAAACTCCGGAGTTATAACGGTGGATTATGTCCACACATCGAATAACCTGGCAGATCAATTCACTAAGGGTCTATCACGCAATGTGATAGAAAGTGCATCGAGAGAAATGGGTATGAGACCCATATGAAATCTACTCTAGTGGTAACCTGCTCTATGTGATCGGAGATCCCGTGAAGTAGAGTGGAGAAACAAGCTAGGGGTAGGTTGTGAGGAAAGATCCCTTCTTTAACTCATTTCTGATGCACATCTTTCCTATCTATAAGGCAGGATGGTTTTTACCTTAATCTATTCCAAGAGTCTTATAAAGGTGAGATGTTGTCCTACAGAACATCTTCTGAGGAATACACCTATATGAGTCAGACTGCTGGTCACAGTCTATGGGACTTGGGTAATTCCTAAATACTCATGAAATGCACTGAAGTGTGACTTATATGCTTCTAAACAGCGGGAATACTCTTTTGCAGCCTAGTATCAGCAACGGATTTGAGTGAATCTTACTTCGCACAAAACTGTCAATTCAAGGCTTAGTCCATTGTTCAGTTGTGAATGGGTGAAACTCTTATTCTAGATGGATGTTCAACTTAACAGTCTCCATCGAAACACTGATATATCAAAGGATTGTGATTCTGATACTTCATCATTACAAACCCTACAGTTTGGTGGGGATTGTTGGATCTTTTATGGGCTTGGCCTATTTATTGAATAAACTCTATGGTGTGTAATGGTGGAGAATGCCAATAGTACCATATTAGAAGTCTAAGGGTCTTTTGGCTTGACTTATATGGTGGGAATTATTCCACCTAACTTGAGATGTCAAGAAACGGACAAGCGCGTGCCACACGCGCGCGCGCCGCCGCCGCCGCCGGCCGGGCCGGGCGTGGCGAGGAAGGCAGGCGAGCGGGTGTGGTGTGGTTGTGTTAATTTTTAGCACTCACTAACCGCGTAAACCTTTCAGTTGCCTGTCTTTTCATCAGCTGCATGTGAGACTCTTGTCCTTCAGCTGTCTGTCCCTTGGCGTGCAGCATGCGACCCTTCTCTTTCAGCTTCCCTTTGCGAGAGGTTAAGTAGAGGAGAAGCCCTGGCACTTGGTACACGAGAACAGAACCATTTCAGAGTCACAGCCCAGCCGCAAGAGAGAGTATTCCATCTCGTGACTCTGCGCGCACAGAGAAGCGAGAGGGCAGGTGCCTTCGAAGCCCTTGCCGTTCGAGACCTTGCACAGGGGATCGACAATTAGGTTTTTGGGGAGCGTCTACGCGACTGCCCAAAACATCTTCCTGGCGACATGACAAGGGAAGCTAGACAAGGATCTGGATCATCAGAGCGCATGAGAGGGTATGATCATTTTATTTCCTTACTGTTTTACGTTCTGCAGATTATATATGTTTCATATATTCATCTGTATATATTCATCTGTGTTGTTTTACATGTAGCGATGATTTTATCTTATCTGTTCTGTCTTATTATAATATGTTATATTTGTTTGTTTTAATTTTACAGTCATGTTATTTATGTTTCTATCTGTTTAATTTTAACTGTTCAGTTAGTTACAAGCTTATCATATTTATATGATTTATATGCTTCGTATGCTTTATGTTCTCATGATCCATATTGTTATGGACATTTTTGAGATCACGATTTATATGGTTAATTATCTTTTATATGTCCTTATAATATTAATTTATGGAATTAAAATAATATAGAAAATGTCTATAATTCTAACAAGAAAGAGATGAAGCAGTAGACCACGGCGAGCTGAAGATGCGATACGATGGAGCTCGGCCAACAGACAGGTTGCGTGCAGGGATTAGCTTGGCTGCGCGCCGCATGGGCGAGCAGGGAGATCCGGGCGAGCACGGAGCAGCGGCTGGACGCCCTGAGAGGACATGCGCGCAGGGATGAAACTCCACGGCGACCATGGCTGCAGGAAGCGGTGACGGAGTGGAGCAGGGAACTTGGCGCGGCTTGGAGATGGCGACCGAGTAGAGGAGAGACCAACGCAGGGAAGAAATCCGAGCAGAGAGCTTCGCGCTTGGGGCAGAGCACTACAGGAAACGCATAAATATTCGTGGGCTGGAATATTTTCGTGGGCCAGCCGACGAAAATACAGCAGTTATTTTCGTCGGCCTCCATGGCCGACGAAAATAGAGGTTATTTTCGTGGGCCGCTAATATGTACGTCGGTCGGCCGACGACAATTCGACACTTATTTTCGTCAGCCCCTGCGGCCGACGAAAATAGCAGTTATTTTCGTGGGCCGCTATATTTACGTCGGCCGACCCACGAAAATAACTTCTATTTTCGTCGGCCTAAATCAGGCCGACGAAAATACAACGACCCTAATCCCGCGGACACGCTCGATTCGATTCCGTTTTGCCCAAATTCACCGTCGCTCGCCGCAGCCCGCTCCTCACCCCGCCCGTCGCCGAGGCAGCCCGCCGTCCGCCGCCCTCGCCGCGCCCGCTCCTCGGCCACGCCCGCCCGTTCGCCGCCCCTCGCCGCGGCAGCCCGCCGTCCGCTCCTCACCGGCTCGCGCGCCACGGAGCACGCCCGCCCGTTCACCGCCCCTCGCCGCGGGCAGCCCGCCGTCAGCCGCCCTCGCCGCGCCTGCTCCTCACTGGCTCGCCGCGGGCAGCCCGCCGTCCGCCGCCCCTCGCCGCGCCCGCTCCTCACCGGCTCGCCGCGGGCACGCCCGCCGTTCGCCGCCCCTCGCCGCGAACACGCCGCCGTCCACCGCCCCTCGCCGCGAACACGCCGCCGTCCACCGCCCCTCGCCGTGCCCGCTCTTCACCGCCGCGTGCCGCACGCCCGTGCCTGCTCCTCACCGCCACCCGCCCGCCGTCCACCGCCCCTCGCCACGGGCACGCCGTCCGCCGCCCCTTGCCGCACCCGCTCCTCACCGCTCCGTCGAATTCGAACCCGCCCAGGCTCCGGACACGCGTCGTCGACGTCCTCCCACGTCCGCTCCGGTATGGTCGCCTTGTGATTAAGATTTGAGTTAACTTGTCGAGTTATTTTTTAATGTTTAGAGTTCAGTTTTAATCGTTAACCGTAGCGAACCGTATGTGTCACCCGTTCGGGAACGGCGAACGTCACATTGGCTTGTGAGGTTCGCCGTTCTGGAATTGTCCACGTATTTTGGACAGCCTGAGAGTGTAAGCCGATGCTTGTGATTTGTGACATGTGCCTTACGATTGACGCGGAATTTCGGTTGTGTAACCCAGTTGTTCTCCAACACACCATGTTCAGGCGTGTGCTTGGAGAGCAGCGGGGTTATGCTGCCGAAATTTCGCGACAATCGTAGGCTACACGTCATAAATCACAAGCATCAGCCAACACTCTTGGGTGGGTTTAGGGCCTTTACCTAATAGGGAGTTCACCTAATTAAGCCACGGACGATCGTTGATGTTCTTTGACTTTTGTTTAGCCTTTGAAATGGACGGTGATCGGAGGGTGATGTATGACGGGTGGAGAAAGGATGGGGCACATTCGAATGAATGGATGGGTGTAACAAAGGCTTTTCTTGAGCACGCTTTCAAAGATGCAACTGGTCGTCTAGTGAAGTGTCCTTGTAATCGCTGCGAGAACAAGTGGCCTCAGAAGAAGGAAGAAATGGAGAAACACCTTTGCAAAAGTGGGTTTATGCCGAACTACCTTGTATGGTACCGGCATGGAGAGTCTATTAGACACGTTGACGCGGAGGTGGAGCTTGATGACGATCATGATAGGATGGACGACATGTTGCATGATCTTGGTAGGGATGTTGAAATGAACGCTGAGGAGCCGGGGCAGCTTCCACGCGATGCTCAAGAATTCTTCCGGCTACTCGCCGCGGGAGAAGAGAGACTGCACGAGCACACTCAGATGTCAGTTCTTGGGACTCTCACAAGACTAATGGCGATAAAGTCGAGGCACAATATTTCAAACAGTGCTTACAACGACATCGTCCAACTGATGGGCGAGGTTCTCCCGGAGAATCATAAGTTGCCAAAAAATATGTACTTCGCAAAGAAGATGTTGGCTGGTCTTGGGATGACATATGAGAAGATCGACGTGTGTCCCAACAGTTGCATGCTATTCTTTGAGGAGGATGACAAGCTGGACCGTTGTAAGCATTGCGAAGCTTCTAGATATGTCGAGGTGACAAATGATGAGGGTGAATTGGTAGTTACGAAGGTCGCAGCTAAGCAACTTCGTCGGTTGCCCATCATTCCTCGGCTTTCAAGGTTGTTCCTCAACAAGGAAATAGCTCTGCATATGACGTGGCCAAAGAATGGTGTACGTCTCATCACTGATCCAGACATAATGGTCCATCCGTCGGACGGTGATGCGTGGAAGGCATTTGACGAGTTTGATCCCGAATTTGCAAACGACCCTAGGAGTGTACGGCTTGGTCTATCGACAGACGGATTCACACCTTTCAATACCAGTGCAAGCCCTTACTCGTGTTGGCATGTCTTCATTGTGCCATATAATCTTCCTCCTGAGTTGGTCAATAAAGAAGAGTTCATGTTCCTTGCACTAGTCATCCCAGGCCCTGAGCATCCAGGGCCAAAGCTGAATATGTTTGTTCGCCCTTTAATTGAAGAGCTGAAACAATTGTGGAGAGGTGTGAAGGCTTATGACAGCCATACTGAAAAGGAGTTTACCATGCGCGCTGCTTATTTGTGGTCAGTGCATGATCTGCTGGCGTATGGAGATTGGTCTGGATGGTGTGTCCATGGTCGGTTGTGCTGTCCCATATGTATGAATGATACAGATGCATTCAGATTGAAGCATGGTGGGAAAGTGTCATTCTTTGATGCTCATCGACGTTGGACTCCATTCAAGCATGATTTTAGGAATTCGCTTACTGCATTCAGAGGTGGAGCCAAAATCAGAAATGGGCCACCAAAGAGGCAAACTGCACCGCAGATAATGGCATGGCATGCTTGTCTGAAGCAAGGAGAAAATGATAGGTTCCAAGGCTACGGGGAGGACCATAACTGGACCCATATTTCATCAATATGGGAGCTTCCGTATGCAAAAGCCTTGATCATGCCGCACAACATAGACTTGATGCACCAAGAGCGTAACGTTGCTGAAAGCATCATAAGCACATGTTTCGATGTGACTGATAAAACGAAAGATAATATGAAGGCAAGAAAAGACATGGCTGAAATTTGTAAGAGGCCGATGCTCGAGTTGAAAGTAAGCGATAAAGGGCATGAAAGTAGGCCACGAGCTGATTACTGCCTCAAGCCTGATGAAACGAAAGAAATATTTAAGTGGTTGAAGAATCTGAAATTTCCAGATCGGTATGCGGCAAATCTGAAACGGGCAGTCAATCTGAAGACCGGTAAATTGATCGGTTTGAAAAACCATGACTACCATATTATTATGGAGAGGCTGATGCCCGTGATGTTTCGAGGCTATTTTAAGGATGAGCTTTGGAGCATATTTGCAGAGTTGAGTTACTTCTATAGGGAAGTATGCGCAAAGACGGTATCGAAGAGGTTGATGTAGAAATTTGAGAAAGAAATTCCAATTCTTATTTGTAAATTTGAAAAGGTTTTCCCGCCAGGATTCTTCAATGTGATGCAACATCTAATTGTGCATTTGCCTTGGGAAGCTTTGGTAGGCGGACCAGTGCAATTCAGGTGGATGTATCCTATAGAAAGGGCGTTGAAAAAGCTCAGGGCGTCTGTTCGGAACAAGGCTAGAGTCGAAGGGTGTATTGCGGAGGCTTTTGCCCTTAAGGAGATATCTCAATTCTCAACCAGGTATTTCGCTCGAGCCAACAATGTCTTTGCGCCTTCAGTGCGACTTCATGTCGAAAATGAATCACCCCAAAGCACCCTTCAAATTTTTGCAAATCCGGGTAAAGCAGTTGGAAAAGGGAGTGTACGTCACATTGAAGCATCAGATTTGAACACGCTAATGCTATATATGTATAGCAATATTGACAGCACACAGGAGGCGTTCGAGTAAGTTTTCCTCATAGTTACGTCCATTTTCTCATCTCATAATTTTTATAGTGTGTAATCTCCATGTTTGTAATATGTCCAGCATGTTTGATGAAGAATGTTGGAAATCTACTAGTAAACCTACGGCCATCCAATTAGAAAATCTTCGACGTGATGGGTTGAAAGGTGGACCAAACTTCGTGCAGTGGTTTCGTAATTATGTTAGTAATTGTCGTTCTCTCATTGTCCATACTTAATCTTTGAATTTTGGACTTGGAAGATATAATGCATATACTAATTACTTGTATAGGTTTCCAAAAACTCTGTGCACCTGGACTTGCAGCAAATGGCACATACCTCTGTGTCCGTCCGAAACTATACTCGCTATGATGTAAATGGATATCGCTTCCGAACCGCGAAATTGGAGAAGAGTCGACCATTGGCAGCCACCACCAATAGTGGTGTGTTGGCAAGTTCATATGTTGACGATGACAAAGTAGTGGACTATTACGGTGTTCTTCAAAACATTGTAGAGTTGATTTTCGATGGCCCCAAAGAACTTAAAGTCGTGTTTTTCGAGTGCGACTGGTTTGATGCTCATAGTGGGACTCGTGTCGACAAGTATGGTAATGTCGAGGTGAAGCATCACTACAAGAAACTGGTTAAAGAACGTGGGTGAAAAACCGTCGAACTTAATGTAATAGGCCGTCGAACTTACCATAAGAACGTGGGTTTACCCACGAACATAGCCGACGGCGATTTTTGGACGAACTTAAATAAGTAAGTTCGACGGCCCCCACGTTCTTAAGGTTAAGAACGTGGGTACCGTCGAACTTAAGGTTAAGAACGTGGGTACCGTCGAACTTAAGGTTAAGACGTGGGTTTTTAAGTTCGACGGGGGCCGTCGAATTTTTTTCCATAAGTTCGACGGCACCCACGTTCTTAACCTTAAGTTCGACGGGGCCACGTGGCCGTCGAACTTATGGGTCGTGCCTGGGTCGGTGAGGGCTGCCCATTAAGTTCGACGGCACCCACGTTCTTAACCTGTGGGTACCCACGTTCTTAACCTTAAGAACGTGGGTACTTAACCCTTTTCAAGAAAAAAATAAAAAATACAAAAATGTAAAATTAGACACTCATAATATCACATGCAACACAGAATATCACATACAATACAGATTTCAAACACATTGATATATGTTCATATCACAAATTCACATAAGTCCAAATACATAAGTTCGCAAATTCACATAAGTCCAAATACATAAGTTCACATCCATAGTACACATTTTTAGTTCACAAGTTCAAACATGTACCAACATATAATGCATTCATATTTACATTGAACTTCTATTAAGTCGACTTATCACTCTTTCTAATCTAACTAAAATGAAAAGTGAAGCAATCATTCCAATTCCCTCGCATCCTTTTAGGCAGGTTTTTGTTGGTTCCAACCTGAAATCAAAATGGAAATTTGTTTAGAATAAGTACATTAGCCTATATAAACACACATAAATGAACATTTGAACTATATAGGACAAAAGATTTATCTCCTAGACCATTCTTCCTCACTGATACAAAGTATTGTTTTCAAGAATTAATTTTTTTAGCACTGTTAAAGACTTCTAAGCATGCAAAATATTACTTTATGTACCAACTCTCAGAAGCTCATCACATAGACCAATGATTGGGAGAAACAAATATTATGGAGGGGTAAAACAAATATTATGCAATGATTTGGTAAACAAGGCATTCATAGAAAAAGTAACATGAATTGGCGTAGAAAGAATTTGAGCACTAACAAAAAATACTAGTTTGTGTTATCACAAAAATAACAAGGATCTATATAAAGAACACTATTCAAGTTATCCACAATGCAGACAAAGATGCAATGTTTCTATGCAGCAAGGTGGCATGCTTTTTTGATAAAAAATATCGAGTGTACATTAACTCAAAGGAATTAGAAATCACAGGTGTATGTGTTGTACATGCATGTATCAATATTTTACATGTGTACAAATGTTTATGCGGTAGCATATATAGACATGGATATGTTATGATATGATATAAAACATGGGTTGTGTTTTTAGCTAGCACAAGAATGGAGGCTATAACAACTAATTAGAAAAATCACAAGGTAGATGGCACATTTGAATACTCAGACTCTACGGGTAAATGATTGTAACACCCTAAATCCATCACCTAAAAGCAATCTGGTTAATTTATTAGTTTCCAATAGAAAGGACTACTGCAGTTGCATCAGCAAAACTGACTAATGCAATTGCAAACTCAATACATTACCACTTTTAACGTTACACAGGAAGCAGCACAAAAGAAGTACTGCAGTTTGTTTTCCTACGCAAAAATGAGAAAAATGTTGTGTGCGCTTACGGCAGCTTCGATATTCGCTGGGCACTGGTCATTCAAACTAGAGAGCATTGAAATGATTCTCATAACTATACTTTCAACCTGCATTATAAAAGCACACTAATAAATGATTTAAAAAATATAACTCTTTTATGCAATGAGATCATAAACAGATATACATAAGACCCAATTGATCTGTAGTAACAAGAGACATAATGTATAGGGCATTAAAAACTTCAACATATATTGCAAGAAATACCTTCTAGTTTAGTTGCTCGTTCGACTCTTTCAGTGAAAGGTACTCCATGGTCACCACGTCCTTCTCCTGCATGCGTAGTATATATATACAAATAATTAAACAATAGCATGGAGATGGATATCACCATCACCTGACAGCGGAGAATGGTCACATGTGAGCTCGCCTGCAGCAGTATGATGCATAATAGCATAAGTGTACTCCATCTTGAGAGGCGGCTATGCTTGCTTACTCGGGGATGTTGACACTGAAATGGACATATTGATCTTCGTGGTATGGTGACTTTTTTTCTTGATTCCTGCAAGATAGATACATCACAATTTAGGTAAACATGCAAGTCCCCACAATGTGTTCAATTCACATTTGGCAGTTCACCTAGATGCCAGATAAATTTCCAAGTCATAACACACACGTAGGAGAATTTGATTGCTCGATCGATTCATAATTTTGTTAGTTCCTCAGACGAAAATAATCTCTACCATCGCTATGTTCCAGAAAACGTTTGGACTAATCGTTCCATAGACGCATAATAGCAGTGTTACAATCTGTAATTAAAGAGATATTGCACCGGCAAAATAGAACAAAAGTGCACACAATAAGTTACCTTTTCCTCTCAGAACTACATTTTGACCAGGTTAAGTAGCGTACTTGACCTGTGAGAAAATAGCAAGGTCAATGAAATTATCAAATATAGAGAGAATGAATGATGAAAGTTAGCTATGTGACAAACATACCTTTAGCACCATATGGGGCGCTCCATGAAATACACATTCAAAATGAAATAAGCTTCCATAGAAGACGAGTTCTTCTATAGGTTCAATGAATTATAGTTTGCATATATAGCAATGCAACATTATGCATAGATCTAATTGTAAAACTAGTGGAATCACTGGAAGATCGGTGGAGAATATAAAGGTTCAGAATCAACAGACAGAGAATATATGAATGGAAGATCAATGCAACATTTTGCGTAGACCTCATTGTAGAACTGGTTAAATTAGGGGAAGATGGGTGCAGATTATAATCTGAATATCTGAATGTGAGATCATTCAAATACACTGATGGCCTTCATATAGTAGTTTGTTGCTGCTATTTGGTTTTCATAATAAGGCAATGCAGTTCTGAAAAAGAAATACTACCATTACTTAATGCATATCTTTCTATATTTTATTTGAGATCTTTTCTTATAGCTTCATAGTTTAAGTTGAGAATCATTGTTAATGCCACCGTATACGCTCACGTGCTATTCTAGAGAACACCAGAACCAAGTCTAATATGGCTAAATCTGGACAGAAGGTAAAGATAAGTAATGTGCAGAGAAGAGTGAACATGAATCCTCCCTGCTCGACATGACACCCCCATAGGTTTTACAACAGTTTTAGGCCCTATTTGGAAGCCTGGTATTTGGTCCAAAATTGTAAATTACATGTCTGACGACTCCGCTGAATAGATCTAAAATTACGTATTTGGAGGAACATTGAGCACATTAAATTTACTTACATGTTAGTGTAAAATATTTGTAAAATAAAGCATACCTTCTACAACCAGAGGTGGTGACGTTGGCGTAGAACGGCAGGTGGCCGCACGACCGAGACGACGACGGCACCAGCAAGCTGGGCACACCATCACCATGGCTGGCAGCTGCTTCCTAACGCTATGCGCTGATCGATCCTGAGGTGAGGCAGAGAGGAAGGAAGAACAAGTGGCATCTAAGAGCCGAACTGAATCTGAGGCTGCTAATAAGAGCACGAGCGGTCAGAGATGGAGCTAGGATATGGGGGGATATCCAAAAACCGCCCACCATTGGCCTATAGTTTTCTGGACGCGGCGTCGGGGAAGCGCTTGGAGGCGACGCTGTGTTAGGGAGGCACGTGGGGCTGGGCACGAAGCCAGAGAGGCGCTGGAGGCGACGTCCGGTGGCGGCGACCAAGGAGGCAGGGCACGACGGCGGGGTGGAGGCGCGGGCTGGCGGCTGGCGGCTGGCGGAGGGCGCGCGAGCTGGCGGCTGGCGGAGGGCGCGAGCGGTAGGTAGCAGGAAAGGAGAGGAAGAGAGACGCACTGGGTTAGGGTTTTAGGTTTTTGGGTTAAGTTCGACGGTGTACACGTGGCCCACGAATTTAATTTAAGAACGTGGGTACCCACGTTCCTAATAGGTTAAGTTCGACGGTTTTGGCTAGGGCCCACGAACTTAATTTAAGAACGTGGGTACTCACGTTCTTAAAAAAACCCATTAACTTAACTAATATAAGAACGTCGGTACCCACGTTCTTAACAAAACCCACGAACATTTATCAGTTTCTTGTAGTGCATAGCTCTAGGATTCCGAGCAGTATGAGCGATGTTGTCCTTGCAAATCAGGCAAAACAGGTGTACTACCTGCCATATCCTCACCCAAGCCTTAGGGCTTGGTGGGTTGCAATCAAAGTCAACCCACAAGTCGTCGCTCCAGAGAGTGCTGACTACGTGAGTACGAGCAGGGACAACGATGATGTTGTTTTTCAACCAGAAGCGGCGTCGAATCAAGACATAGCTCACCGATTCCATGTGACCAATGGAGAAGGACTCGAAAATCTCTGTTGCAATTCAAGCGACTTAATTGAAGAACCTAGGTCAAAGCGCAAACGACCTGTCGTTGTTAGAAGATCAGTAAGGATCCAACGAAATCAAGAGCGTATGAATAAACAACGAGCCGAAGAAGCATCATCGGATGCAGATGACTTTTGATTAGTATGTTTCTTTTAGTTAATCAATTAAGCTATGTATTCCAATTTCCACATTATTAATTTTCATATTATTTGTTTCATATACTGTGGTTTGACATTAATTTATCTACAGTTGAACATGTTCAAGCATAGGAGATCGAGGAGGAGTGGGGGCAGCGCGGCCAGCGAGGACAGCTCGGGCAGTGGGCTTTTTCAGGGCACCTCACAGAGCCGACAGAGGCAGCAGCAACTTCTCGACTGTCTAGACGAAGTGCAGGGTGAGGAGGGTGAGCAGGAGACTCCTCAGCAGGATGCTCATGTGCAGGGTGAGGAGGGTGAGCAGGATGAGGAGGTTGACCCAATGGGGGCAGGCAGCGCGGGCGACGCGTCAGATGGTTCTACGTCCTTCAGGTATTATTATGCATATTAGTTTAATTGATATTAGTTTCTAATCATTTCATCATATTGAATTTACTTGTATACTTAGGTATAAGAAGAGCAATGCGCTTGGTCCGAGACCTGCCGAGAGGAGGCTCATCCGGCCGCATGGAGAATGGTGGGGCTTATTTCTGTTGTGTTAATTTTTTAATGTGAACGTGATTGCACTGGTTTACTTGTTTTATTAATGTTTGTAGGTCATGGGAAGACTTGACTTGGGACGGTACAGGCAGACGTCCCAAGGTGAACGCGGTGTTGGGTAGCCTCTGTCGCTTCTACTACCCTGGCATGGTGGAGCTGAATGGCGAGAGGTTCGCGGCTATGCAGTGGGCTGACTGGGGTCTAAAGGACTATGTCGAGCCAGGGGAGTCAGGGGAAAGCAGTAGCGGAGGGGGAAGTTCGGAAAAAAAAACGAAGGACTTGTCAGGTGGCTGTGTGGGACGAGTTCTGGGTGAGTTTACTTTCGTATATAAGCAATTCACTGAATTATTGCTTCTCCTAATCTTACTTTAACTTAACTTCTCCATTGATATGTAGGGGAGGTTCCAATTGCCGGATGACATCGAGGACGATCAGGCTCAGTGGGCACGTGTGAAGAGGCACTTTCGGAAGTGCGCTGATAAGGTCATCAAGGATGCCATGTACAATGCTCGCATCGCGGCCGTCAACTACTACTACAAGAAGATAAAGGGGCAGAAAATGAGCAAAGCATTAGGGGCCAATGAGATCTACCTCACAGAGGAGCAGTACCTGGAGAGCGTTGTGGATTGGCTGGCGAAGGACATGGAAGCCTGGAGGTGGTTGGCAAAGAGATGGGCGTCGCCTGAGTGGATTGCAGAGTCCAACAAGCACCGTGTCAACCGTGGCACTGAAGGACCAGGGCATAGGTACGGCGCCGATGGACACCTTGGTACCGCACGCCGCATGGTAAGTATATAAATCAAACTTGTATGTTACATCTATGAAAATTATATGGTTTAACTCTTCTTTTTCAAGCAGGAAGCTGAAAGTGGAGTTGCTCCAAGTTTTATGGAGGTTTACGTCCATGGTCACCGTGGCCCTGATCCGGCGAACCCTGATGAGCTATGCAGCGAGGCGGCAAGGGAGAAAATGGTAAACAAGTTGTATTTACGAATTAAATTGCATGTTTTGTGTCTAACTCCAACTCTAACTTTCTTTGCAGAATGCATATGGGGAGGAAATGACTCAACGCCATGGGCCTGATTTCGACTGGATGCATTCAGACTTAGATGCCTCGGCGTTGTACCACAGTGGTGGGGGTAGAAAGCATGGCAGGTGAGGTGGTTGTCTTTGATTCGACAATTTCATTAACAAGAATGTGTCCACTTAATGGCTCAACTATGTGTATCATGCAGGTTTGCCTTTGGCACCGGCGTTGTGGAGTACAACAGGACATTAGGTCAAGGGAAAGCATCGTCTTCGGCAGGGAGTTCTCGCTCCTCCAAGTCTGCTCGAGAGGCTCAGCTGGAGGAGGAGACTCGGGCAGCACAGGAGCAGGCTCGAGCAGCACAGGAGCAGGCTCGAGCAGCGCAGGAGCAGGTTGGACAGCTGACGCAGTATATGGCTTCTTATTTTTAGGTAATCCGTCTATCTCATCACGTGCCGTCATTGAATTCAAAGTATAATGTTGCGATTCTAACGTTTCATCCATTTGCAGGAAATGACTACTCGACTCGGCCCTGATATGAACTTGCCAGCTTTTCGCCCTCCCCAGGTAACACTATCTGAACACTTCAATTCCATAGCAACTCTTTTTTTTATTATAAAAAATGGCTCGCAGGCACAAGGATGGGGACAGTGGCCAGGACAAGCTCCAGCGTCGCAGCCACAGTGGACTGGTGTTGGGTGGACGCAGGCACCTCCAGGCACTTGGACACCTCCACCACCCCAAGGATCGCAGCCAGTCCCGGGATGGGTGCCACCGGTCTTCCAGCCACCAGCGGGCTCTCAGCCATTTCAAGCGTGGATGGCACCGCCACCGACGGGGTGGGTGCCACCACCTCAGGGGTGGCCAGCACAACAGTACCCGTGGATGCATGCACAGCCTCCTCCTCACCATGGATCACAGGTGGCGTTCCATGTTTAGTTTTATGCAAATATTGACCAAACACAGCCTTATTTGAATGATTGATGAATTGCAGGGTTCAGCGTCACATGCTCAGGGATCGGAGGGTGCTGTCAACGTCCAAGACTTCCTCGTCCATGGTTCTGGAGGGAGTGGCCACCTTCCTGGTGGCGGAGGAGGGAGTGGCCAAAACTCACATAGCCCGCCGGAGTGAGTAGTGACTTTGTTTATGGACTATGTATGGATATGTATAGACTTTGTTTATGGTTCTGGAGGGAATGACTTTGTTTATGTATGGACTATATATGGACTATATGTATGGAATATGTTTGAAACAATTATGTAATTGCTTGTGAATGTTGTTTGTGAAAACTGTATTGTTTGTGAAATCTGTATATGTGATTGTGTATATGTTTATTTTGCTGTGAATTAATAAAAGGTGCAGAAAAATCTGTTTTTGGGGGGGTATCATGAATTTTCGTCGGCCTGGGTGGTGGCCGACGAAAATACGTACCCAGATATTTTCGTCGACCACCACCCAGGGCCGACGAAAATTATGTTCCTATTTTCGTCGGCCTCAGTGGCCGACGAAAATAGTCAGCCGACCAACTATTTTCGTCGGCCTTGGGGAAGCCGACGAAAATAAGTCGTTTTCGTCGGTACCGACGAAAATAATTCCCTATTTTCGTCGAACTTATTTTCGGCGGCTATTTTCGTCGGTTTAGGCTTATTTTCGTGGGTTTTTGGCCCACGAAAATTTAGTCGTTTCCTGTAGTGGAGAGAGAGGGCAACGCGAGTCCGAGCAGAGGCCAAGGACGCGAGGAGGGAGATGGATGAGTGGCTGGGCGAGCAGGGCGTGGCAGAAAGCTCCAAACCGGCGCGGCCATGGCAGAGCTAGGCGCTAGAGAGAGAACGGCGGCGCTGGAGCTCGGTGGAGCAGAGGGCGAGCAGGGACGGCGCGCTGGGAAGAAGACGCGTTCGGGAACAGGGAGCAGAAGGAGCTACGCGCCATGGGCTAGCAGGAGCTGGGCGTGGCGGGATTTTTTTTGCCCAGGTGCCGAGCGTGCGGCCTGAAGAGAAGGCCTAGGGCTATAGATGTCCAGAAAGCACGTGACCCGTTAGCCCGGCACGAAGCATGGTTTTTTAGCACGACACGAGCCCGGCACGGCACGGATTTAAGCGGGCCCGGGCTTAGCCGGCCCGAAGAGCGTGCCGGGCTCGACAGGAATTTGAGCCCGTTGGACTGGCCCGAGCACGGCCCGTTATGAGCCGGGCCTTTAAACCGGCCCGTTCACAGAACTTCCAAGTTCCAACGGCTCCACAAATAATGGGTTGCCTCCCAACGGCCCAAATAGCGCACTCCGCCGCACGCTCGCAGTGCCTCCCGCACTGTGTTATTTAGTCCGTGAGCAAAGACACCGTGGTAACCCTAACCCTAACCCTCTCTCGCTCCTGCGTCCTCTCCGTGCGGCGGCTCCCGGATCCAGCTCTCGCTCTCAGTCTCTCTCGCTCCTGTGTGCGGCTCATGTGCTCCGGTGCTCTCGGTCCTGTGCGCGGCTGCCTCCGGTGCTCCCTGCTTCTTCTCCGGCTTGAGAGCTCCGGTACTCTCTGGTCCCTCCTCCCGGCGCGAGCGGATTCTTCTTCGGGTACCGGCAACTGGTGGCGGCGGTGATAGGCACGGCGAAGGCGTCGGGTAACCGGGCGCTGTTCGTGCCGGCAGAGGGGATGGATCTGCTCGCCCAAATGTTCCTGGAGCCGCCATACTACCCCAGCCTAGACGCCGTCAAGACGTTTCTAGCGGATTACTGGGTACAGCAGATAGCGTTGTTTTGCAGGATTTAAAATACTATGCAGGCATCGTAATTTCGTTGGGGCCTTTTGCCCTTTAGTGATAGAGCGATTCATTTCTATAAGCGATCATGTACTGGTGTTCTACGTAGATAGATGGATTCAGTTAGATAACAGTAAGATCTCTTTATCTCTGAGAATTTTTTGTGATGTCAGTTTTAGGTTTTTATGCTAAATATGATTGTGTGTTTTGCGGGCTCGGGCCGGCCCGGTCTAATAAATGGGCCGTGCTATTCGGGCCAGCCCGGCACGGTCGGGCCTCCACCGTGCCGTGCTCGGGTAGCTGTCTGGGCCCGTCGGGCGGCACGGCACGGCCCGGTTAAGTGATCGGGCTTAACCGTGCCGGGCTCAAACGGGCCGGGCCAAGTCGTGCTCGGGCTAGGCCGGGCCGTGCCGCCCGTTTGGACATCTATACCTAGGGCCCCTGCGCGATGGAACAAAAAAATCTGCGTGCTGCAAAAAAAACTGCGCGACATGGATAAGGAAAATGCAAAACGGTGGAGTGAAAAAAATCAGGAAGAGAGTCACGAGATAGAGATGGAGTGATATTTTCCATTTTTTTTATTTCTTTTCTCTTTTATAACACAAGTGATACAAATATCTTCAATTCTGAGATCAGGGTTAAAAGAGACATAAACAAGTTGGATCAGGACGGTATTAGATATAAAATTCGGATAGAATTTAATTTAGCAGATACTCTGGAATTCAGAGGGATTTTTACCAGTTACTTATGTCCGAAGATTTGGATCCGGTCGAGAAACGACAGACCGAAATAAACTAGTTTCGGCATCGATAATTTGCTCTGTGATTAGACTGAAATTAGCCGGAACCATATCTGCGAATGTATACGCGATTTCGTCGCCAAAACAGCGTGCTGAAGGATAAATTGGATCGTAACCTCGCGCACGATTTCTCTCGGACAATGCGCGATTCCGATTATTTTGTCCCGAACATTTTAGTCGTCGAGTTCAAATTAATTTGCCCAGGATAAAAATCGCAAGAGTAGGTCGAGCTTCCGAATTCGTATTCGCGCGAGCGATGAATTTTAAACGGACACAAGACTCGACATATCGCGAAATAAATGCGCGATATTGTCGGGGACCATAATTAGGGGTACCCTCAAGACGCCTAATTCTCAGCTGGTAACCCCCATCAGCATAAAGCTGCAAAGGCCTGATGGGCACGATTAAGTCAGGGATCAGTCCACACGAGTGACTCGATCACGCTTCGCCCGAGCCTAGCCTCGGCCAAAGGCAGCCGACCTCGAGAGACTTCCGTCTCGCCCGAGGCCCCCTTTTTATGGCGGACACATCACCGGCTCGCCCGAGGCCTTGGCTTCGCTCAGAAGCAACCTTGACTAAATCGCCACACCGACTGACCAAATTGCAGGGGCATTAAACGCAAAGGTGGCCTGACACCTCTATCCTGACACGCGCCCCCGGCAGGGCCGAAGTGACCGCCGTCACTCCACCGCTCCACTGGCCAGTCTGACAGAAGGACAGCGCCGCCTGCGCCACTCCGACTGCAGTGCCACTCGACAGAGTGAGTCTGACAGGCAGTCAGGCCTTGCCACGGCGAACTACGCTCCGCCCGACCCCAGGGCTCGGACTCGGGCTAAGACCCGGAAGACGGCGAACTCCGCTCCGCCCGACCCCAGGGCTCGGACTCGGGCTAAGACCCGGAAGACGGCGAACTCCGCTCCGCCCGACCCCAGGGCTCGGACTCGGGCTAAGACCCGGAAGACGGCGAACTACGCTCCGCCCGACCCCAGGGCTCGGACTCGGGCTAAGACCCGGAAGACGGCGAACTCCGCTCCGCCCGACCCTAGGGCTCGGACTCGGGCTAAGACCCGGAAGACGGCGAACTACGCTCCGCCCGACCCCAGGGCTCGGACTCGGGCTAAGACCCGGAAGACGGCGAACTCCGCTCCGCCCGACCCCAGGGCTCGGACTCGGGCTAAGACCCGAAAGACGGCGAACTCCGCTCCGCCCGACCCCAGGGCTCGGACTCGGGCTAAGACCCGGAAGACGGCGAACTCCGCTCCGCCCGACCCCAGGGCTCGGACTCGGGCTAAGACCCGGAAGACGATGAAACTCCGCCTCGCCCGACCCCAGGGCTCGGACTCCGCCCTGGCCTCGGCCGAACGACTTCCGCCTCGCCCGACCCCTTGGCTCGGGCTCGGCCGCGGCAACAAAAGGCAGACTCAACCTCGGCTTCGGAGGAACCCCCACGTCGCCCTGCCTAGGGCACAGACCGCCACGTCAACAGGAGGCGCCATCATCATCCTACCTCGAATCGACTCGGGTCACGGAGAACAAGACCGGCGTCTCATCCGGCCAGCTCCGTCAGAGGGGCAATGATGGCGCTCCACAAGCTCTATGACGACGGCGGCCCCCGGCTCTCTTACGGAAGCAGGACAACGTCAGCAGGGACTCGACCGCTCCAACAGCTGTCCCTCCATCAGGCTCCGCCGCACCTCCGACAGCCACGACATCACGCCAGCAGGGTGCCCAGATCTCTCCGGCTGCCACATTGGCATGTACCTAGGGCGCTAGCTCTCCCTCCGCTAGACACGTAGCACTCTGCTACATCCCCCATTGTACACCTGGATCCTCTCCTTACGACTATAAAAGGAAGGACCAGGGCCTTCTCAGAGAAGGTTGGCCGCGCGGGACCGAGGACGGGACAGGCGCTCTCTTGGGGCCGCTCGCTTCCCTCACCCGCGTGGACGCTTGTAACCCCCCTACTGCAAGCGCACCTGACCTGGGCGCGGGACGAACACGAAGGCCGCGGGACTTACACCTCTCTCACGCTCGACTCCGGCCACCTCG
Source organism: Zea mays (assembly GCF_902167145.1). NCBI lineage: Eukaryota > Viridiplantae > Streptophyta > Magnoliopsida > Poales > Poaceae > Zea > Zea mays. The sequence goes on from NC_050096.1 coordinate 160,004,716, forward strand.
CCTCTCCCCCCTTCGCGCTCGCCCACGCGCTCGACCCATCTGGGCTGGGGCACGCAGCACACTCACTCGTCGGCTTAGGGACCCCCCTGTCTCGAAACGCCGACAGTTGGCGCGCCAGGTAGGGGCCTGCTGCGTGCTGACGAACAGCTCCCCGTCAAGCTCCAGATGGGCAGTCTCCAGCAACCTCTCCGGCCCGGGACGGTGCTTCGTTTCGGGACTCTTGAGTTCATGTCCTTCGACGGCAGCTACGACATGATACTTCTTCCACCGCCGCGCGACTACGACAATGGCGGCCGACAACCCGCCCGCCGGCGGCGGAATCGACGACGTCTTCCCCGCGTGGTGGAAGAGCAACATTCGGGCTCGCTCCGTTCCCTCCCCCGCCAACGGAGGAGGAGGCGGGGCCGTCAAGGCCAGACGGGAGGCCGCGCTTCGTCGGCCGTCGAGCGAATCGACGCCCCCGACGCCCCGACGAAAGGCACGCCGGACGTCGACCTCGCGTTCAAGATGGAGGCAAGCGCCGTCCCCCCGCGGCGCGCTGACCCCGAGCAAGAAGACGACGCCGGCGCGCTCGCGGAAAGCCTGCAGGACGTTGCCCTCGAACCAGAGATGACGGCGCAACCAGTCCCCGATGTGACTACGTCGCTCCTCGTCGACCAAAAGGTAACGACTAACTCCCATCTTGCGTCATTTCGACTCGGCCTCAACCCGCCAAACGACCTCGTTTTGGCGGGCGCTCTCATTGAGGCGAGTGCAACCCCACTGAGGTTCCGTATGCGGTCGCCTTGGGACCGACTGACGGACGTCTCGACCTACGGGCCCTCTGGGTCCGAGGAAGATGACGATCCCGGCATCGGTTGGGATTTCTCCGGACTTGGCAACCCCAGTGCCGTGCGGGACTTCATGACCGCATGTGACTACTGCCTATCCGACTGTTCCGATGGAAGCCGCAGCCTTGGCGACGAGAGCTGTGGCCCAAGCCGCGAATGTTTCCACATCGAGCTAGGGGATCCCACCGAAGGCAACCATCTTGGCATGCCGGAGGATGGTGATCTCCCTAGGCCGGTGCCTCGCGCCGACATCCCACGGGAGCTAGCTGTGGTCCCCGCTCCGGCGGGGGGTTACGACCCACAACTCGAGCAAGTCCGCGAGGCGCAGGCCAGGCTCAACGAGGGAACAGGAGCGCTTGAGCCGATCCATCGGGACGTCGGACAGGCATGGGTGGGCCAGCCCCTGGCCGGAGAAATACGTCATCTGCCCCAAGGTCTCCAGCACCGCGTCGCCAACGATGTCAGGATCAGACCGCCGCCCGCATCCAGCGGGGTTGGTCAGAACCTGGCAACCGCAGCAATGCTCATCCGCGCGATGCCGGAGCCGTCAACCACCAAGGGTCGGCGAATCCAGGGAGAACTCAAGAATCTCCTGGAAGGCGCTGCGGCCCGGCGGGCCGAGAGCACTGCATCCCGAAGGCAAGGATATCCCTCGGAACCTCATGCCGCGACTTCCCGATTCATGCGGGAAGCCTCGGTCTACACCGGGCGCACGCGCAACACCGCGCCTGCGGCCCCGGGCCACCTCGGCAACGAGCACCATCGACGCGACCGTCGGGTTCACCTCGACGAAAGGGTGCGCCGAGGCTACCACCCCAGGCGTGGGGGGCGCTACGACAGCGGGGAGGATCGGAGTCCCTCGCCCGAGCCACCCGGTCCGCAGGCCTTCAGTCGGGCCATCCGACGGGCGCCATTCCCGACCCGGTTCCGACCCCCGACTACTATCACGAAGTACTCGGGGGAAACGAGACCGGAACTGTGGCTCGCGGACTACCGCCTTGCCTGCCAACTGGGTGGAACGGACGACGACAACCTCATCATCCGTAACCTCCCCCTGTTCCTCTCCGACACTGCTCGCGCCTGGTTGGAGCACCTGCCTCCGGGGCAGATTTCCAACTGGGACGACTTGGTCCAAGCCTTCGCTGGCAATTTCCAGGGCACATACGTGCGCCCCGGGAATTCCTGGGACCTTCGAAGCTGCCGGCAACAGCCGGGGGAGTCGCTCCGGGACTACATCCGGCGATTCTCGAAGCAGCGCACCGAGCTGCCCAACATCACCGACTCGGATGTCGTCGGCGCGTTCCTCGCCGGCACCACTTGCCGCGACCTGGTGAGCAAGCTGGGTCGCAAAACCCCCACCAGGGCGAGCGAGCTGATGGACATCGCCACCAAGTTCGCCTCTGGCCAGGAGGCGGTCGAGGCTATCTTCCGAAAGGACAAGCAGCCCCAGGGCCGCCCGTCGGAAGAAGCTCCCGAGGCGTCTGCTCCGCGCGGCGCCAAGAGGAAAGGCAAGAAGAAGTCGCAATCGAAACGCGACGCCGCCGACGCGGACCTTGTCGCCGCCGCCGAGTATAAGAACCCTCGGAAGCCCCCCGGAGGTGCAAACCTTTTCGACAAGATGCTCAAGGAGCCGTGCCCCTACCATCAGGGGCCCGTCAAGCACACCCTCGAGGAGTGCGTTATGCTTCGGCGTCATTTCCACAGGGCCGGGCCACCCGCCGAGGGTGGCAGGGCCCGCGACGACGACAAGAACGGAGATCGCCCAGCAGGAGAGTTCCCCGAGGTCCGCGACTGCTTCATGATCTATGGAGGGCATGCGGCGAATACCTCGGCTCGGCACCGCAAGCAGGAGCGCCGGGAGGTCTGCTCGGTGAAGGTGGCGGCGCCAGTCTACCTAGACTGGTCCGACAAGCCCATCACTTTTGACCGGGCCGACCACCCCGACCATGTGTCGAGCCCGGGGAAATACCCGCTCGTCGTCGACCCCGTTGTCGGCGATGTCAGGCTCACCAAGGTCCTGATGGACGGGGGCAGCTGCCTCAACATCATCTACGCCGAGACCCTCAAGCTCCTGCGCGTTGATCCGTCCTCCGTCCGGGCAGGCGCTGCGCCCTTCCACGGGATCATCCCTGGGAAGCGCGTCCAGCCCCTCGGGCGACTCGACCTCCCAGTCTGCTTCGGGACACCCTCCAACTTCCGAAGGGAGACCCTGACGTTCGAAGTGGTCGGGTTCCGAGGAACCTACCACGCCGTGCTAGGGAGGCCATGCTACGCGAAGTTCATGGCCGTCCCCAACTACACCTACCTGAAGCTCAAGATGCCGGGCCCCAACGGGGTCATCACCGTCGGCCCCACGTACAAACACGCGTTCGAATGCGACGTGGAGTGCGTGGAGTACGCCGAGGCCCTCGCCGAGTCCGAGGCCCTCATCGCCGACTTGGAGAACCTCTCCAAGGAGGTGCCAGGCGTGAAGCGCCATGCCGGCAACTTCGAGCCAGCAGATACGGTCAAGGCCGTCCCCCTCGACCCCAGTGGCGACACCACCAAGCAGATCCGGATCGGTTCCGGGCTCGACCCCAAATAGGAAGCAGTGCTCGTCGACTTTCTCCGCGCAAACGCCGACGTCTTTGCGTGGAGTCCCTCGGACATGCCCGGCATACCGAGGGATGTCGCCGAGCACTCGCTGGATATTCGGGCCGGAGCCCGACCCGTCAGGCAGCCTCTGCGCCGATTCGACGAGGAGAAGCGCAGAGTGATTGGCGAAGAGATCCACAAGCTAATGGCAGCAGGGTTCATCAAAGAGGTATTCCATCCCGAATGGCTTGCCAACCCTGTGCTTGTGAGGAAGAAAGGGGGGAAATGGCGGATGTGTGTAGACTACACTGGTCTCAACAAAGCATGTCCGAAGGTTCCCTACCCTCTGCCTCGCATCGACCAAATCGTGGATTCCACTGCTGGGTGCGAAACCCTGTCCTTCCTCGATGCCTACTCAGGGTATCACCAGATCCGGATGAGAGAGTCCAACCAGCTCGCGACTTCTTTCATCACGCCGTTCGGCATGTACTGCTATGTCACCATGCCGTTCGGCTTGAGGAATGCGGGCGCGACGTACCAGCGGTGCATGAACCATGTGTTCGGCGAACACATCGGTCGCACAGTCGAGGCCTACGTCGATGACATCGTAGTCAAGACGCGGAAGGCTTCCGACCTCCTCTCCGACCTTGAAGTGACATTCCGGTGTCTCAAGGCGAAAGGAGTCAAGCTTAATCCTGAGAAGTGTGTCTTCGGGGTGCCCCGAGGCATGCTCCTGGGGTTCATCGTCTCCGAGCGAGGCATCGAAGCCAACCCGGAGAAGATTGCGGCCATCATCAGCATGGGACCCATCAAGGACTTAAAAGGGGTATAGAGGGTCATGGGATGCCTCGCGGCCCTGAGCCGCTTCATCTCACGCCTCGGCGAAAGAGGTCTGCCTCTGTACCGCCTCTTAAGGAAGGCCGAATGTTTCGCTTGGACCCCTGAGGCCGAGGAAGCCCTCGGCAACCTGAAGGCGCTCCTTACAAAGGCGCCTGTCTTGGTGCCGCCGGCGGACGGAGAAGCCCTCTTGGTCTACGTCACCGCGACCACTCAGGTGGTTAGCGCCGCGATTGTGGTTGAAAGGCAAGAGGAAGGGCATACATTGCCCATTCAAAGGCCGGTCTACTTCATCAGCGAAGTGCTGTCCGAGACTAAGATCCGCTACCCACAAGTTCAAAAGCTGCTGTATGCTGTGATCCTGACAAGGCGGAAGCTGCGACACTACTTCGAGTCCCATCCGGTAACTGTGGTGTCATCCTTCCCCCTGGGGGAGATCATCCAGTGCCGAGAGGCCTCGGGCAGGATCGCGAAATGGGCGGTGGAAATCATGGGCGAAACGATCTCGTTCGCCCCTCGGAAGGCCATCAAGTCCCAAGTGTTGGCGGATTTCGTGGCCGAATGGGTCGACACCCAACTGCCAACGACCCCGATCCAACTGGAGCTCTGGACCATGTTTTTCGACGGGTCGCTGATGAAGACGGGGGCCGGCGCGGGCCTGCTCTTCATCTCGCCCCTCGGAAAGCACTTGCGCTACGTACTGCGCCTCCACTTCCCGGCGTCCAACAATGTGGCCGAGTACGAAGCTCTGGTCAACGGATTGCGGATCGCCATCGAGCTAGGGGTCAGACGCCTCGACGCTCGCGGTGATTCGCAGCTCGTCATCGACCAAGTCATGAAGAACTCCCACTGCCGCGACCCGAAGATGGAGGCCTACTGCGACGAGGTTCGGCGCCTGGAAGACAAGTTCTTCGGGCTCGAGCTCAACCACATCGCTCGACGCTACAACGAAACCGCAGACGAGCTGGCTAAGATAGCCTCGGGGCGAACGACAGTCCCCCCGGACGTCTTCTCCCGGGATCTGCATCAACCCTCCGTCAAGCTCGACGACACGCCCGAGCCCGAGGTACCCTTGGCTCAGCCCGAGGTACCCTCGGCACAGCCCGAGGTACCCTCGGCCCCCGAGGGCAGAGCACTGAACGTCGAGGAAGGGCAGAGCGGGGCCACACCAGATCAAGATTGGCAGGCCCCGTACCTGCAATATCTCCGTCGAGGAGAGCTACCCCTCGACCAAGTCGAGGCTCGGCGGGTAGCGCGACGCGCCAAGTCATTCGTCTTGCTGGGCGACGAAGAGGAGCTCTACCATCGCAGCCCCTCGGGCATCCTCCAGCGGTGCATCTCCATCGCCGAAGGTCGGGAACTGCTGCAGGAAGTACACTCGGGGGCTTGCGGCCACCACGCAGCGCCCCGAGCCCTTGTCGGAAATGCTTTCCGGCAAGGCTTCTACTGGCCAACGGCGGTGGCTGACGCCACTAGAATTGTCCGCACCTGCGAAGGGTGCCAATTCTATGCGAAGCGGACACACCTGCCCGCTCAGGCCCTACAGACAATACCCATCACCTGGCCCTTCGCTGTATGGGGTCTGGACCTCGTCGGTCCCTTGCAGAAGGCGCCCGGGGGCTACACGCACCTGCTGGTCGCCATCGACTAATTCTCCAAGTGGATCGAGGCCCGACCTCTGAACAGCATCAGGTCCGAGCAGGCGGTGGCATTCTTCACCAACATCATCCATCGCTTCGGGGTCCCGAGCTCCATCATCACCGACAACGGCACCCAGTTCACCGGCAAAAAATTCTTGGATTTTTGCGAGGATCATCATATCCGGGTGGACTGGGCCGCCGTGGCTCATCCCATGTCGAATGGGCAAGTAAAGCGTGCCAATGGCATGATTATACAGGGGCTCAAGCCTCGGATCTACAACGACCTCAACAAGTTCGGCAAGCGGTGGATGAAGGAACTCCCCTCGGTGGTCTGGAGCCTAAGGACGACGCCGAGTCGTGCCACGGGCTTCACGCCGTTTTTCCTGGTCTACGGGGCTGAAGCTATCTTACCCACTGACCTGGAATACGGCTCCCCGAGGGCGAGGGCCTACACCGAACAAAGTAACCAAGCTAGTCGAGAGGAATCGCTGGACCAGCTGGAGGAAGCTCGGGACAGGGCCTTACTACACTCGGCGCGGTACCAACAGTCCCTGCAACGCTACCACGCCCGAGGGGTCCGGTCCCGAGAACTCCAGGTGGGCGACCTGGTGCTTCGGCTGCGGCAAGACGCCCGAGGGAGGCACAAGCTCACGCCCCCCTGGGAAGGGCCATTCGTCATCGCCAAAGTTCTGAAGCCCGGAACATACAAGCTGGCCAACAATCAAGGCGAGATCTACGGCAACGCTTGGAACATCAAACAAGTCCAGACGCTCGAAACAAGAGGAAAAAAGACGCAGCTTCGCAAGCGCGGCGAGGGTGTGTTCTTCTGGCCTCGGCGGCCGCAGAAAGCACACGCTACAAGATGATCTGATCCTGCAGGCTCGGGTCTTCACGCTGAAGGGAGCCGTAGCACCCTCGGCATCGACGACGTCTTCAGCAAAGCCCGACCCAGCCTCGGGCGGCGCCGCGGTCCAGGGACTCCTCCGGGAATCCGGCCCGAGCAGGCGGCTCAACCGGTTACCCCTAGGGCCTCGGTCAACCGGCTTCCAAGGGCGCCAGTCCAACCCGAGGCATCGACTGATCGACTTTGGCGTCGGCTCCGCTGACGGACAACACGGCTAGGCTCCGGCCAACCAGGTTCCCATTCTCGAGCCAACTCCGCCTCTGTTCATACTGATATCGCTACCCCTGGCCTCGGTCCACCGAAGGGCGGCCGAGGGGTCTCTTCGACTAAGCCAGAGGAGCCCCAAACAACAAGGCCGAACGGGCCGAGGGATTCCCACGCCTCCGGGATACGGATACCTCACCTGTCACCTTGACACGGGGCAACTCATGCTTGGTAAAGCGGTTCAGATAATCAACAGGCGAGACTTAATGCTCGAAAATGAGGAAAAAACACGGCTCCGTGCCGAAATTACATACACGTTCAGGCCTCGACAGCCGCAATGAACGAAGAACACTGGCGTACGAGACGCCTCTACCAATGGAACTCCGGTTCCCTCCTCCGCAGGTACGAACAACCCCCCTCCGAAGGGGAAGGCCTGCGGAGTAACTGAAGAACGATGGGCGGCTCGCTGCCGCCCGTTCCAACCGTGACGGCAACCACCCCTGCCCTAGACAGGAAGCGGCTTGGGCAGCAGCTTTGGGGAAGGTGTCACGGCAGAAGGGCTCCCCCCCGCTGGGGACGGGAACCAGCCATTCAGGCAGGGAGACGGGGACCCAGGGCCCCTAGCGCCCTGCATATCCTGGCATGGCTGGAGGAAGTCTCCGTGGGGCTCAAGGACGCCCTTCACCCCCGGGCGCAGGGGGAAGAAAGGGGCAGCCGACCCACGCGGGGGCGGTCCCCCGACTCGCCTCATCTTCCATCTTGGCCTGGATGACGAAAATCCTTGAGGCCGAGGGAGGAGTAGAGGCCGCGGCCTGGCCCGTTTTCCCCACCGTCGAACTAGAGGTCACCATCTTGGGTGACCGCCGGTGGCGGGGTGTGGCCAGGCTGCGTGATGAAAATCCTTGAAGCCGAACGATGGCTGAGAGGTACCAACTCCCATGGAGTTGCGTTACTCCAACGAGGAGGCGGAAAGGCGGCGGATACCCCCCATCCGGGGGCTTGGAAGATGGGAAGACACGACGCTTAAGGGAGGAAGAAGACATGGTTGCCTTACGAAAGGGGTCTCCCTCCTTTTAAAGGCAACTCTCCCTACGTGCGCCCCCAGGCGCCGCGGGCTGAGTCTTCTCCAACACGCTCCAAGGCCCTCCCCTGCGACTCGGGGGCTGGGTCCCACATGTCATGCAAGCCGGCTCAGGGCAGAAGAAGCCAAACCGCCGCGCGTGGTGCGCACGACCGACCGGCGGTTACAGGCGACCCCCCATTTCCGCCCAGACCAACGGGCAGAAGGGGCGGGCAGCCATGCAGGCGGCATGCAACCGCGCCAGATGGACGCGCTTCTCCGACTTCTGACACGCCAGCTTGGGAACCCAGGCCCACGCGTCGAGCAACCGGCGCGCCAGTTGCTGCATGCAAGCAACCGCACCGCCACTTGTGCCACCATCGCGCCTCTTCGGTTGCAAAGCCTATGCCACGACTCGAGGCGACTCAACAGCGCCAGCCTGGCGCGTCGAAGCAACCGAAAGTGGGCCGGCAGTAATAGCGGTGGCAGGCGGGCGGGCGCAGCGGTCACGTCGTCAGCCAGGCTCACGTCCCATCCTGAGACAGCAAGAGAGCCTCCACTCACGGCGTGGAAACGGTGCACCCGTGACCCGTTCCTCGAACGGATCGCACGCGCGCAACGGCCGCCCTGCCGACCACTCGCCCCGTCGCATTAACTCCGCGGCGGGACACGCGGCGCCTCTGGCAGGCGGAGCGCGCGACGCTTCACCTTCGCCGTAATAAACGCGTCAGAAAAGGTACGCCACGTCGTCCGATTTCGTATCCTTTTCCGTTTTCCTCTTTCTCTATCTCTTGCAACAGGGACCGGGAAAGGGGGATACCCCGAAAGGGATCCTTCTCCGCGAAGGAACCGGGCTCCGAGCCCCCCATTACTGATCAGGGGTTCGAAGGCTGGCCCCCCGAAGGGTTCAACAGTCGCCTCAGATCGCGTGGGCCCGACACCCACTACTGGTCAGGGGTTCGAAGGCCAGCCCCCCGAAGGGCTCCATGGCCGCCTCAGGCTACTCGGGCTCCGTGCCCATTACTGATCAGGGGTTCGAAGGCTGGCCCCCGAAGGGTTCACAGTCGCCTCAGACACCGAGCGAGGGATGACCAGGGGTACGTTCGATACATAACCAAGGCTCGGGCTGCGCTCCCGAGGTACCCTAGGACATTTCCGAGACCAGCGGGAACGATCTTGTAACGGAATCCCATCGGAGGGAGGCATCGAGCCCTCGGACCCCGTCGCCAGGGGACCGGGTCCGGCAAATCACCCGCAGGTACTTTTGGGCGTGCCTCTGGGCCCCTAGCCGACCCCCAACGAATGGGGCACGGACGTCCACTCGGATTACCCGCTCGCAGCTCACCGGAGACACCATGTTCGGTGCCCATCGAGGGTAACATGGCGCACTCCCCCCCTCCTCCTTGCGGAAAGGCGACGTAGGGGCGTATGTAAAAAGTCGAGTCTGTCCCTGATCGTCCTCTCGCCCTGTGCAGAGGCTCAGGGGCTGCTCTCGCAAAAACTGGCTCCGGCCAAATCGTTGACAGCGTCAACATACCAGCCCGAGAGCTTGGGCCCCGACCGTGCACCCGGGCTACGGCCAGTTCGCATGAGGGAACGACCAGACCAGCCGAAGCGTTAAGCGAAGTATTAAGACCTCGAAGGAGTGTAACCACTCCTCCGAGGCCTCGGGGGCTACACCCACCGGAACGAAATGCAACCGAGAAAGGCTGGTCCCCTTGCAAAAAAGTGCGACAAAAGCCTCCAAGCGAGTGCTGACACTCCCTTTGAGGCTCGGGGGCTACTGTCGGGGACCATAATTAGGGGTACCCTCAAGACGCCTAATTCTCAGCTGGTAACCCCCATCAGCATAAAGCTGCAAAGGCCTGATGGGCACGATTAAGTCAGGGATCAGTCCACACGAGTGACTCGATCACGCTTCGCCCGAGCTTAGCCTCGGCCAAAGGCAGCCGACCTCGAGAGACTTCCGTCTCGCCCGAGGCCCCCTTTTTATGGCGGACACATCACCGGCTCGCCCGAGGCCTTGGCTTCGCTCAGAAGCAACCTTGACTAAATCGCCACACCGACTGACCAAATTGCAGGGGCATTAAACGCAAAGGTGGCCTGACACCTCTATCCTGACACGCGCCCCCGGCAGGGCCGAAGTGACCGCCGTCACTCCACCGCTCCACTGGCCAGTCTGACAGAAGGACAGCGCCGCCTGCGCCACTCCGACTGCAGTGCCACTCGACAGAGTGAGTCTGACAGGCAGTCAGGCCTTGCCACGGCGAACTACGCTCCGCCCGACCCCAGGGCTCGGACTCGGGCTAAGACCCGGAAGACGGCGAACTCCGCTCCGCCCGACCCCAGGGCTCGAACTCGGGCTAAGACCCGGAAGACGGCGAACTCCGCTCCGCCCGACCCCAGGGCTCGGACTCGGGCTAAGACCCGGAAGACGGCGAACTCCGCTCCGCCCGACCCCAGGGCTCGGACTCGGGCTAAGACCCGGAAGACGGCGAACTACGCTCCGCCCGACCCCAGGGCTCGGACTCGGGCTAAGACCCGGAAGACGGCGAACTCCGCTCCGCCCGACCCCAGGGCTCGGACTCGGGCTAAGACCCGGAAGACGGCGAACTACGCTCCGCCCGACCCCAGGGCTCGGACTCGGGCTAAGACCCGGAAGACGGCGAACTCCGCTCCGCCCGACCCCAGGGCTCGGACTCGAGCTAAGACCCGGAAGACGGCGAACTCCGCTCCGCCCGACCCCAGGGCTCGGACTCGGGCTAAGACCCGGAAGACGGCGAACTCCGCTCCGCCCGACCCCAGGGCTCGGACTCGGGCTAAGACCCGGAAGACGACGAAACTCCGCCTCGCCCGACCCCAGGGCTCGGACTCCGCCCTGGCCTCGGCCGAACGACTTCCGCCTCGCCCGACCCCTTGGCTCGGGCTCGGCCGCGGCAACAAAAGGCAGACTCAACCTCGGCTTCGGAGGAACCCCCACGTCGCCCTGCCTAGGGCACAGACCGCCACGTCAACAGGAGGCGCCATCATCATCCTACCCCGAATCGACTCGGGTCACGGAGAACAAGACCGGCGTCTCATCCGGCCAGCTCCGTCAGAGGGGCAATGATGGCGCTCCACAAGCTCTATGACGACGGCGGCCCCCGGCTCTCTTACGGAAGCAGGACAACGTCAGCAGGGACTCGACCGCTCCAACAGCTGTCCCTCCATCAGGCTCCGCCGCACCTCCGACAGCCACGACATCACGCCAGCAGGGTGCCCAGATCTCTCCGGCTGCCACATTGGCATGTACCTAGGGCGCTAGCTCTCCCTCCGCTAGACACGTAGCACTCTGCTACATCCCCCATTGTACACCTGGATCCTCTCCTTACGACTATAAAAGGAAGGACCAGGGCCTTCTCAGAGAAGGTTGGCCGCGCGGGACCGAGGACGGGACAGGCGCTCTCTTGGGGCCGCTCGCTTCCCTCACCCGCGTGGACGCTTGTAACCCCCCTACTGCAAGCGCACCTGACCTGGGCGCGGGACGAACACGAAGGCCGCGGGACTTACACCTCTCTCACGCTCGACTCCGGCCACCTCGCCTCTCCCCCCTTCGCGCTCGCCCACGCGCTCGACCCATCTGGGCTGGGGCACGCAGCACACTCACTCGTCGGCTTAGGGACCCCCCTGTCTCGAAACGCCGACAGATATCGATGCGGCATCGAGAGTGCGATCCGTTCCGGAAGCGATGACACGCATCGCACATGTGGGCGAGAAGCTGTGCACATTGTTCGTTTCGGATAGCGCGGGCTCCAAATTTTACATAAAATCAGAAGTCTTCTGGTTTTTGTATTCACTTACGCGCGTGATCCGAACAGTTCAAAATTCGCCAGCGACGAAGATTCGATAATCCAAAAGTTTCATGAACCCTCTTTAGCTGTTTAGATTATCAAATGAAAACGACACCAAACTCGATAGATTTTAATTAGGCACATGACTCGCAAATTTTTGGAACAATTACGTTCCAAATTTTGCGAAGACTTAGGAAGAGTCAAAATAGACAGAAACAAATGCGATATTAAAATTGCGATAGGCGAAGATGATTAAAATTTAGCATCTATTTTATCCACTGATATTACGTGCTTAAATCCATACTCGTTGTCGAGCAGAATATAAGCACCTGGGGTGTTACAGTATTTATCGTATTCAACTCTAGGATTCCAAGTCACCTTGATCCTTAGGTTGACACAAAATATCCCATTTGACAAGTCTATATTTCCTTTTGTTATGATTCCCCTGCCAAAAGAATCTTGAGCGGAAATAGTCGAGCTTCCTACGGACTCCTTTAGAAAGGGGAAATAAGGACATCATATACATCGGTAAGCTATTGAGTACTGACCTAATCAAGGTCAAGCGTCCTCCGATAGACAGGTATTTCCCTTTCCAGCTGCTAAGGCTCTTTGCAAAGCGCTCTTCAACTTTAGCCCAATCCCTAATTCTTAATTTTTTTTGAAAAGGATTGGAACACCAAGGTAGCTGATGGGGAGTCCCCTGGCTTACATCCAAAGAGTTATGTGTATTGTTCTAATTTCTCTTAGACAGCCCCAAAACAAAAAAACCTCACTCTTATGGAAATTGATCTTTAAACCTGAAGCTTGTTCAAATGCAAATAGATGCAACTTCATATTGCACGCTTTGTCTATGTCGTCCATAAAGAGTATAGTGTCATCTGCATACTGGAGTATTGAGAGTCCACCATCAACAAGGTGCAGAATTAGTCCCTCGAATTGTTCATCCAGTTTAGCCCTACTAATGAGAACTTTTAGCAAATCCACCATTATATTGAATAATATAGGGGACAAAGGGTCTCCCTGTCTGAGCCCTTTTTTGTTTGGAAGTAGTGTCCAACATCATCATTGACATTTACCGCTACACTTCCCTCCCCCCCCCCGAGATGAAGGTTTTAATCCAAGATATTCATTTGGGCGAGAAGCCCTTCAAACGGAGTGCCTGGAAAAAGAAAAGGCCACCACACCTTATCATAAGCCTTCTCAAAGTCTAGCTTTAGAATTACTCCATTATGTTTTTCTGATGGAGTTCATGTACTGTTTCGTGAAGGATTACCACCCCTTCCAAAATATTACGACCTTTGATAAATGCAGACTGAGTCGAGCTAACAGCCTTATTTGCCACCGATCTTAATCTGTTGGTGGCCACTTTGGTGAAGATTTTATAGCTCACATTCAGAAGACAGATTGGCATATACTGATGAATAACATTTGCTTCCTAAACCTTAGGAATGAGGGTAATTGTTCCAAAATTGTGGCTAAAAAGGGGGAGATATCCCTTGGCTAAATCCCTAAACATATGCATTAAATCATCCTTGACAGTTTCCCAGAATTATTGATAGAATTCAACCGGAAACCCATCAGGTCTAGGAGCCTTATTGTGGTTCATTGAAAAGATAGCCTCCCGAACCTCGCTTTCCAAAAAATCTGTTGTGAGGAAGCTATTTTCCTGACTAAAGACCTAGGGAATGTCTTGGTTAAAGGATTCATCTAAGGTGAAGGAATTTTCCTCCGGTTCACCAAATAAATCCTTGTAGAACTGAGTAATAAAACTTTTGAGTTTAGCATGACCTTCAATCTTAGAATTGCCATTCTCAAGAGAGAAGATTCTCTTTTTCCTTCGTTTACCATTGGCCATCAAGTGAAAGTACCTTGTGTTGTTATCCCCAAGGAGAACATTCCTTGTCTTTGCCCGCTGGTAAAGCTTAATTTCCTCTTCCCTAAGAAGCTTGGTCAGATGAACCCTCGAGTGAGCCAAGCATTCTATTTCAGTCTCATTCAGGTCTCTGATTTCAGCTTCTGTATCCAACGTGCAAATTATATTCTGGAGCTCTACTTTCTTTTTCTTATATTCCCCCATTAGACTGGGCAGCCCAGCCATGAAGAAATCTCTGTAGGGCACTCAATTTGTTATTCCATCTTTGAACCGAGTTCTTGCCCTTATTTTAGCATGACCAAATCTCTTTGACATGGTCATGAAAGTCTTCCCTTTGTAGCCAACATAGTTCAAATTTGAATAGCCTATTGCATCCGACAAAGGCAGGAGATTTAGTATCAAGAAGCAACGGTGTATGATCGGAGACACCTCTATCAAGTGCCTGAATCGTGGCTAAAGGAAACTTAAGTTCCCATTCAGTTGACATGAGTGCTCTATCGAGTTTCTCATAAGTAGGTATGAGGAGGGAATTTGCCCAGGTATATTGTCTAACCGAAAGGTCTATTTCTCTTAAATCAAAGCTGTCAATCACATCATTGAAGAGAAAAGCCCAGTGACCATTAAACCTATCGTTATTCTTCTCCCTACTATTTCTCAAAATATTGAAGTCCCCTCATGAGAAAAGGAAGTGAATTATGGTGTCATGCCCGAACAAGCTCGGTCAGAAAAGCTGACTTGAACTCTTCGTGAGCTGGACCGTAAACAGCCATCAAAATCCATTTAAAGTTATCTGTCCTATTGCGTAGATGAAATTTGATATATAACTCTCCTTCAATGATAAAGGATATATCAAGAGCACTCGCTTTGACTCCCAAAAGGATGCCACCGGATCTAACCCTAGCAGGGAGACAATGCTAGGTAAAATCTGCCCCACTAGACAGCCGTGCCAGATCCACTTTGGACATATCATTCTTTTCGGTTTCCATGATTGCTAAGAAATCTAGATTATGATCCCTCAAAGCCTCTGAAATGTATCGATATTTAGCCAAGTCTAAAAGACCTCTGCTATTCCAAAAAATCCCTTTCATTAGGAAACAGTTGTTTTGTTTTTATGTAACCCCTCCCCTTGCAGCCCTTATGTTTTTTGACCTGTTTTTTTACTGTCGTGTAGCAGCCAAAGATCACAAAATTTTGTGTCCAGGTCTACATCATCAAAGGTCGCATCCGATATATCCTTTAAAAGTTGAGTTAAAAGGTCGTTGTCTTGTTCATCGGCCTCCCCATCGCTTATAGAGTCGGTATTACCCACAATGCTTTTAACCAAGTTATGGGTAGTAGGTTTGTCATGGGAGTTTACAACCAGCCTATCCAATTCCATTCTTTTTAAAACATTGATCGATGAGTTAATCGTCGTCTCATCGATGCCCAATACAAGTCCTATTTTTTTAGCTTATTGGCGCAAAAATAAATTAGAAAGACAATTTATTTTTCCATACCTGACCGAATCTACTCAACTAGAGGGGTTGAAGCGCAGCCCATGGATAGAGCGTGGACAGCCTCGCTTGAATCCCCTGACATCACCGTCCAGGTTGCGACGAGAAGCCCTATTCATAGCCTTCAAAATGGAATCCTCATCTGCATGAGAAATACCATCCACAGATAAGGCCACGTTACGTGCACTTCTCTGTACAAAAGCAGGTGAGCCCGACATGTTTTCAGTAGGAAAAAATTCAAACCTTTCCCCGGAACCCTCAGGTTCTTCTTAATCATGGTAGGTAGTGTCACTTGATCTGGCTCCACAATAGCACTATCAGCCGCCGTACTAAGTACATCCACCGACTGGTCCACCAAAGAAAGTGCATGACCATCCTGAACATGGGTATCATCATGCTGAAAATTATCAGACTGTGTATTCAAAGGATCCAATTCAAGATAAGGAGGGAAGTTAGACTTTAGCGTGAACAACTTTCTTGCCACCGGTAGAGGCCTTCCCAGCAAGACATTCCTGACATATTTGTCCATAAAGCATCTAGCAACCAGATCATCCCCTACCATACTATTCACTGGTTGCAGACCAGAATTCCACTGAGGCAATGGATTAAAATCTATAACGTATCCTATCCTTGTAACTGAGATCATTATGTTGTTAGAAGTCGACCTATCTGCACCTGCCTACCCTCCCTCTTGTCGTTCAATGTCTAGCAAAGATTGGCCCAGCTCCTAGGTACGTCTGTCAAACCCAAGGAATACCGGGAGTTCCTTCATCGCAGCAGGACCCGGACCACTAAACGCAGGGAGTAAATGGACAACAGCCCCAAGTGGTGGCATATCAGCCCCGCCCCCTACGTCCCCTGCAAGGGAGCCATCTCCACCCCCCTCGCATCCTTCTTATGTTTTTTACTAGATATGTGTCCGTGCGTTGCTACGAGAGTTAAAAATTTGTGTAAAGCATGTATATATAACGATCATTGTCACTATAATATGAAAAATCAATGTAGCAAAATATCACATTAACACTAATATTATATTCTAAATATATACTGAATGCTTTGACATCTATTCACAGTCGAAGATTTAACTGTG
Source organism: Zea mays (assembly GCF_902167145.1). Taxonomy (NCBI): domain Eukaryota; kingdom Viridiplantae; phylum Streptophyta; class Magnoliopsida; order Poales; family Poaceae; genus Zea; species Zea mays. Next base: position 160,021,051 of record NC_050096.1, read on the forward strand.
AAAACTTGATTAATCATTCACTGTCTAGATACAACCGAGAACACAACAAGAACCCAATTTAGAAGGACGAGAAAGAACCAAATGCACACGGTTCAGCTCATCCTTCTGAATTAAATATCCATCAAAGCTAGCATAGCATAGCTATATGCATTGATAAGTAGGTTAAAATAGATCAAACAATCTGAAAGATAAATAATATACTCATGTGAGTAGCTAACATGACATTTGGTATAAGTTTCATATCCTTACTTTTCACATATGAGCATTCATATCTGATAGTTATAAGCAGCATGTTGTAAAAGTGTTGTGGAAATGATTGAGTAAATTTGACGGTGGTTGATAGTTAGTCACCATTTTCTATATATTGTGTACAAAGAGAAGTATGCCTAAGAAACGGGGTATATTTATTAAAAAAACTTGACCAACATAGAAGGGTTTTTAATTAAGGGTTTTTATTTAAGAACACATACAAAAATTTGTCTCAACAATGACTTGAACTTGAGGGACCAGGTGTGGGCGTACATGCATACTATCGACCAACTGAGCTACATTTAGCTTCTTTAAATTTTCATTTTAATTAAGAACACATGCAAAAATTTGTCTCGACAAGAACGCATGCAGCGTGAGTGGAGAGAGCCACAGGGTCTAGCTTCGGAGGCTAGTTGCATGTAGGGATGAAAACGGTCGGAAACGGTATTTATTCGGTAATCAGTTTTTTGGTCGTTTTTCTTTGACTACGAATAAATAGGATATAGAATATACAATACAAATTTGTATTCTTATTTTTAACATCCAGCTTGTTAAGATTCATAAAAGGTAAATCTTAAATTCATCCTATATTTTCTCAAATAATAGATATAAACTTCGGTATGGATTCGGAAACAAATTCGGTAATTTTTTCAACTTTTTGTGTTGTAGGGAGCAAATAATACATAAAACAATTTATGTAATATTTTATTCATATTTGTACTAATGTGCTTGATAACATAAGAAAAGATCAACATCAAATTTTATACATGTCTATTTCAAAATATTAAATTTGTTCTAACAGTTCGGATTACCACTTTCATCCCTAGTTGCATGCTTGCATGCAGTATGAGGGGGCATCCGTAGCTTGCATAGTTGCATGCTTGCATGCAGTGTGAGTGGGTGAGTAGGTGCATGGTGAGCGGGGGCATGTTTTGGTCTACATTACCTTCTTAATAGTTAGTAGAGACTAGCATGTTCTGGACTTTTATCGTCCTGTTCTGAGTCTTTGTCCCTTCCACCGTCACCATCACCCCGAGGCTCCTCCCTAAATATTACAGGGGAAGCCGGGAGAAAATTCTTCTCTTCCATAGCAAAGGTGATCTCATATCCCTTTCTATCAAATACAATATCAATGGTAAGGGGTAAATGATCTCTGCTCATCATCCCAACCAGCAGCCTAATTATTCCCCTTCTTCCTGTAAGTGTACATATCTACCTCTATAGTGGTACCTATGACCGACCCTAGGGCCCAAAAACCTAAGTAATTCCTCCAAGCATGAGGCACTCCTTTGACATGCACCCAAACCTCATCCAATTGGTAGCTAAGTTCTACATCACAAGCATCTTTCCATTCAGATATAGTGATTGTGACTCCATGATTCTTAAGATTGAACTCCACATATATGCCATCCTATTAAGTTCTTCCACTGAAGGGAAACCCACCAGAAATGAATCGTCACTGTGTTGGAGGGCCTCCCACACCCACTCCTTCGAGCAAGTTTAGATTGCACAACCACAGTCGACAGTTTCCCCCTAATTACTTTGATCAGAGCAGCTAGGGCAGGATCATGTGTTTCAAGTCTATAGTCGAATTCCAGAATACGAAAAAAGCCTAATCCATTATCACCGAATCCAAGGAAAGAGGCATCGGGCTTAGGCAATCGCAATAAGGGGCACTTGGCCACTACGTGCGAATTCATCTTGTTGCAAACAACATAGTTTAGATCTGCCTTGCACTCATCATTAATGTGTCCACTTAACTTACAGCGGAAGCACAAAGGAGATTTTGGTTTCTTGGCTTTAGCATAATTACCTGGGATTGCTACGACCAGATGTTTCTGATCAGAATCTCTAGCCACCCAAGCCAAGCCAACAGATGTGGCCATCAGAGGCGCCTGTGGCAGGCTGTGTGCGAAAGGCTCACCACTCCGGCGAATCCTCGGCCGTGGTGGGAATCGACCTCCACACGACCCGCCATGCCACGACCAAGGGTGTCCCTGCCCGGGAGCCCGCCCCGTCCCAGACCTTGACGCAGTGGTGGCACACCAAACCCACTTCCGTTGCGTTGCCGATCCTTGGAGCCTCGCCGATGATTCCCCAACCACCCTCCTTACTAACAAAGCATCCACGTGTTTGCTGTAGTAACAGATTGTTCAGCCAAATCATCGGAGTCCTTAGAAAAGGGGGGCAAGAAATCATTCACCAAATGACATCCATGTTCCAATTCCAGTAGATCACATTCTTGGATTTCTGGTAGAGACCATTTCTTGGTCAAAAATCAGTAGGTGTTAGCCTTGGGTATTATTGAAAATGTTCGTTCATACTATTTTCGACAAAAATAGGGGTTGTGTGGCCTTTGATCATCAACCAGAGGCTCGTACACCTCACCCCACATATGTTTTCTTGTCATAGATCACATTCTTGAATTTCTGGTGGAGACCATTTCTTAGTGAAAAATCCGTTGATGTAAATCTGCATAAATCTGGGTTTGAGCACAAGCAGATTCACCCAGAGAAATGTATACAGCCACCGGAAGAACCACTAGAACCAATCTCACCCAAGCAACACCAAATACTCAAAGAAGAATCCACCAAGAGAGAGGAAGAAACAGTTTGAGAAGTGCACTAACAATGCAGTCTACAATCCTTACGAGTCCGCCCGTGATTCAACTTCGCTATCGGCGAAGACGACTACTGGTCACCGCTGACACCAGCATGGATGTTTAATATGTGTTCAGTTAAAACCTGTGCTTAGATTTTATCGTTTCTTGTTGTATCCCTTTTTGTTACATCGTGAATATATAGGTTTGTCTTTGAACTTTTGACCTTTTAGTTGTAAGCATTTTTTCCCCATGTGTTAAACTGAAACTCTAGCATTTATTGTATCTTCTATTCAAAATCTTCATTTTGTATATTTATTAAAAAGTATAGGTCATAAACTACAATCTTAGTTACTTTATAAATTGTGCAGTCTACAATACTAAATAGTGCAAATTATTATATTGCACGGTCATATGTACCATATGTTTGCGACAACCTAATAGATCACATGGTTTGTATACGAAACATGACTTTATATTGGTTTAGGTGCAGTCAATTCAGGAGGAGAGCTTTATCAGAGCATGTACAACCTAGAGGCCCTAAAACGGTTTTCTAAATAAAAGAGACATTTAAGAGATTGTATGATACAACCTTGAAACTTTGGATCAGAAATGCAGTTAAGAGACAATAAGAATAGAAAGTCGTGAAGAGACGAGTTCTTTGCGAAGAGTCTATCTCTTGATTTTTTTTACTTAACAACCAAAAGACTCCTCAAGACACACTTCATTTAATGTTGTTACACGCCCTTAGTGCGCCACATACATGGGTTTGCATGGCATTGGTTGTGTGTAGTAGTAGTATTCCGTGTGTTTGGTTGCCTGCCCGTATGGAAAAGTTGCACAAGAAACGAGGAACTTTTTTATTTCGTTTTTCTATTATATATTCTAATTAAAAGATTTAATTATTGAATGATTTGAAATTTATAGTTTTTTGTGAATAAAACTAGACTACTTATGCTGTATAATATTTGAAAGATTTATTTATGTACCCTTCTCTAATACATGTTTTAGTGTAAGCAATCAAACAAAGTATGTGCCTAGATTGTACAAGCCTGTACAACTAACCAAACAAAAACATTTGCATGCTCGTGACATAATCATTTGCAATTTGGCTCTCTAGATACAAGCTAGATCATCGGGCTCTCTAAATTCACAAACCAAACAGATGAATTCTTGTATATATTAGAGTTCAGTGGTAACGAGTTTGAGAATGACAGAGATAATGCCAATTATCTTTATTGAAGGGAACACCTGATTATATACAAGTGACAGGGGTCATCCCCAAGGGGTGTGTCCCTTAGGGAGGAGTTCGTCGAGCCCCTTGGATTGGTCACCATGTCATGTAACATGTTGTTTTATAACATTCCCTCTTGATCAATCCAAGTCCATTTGATCATCTGTCAGCTGTCTTCCAATATATTATGTCACACCTGGGTTTTAGGGGTCCAAAACCCAGGCGCGAAATAACCACCAGGTGTGCTGGGACCAAGTCTCACGCATATGATGAATCATGGCACAGGATCGAATGTCACATCTTTACGACATAACAGGAGTTCTATACAAATAGATAAATAATTACATCATATGAAGACAACGATCCAGCAATCCAAAGTTGACTGGGAGACGACGGCCTAGACCTCTCACGAACTCATCACAGCATCCTCCATGCGCCTCATTCTGCGGTACCTGTTCTTGAACTGTAGGGGGTGTGAGACAACAAGAGTGAGCTCACATATGTTCATAGCTCAACAAGTTGTGGGGAATAATGTGCATGAACTCGCTAAAGGTGGGAGCTCATGAAGTGTAAGGCTTACCAAAGAGGATGGTTAGAGCTGAGCATTACTTTTAAAGTTGGTCAAAATTTTATTAGCAGTTACTAAATATAAGTAAATACCAACTCAATTAAGTAGTAGAACAAAAGTAATAACAACACCCTCAATGCAATGCATATGACAAATTGAGTGTAGTTCCATAAATTAATCATGTGAGTGTCCGAGCTGCTCATGACCGTGAGCACGGCTAGTATAGCAGTTTTACACTCTGTAAAGGTTGCGCATCTTTACCCACAAGTCATGTTACCCATCTGCCAAGAGACGATCAATCCCATACACCTCTACCGAGGAGGCGAGGCAGGGTAACACTACGAGGCCTTTACAAAGTTCCAATAGCTTCAGAAAACCCGTTACAGTTTCTAGGAAGCTCCAATGCAGGGATCCCTCGCCTGACCGCTATCACAGCAAAATCAACCCAAGGACCTCCCTTCACTGACCACACCCCTACCGCCCTTGCCCCTTTCGGGTAAGGTAGTCCTCCACTAGCTTTCCTAATTAGTCAACCAAGGGCGTCTCATACCACCCTTGTGGTAGCACTGTTTTCCCGGGTGGTTCTCCATGTTCCAATAAACATAATGATTTTAACATGAACAATAAATAACAACTGATAATAAAAGTATAATCATGAATATTGTGTATCTTTATACCCAAAACCACATAATGCAATAGTAGGTACTACCCCAAAAATTCAGTGGTAAACAAGGTATAAAGATAGTCAAACTAGGGTGACCTATTAGGCCCCATCAAAATTAACCTATGTAGATCATTATGATTAATCAGAACATGACTGGGTAAAAAAAGTGATCAAGGGACAACTTGCCTGACACTTGAGATTCCAGGTACCAACTTGCTCTTCAGATGACACGTGACCTCACTGCTAAACGTAGCAATAGAGACAAACATAGTATAGACAAAATTAACATCACACCAAACATGTAAATAAAATACATAATAATAATCTACACATTAAAATAAGGTTCTAGGAACATGAATCGTTAATTTTAGAATTATAGATTTTAAGTTATGAATTTCTGAAAGTTTTATGTGTTTTGTACAGGATTAAATAGGATATAAATTTTATTGTGACATTCATGTCAAAACAGTGGTATTAAATGATAAAAAATAATATTACAAAATTATAGGAATTGGAATGGATTAATTTGGACTTCATATGAATTTTCTATGAATTAAACCAATTCTAGTATTTATTTCTACCTTAAAAATCCGTCTCTATATTTATTTTCTGATTTTTCCAACTCTCTAGACTGGGCGCCAATTACCAGAGAAGGCAGAGTCTAAACTATAAGATTTCCTAGACTCAGATCTACCCATGGTGGACGGCGGGTTCATTTAAACTAGTGCAATGTGCGCGCCTTGCGCGCGACTACTGTAACAGTAACGATATATGGTGCATATTAGAGATGGAGGCGATTATATATTGAATACCATTGACCATGCACCAGATTTGAAAGGTAGATTTTAGAAAGGATAAGGTGTTTAGAGCGTTTCCAACAGCTCATATATATATATACCCTGAGAGCTTTGTCCTTTAAAGAAAATCTGTAATCCAACAGCTCCTTTTAGATTTTCTAAAAAAATCTGTTAAACATGGTAATCTGTCATTTATTCCGTAGATTAAATACCCCTAGTAAACAGCCTCTAGTAAACAGAAATTCCAACAGCACCAGCATCTGCAGCTTCTCTGTAGTATGTACTACTCAAGTCCTCAACCAAGTCCAACTTCGGCTGCTTCATCAGGAGTCAGGACCCTGCGAGTAGCACAAGAAAAGCCGGCGTCAGGATCCAGCACGCCCACGTGGCAGAGGTGGCTGGTCGGTTACCGTCTGTACAGTGGATGCCAGAGCTTCGCCGATTTTCACCTACTGTTCCTGTAGTTCTTGTTGGAACCAAACTAGGTAATTAAGGTTGATGCTGGCATGACCTAAATATTGCAAGCACAATAGTTATGTATTTATCCAGGCATATCTGCCACTGCAGATCTCCGTGAAGACAGATCTTACCTTGCTGACCATTCTGCTGCTTCCATCATCTGTACTGAACAGGTAATATGGCCACAGAATGGACTGAAATCATCATTCATTCAATACTAGAACAGTTTTGGCTAATTTTTTTCCCTTAAGAACTGAAAGGGGCACCTGCACTGCACAACAGTCACTTCGACTGATAACATTATTCTCTTGTAATGCTAGGGAGAAGAGCTCAGGAAGCATATTGAAATAAAACGACAAACATTTCCTTATCGGTAAAACAGATTCAAAAGGGTAAATGCAGATATTGTACTTTTAAAATGAAGCAAAGACAGGAGCGCACCCAATACTTGAACTGAGTGTACACAATAAAATTGTACCTAGCACGAATCATGTAGTATACCAATACCGGGAATGGATAATAGACTAAAGCAAGTAACAATTACCTCGCCAGCAAATTGTATATGGATCAAACATCCTGTTGCACGAGCTTGAACGAAAAGAGCTGAATTAAACCAAACCTAAAGCAGGAAATGCAATACATAAACTCAGTGCACAAAAGAAAATTGTAATCACTATTACATCATGTAGTGGGCCAATGAAGGACCAACTAAATTAGTGCCAATTACCTCCTTTGAGAAATTTGTAAGGATTAGTAGTAATTTCCAAACTTCGCTGAACCGGGCTTCAAACCGAAAGATTTCTTCAAAATTAAGCAACACAAGCAGAAGAAGGTTGTTAGTCACTGCCAGTACAACTCTAAACAGCCTCCAAGCTCCCAATCAGCAAACCATTCATAAGACAAATCATTTCTACTTCTAGTATATAATAGTACTAATAAATAGCATTTAACCATCTCCTAATAAATTTGCTAATTACCGTACCAAAAGAGTGAAGACCAAGAAAAACGCATCAAGAAAGTCGTCAAAATCTCCACCACCACAAGAAATCATATAAAGTGCGGCTCTGGTGCCCCCACCTTCTGATCTTCTCGCGTCGATTGCTTGCCCAGCTCGCTTCCTCTTCGTCTTCCTTCTCCCCCTTCTCCTCGCCTCCGGTTAACCGCCACAGCCTGGATTCGCCTTCTCCCGCGGCGGCGCGGCCGGCCGCTGCTGCTGCGTCGGCGCGTGAGATGGATGATTGCGGCGGCGGCGGCAAGAGGCCGTTCCAGCTGGCGCGGTCGCTGACGTACCACCACCACCCGGGGCACCGGCCGGCGGCCGCGTCCAGGTGGCGACGGCAGCACCAGCAGCATCAGCTCGCGGACGAGCCGCGTGCGCCCCGGCCGCAGGCGGTGGTGTTGTACACGACGTCGCTGCGCGGGGTGCGGCGCACGTTCGCGGACTGCGCCGCGGTGCGCGCCATCCTGCGCGGCTGCCACCACCCAGCAACAGCGCAGCCACATAAAGGTCGTCCCATAGCCTGCAGTTCGCCGCAACGCTTCCACGCACGTCGGTGTCACTGAGGGGAGACAGATTAGGGGGGGGGCGCGGCGACGTCTAGCCGGAGCTCCTGGAGGGCAGCGTTGAAGAGGGGGTCGGGGGCCTCCTTGACCCATGACGGCGCCCACGAAGACGACAGGAACCTCCTAGAAGGTTTCGCGGGCGCGGTAGAAAGGTTGGATGTTTCGTGGCCCTTAAGGCGCGATCCAACGGCTGAAATAAAAAACAATGACGTGGCACTCTATACGCGCGGTTTTCCGTTCGGCTTTAATAATAAAGAAATGGTAAGTTGAAACCAGCCTAGTCAGCAAGTGTAACCAGTAGTAAAAACAAATACCTGAATAACCACCATGGTTCCAACCGCAGTTGCCACATGTGCAGCTCTTGGTGAAGGAGGCTCGCCAAGTGGGATAAGCCTAACAAAGTACAGTTGTAGTTAGATATATTTGAAGAATTCTGCATATTGCAGATATAATTACCATGCTACCAACAAACTTAACTAAATCACGGCACCAAATACTAAATGTTGAAAAAGTTCAAAATTGTTTATGGAATACTCTACCTGCTCCACTTGTTCAATGACACATCGTAGCAATGGACATCTGCTGTGGCACCAGCAAGACCTAAAATAGAAGAGGTCATTGAGAAACCCACCTATATGTTTGACTGGGAAATAAAAACGGCATTCCATTCCAACAGCAGACTCATTTACTTTTTCATTATGAAGTACAATTTAAATGTCCAAAAAGGTAAATTCCTTTTCTACATTGCAGAATGTTTCTAATTGGTAACCCAAAGAAAAGCCTTTAAATTCCCGCCTAATGCCAGTCATGAAATAGTTCCATACACCTTCTAACTTGCCTAAAAAGAATCCTCCTGCTATTGTGATAGGAGCCAAGAACACGCATAAAAATGATTAACTCACCAGTATAACACACAATTCAGCTCAAAGAAATTAAATTTTCTGTAAAGAGAACCAATCATCATAAGTTTTTTATACCGAACAACTCAAGCTAGCACCTAGTAGTGCGATGAAACCAAACTATCAGGTTGAGCACTACTGTATTTAATCTCTAAGTAAAACAGCAAATCACCAATCGCCACCTGAAGTCCCTGTTTTCGCAAATAAAATCCAATTCAATCCCTTGTAAAGACTTTAATTCATTCGCAGCAAGTTGAATTATAGTCTAAAATGACATGACAGTTTATACTTCTGTATTGAGTAAAAAAATAAGACCACGACCAGTTTTCTAACTTCCACTATAAAATTAGAATTCAGAATTATTGCACCAAGTCACCAACATTAAGACCATAAATTCATCTGAATGCCAAACTGCACCAAGTTATCACTGCATCCAAAATTCAGCGCAGCCCAACCCATGAGCCCAGACCCTACTGAATGGCAAGCATACCCAGAGCAACACTAGGGGCGAGATAAGGCCTACCAACATTCCAAAATCAGAAAACACAAACCATTTATATTTTTTATATACATAAGACCGGGCTCGCGCTGCATCTATCCATATGCCGCTCTTATTGGGCGCGTATTTACACAAGCGGAAGTGTCCAAGCAAACATTAAGGGTACTACAACAGCTAGGCGCCATAATTGGTTCCAAGCAGACATTAAGTGTAAAAATGATTAACTCACCAGTATAACACACAATTCAGCTCAAAGAAATTAAATTTTCTGTAAAGAGAACCAATCATCATAAGTTTTTTATACCGAACAACTCAAGCTAGCACCTAGCAGTGCGATGAAACCAAACTATCAGGTTGAGCACTACTGTATTTAATCTCTAAGTAAAACAGCAAATCACCCATCGCCACCTGAAGTCCCTGTTTTCGCAAATAAAATCCAATTCAATCCCTTGTAAAGACTTTAATTCATTCGCAGCAAGTTGAATTATAGTCTAAAATGACATGACAGTTTATACTTCTGTATTGAGTAAAAAAATAAGACCACGACCAGTTTTCTAACTGCCACTATAAAATTAGAATTCAGAATTATTGCACCAAGTCACCAACATTAAGACCATAAATTCATCTGAATGCCAAACTGCACCAAGTTATCACTGCATCCAAAATTCAGCGCAGCCCAACCCATGAGCCCAGACCCTACTGAATGGCAAGCATACCCAGAGCAACACTAGGGGCGAGATAAGGCCTACCAACATTCCAAAATCAGAAAACACAAACCATTTATATTTTTTATATACATAAGACCGGGCTCGCGCTGCATCTATCCATACGCCGCTCTTATTGGGTGCGTATTTACACAAGCGGAAGTGTCCAAGCAGACATTAAGGGTACTACAACAGCTAGGCGCCATAATTGGTTCCAAGCAGACATTAAGTGTACTATAACAGCTAGGTGCCGCAATAATCGGCTAATAGCAGTAGACTTTTTATCAAAGACAAAAAAAGAAGAGGTGAGCCCCCGCTGATGTCCTGGGGGCTGTGGAATCTCTCATGACATGCTTATTGCTGTAGCAACTTCAGGGTGGTAGTGAAGCATCTCCTCAGATCAATGGCAAGAGGGTGTGCGTGTGGGTACATACTTACGAGGGGAACACCAGGGGTATTAGGGAAGGGACTTGATGTATCTCCGAGCCTTTGGATTGTCGATGAACTCTAGGTCAGCCTCACTCATGGTGCCGAGGACGTTTCCTCAACAGCGCGCGAAATGCTGCGCCGCGGCTGGAACGGCGCTGGGCGGGGCTCCGGCCCCGTGATCAGGCGAAGGGAGGGCGCGGGAATGGGGTTTGCTGGGGGGAGATTCTGGGCCGGGGCGCGGACCGCTAGGAGACCGCTAGGGTGGACGGAAGGAGCGAGCGGAAGGAAGCAAAAGCACGGAGGGAAGCGATGATCCGCGCGGGTGACGGCGAAGTAACCCTAGCGAGCGAGCGGGCGAGCGGGCGGGCGAGATTAAGGGGGAGCGGGGAGAGGAGGGGATGGCAGAGACTCACCTGACCTGGAGTCGTGCGTCGGCGACGGCGGTGGGGACGAAGGAGATCCGGCGACTGGGGGACGGCGGTGGGTCTGGTCGGACGACGCGCAGCGGAGGCGACAGGCTTTTCGGGGAAGAGAGAGCGCGAGACTGGGGAGGTGGAGAGAACTAGAAGATTCTGCAAACGACGCGACACATGAGAGAATGTCACCATTTGATAACGATCTAACGGTCAAGGAATTTTTGGCGACGTGGACGATCCTGGGGCCGGATTCCTTGCTGGTTTAATAATAAGGAAATAAAACCCGAGGGTTCTTTTGAATAATTGCGCGCCCGAAGGGGTATCCTCTTACCCCAGCCACCCGATCCAAAATCAGTGGTGCGGATTAGATCTACTCTTTAACCCAAGCGGCGTGTGCTCTCGACCAATGGATTAGCGATCAGCGGCCGAGATTTAATTCACACAGGATCGTACTACGTCCCTCAGATCCCCTTAGGATGGCCGGTATTCACATTTCGAATCGGTATGCCAGTATATAATTGTGGCCGACCATCCTAGCTTCAACGACACACGATAACACACCCCACCGATCTAATCCTATACGCCAGTAGTGGATCGAACGGCCACGGGTTCACCTTCTACCTCCGACAGCACCAACGGCGGCGCCCCGCGCCCACAACCCAACGGTGGCGCCATGGCCGAGTTGCGGCCACCCGGCGATTCCGGCCCCAAATCGAACAGACAAGGTTTGCTACGCATCTAATGGAGGATTGCGAAGCACGGGGAAGCATCCATATCGTGGTTTTGGGCGTCAGTGGTACAATCCGCGGCGAGCAATGGATCAGCGGCACCGTCCTTACTCCGATGACGAATTGCGCCCACGATGCAATCCCACCGCATCAGGGAGGACCCTGCACGACAGCGGTGAACACCAGCGATGCCCCGGGGCTCCCATTCGCGGACAGGGACGCAGCCTAGCACGATCACCATGGCAGCAGCACCCGACGACGTGGTTTACTGGTTTTCCGCCAGCTCGATGATGGCGCATACCGACCTGTGATTATCCCGACTATGTGAGGTAGATAAGGGAGGGCCGCGATTGGTTATATAGGGGCGACTGGGCGAGGGACAGGCCAGAGGCGTGGGGACGCGGTCTGTTATCGACGCCCGCGCGGATCTCCGGAGGTTGTTGAGTTCTAGACAGAGTCAGTCGCGAGGTAGAGGGAAACACTGACGATTCGGTCCCACACATCAGTGATCCGAGCCCGAGCAGTGCGCGAGTGGGAGTGGCTAGCACACGGGCCCCATACGTCATGGAGTCAAGCAGAGGTCGATCGGTTTTCCTGGCTAGTGGGCCTGCTCAGGAGCATGGGAGATGGGCCGCACCCGTGCGGAGGTAAGTGGGCCGATTCCAGTTCTGTGGCCCAGGACAGGTGTTTTTTTTATCATTTCTATTTTCTTCTATTTCCTTTCTCATTTCAGATTAAATTCGAATTTAGTTTGAAATTCACTCTCAAAATTTGAAATGCTCAAGCAATTAAAACTCCAGCATGAGATGCCATAATATTTTATTAATATATTTATTCCTCTATTAATATATTTTAAGAAATGCTTCCACATAATCCATTCATGCACACAAAATAGTGGTTTAAGAAAATGTCTTCTATGGTGTAGTATTTTTAGAGATGTTTTATCTTAAATATATAATTCAACAAATGCTTGAATAGAAATCATTTTAGTTGATGTTTATTCTAGGAAATGTAGCTTTCACAAAGGAAAAACCTTATTAGAAGGTATTCCAAATCCAAACTCTTTGAAGAATTTTAACGAATTCCACTAATACAATTTTGAGGTGTTACATATTATCTCCTCAAAAACCCTATGGGAAAAATAAAGGGTACACAATGTCTTTTGGGTTATGAGTTAATCTCACTTTGAACTCCAAAAGAAAATATGCTTGTAATCATAATGCGTAAAAACCCCTATGGGGAAAAGTTAATGATGAAGCATATAGCTTAGTTGATATACCTCATTAAAACTTTGGATGAGAAAACCTCAGCAAGGCAAAACTCATACAAAGAAAAGAGTGTAATATGATGGTTCAAAACAAGTCAAATATCACAGAGAATTACTCCCTCTGATCTTTGCAAGTACTTAAGTCTTCTCATACCAATCCCCTCAACACATTTCTGGAACGTGGAGTATGGTAGAGATTTTGTGAATAAATCAGCAAGATTATCACAAGGCTTTGTTTGCAAGATGTTTATATCTCCATTTTCCTGAAGCTCATGGGGATAAAATAGTTTAGCAGCAATATGTTTATTAATGCTGCTCTTGATATAACATGTTTCCATCTGAACAACACAAGCTGAATTATCCTCATAGATAATAGTTGGTGATTTAATTGAACCAATACCACAAGTTGTGAGTATATGATTCACCATTCTACGAAGCCATACACATTCACGTGAAGCTTCAAATAATACAATTATTTCAGAATGGTTGGTGGATGTGGTCACCAAAGTTTGTTTAGAAGATTTCCACAAGATGGCAGTTCCACCTTGTAAAAATATGAATCCTGTTTGCGATGTGCCATTGTGGGGATCACATAAATAGCCAGCATCAGTATACCCAATTAAACTAGGATCATTATTTGTTTTGTAAAAAAGTCCTAGATCCTTTGTGCCATTTAGATATCGAAAAATATTCTTAATGCCATCCCAGTGTCATTTTGTTGGAGCAGAGCTGTGTCTTGCTAGCAAATTTACTGCAAAAGCAATATCCAGCCGGGTATTGTTAGCAAGGAACATTAATGCACCAACAACACTGAAATATGGAAACTCTAGTCCCAATATATGTTCTTCATCATCTCTTGGTCTGAATGGATCTTTCTCTAAGTCCAAAGATCTGACCACCATATGAGTCTTTGAAGGATAAGACATATTCATACTGAATTTTTCCAATACCTATTGGGTATGTGTACTTTGATGCACAAGGATTCCAGAAGGTAAATGCTCAAGTTGAAGACATAAGCAAAATTTGGGTGTACCCAAATCTTTCATCTCAAATGTTGTCCTTAAATGATGATGTGCTTCATCAATATCAAGTTTATTTCCTATGATGTTGAGGTCATCAATATAATCTGATATAACACAAAAACCCACTTTAGATCTTTTGATGAAGGCGCACGGACAATCATCATTTTTCGTGTATCCCTTACGTAAAAGGAATTCACTCAATCGGTTGTACCACATTCTGCCCGATTGTTTTAAGCCATATAATGACTTCTGCAACTTTACGCAATACATGTTGCATTTTGCCTTTGGATTCGGTACATCTATTCCATCTGGAACTTTCATGTATATATCAGAATCTAGTGACCCATAGAGATATGCGGTCACTACGTCCATCTACTGCATAGATAAATGATTTTGTACTGCCAAAGATATTAAATTTCGGAATGTTATTGCACTCATAATTGGTGAATAAGTTTCGTTGAAACCAACGTCGGGTCTTTGCGTAAACCCTTGTGCTACTAGCCTTGCTTTGTATCTCACTACCTCACCATTTTCATTTCGTTTCCGAATGAAAACCCACTTGTATCCCACAGGGAAGATATTACGTGGTGTAGGCATTATAGCCGAGAAAACTTCTCTTTTGTAAAGCGAGGCTAACTCCGCTTCAATTGCTGCCTTCCACTTGATCCAATCCGAGCGCTTAGTGCACTCTGCCATGGTCTTAGGATTTAGATCATTTTGAAGGTCCTCAGCAATTTTCTTGGAGAAACATATGTCGACATTGGTAGCTTTTCTATCATAGGTTTCACGGGTCTCAACATATTTGATGGCAATTTCATCACCCCTTAGAGACTCATCAAAATTTCCCAAATTGATGTGTCTAGGGTTTTCCTATGTCCCAGCCTCAGCAATGTGCACATCCGAGCTAGGTCATGGATCATCACAATCCACTTGATATATTGTATCCTCTTGGTGTCTGTTTGCATTCATTATTGTTCTTTGCTTCTTAGCAACAGAATAGCGCTTATTCACCATACTTCTCCTCTCTAGGAGTTTAGTGGTTTTATTTGGTACTTCCACTCTTTCTGGTGCATTCCTAGCAGGAATGAATGATTTAGTGACACCTTTATAATTAGTGAATGCATCTGGCAGTTCATTTGCAAGCCTCTGTAAATGTATAATCTTCTGAACTTGCAGTTCAATTTCTGTAGTTCGTGGATCAGTACCTGGAACACTTTGAGTATTCCAATTTACTTCCCTGCATTCCTTTTGGTACTTAAAGTCTCCCCCTAATGCTGGGAAATGTTCCTCATCAAAAATAGAATCAGTAAATTGGGTTGTAAATAGATCCCTTGTCAAGGGTTCTAAGTACTTAATGATCGATGGAGATTGAAATCCCACATAGATCCCCACTTTCCTATGTGGGCCCATGGTTGTTCTCTGAGATGGTGAGATTGTACTGTATACACAACATCCAAATTTACGCAAATGGGAAATATTTGGAGGATTTCCATGAACCATTTGTATTAGGGAAGTAGAATGATATGCGGTAGGTCGTAGTTGTATAAGGTCGGCAGCGTGCAGAACTGCATGGCCCCAACATGACGAAGACAATTTGCAATTCATCAATAATGGTCTTGCAATGAGTTTAATCCTCTTGATTAGTGACTCAACCGAACCATTCTGGGTGTGGACATATGGTACCGAGTGTTGTACTTGAATACCCAGACTGAGAAGCAGTTGGCTATACATAGCCAACTCTTTTCCAATCCTTTTCTTTTCCTGATTCTAGCACTTAGACAAATATATTAGTACATAAAAACCAATGTACTAAGTCTAGAACCATATCTTCTTGTTGATTCGCACTTCATCCATCATTTGACATATAATTACTCACTCAATATGTGTTGGACACTTAATCACCAAAATATACTAGAAATGGCCCAAGGGCACATTTCCCTTTCAATCTCCCCCTTTTTGGTGATTTATGCCAACAAATCAAAAAGCAACAAATGGAAGTGCAACATCAATGCAATTGAGAACAAAAATAGTCTTTGACAAGATTTGACATATTTGGGTCGTTCTTTGCCACCACTTGGTTTGTTTTTGCAAATCAAAATCATTTTCCTATCTCTAAGGTAAACACACATGTTTAGACTCAAAGAGAGATAATCCAAGAGTAAAAATGATCAAGAGCCAAAAACTCCCCCTTTTCCCATAATCAAATATTCTCCCCACAAGAGATCAAATTTTGATAGTAAGAGTTATTTTGACAAATCAAAAGTTATAGTCTACTCTTTTTCAAAAATTTCACAAGTGGTAGCTGATCCATTTGCTTTGGCCTTATTTTCTCCCCCTTTGGCATTAAGCACCAAAACGGGATCAATCTTGGCCCTTAAACCCCATTGCCTCACCAAAATCGTCAATTACGAGTAAAAAGGCAATAAGAGCATGGAGATGAACTTGGAGTAAATTACCCTCTCATCGGAGTGAAGTGGAAGTCTTGCATGGTCCAAGTTCACCTTTCCCTTTCAATCCACCTTTGAGACTAGATTGAGTAAACTCAAGCACACAGTTAGTTTCAAAGGGTCAAGTTGTAGCACATCTCCCCCTAAATTTGTGCATCACTCACACATGGACTTTTGAGGTCCGGGGATTGCTTGCACAACTTGAGCACCATAAACAACAAAATGCATAAAGGAACATGATCAAAGACATAAAACACATGTATGCTATAGATCAATCCAAGTTATGTGAATCTAAGACATTTAGCTCACTACGCAGCCTGCAAAAGGTCTTCTCATCTAAAGGCTTGGTAAAGATATCAGCTAGCTGGTTCTCGGTGCTAACATAAAACACTTCGATATCTCCCTTTTGCTGGTTGTCTCTCAAAAAGTGATGCCGGATGTCTATGTGCTTAGTCCGGCTGTGTTCAACAGGATTATCCGCCATGCGGATTGCACTCTCATTATCACATAGGAGTGGGACTTTGCTCAGATTGTAGCCAAAGTCCCGGAGGGTTTGCCTCATCCGAAGTAGTTGCGCGCAACACTGTCCTGTGGCAACATACTCGGCCTCAGCGGTGGATAGGGCAACAGAAGTTTGTTTCTTAGAACTCCACGACACCAGGGACCTTCCTAGGAATTGGCACGTCCCTGATGTACTCTTCCTATCAAGCTTGCATCCAGCATAATCGGAGTCTGAGTATCCAATCAAGTCAAAGGTTGACCCCTTTGGATACCAGATCCCGAAGCAAGGAGTAGTGACTAAATATCTAAGAATTCGCTTAACGGCCACTAAGTGGCACTCCCTTGGATCGGATTGAAATCTAGCACACATGCATACGCTAAGCATGATATCCGGTCTACTAGCACATAAGTAAAGCAAGGAACCTATCATAGACCGGTATGCTTTTTGATCAACGGACTTACCTCCTTTGTTGAGGTCGACATGTCCGTCGGTTCCCATGGGTGTCTTTGCGGGCTTGGTGTCCTTCATCCCAAACCGTTTGATCAAGTCTTGCGTGTATTTCGTTTGAGAGATGAAGGTGTCGTCCTTGAGTTGCTTCACTTGAAACCCAAGGAAGTAGTTCAACTCGCCCATCATAGACATCTCGAATTTCTATGTCATCACCCTGCTAAACTCTTCACAAGACTTTTGGTTAGTAGAACCAAATATTATGTCATCGACATAAATTCGGCATACAAATAGATCACCATCACAAGTCTTAGTGAAAAGAGTTGGATCGGCTTTCCCAAACTTGAAGGCATTAGCAATTAGAAAATCTCTAAGGCATTCATACCATGCTCTTGGGGCTTGCTTAAGTCCATAGAGCGCCTTAGAGAGCTTACACACATGGTCGGGGTATTGTTCATCCTCAAAGCCAGGGGGTTTCTCCACGTACACCTCCTCCTTGATTGGCCCATTGAGGAAGGTGTCGGTGTTTTGGGTCCGACCGCACACCCGGGGTTGCCCCTCAAGGTGTTTTTAGGAGTAGGACGGTGTCGCCGACTGTAGCAAAATGGTTCGTGCCAGATGCACGAGGGATAGTGGACAATGTTTACAGGTTCGGGCCGCTTAGAGATGCGTAACACCCTACGTCCTGGTGAGTATGCTTGGTGAATGAGGTTACAAGGTAGCTCTCTGAATTGAGAACGCAGAGAGTTAAGGTGGGTGGCTGAGTATATGGTCGATCGTTCTGAAGGGGTGCCCCCTAGGCCTTATATACTCGACCGTGGGGCAATACATGTGGATATGATAACAATGTGTAACTAAAAGATAGTGAACTGTTTGAGTTTATCTCCCTATAGTTCTGCCGACCTATCCTCGCATGGCTCCGTTGCATGGGGGCTCCCGCGCGGGAAAGTCGGATCTCTTGTTGTGGTCGCTCGCTCAACGTTGTGGGTCGTCCGGGCTCGCACCAATCCGGCCTCATGTCAACCTGCTTTGCTGATTGTCCCTCCCCAGGCCCACAAAAGAATGACCTTACGATTTACAGGTCCCTTGGGCCTTTCGTGAGGTCTTTTACTCTTCCAGTGGACCCGGGGGATATCTGTCCCCCACAAGCCCCCGATCTTTGGGTTGATTTTGAGATAATCAGCCCAAAGATCCCAGGTCCAGCTTGCAGGTAATTTGGGAAAAACGATTTCTTACTGTCTCCTCCTGCTTTGATCACTTGTAAACTGAAGCTTTGTTTCGTGCTTGTGCCTTAGAGGTCGACATTTCATATTGTAGGACCCTGAACTTCATTGGGTGCACCGGAGGTGCACCCAATGGGTGTAGCCCCCGAGCCTCGAGTAGATTTTGGAAAATAATCTACTCGGAGGTCTTCATCAGAAATTATTTTCATCTTACTCTTGTGCTTTGGTCGAGGGCTAGCCTTATCTTTAATCTTGTCTTATGCCTTAGAGGTCGGCACCATCTTGGCTTGAAATGGTGGTTCATGGGGTGCACCGAAGGTGCACCCAATGGGTGTAGCCCCCGAGCTTTGAGTGGATTTTTGAAAATAATCCTCTCGAAGGTCTTCATTTTGTGTCCTTTTGCTGAGAATAACCCTTTCTTTTTTCTGAATGCCTTAGAGGTCAGCATTATGTCATCCATATCATGCTTTAGAGGTCAGCATGTATTTTTGTCTTTTTCAGCCGAGTTCGTGATCTGCCCGTATCTCGCTAGGTGGTGCAATTTATTTGCTCTGCAGCTGGTTGGACATTTGATGGACGTTCCCTGTCTAGTCTTCACGTTGCTTCTGTCGGTCAGATTCTGTACTTCCCCGGCTATATTTGGCTTTCCTCTGATCCTTACTGATATCTCATTTTTGTCTTGAGGTATTCATTGCATGCCCTGCACGGATGTGACAGTTTTGAAAAATATACTGATAATTCCTGGGCGCCCCCCCAATGGGTGTGGGCAAGGGACGGCTTGGTACGCTGAGTGTTTTAGCCAGCTGCTTCTGAGTAGTAATGTGATGTGACAGCGGGTGTAATCATATCATCCGCGCTGTTGACTGGAGTCCCAATGGGTGTTGCGTTGTGTGAAACGGCGTCAGCCGCCTGACGTGTCTTCAGACGGGTCGAAGTGCTTATTGAATGCTTTGCGACTGTTCAGTGACCGTGGTTGGAGGTGAGCGGTTGCCTTCTTCTTCTATAAATAATGTCGTTGTCTCTCCGGCTTTTTCTCATCTCTTGCTGTTCTCTGCTGCTTGCTTTTCTTCTCTCCCTTTCGCTTCCACCATGGGCAAGCACAATAAGCGCAAGCGTGAGCCGACTCCTCCATTAGAGGATTTTGGTGACTCGGAGTACTCAGAGGAGGAGTTCTCCTCTGAGTCTGAGGGGTCTCCGGCTCCCATCCCCCTGCGTGAGTCGTCTGACGACTCAGACGACTCCCAGGGGCTCGCGGCGGAGGTCTGGACTTACATCCGGGCCGTCGAGCGCTCCGGGCTCGAGGGCTCGGATGAGTTGGAGTACTCCTCGGATGAGGAGGACTCGTCCGAGGAGGACGATGGCGGCGACGGCGAGGACGACGACGACGACGACGAAGGCGGTGGCGGCGGTGACGGTGACGGCGGCGGCAGGGACGGCAGCAGCGACAGCAAGGATGGCGACGGCGGCAGCAGCAGGGGCGGCAGCGGCGGCGGCGGCAGCAGCAGGGGCAGCAATAGGGGCGGCAGCGGCAGAGGCAGCAACAGGGCCAGTGGCTAGATGCCACTTGTCCTTAGATGTTAGTATAGTATAGTTAGAATAATGTAGTAGTATTTAGTAGTGTAGAGTAGTATAGTGTAGTAGTAGTATAATGTAATGTAGTAGTAGTAGTAGGGAAGTATCAACTCATAATGAGTTGATTTGTAAGTATGATATCTTCCCTTTAATGAAGAAATTATGTTGCCTTCTCTGTGCCAATTATCCTGCTTATTTGTGAAGTTGATTTCCTTGGAATTTGTAAGTAAATAACTCTGGCATCATATCGACGTTTTTAGAGGTGGTTGCCGAGTGACTTGTAGACGACGTCGGAGTTTTTAGAGGTAACTGCCGAGCGACTGAACACGATGTCGAAGTTTTAGAGGTAATAGCGAATGACTTGAAGACAACGTGAGCGTTTTTAGAGGTATCGCCGAGTGACTGAACACAATGTCGGAGTTTTAGAGTCAACTGCCGAGCGACTTGAGGGCGACGTCGGCGTTTTAAAGGTAACGCCGAGCGACTTGAAGACGACGTCAGCGTTTAAGAGGTGACGCCGAGTGACTGAACACGATGTTGGAGTTTTAGAGTCAACTGCCAAGCGACTTGAGGGCGACGTCAGCGTTTTAGAGGTAACGCCGAGCGACTTGAAGACGACGTCAGCGTTTTAGAGGTGACGCCGAGTGACTGAACACGATGTCGGAGTTTTAGAGTCAACTGCCGATCGACTTGAGGGCGGCGTTAGCGTTTTGGAGGTAACGCCGAGCGATAGCGGGCTGCGTGGGCCGCTTTGAGGATAATAGCCGAGTGATGATGTGGCGCACCAGTGTTTTGGAAGTAACCGCCGGGTGCTGACTGGGCGCTTTTTGAAACGGTATCTGGCTCGGGAATATCCCATAAGTGCTGCGCTTTTAGCCGCCTCTGCTTTCCGTGCCCTAGTTCTTGCTTTCTTGCTTCCGAATCCTCTCGGCAATTTGCCTCCCACTCTGCTCGCCGGTAGAATCGAGATGGCGCCCAAGAGGAAAGCCTCGAGTTCGTCTGCCGCGGTGATTCCTCCAATCGACCCCAACATCCAGTTGCCTTTCGCAGGTAACCACATGTCTGTCATCTCCGAGCCTGAACTTCTCCACCTCGTGTCCATCAGAGTCCTTCCCCCGAAGGAGCTCAGTTCTTGGCGGATTTGCCATGGGGTCACTGTCCCGACAGAGGATACCCATGAGTCACGTGATTTACGCTCCTTTCCTTCTCCGCGGCCTCGGTCTTCCGATTTCTCCCTTTTTCTGCGGCCTTCTTGATTTCTACCATCTTAACTTGACCCATCTGAATCCCAATTCTATCCTACAAATTTCCATTTTCATTCATTTATGCGAAGCTTTTCTTGGCGTGCTGCCACATTTTGGGTTGTGGAAGTACTTGTATCACTGTCGCCCTGGGATGGCCGGAGGACAACATCAGTTGGTTGGGGGTGCTAGCTTGGAGATGCGCCGCGGGAGGAAGACTGAGTATCTTGAAATCCCTCTCAAAGACAGCATCAAGGGATGGCGCTTGGAGTGGTTCATTGTTGAGAATTATGGAAACTCTCTCCCCCCTCGGTCGGGAAGACAACCGGACGTTCGCACCCCGAGTTGGACCGAGTCCCCCACGGATCAGGAGGTAGCTGAGGCAGGTGCTTTGCTAGCTGAGGTTGGATTGCTGAAGGAAAGGGGTCTGACTGCTGAAGCTGTGGTTGCTGATTTTGTCTTCAAGAATATTCAGCCGTTGAAAGACAGGGCATACCCGACTTATCTGTATCGAGGCCTAGCCGACTCAACTCGGGTTACCAACAGAAGAATTCCCTCTGTAGACTTGGTGAACCGACTTGAGATGATCCTTAGAGGCAAGGTGTCAAATGTTGGTGCCCCAGTGGCATACTCAGCCTGGAACTTGCCTCCTCCCAAAGCCTTCACTCTTTTTGTGTTGAATCCACCTGTCACTAATGGCAGTTTGGGCCTTAGAGTGCGACCCTCTGCTGAAGAAGTTAGCGCCTTGGTTGCCTCGCTCGGGGAGATTCCTGATGATGAACGACAGGTCCATTTTGAGGTGCCCCTGAATCCTAGTGATGCAGAGATAAGTGCTATGCTTGATTTGCTGGCTGAGGACTCTTCTGATGCTGCTCCTGCTGGGACATTGGTGGTGGCGCCCCTCCCAGAGGCTGATACGACCTTGGATATTCAGAAGCCTGCCAGTACTCACCCGAGGCGCCCTTACCGAGCCAACCAACCTGATCCTTCTGCTGATGAGCAGAAAAAGAAAAAGAGACGCCTCCGGCGAGTATCCAGTTTGGATTGGGATGTTGGTACTTCGGTTCCTGCTGCTGAAGAAGTGCCTGTGACTGAATTTATTGACGCTGACCCCAATGGGTGTGCCCGATCTGCTGCTGATCCCAATGTGGGTGCTCCATCTGTTGCTGATCCCAATGGGGGTGCTGCCTGTGTTGCTAATGAAGACGACGGGGAGGAAGAGGATGAAGTTCCTTTGACTCGGAAAAACAGTCGGCAGTTCATCGCTAGTGGTGAAAGTAGTGGAGTTCCTTCTCCTGCTTTGTCTGCTCTCATTGGTCTGCAAGAATTGTCCCTGGCGAATTTTGATCAGACTCTTGAGGATATGGTTCCAGAGGATTTGTTATCGGAGCCAGCAGATGATGGTGTGATGGAGGTTTGTGATGATGTGCTTGGTGCTGGGTTGAGGTCATCCCGTGCCTCGTCGACCTTAGAGCGCGATCTCGAGGGTCAGGAGACTGACTTGGATCGTCCTGGTCCCATGGAAGTAACTGAGGGCCCATCAGCCTTAGAGGTGGCTACCGCAGAGAACTTGGACCCCAAGGATGGTGTTGACACATGCCCAGCCCCCGAGGATGTTGCCGGGGATGACTTGGTTCGGGTGGGAAGTGCAAGCCACTGCCCAGCCCCCGAGGGTGCTGCCGGGGATGATCCGGCTCAAGTGGGCAGTGCAAACTATGACCCAGCCCCAGAGGGTGTCCGAGCGGGGTCTCCCTCTTGTACTTCCATGGACGTTCATGCGGGATCGCCTCCGCACTCCGGCTGCATGGTGGTAGCCCAAGCTTTGGGTCAGGGAGTCGCTTTAGAGGGCAGCGCCCCCGCTGACCAAGTTTCGGGCTCTGTTGATGGCACTGAGTTGGTGCCTGCTGGTTCGTTGCAAGCTGCTTCGGGTAGCGGCCTTACGCCCGGTCATCAATTGATCTCTCATGATTTGGGGGTCCCTTCGTTCTTTTCCAATCTCCAGGTACTGTGGTATACTTTAGCTTGATTTTTACATCGCATGAACTGCTGTCATTACACTCATATGCTCTCCTTATCAGGCTTTGGTGGACGGGATGACTAGCCAGCTGAGGTTACAGGGTGCTCTTGTTCCAGAAGTAGCTTCATCTCTTGCACGTTGGAATCCAGTGTTACTTCAACATCGTGTCTCTGACTTGGAGGCGACCAATGCTGGTTAGTGCTTTTTTGCTTCTCTTTGTCTTCACTATTAAACTGCTTTACATTCTGACCCCTTTTGTTTGGTTGTCTCCTGCTAGGTATGACTCGGCAGATTTCCACTCTTGAAGAAAAACATTCTCGAGATCAGGCTGAATTGGTCCAGCGGTGCTCTGACTTTGAAGAAAAGTATTCTCAGAGTCAGACTAAACTAGCTCAGGTCTCTGCTGCCTTAGATGACGCCAATGCACTGAGCTCTTCCCTTCACGCTCAGCTTAATTATGAAAAGGTGACTTATGAAACTGTGCCTTGCCTTGTTGTGCTCCTATTGCTTGCTTGATGTTTGAGGGAGTTGACTTTTGTTTGCAGGAAGAAAAACGTATCCTAGCTGCTTCTCGCGACAGTCTTGACAGATTGTATCGCGATTCTAGCAACTCGCTGACCATCCTGGAGAGGAGTCATCGCTTCACCATGGAAGAGTTAGACAACCAGCACTGTAAGCTGCAGGAATCCACGGATGAGGTGACTCGGCTCAAGCAATTGATATCAGCGAAGGATGCTACTATCAAAGAACTCCGTGCTTCCAAGAAATCCATCGCCCAGGAGTTAGAAGTTGCTCGGTTGGCTGTCAAGGTTGCTGAAGAAACTTCCGTTACTCTCAGAGCCCAGCGCGACAGAGCCATGGATAAGGCCATTCGGGCGGGGCGAATCTTGATGAGGAGACCCGGCATGGTTGTTCCCGAAGATATAAGGGCTGACGTGAATGCTGCTCTTGATTCCTCGAGTCGCCCTTCCTCGTCGATTGCTCCTGAGAAAGATATCACAAAATAGAGAAACACTTTGCGTGCTTTGAGCGCGCGGTTAGCATGGTCAGACATTTGTTAGAGGACGTCATTTCAGTACTTAAATGACATTGTTATTCTCCTATTGTTTCAGAATTCATCAGTTCGTAAATTTGCAGTAGTAAAATGATGTGTGATGGTTTTGAGACTGTTTTTGCGGGATATAGAAGTCATCCTTATATGAGTAATTGTAAGCACGTCAGATCGCCTTAAGTCGCTGCTGACTTAAGTCGATTGCTTCTGTTAATAGGGTGTAGTGGTCACCCTGAATTGCGTAGGCGCGAGCATGTTGCACCGGCTTAAGTCGCTGCTGACTTTAGCCGATTGCTCTGTTAGCGGGGTATAGTGGTCGCCCCGAGTTAAGTAAGCTCGAGCATGTTGCACCGGCTTGAGTCGTTGCTGACTTTAGCCGATTGCTCCGTTAGCAGGGCATAGTGGTCACCCCAAGTTAAGTAAGCGCGAGCATGTTGCACCGCCTTAAGTCGTTGCCGACTTAAGCCGATTGCTCCATTAGCAGGGTATAGTGGTCACCCCGAGTTAAGTAAGCGCGAGCATGTTGCACCGCCTTAAGTCATTGCCGACTTAAGCCGATTGCTCCGTTAGCAGGGCATAGTGGCCACCCCGAGTTAAGTAAGCGTGATCATGTTGCACTGCCTTAAGTCGTTGCCGACTTAAGCCGATTGCTCCGTTAGCAGGGCACAGTGGTCACCCTGAGTTAAGTAAGCGTGAGCATGTTGCACCGCCTTAAGTCATTGCCGACTTAAGCCGATTGCTCCGTTAGCAGGGCATAGTGGTCACCCCGAGTTAAGTAAGCGCGAACATGTTGCACCGCCTTGAGTCGTTGCCGACTTAAGCCGATTGCTCCGTTAGCAGGGCATAGTGGTCACCCCGAGTTAAGTAAGAATGCAAGTCAATCATGAACAAACTGAGTATCTTTGAAGCCCTTTTTTATTGATGACATATTTCCATTTTACAGAGTACATCGTCGTCCCGATAGCTTTTGAAATACAGCTACGGATAAAATTTCCTGAGGTGTTCTATATTCCAGGAGTTCCCGACTTCTGTGCCGTCCATCTGAGTGAGGCGATATGATCCTGGCCGAGTGACTTCTGCTACTACGAAGGGTCCTTCCCATAAGGGTGATAACTTGTGCCGTCCCTCCCACGTTAGAATTCGGCGGAGGACGAGATCTCCTACTGAGAAGGATCGCTGTCGCACGGCCTTGTCGTGATAGCGCCTTAGAGTCTGCTGGTATCGCGCTGATTGGATTACTGCATTCAGCCGTTCTTCCTCGAGTATATCGATGTCCTCCATCCTAGTAGCTTCGGCTTCTGCTATGCTTTCGAAGATCAACCTTGGCGCCCCGAACTTGAGATCGGCGGGTAACACTGCCTCCGACCCATAGACCATGAAGAAAGGAGTGTTTCCATGCAGAGCTCGGCTAGGTTGGGTTCTTAGGCTCCAAACGACATAGGGCAATTCCCTTATCCACTTTCCTGCGAACTTTTCATTCTTATCGAAGACCTTTTTCTTGAGTGCCTCCAGTATCATCCCGTTGGCTCGCTCAACCTGCCCGTTGGCTCTTGGATGTGCTATAGAAACATACTTGATCTGAATGCTTTTTTGCTCGCAGAAGTCGAAGAACTCTGAACTTGTGAAGTTGGATCCTAGGTCAGTTATGATGCTGTTTGGTATCCCGAATCTGAATATTATGTCTTGTATGAATTCTACGGCCTTAGCTGAGGTTAAAGAAGCAATGGGTTTGAACTCTATCCATTTAGTGAATTTGTCAATTGCTACCAGTACATGAGTGTATCCTCCTTGAGCTTTCTTGAAAGGTCCAATCATATCCAGTCCCCAGCATGCGAAGGGCCAAGTCACTGGTATGGTCTGCAGTTGCTGTGCTGGTAGATGTTGTTGTTTTGACAAGTATTGGCAAGCTTCGCACCTCTGAACTAACTCGGCTGCATCACTCTTCGCTGTTGGCCAATAGAATCCTGACCTGAAGACCTTCCCGACTAGTGTCCTGGACGCTGCATGTATTCCACATTGCCCAGCATGGACCTCCTCCAGAAGTCGCTTCCCCGTAGATGAGAGAATGCACTTCATGAGGACGCCTGATGCACCTCTTCTGTACAATGTCTCCCCAATGAGTGTGTAGTGAGCCGACTGTCTGGCAATGCGCTCGGCTGCATTTTTGTCATCTGGTTCCTCTTCATTCTTTATATACCTGATGATTGGCCTTCTCCAGTCATCAGAGTCTGACTCTAGTTGATTCACAATATTACACTCTTCTGCTTGATCCATTGAGATGCTCGGCTATAGTATTTCTTGTACAAAGACTCCAGGTGGGACCTGAGTTCGACTGGATCCTAGCTTGGACAATACATCGGCTGCCGTGTTCCGATCTCTTTCTACATGATGAAATTCCAGACCCTCAAATTTATCTTCCAGCTTTCGGACGACAGTGTAGTACTTTCCCATTGAATCACTTGAACAATCCCACTCTTTGTTTATCTGGCTAATGACTACCAGAGAGTCTCCGTACACCATCAGTCTCTTGATGCCCAATGATATGGCGATGTTCAATCCATGGATCAGAGCTTCATACTTGGCTGCATTGTTGGAGGCCGGAAACAGCAACTGGAGGGCATATTTGAGGTGCTCGCCTCCAGGTGCGATGAAGAGAATTCCTGCTCCTGCTCCCTGCAGCTTCAGCGAGCCATCAAAATACATTCGCCATACTTCTGCAGTCTCTGGGTTATCTGGTACTTGCTGTTCAGTCCACTCTGATACGAAATCAACCAATGCTTGAGTTTTGATGGCAGTGCGAGGTCGAAATTCGATGTCATGAGATCCCAGCTCACAAGCCCACTTGGCTATTCGGCCAATGGCTTCCTTGTTCTGAAGAATATCCCCTATCCGAAAACCAGTGACTATTATGACTTTGTGGTCATCAAAGTAGTGACGTAGCTTGCGGGCAGTTAGAAGTACTGCATATAATAGCTTCTGAACTTGAGGGTACTTTTTCTTCGAGGGACCTAGAACTTCACTGATGAAGTAAACATGATGTTGCACTGGGTAGGTATGTCCTTCTTCTGCTCGCTCGACTACCAACGCGGTGCTTACCACGTGAGTCGTGCAAGAGATGTACAGCAGCAGATCTTCAGCTGGTTGAGTTGATGTGGCTCGCCGTGGTGGCTTCAGTACTGGCGGTGTTGTCAAGAATCTTTTCAGTGCATCTAGAGCTTCCTGTGCCTCTGAAGTCCACTGAAACTTATCCACTTTCTTGAGTAGCTTGTAAAATGGCAAACCTTTTTCTCCCAGCCCGGATATAAATCTGCTCAGAGCTGCCATACATCCAGTAAGTCGCTGAACCTTCTTTTGTGATCGAGGTGCTTCCATCTTCATGATAGCTTCAATCTTATCCGGATTAGCCTCAATTCCCCGGTGGCTGACAATAAACCCGAGTAACTTTCCTGCTGGTACCCCAAAAACACATTTTTCGGGATTAAGCTTCCATCGATACCGCCTCATACTGTTGAAAACCAGCTGTAAGTCTTCGATGAAGTTTTCCGAGTTCTCTGTTTTGATTACCACATCATCTACGTAGGCCTCCACACGCTTGCCCCAGTGATCGGCTAAGCATGTTTGAATGGCTCTCTGATAAGTCGCTCCAGCGTTTTTGAGGCCAAACGACATGGAGGTGTAACAGAAAGCACCAAACGGAGTGATGAACGCTGTTTTTTCCTCGTCTTCCTTTGCCAAACTAATCTGATGGTATCCGGAATAGCAATCTAGGAAAGACAACACAGAACATCCAGCGGTGGAGTCCACCACCTGGTCTATCCTCGGGAGACCGAAGGGATCCTTTGGACAATGTTTGTTGAGATCAGTATAGTCGACGCACATGCGCCAATCCACTTTATTCTTTTTGAGTACAAGAACAGGGTTGGCTAACCACTCGGGGTGTAACACCTCTCTAATGAATCCAGTCGCGACCAAGCGAGCTAGCTCAGCGCGAATGACCTCTCTCTTGTCGGGCGTGAAACGACGTAGTTTTTGCCGAATCGGCCTTGCCTGGGGATAGACCTTCAGTTTGTGCTCGGCCAGTTCTCTTGGGACTCCCGACATATCCGCAGGTTGCCATGCGAATACATCTCGGTTATCTTGCAGAAACTGGACGAGCGCGCTTTCCTATTTGTCGTCCAGGCTGGAGCTGATGATGGCAGTCTTGCGCTCATCAGCGAACCCCAGGTTGATCCTTTTAGTTTCTTCAGTCGGCCGCATAGAGGTCGCGGCCTGAGCTTCGTTTGCCGGTACTGCAAGGTCCTCCTCAGGCTTAGAGTTCGCATGTGTTGAAGAAATTGTCGACGGCTTGGTGGTGAGGGCCGCTTGGATGGCCACTCGGAAACACTCTGCGACGCCTTGGAAGTCGGCGCGCACAGTTATGATTCCTTGTGGTCCTGGCATCTTCAGTATCATGTACGTGTAATGAGGAATGGCCATGAATTTGGCCAATCCCGGCCTCCCGATGATGGCGTTGTACCCGCAGTCGAAGTTCGCCACTTCGAACCTCAGGAACTCGGTTTCGTAGTTCTTCGGAGTTCCGAAGGTGACGGGCATGTAGATGTGGCCCAGCGGGTATTCCCCTTCAGTCGGCACGATGCCGAAGAAGGGAGTATCCGACTCATGGAGCTCTTTGAGGTGAACTCCCAAGCCTTGGAGTGTCCGGGGGAAGGTGACGTTGATGCTGCTTCCCCCGTCCACTAGCACCTTCTTCACCGGCTCTCTCGGATCACCGGATCGACGAGGCGCGGGTATTTGCCTGGGTGGTCGAAGTTGAGCCATTGATCCGCCCGAGTGAAAGTGATCGGGTGCTCCGACCACCGATATGGGGCGGGAGGACCGGTGGTCGCCACCAGTATCTGGTGATCGTTGAGCTTTTGTTGTCTTTTGTTCTCCTGCGACCCGTGTCCGCCGAAGATGACGTTGACCTCCCTGTCAACGCGCGGAAAGCTCCTTCTCCTCCCTCCTCCTGCTGATGGGGTTGTCGTGGTTCTTCTGTTCCACCCCTCGGCGGAGGAGGAGGTAGAGGTTGGAAGGGTCGGCCGTGCCCGACGGAGTGCTTGAAGTCCCGGCAATTCCGAAGAGTGTGGTGCATGTCCTTGTGGTACGGGCACTGGGCGTCGAGGATGTCGTCCAGCGTGCGCTCGCCTCCACGAGGTCCTCCCCGGGCGCGAGAGGCTGGTGGTCCGGCGGCGTGTACTTCTTCGCGAGGTCTCTTCTCCCAGCGTTTGTCGGGCTGCTGGTTCGCGTCGCGTCGTGGTGCTGCCGGTGCGGGCTTCGCTCCTCCGATGAGGTCCTGGGCTCGCTCGTCGGCGGTGATGTAGAGGTCGGCTTCCCGGAACAGCTCCTCGGAGTTGGTCGGCGCCTTCTGTAATATGGCTCGGACGAATGCCGAGTCGTTGGATCCTCTGTAGAAGTCCTCGATCACGGTCGCCTCCATGACCTCAGGGATACGATTTCTCATGGTCTGGAACCTTTTGAGGTATGACTGGAGAGTTTCGTCCCCCCGGCGTTTGATGGATTTGAGGTCCCATGGTTGCGCCAGTTTGTCGGAGAGGGACTGGAAATTGGCGGTGAAGCGTCGACTGAAGTCGCCCCAGTCGTCGATGCAGTGTCGGGGTAGATGTCGCAGCCATTGTAGCGCGTCTTGCCCGAGGACAATGGGCAAGTACGCGGTCATCACGTCTTCGGACGCCCCGGCAGCTCGAGCAGCAGTGGTGTAGACGGCTAGCCAGCCCCCTGGGTCCTGCTTAGGTTCATATTTATCGACATTGGATACCTTGAAGTTAGGAGGCCATTGGATGGCCCTAAGGCGTGGAGTAAGAGTAGACACTCCACACGTGTCCTCCTGTCGTCGGGGATGATGTCTGTCCCGGGGAGGGGAGTAATTGTTGTGGTTCCTCGACCGTCCCCGGGTAGTACCGCCAGTTGAGGCCGTTGCCGACTCAGTTCTGGTGGCCTGGCTCCGAGCTGGGATGCCATGATCCCTGTCGTACTCCTCCCGGCGGCGGATCTCGTTCTCGTGCCGTCGTTCACGCGAAGCATTGATGGAGCTTCGCGTGTCTCGGTGACTGTTGATGGTGTGTCGTAGATCGTTCGGCGGGTGAGCAAGCGATAGAAGATGGTTGGCTGCCTGGGTGAACAGTCGTCGGTAGCCCTCGGCGTCAGGAGTCCGAGGGAGTCCGTCAGCTATCCGAGCTAGTACTCCCCCAACTTCGCTCGGCGTGTTCATGGCTTGGGCGAAGTCGGGATTCAGGTTGCGCCCGAAGAGCGGATTCTCCCGGCGTTGCCTTGCGTCTTGCTCAGCCTGTTCTTGAGCTCGATGGCGATCACGTCGTCGGCAGTTCCTTCGTTCTCTGAAGACGCGTTCCTCCGGAGTTTCTCCTATCTCCGAGACCTCGTCCCGCGAGACAGGTTGCTTTGGATCCCGTTCTCCGGCTTCGTGATGTCGCCGAACGTTCCGGCGCCAGTTTCTCCGTCGGCGGGATTCTTGTTGAGGTTGTTCTTCTCCGGGTGCGGTCGGCTCGTCGTCGGAGACGGGAGGCGACTCCACTCTCCCAATGAAGAGGACGTCGGGATAAAATGGTGCTGCTGTCGTGGCGACCTTCTTTCCGTTCTCCTTTGAGGGCGGAGGAACGGAAAGAACAACTTGCTTCCCCTTGGTCTCCTTCTTCCTCGCGATCTGTGTCCATTCTTTTGTCGGGGAAGTAGACAGTGGAGTTCTCCGGGTCAGCGGGCTCTCGGCCCCTAACTTTCTGAAGGCGATCTTTTTCCAGAGAGCTGGAGGTTGCGCTTCTCCGACATTTTCGGAGTTTGTTGGAGGAGACTTCTTTTTCGGCGGATCTGCAATGCGGTGTAGAGTTCCCTCTTCATCTGCTACGGATGAGATTGTTCCGAAGCAGAATACGGATCCGGGACGGAGGGTGATCTTGCTGTGGAAGGTGACGGCCATTGAGCTAGCTTGGATCGTCGACACACCCCCTACCTGGCGTGCCAGCTGTCGGTGTATTGGGTCCGACCGCACACCCGGGGTTGCCCCTCAAGGTGTTTTTAGGAGTAGGACGGTGTCGCCGACTGTAGCAAAATGGTTCGTGCTAGATGCACGAGGGACAGTGGACAATGTTTACAGGTTCGGGCCGCTTAGAGATGCGTAACACCCTACGTCCTGGTGAGTATGCTTGGTGAATGAGGTTACAAGGTAGCTCTCTGAATTGAGAACGCAGAGAGTTAAGGTGGGTGGCTGAGTATATGGTCGATCGTTCTGAAGGGGTGCCCCCTAGGCCTTATATACTCGACCGTGGGGCAATACATGTGGATATGATAACAATGTGTAACTAAAAGATAGTGAACTGTTTGAGTTTATCTCCCTATAGTTCTGCCGACCTATCCTCGCATGGCTCGGTTGCATGGGGGCTCCCGCGCGGGAAAGTCGGATCTCTTGTTGTGGTCGCTCGCTCAACATTGTGGGTCGTCCGGGCTCGCACCAATCCGGCCTCATGTCAACCTGCTTTGCTGATTGTCCCTCCCCAGGCCCACGAAAGAATGACCTTACGATTTACTGGTCCCTTGGGCCTTTCGTGAGGTCTTTTACTCTTCCAGTGGACCCGGGAGATATCTGTCCCCCACAGAAGGCACTCTTCACATCCATTTGGAACAACCTGAAAGAATGGTGAGCGGCATGGGCTAACAAAATGCTAATAGACTCTGACCTAGCCACAAGAGCAAAAGTCTCCTCAAAGTCCAAACCTGCGACTTGGGCATAATCTTTTGCCACAAGTCAAGCCTTATTCCTTGTCACCACTCTGTGCTCGTCTTGCTTGTTGCGGAACACCAACTTGGTTCCCACAACGTTTTGCTTTGGACGTGGCACCAGGGTCCAAACTTCATTTCGCTTGAAGTTGTTGAGCTCTTCCTGCATGGCCAACACCCAGTCCGGATCTAGCAAGGCCTCTTCTACCCTGAAAGGCTCAATAGAAGACACAAACGAGTAATGCTCACAAAAATTAGCTAATCTAGAGCGAGTAGTTACTCCCTTGCTTATATCACTCAAAATCTGGTCGACGGGATGATTCCTTTGAATCGTCGCTCGGACTTGAGTTGGAGGGGCCTAAGGTGCTTCTTCCTCCATGACATGATCATCTTGTGCTCCCCCTTGATCACATGCCTCTTCTCGATGGACCTGTTCATCAGTTTGAGTTGGGGGTGCACCATCATTGAGGAAGAATGTTGATCTTGCTCCTTTTGTTCCTGTGGTCGCACATCTCCAGTCGCCATGGTGCGTATTGCGGCCGTTGGAACTTCATCTACATCATCAAGATCAACTTGCTCTCTTGGAGAGCCATTAGTCTCATCAAATACAACGTCGCTAGAGACTTCAACTAAACCCGATGATTTGTTGAAGACTCTATACGCCTTTGTATTTGAGTCATAACCTAGCAAAACCCTTCTACAGCTTTGGGAGCAAATTTAGAATTTCTACCTTTCTTCACTAGAATATAACATTTACTCCCAAATACACGAAAGTATGACACGTTGGGTTTGTTACCGGTTAGAAGTTCATACGAGGTCTTCTTGAGGAGGCGATGAAGGTAGACCCGGTTTATGGCGTGGCAAGATGTGTTCACAGCTTCCGACCAAAACCGTTCGGGCGTCTTGAATTCTCCAAGCATCATCCTCGCCATGTCTATAAGCGACCTGTTCTTCCTCTCTACCACACCATTTTGCTGTGGTGTGTAGGGAGCAGAGAACTCGTGCTTGATTCCTTCCTCCTCAAGGTACTCCTCCACTTGCAGATTCTTGAACTCGGACCTGTTGTCGCTCCTTATCTTTTTTACCTTGAGCTCAAATTCGTTTTGAGCTCTCCTTAGGAAGTGCTTTAGGGTCCCTTGGGTTTCTGTTTTATCCTACAAAAAGAATACCCAAGTGAAGCGGGAAAAATCATCAACAATAACAAGACCATACTTACTTCCCCCGATGCTGAGGTAGGCGACGGGTCCGAAGAGGTCCATGGGAAGTAGCTCCAAAGGTCTTGATGCGGTCATCACATTCTTGCTATGATGAGAACTTCCCACCTGTTTACCTGCTTGACAAGCTGCACAAGGTCTATCTTTTTTGAAAGTTACATTGCTTAGACCTAACACATGTTCTCCCTTTAGAAGTTTATGAAGGTTCTTCATACCAACATGTGCTAGACGGCGATGCCACAGCCAGCCCATGCTAGTCTTAGCGATTAAGCATGCATCTAGACCGGCTTCCTCCTTCGAAAAATCAACTAAATAGGGTTTGCCGTCTAGTACACCCTTAAAAGCTAATGAACCATCACTCCTTCTAAAGACAGACACATCTACATTGGTAAATAAGCAATTGTAACCCATATTACATAGTTGACTAACGGACAACAAGTTATACCCGAGCGATTCAACTAAGAACACATTCGATATGGAATGCTTGGATGAAATAGCAATCTTTCCTAGTCCTTTAACCTTGCCCTTGATTCCCGTCTCCAAAGATGATCGAATCTTGGGAATCTTCGTTCTTGACGTAGGAGGTGAACATCTTCTTCTCCCCCGTCATGTGGTTTGTGCATCCTCTGTCGATAATCCAGCTTGAGCCCCCGGATGCATAAACCTGCAAGGCAAATTAGGCTTGGGTTTTAGGTACCCAACTCTTGTTGGGTCCTACAAGGTTAGTAATAATAGTCTTAGGGACCCAAATGCAAGTTTTATCTCCCTTGCATTTTGCCCCCAATTTCCTAGCAACCACTTTCTTATTTTTACATGAAAGTACAAAATCAGTGTTGCAGGCATGAAAAACAGTAGCAGATTTATTTTGCATTTTCTTAGGCACATGATGAACAACATTGTTTCTAGGCATATTTCTATTATGCACAAAGGAAGAACTTGAAACAATCATGGCATGTGAATCATAAGCATTATAACTCCTATTATGATGAGCATTCCTAGAAAATTTTCTATCATAAATAAATGCATGATTCTTTTGGCTACTACTAGCCATAGGAGCCTTCCCTTTTTCCTTGTTGAAAATGGGAGTCCTTTGGCTTGTTAAGTTCTTGGCTTCCCTCTTAAAGCCAAGCCCATCCTTAATTGATGGGTGTCTACCAACAGTGTAGGCATCCCTAGCAAATTTTAATTTATCAAAATCACTTTTGCAAGTCTTAAGTTGAGCATTAAGACTTGCTACTTCATCATTTAATTTAGAAATAGAAATTAAATGTTCATCACAAGCATCAATATTAAAATCCTTGCATCTATTGCAAATTACAACATGCTCTACACAAGGACTAGATTTATTAACTACCTCTAGCTTAGCATTTAAATCATCATTCAAAATCTTCAAGCTAGAAATAGATTCATTGCAAATAGATAATTCAGAAGATAGTAATTCATTCCTTTTAATCTCTAAGGCAAGAGACTTTTGAATACTAACAAATTTGTCATGTTCCCCATACAAGATGTCCTCTTGCCTCTCTAGCAGTCTATCTTTTTCATTCAATGCATCAATCAACTCATTAATATTTTCTACTTTAGCTCTATCGAATCCTTTGAACAAGCTAGTGTAATCTACTTCATCATCACTAGAGTCCTCATCACTAGAAGTAGAGTACTTAGGAGTTTCTCGAGCGTTTACCTTCTTCTCCTTTGCCATTAGGCAAGTATGGAGCTCGTTGGGGAAGAGCAACAATTTGTTGAAGGCCGAGGCGGTGAGTCCTTCATCGTCAGAGTCGGACGAAGAACAATCCGAGTCCCACTCTTTGCCAAGGTGTGCCTCGCCCTTCGCCTTCTTGTAAACATTCTTGTTCTCTCTCTTCCCATGTCTTTCATCTCCCTGGTAATTTTCATTATCGGGACATTGAGCAATAAAATGACCTGTCTTACCGCACTTGAAGCAAGAGCGCTTTCCCTTTGCCTTGTTCTTGTTTGAGTACTCCTTGCGTCCCTTCAATGCGGTCTTGAAGCGCTTGATAATGAGGGCCATTTCATCCTCATTTAGCCTGACCGCCTCAACTTGCGCCACCTTGCTAGGTAGTGCCTCCCTGCTACTTGTTGCTTTGAGAGCAACCGTTTGAGGCTCATAGATGGGCATTGGACCATTCAATGCCTCATCAACGTATCTTGCTTCCTATATCATCATACGCCCACTTACGAACTTTCCGAGTATTTCCTCGGGCGTCATCTTGGTGTACCTAGGATTTTCACAGATAGAATTCACAAGATGAGGATCAAGTACAGTGAAGGACCTGAGCATAAGTCGAACGACGTCGTGGTCCGTCCATCTCGTGCTTCCATAGCTCCTGATCTTGTAGATCAGGGTCTTGAGCCTGTTGTACGTTTGGGTTGGCTCCTCCCCCCTGATCATTGCGAACCTTCCTAGTTCGCCTTCCACCAACTCCATTTTGGTGATCATGGTGGCATCATTCCCCTCATGAGAAATCTTGAGGGTGTCCCAAATTTTCTTGGCATTATCCAAGCCGCTCACTTTGTGGTACTCGTCCCTGCACAAGGATGCTAGCAAAACAGTGGTAGCTTGTGCATTTTTATGAATTTGCTCATTAATGAAAATGGGATTGTCAGTACTATCAAAAAGCATTCCATTTTCAACGATCTCCCAAATACTTGGATGGAGAGAGAATAGGTGACTACGCATTTTGTGACTCCAAAATGAGTAGTCTTCTCCATCAAAATGCGGAGGTTTCCCAAGTGGAATTGAAAGTAAATGAGCATTGGAGTTAGACGGAATACGAGAATAATCAAAAGAAAAGTTTAAGTTAACCGTTTTCTTTTTCTCGTCGTCGTCGTCTCTTTGGGAAGAAGAAGACTCGTCGCTGTCGTAGTAGACTATCTTCTTGATGCGCCTCTTCTTCTTCCCGTCCTTCTTCTTGTGACTCGAGCCAGAGTCAGTGGGCTTATCGTCTCTTGGCTCGTTGAAGGTGGACTCCTTCTCCTTATCGTTGACCACCATCCCCTTTCCCTTAGGATCCATCTCTTCGGGCGATTAGTCCCTTTTGTGAAGAGAACGGCTCTGATACCAATTGAGAGCACCTAGAGGGGGGGGTGAATAGGTGATCCTGTAAAAACATAAAACTTATAGCCACAAAACTTGATTAAGAGTTAGCACAATAGAATCAAGTGGCTAAGAACCAAGCTCTTGTGAAACACAATAGTCACAAAGAAAACAAGAACAAGAGACACGATGATTTATCCCGTGGTTTGGCCAAGTAACATTTGCCTACTCCACGTTGTGGCGTCCCAATGGACGAGGGTTGCATTGAACCCCTTTCATGTGATCCAATGATCCACTTGAATACCACTGTTGTTTTCTTTCTTATACTCTTTCTCGTTTGCGAGGAATCTCCACAACTTGGAGTCTCTCGCCCTTACAACAAAGATCAAAGTGAAAGCACTTAGAGTAAGGGAGGGAAGCAACACACACAAATCCACAGCAATACGCACACACACAGCTAAGACATGAGCTCAAATGAATTGCAACAAGTTCACCACTAGAATAGAGCTCAAATCACTAAGAAAGTCAATCAAGTGCGTGGAGACGGAGTGTGGAAGACTTAGAATGCTCAAAGTATGCTTGGGTGACTCCTCCATGCACCTAGGGGTCCCTTTTATAGCCCTAAGGCAGCTAGGA
Organism: Zea mays; assembly: GCF_902167145.1. NCBI lineage: Eukaryota > Viridiplantae > Streptophyta > Magnoliopsida > Poales > Poaceae > Zea > Zea mays. The sequence goes on from NC_050096.1 coordinate 160,058,341, forward strand.
GCCGTTGGAGGCATTATTGGAAGGCAATTCTTGCCTTCTGTTGGGTGGCGCACCGGACAGTCCGGTGCACCACCGGACATTGACTGTTCATTGTCCGGTGCGGATCTCCTTCCTAAAATGGCACAGCCGACCGTTGCAGAATTGTAGCCGTTGGCGCATCGGACACTGTCCGGTGTTTTTGGAGTCACAAAATGCGTAGTCACTTATTTTCTCTCCATCCTAGTATTTGGGAGATAGTTGAAAATGGAATGCATTTCGATAGTATGGAAAACCCTGTGTTTATTAATGAGCAAATTCATAAGAATGCACAAGCTACCACTGTTTTGCTAGCATCTTTGTGCAGGGATGAATACAACAAGGTGAGCGGCTTGGACAACGCCAAGCAAATCTGGGACACCCTCAAGATATCTCATGAGGGAAATGATGCCACCATGATCACCAAAATAGAGTTGGTGGAAGGCAAGCTGGGGAGATTTGCAATGATCAGGGGAGAGGAGCCAACACAGACCTACAACAGGCTCAAGACCCTCATCAACAAGATTAGAAGCTATGGAAGCACAAGATGGACTGACCACGATGTCGTCCGACTTATGCTAAGGTCATTCACAGTAATTGACCCCCATCTTGTAAACCTTATTCGTGAAAATCCCAGGTACAACAAAATGACGCCCGAGGAGATACTGGGAAAATTCGTGAGCGGGCGTATGATGGTAAAGGAAGCGTGATACGTGGATGATGCTCTTAATGGCCCTCTACTCGTCTACGAGCCTCAACTCGTTGCTCTCAAAGCAACAAGCAGCAGGGAGGCGCTACCAAGCAAGGTGGCACAGGTTGAGGCTGCTGGGCTAAACGAAGATGAGATGGCCCTAATCATCAAGCGCTTCAAGACCGCTCTGAAAGGACGCAAGGAGTACCCCAACAAGAACAAAGCAAGGGGAAAGCGCTCCTGTTTCAAATGCGGTAAGGCTGGTCATTTCATAGCACAATGCCCCGATAATGATAATGACTAGGAACAAGAAAAGCATGGGAAGAGGGAGAAGAAGAAGGTTTACAAGAAGGCGAAGGGCAAGGCACACCTTGGCAAAGAATGGGATTCAGACTGCTCTTCATCCGACTTCGACGATGAAGGACTGGCAGCCTCAGTCTTCAACAAGTCTTCGCTCTTCCCCAACGAACTCCACACTTGCCTCATGGCCAAGGAGAAGAAGGTAAGTGTTCGAGATTCCCCTAAGTACTCTACTTCTAGTGATGAGGATTCCTCCGATGATGAAGTAGATTACTCTAGTCTATTTAAAGGATTAGATAGAGCTAAAGTAGAAAAGATTAATGTGACAGAACCTTCCAAGTAATTAGGCCCACCTACAGTTGTCCTTGTCCAACAGACATCAGACACCCTGTAGATGTTCCTAAGTTACTTGACAAGTTCGGTATCTTTCCTTACCTTACCAGGAACGTCTCACCCGTCTTGCAGACATTACAGAACATCGGAGATAAAGACATGCGGAAGCGAATTACATAAATTCACATTTATTTCAAAAGCAAGCTTGAGTTAATTTATTACAGACTAGACTAAAAGTGAGTGCAGAGTAGTAATATTATACAAACCAGGGAGGCACAAACTCCTCCCGAAAGTTCTTTAAACTAAAGATCTTAAGTGGAGGACCGAGTCCTCCCGCACTTCAGTCTTGTTTTTCCTCGTTTGGTACCACCTTGGAGCAGAAGCAACAAAAGTTTGTCGCTTCCTCACCTAAAAACAACAAAGGGATAAACCCTGAGTATGGAATACTCAGCAAGTCTTACCCGACTAAGGAAAAGACTCTCAAGGGTATGCTGGATAAATAGGAGTCAAGGAGAGGCTTTAGCAAAAATCAACTTATACTTTTGCAGAAGTAGCTTACTAAAGTGAGTCCTTACTTTCAAGCTTTTAACGCCATATTAAGTATTAATAGACTCCATTTGCATCTAGTCTAATTTCAACATCTCATCAATACAACATCATTTTTATCCATAGTGTTCACATCCTGACTCTAGGTTGTAGAAAAGTGACCAAGTCTTCATAACCGCGAAGGTACGGCGATCCGAATCGATTATACTCAGCTGAGGATCTCCAATCACACGACATATGTAGCACTTAACCCTTGCATATGTCAACCCGCCACCGGGGTTCTTAAGACCGGATCAGGTTCACGCAAACCGAGAGCACAGCTACACCACCGTCCAGCCTCTTGCCACGGAGGGTACACGCTACTCTCGCCACCGCTCCACGCCCATTTCGTGTTATCTTATTCCGGCCTTAGTCTGCCCGAGGCAAGGCTTACCCATGACGAGGCATGTGACCAGTTAAAGGGTCCTCGGTCAGCACGCCTACATACGCGTTAATCCTTAACCAACTTGGGTAGAACATCACCTGTTCCTACCCCAAGTTTCAATTTAAGTATTTCCACCCTTAGGAATGTGTCTGTTCCTTAGGATGAAAGAGCATCACGGGGAGCTTTGCAGTAAGATCCCACTATTGCTCCAAATGAAAATATTCTTGCAGGTAGAAGCCATCCTCTCCATGGTTAAATTGAGGACAACTTCTATCCACAAGATCTAAGCAAGTCTAAGCATTTTTGTAAATCATGTTTTGATACTTCACAGAAGTATCTATAAAGGTTTGGATATCAAGGAAAAGCAATGCATCAAAGGGTTTCAAGTAACTCCTATAAACCTAATGCACATTTCATTAGACTTAAGTGTGCAAAAAGTATTTAAAACACAAGGAAAGGGGTTGCATGCACCGGGGCTTGCCTTCGTTCACAGGTGAATCAGGCTCAGATCCACAGATATCAAAGTAGAAATGATTCCCAGCCTGAGACTCCGAAGGTGGTGGTGGTGTCTCCTCTTCAGTTACTTCTATCTCTTCTTCTCGTTCTAATCATAACCATACATAAGTATAAGAATGGATGCCATGGGATGCTCATGAGGATGCAAAGATAGCATAAACTTATTATTTATGTCTTGAATACAACTTTCCTTCACGGAGTTCCGGGAACTTAGGGTTTCCGGAGTCGGTAAAGGAGTTCATAGGGCAGGGGGGTGTTTTGGGGTTTGGTGATCAAACAAGGTCCAAATCAATTCAAATCCTACCCAAGGCTTCTAAATATTATGAGGAACTCATATAAATATTTTGAGCATTTTTGGAACTACCATTTATTTTCTAAAAATCTATAACCAAGACTTTTAACTACTTTAAATACCCTGAAATTTCTTACTTTCACTAAAAATCACAAACTTATTTTTACTAAATTCTAGGGAAAATAACAAACCTAGGAAAATTAGTTTCACAATTTTAGCATTTTTCTACATTTTTCTACATATTTCTAAAGCTCTGCTGTAAAAGAAAAAGGAAAAAGTTGAAACAGTGTTGGGCTGGATTCAGCCCAGCGGCCCAGTTCCAGGGAGGAAAGGCGCCCGCGCGCGGCCGTGCCCTGGCGGCTTTGCAAAAAGGGCCCCGAGTTTTTGATTAACTGTGAACGAGTTCCTTCACTGTTCCTGTGTGTCACTGACCGATCACAAAAAGGCCCCTGCGTTTCTTCCTATTCCCAATTAGAAGTCCTCGACGGCGCTCGCGCACCGCCGTGCTCCGACGAGCTAGCAGACCGGCCAGAAGGGGCAACGGCTAGAGTTTTTGAGCAGCAGACACCAAATTCAAGTCCTAAGGACTATTTCCCCCCAAACAATTTCATACTTGGTGATCTGCCAAGCTCTGCCCGCGAGGACAGTGCACGGCGCGGAAAGGTGTTCGTGTTCCAATCAATACATGGCAGTTAAGTTCAATTGGATGGTTTGGAGAGCATCAAGGACACATGAGAATGTTAGAACAAGCAACAGAGCAACATGAACTGACCTAATTTGGGCTGGCCACGGTGAGACTTGTTTCACGGTGGCGGAGAGCGAGGTTGGGGGAAATTCCGAATTCGAGCAGATGAGTGGATGATTGTGGCTGATTAGCGGTGGTTAGCTAGCGAACTACCCCACGGAGCTGGACACGGGCTCAATTTATAGGAAGGATGGGCGGTGGTCGCGAATTTGGACGAGACACGCGGCGGTCGGAGGTGAAGAAGAAGCACTGGCCGCGTGAGTTCGTGGCCAATGGCGTGGCAGTAACTCCGGTGAGCCACGGAGACTTCAGAGAAGGTCACGGCGACACAGTAAAAGAGTTGAGCCACGCGGCGCACGGCCGGGAGGCGGCGGTTCACTGGCGAGACTATCGCTCCACCGCAAAGCAGAGGGGGGAGGCACGGGAAGGGTCACCGGAGTGGAGTCCAGCTCACGGCGGTGAAGATTCTTACTGGGTGATGCTTATCTGGTGTCCACGGCGCATGAATCACGACGACCGGCAATCAACGGCGACGGCCACCGGCGGCGAGATCTTTTGGGCGCTGGCGGTCTGATCTGTTTCAGTCGTGACACTGTACCATGGTGAGCACTTCAAAGAGCAACTGACAGAGCAAGTTCAAGTCACATTTTCTCTTTATTTTCCTTAGCAACTCATCCAAGGCTCTGCATCAAAGTTGTAGTGCTACATACCAGCTACAATTCGACTATAGGGATGAAACTTATTTGAACACTAGATCAAGGTCTAATTTACACTCAAAGTCGACCCTGTTACACTGAAAAGCTGAGTTTCAGATTGAATCCAGCCTGACAGTCCAACTTAGGTTGAGATTTTCTTCAGTTTTTCCTTAACAACAATGCCCACACCTTTAAGCAAAGTTGTTCTCCTATGTTTGGTCTTCAACTTTGATGTGGTGACCTAGGGCAAAAACCCTATGCTTTGAAAGTTACAAGGGCTCAAAGTTGTGCTCACAACACTGATTTCAGACTTAGGCTATATAGAGGTCAAGTGGTACTTTTTGCAAATAAACCCAAAACTTAGGGTTTTGCTTTCAAGTCCACATATTTGTGAACCAAAGGACTTAAGATACTTATTTGGCTTGGTTTTTGCACTTTAGTCCAAAAGTGGACCAATTTTTCATATAAGCCCCTAGGGTTTGGTTTTAGGGTTTTCCAGGGTTCTAATTAGGGTTTCTGGTATCCCAGGGGTATAAATGTGATTCAACTTTATTTTTGTGGTCATTTTATGACTTTTACCCTAAAGCTTTTAGGGTTTCTTAACTTGGGTTAAGTTTTACCCCTATAATCCCTATTTAGGGTTAAGTTCCTTAACCAGGGTTCTATTTGCAAAACACTTAAAACAATACAACTTGTTTGAAATTTTTGCCTAGTGAATGCACTCTAGGTGTGTCAAACATATGCAATGCCAATTCTCATGATGCCATGCTCATGTTTTAGTTATAGTAACACCAGGGGTGTTACATCCTTCCCCCCATAAAAGAATCTCGTCCCGAGATTAAAAATCCTAGGGTAGGGAATGGTAAAGGAAACACATCACATTTTTATTTCCTTAATTTTGGTACAAGACAGGGGTGATGTGGGGGTTACTTCTTTATTACAACAGCTATACAGGCTTTACAATTTACATGAGGCTAAGAAGCCTGGGAAATTCTTATTCAAGAAGTCTTGGGTTTCCCATGTAGCCTCATCTTCAGAATGCTGGTTCCACTGTATCTTGTAGAATTTGAGAGTCTTTCTTCGGGTGACCCTGTCCTTTTGATCCAGAACTCGAATAGGATGCTCCGAGTATGTTAAATCTGGTTCCAGGATAACATCAGTCACTTCAACGGTTCGATCGGGAACCCGAAGACACTTCTTCAATTGTGACACGTGGAACACATTGTGCACAGCAGACAAGGTTTCAGGGAGCTGAAGTCGGTATGCCACTGGTCCACATTGCTCAAGCACCAGGAATGGACCAATGTACCTGGGTGCAAGTTTCCCTTTTACCCCGAAACGCGATACACCCTTCATTGGTGAAACTTTTAAGTAGACATAATCGTCTACCAGAAAGCATAAGGGTTGTCGTCGTCGGTCTGCATAATTCTTTTGTCGAGTCTGAGCTTTCTTCATATTATGAATAATTCTCTGAACCTTTTCTTCGACCTCTTTCACCATATCAGGCCTAAAGAAATATCTTTCTCCAGGTTCAGACCAATTTAGCGGAGTTCGACACCGTCGTCCATATAAAGCTTCAAAAGGTGCCATCTTGATACTTTCTTATGAAAACTCCGCTAGGGGCAAACATTCATCCCATTTTTGCGAGAAGTCCAGGACACATGCCCGCAGCATATCTTCAAGTATTTGGTTCACCCTCTCAGTCTGCCCACTGGTTTGAGGATGATAAGCCAAACTGTGGAGTAATTTAGTACCCAAGGAGTTGTGAAGTGCTTCCCAAAACTTGGCTACAAATTGAGGTCCACGATCCGACACAATGGTCTTCGGAACACCATGCAGACTGAGAATACGGGCAATGTATAATGCTGCATAAGTGGCTACTGTATATGTGACCTTAACAGGTAAGAAGTGGGCAATCTTTGTGAGTCGATCAACTATAACCCAAATAGAATCATACCCTTTGGCCGTCCTGGGTAATCCCACAATAAAGTCCATACTGATGTCTTCCCATTTCCATGTTGGGATTGGCAAAGATTGTAATGGACGAACAGTTTTCATGTGTATGGCCTTGACACGTCTGCAAGTGTCGCATTTAGCCACATAGCGTGCAATTTCAATCTTCATCTTAGTCCACCAGTAATGTTGTTTTAAGTCTTGATACATCTTAGTGCTTCCGGGATGAATAGAATAGCGACTAAGATGTGCTTCATCCAGAATTTGCTGGCGGAGCTCTTCGTTCTTTGGCACTACTATGCGGTTTTTAAACCATATCACACCTTGATCGTCTTCCTTGAAACACTTGGCTACTCCAGCCTTTATCTTCTCTCGTATGTGCTTCATACCCAGATTATCCTTTTGAGCATCAATTATCCTTTGCAAAATGACTGACTCAAGCTTTAGCTGATTTAGAGTCCCTTGTTGGATGATTCCCAGGTTTAGCTTTTCCATTTCCTGACACAAAGTGTTCTCGGAGGTCTTCGCCATAAGACAGTGGCAGGAAGTCTTACGACTCAATGCATCTGCCACCACATTGGCTTTGCCTGGGTGATAATGGATCTCCAATTCATAATCTTTAATGAGCTCAAGCCATCGTCTTTGCCTCATATTTAACTCTGACTGGGTGAAGATGTACTTCAAACTTTTATGATCTGTATATATGTGACAGATATTACCCAGCAGATAGTGACGCCAAATCTTTAGGGCATGAACCACAGTAGCTAGCTCCAGATCATGAGTTGGATAGTGCTCCTCATGTCGGCGCAACTGCCTTGAAGCATACGCAATCACTCGGCCCTCTTGCATCAGTACACAGTCGAGTCCACTGCCAGATGCATCACAATATACGTCAAAGGGTTTAGTGATGTCCGGTTGAGCTAATACCGGAGCAGTGGTCAATAGTGTCTTCAGTTGTTCAAAGGCTTCATTGCACTTAGAAGACCAATTGAACTTAATGTCATTCTTCAACAAACTTGTGATTGGCTTCACAAGCTTAGAAAAATCTGGTATGAATCTGCGATAATACCCAGCTAGTCCAAGAAAACTCCGGACTTGGTGAACAGTTGTTGGAGATTTCCACTCCAGAATATCTTTGACCTTGCTAGGATCTACCGCAATTCCTTTAGCCGATAACACGTGCCCCAAAAATTGAATTTCTTCCAGCCAGAACGCGCACTTACTAAACTTGGCATATAGTTGGTGTTCCCTTAGGCGCGTCAATACAATCCGTAAATGCTGAGCATGGTCTTCTTCATTCTTGGAATATATCAAGATATCATCGATGAAGACTACCACGAACTTGTCCAACTCGGGCATGAACACCGAGTTCATCAAATAAGTGAAATGGGCAGGAGCATTTGTGAGCCCGAAAGACATTACCAAGTATTCAAATAATCCATACCGCGTAGTAAACGCGGTCTTCGGTATATCCTCGGGCCGAATACGGATTTGATGATAGCCCGACCTGAGATCAATTTTGGAAAATACCCTCGCCCCAGTCAGTTGATCAAATAAGATGTCGATCCTTGGAAGAGGGTACTTATTCTTGATAGTGACCTCATTTAGGGGTCGATAATCCACGCACATTCTCAAGGTTTGATCCTTCTTCTTAACAAAAATGGCGGGACAACCCCATGGGGACGAGCTTGGCCGGATGAATCCCTTATTCAGTAGATCTTGTAATTGAATTTTCAATTCCGCCAATTCATTAGGGGGCATGCGGTACGATCTTCGGGAGATGGGAGCCATACCGGGCTTCAGCTCAATTACGAATTCTACATCTCTTTCAGGGGGCAGTCCAGACAAATCTTCCGGAAATACATCTGGAAACTCACATACTACCAGAATGTTCTTGATCTCCGGCACAATGGCTTCATAGACTCTACCAGAAGCTTTGGCTAGATTGGTTGCGGGGAGAGTCAAAAGAATCTCTTCTTGGTTATAGCTCAACCTGATGGTTCTAAGTTCAGTGTTGAGAATTGCCTTGTGTTGGGTTAACCAATTCATACCCAATATTACATCTATATCCTGGCCTTTCAGAACAATCATGTTAGCAGGAAAGTTCCGTCCGGCCATTGTTACTGGCACTCCATAGGCCACTTCTCTAGTATAAATGTGTCCCCCAGGTGAATGAATTTTAAATCCCTCCTTTGATTCATGGTATGCAATATGATGTTGTTCCACAAACTTCTTGCTAATGAATGTATGTGAAGCACCAGAATCAAAAAGAATAATTGCTGGGTGACTGGCCACGGGAAACGTACCCATCATCACCGGCTCTCCTTCCGGTGTAGTAGCCACTTGAGTGTAATATACACGCCCCGTCTTCTTCGTATTTTTCCCCACAACATTTCCTTTGGGCCGAGCTGATTTCCCAGATCCTTGCGAAGCATTAGATTGATTTTGCCTAGGATATGGGCAGTCTTTGATAAAATGTCCCGACTTGCCGCAATTAAAGCACCCAGTTGAAGAACTAGGCAAGGCAGGAAATCGAGTGTCTGGGGCACCCGGCTGTTTTGGGGTAGTGGGGGTATTATTGGGGCGGATAATGACTGGCTGTTTGAAGGGAAATGAGGGTGGACGAGAAAAAGTGCGATTTTGGTTTGAAGGTCGGATCACAAACCGTTGCTTCTTCGCCTGGCCCTGATTAGGCCTCTCACCACCGAATCCCTTATTCTTCCCAAAATTTGTGTATTTGGCTTCCACAGATAAGGCTGTGCTGACAGCCTTTCCATACGTGAGATCTATGCATGTGGCCATTTTCCTTTGTAGCCGATCATTCAGTCCCCGCATAAAACAGTTCTTCTTCTTTAAATCCGTATTCACCTGGTCGATGGCATACTGCGACAGGTGATTAAATTTGTTGAGATATTGGTTGACGGTATCTCCACCTTGTTGTAACTTCATAAATTCCTACTCTACTTTTACTTCTATTACACCATTATTCCTGCTTGCCATTACTCTTGGCGGCTTCATCGTCAGGTGTGGGAGTCCAGACATCAACCAACCTCAAAGAAGGAGGGGGCTCAAAAAGGTCTAGCTCCCCACCCAGCGCACGTCCCGCAACGTGAGATGGTCCAGCTTCCGCCTCAACAGGTTGTGCAGGCTCACTTGGGTGTAGTTGTGAGTATAGTATATGGACTTCCTTGTGCAACGTATTGCAGTAAACCTGCAGGTTATCAACAGTCGAACTAAGTTCTTTAACTCGGGCCTGAGCCCTTGCTTCCTTAGCACACATTAGCAAACGAGACTGTACGGCCCAGTCAAGTGCTAAGTCTCGATCAGCGAGTTGATCCTGCAAGTGTCGGATGTCCCTTCTCAGTTCATTGATTCTATCTCCGTCGGCGACCCAAGCATCAGTCCTATGTTGCAGCGCTGCTTGAAGTCGACTCACACGAGCTTCAAGGTCTCCAATGGGGTCGTTGCTTCCACTGCTGCTGCTTTCATGTCGGGGAGCCAATTGATGCCGAGGCACCCCAATTGGTCCCGTAGACTTGCGGGCCGTTAGCCTGGTACGTGGCGGCATCTTTTCTAAGGGGAAAATGTTATTAGTATAGTGCTTAGCATGATGCATGTATAATTACAGAATCAACCTTAGTTGATTCAACCTTCTATACGTTGCACTCTTCCTATCTGGTCTTTAAGATAGACTCTTCAGAATACTTAGGTAAGAAGAGAAAAGAATTTTTAGGTAAGACTTTTGAAAATCCTTTTGAAGATGCCTCATAATATCTGCAAAGAAGGGCTACGCTCCGATACCAGCTTTGACAGAACCTTCCAAGTAATTAGGCCCACCTACAGTTGTCCTTGTCCAACGGACATCAGACACCCTGTAGATGTTCCTAAGTTACTTGACAAGTTCGGTATCTTTCCTTACCTTACCAGGAACGTCTCACCCGTCTTGCAGACATTACAGAACATCAGAAGCACATAAATTCACATTTATTTCAAAAGCAAGCTTGAGTTAATTTATTACAGACCAGACTAAAAGTGAGTGCAGAGTAGTAATATTATACAAACCAGGGAGGCACAAACTCCTCCCGAAAGTTCTTTAAACTAAAGATCTTAAGTGGAGGACCGAGTCCTCCCGCACTTCAGTCTTGTTTTTCCTCGTTTGGTACCACCTTGGAGCAGAAGCAACAAAAGTTTGTCGCTTCCTCACCTAAAAACAACAAAGGGATAAACCCTGAGTATGGAATACTCAGCAAGTCTTACCCGACTAAGGAAAAGACTCTCAAGGGTATGCTGGATAAATAGGAGTCAAGGAGAGGCTTTAGCAAAAATCAACTTATACTTTTGCAGAAGTAGCTTACTAAAGTGAGTCCTTACTTTCAAGCTTTTAACGCCATATTAAGTATTAATAGACTCCATTTGCATCTAGTCTAATTTCAACATCTCATCAATACAACATCATTTTTATCCATAGTGTTCACATCCTGACTCTAGGTTGTAGAAAAGTGACCAAGTCTTCATAACCGCGAAGGTACGGCGATCCGAATCGATTATACTCAGCTGAGGATCTCCAATCACACGACATATGTAGCACTTAACCCTTGCATATGTCAACCCGCCACCGGGGTTCTTAAGACCGGATCAGGTTCACGCAAACCGAGAGCACAGCTACACCACCGTCCAGCCTCTTGCCACGGAGGGTACACGCTACTCTCGCCACCGCTCCACGCCCATTTCGTGTTATCTTATTCCGGCCTTAGTCTGCCCGAGGCAAGGCTTACCCATGACGAGGCATGTGACCAGTTAAAGGGTCCTCGGTCAGCACGCCTACATACGCGTTAATCCTTAACCAACTTGGGTAGAACATCACCTGTTCCTACCCCAAGTTTCAATTTAAGTATTTCCACCCTTAGGAATGTGTCTGTTCATTAGGATGAAAGAGCATCACGGGGAGCTTTGCAGTAAGATCCCACTATTGCTCCAAATGAAAATATTCTTGCAGGTAGAAGCCATCCTCTCCATGGTTAAATTGAGGACAACTTCTATCCACAAGATCTAAGCAAGTCTAAGCATTTTTGTAAATCATGTTTTGATACTTCACAGAAGTATCTATAAAGGTTTGGATATCAAGGAAAAGCAATGCATCAAAGGGTTTCAAGTAACTCCTATAAACCTAATGCACATTTCATTAGACTTAAGTGTGCAAAAAGTATTTAAAACACAAGGAAAGGGGTTGCATGCACCGGGGCTTGCCTTCGTTCACAGGTGAATCAGGCTTAGATCCACAGATATCAAAGTAGAAATGATTCCCAGCCTGAGACTCCGAAGGTGGTGGTGGTGTCTCCTCTTCAGTTACTTCTATCTCTTCTTCTCGTTCTAATCATAACCATACATAAGTATAAGAATGGATGCCATGGGATGCTCATGAGGATGCAAAGATAGCATAAACTTATTATTTATGTCTTGAATACAACTTTCCTTCACGGAGTTCCGGGAACTTAGGGTTTCCGGAGTCGGTAAAGGAGTTCATAGGGCAGGGGGGGTGTTTTGGGGTTTGGTGATCAAACAAGGTCCAAATCAATTCAAATCCTACCCAAGGCTTCTAAATATTATGAGGAACTCATATAAATATTTTGAGTATTTTTGGAACTACCATTTATTTTCTAAAAATCTATAACCAAGACTTTTAACTACTTTAAATACCCTGAAATTTCTTACTTTCACTAAAAATCACAAACTTATTTTTACTAAATTCTAGGGAAAATAACAAACCTAGGAAAATTAGTTTCACAATTTTATCATTTTTCTACATTTTTCTACATATTTCTAAAGCTCTGCTGTAAAAGAAAAAGGAAAAAGTTGAAACAGTGTTGGGCTGGATTCAGCCCAGCGGCCCAGTTCCAGGGAGGAAAGGCGCCCGCGCGCGGCCGCGCCCTGGCGGCTTTGCAAAAAGGGCCCCGAGTTTTTGATTAACTGTGAACGAGTTCCTTCACTGTTCCTGTGTGTCGCTGACCGATCACAAAAAGGCCCCTGCGTTTCTTCCTATTCCCAATTAGAAGTCCTCGACGGCGCTCGCGCACCGCCGTGCTCCGACGAGCTAGCAGACCGGCCAGAAGGGGCAACGGCTAGGGTTTTTGAGCAGCAGACACCAAATTCAAGTCCTAAGGACTATTTCCCCCCAAACAATTTCATACTTGGTGATCTGCCAAGCTCTGCCCGCGAGGACAGTGCACGGCGCGGAAAGGTGTTCGTGTTCCAATCAATACATGGCAGTTAAGTTCAATTGGATGGTTTGGAGAGCATCAAGGACACATGAGAATGTTAGAACAAGCAACAGAGCAACATGAACTGACCTAATTTGGGCTGGCCACGGTGAGACTTGTTTCACGGTGGCGGAGAGCGAGGTTGGGGGAAATTCCGAATTCGAGCAGATGAGTGGATGATTGTGGCTGATTAGTGGTGGTTAGCTAGCGAACTACCCCACAGAGCTGGACACGGGCTCAATTTATAGGAAGGATGGGCGGTGGTCGCGAATTTGGACGAGACACGCGGCGGTCGGAGGTGAAGAAGAAGCACTGGCCGCGTGAGTTCGTGGCCAATGGCGTGGCAGTAACTCCGGTGAGCCACGGAGACTTCAGAGAAGGTCACGGCAACACGGTAAAAGAGTTGAGCCACGCGGCGCACGGCCGGGAGGCGGCGGTTCACCGGCGAGACTATCGCTCCACCGCAAAGCAGAGGGGGGAGGCACGGGAAGGGTCACCGGAGTGGAGTCCAGCTCACGGCGGTGAAGATTCTTACTGGGTGATGCTTATCTAGTGTCCACGGCGCACGAATCACGACGACCGGCAATCAACGGCGACGGCCACCGGCGGCGAGATCTTTTGGGCGCTGGCGGTCTGATCTGTTTCAGTCGTGACACTGTACCATGGTGAGCACTTCAAAGAGCAACTGACAGAGCAAGTTCAAGTCACATTTTCTCTTTATTTTCCTTAGCAACTCATCCAAGGCTCTGCATCAAAGTTGTAGTGCTACATACCAGCTACAATTCGACTATAGGGATGAAACTTATTTGAACACTAGATCAAGGTCTAATTTACACTCAAAGTCGACCCTGTTACACTGAAAAGCTGAGTTTCAGATTGAATCCAGCCTGACAGTCCAACTTAGGTTGAGATTTTCTTCAGTTTTTCCTTAACAACAATGCCCACACCTTTAAGCAAAGTTGTTCTCCTATGTTTGGTCTTCAACTTTGATGTGGTGACCTAGGGCAAAAACCCTATGCTTTGAAAGTTACAAGGGCTCAAAGTTGTGCTCACAACACTGATTTCAGACTTAGGCTATATAGAGGTCAAGTGGTACTTTTTGCAAATAAACCCAAAACTTAGGGTTTTGCTTTCAAGTCCACATATTTGTGAACCAAAGGACTTAAGATACTTATTTGGCTTGGTTTTTGCACTTTAGTCCAAAAGTGGACCAATTTTGCATATAAGCCCCTAGGGTTTGGTTTTAGGGTTTTCCAGGGTTCTAATTAGGGTTTCTGGTATCCCAGGGGTATAAATGTGATTCAACTTTATTTTTGTGGTCATTTTATGACTTTTACCCTAAAGCTTTTAGGGTTTCTTAACTTGGGTTAAGTTTTACCCCTATAATCCCTATTTAGGGTTAAGTTCCTTAACCAGGGTTCTATTTGCAAAACACTTAAAACAATACAACTTGTTTGAAATTTTTGCCTAGTGAATGCACTCTAGGTGTGTCAAACATATGCAATGCCAATGCTCATGATGCCATGCTCATGTTTTAGTTATAGTAACACCAGGGGTGTTACAATTAATGAATTAATTGATGCTCTAAATGAAAAGGATAGACTTTTAGAAAAGCAAGAGGATATTTTGTATGAAGAGCATGATAAATTTGTTAGTGTTCAAAAGTCTCTTGCTATAGAAACTAAGAGAAATGAAATGTTATCCTCTAAATTAGCTGCTTGCCATGAATCTATCTCTAGTTTAAAGATTTTGAATGATGATTTAAATGCTAAGCTAAATGAAGCTAATAAATCTAGTTCATGTGTAGAGCATGTTAGTATTTGTAATAGATGTAAAGACTTTGATGTTGATGCATGTAATGAACATTTTATTGCTATTACAAAATTGAGTGATGAAGTGGCAAGTCTTAATGCTCAACTTAAGACTTGCAAAAATGATTTTGTTAAGTTAAAATTTGCTAGGGATGCCTACACAATTGGTAGACAGGCCTCTATTAAGGATGGACTTGGTTTTCAAAAGGAAACCAAGAACCTAACAAGCCAAAAGACTCCCATTCTCAACAAGGAGAAAGGGAAGGCTCCTATGGCTAGTAGTTCTCAAAAATGTCATGCTTACATTTATGATAGAAAATTTTCTAGGAATGCTTATTATAATAGGAGCTATGATGTTTTTAATTCACATGCTATGTTTGCTTCTAGCTCTACTTTTGTGCATGGTAGAAGTAAGCCTAGAAAAAGTAATGTTGTGTCTCATGTACCTAGGAGAATGTGCAATGAACCTTCCACTATTTACCATGCTTGCAATACTTCATTTGCGCTTGTATGTAAGAATGAAAAAGTAGTTGCTAGAAAGTTGGGATCCAAATGCAAGGGAGACAAGACTTGTATTTGGGTTCCAAAGGCTATTGTAACTAACCTTGTAGGACCCAACAAGAGTTGGGTACCTAAAACCCAAGCGTAAATTGTCTTGCAGGTTTATGCATTTGGGGGCTCAAGCTGGATTATCGACAGCAGATGCACAAACCACATGACGGGGGAGAAGAAGATGTTCACCTCCTACGTTAAGAACAAGGATTCCCAGGATACGATTATCTTTAGAGATGGGAACCAAGGCAAGGTCAAAGGTTTGGGAAAGATAGCCATCACAAGCGAGCACTCTATTTCAAATGTATTTTTAGTAGAGTCATTAGGATACAACCTCTTGTCTGTAAGTCAATTGTGCCACATGGGCTACAATTGTTTGTTTACAAATGTTGATGTTTCTGTCTTTAGAAGGAGTGATGGTTCATTAGCGTTTAAGGGTATATTAGACGACAAACTCTACTTAGTTGATTTTTCGAAAGAGGAGGCCGATCTAGATGCATGCTTAATAGCTAAGACTAGTATGGGCTGGCTATGGCACCACCGTCTAGCACATGTTGGGATGAAGAACCTTCATAAACTTATAAAGGGAGAACATGTGTTAGGACTAACCAATGTATGTTTCGAAAAAGATAGACCATGTGTAGCTTGTCAGGCAGGGAAACAGGTGGGAAGCACTCATCACGGCAAGAATGTGATGACAACATCAAGACCACTAGAGCTTCTCCACATGGACCTCTTCGGACCCGTTGCCTATCTTAGCATCGGGGGAAGTAAGTATGGTTTAGTAATTGTTGATGATTTTTCCCGCTTCACTTGGGTGTTCTTTTTGCATGATAAATCAGAAACCCAAGGGACCCTAAAGCGCTTTCTAAGGAGGGCTCAAAACGAATTTGAGCTAAAGGTGAAAAAGATAAGGAGCGACAACGGGTCCGAGTTCAAGAACCTACAAGTTGAGGAGTATCTTGAAGAGGAAGGCGTCAAGCACGAGTTCTCCGCTCCCTACACACCACAGCAAAATGGTGTGGTAGAGAGAAAGAACAGCACGCTTATTGACATGGCGAGGACGATGCTTGGAGAGTTCAAGACTGAAAGGGAAATGTGCCTTTGGGCCATTTCTAAGTATTTTGGTGATTGAGTGCAAACACAAGTGCTTAAATGTGAAAATGTGCCCATGGTTGAACAAAGTGCAAATCACAAGTAAAGGTATGTTTCTAAGCCTTAGTACATTGGTTTTTGTGTACTAATATCTTGTCTAAGTGTTAGAAACAGGAAGAAGAAGAAAAGAAAAGAAGTGGAGAGTGGCTGTGTACAGCCAAAGGTTGTTTCGGGCTGGGGCACCGGACTGTCCGGTGTGCACCGGACAGTGTCCGGTGCGCCAGACCAGCGCGGAGCAAACCAGCCGCTCTCGGGTTTTTCTCCGGCGACTTCGGCTAAAATTCACCGGACTGTCCGGTGTGCACCGGACTGTCCGGTGAGCCAATGGTCGGCCGGACCAACGGTCGGCCGCGCGATCGGCGCGCGACACGTGGCCGAGCCAACGGTCAGAAAGGTACACCGGACTGTCCGGTGTGCACCGGACATGTCCGGTGCGCCAACTGTGCGCAGATCTGCATCAGAAAGCAACGGTCGGATGAGCTGTTTAAGGAAACAAATCGGGCACCGGACAGTGTCCGGTGTGCACCGGACTGTCCGGTGCGCCCGACGACAAAAGGCAAGGATGGCCTTCCAGATTTGTTCTCAACGGCTCCTAGCTGCCTTGGGGCTATAAAAGGGACCCCTAGGCGCATGGAGGAGTATACCAAGCATTCCTTGAGCACTCTTGATCACTCACACATCAATCTTGCGCACTTGTTCGACATTCTAGTGATTTGAGCTCCGTTCTAGTGTGCTAGTCTTTCGAGCTCAAGTCTGGGTCTTGTGTGTGCGTATTCGCTGTGATCTTTGTGTCGTGTGTGAGTTGCTAATCCCTCCCTTGCTCCGTGATTCTCTGTGAACATCTTTTTTGTAAGGGCGAGAGGCTCCAAGTTGTGGAGATTCCTCGCAAACGGGATTGAGAAAAGAAAAGCAAGAACACCGTGGTATTCAAGTTGATCATTGGATCACTTGAGAGGAGTTGAGTACAACTCTCGTCCGTTGGGACGCCACAACGTGGAGTAGGCAAGTTTTGTACTTGGCCGAACCACGGGATAACCACCGTGTCATCTCTGTGATTGATTTCTTGTGGTTATTGTGTTTTGACTCCTCTCTAGCCACTTGGCCATAATTGTGCTAACACTTAATAAGTTTTTGTGGCTTAAGTTTTGAAGTTTTACAGGATCACCTATTCACCCCCCCCTCTAGGTGCTCTCAATTGGTATCAGAGCCGTTCTCTTCAAGAAAGGGACTAACCGCCCGAAGAGATGGATCCTAAGGGGAAGGGAATCGTGATCAACGACAAGGAGAAGGAGTCCTTCGTCAACGAGCCCAAAGATGACAAGCCTAACGACTCTGGCTCAGGTCATAGACGGAAGGAAGGGAAGAAGAAGAAGACAAGGCGCATCAAGGAGATCGTCTACTACGACGACAGCGACGAATCTTCCTCTTCCCAAAAGGACAATGACTACAACGACTATGACAAACAAAAGACGGTTAACTCAAACTTTTCTTTTGATTATTCGCGCATTCCGCATAGTTCAAATGCTCATTTGCTCCCCATTCCACTTGGCAAACCTCCTCACTTTGATGGAGAGGACTACGGATTTTGGAGTCACAAAATGCGTACTCACCTATTTTCTCTCCATCCAAGCATTTGGGAGATTGTGGAAAGTGGAATGAAGTTTGATAGCTCGGATAGTCCTTTGTTTATTAATGAACAGATTCATAAAAATGCACAAGCTACTACTGTGTTGCTAGCCTCTTTGTGCAGGGACGAGTATCACAAGGTGAGCGGCTTGGACAATGCCAAGCAGATTTGGGACACCCTCAAGATCTCTCATGAGGGGAATGATGTCACCTTACTCACCAAGATGGAGTTGGTGGAGGGCGAGCTCGGACGATTTGCGATGATAAGGGGCGAGGAGCCGACACAAACATACAACAGGCTCAAGATCCTTATCAACAAAATAAGGAGCTACGGAAGCACGCGATGGACGGATCACGACGTCGTCCGCCTAATGCTAAGGTCATTTACCGTTCTTGATCCTCACTTGGTGAACAATATTCGTGAAAATCCTAGGTACATCAAGATGTCGCCCGAAGAAATTCTTGGAAAATTTGTGAGTGGGCGAATGATGATCAAGGAGGCAAGGTACGTGGAGGACGCGTTGAATGGTCCAATCCATGAGCCTCAACCCATTGCTCTCAAGGCAACAAGGAGCAAGGAAGCGCTACCCAGCAAGGTGGCGCAAATTGAGGCGGCCGGTCTTAATGATGAAGAGATGGCTCTCATCATCAAAAGATTCAAGACGGTGCTAAAGAGTCGCAATGGACAGCCGAGCAAGACTAAGACCAAGGGAAAGCGATCATGCTTCAAATGCGGTAAGCTTGGTCATTTTATTGCTAACTGTCCGGATAATGAAAGTGACCAGGAAAAGGGGAACAAAAGAGAGAAGAAGAAGCACTACAAGAAGGCCAAGGGCGAAGCACATATCGGAAAGGAGTGGGATTCAGACTGCTCCTCCTCCGACTCCGACAATGAAGGACTCGCCACCACCGCCTTCAACAAGTCATCTCTCTTCCCCAACGAGCGTCATACTTGCCTTATGGCAAGGGAGAAGAAGGTAAGTACTCAAAATACCACTTATGCTTCTTCTAGTGATGATGAATCTAGTGATGAAGATGAAGTTGATTATTCATGCTTGTTTAAAGGTCTAGATAGAACCAAGGTAGACAAAATCAATGAATTGATTGATGCCTTAAATGATAAGAACATACTTGTAGAAAAGCAAGAGGATTTGTTGTATGAAGAACATGATAAATTTGTTAGTGCACAAAATTCTCTTGCTCTAGAAATTAAAAGAAATGAAATGCTTTCTTGTGAATTATCATCTTGCCATGAGACAATTTCTAAATTAAAGAACATTAACGATGAGTTGAATGCTAAGATAGAAATAGCTAGTAAATCAACAACTTGTGTAGAAAATGTTGTTATTTGCAATAGATGTAAAGAATTTGATATTGATGCTTGTAGTGAACACATAGCCTCTATTGCAAAGTTAAATAATGAAGTGGCTAGTCTTAATGCCCAACTTAAGACTAGCAAAAGTGAATTTGATAAGTTAAAATTTGCAAGGGATGCCTACACAATAGGAAGACATCCCTCAATTAAGGATGGGCTTGGCTTCAAGAGGGAAGCCAAGAACTTAACAAGCCATAAGGCTCCCATTCCCGCCAAGGAGAAAGGGAAGGCCCCCATGGCTACTAGTGCTAAAAGGAACCATGCATTTTTGTATCATGATAGAAGACAAACTAGAAATGTAAGTCATGATGCTTTTGATTCATATGTTTATGATTCTCATGCCATTTTTGCTCCTAGTTCTTCTTATGTGTATGATAGAAATGTTACTGGGAGAAATGTTGTTCCTAAAAGAAATGTTATTCATCATGTGCCTAGAAGGAATGTTATTCATGCTCCTAGGAAAGTAGCAAATGAACCTTCTACAATTTATTGTGCTTTAAATACTTCCTTTGCAATTTGTAGAAAGGGTAAGAAGGTAATTGCTAGGAAGTTAGGGGCAAGATGCAAGGGAGATAAAACTTGCATTTGGGTCCCTAAGGATATATGTGCTAACCTTGTAGGACCCAACATGAGTTGGGTACCTAAGACCCAAGCCTAAATTTGCCTTGCAGGTTTATGCATCCGGGGGTTCAAGCTGGATTATCGACAGCGGATGCACAAACCATATGACGGGGGAGAAGAAGATGTTCACCTCCTACGTCAAAAATAAAGATTCCCAAGATTCAATTATATTCGGTGATGGGAATCAAGGCAAGGTAAAAGGTTTAGGTAAAATTGCAATTTCTAATGAGCACTCCATATCTAATGTGTTTTTAGTTGAGTCGCTTGGATATAATTTGCTATCGGTTAGTCAATTATGCAACATGGGGTATAACTGTCTATTTACAAATGTAGATGTGTCTGTCTTTAGAAGAAGTGATGGTTCACTAGCTTTTAAGGGTGTATTAGACGGCAAACTTTATTTAGTTGATTTTGCAAAAGAAGAGGCCGGTCTAGATGCATGCTTAATAGCTAAGACTAGCATGGGTTGGCTGTGGCATCGCCGCTTAGCACATGTGGGGATGAAGAACCTTCACAAGCTTCTAAAGGGAGAACACGTGATAGGTTTGACTAACGTGCAATTCGAAAAGGATAGACCTTGTGCAGCTTGTCAAGCAGGTAAACAAGTGGGAGGAGCACATCACAGCAAGAATGTGATGACCACTTCAAGACCCCTGGAGCTGCTACATATGGACCTCTTCGGACCCGTCGCCTATCTGAGCATAGGAGGGATTAAGTATGGTCTAGTTATTGTTGATGACTTTTCCCGCTTCACTTGGGTGTTCTTTTTGCAGGATAAGTCTGAAACCCAAGGGACCCTCAAGCGCTTCCTCAGGAGAGCTCAAAATGAGTTTGAGCTCAAGGTGAAGAAGATAAGGAGCGACAACGGGTCCGAGTTCAAGAACCTTCAAGTGGAGGAGTTCCTTGAAGAGGACGGGATCAAGCACGAGTTCTTCGCTCCCTACACACCACAGCAAAATGGTGTGGTAGAGAGGAAGAACAGGACGCTCATCGACATGGCGAGGACGATGCTAGGAGAGTTCAAGACCCCCGAGTACTTTTGGACGGAAGCCGTGAACACGGCTTGCCACGCCATCAACAGGGTCTACCTTCATCGCCTCCTCAAGAAGACGTCGTATGAGCTACTAACCGGTAACAAACCCAATGTATCTTACTTTCGTGTATTTGGGAGCAAGTGCTACATTCTAGTGAAGAAGGGTAGAAATTCTAAATTTGCTCCCAAAGCTGTAGAAGGGTTTTTGTTAGGTTATGACTCAAATACAAAGGCGTATAGAGTCTTCAACAAATCATCGGGTTTGGTTGAAGTCTCTAGCGACGTTGTATTTGATGAGACTAATGGCTCTCCAAGAGAGCAAGTTGTTGATCTTGATGATGTAGATGAAGAAGATGTTCCAACGGCTGCTATACGAACCATGGCGATTGGAGAAGTTCGGCCACAGGAACAAGATGAACAAGATCAACCTTCTTCCTCAACAATGGTGCACCCCCCAACTCAAGACGATGAACAGGTTCATCAACAGGAGGCGTGTGATCAAGGGGGAGCACAAGATGATCATGTGATGGAGGAAGAAGCGGAACCAGCACCTCCAACCCAAGTTCAAGCAATGATTCAAAGGGATCATCCCGTCGACCAAATTCTGGGTGACATTAGCAAGGGAGTAACTACTCGATCTCGATTAGTTAATTTTTGTGAGCATTACTCCTTTGTCTCTTCTATTGAGCCTTTCAGGGTAGAAGAGGCCTTGCTAGATCCGGACTGGGTGTTGGCCATGCAAGAGGAGCTCAACAACTTCAAAAGGAATGAAGTTTGGACGCTGGTGCCTCGTCCAAAGCAAAATGTTGTGGGAACCAAGTGGGTGTTCCGCAACAAACAAGACGAGCACGGAGTGGTGACGAGGAACAAGGCTCGACTTGTGGCAAAAGGTTATGCCCAAGTCGCAGGTTTGGACTTTGAGGAGACTTTTGCTCCTGTGGCTAGGCTAGAGTCCATTCGTATCTTGCTAGCATATGCCGCTCATCACTCTTTCAGGTTGTACCAAATGGATGTGAAGAGCGCTTTCCTCAACGGGCCAATCAAGGAGGAGGTATACGTAGAGCAACCCCCTGGCTTCGAGGATGAACGGTACCCCGACCATGTGTGTAAGCTCTCTAAGGCGCTCTATGGACTTAAGCAAGCCCCAAGAGCATGGTATGAATGCCTTAGAGACTTTCTAATTGTTAATGCTTTCAAGGTTGGGAAAGCCGATCCAACTCTCTTTACAAAGACATGTGATGGTGATTTGTTTGTGTGCCAAATTTATGTCGATGACATAATATTTGGTTCTACTAACCAAAAATCTTGTGAAGAGTTTAGCAGGGTGATGACGCAGAAATTCGAGATGTCGATGATGGGCGAGTTGAACTACTTCCTTGGGTTCCAAGTGAAGCAACTCAAGGACGGCACCTTCATCTCCCAAACGAAGTACACACAAGATCTGCTAAAGCGGTTTGGGATGAAGGACGCCAAGCCCGCAAAGACTCCGATGGGAACCGACGGACACACCGACCTCAACAAAGGAGGTAAGTCCGTTGATCAAAAAGCATACCGGTCAATGATAGGATCTTTGCTTTATTTATGTGCAAGTAGACCGGATATTATGCTTAGCGTATGCATGTGTGCTAGATTTCAATCCGATCCTAAGGAATGTCACTTAGTGGCGGTGAAGCGAATCCTTAGATATTTAGTTGCTACGCCTTGCTTCAGGCTCTGGTATCCAAAGGGGTCTACCTTTGACTTGGTTGGATACTCAGACTCCGACTATGCTGGATGTAAGGTCGATAGGAATAGCACATCGGGGACGTGCCAATTCTTAGGAAGGTCCCTGGTGTCGTGGAATTCTAAGAAACAAACTTCCGTTGCCCTATCCACCGCTGAGGCCGAGTATGTTGCCGCAGGACAGTGTTGTGCGCAACTACTTTGGATGAGGCAAACCCTCAGGGACTTTGGCTACAATCTGAGCAAAGTCCCACTCCTATGTGACAATGAGAGTGCTATCCGCATGGCAGAAAATCCTGTTGAGCACAGCCGCACAAAGCACATAGACATCCGGCATCACTTTTTGAGAGACCACCAGCAAAAGGGGGATATCGAAGTGTTTCATGTTAGCACCGAGAACCAGCTAGCCGATATCTTTACCAAGCCTCTAGATGAGAAGACCTTTTGCAGGCTGCGTAGTGAGCTAAATGTCTTAGATTCGCGGAACTTGGATTGAAGTGTAGCATACATGTGTTTATGCCTTTAATCATGTTCATTCTGTATTTTGTTGCTTATTGTGGTGCTCAAGTGGTACAAACACTCCCTGGACCTCACAAGTTCGTTGCAAGGTGATGCACATGTTTAGGGGGAGATGTGTTACAACTTGACCCTTTGAGACTAACTATGTGGTTGAGTTTGCTTGATTTAGTCTCGAAGGAGAATTGAAAGGGAAAGGTGGACTTGGACCAATGAAAGACTTCCACTGCACTCCGATGAGAGGGTAACTTATTTCAAGTCCATCTCATGAACTCTTATTGCTATTTGATCTTAATTGAAGATTTTGGTGAGACAATGGGGTTAAAAGGGCCAAGATTGATCCTGTTTTGGTGCTTGATGCCAAAGGGGGAGAAAATAAAGGCCAAAGCAATAAATGGATCAGCTACCACTTGAGAAATTTTGAAAATAGTGAAATAGAGCTTTTGTTTTGTCAAAACTCTCTTATTGTCTCTTTTGTCAAAAGTTGGCTTCTTGTGGGGAGAAGTAGTGATTATGGGAAAAAGGGGGAGTTCTTGAAATCTTTGATCAATCTCTTTTGGAATGACTCTCTTTATGCTCAACATGTGTGTTTGACTTAGAGATAGAGATTTGAGTTTGATTTGCAAAAACAAACCAAGTGGTGGCAAAGGATGATCCATATATGCCAAAAATGAATCAAAATAGATTTGAGTTCTATTTGAAGTGATTTTGCACTTGTTCTAGTTGCTTTATGTTGTGTTGGCATAAATCACCAAAAAGGGGGAGATTGAAAGGGAAATGTGCCTTTGGGCCATTTCTAAGTATTTTGGTGATTGAGTGCAAACACAAGTGCTTAAATGTGAAAATATGCCCATGGTTGAACAAAGTGCAAATCACAAGTAAAGGTATGTTTCTAAGCCTTAGTACATTGGTTTTTGTGTACTAATATCTTGTCTAAGTGTTAGAAACAGGAAGAAGAAGAAAAGAAAAGAAGTGGAGAGTGGCTGTGTACAGCCAAAGGTTGTTTCGGGCTGGGGCACCGGACTGTCCGGTGTGCACCGGACAGTGTCCGGTGCGCCAGACCAGCGCGGAGCAAACCAGCCGCTCTCGGGTTTTTCTCCGGCGACTTCGGCTAAAATTCACCGGACTGTACGGTGTGCACCGGACTGTCCGGTGAGCCAACGGTCGGCCGGACCAACGGTCGGCCGCGCGATCGGCGCGCGACACGTGGCCGAGCCAACGGTCGGAAAGGTACACCGGACTGTCCGGTGTGCACCGGACATGTCCGGTGCGCCAACTGTGCGCAGATCTGCATCAGAAAGCAACGGTCGGAAGAGCTATTTAAGGAAACAAATCGGGCACCGGACAGTGTCCGGTGTGCACCGGACTGTCCGGTGCGCCCGACGACAGAAGGCAAGGATGGCCTTCCAGATTTGTTCTCAACGGCTCCTAGCTGCCTTGGGGCTATAAAAGGGACCCCTAGGCGCATGGAGGAGTATACCAAGCATTCCTTGAGCACTCTTGATCACTCACACATCAATCTTGCGCACTTGTTCGACATTCTAGTGATTTGAGCTCCGTTCTAGTGTGCTAGTCTTTCGAGCTCAAGTCTGGGTCTTGTGTGTGCGTATTCGCTGTGATCTTTGTGTCGTGTGTGAGTTGCTAATCCCTCCCTTGCTCCGTGATTCTCTGTGAACATCTTTTTTGTAAGGGCGAGAGGCTCCAAGTTGTGGAGATTCCTCGCAAATGGGATTGAGAAAAGAAAAGCAAGAACACCGTGGTATTCAAGTTGATCATTGGATCACTTGAGAGGAGTTGAGTACAACTCTCGTCCGTTGGGACGCCACAACGTGGAGTAGGCAAGTTTTGTACTTGGCCGAACCACGGGATAACCACCGTGTCATCTCTGTGATTGATTTCTTGTGGTTATTGTGTTTTGACTCCTCTCTAGCCACTTGGCCATAATTGTGCTAACACTTAATAAGTTTTTGTGGCTTAAGTTTTGAAGTTTTACAGGATCACCTATTCACCCCCCCCCCCTCTAGGTGCTCTCAAAGACGCCCGAGCGGTTCTGGTCGGAAGCTGTGAACACAGCTTGCCACACCATAAATAGGCTCTATCTGCATCGCCTCCTCAAGAAGACCTCCTACAAACTTCTTACTGGTAACAAACCCAATGTCTCTTACTTTCGTGTATTTGGGAGCAAATGCTACATTTTGGTGAAGAAAGGTAGACATTCCAAATTTGCTCCCAAAGCTGTAGAAGGGTTTTTACTAGGGTATGACTCAAATACAAAGGCGTCTAGAGTCTTCAACAAATCATCGGGTTTGGTTGAAGTCTCTAGCGACGTTGTATTTGGTGAGACTAATGGCTCTCCAAGAGAGCAAGTTGATCTTGATGACATAGATGAAGATGATGTTCCGACGGCCGCAATGCACACGATGGCGATAGGTGATGTGCGACCACAGGAACGACAAGAGCAAGATAAACCATCTTCCTCTACAATGGTGCATCCCCCAACTCAAGATGATGGACAGGTTCCTCAAGAAGAGGCGCGTGATCAAGGGGGAGCACAAGAAGAACAAGTTATGGAGGAAAAAGCACCAAGTGCCCCTCCAACTCAAATCTGAGCAACGATCCAACGACATCACCCCATTGACCAGATTCTGGGTGACATAAGCAAGGGAGTAACTACTCGCTCAAGATTAGCTAACTTTTGTGAGCATTACTCGTTTGTCTCTTCTATTGAGCCTTTCAGGGTAGAAGAGGCCTTGCAGGATCCGGATTGGGTGTTGGCCATGCAGGAAGAGCTCAACAACTTCAATAGAAATGAAGTTTGGAGCCTGGTGCCACGTCCCAAGCAAAATGTTGTGGGAACCAAGTGGGTGTTCCGCAACAAGCAAGACGAGCACGGGGTGGTGACAAGAAACAAGGCTCGACTTGTGGCAAAAGGATATGCCCAAGTCGCAGGTTTGGATTTCGAGGAGACTTTTGCTCCTGTGGCTAGGCTAGAGTCTATTCGAATATTATTAGCTTATGCCGCTTACCACTCCTTCAGGTTGTTTCAAATGGATGTGAAGAGCGATTTTTTCAACGGGCCAATCAAGGAGGAAGTATACGTGGAACAACCCCCTGGCTTTGAGGATGACAGGTACCCTGACCATGTGTTCAAGCTCTCTAAGGCACTCTATGGACTTAAGCAAGCCCCAAGAGCATGGTATGAATGCCTTAGAGATTTCTTAATTGCTAATGCTTTCAAGGTTGGGAAAGCCGATCCCACTCTTTTCACTAAGACTTGTGATGGTGATCTTTTTGTGTGCCAAATTTATGTCGGTGACATAATATTTGGTTCTACTAACCAAAAGTCTTGTGAGGAGTTTAGCAGGGTGATGACTCAAAAGTTTGAGATGTCGATGATGGGTGAGTTGAACTACTTCATTGGGTTCCAAGTGAAGCAACTCAAGGACGACACCTTCCTCTCTCAAACAAAGTACACTCAAGATCTTCTCAAGAGGTTTGGGATGAAGGACGCCAAGCCCGCAAAGACACTGATGGGAACCGGTGGACATGTCGATCTCAACAAAGGAGGTAGGTCCGTTGATCAAAAGGCATACCGGTCTATGATAGGTTCCTTGCTTTATTTATGTGCTAGTAGACCGGACATTATGCTTAGTGTATGCATGTGTGCCAGATTTCAATCCGACCCCAAGGAATGTCACCTTGTGGCCGTTAAGCGAATTCTTAGGTATTTAGTTGCTACGCCTTGCTTCGAGATCTGGTATCCAAAGGGGTCTACCTTTGACTTGATTGGATATTCAGACTCCGATTATGTTGGATGCAAGGTTGATAGGAAGAGTACATCAGGGACGTGCCAATTCCTAGGAAGGTCCTTGGTGTCTTGGAGTTCAAAGAAACAAACCTCTGTTGCCCTATCCACCGTTGAGGCCGAGTATGTTGCCGCAGGACAGTGTTGCGCGCAACTACTTTGGATGAGGTAAACCCTCTGGGACTTTGGCTACAATCTGAGCAAAGTCCCACTCCTATGTGACAATGAGAGTGCAATCCGCATGGCGGATAATCCTGTTGAACACAGCTGCACTAAGCACATAGACATCCGGCATCACTTTCTGAGGGACCACCAGCAAAAGGGAGATATCGAGGTGTACCATATTAACACCGAGAACCAGCTAGCCAATATCTTTACCAAGCCATTAGATGAGAAAACCTTTTGCAGGCTACGTAGTGAGCTAAATATCTTAGATTCGCGTAACTTGGATTGATCTATAGCATACATGTGTTTTATGCCTTTGATCATGTTACTTTATGAATTTATGTAATTTGTTGCTTATTTATGGTGCTCAAGTTGTGCAAGGGATCCCCGGACCTCACAAGTCCATGTGTGAATGATGCACATATTTAGGGGAGATGTGCTACAACTTGACCCTTTGAGACTAATCCGTTTGTTTGAGTATACTTGATGTAGTCTCAAAGGTGGATTGAAAGGGAAAGGTGAACTTGGACCATGCAAAGACTTCCACTACACTCCGGTATTAGTGTACTTAATTCCAAGTTCAGTCTTATGCTCTTATTGCCTTTTTGCTCTTAATTGACATTTTTGGTATGTCAATGGGGTTAAAGGGCCAATGGTGATCCCGTTTTGGTGCTTAATGCCAAAGGGGGAGAAATTAAGGCCAAAGCAAACAAATGGATCAGCTACCACTTATGAATTTTGAAAATAATAGAGTTAGAACTTTTGATTTGTCCAAAATGCTCTTATTACAAAATTTAGTCTCTTGTGGGGGAGAATTTATGATTATGGGAAAAAGGGAGTTTTTGGCACTTGATCAATTTCACTCTTGGATTATCTCTCTTTATGCCCAAACAAGTGTGTTTGATTTAGAGATAGGAAAATGAATTTGATTTGTAAAAACAAACCAAGTGGTGGCAAAGAGCGATCCAAATATGCCAAATTATAGTAAAAAACAATTTGGTATTCAATTGCATTGATATTGCACTTCTTTTGGCTGCTTTTGGTTGTGTTGGCATAAATCACCAAAAAGGGAGAGATTAAAAGGGAAATGTGTCGTTGGGCCATTTCTATATTGTTTTGGTGATTAAGTGCCCAACACATATTCTCTAAGTTCTAAATGTGCCCAAGATTGAAAAAGTGCAAATCAAGACATGAGGTATGTTTCTAGACTTAGTACATTTGTTTTTGTATACTAATGTATTTGTCTAAGTGCTAGAAACAGAGAAGAAAAGAAAACAAAAGAATTGCAAGTGACTTGGCTGTGTGCAGCCGAAGTCCAGCTCAGTCTGGCACACCGGACTGTCCGGTGGTGCACCGGACAGTGTCCAGTGCGCCAGGCTGGACTCCGGTGAAAAGGCCGCTCTCAGGAAAAATCGGCGGCGTACGGCTATAATTCACCGGACGGTCCGGTGGTGCACTGGACTGTCCGGTGAGCCAACGGTCGCCAGCGCAACGGTCGGCCACGCAATCCGCGGGCGACGCGTGGCCCGCGCCAACGGTCGGCAGGGGGCACCGGACAGTGTCCGGTGCGCCAACTGGCCCGGAGCTGCAATGGTCAACTGTGCCAGAAAAGGAAGGAGATCCGCACCGGACCATCTACAGTAACTGTCCGGTGCGCCACACGACAGAAGGCAAGATTGGCCTTCCTTGTTGGCCTCCAACGGCTCCTAGCTGCCTTGGGGCTATAAAAGGGACCCCTAGGCGCATGGAGGAGGTACCCCAAGCATTCACTAATCATTCTAAGGCATCCAGACTCTGCTCCCGCTCATTTGCTTTGTTGTGTTAGAGATTTGAGCTCCATTCGAGTCGAGAACTCCCTGTGTGTCATTTGAGCTCAAGTCTTCACTTGTGTGCGTTGGTGTGCTGTGTTTTGTGTGCGTTGCTTGTCGGCGTTTCGACCCCGGGGGGTCCCTGGAATGACGAGTAAATTGTCGCCGCGTGTCCCAGCCCAGATGGGTCGGCGCGAGACGGAGTACGAAGGGGGGAAAAAGGAGACAGGCAAAAAGGGGAAACCCGCGGCCTTCGTGTTGTCCTGCGCCCCGGTCGGGTGCGCTTGCAGTAGGGGGTTACAAGCGTCCGCGTGGGAGAGAGAGAGAGGGCCTTGCGCGCCGGCCCGTCCTCCCGCGCGGCCAACCTTCTCGTACGAGAGCCCTGGACCTTCCTTTTATAGGCGTAAGGAGAGGGCCCAGGTGTACAATGGGAGATGTAGCAGTGTGCTAACGTGTCTAGCAGAGAGGAGCTAGAGCCCTAAGTACATGCCGTCGTGGCAGCCAGAGAGGTTTTGGCACCCTGTTCATGTGATGTCGTGGCCGTCGGAGGAGCGCTGGAGCCTTGCGGAAGGACAACTATCGGGGCTGTCGAGTCCTTGCTGACGTCTCCTTGATTCCGTAAGGGGCTGAGAGCCGCCGTCGTCATGGAGCACGCGGGGCGCCATCATTATTTGTTTTACCGGGGCGAGCCAGATGGGACGCCGGTCTTGTACCCCGTAGCCTGAGCTAGCTAGGGGTAGGGTAATGATGGCCCCCCTGTGACGTGGTCGGTCCGAGCCCTGGGTCGGGCGAGGTGGAGGCTCCTCCGAGGTCGAGGTCGAGTCTGTCTTCCGAGGTCGAGGTCGAGTCCGAGCCCCAGGTCAGGCGAGGCGGAGACCGTCATATGAGGCCAAGGCTGAGTCCAAGCCCTGGGCTCGGGCGAGGCGAAGTTCGTCGTCTTCCGGGGCCGAGGCTGAGTCCGAGCCCTGGGGTCGGGCGAGGCGGAGTTCGTCGTCTTCTAGAGCCGAGGCTGAGTCCGATCCCTGGGGTCGGGCAAGGCGGAGTTCGTCGTCCGAGGCCGAGACAGGGGTCGAGCCCTGGGGTCGGGCGAGGCGGAGCTTCGTCGTCCGAGGCCGAGACGGGGTCCGAGCCCTGGGGTCGGGCGAGGCGGAGCTTCGTTGTCCAAGGCCGAGACGGGGGCCGAGCCCTAGGGTCGGGTGAGGCGGAGCTTCCTATGGCGCCCGAGGCCTAACTTGGCTGCTGTCAGCCTCACTCTGTCGAGTGGCACAGTAGTCGGAGTGACGCAGGCGGCGCTGTCTTCTTGTCAGGTCGGTTAGTGGAGCGGCGAAGTGACTGTGGTCACTTCGGCTCTGTCGACTGAAGAGCGCGCGTCAGAATAAGGTGTCAGGCGATCCTTGCATTAAATGCTCCTGTGATACGGTCGGTCGGCGTGGCGATCTGGCCAAGGTTGCTTCTCGGCGAAGACTGGGCCTCAGGCGAGCCGAAGGTGTGTCCGTTGCTTGAGGGGGCCCTCGGGTGAGACATGAAGCCCCCGGGGTCGGCTGCCCTTGCCCGAGGCTGGGCTCGGGCGAGGCGAGATCATGTCCCTTGAGTGGACTGAGCCTCGACTTAATCGCACCCATCAGGCCTTTGCAGCTTTGTGCTGATGGGGGTTACCAGCTGAGATTAGGAGTCTTGGGGGTACCCCTAATTATGGTCCCCGACAGTAGCCCCCGAGCCTCGAAGGGACTGTTGATACTCGCTTGGAGGCTTTTGTCGCACTTTTTTGCAAGGGGACCGGCCTTTCTCGGTTGCGTTTCGTTCCGGTGGGTGCGCGCGAGCGCACCCGCCGGGTGTAGCCCCCGAGGCCTCGGAGGAGTGATTTGACTCCTTCGAGGTCTTAGCGCGTTTCGTGATGCTTCGGTCGGTCTGGTTGTTCCCTCATGCAAACTGGCCGTAGCCCGGGTGCATAGTCGAGTCCCAAGTTCTCGGACTGGTATGTTGACGCTGTCAACGGTTTGGCCGGAGCCGGGTTTGCGAGAGCAGCCCCCGAGCCTCCGCACAGAGCGAGAGGACGGTCAAGGACAGACTCGGCTTTTTTACATACGCCCCTGCGTCGCCTTTCCGCAAGGAGGAGGGGGGAAGGCGCCATGTTGCCCTCGGAGGGCGCCGAACATGGTGTTTCCAGTGAGTTGCTAACGGGTAATCCGAGTGGACGCCCGTGCCCCATTCGTTAGGGGTCGGCTAGTGGCCCGGAGGCGCGCTCCAAAAGTACCTGCGGGTGATTTGCCGGACCCGGTCCCCTTTTGACGGGGTCCGAGGGCTCGATGCCTCCCTCTGGTGGGATTCCGTTACAAAATCGTTCCCGTTGGTCTCGGAAATGTCCTAGGGTACCTCGGGAGCGTAGCCCGAGCCTTGGTTATGTATCGAACGTACCTAGGGTCATCCCTCGCTCTGCGTCTGAGGCGGCTGTCGAACCCTTCGGGGGCCAGCCTATGAACCCCTGATCAGTAGTGGGCGCGGAGCCCGAGTGGCCTGAGGCGGCTGTTGAACCCTTCCGAGGGGCCAGCCTTCGAACCTCTGACAAGTAGTGGGCGCGGAGCCCAAGTGCTCTGAGGCGGCTGTTGAACCCTTCCAAGGGGCCAGCCTTCGAACCTATGATCAGTAGGGGGGCTCGGGGCCCGTTTCCTTCACGGAGAAGGATCCCTTTTGGAGTATCCCCTTTCTCGGTCCCTGTGGCAAGAGAGAGAAAGAGGAAGTGGAAAAGGATACGAAATCGAATGACGTGGCGCACCTTTTTTGACGCGGTCATCATGGCGGAGGTGAAGCGTCGCCTGCTTCGCCTGCCAAAGGTGCCACCTGTCCTGCCGCAGAGTTAATGCGACGGGACGAGTGGTTTGCGGGGCAGCCGTTGTGCGTGCACGAGCCGTTCAAGGAACGGAACACGGACGCGTCGTCTTCACGCCGTGGGAGAGGGTTCTCTCGCTGTCCCAGGAGGGGACGTGAGCTTGCTGACGACTTGACCGCTGCTTCCGTCCACCTGCCACCGCCATTACTGCCGACCCATTTCTGGTCGTATCAACCGTCGCGCCTTCTCCCGCGGCTGACTGACCCGTGACCGATGTGCCCGGGTGGCACTGTCGGGTCATGCGCAGGGTCGCCTCAAGTCGCGGCACCGGTTCCGCAGTCGAGAAGGCGCGGTACTGGCGCGAGTGGCAGTGCAGTTCCTTGCACGTAGTAACCGACGCGTCGGTTACATGACGTGTGGGCCTGGGCCTCCATGCTGGACGCGTCGAAGTCGAAAGGGTGTGCCCCCTTGGTGCGGTTGCATGCCGCCTGCATGGCGGTCCACCCTTTTACCCGCTGGTTTGGGCGAAAGTGGAGAAGCGCTTGTAACCGCTGGGCAGTTATGCGCACCGCGCGCGGCGGTTTGGCTTCTTCCGCCTTGGGCCAGCTTGCATGACGCGTGGGGCCCAGCCCCCGTGTCGTAGGGGGAGGACCTTGGAGCGTGTTGGAGAAGACTCGGTCCGCGATGGCTGAGGACGCAAGTGGGGAGAGTTGCCTTTAAAAGGAGGGTGACCCCCTTGGAAGGCAACCATGTCTTCGCACTCCCTTCATGCCTCGCGTCCTTCCACCTTCCGAGCCCCC
The DNA here is from genome assembly GCF_902167145.1 of Zea mays. Classification (NCBI taxonomy): domain Eukaryota; kingdom Viridiplantae; phylum Streptophyta; class Magnoliopsida; order Poales; family Poaceae; genus Zea; species Zea mays. The sequence continues at coordinate 160,090,924 of NC_050096.1, forward strand.
GGATGGGGAGCGCCCGCGGTTCTTCCGCCTTGTCGTCGTTGGAGGAACGCAACTTCGCGGAAGTTGGTACCTTTCAGCCATCGCTCGGCTTCAAGGATTTTCATCAGGCGGCCCGGCTGCATCCCCTCGCCGGTGGTCACCCAAGACGGTGACCACCAGTTCGATGGTGGGGAGAAGCGAGCCGGGCTGCGGCCTCTGCCCCTCCCTCAGCTTCAAGGATGTTCATCATCAGTGCTGGTGAGGGGAGTGCGCCGAGTTGGGGCCGGTCTCCGCGCGGGCAGCGGCCCGCTCCTTCCCTCAGTGATCAGGGGGAAGGGTGTTCGTCGTTCGTGGCGCTCGCAGCAGCCGTGTGTCCGGCTCTCCGGCCTGAGCGGCTTTGGCGCTGCTTCCGGTGCCACCTCCCACCGAGGCAGCTGGAAGAGGTTTCTCCGCCGATGAGATAGTTGGCGCCACCCGCGGACTGACCTCCAACTCTACGGCCTTCTACATGTCCTTGCCCCTTGGGCGGGGATGCGGGCGAGGGCCTTGTCGCAGCAGCGTCTGCCCTGAGGTCATCGCGGCTGCTGTTTGGCCGTCCGAAGCGGAAGTCGTTGTCGCTGCTGCCGGAGCGGGCGTCAGCGAGCCATCCGTCGGCCTTCTGTTGCTCCGCAGACCCTCCAACGTGGGGGGTTATTCGTACCTGCGGAGGTGGAACCGAAGTTCCATTTGTAATGGCACCTTGAGTGCCGGTGTTTGTTCATTGTGGCTGTCGGGGCCTGAACATGTATGTATGTTTGGCACGAAGCCGTGTTTTTCCTCATTTCGAGCACTAGGACTTGCCTGTCGGCTAACTGAACCGCTTCACCAAGTGTGAGTTGCCTCGTGCGAAGGTGACGAGTGAGGTATCCATATCCCGGAGGCGTAGGAGTCCCTCGGCTCGGTCGGCCTTGCCGCCCGAGGCTTCTCTTGCTTAGTTAAAGGAACCCTCGGCCGCTCTGCGGTGAGCCGGGGCCGGAGGCAGCGGTGTCAGTGTGGACAGAGGCAGAGTTGGCTCAAAAAGAAGACTTCGTCGGCCGGAGCCTGGCCGGGCCGTCCACTGGCGGGACCAGCGCCGGAGTCGAGTTGCCGAGGCCATGAGCCGGGCTGGTGTCCTCGGGGGACAGCTGGCTGAAGCTTCGGGGCGGCCGGCCGAGCCGTCTGCTCGGGCCGGGTTCCTGAAGAAGACCCTGGCGGCGATGGCCCGGGCGTGGCGCTGACGTCGTCCTTCGGAGCGGAGATCCTTCGCCCGTGTTGCCGTCTGAGGCTCGGTCAGACTTCGCCGAAGGTGGAGTTGACGCCGAGGGTGCTGCTGCTCCCCCTCTATCAAGGTCCGAGCCTGCAGGATCGGTTTATCTTGTAGCGTGCGTATGTTTTTTGGCGGCCGCCGAGGCCCAAACATACTATCGTCGTGTTGTAAAGCTGCGTTTCTTTTCCTCTTGTTTCGAATATCAAGACTTATTTGTCGGTAACAGAAATGTTTGTCCGAGCGAGAGTTACTTTTCACGGAAGGTGATGAGTGAGGTATCCGTATCCCGGAGGCGTAGGAGTCCCTCGGCTCGGTCGGCCTTGCCGCTTACATGTACTCTTACTCATCCGTAGGATTCTGTTATCGATATAGTCGAGAAGGCACGAAAAATCGTTTCTGCAGAAAGGTTCCCGAGCATTAAGACTTGTTCGGTCAGCGGAATCGCTTATCCAAGCGTGAGTTACTTATCGCAGAAGGTGATGAGTGAGGTATCTGTATCCCGGAGGCGTAGGAGTCCCTCTGTTCGGTCGGCCTTGGTTGCTTACGTGTACTCCGTCGTTTTCAGGATCCCACTTTCGAAGTAGTCAAAAAGCACGAAAGACGTTCTGGCAGAAAGACTTTTTCCGAGGAAAATTTGAGGAAAATTTTGACGCAGAGGGGGTTCGCCCCTTCTAGCCCCCGAGGGAGGGTCGGGCTTTGCCGAGGCAAGGCTGACCCTTCCTTGATGGTTAGACTTTGTATGTGAACGAGGTGTATGAACAACTTGAAAGCATCTTAAGGGTAGAAGCGACGTAGCTGTCGGATGTTCCAAGCGTTGTTGTAGACCTCGCCTTGACTGTTGGCCAGCTTGTATGTTCCAGGCTTCAGAACCTTGGCGATGAAGAATGGCCCTTCCCTGGGAGGCGTGAGCTTGTGCCGCCCTCGGGCGTCTTGTCGCAGCCGAAGCACCAAGTCACCCACCTGGAGGTCTCGGGACCGAACCCCTCGGGCGTGGTAGCGTCGCAGGGACTGCTGATACCGCGCCGAGTGTAGTAAGGCCATGTCCCGAGCCTCTTCCAGCTAGTCCAGTGAGTCTTCTCGGCTGGTTCGATTGCTTTGGTCGTCGTACACCCTCGTCCTCGGGGAACCGTATTCTAAGTCTGTGGGCAAGATAGCCTCGGCCCCATAGACTAGAAAGAACGGTGTGAAGCCCGTGGCTCGGCTCGGCGTTGTCCTCAGACTCCAGACCACCGAGGGGAGTTCCTTCATCCATCACCTGCCGAACTTGTTGAGGTCGTTGTAGATCCTCGACTTGAGTCCTTGCAGAATCATGTCGTTGGCACGTTCTACTTGCCCATTCGTCATGGGGTGAGCCACGGCGGCCCAGTCCACCCGGATGTGGTGATCCTCGCAGAAGTCTAGGAACTTTCTGCCAGTGAACTGGGTGCCGTTGTTGGTGATGATGGAGTTTGGGACCCCAAAGCGATGGATGATGTTGATGAAGAACGCCACCGCCTGTTCGGACCTGATGCTGTTTAGGGGTCGGACCTCGATCCACTTGGAGAATTTGTCGATGGCGACCAGCAGGTGCGTGTAGCCCCCGGGTGCCTTCTGCAAGGGACCGACGAGGTCCAGACCCCACACAGCAAACGGTCAGGTGATGGGTATTGTCTGCAGAGCCTGAGCGGGCAGGTGGGTCTGCCTTGCGTAGAATTGACACCCTTGGCAGGTGCGGACAATTCTAGAGGCGTCGGCCACCGCGGTCGGCCAGTAGAAACCTTGTCGGAAAGCGTTTCCAACAAGGGCTCGAGGCACTGTGTGATGGCCGCAAGCCCCTGAGTGTATCTCTTGTAAGAGCTCCTGGCCTTCGGTGATGGATATGCATCGCTGGAGGATGCCGGAGGGGCTGCGATGGTAGAGCTCCTTCCCGTCCCCCAACAAGACGAACGACTTGGCGCATCACGCCAATCGCCGAGCTTCGGCTCGGTCGAGGGGCAGCTCTCCTCGGTGGAGATATTGCAGGTACGGGGTCTGCCAGTCTCGATTAGGCGGGACGCCATTCCGCTCTTCCTCGACGCGTAGTGCCTCACCCTCGGGGGCCGAGGGTGCCTCGGACTGAGCCAAGGGCGCCTCGGGCTGAGCCGAGGGTGCCTCGGGCTGGGTCGAGGCCTTCTCAGGCTCGGGCGTGTCGTCAGTCTTGACTGAGGGTTGATGTAGGTCTCGGGAGAAGACGTCCGGGGGAACCGTTGTTCGCCCCGAGGCTATCTTAGCCAGCTCGTCCGCAGTCTCGTTGTATCGTCGGGCGACGCGGTTGAGCTCGAGCCCGTAGAACTTGTCTTCTAGGCGTCGAACCTCGTCGCAGTGGGCTTCCATCTTCGGGTCGCGGCAGTGGGAGTTCTTCATGACTTGGTCGATGACAAGCTACGAGTCACCGCGAGCGTCGAGGCGTCGGACCCCTAGCTCGATGGCGATGCGCAACCTGTTGACCAGAGCCTCGTACTCAGCCACGTTGTTGGACGCCGGGAAATGGAGGCGCAACACGTAGCGGAGGTGCTTCCCGAGGGGCGAGATGAAGAGCAGGCCCACGCCCGCCCCTGTTCTCATCAGCGACCCGTCAAAAAACATGGTCCAGAGTTCCGGTTGGATCGGAGCTGCCGGGAGCTGGGTGTCGACCCATTTAGCCACAAAGTCCGCTAAGACTTGGGACTTGATGGCCTTCCGAGGGGCGAACAAGATCGTTTCGCCCATGATCTCCACTGCCCACTTTGCAATCCTGCCCGAGGCCTCTCGGCACTGGATGATCTCCCTCAGGGGGAAGGATGACACCACAGTCACCGGATGAGACTCGAAGTAGTGTCGCAACTTCCGCCGTGTCAGAATCACTGCCTACAGCAGCTTCTGAATTTGTGGGTAGCGGATCTTGGTCTCGGACAGTACCTCACTTACGAAGTAGACCGGCCTCTGGACGGGCAATGCATGCCCTTTTTCTCGTCTCTCAACCACGATCGCGGCACTGACCACCTGAGTGGTAGCGGCGACGTAGATCAAGAGGGCTTCTCCGGCAGCGGGAGGCACCAGGATGGGTGCGTTCGTGAGGAGCGCCTTCAGGTTCCCGAGGGCTTCCTCGGCCTCAGGGGTCCAAGCGAAGCGCTCGGCCTTTCTTAAGAGACGGTACAGAGGTAGGCCTCTTTCACCGAGGCGTGAGATGAAACGGCTCAGAGCCGCAAGGCATCCCATGACCCTCTGTACGCCTTTCAAGTCCTTGATGGGCCCCATGTTGGTGATAGCCGCAATTTTCTCCGGGTTGGCCTCGATGCCCCGCTCGGAGATGATGAACCCCAAGAGCATGCCTCGGGGGACTCCGAAGATGCACTTCTCGGGATTGAGTTTTACGCCTTTCGCCTTGAGACACCGGAATGTCGTTTCAAGGTCGGAAAGGAGGTCGGAGGCTTTCCTCATTTTGACTACGATGTCATCGACGTAAGCCTCGACCGTTCGACCAATGTGTTCGCCGAACACGTGGTTCATGCACCTTTGGTATGTCGCACCCGCATTCCTCAAACCAAATGGCATGGTTACGTAGCAGTACATGCCAAAAGGTGTGATGAAAGAAGTCGCGAGCTGGTCGGACTCTTTCATCCTGATTTGGTGATACCCTGAGTAGGCATCGAGGAAAGACAGGGTTTCACACCCAGCAGTGGAATCCTCGATTTGATCGATGCGAGGCAGAGGGTAGGGAACTTTCGGACATGCTTTGTTTAGACCAGTGTAGTCTACACACATCCGCCATTTCCCTCCTTTCTTTCTCACAAGCACAGGGTTGGCAAGCCATTCGGGACGGAATACCTCTTTGATGAACCCTGCAGCCATCAGCTTGTGGATCTCCTCGCCTATGGCTCTGCGCTTTTCTTCGTCGGCAGAGGCTGCTTCACGGGTCGGGCTCCAGCTCGGATATCCAGCGAGTGCTCGGCGACATCCCTCGATATGCCAGGCATGTCCGAGGGACTCCACGCAAAGACTTCGGCGTTCGCGCAGAGAAAGTCGACGAGCACTGCTTCCTATTTGGGGTCGAGCTCGGAGCCGATCTGTATCTGCTTGGAGGTGTCGTTGCTGGGGTCGAGAGGGACGGACTTAACCGTCTCTGCAGGCTCAAAGTTGCCGGCATGGCGCTTCACGTCTGGCGCCTCCTTGGAGAGGCTCTCCAGGTCGGCGATGAGGGCCTCGGATTCGGCAAGGGCCTCGTCGTACTCCACGCACTCCACGTCGCATTCGTACGAGTGTCGGTACGTGGGGCCGACGGTGATGACCCCGTTGGGGCCCGGCATCTTGAGCTTGAGGTAAGTGTAGTTGGGGACGGCCATGAACTTGGCGTAGCACGACCTCCCCAGCACCGCATGGTAGGTTCCTCGGAACCCGACCACCTCGAACGTGAGGGTTTCCCTTCTGAAGTTGGAGGGAGTTCCGAAGCAGACGGGCAGATCGAGTTGTCCGAGGGGCTGGACGCGTTTCCCGGGGATTGAAAGGGAAATGAGCCCTTGGGCCATTTCTAAGGATTTTGGTGATTGAGTGCCAACACAAGTGCTTTTGTGTTGATCTATGCAAAGTGGTGAACAAAGTGCAAATCATGTCAAAAGGTATATTTCTCAGACTTAGTACATTGTTTTAGAGACTAATGTACTGTGTATAAGTGCTGGAAACAGGAAAAGAACAATTGGAAATGTCTTGGCTCGAGCAGCCAAGACTCTACTCAGTCTGGGAGCACCGGACTGTCTGGTGGTGCACCGGACAGTGTCCGGTGCGCCAGGCTGGCTTGAGCGAACTGGCCGCTCTCAGGAATTCATCGGCGACGTACGGCTATAATTCACCGGACTGTCCGGTGTGCACCGGACTATCCGGTGAGCCAACGGTCGGCCGGGCCAACGGTCGGCCGCGCGATCTGCGCGGGACACGTGGCTGAGCCAACGACTAGAAGGGGGCACCGGACTGTCCGGTGTGCACCGGACATGTCCGGTGTGCACCGGACATGTCCGGTGCGCCAATGGCTCTCTGGCTGCCAACGGTCGGCTTCGCCGTAGAAGGAAAGAAATCGGGCACCGGACACTGTCCGGTGTGCACCGGACTATCCGGTGCGCCAGATGACAGAAGGCAAGAATTGCCTTCCCAGATTGCTCTCAACGGCTCCTAGCTGCCTTGGGGCTATAAAAGGGACCCCTAGGCGCATGGAGGAGAATACCAAGCATTCCTTGAGCACTTTTGATCACTCACATTCCATTCCTGCGCACTTGTTCGACATTCTAGTGATTTGAGCTCCGTTCTAGTGTGCTAGTCTTTTGAGCTTAAGTCTGGGTCTTGTGTGCGCGTATTTGCTGTGATCTTTGTGACTTGTGTGAGTTGGTAATCCCTCCCTTACTCCGTGCTTCTTTGTGAACATCTTTGTAAGGGCGAGAGACTCCAAGTTGTGGAGATTCCTCCCGAACGGGATTAAGAAAAGCAAAGCAAAACACCGTGGTATTCAAGCGGGTCTTTGGACCGCTTGAGAGGGGTTGATTGCAACCCTCGTCCGTTGGGACGCCACAACGTGGAGTAGGCAAGCGTTGGTCTTGGCCGAACCACGGGATAAACCACTCTGCCATCTCTGTGATTGATCTCTTGTGGTTATTGTGTTTTGTTGAGACTCCTCTCTAGCCACTTAGCTATTATTGTGCTAACGCCTAACAAAGTTTTTGTGGCTTAAGTTTAAAGCTTTATAGGATCACCTATTCACCCCCCTCTAGGTGCTCTCAATTGGTATCAGAGTCGTTCTCTTCAAGAAGGGACTAATCGCCCGAAGAGATGGATCCTAAGGGAAAGGGGATGGTGGTCAACAACGAGAAGGAGTCTATCTTCAATGAGTCGAAAGATGACAAGCCTACGGACTCAGGCTCGAGCCACAAAAGAAGAGACGGGAAGAAGAAGAAGACAAGGCGCATCAAGGAGATCATCTACTACGACGACAGCGACGAATCCACTTCTTCCCAAAAGGACGACGACGACTACGAGAAAAAGAAAACGGTCAATTCGAACTTTTCTTTTGATTACTCTCGTATTCCTCAAAGTACAAATGCTCATTTATTATCTATTCCACTTGGTAAACCTCCTCATTTTGATGGAGAGGACTACAGATTTTGGAGTCACAAAATGCGTAGTCACTTGTTCTCTCTCCATCCTAGTATATGGGAGATTGTAGAGAGTGGAATGCACTTTGATAGTACGGATAGTCCCATGTTCATTAATGAGCAAATTCATAAAAATGCACAAGCTACTACTGTTCTTCTAGCTTCATTGTGGAGGGATGAATACCACAAAGTGAGCGGCTTGGATAACGCCAAGCAAATTTGGGACACCCTCAAGATCTCTCATGAGGGGAATGACGTCACAATGCTCACCAAGATGGAGTTGGTGGAGGGCAAACTCGGGAGATTCGCTATGATAAGGGGAGAAGAGCCAACCCAAACGTACAACCGGCTCAAGACCCTTGTCAACAAGATAAGAAGCTATGGAAGCACGCGATGGACGGACCACGACGTCGTCCGCCTAATGCTAAGGTCTTTTACTGTCCTTGATCCTCATCTTGTAAACAATATTCGTGAGAATCCTAGGTACACCAAGATGACGCCCGAGGAGATACTTGGAAAGTTCGTGAGCGGGCGAATGATGATCAAGGAAGCAAGATACGTGGACGACGCATTGAATGGTCCAATCAATGAGCCTCAACCTCTTGCTCTCAAGGCAACAAGAAGCAAGGAGACGCTACCTAGCAAGGTGGCACAAATTGAGGCGGCCGGACTTAATGATGAAGAGATGGCTCTCATCATCAAGAGATTCAAGACGGCGCTAAAAGGTCACAAGGGGCAGCCAAGCAAGACCAAGACAAAGGGGAAGCGCTCATGCTTCAAATGTGGTAAGCTTGGTCATTTTATTGCTAACTGTCCCGACAATGATAGTGATCAGGATCAAGGGAACAAGAGGGAGAAGAAGAAGAACTATAAGAAGGCAAAGGGCGAGGCGCATCTAGGCAAGGAGTGGGATTCGGATTGCTCCTCTTCCGACTCCGACAATGAAGGACTCGCCGCCACCGCCTTCAACAAGTCATCCCTCTTCCCCAACGAGCGTCACACATGCCTTATGGCAAGGGAGAAGAAGGTATGTACTCGAAACTCTACTTATGCTTCTTCAAGTGAGGACGAATCTAGTGATGAGGATGAAATAGATTATTCATGTTTATTTAAGGGCCTAGATAGAACCAAGGTAGATAAAATTAATGAATTGATTGATGCCTTGAATGATAAGAATAGGCTTTTAGAAAAGCAAGAGGATTTGTTGTATGAAGAACATGACAAATTTGTAGAAGCACAAAAATCTCATGCTCTAGAAGTTAAAAGAAATGAAATGCTTTCTTGTGAATTATCTTCTTGCCATGAGACAATTTCTAACTTAAGGAGCATTAATGATGATTTGAATGCTCAGTTAGAAATAGCTAGTAAATCAACATCTTGTGTAGAAATTGTTGCAACTTGCAATAGGTGTAAAGATTTTGACATTGATGCTTGTAGTGAACACCTAGTTTCAATTTCCAAACTTAATAATGAATTGGCTAGTCTTAATGCTCAACTTAAGACTAGCAAGAGCGAATTTGATAAGCTAAAATTTGTGAGGGATGCCTACACGATTGGTAGACACCCCTCAATTAAGGATGGACTTGGCTTCAAGAGGGAAGCCAAGAACTTAACAAGCCATAAGGTTCCCATTCCCGCCAAGGAGAAAGGGAAGGCTCCTATGGCAAGTACTACTAAAAAGAACCATGCTTTTATGTATCATAATAGGAGACATACTAGAAATGACTATAGAAGTTATGATTCACATGCTTATGATTCACATGCTATGTTTGCTTCTAGTTCTTCTTATATGCATGATAGAGATATGTCTAGGAGATATGTTCATCATGTGCCTAGAAAGAATATTGTTCATGTTTCTAGGAATGTTATGGATGATCCTTCTACAATATATCATGCTTTAAATACTTCCTTTGCTATTTGTAGAAAGGATAGGAAGATAGTTGCTAGGAAATTAGGGGCAAAATGCAAGGGTGATAAAACTTGCATTTGGGTCCCTAAGACAATTGTGACTAACCTTGTAGGACCCAACAAGAGTTGGGTACCTAAGTCCCAAGCCTAAATTTGCCTTGCAGGTTTATGCATCCGGGGGTTCAAGCTGGATTATCGACAGCGGATGCACAAACCATATGACGGGGGAGAAGAAGATGTTCACCTCCTACGTCAAAAACAAGGATTCCCAAGATTCAATCATATTTGGTGATGGGAACCAAGGCAAGGTGAAAGGCTTAGGCAAGATTGCAATTTCAAATGAGCACTCTATCTCTAATGTGTTTTTAGTTGAGTCCCTTGGATATAATTTGCTATCTGTTAGTCAATTATGTAATATGGGATATAATTGTCTATTTACAAATGTAGATGTGTCTGTCTTTAGAAGAAGTGATGGTTCATTAGCTTTTAAGGGTGTATTAGACGGCAAACTTTATTTAGTTGATTTTGCAAAAGAGGAGGCCGGTCTATATGCATGCTTAATAGCTAAGACTAGCATGGGCTGGCTGTGGCATCGCCGCTTAGCACATGTAGGGATGAAGAACCTTCACAAGCTTCTAAAGGGAGAACACGTGATAGGTTTGACTAACGTGCAATTCGAAAAAGATACACCTTGTACAGCTTGTCAAGCAGGTAAACAAGTGGGAGGAGCGCATCACAGCAAGAATGTGATGACCACATCAAGACCCCTGAAGCTGCTACACATGGACCTCTTCGGACCTGTCGCCTATCTAAGCATAGGAGGAAGTAAGTATGGTCTAGTTATTGTTGATGACTTTTCCCGCTTCACTTGGGTATTCTTTTTGCAGGATAAGTCTGAAACCCAAGGGACCCTCAAGCGCTTCCTAAGGAGAGCTCAAAATGAGTTTGAGCTCAAAGTGAAGAAGATAAGAAGCGACAACGGGTCCGAATTCAAGAACCTTCAAGTGGAGGAGTTTCTTGAGGAGGAAGGAATCAAGCACGAGTTCTCCGCTCCCTACACACCACAACAAAATGGTGTGGTAGAGAGGAAGAACAGGACGCTCATCGATATGGCGAGGATGATGCTTGGAGAGTTCAAGACCCCCGAGTGCTTTTGGTCGGAAGCCGTGAACACGGCTTGCCACGCCATCAACCGGGTCTACCTTCATCGCCTCCTCAAGAAGACGTCATATGAGCTTCTAACCGGTAACAAACCCAATGTATCTTACTTTCGTGTATTTGGGAGCAAATGCTACATTCTAGTGAAGAAGGGTAGAATTTCTAAGTTTGCTCCCAAAGCTGTAGAAGGGTTTTTGTTAGGTTATGACTCAAATACAAAGGTGTATAGAGTCTTCAACAAATCATCGGGTTTGGTTGAAGTCTCTAGCGACGTTGTATTTGATGAAACTAATGGCTCTCCAAGAGAGCAAGTTGTTGATCTTGATGATGTAGATGAAGAAGACGTTCCAACAGCCGCAATACACACCATGGCGATTGGAGATGTGTGGCCACAGGAACAACATGAGCAAGATCAACCTTCCTCCTCAACTATGGTGCATCCCCCAACTCAAGACGATGAACAGGTTCTTCAAAAGGAAGCGTGTGATCAAGGGGGAGCACAAGATGATCATGTGATGGAGGAAGAAGCGCAACCGGCACCTCCAACCCAAGTTCGAGCGATGATTCAAAGGGATCATCCCGTCGACCAAATTCTGGGTGATATTAGCAAGGGAGTAACTACTCGATCTCGATTGGTTAATTTTTGTGAGCATTACTCCTTTGTCTCTTCTATTGAGCCTTTCAGGGTAGAAGAGGCCTTGCTAGATTCGGACTGGGTGTTGGCCATGCAAGAGGAGCTCAACAACTTCAAGCGCAATGAAGTTTGGACACTGGTGCCTCGTCCCAAGCAAAACGTTGTGGGAACCAAGTGGGTGTTCCGCAACAAACAGGACGAGCACGGGGTGGTGACGAGGAACAAAGCTCGACTTGTGGCAAAAGGTTATGCCCAAGTCGCAGGTTTGGACTTTGAGGAGACTTTTGCTCCTGTGGCTAGGCTAGAGTCCATTCGTATCTTGCTAGCATATGTCGCTCACCATTCTTTCAGGTTGTTCCAAATGGATGTGAAGAGCGCTTTCCTCAACGGGCCAATCAAGGAGGAGGTGTACGTGGAGCAACCCCCTGGCTTCGAGGATGAACGGTACCTCGACCACGTGTGTAAGCTCTCTAAGGCGCTCTATGGACTTAAGCAAGCCCCAAGAGCATGGTATGAATGCCTTAGAGACTTTTTAATTGCTAATGCTTTCAAGGTTGGGAAAGCCGATCCAACTCTTTTTACCAAGACATGTGATGGTGATTTGTTTGTGTGCCAAATTTATGTCGATGACATAATATTTGGTTCTACTAACCAAAAGTCTTGTGAAGAGTTTAGCAGGGTGATGACGCAGAAATTCGAGATGTCAATGATGGGCGAGTTGAAATATTTCCTTGGGTTCCAAGTGAAGCAACTCAAGGACGGCACCTTCATCTCCCAAACGAAGTACACGCAAGACTTGCTAAAGCGGTTTGGGATGAAGGACGCCAAGCCCGCAAAGACTTCGATGGGAACCGACGGACACACCGACCTCAACAAAGGAGGTAAGTCCGTTGATCAAAAAGCATACCGGTCAATGATAGGGTCTTTACTTTATTTATGCGCTAGTAGACCGGATATTATGCTTAGCGTATGCATGTGTGCTAGATTTCAATCCGATCCTAAGGAGTGTCACTTAGTGGCAGTGAAGCGAATACTTAGATATTTAGTCGCTACGCCTTGCTTCGGGATCTGGTATCCTAAGGGGTCTAACTTTGACTTAATTGGATACTCAGATTCCGACTATGCTGGATGTAAGGTTGATAGGAAGAGTACATCAGGGACGTGCCAATTCTTAGGAAGGTCCCTAGTGTCGTGGAACTCTAAGAAACAAACTTTCGTTGCCCTATCCACCGCTGAGGCCGAGTACGTTGCCGCAAGACAGTGTTGCGTGCAACTACTTTGGATGAGGCAAACCCTCAGGGACTTTGGCTACAAATATGAGCAAAGTCCCACTCCTTTGTGATAATGAGAGTGCTATCCGCATGGCGGAAAATCCTGTTGAGCACAGCTGCACAAAGCACATAGACATCCGGCATCACTTTTTGAGAGACCACCAGCAAAAGGGAGATATCGAAGTGTTTCATGTTAGCACCGAGAACCAGCTAGCCGATATCTTTACCAAGCCTTTAGATGAGAAGACCTTTTGCAGGCTGCGTAGTGAGCTAAATGTCTTAGATTCGCGGAACGTGGATTGAATTGTAGCATACATGTGTTTATGCCCTTGATCATGTTCATTCTGCATTTTGTTGCTTATTGTGGTGCTCAAGTTGTACAAGCACTCCCCGGACCTCACAAGTCCTTATGCATGGGATGCTAATATTTAGGGGGAGTTGTGTGACAACTTGACCCTTTGAGACTAACCATGTGCTTGAGTTTGCTTGATTTAGTCTCTAAGGAGGATTGAAAGGGAAAAGGTGAACTTGGACCATGCAAGACTTCCACTGCACTCCGATGAACGAGTAACTTCTTCCAAGTTCATCTTAGTACTCTTATTGCCTTTTACTCTTAGTTGAAGATTTTTGGTGAGGCAATGGGGTTAAGGGGCCAAGATTGATCCTGTTTTGGTGCTTGATGCCAAAGGGGGAGAAAATAAAGGCCAAAGCAATAAATGGATCAGCTACCACTTGAGAATTTTGAAAATAATAGAATAGAGCTTTTGTTTTATCAAAATATTGTCAAAATACTCCTATTGGCTCATTTTGTCAAAAGTTGGTTTCTTGTTAGGAGAATGGTTGATTATGGGAAATAGGGGGAGTTTTTTTATACTGTGATCAATTTCTATTGGAACAACTCTCTTTATGTCTCTACAAGTGTGTTTGACTTAGAGTTAGGAAATTAAGGTTAATTTGCAAAAACAAACCAAGTGGTGGCAAATAATGATCCATATATGCCAAATTTGATTCAAAACAAATTTGAGCTTTCATTTGCATTGATATTGCACTTGTTCTAGTTGCTTTATGTTGTGTTGGCATAAATCACCAAAAAGGGGGAGATTGAAAGGGAAATGAGCCCTTGGGCCATTTCTAAGGATTTTGGTGATTGAGTGCCAACACAAGTGCTTTTGTGTTGATCTATGCAAAGTGGTGAACAAAGTGCAAATCATGTCAAAAGGTATGTTTCTCAGACTTAGTACATTGTTTTAGAGACTAATGTACTGTGTATAAGTGCTGGAAATAGGAAAAGAACAATTGGAAATGTCTTGGCTCGAGCAGCCAAGACTCTGCTCAGTCTGGGAGCACCGGACTGTCCGGTGGTGCACCGGACAGTGTCCGGTGCGCCAGGCTGGCTCGAGCGAACTGGCCGCTCTCGGGAATTCATCGCCGACGTACGGGTATAATTCACCGGACTGTCCGGTGTGCACCGGACTGTCCGGTGAGCCAACGGTCGGCCGGGCCAACGGTCGGCCGCGCGATCTGCACGGGACACGTGGCTGAGCCAACGGCTAGAAGGGGGCACCGGACTGTCCGGTGTGCACCGGACATGTCCGGTGCGCCAATGGCTCTCTGGCTGCCAACGGTCGGCTTCGCCGTAGAAGGAAAGAAATCGGGCACCGGACACTGTCCGGTGTGCACCGGACTGTCCGGTGCGCCAGACGACAGAAGGCAAGAATTGCCTTCCCAGATTGCTCTCAACGGCTCCTAGCTGCCTTGGGGCTATAAAAGGGACCCCTAGGCGCATGGAGGAGAATACCAAGCATTCCTTGAGCACTTTTGATCACTCACACTCCATTCCTGCGCACTTGTTCGACATTCTAGTGATTTGAGCTCCGTTCTAGTGTGCTAGTCTTTTGAGCTTAAGTCTGGGTCTTGTGTGTGCGTATTTGCTGTGATCTTTGTGACTTGTGTGAGTTGCTAATCCCTCCCTTACTCCGTGCTTCTTTGTGAACATCTTTGTAAGGGCGAGAGACTCCAAGTTGTGGAGATTCCTCGCGAACGGGATTAAGAAAAGCAAAGCAAAACACCGTGGTATTCAAGCGGGTCTTTGGACCGCTTGAGAGGGGTTGATTGCAACCCTCGTCCGTTGGGACGCCACAACGTGGAGTAGGCAAGCGTTGGTCTTGGCCGAACCACGGGATAAACCATTGTGCCATCTCTGTGGTTGATCTCTTGTGGTTATTGTGTTTTGTTGAGACTCCTCTCTAGCCACTTGGCTATTATTGTGCTAACGCCTAACAAAGTTTTTGTGGCTTAATTTTAAAGCTTTATAGGATCACCTATTCACCCCCCCCTCTAGGTGCTCTCAGGGATGATCCGTGAAAAGGCGCTGCGCCTGCCCGGACCGAGGACAGATCGATCCGCAGGAGCTCGAGGGTCTCGGCGTAGATGATGTTGAGGCTGCTGCCTCCGTCCATGAGGACCTTGGTGTTAGAAATATGCCCTAGAGATAATCATAGAGATGAGCATATTTGTTTGTATCCATGATATATATATATTGCTTAATTGAATATCCATGGAAGGCACCTTGTATTGATTAGCAATTATGTGAATTGTTTGTGAGATTCTTTACTTATATGGTTATTCTAAATGATGTCCCTAGTCAGAGTCGATGACTAGCACATGTATTAGTTGATGACTACATTTCACAAGTCATGAACATGGAGATGTTAAACTAATAATGTGGGCGCATGTATGACATGAGGCTGGACCGACCCAACGTGAGATATTGTAATATAGTTCTCTTCTTGCAACATGAATATTGTATCCTTAGACCTGAGATTGTCGCATGTTCTCAAGATGTGAATTGACTTACTTAGGGACTATCAAACGCTATCCCGTAACTGGGTAGTTATAAAGGTAGTTTTGGGTTTGTCAGGAAGCATGCTGTGAGGCATGGTCAGTCAAGATGTAATTTGTCCCTCTCTTTGTGAGAGAGATATCTCTGGGCCCCTCGAGTGATTGGATCAAGAAATGCATGGCCGTGCTAGGGTTAAGAGTTAACCATTGAAAGGATTCCAATTCACAGTATCGAGAAAGAGAGGTCAGCTTAGAGCCAGACCAAATATCGTGAGACAAAGGGAACAGCATGTACGTAATGTCGCAATGGTTCGTCTGATATGATCTTTACGTACACATAGGAGTTGACATGTCTTGCTAGAGGCCGCTGTCAATTATTGGGCCAAGTAAGAGTACTCGGGCTATGTCTATTTGTACGTGAACCTATAGGGTCACACACTTAAGGGGAAGGAAGCCTAATTCAGATTAGATCCGAAATTAGACTGGGCTTTAGGGTTAATGATGGGCCTCGGCGTCAGAAGCCCACCATAACGCCTATATAATGAGGGGCGGGGGCGCGGTTAAGAGATAACCTAATTTGCCACCTGTGAACTAACAGCCGCCGCCCACCTCTCGCCCTCGCCAAGCCGCCGTCGCGAACCTAGCAGTTCGGTACGCGGCGCTTCCTCCCTGTACATGTGGATACCTCGGAGGTGCTGCATCTGGAGCACTTGGACGAACCGTGCGAGGACGTGAAGGACGCCGGCGACTGCACGACTGCTCGACGCGTTCGTCTACATCGAGACGTCTTCCGCTGCTCTGCGCGTCTAGTGGTAATTCCATGACCTATAACCGCAGTAGTTCTTGGTATTATGGGGTTGAAAATTTTGTTTTGCGCTAGTGTAGCCTCCCCGTATTCCTACAGTGGTATCGGAGCCAGGTTCTGCGTAGTTTTAGGTCTGGATCTAGGTTCATGAGATGGATCTACTTGATGCACGGTTTGATTAGATCAATTGGTAATAAAGGGTTGAAGTAGATTACATCGGATATGACTGGAGAGATCAGTTCATCCTTCTCTGTTATGTGCGCGACTTGCCCCTACCGACTGGAATCACCATCGGGGCTAACTGCGTACACAACTAGCAGATTGATGTAACAGATCAATGTCATGAGTGTAATCTTCTTTGGGTCGAAAGTCTCGGATTTGGGTTGATTTGATCAACCGCATGAGATTTCCAGTGGAATTTCCATACATACGATGCATGGAATCCTGTGAGATTTCCAGTGGAATTTCCATACATACGATACATGGGACCGCCGTGGCTATCTGCTGAAGTGGCGAACGTATAGAAACGTGTTTGTCTAACCTGTTTTTGCAGGACATCTTGTGATCGGTATGGCTATTGTGTATATGATGCATGTTAATAAATTATTCATGACCTACGTGTCGTGACCAGGGCAATACGGCTGGAGCCACATGTATTGTCCAAATTTAATGTAATGACCTGCGTGTCAACATGTGATGATCCAAAGCGTATATGTAATTTGTTTACCAGCATACGTTAGATAGGTCTTGAAGGACTCATCACCTGGAGGATGGCATACCTATATCATGGAGATGGAGATCATCGTGATGGACAGATTATTGGAGATGGGGATCACCATGTGACAGCAAGCCATACCGAATCACAACTGTTGTGTGAATGCCATTCTTATTGTTCTACTTGTTTATATTGCATATATGTCCTTGCGTGCGATGTTATAAGTAGGACGATCCCTCATAAATGTTTAAGCTTCAATGCCTCTCCAAACCTTGCACTATCATAAGTCTTGTACAATTGGTGGTGGGTCTATGAAATTAGGGTGCCACCAGTTTTCCTTGACTAGATAGGTTTGTATCGGATACGAACTGCAGAAAGGGTTGGTTAACTTAAACAAAGTCAGCTTAATGGTTAAGGACTTTGAGGCATAAGGTTGGGAGCCGAGACATAGAGATGTCACCCAACAACAGGAGTCATATATATGATATGATTAGCAAGGAGTTGCTTACCGATCTACCTTGTCTTCTAGCGGTGATGCTAAAGCTCACTAGTAGACTTGTTAGTTGTGGGTTCTGAATCACTAAGTATCAATCGAGGGATATTGATTTTAGTGGGAGTAGACTATTAAATGTTTAATATGATTTACTCTGTCATGGATATTTTTGTCTTAGTATTTTGCATTATTTTGTTGTAGATAAATGGCACCTAGCACACCAACATTTACTTTGCGATCAATTCTTGAAAAGGGTAAGTTAAATGGAACAAACTATACGGATTGGATCCGTAACCTGAGAATTGTTCTCAGGGCTGAAAAAAAGGAAGACGTTCTAGACACCCCACTGCCAGAGGATCCTGGTGAAAATGCAACTGCTGCAGCTAAAACCGCTTACAAGAAAGCAATGGATACTAATCTTGAAGTGAGTTGCCTAATGCTTGCTTGCATGGAGCCTGAGCTGCAGATGCAGTTTGAGACAAACCATGAGGTGCACGATATGATCGTGGCGCTCAAGGATATGTTCCAGACTCAGGCTAGGACAGAAAGGTTCAATGTGTCCAAAGCCTTTCTGGAATGCAAGCTAGCAGAAGGCGCAGCAGTTGGGCCACATGTAATCAAAATGGTTGGTTACAGTCAGAGGTTGGAGAAGCTAGGCTTCCCAATAAGCCAAGAGTTGGCCACTGACTTCATTTTAGCATCTCTTCCGCCCAGCTATGGAAACTTCATCACGAACTACCATATGCATGGGGCGGAGAGGGGCCTCAATGAACTATGTGGCATGCTGAAAACAGCAGAGGGGGACATAAAGAAAAGCGCTGGCAGCAGCGGCCATGTGATGGCGGTCCAAAACAAACCCAACTTTAAGAAGAAGGGTAAATCTCAAAAGAAGAAGGGCAAGGCAAAGGATACAGTATCCAAGCCAAATCAAAAGCCCAAGGCTGGACCAGCTGCAGATGCAGAGTGCTTTTATTGCAAAGAACTTGGTCACTGGAAAAGGAATTGCAAGCAGTACTTGGCCTCTATTAAGGATCGCGGCGGTAAGGGTACAGCCGCAACAGGTACACTTGCTATTCACATTACAGAAATTTTTCTTGCTGATTCTTATATTAATTCTTGGGTATTTGATACCGGATCGGTTGCCCATATTTGCAATTCGATGCAGGGAATGATAAGAACTAGAAGCGTGAAAAGAGGAGAAGTTGATTTCCGGGTAGGCAATAATGCAAGAGTTGCTGCGTTGACCGTCGGGACGATGCAACTCCACCTCCCATCAGGATTTATTTTGGAGTTAAATAATTGTTATCTAGTTCCTAGTATGAGTCGAAACATTATGTCTCCTTCATGTTTGATGAAGGATGGTTATTCATTTGCGAGTGAAAACAATGGTTGTGTGATCTCTAAGAATGGCATGTTTGTGGCTTTTGCATCCATTATGAATGGGTTATTCATTTTAAATCTTGATGATGCACCTATCTGTAATATTAGTGCTAAAAGGCCTCGGCCTAATGATTTAAGTCCTACCTACATGTGGCACTGTCGTTTGGGTCATATAAGTGAGAATCGCATGAAGAAGCTTCATTCTGATGGGCTTTTAACTTCGTTTGATTTTGAATCATACGAGACATGTGAAGCTTGCTTACTTGGTAAGATGACCAAGGCGCCCTTCACGGGTTTACCGGAGAGCACGTTAGATTTATTGGAACTCATACATACTGATGTGTGCGGACCAATGAGTACGACAGCTAGGGGAGGATTCCAATACTTCATAACCTTCACTGATGATTTTAGTAGATATGGGTATGTCTACTTAATGAAACACAAGTCTGAATCCTTAGAAAAGTTCAAAGAGTTTCAGAATGAAGTAGAAAATCAGCGTGGCAAGAAAATTAAAGCACTGCGATCAGATCGTGGTGGTGAATATTTGAGTCATGAGTTTAGCAATCATCTAAAGAGTTGTGGAATTGTTCCACAGCTTACGCCGCCTGGAACGCCTCAGAGGAATGGCGTGTCTGAGCGACGTAATCGGACTTTATTGGATATGGTTCGATCAATGATGAGCCAGTCGGACCTACCTTTGTCGTTTTGGGGATACACTCTAGAAACAGCAGCTTTCACACTAAATAGGGTACCGTCTAAGTCCGTAGTTAAGACACCATATGAGATGTGGACTGGGAAGACTCCCAGCTTGTCTTTTCTGAAGATTTGGGGTTGTGAGGTTTACGTCAAGCGACTACAGTCGGATAAACTCACTCCAAAATCGGACAAGTGCATGTTCGTGGGATATCCAAAGGAAACTTTAGGATATTACTTTTACCACCGGTCAGAGGGCAAAGTGTTTGTCGCCCGGAACGGTGTGTTCTTAGAGAAAGAGTTTCTCAAAAGAGAGAAAAGTAAACAAAAGGTGTATCTTGAAGAAGTTCAGGATGAGCCAGTGGGACAAGATTCAACAAGTGATGCTAATGTAGCAGAACAAGTTGAGACGTCTATGGCAAGAGAATCACCACCACAACCATGAAGGTCAGCAAGGCTTCGCGAGGCACGAGGAGAAGTGTTATTGTTGGGCAATGGGGAAGTGTTGTTGTTAGACAACGACGAACCTGCAACATATTCAGAAGCGATGATGGACCCAGATTCCGAGAAATGGCATGTCGCCATGAGATCCGAGATAGATTCCATGGGAGAAAATCAAGTTTGGAACTTGGTTGACCCGCCTGATGGTGTTAGACCTATAGAATGCAAATGGATCTATAAGAAGAAGAAAGACATGGATGGAAATGTTCACATCTATAAGGCTCGACTTGTTGCAAAGGGTTTTCGACAAGTTCAAGGAGTTGACTATGACGAGACATTCTCGCCAGTAGCGATGCTTAAATCTATTCGGATCATTCTAGCTATTGCCGCATATTTCGATTATGAGATTTGGCAGATGGATGTCAAAACAGCTTTCCTTAATGGAAACCTAGATGAGGACGTGTATATGATACAGCCCGAGGGTTTTGTCGATCCGATCAATGCTGGAAAGATATGCAAACTTCAGAAATCCATTTATGGGTTGAAGCAAGCATCTCGGAGTTGGAACATTCGTTTTGATGAAGTGATCAAAGGGCTTGGTTTTCATCAGAATGAAGAAGAAGCTTGTGTTTACAAGAAGGAAAGTGGGAGCGCTGTTGTATTTCTGATCTTGTATGTGGATGACATATTATTGATTGGGAATGACATTCCTATGCTGGAGTCCGTCAAGGCTTCACTGAAAAAGAGTTTTTCTATGAAGGACTTAGGGGAAGCAGCATATATTTTGGGCATAAGGATCTATAGAGATAGGTCGAAGAGGTTTATAGGATTAAGTCAAGATACGTACATTGACAAGGTTTTGAAACGGTTCAACATGGAACAGTCCAAGAAAGGTTTCATACCTATGTCACATGGTAAACACCTTAGCCAGATGCAATGTCCTGCGACGGCTAATGAGCGGGAGCGCATGAGTAAGGTACCATACGCCTCAGCGATTGGATCAATCATGTATGCCATGATAAGTACACGCCCAGATGTTTCATACGTTATAAGTGCTACGAGTAGATACCAGGCTGATCCAGGTGAGGATCACTGGACAGCGGTAAAAGGCATTCTTAAGTACTTAAGAAGGACTAAAGATATGTTCCTGGTATATGGGGGTAAGGAGGAGCTCGTTGTAACTGGTTACACCGATGCTAGCTTCCAAACTGACCCAGACGAGTTAAAATCGCAATCAGGTTTTGTGTTCACAATAAATGGTGGTGCTGTTAGTTGGAAGAGTTCCAAACAGGAGACTGTGACTGATTCTACAACAGAAGCCGAGTACATTGCAGCTTCTGAATCTGCGAAGGAAGGTGTTTGGATAAGGAAGTTCCTCATCGACCTTGGTGTGTTTCCTAATGCATCTAGCCCATTGAACCTCTACTGTGACAACAATGGGGCTATTGCGCAAGTTAAGGAGCCTAGGAACCACCAGAAAAACAAACACGTACTACGGAAGTTTCACCTCATACGGGAATTCATTAGGCGGGGTGAGATAAAGATATGCAAAATACATACGGATTTGAATGTTGCTGATCCTTTGACAAAACCTCTTCCACAACCTAAGCATGAGGCACACGTGAGATCTATGGGTATTAGATATCTTCTAGATTAACTCTAGTGCAAGTGGGAGACTGTTAGAAATATGCCCTAGAGATAATCATAGAGATGAGCATATTTCTTTGTATCCATGATATATATATATATTGCTTAATTGAATATCCATGGAAGGCACCTTGTATTGATTAGCAATTATGTGAATTGTTTGTGAGATTCTTTACTTATATGGTTATTCTAAATGATGTCCCTAGTCAGAGTCGATGACTAGCACATGTATTAGTTGATGACTACATTTCACAAGTCATGAACATGGAGATGTTAAACTAATAATGTGGGCGCATGTATGACATGAGGCTGGACCGACCCAACGTGAGATATTGTAATATAGTTCTCTTCTTGCAACATGAATACTGTATCCTTAGACCTGAGATTGTCGCATGTTCTCAAGATGTGAATTGACTTACTTAGGGACTATCAAACGCTATCCCGTAACTGGGTAGTTATAAAGGTAGTTTTGGGTTTGTCAGGAAGCATGCTGTGAGGCATGGTCAGTCAAGATGGAATTTGTCCCTCTCTTTGTGAGAGAGATATCTCTGGGCCCCTCGAGTGATTGGATCAAGAAATGCATGGTCGTGCTAGGGTTAAGAGTTAACCATTGAAAGGATTCCAATTCACAGTATCGAGAAAGAGAGGTCAGCTTAGAGCCAGACCAAATATCGTGAGACAAAGGGAACAGCATGTACGTAATGTCGCAATGGTTCGTCTGATATGATCTTTACGTACACATAGGAGTTGACATGTCTTGCTAGAGGCCGCTGTCAATTATTGGGCCAAGTAAGAGTACTCGGGCTATGTCTATTTGTACGTGAACCTATAGGGTCACACACTTAAGGGGAAGGAAGCCTAATTCGGATTAGATCCGAAATTAGACTGGGCTTTAGGGTTAATGATGGGCCTCGGCGTCAGAAGCCCACCATAACGCCTATATAATGAGGGGCGGGGGCGCGGTTAAGAGATAACCTAATTCGCCACCTGCGAACTAACAGCCGCCGCCCACCTCTCGCCCTCGCCAAGCCGCCGTCGCGAACCTAGCAGTTCGGTACGCGGCGCTTCCTCCCTGTACGTGTGGATACCTCGGAGGTGCTGCATCTGGAGCACTTGGACGAACCGTGCGAGGACGGTGAAGGACGCCGGCGACTGCACGGCACTGCTCGACGCGTTCGTCTACATCGAGACGTCTTCCGCTGCTCTGCGCGTCTAGTGGTAATTCCATGACCTATAACTGCAGTAGTTCTTGGTATTATGGGGTGGAAAATTTTGTTTTGCGCTAGTGTAGCCTCCCCGTATTCCTACACTTGGTGAGCCTGACATTGCTGATGACAGGGTCGACAACGAGCGGAAATTTCCCCGGGCTCGACACGCGGTCGGGGTGGTCGCCCTGGTCGAAGGTGATGGGCTTGTCGGACCAGTCTAGGTAGACTGGTGCCGCCACCTTTACCAAGCAGACCTCCCGACGCTCTTGCTTGCGGTGCCGAGCCAAGGCGTTCGCCACTGGCCCACCGTAGATCATGAAGCAGTCGTGGACCTCGGGGAACTCCTCTGCCTTGTGATCCTCCTTCTTGTCGTTGTTGTGGGCCCTGCCACCTTCCGCAGGTGGCCCGACCTTGTGAAAGTGGCGCCGAAGCATGACACACTCCTCGAGGGTGTGCTTGACGGGCCCCTGATGATAGAGGCATGGCTCCTTGAGCATCTTGTCGAAGAGATTGGCACCTCCGGGAGGTTTCCGAGGGTTCTTGTACTCAGCGGCGGCGACAAGGTCCGCGTCGGCGGCGTCGCGTTTCGCTTGCGACTTCTTCTTGCCCTTCTTCTTGGTGTCGCGCTGAGTGGATGCCTCGGGGACATCTTCCGGCTGGCAGCCCTGGGGCTGCTTGTCCTTCCGGAAGATGGCCTCAACCGCCTCCTGGCCAGAGGCGAACTTGGTGGCGATGTCCATCAGCTTGCTCGCCCTGGTGGGGGTCTTGCGACCCAGCTTGCTCACCAGGTCGCGGCAGGTGGTGCCGGCGAGGAACGCGCCGAAGACATCCGAGTCGGTGACGTTGGGCAGCTCGGTGCGCTGCTTCGAGAATCGCCGGATGTAGTCCCGGAGAGACTCTCCCGGCTACTGGCGTCAGCTTCAGAGATCCCAGGAGTTCCCAGGGCGCACGTACGTGCCCTGGAAGTTGTCGGTGAAGGCTTGGACCAGGTCGTCCCAGTTGGAGATCTGCCCCAGAGGCAAATGCTCCAGCCAGGCTCGAGTGGTGTCGGAGAGGAACAGGGGGAGGTTGCGGATGATGAGGTTATCATCGTCCGTTCCACCCAACTGGCAGGCCAGCCGGTAGTCCGCGAGCCACAGTTCCGGCCTCGTCTCCCCCGAGTACTTTGTGATAGTAGTCGGGGTTCAGAACCGGGTCGGGAACGGCGCCTGTCGTATGGCCCGGCTGAAAGCCTGTGGACCAGGTGGTTTGGGCGAGGGACTCCGATCCTCCCCACTGTCGTAGCGTCCCCCATGTCTGGGGTGGTAGCCTTGGCGCACCTTCTCGTCGAGGTGGGCTCGACAGTTGCGGTGGTGGTGCTCGTTGCCGAGGCGCCCCGGGGCCGCAGGCGCTGTGTTGCGCGTGCGCCCGGTGTGGACCGAGGCTTCCCGCATGAATCGGGAAGTTGCGGCGCGTTGCTCCGAGGGGTACCCCTGCCTTTGGGAGGCAGAGCTTTCGGCCCGTTCGACCGTGGCATCCTCCAGGAGATTCTTGAGCTCTCCCTGGATACGCCGCCCTTTGGTGGTCGATGGTTCCGGCATCGCGTGGAGTAGTATTGTTGCCGCAGCCAGGTTCTGGCCGACCCCACTGGAAGCCGGTGGCGGCCTTGCCCTGACGTCGTCGGC
This sequence comes from Zea mays, assembly GCF_902167145.1. Classification (NCBI taxonomy): domain Eukaryota; kingdom Viridiplantae; phylum Streptophyta; class Magnoliopsida; order Poales; family Poaceae; genus Zea; species Zea mays. The sequence continues at coordinate 160,115,180 of NC_050096.1, forward strand.
AATGCGGAGCTGGATGCCCTGGGGCAGATGACGCGCTTCTCCGGCCGTAGCTCGGTCTGCCCATTCCTGCCCGATGTTCCGCCGGAACGGCTCAAGTGTTCCTGCTCCCTCGTCGAGCATGGCCTACATCTCGCGGATTTGCTCGAGCTGTGCGTCCTGACCCCCCGCAGGGACTGGGACCACAGCTAGCTCCCGAAGGATGTCAACGCGAGGCACAAGCCTAGGGGATCGCCGTTTCCCAGCATACCAAGATGGTCGCCTTCGCCGGGACCCCCTAGATCGACGTGGAAACATTCACGACTTGGGCCACAGTCCTCGTCGCCGAAGCTGCGGCTACCGTCGGAACAATCGGAGAGGCAGTAGTCACATGCGGTCATGAAGTCCCGCATGGCACTGGGGTTACCAAGCCTGGAGAAATCCCAACAAAAGTCGGGCTCGTCATCTTCCTCAGAACCCGAGGGTCCGTAGGTCGAGACGGCCGTCAGTCTATCCTAGGGCGACCGCATATGGTACCCCGGAGGGTTGGTACATGCCTCTATGAAGGCTTCCACCGAAGCGAGGTCGCTTGGTGGGTCGAAGCTGAATCCAAAAGGCACGAGATGGGAATCGGTCGGTACCTCCTGGTCGACGGGCGGTGACGAAGTCGCGTCAGGGGCGGACTGCACCGTCGTCTCAGGTACGAGGGTGACGCCCAGCAAGTCCCTCGCGAGCGTGCTGGCGTCGTCCGTCTGCTTGGAGCTGGCGTGTTGCGGGGAAATGGCGCTCGTCTTTGTCTCAGACGCGAGGTCGAAGCCCGACGTGTCCCCCGCTGGGGCGCCGGCGTCGTCGACTCGCTCGACAGCCGACGAGGTGCCGCCTCCCGCTTGGCCGTGGTTGCCTCGCCTCCTCCTCCGTCGGCGGGGGAGGCGATGGGACAAACTCGAATGTTGTTCTTCCGCCACGTGGGGAAGACGTCGTTGATTCCGCCGCCGGCGGGCGGGCTGTCGGCCGCCATTGTCGCTGTCGCGCGGCGGAGGAAGGAGTATCATGCCGTAGCTGCCGTCGAGGGACATGAACTCAAGACTCCCGAAACGGAGACTCGTCCCGGGTTGGAAAGGTTGCTGGAGACTACCCATCTGGAGCTTGATGGGAAGCTGTTCGTCAACACGCAGCAGTCCCATACCTGGCGCGCCAACTGTCGGCGTTTCGACCCCGGGGGGTCCCTGGACCGACGAGTAAATTGTCGCCGCGTGTCCCAGCCCAGATGGGTCGGCACGAGACAAAGCACGAAGGGGGGGAAAAGGAGACAGGCAAAAAGGGGAAACCCATGGCCTTCGTGTTGTCCTGCGCCCAGGTCGGGTGCGCTTGCAGTAGGGGGTTACAAGCGTCCACGTGGGAGAGAGAGAGAGGGCCTTGAGCGCCGGCCCGTCCTCCCACGCGGCCAACCTTCTCGTATGAGAGCCCTGGACCTTCCTTTTATAGGCGTAAGGAGAGGGCCCAGGTGTACAATGGGAGATGTAGCAGTGTGCTAACGTGTCTAGCAGAGAGGAGCTAGAGCCCTAAGTACATGCCGTCGTGGCAGCTAGAGAGGTTTTGGCACCCTGTTCATGTGATGTCGTGGCCGTCGGAGGAGCGCTGGAGCCTTGCAGAAGGACAGCTGTCGGGGCTGTCGAGTCCTTGCTGACGTCTCCTTGCTTCCGTAAGGGGCTGAGAGCCGCCGTCCTCATGGAGCACGCGGGGCGCCATCATTATTTGTTTTACCGGGGCGAGCCAGATGGGACGTCGGTCTTGTTCCCCGTAGCCTGAGCTAGCTAGGGGTAGGGTAATGATGGCCCCACCTGTGACGTGGTCGGTCCGAGCCCTGGGTCGGGCGAGGCGGAGGCTCCTCCGAGGTCCAGGTCGAGTCTGTCTTCCGAGGTCGAGGTCGAGGTCGAGTCCGAACCCCGGGTCGGGCGAGGCGGAGACTGTCATCCGAGGCCAAGGCTGAGTCTGAGCCTTGGGCTCGGGCGAGGCGGAGTTCGTCGTCTTCCGGGGCCGAGGCTGAGTCCGAGCCCTGGGGTCGGGCGAGGCGGAGTTCGTCGTCTTCCGGAGCCGAGGCTGAGTCCGAGCCCTAGGGTCGGGCAAGGCAGAGTTCGTCGTCTGAGGCCGAGACAGGGGCCGAGCCCTGGGGTCGGGCGAGGCGGAGCTTCGTCGTCCGAGGCCGAGACGGGGGCCGAGCCCTGGGGTCGGGCGAGGCGGAGCTTCCCATGGCGCCCGAGGCCTGACTTGGCTGCTGTCAGCCTCACTCTGTCGAGTGGCACAGCAGTCGGAGCGACGCAGGCGGCGCTGTCTTCTTGTCAGGTCGGTCAGTAGAGCGGCGAAGTGACTGCGGTCACTTCGGCTCTGTCGACTGAAGAGTGCGCGTCAGGATAAGGTGTAGGCGATCCTTGCATTAAATGCTCCTGCGATACGGTCAGTCGGCGTGGCGATCTGGCCAAGGTTGCTTCTCGGCGAAGACTGGGCCTCGGGCGAGCCGAAGGTGTGTCCGTTGCTTGAGGGGGCCCTCGGGCGAGACATGAAGCCCCCGGGGTCGGCTGCCCTGGCCCGAGGCTGGGCTCGGGCGAGGCGAGATCGTGTCCCTTGAGTGGACTGAGCCTCGACTTAATCGCACCCATCAGGCCTTTGCAGCTTTGTGCTGATGGGGGTTACCAGCTGAGATTAGGAGTCTTGGGGGTACCCCTAATTATGGTCCCCGACATTGCTCTTCCCAACCTCACTCTTGTGTGTTCTTTGTGATCAATCTTGTAAGGGCGAGAGGCTCCAACTTGTGGAGATTCCTCGCAAATGGGAAAGCATATAAGGAAGAAAAGTCATGGTATTCAAGTTGATCATTAGATCACTTGAAAGGAGTTGAGTGCAACCCTCGTCCATTGGGATGCCACAACGTGGAAGTAGGCAAGTGTTACTTGGTCGAACCACGGGATAAAATTGTGTGTCTCTTGCGATTGCTCTCTCTTTTGTCTGTGTTCGCAAGAGCTCGTCTCATTGACTTGATTAACCCGCACTAATAGCTTTATAATCAAGGTTGTTGGAATTTAGTGTTGAATTTTACAGGATCACCTATTCACCCCCCCCCCTCTAGGTGCTCTCGATGACCACGAGCACGGCTAGTATACCAATTTTACAATCTGGAGAGGTTGTATCCTGTACCCACAAGTCGTGTATCCCATGTCGCCAGGGTTTGCAAGGCCCTTATACACTTCCGAGGTGAATGTCTAGGGATCCACTATGAGGCCTTTACAAAGTTCCACTAGCTTTAGAAAACCCGCTACAGTTTCTAGGAAGAGCAATGCAGGAATCCCCCGTCTGACCGCCATTGCAGCAAAATCAACCCGGGAACCTCCCTACACGCCTACTCCCCTACTGCCCTTGCCCCTATCGGGTAAGGTAGTCCTCCACTAGCTTTCCTAGTTAGTCAGCCAAGGGCGTCTCATTCCACCCTTGTGGTGGCACGTGTTTCTCAAGTTAAGCTCCATGTTCCAATTAAAAATAATGATCTTGACATGAACATAAATAAAATAACAGTATAATTGGAACATGAAGATAACGTAATATTAATCCCAAAACCATATAGAGCGATAGCAAAAACTACCCAAATAGTTCAGGGGTAAACAAGGTATAAAGATAATCAGACTAGGGTGACCTATTGGGTCCCATCAAAATTAAGCCTACGCATGATAAAATGATTATAAAGAACATTATTGGGTAAATAAAAGTGATCAAGGGCACAACTTGCCTGGACTTCAGATGACTTGTGACCTCACTACTAGTCGTAGCAATACAGACAAACATGGTATAGGCAAAATTAACATCACACCAAACATAAGAATAAACTGTGTAATAATAATCTACGCGTCGCTACGAGATCGTGGGTTCGAGAATTACCGAAATCGGAGTTACGGTTATAAAGTTGTGATTTTCTAAAGATTTATGTGATTAAACCGGAAAACTAGGTTTTATATTGATTATTATGAACCATGTGAGAAAGATATCCCAATAACTAATTTCAACCTTAACTAGTATAGTGCCCGTGCGTTGCGACGGCAAATTATTATCGACTCCAATCTTTATTCAACAGAATGTTATTGTATAACGATTACATGAAAGTGACGACATATATATCGACTTCAATCTGTCACAATTTCTTTGTTGACAACCATTGCATTTCGAGGTGGTCCCTTGCCTGCTGAGTTACCCCGAGGAAATGCAAGGATCAATCCATTGGCATAGTTAATCAGAGTGTCGCTGCCACTGCACTCCAATGCCCCCAGACTTTGCTTCATATGACAAGTGGGCAGAAGGATGGATAAGAGAGGAGGGCTTTGTCACTTGGTAGCTGCAAAAGGCCTTTGTCACTTGGTTTCTGCAAAAGGCCTTCCTTCTCTGCACTCAAAAAAATAATTATACAATAATATTTAATAAGAATTCTAATATTAATAAAAAGGTTTCAAATAGCATCTACATAGGTTCACTTTTTTGTGTTATGAGTATGATACTACGCAAAGAGCAAAAATTGATTCTAGATACGAAGTTTTCCAGGGGCATATCCAACGCATGTTACAGCTTAGGATCAACTCTTTTGCAGATTGAGCCTCAATGGAAGTGGTCGTCGTAATGAGAATCATCCTGGTGGTACAGGTACAGGCCAAAACCGAACCGTGCGCAGGCTTTGCTGAATGCAGCTTCCTCTGCGGATGCAACAACATCTTCCCTGCGCCCCTCATGGAACTGTGTTGTGCCCGTCGCATCTCTGTATGCCTAACTCAAAAAGATGCAAGCGCATCAGTTAATAAAGACGATTGTTTTCAATGTATTTTAGTTGATTTCAAAAGAAAAAAAGATGGTGCAGTTAGTGTGAACCATATAATTTGAAAGTGCCACTTTAAATTTGTGCAGGTACAACAAAACTTCCGTAGAGAAAAAGGGAGAAAGTTTACCTCTCCATCAGTTCCTTTAAGTATCACTCGATATACCACGGTTACAGTTCCATTCTCAGAATAGATAACATCACGAACTTTTCCATCATAATTCTGAACATAGGAATCATCAGTCACATCCTTAATATAAGTAAAACACTTCTTGTATATAAAGAGAGAAGCCAATGTTAATGCTTAGCACAAGTAATGTCAAGTGTAAATGATTGTGTTCTGTGTTAATTCATTCTTTAACAGTCCCTTGTCATCAAGGACATATATCTATAGCATTGCATTTCAAGACAATAGAAGCAGTGTTGGGTGACCAAAGTAATTATACATCCAGCACACTCATGATAGAAGAAATGCTATGGTGTAATCAGCATAAGTAAACAGGACAAATGGTTCAGCATGGAGAATGAGGATCTACATATTAACAACAGTTTATCTCGGCGTTATGAAATAGAAGAAAGTAGAAATCATGTCATAATTTATTTTTCTGGCTCAAGAGACCGATGGCTACACCAAGATAAAGACGTTACATTGCATGACTTTACCTAATTCAGTGGCGATGAAGTACATCGGAGGCGGACGGTGGGTTGGCAGCTCAGCAACCTCGGCCTCGTCGGCGGAGGAAGGCACGCGCTTGGACCTCCGGCATTTGTGGCAGAAGGATGTGTGGACGCCGCAGACATAGCGTGCACACCGTGTGTGCACCCACACGCTGCACTCGTCGTAGCTGACCATCTCCATGGCCAAGCCAAAATAAAAGACAAAAATGGTTGTATAGAAATGGCCGAGAGCATTGTTCGTACAAGCCAAAAGGAAACCTTGAGAAGAAGAGGCTGCCACAACAGTTTTGACTGACTAACCTATGCTAGAATGATGAGCCCTCGTTGTGACACGAAAAGGTTGGCATCCTTGAGCCTTTTTATTATGATCATTACAAACGTCTCCATGTGCATCTACGTAAAAAACAAAACCATTAGGTCACAAAAGTGGAGGTTAAATCAAATCCAAAATTCCTTTACCAGCAAGGGCTGGAAATAAAATACTCTGATTTAAATCACTGCATAGAAATGGTGCAGAGGGTAGTGAATCTAGTGATTCATTAAGGATGTGTATACATTATAGGAAGCAGCTCTTGTAAAATAGGAAGCAACTCTTGTAAAATACACTGATTTTAAGGGCTGGAAACAAAAGGCTTCCTCCGATGTTGGTGTATACATTATAGGAAGCAGCTCTTCGACATTGTCAATCAGGAGCTTGTAAAATAGCTTCTCATTTCTGTCCTGGGAAAAAAATGCATCATTCAACAAAACAAAAACACTCTTGATTGAAATAACAATCTAGCTAGCTGCAACTGACTTTGTGAGCACATAGTTTTGCTTGGATATGTCTGATGGGCTTACCTGAAGGTCCATTAGCGCAGTATAGTGCAGTAACGGGGCCTGGAACTTCCGTTGCCACAACTCAAGAGAGCAGCAAGTCAGTTATTTTCCATCATTATTGGATTGCATAAGCATAAAGATAATGAACAGGTATTGAATGCCCAATTTAATGGTAGGAATAACAAAAAAAATTAAAACAAGAAAACAACTCTTACAATCTAGTGGCGCACAGACGAAGGATCACAATCATCATTATTGTGCACGTTAACATTAAAGGCAGAGTGGTTTTACTTAACATTAACCTCAACCACCTGCAAGAGAAATGATCAATCATAGTGGCTTTAATATAATGGATTTACAGAGATAGTCCACTGGATAAAGGCAGAGTGGTTTTACTTTTACAGACTTAAGGCCTCAGAAGTTTATACTTCTATTAAAATTGCATGGTTGAATAAACACTTTTTTGGTAGCCTGAAGTAGCTTTCATCTAAGTAGTTTATGTAACATTAGCAGGTTTAACATCATTTTTGATTTATTTTATTTGATCTGATGTAAAGATCATACCCTTTGTTGGAAGCTCCCACACAGTTGGGTATAAGAAAGAGATCAACCTGAAATTCGCTCCTATAGGGAATCAAACTCAAAACTTGAGGAGTGCTACTCGAACCACCTAATAAACCCAGTGAAAGGATCACGATGCCCAAGAGGGGGGGTGAATTGGGCTTTTCTAAAAATCAACACTAATTAAAACCTAAGCAAGAGCTAAACAAGAGCCCAACTTCACCCCAACAACTAGCACTAAGAAAATAATACTAGAAATGTAACAAGGCTAAAACAATGCTTCAAATACTTGCTAAACAAATACACAAAGTAAATAGCTTGAATTAAGTGCGGAATGTAAAGCAAAGTTTAGAAGACTCCTCCAATTTTTCCCGAGGTATCGAAGAGTCGGCACTCTCCACTAGTCCTCGTTGGAGCACCCGCGCAAGGGTATCGCTCCCCCTTGGTCCTCGCAAGAACCAAGTGCTCACTACGAGATGATCCTTTGCCACTCCGGCGCGGTGGATCCCTCGAGACCGCTTACAAACTTGAGTCGGGTCACCAACAAGATCTTCACGGTGATCACCGAGCTCCCAACGCCACCAAGCCGTCTAGGTGATGCCGATCACCAAGAGTAACAAGCCATAGACTTTCGCTTGACCAAGAGAAGCCTAATGCAAGTGGTGTGTGCTCTAGGTGGCTCTCACTAGCGCTAATGAGGAACAAGCGCGGATTATGATTCACTAATCTCCTCACTAGGCTTTTGGTGCTTGCAATACTCTACCAAGGTGCTGGAATAAATGTGGAGTGCAAGACATTGAATATGGTGGGTGGAAGGGGTATAAATAGCCCTCACCCACCAACTAGCCGTTACAGGAAACTTGCTGCGCGATGGCGCACCGGACAGTCCGGTGCGCCACCGGTGCGCCAACGGTGCGCCACCGGTGCGCCAACGGTCACTTCCAACGGCTAGTTCTGACACAGAGCCGTTGGACTCATGGCGCACCGGACAGTGAACAGTCCACTGTCCGGTGCACACCGGACAGTCCGGTGCGATGTCCGGTGTGCCACTAAAATTCATCTCCGAAGGCAGCGCTCTCGGGTTTCTGCGACTGGGAAGGCTCTGCTGTGAACCAGCCTGGTCCCACCTGGCAGAGGGTGCACCGGACAGTCCGGTGCACACCGGACAGTCCGGTGCCCCAAAGCCAGAAACCCTAAGTCTTGTTTTTCAGCTGATTTTCAAATCGGTTTTCGCTCTAACTTGTGTGTGAGTTCTAGAGTGACACCTAGCACTGTGTATGAGTGTGATTGTGCACCAACACTACACTAGAACTCTCTTGGTCAAACTACTCATCGACAACCCCTCTTTATAGTACGGCTAAAAGAGAATAAAAAGTCTAATTAAAATGCGAGTGTCCACATCTCCTTGACACTCGGACTCCGTAGGCCTTCACCTTTTGTTTCGTCGTTTTAGCCGTCGCTTCGAGTTCTTATCTCCGGGATTGTTTTCTCCGTTGTAGTACTTCTACCTGTCATGCGACCTAACTTACCATTTGTCTCTGCAAAACACACGTTAGTCACATATAATAATACGTTGTCATTAATCACTAAAACCAACCAGGGGCCTAGATGCTTTCAATCTCCCCCTTTTTGGTGATTGATGACAACCCTACAAGTTTTGTGAGAGTAGTTTGTTTTGAAGATTCTGTCAATAGAAAGAATGGTTAGTTATACTCAGTAATTTTTGACAGAAGAAATGTGTACCATAATAATAAGAGTGAGCGCATACACATCATAAGATTCTTGTTCATATAAAAGAGAAAGTAAATTAATGAAACAAGAGCTAGAAGACTGGTGATTTGAAATAAGGTGAAAACGTAATACACACAGTCAACCAAAAGCAACGAGAGTATATGACGAGTTTGTGAGCCAAAAACATAAAGCTAGTACAGAGAGTAGCAGGCACAAATATTACATCAAAAGAACACTGACTCTCTCTCTAACTCCCCCTAGCTCTCACAACTCATCTCTCCCCCTTTGGCGTCAAACACCAAAAGGGACCTAAACATCGGATGCAGGAGGAGGCGACGGGGGCGCATCCGGTCGAGGTCGAGGTAGCAGAGCAAACGCCGACGGAGGGTCAGAGTCAGGCTCGGATCCAGGATCTGCGGTAGAAGCTGGAGCTGGTACTGACTCGGACACAGGCAGCGCTGCAGGAGCTACCGGAGCAGAAGCAGTCACAGATACTGCCACAGCGGTAGTGGTAACAGCAGATGCTGGTGGCACTGGCGGCTGCGGGCAGACAGAGCTGAGAACTGGTGAAGTGAACGCCAAGGTGACCGGCCGGAGCGGAGAGGTAACAGCAGGGGGTGCAGACAAGATCGAAGGCACTACTGGAGCGTGAAGCGAAGAAGGCGGAGCAGACTGAACTGGAGACGCTGAGATACCAGAATGCTGAAGCATGAGGGCCATGAATGCCCTATTCTCTGCCCTATCCTGAATAAGCTGCTGCTGAAGTGAATCCTGCCTGTCCTGCATAGTCTGAAACATTGAGAGCATCCTCTCGGACATACGGGCCTGCTCGGCTGCCAGCTGAGCCTGCTGCTGAGTGAGAGTCTGAAGAATCGAAGCTAGAGCAGGGTCCATAGCCTGAGGGGTAGCAGGGGCAGCACTAGAGCTCCCAGCCTCATGATCATGAGAGCGTGGAGGCATAGGAGGCGGAGGAGGAATCCCAAAATCATCATCATCATCATCATCATCTGCTGCACCCTGGGTGTCAAACTGGCGAAGTGCTGCATCCTCAGCCTGAGTGTCAAACACAGGAGCATAAGCTGGCACTGGAATCTCTGGAGCAGGACGGTAAGATCCAAACACAAGGCGAGAGGCCTCAAGGGTGCTCTGAAAGCGAGGTGGCTGGATCAGCTGCGCAAATATGTGGCATAAGTAGTGAGCATAGGGTAGCTGCCGCCGAGCACGAATCCCATCCAGAACAGTGTCCTCAATCTCACAGATCAGAAAGTCAACAACATCAAACTCAGAGTGGGATACCAAGGCACCAAGGAGCCAAAGCTGGATATGAGTGGTGGCCTCCCTGTATCCCATCCTAGGCAGGAGTGTCCGTCTGACGAGCTCAAATAAGTACTTCGCTGCAGTAGTGAAGTCTGCTGGAGAACGTCGCGACCCATCTGTGAAAGGCGGGCGGAACAGAGCCGCGACGTGAGCTGTCCCTGGAGCCACACCGCCGTGAGGGCGACGTGGAGGATCTGAAGTGCCGTAACAGAGACTGTGGAGGCGAGTCGACGAAACAGGGAATCCAAAAAGCTGTCGGATCTGATCGGCAGTGATTGTGACATCCTCGCGCTCAAAGCGGAACCTCATCCAATGATGATCCGGGTCAATCCAAACAGAGGCATAGAAGACGCGGACCCACTCCTCAACATATCTGCCGCTGATAGTCAGAAAGGATAGAAGGCCTGGCAAATAGGTGAGATGAGCCTCAGACTCAGCACCGGCTGCTAGCAAGAAAGCTGGAAGATCTAAGAGGCGGTGAACACGCAGCGCAATCTGAGCTGACATCTGTGCCCTGAAGAAAGACTCCTGAATCCGAGTGCTGAAAAGAACTCCTGCTGCGGGGTCTCTCTGAGCTGGCAGCCAAGACTCCATGGGTACGTACCTGAACCGACGTACCCGGGCTGCAGTGGCACGCTGAAGATCAAATAGACGAGGATCCGAACCCAGTGGACGGACCTCAGTCTCATCGCGCTCCCGGAAGCGAGGTGGAGGGACAGGTGGAGCTGAAGCGGGAGCGGGGGCAGGGGAAGCAGTGGAAGCTGGCGTGGTGCTGGTAGTGGGTATGGCGGTGGAGGTGGATGGAGCAATAGGAGTGACTGGGGCAGGAAGAGTGGGTGGTGGAGTGGAAGCGGAGGTGTGAGTGGATGAGCGAGACCGGGAGGCGACACGACGAGCACGGAAAGCAATCTGATCTGAAGGAACATCCGGCTGATCTCCAAGTGCTGCCTGTGCAGCGGCTGCTGCAGCTGCTGCTGCTGCACGAGCCTCTCTGTCCGACCGCCGCTTCTTGCGGCCTTCCTGCTGCTCCAAAAAGACAGTCTTCCCCTTCACCTGCCTGAAGGGGCGACGAGGGTCCTCGTCATCGCCACCCCCTGACGCCGACGCATTCTTCGTGCGCGGCATCCTGAACTAAAGTCTGCAAATGAGATAGAGAGACTAAGCACAGAGCAAATAGTGACTGATAGAATTAGCAAAGAGTGAGATGTCTACCTGGAAAGCGCACACTGGAGGTGACGATCCAGGCAGAACGGAAGACGGCACACACAAAGTCACTGAAATGACAGAAGAGGTGAGCACGTATTAGTCACATAGTCATAAGCATATGAAATGTGAATAAATACATACACAAAGAGATATGGCACGAGACGGAACGATCGATAAGTCAAAAGCCGTGAAAACGACGTTTTGACGGACAAATAGAGACATAGGATGATTGGAATTCAAATTGAGGCATAAAACGACATGGGATTGAGCCGATACTTCACGAATAGGTTTATATAGGTCAATATGAGTGAAGTGTGTGCTTGGTTTGAATTTAGGCGAAGAAATAGGGTTATGGGCACTCGGCTCGGAAACGATCGTGCAAAACGAGAATTTTGGTTAAATTGAAGCCTGGGATCTCGGATTGGCGTGAAATTTGGCAAGTAGGTTACTGGAAGTGTGGTGAAGGTGCCTGAAAAATTTGGGTTCAATTGGAGCAAGTTTGGCTGGTTTGGGCATTTCACCGAGCACTTGGTGGGCGAGGATTTAGGGTTTTAGGTATATGGCCATTTGAGGTGTGAATGCCCTCCCGAAGGAGCTAGGAACTTGCAAGGATACTCAAGAGAGATACTGAAACTCATACCACCAATTGGATTCACAGGAATTGACAGGAATTCAAAAGGATTTGGAAATGCATCAAAGGGTGGTGAACTGCTAAGAACACAGAGAGAAAGAGAGACAGGGAAGAAGCTGACCGAGAGAGAGATGGAAGGACGAGCCCAAGCCGCAAGAGATCGCTGGAGCGCGGCCGGAGACGGAGGACGCCGGTGGAGATCGCCGGCGGGGGAGTCGGAGTCGCCAGGAGCAGAGAGAGGGCCGTGAGACAGAGAGCAGTTGTGCCTCTGGCTCGGTCGGGCTGGGGGCGTTTTTTTAAAACGCGAGATGGGCACACCGGACAGTCTACAGTGGCTGTCCGGTGCACACCGGACAGCGCACAGTAGATGTCCGGTGAACCACCGGACAGCGCACAGGAAAAGAGGAACTTCGCGCGCGGCTGCCGGTGCACCGGACATTGCACAGTGCAGTGTCCGGTGCACACCGGACTGTCCGGTGAGCCCAGACAGAGGAGAGTTTGGAAAATTTTGAATTTTTCTATCTAACTCCTAACCAAACCAAATCCCAACTTATAATCACACAAAAGAACACTTGTTGGGACAGGTATTGGCACCCTCATATACTTTTCAAAATATTTTGCCATAGGCTAGATAATTTGCATTTGGTGAAATTTGCATTTGGGCTTGCGCTAGGGGTTTTCAAGAGTGATTTGAGTTTTGAATACTCCCCCTAAGTGCAGTACCTCATGCATATTTCAAGAACCAATAATTGCATGAAAGTAAGAATTTAAGTGCCAAAAGCTTAAAACTAAGACTTGTCAAGTTTGACCCGAGTTAAGCTTTTTCACTCGCTTTATTGGCGGTTATCTCAACTAGGTTAGACAAGCCCTAGATGCAATACAAGAAATTTAAATATGCAATGCAAGTGACAACACCATTTGACATTTCACATAAAATTTCTGAGATCAAGGATATTTAGTTCATTTCTCAACATGCAAAAGCGGGTCTTATCAAGTGGCTTAGTGAAAATATCCGCTAATTGATCTTCCGACCTCACTCCTTCTAAAATAATATCTCCTTTAGCAACATGATCTCTAAGGAAGTGATGACGGATATCAATGTGCTTGGTGCGAGAGTGTTGTACAGGATTATTAGCAATTTTAACAGCACTCTCATTATCACACAACAAAGGTACTTTTTCTAGAACTACACCATAGTCTAGAAGAGTTTGTTTCATATATAAAATCTGTGTGCAACAAGCACCTGCGGCAATGTATTCCGCTTCGGCAGTTGACAAGGCAACACTATTTTGCTTTTTGGATGTCCATGAAACTAGTGATCTACCAAGCAAATGGCATCCCCCAGAAGTACTTTTCCTATCAATTTTGCAACCGGCATAATCCGAATCGGAATAGCCAATTAACTCAAAAGTAGCTCCTTTGGGATACCACAGACCAACGCTTGTGGTGTGCTTGAGATACCTAAGAATTCTCTTAACAGCGCGAAGATGAGCTTTCTTAGGATTAGATTGAAATCTAGCACACATACAGACACTAAACATGATATCAGGCCTAGATGCGGTAAGCTTTCTTTGGTGTCTCTTGCTAGCTTTTACAAGCCTCCAAAACTTTGGAGGAAGTTCAATGGGAGTCAAAACTCCACGCGCAAATGAACACAAAGATGAAGCACACACTATCTCTCGATGAATCTCACAAGGCACTAGTGCTAAACTCAAATGAGTAGCTCTCTTTTGCTTGCTCTCTCTTTTGTGGCACTTGTGTTGGTTGTAGTGGTCTAAATCTTGTGTATAGGATGGATCAATGAATATATGTGGTTGGGAGGGCTTGAGTATGTCAACTAGATGACTTGGAATATTGCTTGGGCTCCCACTGTTTCAAATGCTTTTCCTTTGACTAAACAAAACTCCCCCTCAATGAAATCCTCCTCTTAGTGTTCAAGAGGGTTTTAAGATATCAATTTTGAAAATACTACTTTCGAAAATACTACTTTCTCCCCCTTTTTGAACACAATAAGATACCAATGTGAAATTTACCAATTGAAAATCATTAGTTTTGAAATTAGGAGGTGGTGGTGCGGTCCTTTTGCTTTGGGCCTAATACTTTCTCCCCCTTTGGCATGAATCGCCAAAAACGGACACTTAGAGTGAAATGTAGGCCCTTAAATAACTACTTTCTCCCCTTTGGTAAATAAAACATGAGTGAAGATTATACCAAAGATGGAGAGACAGCGGGATACCGGCAAAGAGTGGATAATACCAACGGAGTTGAGTGGAAGCGATGTCTTTACCGAATACTCCATTTCCCTTTCAATCTAAGACTTAATACATGAGATACTCATGAGAACATATTAGTCTTAGCCTTGGCACACAATGAAGATAAGAAATATGCAAATGTACCAAAGGAAAGAGACATGATTAAAAAGGATATGTCAATTAAGATTAAACAATTCTATACAATATAGATTGCTCCCCCTAAATATGTGCATGGAGAGGAACATATATTTTGGCCTTAAATGCCAATTGCACATAATTAGGTTAATGAGAACATATCTATATTATACGGAATGTGAAGTGCATTGTGTAATATTATAAGTGTGATGCTCAAGACAGTTTATGCACTTATGAAAGCATGTTGCAAACATTTTAAGCATTTTCCTTTAAGGATTTTAAAGAGACTTAAGGACCATCCACCTTTGGAACAAAGGTAGCTTATCCTCGTTACAAGGTTAAGCTTTAAGCTCTTTGACAATAGAATCACTTCATCTAGTTTTAGCAAAGATGCAATAATGCATGAGTGAAATTTTAAGAGGTTAAACTAGGTATGAAGCAGGGATAAATGCAAAGGACATGCTTTCTCTTCCTTATATATAAGATATGCAAAGAATGCTTATAAGAGGAAGATTTAGGTACAAGTTTAAATGAAAGGAGACAGTTTTTCCTTTATGTACCTTTACATAGGGACGCTCTCTTCATTGTGCTTGTCCTTAGTCTTAAATGCTTAAGACCAATTCTTAATGACAATATATGGAAATATTTTGCACAAGAGAGAGTTCTACAACTAGTGATCTTTTTCAAGTTAGTGTTAGCATATATCAAATGGATCACAATTTGCATGAATGAATCATGAATTCTCCTTTTTCCTTAGTGTATATCAAGATAGATGTCAGTTAAAATTACAATTGAAATCAAATTCAAATTACATAAGGCACTAAGGAGCATAAGTGATGATTGAAGTTGTTCAATGATCAACCAATATGAGATCAAGAAAACAACAAAGGCATTAAATTTTCAATCAAGCTTAAAAATAGGAGAATCCAATAAGCATGCTACTTTAGAAATGAAAGCAACAATCCTTGATAAAAGCGACATTATTTTAACAAGCTGGATTGATGTGTAGTAGCATACTATATGAGAAACATTATTCTCATGTAAGAGACTATATGAAACTTCTAAGACAAAGCAATAGTCTCAACATAATCAAAATATAATAATGGACTCCCCCTACAGATATGCATCAAATAATTTAAAGAATTGATTTCGATGCATTCACTTTTAAGAACATAAAGGGAGAAGCATTATACATTTTGATCAAGGCTCATAAATTTAGCAATAAACAACTTGAGCCTGGAAATCTCATAATGAAAAAGGATTTAGAATGCTTACAACCACATCATTGATTGTTGTGAAGACCTTATTGTCCAGGTAGATGTTGTTGTCCTTGATGTTCTTTCTTTTTCATTTGAGTGTCCTCCCTTTATATTTGACTCTTTTACCTTCCAAACTTATTGAAAATACTCAAGAGACATGTTAATAGCGCAAGGGAGTCTATGGTGAAGGATGATTACTTTAGATAATTAGCATACAAGATTCATCATCCACAAGTCACACAGACATGAAGTAAAATCCCTAGCATTAGTGCACATCATAGGAAAAGAGGAGTATGCACTATTTAACCATTTGATCAATCATAGGAATTTACTTCTTCATATTGAGTTTATTAATCATTACTTTAAAAACAAGTCAATATGAGAGCATTTATAGCAAAGGTATGAAATAGATTTTAATGGACAAATGCATTAAAGAGATTGAGGTTGAATGCACGTTTAGTTGAAATGAGTCCAATAAAGAATCTATGTCTCACAAGGGTAGAATATGATTAAATAGACATTGAGATGGGAACTAAATTCAACTAGGATGATGAGTTCCCATACCTTTGCTTTTACCTCTCTTCCTTTGGGTGAGGAGCAACCCATGAGGCTTGTGGCATTAAACTTGCACTTACTCTCTTGTAGTTTTTCATAAGTAAGCTCAAGAGAGATGTTAAAAACAACACAAGCACTAGTTTCCCTTTTTGTAATCATTTTGATAAGGAATGAAAAGAGGATTATTAAAGCATGGAAACTTTATAATATGAACTAGATTATTCCAATAGGCAAGCTAAGTTTTAACTCATAAAACAAGCATGGTTAGATTCTTGATACTATGGGAATAAATCTAATTCCATAACATGGAGAGCGATAAATGAAGAAGAATCATATCCAATTTAAGCAATAAAACATACATAAATTATTGGAATGATTTTACTTGACATGATGGATTACGCATTTCCATAGAGAAATTTATCTCTTCAAGTGAGACTACTTAAATTACTTAGATAAAAACATTAGTCTCACTTTTCTAGATATAGAGAGAATTTTTCCTTTTATACGTGTCCTAAGTATTTGAATTTCTTACATGACACTTTATTCTTTTAAGAACATGAAATATCTCTCTATATCTAGAACATGGCAATAATAGAATAGTTAATGTAAAGACATGCCATGTGAACTTGCAACAATTTAAAAACATGTAGATTGTCATAATATAGAATTTGATAAATACACAATCTACCATATGAGAGGAATTTCTTCAAAGAATGATGACATAATTTTAAAACATCCTTAAGTGCTTTCTATTTCTATGTGACTACACAAGACACACGACAATTTAAGATAATTGTACTTAAGAATATAAATGTTACCATCCTTTGACTTTCCTCCATGTTGTAGGCTTTGATATTCCGCACATGATGATTCTTTATTTCCTACAACATTAATATCTTTCCGAGATGATATGAGTTTTGAATACAATAAATTGAAGTAACCTTGGGTCAATCTTGAATACGTAGTCATTTGAAGATTGATAGCTTGAGTTGATTGAATTAACTCCCTCAAGCACCCCAAAGGTTCATATCATCTCCTTCTCCTACAAAGCTTGTCAAGCACATTTTGGTACCCATCGCTTGATGGGTCCATTAAGGTTAGTGAACAAAGATTTAGGAACCCAAGTGTCCTTTGTGCTAGCGCTGGGTAAACTCATTACCTTTCTAGCACAGGTTGCAATTTTGGGTTGCCTAGTTACATAAAAATCAATTGACAAGTTAGGAGTGGATTTGTTACCAATGGGACAATCCTTGCATTGATGTCCCTTCTTCCGGCATGTGTAGCATAAGCGTTTTCCAAGTTTTGAAGATTTCTTCTTTCCTTGTTTGTTGCTTGCTATATGGTTAGTAAAAACTTTCTTTTCTAACCCTATGCCTCTTTGTTTTAAATGGGAACAAGATCTAAGTAAGTGTCCCTTCTTGGAGCATTTAAAACAAAGTTTATCATCCTTATTAATAATCAAGCCATTTTTAATGTAGGGACATGACCTAATCAAGTGCCCCTCTTTAAAGCATTCACTACACCTCTTAATGTGAAGTGTGGCTTGATCATTACCTTGGATGTTACCTTTTGTGGAGGCGTGGTTGAGGCTTTTGGAGGAGGTGTTGAATTTCTTCTTTTGTTTATTCCTCTTGGCAATCCTCAAATCCTTGACATTTTCTTCAAGGGATGTAGTGCATGCCACGGTTGTTCCCGTCTCAAGCTTCTTCACCATGTGATCACGGTTATCTTGAGAAGGTTGGGCAATGCATTTCCCTTTAAGTTGTGTCAAGCTCTTCTTTAGCCTCTCATTTTCTTCTTTGAGCTTTTGATATGAATCATCATTTGTTCCTGCAGATTCTAGCTCAAAAGAAGATTTGCTTGTCGACGAACAACAAGCATTAGCACATGGTAATATAGTATCAATTTGAATACATGTGCATGAGTGAGGTTGTTGGGATTTTAAATTTTCTATCACAACCTCATGAGCAATGTTTAATATGATATGATCATCTATAAGATTTTCATGAGAACATAGAAGCATATCATATTTATCTTGAAAAGCTAGATTTTCAACTTTTAGCTTTTCTACTTGGTCCTTTAGCAAGGTATTCTTATTTACTAATTGAGCGATACAATGTAACACGTTATCTTGCTCAATTGAAATAGTTTCATACCTTTGGACCAAATCAACATGAGAGCACTTTAGCTCCTCATGTTCTTTAGTCAACTCGTCAAAGTGTTGCATCTTTATGGAGAGAATATCTTCTAGCCTTTGACGAGCTTCGCTTTGCTCTCTCGCTCTTTCTAGAAGTTTGAGCATGACCGCCTTATCTTCTTGGCTTAGGCGAGCGTAGAGATGCACAAAGCTTCTTTCTTCCTCCTCATCCTCATTGGTGCTTCCGCTATCATTTTCATTAGCCACACAACACATGTGGGAATCGAAATGGGAAGACAAACCTTTTGGAGAGGTGGATTCATCGTTTGGTCTCCATCGTTCATTTTCTCCTTCTTCCTTGCAAGGGTTAGTATCACAAAAACTAAAGGAAGTAGAGGCATCAAATGAATTATTATGTTTGGACTCATCAAACTTGATTTTAATTCTAGTCCAAATATCATGCGCATCGGGAATGGATTCGTCATAGTTTGATATGAAGGCACGATAATCTTCTTTGCTAAGAGAATTGTTTAAGATGTCAAAAGCTAGGTAGTTTAAGCGATAACATCTTTGATCCTCCTCGGAATTAATTTCTCCATTAAAACTAGAGGGAAAAATACTCTTGTCAATAATTTGTTCTAATTGAGGATGTATGGTTCTAAAGGCATTTATCACACTAGTAGACCATGAATCATAATTAGAACAATCATCACATAATATCTCAAGAGTTACCTCCTTTTGAGTTGCGTTCGTTGGAGGAGTCTTCTTGTTCTTTTGGGATCTTCTACGAGCCATCACTTCGAGTTGTTAGACTCAAGATGAAGTGCCTAGCTCTGATACCAATTGAAAGGATCACGATGCCCAAGAGGGGGGGTGAATTGGGCTTTTCTAAAAATCAACACTAATTAAAACCTAAGCAAGAGCTAAACAAGAGCCCAACTTCACCCCAACAACTAGCACTAAGAAAATAATACTAGAAATGTAACAAGGCTAAAACAATGCTTCAAATACTTGCTAAACAAATACACAAAGTAAATAGCTTGAATTAAGTGCGGAATGTAAAGCAAAGTTTAGAAGACTCCTCCAATTTTTCCCGAGGTATCGAAGAGTCGGCACTCTCCACTAGTCCTCGTTGGAGCACCCGCGCAAGGGTATCGCTCCCCCTTGGTCCTCGCAAGAACCAAGTGCTCACTACGAGATGATCCTTTGCCACTCCGGCGCGGTGGATCCCTCGAGACCGCTTACAAACTTGAGTCGGGTCACCAACAAGATCTTCACGGTGATCACCGAGCTCCCAACGCCACCAAGCCGTCTAGGTGATGCCGATCACCAAGAGTAACAAGCCATAGACTTTCGCTTGACCAAGAGAAGCCTAATGCAAGTGGTGTGTGCTCTAGGTGGCTCTCACTAGCGCTAATGAGGAACAAGCGCGGATTATGATTCACTAATCTCCTCACTAGGCTTTTGGTGCTTGCAATACTCTACCAAGGTGCTGGAATAAATGTGGAGTGCAAGACATTGAATATGGTGGGTGGAAGGGGTATAAATAGCCCTCACCCACCAACTAGCCGTTACAGGAAACTTGCTGCGCGATGGCGCACCGGACAGTCCGGTGCGCCACCGGTGCGCCAACGGTGCGCCACCGGTGCGCCAACGGTCACTTCCAACGGCTAGTTCTGACACAGAGCCGTTGGACTCATGGCGCACCGGACAGTGAACAGTCCACTGTCCGGTGCACACCGGACAGTCCGGTGCGATGTCCGGTGTGCCACTAAAATTCATCTCCGAAGGCAGCGCTCTCGGGTTTCTGCGACTGGGAAGGCTCTGCTGTGAACCAGCCTGGTCCCACCTGGCAGAGGGTGCACCGGACAGTCCGGTGCACACCGGACAGTCCGGTGCCCCAAAGCCAGAAACCCTAAGTCTTGTTTTTCAGCTGATTTTCAAATCGGTTTTCGCTCTAACTTGTGTGTGAGTTCTAGAGTGACACCTAGCACTGTGTATGAGTGTGATTGTGCACCAACACTACACTAGAACTCTCTTGGTCAAACTACTCATCGACAACCCCTCTTTATAGTACGGCTAAAAGAGAATAAAAAGTCTAATTAAAATGCGAGTGTCCACATCTCCTTGACACTCGGACTCCGTAGGCCTTCACCTTTTGTTTCGTCGTTTTAGCCGTCGCTTCGAGTTCTTATCTCCGGGATTGTTTTCTCCGTTGTAGTACTTCTACCTGTCATGCGACCTAACTTACCATTTGTCTCTGCAAAACACACGTTAGTCACATATAATAATACGTTGTCATTAATCACTAAAACCAACCAGGGGCCTAGATGCTTTCACCCAGTTAGAGTTCGTTTCGCTGTGGTCCCATTTAGATTGCGCGCAAATTTTTGTGGGCAATCTGATCAATTAAAAGATGTGCAAATAGATGGTAACCCCCACCTGGTTATGAGCCTCATTCAGTTTGCAATCAACAGCCATGTCCATACGAGCAACAAAGAAATGCAGATGAACTGGTGCATACAGACCAGGGGCAATAGTTGTGCCATATTTCCTTGATTCCCCGAGCATCAGGGCCCCTAAGCTGAGATTTCCAGTCAGCTTTAAGACAAAGAATTCTACCAAAACTAAGAACATGGTGCATGGTGTGGACGCCTACACACCATGCTTATAGAGTAGTAGGGATAAGCAGGAAAGCTGAAAACAATGAACAACAATTTACGAATTAGGAAAAGAAAGGTGATCAACTCTGAAATTTCTGAAATTCTTCTGTGTTTGTAGCGAGAGGATAGGTTTTTAACTTACCCTGGAGATGATGTATCCAGAGGCTTCTTCGACAGTGTCACGGTGATCATCAACATATGGCGAACTGTCTCAATTTCCTATTTGAAGGAATATAAGAATATCCTTATGGTAGAAAGGCCTTTTTCCAAAGGTTCTCATGTGTCTATGATGTCAACGGATTCAGTAGCAGTGTCTGATGAAGACCTCCAACCCTTCTCTAGATGAACAATCAAATGCCAGATATGCATCTTACAAATTAGGCAAATGAATGCAATGCAGAAGCACATATAAGGAAACCAAATACGAGGCCTATTTTGGTTAGACAACAGCAGCTAAAAGGCAGCTATTCCAGGTAGCTCTGGTGCTGCATCTGGATGTTTTTTTTCAGTTGGATATGATCCATGCTGTGTGACTGATTCAGCACAACATGCAGATCTTACTTTATAGTTTTGTGAACAATGAGGACTACTGAGTTTAACTGAACATCCTGCAAAGTTGTCACTAAAGAACTTACTTTTTGAAACATGCAGATCTTACTGCATGCAGATCTTACTTTTTGAAACAACTACTGCATGCTTCATCTTCTCAAAAAGTGAAAAAAACTGAAGCATATCAATGCCTCACTAATGTTATGTCCAGTATGCTTGTAACCCAATGTTCTTGGAGGCTTTAAACTGACGGCGGAGCGCCTCCCTTACATCGGAGGGAAAGGAGGAGAAAGACCAGAAACAACCCACCCAAATCGGCGCCAAAACCGCCCAGATGAGGCAGCATGTCTGCCACCTCAGTGCTGGTGCCGCCGGCGCCTCCGACGCTCCCGCGCCCACCACCGAAGCCGCTGTAAACGAGCGCGCTGAGGTCGTTGTCGCATGCAAATTGCAAACAGGCCTCGCCTAGGAAGGAAGAAGGAAAGCGTTGGGTGGGCCACACCACCATCGGAGGCGCGCCGGTAGCATCAGGCGAGTAAAGTCGTACCTATTGCCGCCGCCGCACACGATGTCCTCCAGACGGCGGCTCTGGCGCAGGAATCGCGGGGAACAGAGGAGGCCCGGAGAGAAGCGGGCGCCCGCAGGCGCGGTGCGGGAGGCGGCGGGTTCGCCCGTGGATGTGACGCGGCGAGAAGAGGAGCCCATCTCCGCCACGTCAGCGGGGGCGAGGCAGCCGGTGCGGCGAGAAGAACCGAGGCCGCCATGGGCATCGGGATCCCGTTCGTGGGTTGGATAGAGCTCGGGCTCTAAAGGGAGCTTTGGATCGATTGAGTCGTTGCCCCGTTGGAGGAGAGA
This sequence comes from Zea mays, assembly GCF_902167145.1. Taxonomy (NCBI): domain Eukaryota; kingdom Viridiplantae; phylum Streptophyta; class Magnoliopsida; order Poales; family Poaceae; genus Zea; species Zea mays. The sequence continues at coordinate 160,137,353 of NC_050096.1, forward strand.
CCAAGGCTATCCTGTTCGCGACCTCGCGCCATCGAAGGGGATAGGGACTCGACTATCAGCTAGAAGGGCGAGGTGTGCGGTGGAGGCGACGCGTGCGGGGTTTGCGGCAGAGGCCCGGCGATGGAAGGGTTTGCGGCGGCGGGGGATCCGCGTGGGCGTTGATTGCGGCGGCGGTGGGGAGCGCGGGTGGCCCCTGGCAGAACCGTGCACCAGCACAGTGCTGTGGACGCCTACCTTACAGACTTAAAGAGTAGTATAGATTTAAGTTATGACTTAATTAGAAATCATGTTTTAGTCATCTTATAATTATAGACAGATTAACTTTGATTAAAAGGGTAAATCTACTAACATAGGTTAAACAAATATTTAACTATAAAATTATGCAATATGGTATAATTAATATTATTACTGCATAATAAATATTCATATGAAGCTAGCACAACTTGAACGGATTGAAATAGAGTTAAAATGAATTAGTTATGATTTTCCGAAGTTATTTGGTGCCTAGAATAGAGTAATTCAAGTGGATAATTTTAAATCAAGTTTCATGGCTAAACAAAGGTACTATGTGATAAACAATATTAATACAAAATTAATATAACTGGAATGGGTTAAAAAGGAGTTAGAATGAATTAAATATGATTTAAATAAGTTTCTGGATATATTTTTATACTAAAAACCCAATTTTCTTTATTAATTCTGAATTTCCTAAGGGTTCTGGACTGCAGAAACTAATATCAGAGAGCTCAGGGTTTAAAACATAAATTCCAGGGACTCAATAGCAATTACTTTATATTGGACGAGGACGACGGGTTTATTTAGATATTTTCCAAGGACTTTTGAAAGACGGCAAGACCGAAGGGGTATCGGTAGTTCTGAGCCATCCGATCAACATCAGACGCGCAAGATAAGATCTGACTTATAATGATTCGGCCAGCAACCGGGGCCGCCCGATTAGATATTGAGGGTCGTGATTAGATCAAAACCCGCCTACTCACACGAGCCGCGGATCTCGAGATCGACGATAGGGAACCCCTCTTCTACCCCTAGCCAGAGTTGAACGGCGGCACAGAGCTCCCCATGGTGAAGATCTCGCCGGCACACCGCCAACAAGCGACCCCGCGCCCAAATCTCAAAATCAATAGTTGTTATACGACGCCGAGGACAAAGCGACACCGTTCAGGGTGCACTTACCCGAGACAGAGGTGCTGGACTTGCTGCTCGCTTCGTGTCGCGCCCTGGTCGTGAATCCCTTGCTCCAGCGAGGAATTTTGTTCACAATTCACGCCAACCGAACCTAGCGATACCACGTGCATGCGAGGAGTAAGCAGTCGAGTCCCCCCGACCCAACTACAGAGACTCTACGATGCCCCATGGTGGCCACCCTCTTCTTCCCTCTCGACGGCCATGGCGGCTGCTTCTCTATGGCACCAGGTGTCTTGCTCTCGGCTCTCTCTGCGCGGTTTTGGTTTTGGAGGGCCAATGGGGGCGGTTGACTTATATGTACGCGGGGCGAGGGTCTGATGAGAGGGGGATCCGGCGACCCGGTCGCCGCGCGATGTCCGCCGTAGATGGCGCTCATTTTGTTGTGGGTGCGCCCGTGGCTGACATGGTGGGTCCACACAGTCAGCGATTCATCCACGCGCGCGGAGAGGTGGGACGCGGACGCAGCGTGGGAGACTGACGAAGGAGGCCCACGCGGTAGCGGCACTGGAGAAATGAAAAAAGGAAAAGGGAGAGGCGTTGTGGGCTGCGCGGGAGTACTTTGGGCTGGATGGGAAGGCTGGAGCTGGACCGCGCGAGGTAAGGGGGATGGGCCGGGTTGTGGAGGTTTCGGCCCAAGTGAATAGGTGTTCCTTTTCTTTTCCTTATTTATTTTCAAATTCCCATTTTCAGGATTCAAACTATGTTTAAATTCTTATTTTAAATTTCAGATTTCAAAGATCAAACAAATTATGATATGAATAATACTCCTACAGTTTGCAATAATACTATTTATTTGTTATTATTATTTATTCTTCTCCCTATTGTTTAATTACGGAAGAAAGGAAGGACTTTATGAAAATTTCCTTTCTCATTTTCTGTTTTATATTTACATTTTATAATCTGAGGTCAATTTAAGTTATGATTTCTTTATTCAAATAAGATGCATCACAATAACATCAGCATTAGATTCACATTTTTTTATTTATTTATTAGTTACTCAACTACTTTAATTCCCTTAATTGAGTATGCACTAGAAAAAAATTATCTGAGTCCCAAATCACCAACATTCAAGTATACTTAGTTATTTATCTTATTATTTTTCTGTGATACAGATTTTGGGCTTTACAAGAGTTCAGTAGTAACGAGTTTGAGAATGACAGAGACAATGACAATTATCTTTATTGCAGAGAGCACACTGATTATATACAACTGACAGATTATATATAAGTGACAGGGGTCATCCTCAAGGGGTGTGTCCCTTGGAGAGAAGTTCGTCGAGCCTTTGAATTGGTCACTATGTCAGTAACATGTTTTGTAACAGTATACTTGTGTGTTTGCAATCAGCACCATGAGTCATGATGAGAACAGGCGACACTTACCACAGCGAGTTCTCATGGCTGCCACCAACCGCCAAGTATTAAATCATTCTTACCAATTAATTTATTCTCATGGCTGCCAGCTTGCCACCAGCTCCATATCTCTGTCGACATGCCTTCTCGATTACTATTCTCATCTGACTTCTAAATGCATTCTTGCCTAGTCGTTAAGTGAACGCCTGCCTCATAGGTTAAATATCTATGATAGTTTTGGTTATTGAAAGTTGTAAAGGTTATATAATGAAACCTAATTTAATTATTTTATTGGTCAAGATATGGGGCTTTATTCTGTATTTACTCCACCGGTCCTAAAATAATCGATGTTCTAATTTTCATAAGAATCTAATTATTCTTAACTTTAAATTCATTTGAAGATATAAGAGCGTCTCAAAGAGACTAACTAAATAGCTTATTAAGTTAAATTTTAGCTACTTAATAACATAATAGCTCTCAAATAGACTAGCCATTTAACTTGCTAAGATATCTGGCTCTCTAAATTAACTTATTCACTAGCTAAATTTAACTAATAACTCTCGCTGGTCAAGCTAACTTGCATGATCAAGAGTCTGTTGCAATGAGATGTTATATAGAGTTTAATATTTATAGAGAGACAAATAAAAAGTCAAATAGATAGTCAAAAATAAAGAGTCTTTTGGAGATGCTCTAAGCACTATTCTGTAAATCTAATCGAACTTAATAACCAGCAAGAATTAATTGTACGGAGAAAATATAGATGGTTCGAAAACAACGTGGCTCCTAAAGCGATTCAGATTTTTATACGTACTATCATTGTTTTCTCCTCTTTTTTTAGTCAAGTTCAGACTTGAGAGAAATGTGTTTGGTAGAGACATGACTAGTCATTCATCAGTGGCATTGGCTACTACACGCCGATCTTTTTGAATATGATGCAGCCATATGCCAAAATTCCTTCGATCTGCAAACTTTACACGCTGGCATTCCATTCCACGAATCATGAAGGGCCCGTTTAAGTGTTAGTTTGCTAACTTCATTTCTTTCAAAAGATTTCTATTTTTTCAATAAAAAATAAACTAATTTTTTTTAGAAAAATGTATCACTTAGGAAAATAGAGTTATCAAGCTAGCCTTAAAACAAAAGAAAAGTGAAAAAAATTTAGATGATTAAAATTCTTTAGGAAATTATCCTATGTGAATGATTGCAAGTGTCGTTCAACTATATTTTTATGTTTTTTCTATTCCTTGCCAATCCTGTATTACAAAGTGTACCAAAACATTTTGATTTTGAGCTTAGGAGACCACATATGTATTTGACTCTTTTGCCCAAAATTGAACTGCTTTTCTAAAGGGGTTATTTGGTTCTTCAAGCTAAATTTTAGTCCCTATCATATCAAATATTTAGATGTTATTTTGAAATATTAATTATAGTTTAATTATAAAACTAATTATATAGATAAAAACTAAACGACAAAAACGATCTATTAAACCTAAGACGAATCTATTAAATCTAATTAGTCCATGATTCGCTCATGTAATTCTACCATAAACATTTGTTAATCATATAGTTAGTGTTGTAATTAGACTATATTTAATACTTATCCTTACCCTTCAAAATTCGATTTTACATATACTTAATTTCGAACCAAACACTCCTCAAAAACTCCAAAGAAAAAGATTAAATAAGAGGCTACCAACTGTCACTCAGCCATTTGCCGTTACTGAGTGCAGTAAAAGAATAGACAGCTCAGATATAAACAAGTTAGCTCCAAGGTCACACTATTATGTTTGACGAAGTCGTCATCTTACTGGCAAGCGGGCCCAGGAATTTCGATGCATCACGTGCTGACGTGAGATGACCGCATGGACAGAGACGAGAAGGGGAACGTGGCGACCGACATCTGGGTCCCGCCGTCCCAGCCGCCGCCAGCTGCGGCGGCGCGCTCGAACGACGACGACGGGTACGAGTGCACGAAATCGTCGAACCCGACCTCGCCAGAGTATGCCGGCGGCATGGGAGGCGGGGGAGGAGGCTCCGGCACCTCGCTGGCATCCCCGCCGTCAAGGTACCTCGCCACCTCCCGCATGGTGGGCCGCGTCGCCGGCGCCGGGTGCGAGCACCACAGCCCCACCTTCACGGCCGCGGCGGCCTCCGCGAAGTCGTACGCGCCGGCGAGCCGGGCGTCCACCACCTTCTCCACCTCCCCCGCCGCGTACCGCTCCCACGCCCACTCGGCCAGCACCAGCTCCTCGGGCGGCGCGCGGGGCTCTATGGGATGCCGCCCGGCCACCACCTCCAGCACCAGGGCACCGAACGCGAACACGTCGGCAGCCGTCGTGGCCTTCCCCGTCCGCGTCAGCTCGGGAGCCAGGTACCCCAGGGTGCCCACCACGCGCGTCGTGCTCGGGTTGGTCCCGCGCTCGTGGAGCTTGGCGAGACCGAAGTCGCCGAGCCGCGCCGACATGTCGGCGTCGAGGAGCACGTTGCTGGCCTTGACGTCGCGGTGGAGGACGACGCTCTCCCATCCCTCGTGCAGGTACAGCAGCGCCGACGCGACGTCGCGGAGGATGCGGTAGCGGACCGGCCAGGTCAGGCGCGACGCTTTGAGGTGGTCGCCGAAGAGGTGGCGGTCCAGGCTGCCGTTGGGCATGTAGTCGTAGACGAGGAGAAGGTCGCCGCGGCGGCGGCACCAGCCCTGGAGCTGGACCAGGTTGCGGTGGCGGAGCCGGCCGATAGACGCGATCTCCGCCACGAACTCGCGGAGGCCCTGCCGGGACTCGTGGTTCACGCGCTTCACGGCCACGGTCTCGCCGGATTTCCGGAGCACGCCGCGGTACACCTTGCCGAAACCGCCGGATCCGAGCACCTCGCGCTCGCGGAACCCGCGCGTCGCGCGGCGGAGTTCGGCGTACTTGAACCGATGCGGGCCGTAGTCCAGCTCCCACGGCTCGATGATGTCGCGGTTCTTGTACCGGTACGCACCGTACGCGCCGGCGCCGGCGAGCACGACGAGCGCCACGAACGCCGAGAACGCGACGGCGAGGATGAGCGAGGTCCGGTTCTTGGAGCTCTTGAGCTGGGGCAGCGACGGCAGGGACGAGAGATCCAGCGCCGGCGCGGCGCCGGCGCCGAGGCGAAAGCTCCAACCCCTGAGGTAGTGCGAGCTCGCGAGGACTCCCGTGGACGCCGAGAAGCCGACGTACATCTGCTCGCGGAAGATCCCAGAGAGGTCGACGCGGAAGGAGATGAGCGGCGTGGTGGGCTTCCCCAACGTGCCGTTGGCGATGGAGACGTTAAGCAACCTGGCGGCGCCGTCGTAGTCGACCCAGGCGGTGGTGTCCCCGGACTTGAGGTTCAAAGGGTCGGCCTTGGCGGACGCGTTGGAGATGAGGCTGTTGAGGTCGACGCCGACGTGGTTGCCGTTGACGTCGTCGAACTCGAAGTCCTGCACGGTGTCGAACTCGATGGCGAAGAGGTGGTTGGTGGCGTTGCCGACGTCGGCGGCGCTGAGTAGGCCCAGGTACTGGCTGGGCAGCGCACCGGACATGCGCGGGTCGGGCGCGACGACGAACGCGAAGCCGTGGCCGCCGAGCGTCGGGAACTCGGGCACCACGGTAAAGGCGAACTGCGTGGAGAAGGACACGGCGGTGCCGTTCTTCTGGTCCAGGAAGCGCAGCGGGGTCGGGTAGAAGGCGTGTCCGAAGAGCCGGGACGTCTCGTTGGTGAGGCGGAGGATGCCGCTGGGCAAGATCTCGGTTGCCGACGTGCCGTTCAGGTTCAGGTTCGGGCTCCCGCCGCGGCCACTGGCGCTGAAGCCCTTGTAGGTGAACTCTTGGGAGAAGGCGAGGCTGGCGAGAAGGAAGAGGAAGAAGAGGAGGATGGGAGTCTTGGGTTTCCTGGAGCTTGACATGGGAGTGATGGAGTGAGGGGAGGAATTAATGGGGATGGAGATGAACCATGAATGGAGTAGGAGGAGGTGGACTGGTGGCTTTGTAGGTAGAGGAAGAAAGGGAGAGGAGTGGTGGGTCTGACTCTGAGACTGGAAGTGGCTTTGATTGCCTCACTGCGGCTCACCAACAACATAAAGTTATTATTAATGGCACTGGACAGATAGTAACACGAGGTTATTATTAATAGCTAAGCTTGTACTACTACCTCACTTTTGGTTTTGCTCATTTTCAATTACCTGAAATATTGCTTTTCACCCTAAACCAGCAGAGTTTTTGCCTCGTATGTTGAAATGCTTGGAGGGCGACGAGGCAGAGGCGCCATATTTTTTATTTAAAATATGTATGTAAGAAAGGATGGATCTAGAATCTAATCACGTCCCCGAGCTAGCTTATAAATTTATTATTCTTTCGATACATTTCAATCTAAAAACAACAAATATAAATAGAAACATATGGATTAAACCACAGGCTATAGACTAGGTGGCCCGGAGATATGTCCAAAATAGGTCGCCTAGTCAGGCCCGAGCTAAGCCTGCCGAGGCCCGACACGAATTGGAACAGGCGTAGCCCGACCTAGTTCAATCTACAGGTCATGTCGTGCTGGCCCGTGGGCCACGGATAAGACACATGCACAATGTGTTAGGTTGTTTCTAGTGTCGGGTCGGCCTGTGGCCCGACGAGCCTAACGGACCCATGACCATCATGTTTAAATAGCAAGCCCTGGTCGGTGCCCTCCCTACGACCCACGCCCGTATGGCCCCACCACCCCATGTTTATATATATGGTCTGGTCGGCTCCCTCCTCCACGACCCACGCCCCGTATGGCCCCACTACCCCACATCCCACGTCCAGATCATGTGGGTGCGCTATTTTAGGGATCTGTTTTTATAACAGTTTTATGCGTGATACCTTGTTTTCTAGTGTAAAAATCATCACGTTTGAGCATAAAATAGTATCCGACAAAGCATAAAATCATGTTTCCGTCACCTCGCATGCAGGGTCCTATTTTTATGTAAGGTACAGTCAACACCCACCAGATATACATGCGATTTTCGATTTTTATGGTAGGTGTTGTTTCAAATCCGAAAATTATGGTAGGTCCAAAATTATGGCAGATCCGAAAATTGTTGTGCATGTGGGACACTGTGTGGGTGCAACCCAGATTTAAGCGTAAAAATTCTCACGCTAGAGTGTAAATAGTGTCAGATATAGCGTATATGTTGACTCACTCCCAACAACAACTCTCGCATCCATGCGACCACCATAAATCAAGGGATTTGATTGGGTGAGTTGATTAGGGGATTTAATTAGTTGAGTCGATCGGGAATTTGATTTTTATGGTAGTCACATACACCATAAACCATGTGACTTCTTTTTTCACTATGCTCACAAAAAATATGCATGTGGTACACTGGTGGACGCACACCAGTTTGAGCGTAAAATGCTTCAGTTTTTAGCGTAAAACTCATCGGTTTTGATCGTGAATACTGAACCAACGTGAGAGACGTTGACAACTTTGATACGTTGTATTTATGATAGTAAAACTCCTAAAGTTTAAGCATAAAATAGTGTTAGATAGAGCGTAATGTTGATTCAATCCCAACCAACATCCACCACGTCCATTCATCCACCATAAATGAAGAGATTTGATTTCAGGAGTTGATTATGTGATTTGATTAGAGGAGTTGATTATGAGATTTGATTTTTTATGGCAGTTACATATACCATAAATTAAGGGGTTTCTTTTTCATTGTGCACGCGGAAAATATGCATACGTGATGTTTGTGGCGCACCCTAAGATTTGCGTAAAATCCTACAACTTTTAGCGTAAATAACATTGTTTTGACCGTAAAAACCGAGACAAAGTCAGAGATGTTGATAACTCAGATGTGTTGTATTTATGATCATAAAATCAGCAAGCTTGCGCATAAAATAATGGCAGATGTAGCGCAAATGTCATTCCTATAGAAATACCAAAGCCACGTGAGAGACGACATATTCATCATCATAAAATTCTCAAATGGAATGCATAAAAATTGCAGTGATCGACATAAAAATATCACGGAATGCATAAACATGGATCAGATGAGGTCGTCGGAGGAGGATGCGCCAAAGCTACCATATCAGAGGAGTTCATCGGCAGATGATCCACGTTTTCACAGTGGCGTTCGACTCGTCGGAGCTTGAAGAATTAATAGCTGGAGGTAGGAGGGCCTCGCCGTCACGTGCACATTGGGGGGTGTCACTGCCCAAGCACGCCTCTGGCCACCGCCACCGCCGCTCAAGCCTCCCGAGGCCGCCACCGCGCGCGCTCCTTGGGAACCGCAGCTGTCGCGCGCTTGGGGGGAGCCGCCGCCGCCGTGCCCCTCGGGAACCGCCGCTGCTGCGCGCCTCGAGGAGAGAGAGAGGAACGCCTGGTAGATCTCTCACTGAACCGTTTGTTAGATCTTCAGATCTCTCACTGAATCGTCTGCAGCAACGTCTTCTATATTCATCATCCAACAACATCCTTTATATCTCGTCCTTTATAGTCTCCTCTAAAAGATTACCTTTTCTATAACTTTTTTTCTCTCCGGGAGCATCCTCTATATCTCGTCCTCTATACATAAATACCTAGAGACATATTTTATTTTTAATTTTTATGCGTACGTATTTTCCATACTCTGGAATGTATTGTGCATATTTTATTTTTTTCTAAATATGTTGTTTAAAGTATTAAAATAGATAGAGGAGAGGAGAGAGAGAAACTCTTAATACGGAGGATTCATAATATTTTGCCTAAATTTAGAGGATAGTCTAGATAACGTTGTTGAGTGCGTAGAGAACGGCTTTGTTTTCTAAAATTTAAGGTAGAGGACCCTTTAGGACCCTTATTGGACTATGGCCTAAGACTGTCTTCGTTGGCTAGTGTAAAACCAGGGATGTGTAACTGTAGATATACTGTTTGTAAAATAAAGTTTGAAATAGAGAATGAGATAGATGATGATATATAGGATCTGCTAGAGATAGTCTTAGTCGTACCCTATAGTTAGTCCATGGTGGAGCACCTACTCTCAAATGCTTCCAAATAGACCCTTAATCGATTTTTTACTATTGTTTTTGTTCACCTTATTCTGCATCAATCTGAAAAGGGAACCTGCAGGAAAAGTCCAAGAGCTTGTGTTGTATCCTTCCGTTCCTTTTTATTCATTATATTTTAGTTTAAAAATAAGCTAACTAACCATAAATATTCGATAAGGAATATAATACAAGACAAATCTGAAAGGAAAACTTGCAGGAAAACTCTAAAGCTTACGTTGTAGATGGACCAGTCTGGCGGCCACGAAGCAAGCACCCGCAAAAGTCAACCAGAACAGAACAGGACGGCTATAAACCGCCAACTGTTTGACCCCCAAATATCGTCGAAAACTGGCGTGCGTGCGAGACCGTGGCCGTGGCTGGCGCTGACCAATCACGACCGGGGGAATCCGAAGCTGCAGCACGCGGACGCGGCGCTTCAATTCGCCACGCTGGCTGGCGGTGGCGGTCATGCCAGTATGGCAGTTGTACAGTACGGGAGTACCGGCCTGTGTCTTTCCCAGTTTGCTTGCCTGCCGAATGCTTGCAATGGCAGCTCTCACCGAACACTCTCTTGGGGGCATGGGGCTGCCGACAGTGGGTACATTAAGGAAAAACAATATTCTGGTGATGTGCAAGATCCGGTTACTTTTTTTTGTGTGTGGTTGAACTATCAACGTTCGCTCTAGTGCGTGACCAGCGTCCTGAGGCTTCCACTGAGTAGATAAGGCCCCTGTTTGGTTCAGCTTTTGGGCTGATTTTGGTGGCTAGAAGCAGCTTTTGGATGTCAAACGCACCGCTTCTGGGTCAGCTTCTGCTGACCGCGCTTTCGTGAGAATCGCGCTTACAACGATACTGCGGTATCGGGCATCGGACCGCGTCTCCTTGCAGCCGCCTCAGATTCTCAGTGTTTGACTCGAATACCCATTCCTCTGCTCAGCAGTTAGGCTTTCTGTTGGGGTGCTCATACATACTAATGTAAATGTTGTTAATTAGGAAGCAGATCCCAGTGTGTGCACGTTGTGCAGTTGACACTTGGTGTGGAAGAAGGTATAACTATCTTGTACTTTTGTATCATTCGTTATTAATTTGTGGCATATGTATTGAAGTTCATATTTATGTTTGTGCAGGTAAATACTATCTGGTGAACTCTACTAATCTTAATGTAATGATCTTTTGTTGGTTCGGTGTTTATATGTGTTTCCTTTTTTCAATCAGAATCTGCAATCTCAGAATCTGCGTATCCAAACACCTAGATTCTAACCAACAGCTTTTCTCCACAGCAGGCGAACCAAACACTTAGATTCTAACCACCAGCTTCTTTGTACAGGGAATTCGACTTGGCCAGCGATGACGTTATTAAATAATTAACGAATGAGCGAGTGACAGTGATACGGGGTGTGTGTGTGTGGGGGGGTGTCACGTCACTCTCACTGAACTTGACCATTACAATGACAAACAAAGTCCCGGCACCACGCCAACCTATATTCAAAATCACTGTTAGGATAGGCACATCGACATGCAACGCAACCTGATAAAGATGAAGCACCATGTGATAAAGAATCTTAGACTGTCCACAACAGTTTTCTCTATATAGTTCTTTTATATCCTATTTTTTCTCTACCCTCTAAAAGATTTCATCCCCTAAATCCCATATCCCGAAACGATTCCCTCTATGGGCTAATTTGGTGATCATGTGGGGAGTAATCTCCTTGTTATTCAAATTTGAATAGCAAGGGGATTCCTCCCCATGGATCCCCTCGGGATCACTTATCACCAAATCAGCTATAAATGAATCTCCATATACATAATACATTGTGTTTCTAATATATTTAAAATTATATCTTTTTACATATGTATTTGTCATAGTCTAAAACGGTATATATATATATATCAAATTTGTGTTTAATTCATAATTTAGAGTATAAAAAATAGGGAGGAGGAGAGAGAATACCCTAGATCAAGGGGGGAGAAGATTGCTATTAGATAGAGGTATTGGAAGAGGGCAACACTGCTGCATCCACTGTTGCCTCTACATGCTAGCATGTCATCCATTTCATATTACATGTCTATTACATGTCATTTTGATGCATGCAAGTGTGCCCCGACCATTGCGTCTTAGGCCATCTCCAACAAGGGCTCTTATGACTATCTCCAGCAAAGGACGATAAACTATCACACTCGGTTTTAGGTGCAAAACCGAATGCATAGCATATGTGTGCCAGGATCCATTTTCACACATATGTTGACGTCACAAGTGTAAAATATTATAAGACAATGCTCGAATCATAAATAAGAGTAGAGTACTTTATTACAACTCAAACGACATAATTATCTTAAACATTATTCCATCACAGCACATTAGTTATCATGGGTGATCTCCCATAGGAAGATGACAGACGCATCGCTCGATCTAGAATTCGTCAATGTCTTCTTCACATTCGTCTGATCAAAAGTAAGCAAGGGTGAGCACACTTACGGTGGGAGCTCAATAAGAGGGGGAAAGATACAAAGCTTAGCAATGATAGGCTGGCAATTTATGTGGTTAGCATTTTAGGTCGTCAAACTTTTATTAGCAACATCTATTTACTAAGTGTGAGTATTTCCCAAAACCCAACTGATAATAATCATTAATCATCATCTCAAAACCACGTAAGTGAACCACTTGAATCCAAAAGGAATCACGATTTAATCTCCATCTTCAAGTTCAATTATCATGTGAGGGTCCAAGCTGCTCATAACCGTGAGCACAATTGATATATCAATTTATACACTCTAGAGAGGTGGTACAACTTTACCCACATACCATGTATCCCTTCTAGCCTGGGTTCACGTGTCCCAATTCACTTCCAAGGTGAATGGCTAGGGATCTACTATAAGGCTTTCACAAAACATACTTAGTACAAAGCAACCCTCAAAGGTTCTAAGTCGGTGTGGAGGCCCTCTAGGTGAGGTAGTTTAGCCAAGACTATGTCCCCATGTTAACGTGAGCTGCCATCATCGACCACTCCCCATTTCCATGTATTTCAGGTAAGGTTAATAAGCACTAAGCATTTTAAGTTAGTTGCCAAAGCCAGAGCCATGATGGCACTCGTGGTTGCACTGTTTTCCTGGGTGGTCACTCCATGTTCCAATTTTAGCACACATGATCTTGTTAATTATCCAAGCTTAATCCTTGGAACATTGATAACATAAAAGGAGTGACATCATTAAACCAAGTTAAAGTATTAGCAACTATTAAGCAAAGAAATAAGCCCAAGTTTAATCAAGATATGGGTTGGTAAAGGTTGGTTATTGCTAATTAGGTAATCCCGTCAAGGTTATGCATATAATAAAGCGTAAACTTAGTTGTCATGACAATTTGGGATCAAATAGAAATACAGGGAAAGATGTCCACTTGCCTTTCTCACAAAAGTCTTGAGGGTCTTCTTCAAACTGATCATGATTTTCTACCATAGGAGTGTCTTCTAATAGCACACATGCAAAATAAAGTAAATATACAACATTCAATAAGCATACACCAATCATTAAACAAGAGAAGGTATAAATAAGTAACTCATGGGTGAAAGGTACTCAGTCTATTATTTGTCCCTAAATTTGTTTTAGAAACAAAGCCTCTCTTTTTCTTTAAAAACTTTAATTGGAAAACATATTTTAGTCACAACTAATTGTAAGTGCAATCAACCCCAAGTGAGGGTTTTGGTGATTTAATGACAAAACAAATAAGGGTACTAAAAGTTTTTGTTCCCAATGTATGATTAGAAAGAAACAGGAACTTAAGGAAGCATCAAGGACTTCATGCAACGGACGTATAAAATTTTATGTAAAATCTTGTGTTGCATGATGTAATTCTTCCTTATTCTTTTCCGCATAGGTAAAGGTGTTTGTTATAGCTCAAGTCCCCAAATTCAAAAGCTATTTTTGAAAACCAAAAATCACTTTAACATTATTTGGTTGACCATGGTTAGGTTTGAGAAACCTAGAGTGTTCTTGCTGAAAAGCAGCTGAACTTCTTCAACTGCAGCTGAACTTAACTTCAGCTGAGTTGAGCTTCTTCAGCTGCAGCTGAGCTTTTCAGCTGAGCTAGACTTCAGCTGAGTTGAGCTTTCAACTCCAGCTGAACTTCAACTTCAGCTGTGGACCACTTTGACCATACACCAGCTGAACTTGTCCCCGGGCAGCTGAGCTGGGGTTTTCTCTCCTAAACTCTCTGGTCTAGACCAGCTGAACTAGTCCTGGGGGGCAGTTCCACTGGTCTCTGACCCCTTTGACTTCTGACCTGCAGTCTGCTAGTTAGACTGGCAGTCAGGTCACCGGGGTTGTCAGGGGGCGGTTCAACCGGTCCTGTCATGTCTGACCAGCCTGCAGGTCAGTCTGCCAGTCAGTCTGACAGTCAGACTGGCAGACAGTCTGCTGACCTGTCAGGGGGCGGTTCAACCGCCCTAGGGGGCGGCTCAACCGGTTTTCTGCGGGGTTTTCTGGTCAAATGGCTAGTTTTTGAGCCGTGACTATAAATAGAACCCTCTCTCTCCCTTCTTCAATGCGGCTGGACACTTACACATTTATTGCTCACCTAACTTGAGACAAAGCACTCATTTCTCCCATCTCTCTCACACTTAAATCTTCCTCAAGATTCAACCTTGTTGGAGGAGCTCTTGGGTGTGAGGTTTGTGCTTGTGCTCACGATTTGGCTTTCCTCTCCCATCTCTCTTTTAAAAGACTTGAGCTTGTGCAAACCCCTCTTGTGCTTTCTTGGTGTTCTTGAAACCCTAGGCTTCAAGATTTTTTGAGGTTGCTTGGGAGTCTCCAAATTTGTGGACGACCCCAAGAAGTTTGTATCACCTGCTCTTTGAGCTGAGATAAGAAGAGATTGCCTTGACCTTTGTGGTCGGCTTTTGGAGGATTAGGGTTGAAAAAGACCCGACCCTTTATGGGCTCCTCAACGGGGAGTAGGACACCTTTGTGGTGTGGCCGAACCTCGGATTAAATCTTGTGTCTTGTATTCTTGCTTGTCTTTAACTTAAGATATTTTTACTTGCAAGATTGACATATAGATTTTTCCGTAGAGTATATCTAGAAGTGAAATAGCCTTTACATATTCATCTTTTCATCCTAACTTAGCTATACCTCACTTCTCAAAAGAACTCGTGAAATACTTTTTCAAGTAGATTTCAGTCTAAAGTTTATAAAACAGTTGGATTGGTTCAGAGTGGTTCAACTTGCGCACGTAGCTGTTGAACCGGCGTGCACCAGTCGAATTGTGTATTTAACAATCTTTCGAAGTTTGTTTTGAAAATTTTCAGATTAGCGTATTCACCCCCCCCCCTCTAGGCTACTTTCAATTGGTATCAGAGCTTCGTACCTCGTTTTACGCTTAACCGCGTGAGGAAACGATCATGTCTACTCAACGGGACCATGTGGATCCTCTCCTCGAGGAAATCCCTGTCACATCTTCCGGTGAGGAAGTGGACCCCAAGGTCCTCGACCTCGCCATGAAGATTGTCGAGAAGATGTTCCTCAAAATGAAAGAGGAAGATGCTAAGAAAAAGGCCGAAGAAAAAGAATCAAGAAGAAAGGCCGAAGAAGATAAAGGTAAGGGAAAATTTGAATACAATGACGACCTAGTGGATCTTTTGGTGTCGAAGGTGTTGAGCAAGGTAAGTCTCAACACCGAAGGATCATCTACCAAAAGCAAAGGTAACGCATTTAGTAAAGTTCAATTCGATTACTCTAGAAATTTTATTCCCAACTTCTCTTCCGCCCCACTTGGAAAGTTACCAACTCTTAGTGAGTTGAACTATGACGAGTGGGCCGATAAGATGAAGTCGCATTTAATCGGTGTGCATCCTAGTCTTTGGGAGATTGTTAATGTAGGTATGTATAAGCCCGCCCAAGGAGAAGAGATGACTCCGGAAATGATGCAAGAGGTTCACCGCAATGCTCAAGCGGTGAGCATAATTAAAGGAAGTCTTTGTCCGGAAGAATACCGGAAAGTTCAAGGAAGAGAAGATGCCCGTGACATTTGGAATATTCTTAAAATGTCACATGAAGGAGATCCCAAAGCTAAGAGACATAGAGTTGAAGCTTTGGAGAGTGAGCTTGCTAGATATGATTGGACTAAGGGTGAGTCGCTTCAATCACTCTTTGATCAGTTGATGGTGTTAGTAAACAAAATAAGAGTGCTTGGAAGTGAAGATTGGAGTGACTCCAAGGTCACAAGACTATTCATGAGAGCATACAAAGAAAAGGAAAAGAGTCTAGCAAGGATGATAAGGGATCGTGATGACTATGAGGAAATGACGCCTCATCAATTATTTGCAAAAATTCAACAACATGAATCCGAAGAAGCCCCAATCAAGGCAAGAGACTCTCATGCCTTGATCTCAAATGAACAAGACACCCCCAAGAAGAATAAAGACCACAAGGCAAAGAAAGTGGTCGAGACATCAAGTGATGAAGATAGCTCAAGTGATGAAGACACAACTATGTTCATCAAAACATTCAAGAAATTTGTAAGGAAAAATGACAAGTTTCAAAGGAAAGGAAAGAAGAGGGCATGCTATGAATGTGGCCAAACCGGTCATTTCATAGCGGATTGTCCTAACAAGAAGGAACAAGAAGCCAAGAAAGAATACAAGAAGGACAAGTTCAAAAAGGGAGGCAAGAACAAGGGATATTTCAAGAAGAAGAAATATGGTCAAGCCCATATTGGTGAAGAGTGGAACTCCGATGAAGAGAGTTCTAGCTCCGAAGAAGAGGAAGTGGTGGCAAATGTTGCCATCCAATCTACTTCAAGCTCGCAACTCTTCACCAACCTACAAGACAACTCCTACACTCCAACTTGCCTCATGGCAAAAGGAGACAAGGTACATTTATTTAATGATGACTTTATTAATGATGATGAAGAACAACTTGCAATGAAAAATAAGATGATTAAAGAATTTGGTTTAAATGGTTACAATGTAATTACTAAACTAATGGAGAAGCTAGATAAAAGAAAAGCAACTCTTGATGCTCAAGAAGACTTGCTCATCCTTGAAAAGGAGAGAAACCTAGAGCTTCAAGAATTGCTACTCAATAAAGATGAAATGCTTGCGGCCTTGACTAAGGAAGTATCTTTAGTCAAGATAACTATAGAGGATAAAGAAAAAGAAGTAATTAATATGAAAACCTCTATAGCTAATCTTGCAAATGAAAAGGATGCACTTGAATCAAGCATCTTAAGCTTGACTGTCCAAAATCAAGAACTTCAAGTGCAACTTGAAAATTGCAAAAACATCAATGTTTCATCTTTATCGATTAAATCTAAGTCTAGCTCCTCAAATAATACCATTTGCAAACATTGTGTCAAATACCATGCTTCTTGTTGTTTGACTAACCATGCAAGGAAGAAAAGCCCACAGGTTGAAGTCAAAGAAATTTTGAAGAAATGCTCTAGCAATGATGGGTTAAAAAAAGTTGAACCCAAGTACAAATCCTTAAAGCCCAACAATGGGAGAAAGGGGCTTGGGTACAACTCACATAAGGTAAACCCTAGCATAGAGCATAAGGGATGGAGATCCCCCAAGTTCATAGAGGGAACCACCCTATATGATGCCTTGGGGTGGATTCATTCCTCAAATGATAAGTCAACTCAAGCAAAGGTAAACTTGAGTTATACAGAAGACAAGATGAAGGATGTGGTCTCCACAAGTGGAGAAAAGTTTAGAGCTCCCATTTCGCATTCTTACCTTTGTGATTATATGTTGACTTGGGATTCAGGGAAACTAGTTCTTAAATATGTGGGTGCCTACACTAAAAGAAAAGTCATGAAAAGAAGTGTGTGGGTACCCAAGGCTATAACTAACACTGCAGGACCCAATTCAATTTGGGTACCTAAAAGCATAGCCTAAATTTGTTTTGGAGGTCTACTCCTCCGTTGGGTCAAGCTGGGTGCTTGACAGTGGATGTACAAATCACATGACCGGGGAGAAAGACATGTTTCACTCCTTGCAACTAACCCAAGAAACACAAGAAATTGTGTTTGGGGATAGTGGCAAGAGTGAAGTGATTGGTGTTGGTAACATTCCTATCTCTGACCACCAATCACTTTCAAATGTTTTGTTAGTAGATTCATTAAGCTATAACTTGATGTCCATTTCACAACTTTGTGGAATGGGATATAATTGCCTATTTACTGATGTTGATGTGAAGATTCTTAGAAGGGAGGATTCCTCTGTTGCTTTTACAGGTCGCTTGAAGGGCAACTCTATCTTGTTGATTTCACAACTAGTAGAGTGATGCCTGAGACTTGTTTAGTGGCAAAATCCGACAAGGGTTGGCTTTGGCATCGCCGACTAGCTCATGTTGGCATGAGGAACTTGGCCAAACTTCAAAAGGATAATCACATTATTGGACTAACGAATGTCATGTTTGAGAAAAACAAGGTATGCAGTGCATGTCAAGCGGGGAAGCAACATGGCGTTCCACATCAATCAAAGAACGTGGTCACAACCAAGAGGCCTTTGGAGCTTCTTCACATGGACCTCTTCGGACCTGTGGCTTACATCAGTATTGGTGGTAGTAAGTATGGTCTAGTTATTGTTGATGATTTTTCTCGCTTCACTTGGGTTTTCTTTTTGAGTGATAAAGGTGAAACTCAAGAAACATTGAAGAAATTCATGAGAAGAGCTCAAAATGAGTTTGAGCTTAAAATCAAGAAAGTGAGAAGTGACAATGGGACAGAATTCAAGAACATAGGTGTCGAAGAATTCTTAGGCGAAGAAGGAATCAAACATGAGTTCTCGGTTCCCTACACTCCACAACAAAATGGTGTTGTGGAAAGGAAGAACCAAACTCTAATTGAAGCCGCTAGAACCATGTTGGATGAGTACAAGACCCCTGACAATTTTTGGGCAGAGGCGGTCAACACCGCCTGTCATGCAATCAACCGCATTTATCTTCACAAGATCTACAAGAAGACTGCCTACGAGCTTCTCACTGGTAACAAACCTAAAGTTGATTATTTTAGAGTATTTGGTTGTAAGTGCTTTATTCT
Source organism: Zea mays (assembly GCF_902167145.1). NCBI lineage: Eukaryota > Viridiplantae > Streptophyta > Magnoliopsida > Poales > Poaceae > Zea > Zea mays. The sequence goes on from NC_050096.1 coordinate 160,155,952, forward strand.
TAATAAGAAAGTCAAGAGCTCAAAGTTTACTCCTAGAGTGGACGAGGGCTTCTTGCTTGGTGATAGTCGCCTAGAGGGGGGTGAATAGGGCGAAACTGAAATTCTCAAAAATAATCACAACTACAAGTCGGGTTAGCGTTAGAAATATAATCAAGTCCGCGAGAGAGGGTGTAAAACAAATCGCAAGCAAATAAGAGGTGTGACACGTGGATTTGTTTTACCAAGGTTCGGTTCTTGCAAACCTACTCCCCGTTGAGGTGGTCACGAAGACCGGGTCTCTTTCAACCCTTTCCCTCTCTCAAACGGTCCCTCAGACCGAGTGAGCTTTCTCTTCTCAATCACTTGGAACACAAAGTTCCTACAAGGACCACCACAAGATTGGTGTCTCTTGCCTCAATTACAAGTGAGTTTGATCGCAATAAAGAATCAAGAAAGAAGAAAGCAATCCAAGCGCAAGTGCTCGAAAGAACACAAGCAAATCTCTCTCACTAGTCACTAAAGCTTTGTGTGGAATTTGGGAGAGGATTTGATCTCTTGAGTGTGTCTAGAATTGAATGCCTAGCTCTTGTAAGTGGTTGGAAGTATGAAAACTTGGATGTCTTGAATGTGGGGTGGTTGGGGGTATTTATAGCCCCAACCACCAAACTAGCCGTTTGGTGGGGCTGACTGTCGTATGGTGCACCGGACAGTCCGGTGCACACCGGACATGTCCGGTGTGCCAGCCACGTCACCAAAGCCGTTGGGTTCCGACCGTTGGAGCTCTGTCTTCTGGGCCCGCCTGGATGTCCGGTGGCGCACCAGACATGTACTGTAGAGTGTCCGGTGCGCCAGTATGGGCGTGCCTGACTTCTGCTCGCGCTGGCGCGCATTTAATGTGCTGCAGGTGGCCGTTGGCGCCGAAGTATCCGTTGCTTCGATGTCACACCGGACAGTCCGGTGTACACCGGACATGTCCGGTGAATTATAGCGGACTAGCCATTGCGAATTCCCGAAGCTGGCGAGTTTCAGAGCCGCTCTTCCTTGGAGCACCGGACACTGTCCGGTGTACACTGGACAGTCCGGTGAATTATAGCGGAGCGCCTCCGGATTTTCCCGAAGGAGACGAGTTTGACTTGGAGTCCTCTGGTGCACCGGACACTGTCCGGTGGCACACCGGACAGTATGGTGCGCCAGACCAGAGGTGCCTTCGGTTATCCCTTTGCTCTTTTGTTGAACCCAATACTTGGTCTTTTTATTGGCTAAGTGTGAACTTTTGACACCTGTATAACTTATACACTAGAGCAAACTAGTTAGTCCAATTATTTGTGTTGGGCAATTCAACCACCAAAATCAATTAGGGACTAGGTGTAAGCCTAATTCCCTTTCAATCTCCACCTTTTTGGTGATTGATGCCAACACAAACCAAAGAAAATATGGAAGTACATAATTGAACTAGCTTGCATAACGTAAGTGCAAAGGTTGCTTGGAATTGAGCCAATATAACTACTCATAAGATATGCATGGATTGTTTCTTTGTTTTTTTAACATTTTGGACCACGCTTGCACCACATGTTTTATTTTTGCAAATTCTTTTGTAAATCCTTTTCAAAGTTCTTTTGCAGATAGTCAAAGGTAAATGAATAAGATTTTGCAAAGCATTTTCAAGATTTGAAATTTTCTCCCCCTGTTTCAAATGCTTTTCCTTTGACTAAACAAAACTCCCCCTTAATGAAATCCTCCTCTTAGTGTTCAAGAGGGTTTTGATATTAATTTTGAAGAGGGTATACCAATTTGAAATTATATCACAAGTAAGATACCAATTTGAAAATACTCTTTGAAAAACTAAATTTTTGAAATTGGTGGTGGTGCGGTCCTTTTGCTTTGGGCTCTTACTCTCTCCCCCTTTGGCATGAATCGCCAAAAACGGAATCATTAGAGCCCTACTAATTACTCCCTCCTCCTTTGGTCATAATAGATGAGTGAAGATTATACCAAGGTTGGAGTCCTCTTGCTTTGGACTTTCCCCCAAAAGATGGAGAGATGCGTGGAGCGACGGCGAAGGATGAGTTGCGGAGTGGAAGCCTTTTGTCTTCGCCGAAGACTCCAATTCCCTTTCAATATACCTATGACTTGGTTTGAAATTCACTTGAAAACACATTAGTCATAGCACATGAAAGAGACATGATCAAAGGTATATAAATTAACTATGTGTGCAGATTAACAAAAGAAGTTCCTAGAATCAAGAATATTTAGCTCATGCCTAAGTTTGTTAAAAGTTTGTTCATCAAGTGGCTTGGTAAAGATATCGGCTAATTGATCTTTAGTATTAATGTAAGAAATCTCGATATCTCCCTTTTGTTGGTGATCCCTTAAAAAGTGATACTGAATGGCTATGTGTTTAGTGCGGCTATGCTCGACGGGATTATCCGCCATTTTGATTGCACTCTCATTATCACATAGAAGAGGAACTTTGGTTAATTTGTAACCATAGTCCTTGAGGGTTTGCCTCATCCAAAGTAGTTGCACGCATACCTTTTGATAATTTGTAACCATTATCACATACCTTTTGATCGACGGATTTACCTCCCTCGTCGAGGTCGAGATGCCCATTGGTTCCCATGGGTGTTTTGATGGGTTTGACATCCTTCATTCCAAACTTGCTTAGAATATCTTGAGTGTACTTCGTTTGGCTTAGGAAGGTGCCTTCTTGGAGTTGCTTCACTTGAAATCCTAAGAAATACTTCAACTCCCCCATCATAGACATCTCGAACTTTTGTGTCATGATCCTACTAAATTCTTCACATGTAGACTTGTTAGTAGACCCAAATATAATATCATCAACATAAATTTGGCATACAAACAAGTCATTTTCAAGAGTTTTAGTGAATAGAGTAGGATCGGCCTTTCTGACTTTGAATCCATTAGTGATAAGGAAATCCCTAAGGCATTCATACCATGCTCTTGGGGCTTGCTTGAGCCCATAAAGCGCCTTAGAGAGTTTATAGACATGGTTAGGGTACTCACTATCTTCAAAGCCAGGAGGTTGCTCAACATAGACTTCTTCCTTGATTGGTCCATTGAGGAAGGAACTTTTCACGTCCATTTGATAAAGCTTAAAGCCATGGTAAGTAGCATAGGCCAATAATATACGAATTGACTCAAGCCTAGCTACGGGTGCATAGGTTTCACCGAAGTCCAAACCTTCGACTTGGGAGTATCCCTTGGCCACAAGTCGAGCTTTGTTCCTTGTCACCACACCATGCTCATCTTGCTTGTTGCGGAAGACCCACTTGGTTCCTACAACATTTTGGTTAGGACGTGGAACTAGATGCCATACCTCATTCCTAGTGAAGTTGTTGAGCTCCTCTTGCATTGCCACCACCCAATCCGAATCTTGAAGTGCTTCCTCTACCCTGTGTGGCTCAATAGAGGAAACAAAAGAGTAATGCTCACAAAAATGTGCAACACGAGATCTAGTGGTTACCCCCTTATTAATGTCGCCGAGGATGGTGTCGACGGGGTGATCTCGTTGGATTGCTTGGTGGACTCTTGGGTGTGGCGGCCTTTGTTCTTCATCCTCCTTGTCTTGATCATTTGCATCTCCCCCTTGATCATTGTCGTCATCCTGAGGTGGCTCATTTGAGTGATCTTCTCCTTCATCAACCTGAGCCTCATCCTCATTTTGAGTCGGTGGAGATGCTTGCGTGGAGGAGGATGGTTGATCTTGTGCATTTGGAGGCTCTTCGGATTCCTTAGGACACACATCCCCAATGGGCATGTTCCTTAGCGCGATGCACGGAGCCTCTTCATCACCTATCTCATCAAGATCAACTTGCTCTGCTTGAGAGTCATTAGTCTCATCAAACACAACGTCACAAGAAACTTCAACTTGTCCGGAGGACTTGTTAAAGACTCTATATGCCCTTGTGCTTGAATCATATCCTAGTAAAAAGCCTTCTACAGTTTTAGGAGCAAATTTAGATTTTCTACCTCTTTTAACAAGAATAAAGCATTTGCTACCAAAGACTCTAAAATATGAAATGTTGGGCTTTTTACCGGTTAGGAGTTCATAAGATGTCTTCTTGAGGATTCGGTGTAGATATAACCGGTTGATGGCGTAGCAGGCGGTGTTGACCGCCTCGGCCCAAAACCGATCCGAAGTCTTGTACTCATCAAGCATGGTTCTTGCCATGTCCAATAGAGTTCTATTCTTCCTCTCCACTACACCATTTTGTTGTGGCGTGTAGGGAGAGGAGAACTCATGCTTGATGCCCTCCTCCTCAAGGAAGCCTTCAATTTGAGAGTTCTTGAACTCCGTCCCGTTGTCGCTTCTAATTTTCTTGATCCTTAAGATGAACTCATTTTGAGCCCGTCTCAAGAATCCCTTTAAGGTTTCTTGGGTTTGAGATTTTTCCTGCAAAAAGAATACCCAAGTGAAGCGAGAATAATCATCCACTATTACAAGACAATACTTACTCCCGCCGATGCTTATGTAAGCAATCGGGCCGAATAGATCCATGTGGAGTAGCTCAAGCGGCCTGTCGGTCGTCATGATGTTCTTGTGTGGATGATGGGCACCAACTTGCTTTCCTGCTTGGCATGCGCTACAAACCCTGTCTTTCTCAAAATGAACATTGGTTAGTCCTAAAATGTGCTCTCCCTTTAGAAGCTTATGAAGATTCTTCATCCCAACATGGGCTAGTCGGCGGTGCCAGAGCCAACCCATGTTAGTCTTAGCAATTAAGCATGTGTCGAGTCCAGCTCTATCAAAATCTACTAAGTATAGCTGACCCTCTAACACACCCTTAAAGGCTATTGAATCATCACTTCTTCTAAAGACAGTGACACCTACATCAGTGAAAAGACAGTTGTAACCTATTTTGCATAATTGAGATACAGAAAGCAAATTGTAATCGAATGAATCTACAAGAAAAACATTGGAAATAGAATGGTCAGGAGATATAGCAATTTTACCCAATCCTTTGACCAAACCTTGGTTTCCATCCCCGAATGTGATCTCTCGTTGGGGATCTTGGTTTTTCTCGTAGGAGGAGAACATTTTCTTCTCCCCAGTCATGTGGTTTGTGCACCCGCTATCGATGATCCAACTTGAGCCCCCGGATGCATAAACCTACAAAACAAGTTTAGTTCTTGACTTTAGGTACCCAAACGGTTTTGGGTCCTTTGGCATTAGAAACAAGAACTTTGGGTACCCAAACACAAGTCTTGGAGCCCTTGTGTTTGCCCCCAACAAACTTGGCAACTACCTTGCCGGATTTGTTAGTTAAAACATATGATGCATCAAAAGTTTTGAATGAAATGTCATGATCATTTGATGCATTAGGAGTTCTCTTCTTAGGCAACTTAGCACGGGTTGGTTGCCTAGAACTAGATGTCTCACCCTTATACATAAAAGCATGATTTGGGCCAGAGTGAGACTTCCTAGAGTGAATTCTCCTAATCTTGCTCTCAGGATAACCTGCAGGGTACAAAATGTAACCCTCGTTGTCCTAAGGCATGGGATCCTTGCCCTTAACAAAATTAGACAATCTTTTAGGAGGGGCACTAAGTTTGACATTGTCTCCCCTTTGGAAGCCAATGTCATCCTTGATGCCAGGGCGTCTCCCATTATAAAGCATACTACGAGCAAATTTAAATTTTTCATTCTCTAAGTTATGCTCGGCAATTTTAGCATCTAATTTTGCTATATGATCATTTTGTTGTTTAATTAAAGACATGTGATCATGAATAGCATTAATATCAACATCTCTACATCTAGTACAAATAGAAGTGTGCTCAACGGTAGATGTAGAGGGTTTGCAAGATTTTAATTCTACAACCTTAGCATGTAATATATCATTTTCACTTCTAAGGTTAGAAATAGTAATATTGCAAACATCAAGATCTTTAGCCTTAGCAAATAATTTCTCATTTTCAATCCTAAGGCTAACAAGAGAAACATTCAACTCATCAATCCTAGCAAGTAGATCAACATTATCATCTCTAGGATTGGAAGTTGAAATATTACAAACATGAGAATCAACCTTAGCAATTAATTTGGCATTTTCATTTCTAAGGTTGGCAATAGTGTCATGGCATGTGCTTAGCTCACTAGTTAATTTCTCACATTTTTCTACCTCTAGAGCATAAGCATTTTTAACCTTAACATGCTTCTTATTTTCTTTAATTAGGAAGTCCTCTTGGGAATCCAAAAGGTCATCCTTCTCATGAATGGCACTAATTAATTCATTTAACTTTTCCTTTTGTTCCGTGTTAAGGTTGGCAAAAAGGGTACGCAAATTATCTTCCTCATCACTAGCATTATCATCACTAGAAGATTCATATTTAGTGGAGGATTTTGATTTAACCTTCTTCCTTTTGCCGTCCTTTGCCATGAGGCACTTGTGGCCGACGTTGGGGAAGAGAAGTCCCTTGGTGACGGCGATGTTGGCGGCGTCCTCGTCGTCGGAGGACTCGGTGGAGCTCTCGTCCGAGTCCCACTCCCGGCAAACATGGGCATCGCCGCCCTTCTTCTTGAGGTACCTCTTCTTTTCTCTTCTCTTGCCCTTCTTATCGTCGCCCCTGTCACTGTCACTAGATAGTGGACATTAAGCAATAAAATGACCGGGCTTACCACATTTGTAGCAAACTTTTTTGGAGCGGGAATTGTAGTCTTTCCCCCTCCTTTGCTTGAGGATTTGACGGAAACTCTTGATGATGAGTGTCATCTCCTCGTTGTCGAGCTTGGAAGCGTCGATGGGTTGTCTACTTGATGTAGACACCTCCTTCTTCTCCTCTGTTGCCTTGAATGCGACCGGTTGTGCTTCGGGTGTGGAGGAGATGCCTTGCTCGATGATTTTCTTTGAGCCTTTAATCATTAGCTCAAAGCTCACAAATTTTCCTATGACTTCCTCGGGAGACATTAGCTTATATCTAGGATCACCTCGAATTAATTGAACTTGTGTAGAGTTAAGAAATACGAGGGATCTAAGAATAACCTTGACCATCTCATGGTCATCCCATTTTTCGCTCCCGAGGTTGCGCACTTGGTTCACCAAGGTCTTCAAGCGGTTGTACATAGCTTGTGGATCCTCCCCTTGATGAAGCATGAAGCGACCGAGCTCCCCCTCGATCGTTTCCCGCTTGGTGATCTTTGTCACCTCGTATCCTTCGTGCGCGGTCTTGAGTACGTCCCAAATTTCCTTCGCACTTTTTAACCCTTGCACCTTATTATACTCCTCTCGACTTAGAGAGGTGAGGAGTATAGTAGTGGCTTGGGAGTTAAAGTGGTGAATTTGGGCCGCCTCGTCCGAGTCGTAGTCTTCATCCCCTACGGATGGTACCTGTACACCAAACTCAACAACATTCCATATGCTTGTGTGGAGTGAGGTTAGATGATGCCTCATTTTGTCACTCCACATATTATAATCTTCACCGTCAAAAACCGGTGGTTTGCCTAATGGAACGGAGAGCAAAGGAGTACGTTTTGAAATATGGGGATAACGTAGACGAATCTTACTATACTTCTTGCGCTCTTGGCGCTTAGAAGTAACGGACGGTGCATCGGAGTCGGAGGTCGATGGTGATGAAGAGTCGGTCTCGTAGTAGACCACTTTCCTCATCCTTTTGTGTTTGTCGCCTCTCCGATCCGACTTGTGGGAGGAGGATTTCTTCTCCTTCCCCTTCCCTTTGTTGGAGGAGTTTTTCTTCTCCTTCCTCTTGTTGCGGGACTCTTCCGATGAAGTCGACCCGTGGCTTGTAGCGGGCTTGTCGCCGGTCTCCATCTCCCTCTTGGCGAGTTCTCCCGACATTACTTCGAGCGGTTAGGCTCTAATGAAGCACCGGCTCCGATAATAGTCGCCTAGAGGGGGGTGAATAGGGCAAAACTGAAATTCTCAAAAAATAATCACAACTACAAGCCGGGTTAGCGTTAGAAATATAATCAAGTCCGCGAGAGAGGGTGTAAAACAAATCGCAAGCAAATAAGAGGTGTGACACGTGGATTTGTTTTACCGAGGTTCGGTTCTTGCAAACCTACTCCCCGTTGAGGTGGTCACGAAGACCGGGTCTCTTTCAACCCTTTCCCTCTCTCAAACGGTCCCTCGGACCAAGTGAGCTTTCTCTTCTCAATCACTTGGAACACAAAGTTCCTACAAGGACCACCACAAGATTGGTGTCTCTTGCCTCAATTACAAGTGAGTTTGATCGCAATAAAGAATCAAGAAAGAAGAAAGCAATCCAAGCGCAAGAGCTCGAAAGAACACAAGCAAATCTCTCTCACTAGTCACTAAAGCTTTGTGTTGAATTTGGGAGAGGATTTGATCTCTTGAGTGTGTCTAGAATTGAATGCCTAGCTCTTGTAAGTGGTTGGAAGTATGAAAACTTGGATGTCTTGAATGTGGGGTGGTTGGGGGTATTTATAGCCCCAACCACCAAACTAGCCGTTTGGTGGGGCTGACTGTCGTATGGTGCACCGGACAGTCCGGTGCACACCGGACATGTCCGGTGCGCCAGCCACGTCACCAAAGCCGTTGGGTTCCGACCGTTGGAGCTCTGTCTTTTGGGCCCGCCTGGATGTCCGGTGACGCACCGGACATGTACTGTAGAGTGTCCGGTGCGCCAGTATGGGCGTGCCTGACTTCTGTGCGCGCTGACGCGCATTTAATGTGCTGCAGGTGGCCGTTGGCGCCGAAGTATCCGTTGCTTCGATGTCACACCAGACAATCCGGTGTACACCGGACATGTCCGGTGAATTATAGCGGACTATCCGTTGCGAATTCCCGAAGCTGGCGAGTTCCAGAGCCGCTCTTCCTTGGAGCACCGGACACTGTCCGGTGTACACCGGACAGTCCGGTGAATTATAGCGGAGCGCCTCCGGATTTTCCCGAAGGAGACGAGTTTGACTTGGAGTCCTCTAGTGCACCGGACAGTCCGGTGCGCCAGACCAGAGGTGCCTTCGGTTATCCCTTTGCTCTTTTGTTGAACCCAATACTTGGTCTTTTTATTGGCTAAGTGTGAACTTTTGACACCTGTATATGAAAGGGAATTAGGCTTACACCTAGTTCCTAAATAATTTTGGTGGTTGAATTGCCCAACACAAATATTGGACTGACTAGTTTGCTCTAGTGTATAAGTTATACAGGTGCAAAAGGTTCACATCTAGCCAATAAAAAGACCAAGTGTTGGATTCAACAAAGGAGCAATAAGGCAACCGAGGGCACCTCTGGCTGGAGGCACCGGACTGTCCGGTGTGCACCGGACAGTGTCCGGTGCGCCCGTAGACTTCGACTTCAACCCTTCGCCCTCGGGAATTCGCGGAGGCCGGCGCGCTATAATTCACCGGACTGTCCGGTGTGCACCGGACATGTCCGGTGCGCCAACGAACCGCGGCCTCCGGAACTCGCCAGCCTCGGGTTCGCGCGGCAGCCGCTCCGCTAAAATTCACCGGACTGTCCGGTGTGCACCGGACTGTCCGGTGAACCACGGAGCAACGGCTACTTCCGCGCCAACGGTCACCTGCAAGCGCATTTAATGCGCGCTCTGCGCGCGCTGTCGGCAGGCGCGCCCATACCGATGCACCGGACAATGAACAGTTCATGTCCGGTGTACACCGGACATCCAGGCGGGGCCACATGTCAGAGCTCCAACGGTCAGAATCCAACGGCAACGATGACGTGGCAGGGGGCACCGGACTGTCCGGTGTGCACCGGACTGTCCGGTGCGCCATCGAACAGAGAGCTCCCAGCAACGGCCACATTTGGTGGTTGGGGCTATAAATACCCCAACCACCCCACCATTCATTGCATCCAAGTTTTCCAACTTCCAACCACTTACAAGAGCTAGGCATTCAATTCTAGACACATACAAAGAGATCAAATCCTCTCCAATTCCACTCAAGCCTTTAGTGACTAGCGAGAGAGATTTGCCGTGTTCTTTTGAGCTCTTGCGCTTGGATTGCATTCTTTCTTTCTCTTGTGCTCTTGTGATCAACACTCGATTGTAACCGAGGCAAGAGGCACCGATTGTGTGGTGGCCCTTGCGGGGAAGTTTTGTTCCCGGTTGATTGAGAAGAAGGAAAGCTCACTCGGTCCGAGGGACCGTTTGAGAGAGGGAAGGGTTGAAAGAGACCCGGCCTTTGTGGCCTCCTCAACGGGGAGTAGGTTTGCGAGAACCGAACCTCGGTAAAACAAATCCGCGTGTCACTCTCCTTATTTGCTTGCGATTTGTTTTGCGCCCTCTCTCGCGGACTCGTTTATATTTCTAACGCTAACCCGGCTTGTAGTTGTGATTATTTTTCTAAATTTCAGTTTCGCCCTATTCACCCCCCCCCCTCTAGGCGACTATCAATTGGTATCAGAGCCGGTGCTTCATTAGAGCCTAACCGCTCGAAGTGATGTCGGGAGATCACGCCAAGAAGGAGATGGAGACCGGCGAAAAGCCCACTACAAGCTACGGGAGCACTTCATCGGAAGAGTCCCGCACCAAAAGGAGGGAGAAGAAGAAGAGCTCCTCCAACAAAGGGAAGGAGAAGAAATCTTCTTCTCACCACAAAGAGAAGAAGGAAAAATCTTCTTCCCACAAGCCGCATCGGAAAGGCGACAAGCACAAGAGGATGAGGAAGGTGGTCTACTACGAGACCGACACTTCATCAACATCGACCTCCGACTCCGATGCGCCCTCCGTCACTTCTAAGCGCCAAGAGCGCAAGAAGTATAGTAAGATCCCCCTACGCTACCCTCGCATTCCTAAACATACACCTTTACTTTCCGTCCCATTAGGCAAACCACCAACTTTTAATGGTGAAGATTATGCTATGTGGAGTAATTTGATGCGATTTCATCTAACCTCTCTCCACAAAAGAATATGGGATGTTGTTGAGTACGGTGTACAGGTACCATCAATAGGGGATGAGGACTATGACACGGACGAAGTGGCCCAAATCGAGCACTTCAACTCCCAAGCCGCAACCATCCTCCTTGCCTCCCTAAGCAAGGAGGAATACAACAAAGTACAAGGATTGAAGAACGCCAAGGAGATTTGGGACCTACTCAAGACGGCGCACGAGGGTGATGAACTCACCAAGATCACCAAGCGGGAAACGATCGAGGGGGAGCTCGGTCGCTTCCGTCTTCGCCAAGGGGAGGAGCCACAAGACATGTACAACCGGCTCAAGACCTTGGTGAACCAAGTGCGCAACCTCGGGAGCACAAAATGGGATGACCACGAAGTGGTTAAGGTTATTCTAAGAGCTCTTATTTTTCTTAACCCCACTCAAGTACAATTAATTCGTGGGAATCCTAGATATCCACTAATGACCCCCGAGGAAGTTATCGGGAATTTTGTGAGTTTTGAATGCATGATTAAGGGCTCCAAGAAGATCAACGAGCTTGACGAGCCTTCCACCTCCGAGGCGCAACCGGTGGCCTTCAAGGCAACGGAGGAGAAGAAGGAGGAGTCTACACCAAGTAGACAACCAATTGACGCCTCCAAGCTCGACAACGAGGAGATGGCCCTAATCATCAAAAGCTTTCGGCAAATTCTCAAGCAACGGAAGGGGAAGGACTACAAACCCCGTTCCAAGAAGGTTTGCTACAAGTGTGGTAAGCCCGGTCACTTTATTGCAAAATGTCCTATGTCTAGTGACAGTGACAGGGGCGACGACAAGAAGGGAAGAAGAAAGGAGAAGAAGAAGTATTACAAGAAGAAGGGCGGCGATGCCCATGTTTGTCGGGAGTGGGACTCCGACGAAAGCTCAAGCGACTCCTCCGACGACGAGGACGCCGCCAACATCGCCGTCACCAAGGGACTCCTCTTCCCAAACGTCGGCCACAAGTGTCTCATGGCCAAGGACGGCAAAAAGAAGGTAAAATCAAGGTCCTCCACTAAATATGAAACATCTAGTGATGAGGATGATGATAAAAATGAGGAGGATAACTTGCGCATTTTTTTTGCTAACCTTAACATGGAACAAAAGGAAAAATTAAATGAACTAATTAGTGCCATCCATGAAAAGGATGATCTCTTGGACTCCCAAGAGGACTTCTTAATCAAGGAGAATAAGAAATATGTTAAGGTTAAAAATGCTTATGCTGTAGAAGTAGAAAAATGTAACAAATTATCTAGTGAGCTAAGCACATGCCATGACACAATTGCCAACCTTAGAAATGAAAATGTTAAATTAATTGCTAAGGTTGATTCTCATGTTTGCATTGATCCTAGAAATGATAATGTTGATTTGCTTGCTAGGATTGATGAGTTAAATGTTTCTATTGCTAGCCTTAGAAATGAGAATGAGAAACTAATTGCTAAGGCTAAAGATTTTGATGTTTGCAATGCTACTATTTCCGACCTTAGAACTAAAAACGATATGTTGCATGCTAAGGTTGTTGAACTTAAATCTTGCAAACCCTCTACATCTAATGTTGAGAATGTTTCCATTTGTACTAGATGTAGAGATATTAATGTTGATGCTATCCATAATCACCTAGCCTTAATTAAAAAACAAAATGATCACATAGCACAACTTAATGCTAAGATTAGTGAGCATGACTTAGAAAATGAAAAATTTAAATTTGCTAGAAGCATGCTCTATAATGGGAGACGCCCTGGCATTAAGGATGGCATTGGCTTCCAAAGGGGAGACAATGTCAAACTTAATGCCCCTCCTAAAAATTTGTCTAACTTTGTTAAGGGCAAGGCTCCCATGCCTCAGGATAACGAGGGTTACATTTTGTACCCTGCCGGTTATCCCGAGAGCAAGATTAGGAGAATTCAACAAAGGAGCAATAAGGCAACCGAGGGCACCTCTGGCTGGAGGCACCGGACTGTCCGGTGTGCACCGGACAGTGTCCGGTGCGCCCGTAGACTTCGACTTCAACCCTTCGCCCTCGGGAATTCGCGGAGGCCGGCGTGCTATAATTCACCGGACTGTCCGGTGTGCACCGGACATGTCCGGTGCGCCAACGAACCGCGGCCTCCGGAACTCGCCAGCCTCGGGTTCGCGCGGCAGCCGCTCCGCTAAAATTCACCGGACTGTCCGGTGTGCACCGGACTGTCCGGTGAACCACGGAGCAACGGCTACTTCCGCGCCAACGGTCACCTGCAAGCGCATTTAATGCGCGCTCTGCGCGCGCTGTCGGCAGGCGCGCCCATACCGATGCACCGGACAATGAACAGTTCATGTCCGGTGTACACCGGACATCCAGGCGGGGCCACATGTCAGAGCTCCAACGGTCAGAATCCAACGGCAACGATGACGTGGCAGGGGGCACCGGACTGTCCGGTGTGCACCGGACTGTCCGGTGCGCCATCGAACAGAGAGCTCCCAGCAACGGCCACATTTGGTGGTTGGGGCTATAAATACCCCAACCACCCCACCATTCATTGCATCCAAGTTTTCCAACTTCCAACCACTTACAAGAGCTAGGCATTCAATTCTAGACACATACAAAGAGATCAAATCCTCTCCAATTCCACTCAAGCCTTTAGTGACTAGCGAGAGAGATTTGCCGTGTTCTTTTGAGCTCTTGCGCTTGGATCGCATTCTTTCTTTCTCTTGTGCTCTTGTGATCAACACTCGATTGTAACCGAGGCAAGAGGCACCGATTGTGTGGTGGCCCTTGCGGGGAAGTTTTGTTCCCGGTTGATTGAGAAGAAGGAAAGCTCACTCGGTCCGAGGGACCGTTTGAGAGAGGGAAGGGTTGAAAGAGACCCGGCCTTTGTGGCCTCCTCAACGGGGAGTAGGTTTGCGAGAACCGAACCTCGGTAAAACAAATCCGCGTGTCACTCTCCTTATTTGCTTGCGATTTGTTTTGCGCCCTCTCTCGCGGACTCGTTTATATTTCTAACGCTAACCCGGCTTGTAGTTGTGATTATTTTTCTAAATTTCAGTTTCGCCCTATTCACCCCCCCCCTCTAGGCGACTATCAGTATAACTTATACACTAGAGCAAACTAGTTAGTCCAATTATTTGTGTTGGGCAATTCAACCACCAAAATCAATTAGGGACTAGGTGTAAGCCTAATTCCCTTTCACTTGGCTATGCATCAAATGCGCATGGATATCGCGTTTTCAACAATACCACCGGTCTTGTTGAAATAGCGATAGACGTGACATTTGATGAGTCTAATGGCTCGCAAGGGCATATTTCTAATGGCACTGCAGGAAATGAAGAACCACCTTGTGAGGCCATAAAGAAGCTTGCAATAGGTGAGGTGAAGCCACAAGAAAAGGATGATGATGAAGGGAGAATTTGGATGACAAATAGGGTTGTTGATGGGAGTGCTAGAGTGGTTGGTGAAAATCCTTCCATCCAAGCAAACCCATCAACCTCAAGTCATCCAATTTTTGAAGAAGAGCTTCGACCACAAAATATGCCAACCATTGTGGAGAATGAGCAAGAAGAAGCTGCTAGTGAAGAAGAAGAAGCCGTTGAACAAGATGATCAAATTCAAAGACATTCTCGGGTGCCTCACCCTCGAGTGCACCAGGGCATTCAGAGAGATCATCCTGTGGACAACATCCTGGGTAGCATCAGGAGAGGGGTAACAACTCGATCTCGTTTAGCGAATTTTTGTGAATTTTACTCGTTTGTCTCCTCTCTTGAACCCCTTAAGGTAGAGGAAGCACTAAGTGACCCAGACTGGATCATTGCTATGCAAGAAGAGTTTAACAACTTCACAAAAAATGAAGTTTGGTCCTTAGTAGCAAGACCCAAGCAAAACGTCATTGGAACTAAATGGGTCTTTCGCAACAAACAAGATGAAAATGGCTTGGTTACAAGAAACAAGGCACGACTGGTTGCTCAGGGTTTCACTCAAGTGGAAGGACTTGATTTTGGTGAAACCTATGCACCAGTAGCAAGGTTAGAGTCCATAAGAATATTAATTGCCTATGCTACTAACCATGATTTCAAATTGTATCAAATGGATGTCAAAAGTGCTTTCCTAAATGGACCACTGCAAGAGTTGGTCTATGTGGAGCAACCACCGGGCTTTGAAGATCCTAAGAAGCCAAACCATGTCTACCTTCTTCACAAAGCGCTCTATGGGCTTAAACAAGCTCCTAGAGCATGGTATGAATGTCTTAAAGATTTCTTGCTTAAAATGGTTTTGAAATAGGAAAAGTAGACTCTACTTTATTTACTCGTAAAGTTGACAATCAATTATTTGTTTGTCAAATATATGTCGACGACATTATATTTGGCAGTACTGATGAAACTTTCTGTGAGGAATTTAGTAGGGTTATGACAAATAGGTTTGAGATGTCCATGATGGGTGAGCTCAAGTACTTCCTGGATTTTCAAGTTAAACAACTCAAGGAAGGAACCTTTCTGTGCCAAACCAAGTACACACAAGACATGCTCAAAAAGTTTGGCATGGAAAAGGCAAAGCACGCCAAGACACCAATGGCTTCAATTGGTCATCTCGACTTAAATGAAGAAGGTAAAACTGTAGATCAAAAGCTTTATAGATCAATGATAGGATCTCTACTGTATTTATGTGCATCTAGGCCAGATATCATGCTTAGTGTGTGCATGTGTGCCCGTTTTCAAGCTAACCCAAAAGAGTGTCACTTAGTGGCCGTTAAGAGAATTTTGAGATATCTAGTTCACACCCAAAATCTAGGTCTCTAGTATCCTAAGGGCTCCTTTTTCGATTTATTTGGCTACTCTGATTCAGACTATGCCGGTTGTAAAGTAGATCGAAAAAGCACCTCGGGGACTTGCCAATTCCTTGGATGGTCCCTGGTGTCTTGGAGCTCTAAGAAGCAAAACTGTGTTGCACTTTCCACTGCCGAGGCCGAATACATAGCAGCTGGTGCTTGTTGTGCTCAGTTGCTATGGATGAAGCAAACCTTGAGAGATTTTGGCTGTGATTTTAAAAGAATCCCACTACTATGTGACAATGAGAGCGCTATTAAACTAGCCAACAATCACGTGCAACACTCTAGAACCAAACACATTGACATAAGACACCATTTTCTGAGGGACCACGAAGCAAAAGGAGATATCGAATTATGTCATGTAAACACAGAAAATCAACTAGCCGATATCTTCACAAAACCCCTCGATGAGACTAGATTTTGCTTTCTTAGGAGTGAATTAAATATCTTGGATTCTCGTAACTTAACTTGAAAACGGACACACAGAGTGTTTGATTCACTATTTTTGTTTGATAGTTTTAAAGCTTTGTGATGATCATTCAAAACTTGGTGGAAATGTTAAAATTCAAATGAATTTTAGTGCTAAAACTTTTTAAAATTTTCACTCGAAGCTCAACTGGCTTGGCCAGCTGAACTTTCTAGTTCAGCTGGAGGAGGCCAGCTGAACTTCAGCTCAACTGCTTTTAACCAGAAATAACCAGGACTTTCCTGGCCAAAACCGGTTGAAACGGTATTGGGGACCGGTTGAACCGGTCTGGTTCTGGCCGGTCAACCTGTAGTTTTCTGTCTGCGCAGTTTTTTGCAGACCGTGTCAGCACTTTTCAGACCACTTTTTCAGGCCGCGCAGCAGCTTTTGCAGCTGTCAGGTCACGTCTGTGCAGCACTTTTTGACTTTTGTGGCTTTTGGAATCTGCAGCTTTATTTAATGTCATGTCAAGTCATCTCAGTGTCTTTTCAGTCACTTTTTGGAGCACCTTTTCAGAAACTTGTGCAACACCTTTTCAGCTTTTACTTTTTAAAGAATCTGCTTTTACTTTTCAGATGCGTCAGAAATTTTTTTAGCGTTTTCCTTCTGACCGATTCTAGTCCTCTGACCGCACTGCTCAGATGCGGTTGAACCGGCCCTGGGTGGACGGTTGAACCGGTCCTAGGGGACCAGCTCAACTGCCTATTTATATGACGCCCCCCTCTCTTCCCTCACTCCAACCATTCAAGACTTAGTCTCTCAGCATTGTTTTGAGCCTCCTCACTCACTCACCTCAACCGGTTCAAAGTTCCAAAGCCTCTCCAAACATGGTGCGTCGCCGCAACCCATCCGTGATTGAGTTCAGCAGCGACTCGGATGAGATTCAGGAGGAATCTCCTGTTCCCTCTCCTCCGCCTCGTCATTCCCTCTCTAAGAGAGGACGCGGCTCTGGTAGGATGGAAGGAGAGGGTTCTTCCATGCCCTCGCAGCCGGCTCGCGGGAGGCGCCAAAAAGTTGGCGCCACTCGACCTCGTCGCAGCACTTCTTCCTCTGGATATGCTCCTTGCCAGGAGGAGGATGGGGCATTCGACGACCTCATTGATCTTCCGGCGCCTGATGCACTCTACATCACCGGTCTGCACATGCATCCGGCGAATGTTACCCGCGGACCAAATGAACCTCCCGTCGACTTCTCTCTGAAGGGAGTGGACACCCTTCAGCGCCTGAGGTTCACTAATCCTTCTCTCACTCCTCGTCATCCTAGTGTCCAGGACCCTCGGTTCTGGAATCTTTTCTAGGCTGATTTCTACAATTGTGTCATTTTATCCAAGAAACACCCAGTCGTCAGGCATAGGTTTATAGACTGGGAAGGATGTGAGAACATGGGAGATGCTGATATGATGTCAGCTCTCCGCAACTTGGAGAGAAAGGGGTTAAAAAATATTATGACCATGGAATACCCCTGGAACGACGAGGTGGTAGCTCAGTTTTATGCCACCCTCTGGATCAAGAAAGTAGATGAGGAAGCCGATGGGTATGATTACCCTGTCATGTATTTCTTCATCCAGGGGAACTGGCACAAAGTCAGTTACCGTCGTTTTGCCCATATTCTGGGCTTCTCTGATGCTGATATTCAGGGCAGCAACATGCGAGTCCATGACATTAAGCTGCCCATGCGGGAAGAGACTGAATTTATTCATGTATCTATGGATCGGGAGTTCTGGACGACCGCTAACATGCATAGGTACTACAGGTACCTTAACTCTTTGTCCAGGATGACCGTTCTCCCGAAGGGCAGGAATCAAATGAACGTCCTTGGGGAGAGTCGGGTCTTCCTTCTCCTCCTTTCTCCCAACAGTCTCGCCCACATTAATGTGTTTGACATGATCTGGGAAGAGATCATCCATGCTTCCTTGTCTCCTCTCAAAGGGTGTCTTCATGCACCCTTTATCATGAAGATGATCGAAGTGGTCATCCAGACTCACTTCGAAAAACTTGTCAAACACTCCTGCTACGTACCCTACTGGGTTGATTCTTCCAACCCAGCTGCTCGTACGAAGCGGGCTCCCTCAGGGTCTGGAGGCCCTGCCTCCTCTGATGAGCCACCTCCTCAGCCTCCTCATCACCCATCCTCCTCTCGCGCCGCTGCTGCCTCGCGTCCGATGGACCGCAGCGGGAGAGGAAGTGGTCCAGGCCAGGGTCAGGGCCGAGGCCAGGGACTTTTCATTCGTCTGGCCAAGGGCCTTCTTGGCGTCTTCGCCATGTGCCGCACTCGGGCGGTCGAGGAGTCTGTGCGCCGTTGCAGGACCGACCGACTGCATGAGGATCTTCGTCGTTATGCAGCCGAGACTGGTCATCCTCTCCCTCCTGGGTCCCCTCCACCTCCAGCCCCTACCTTCCCCGCAGACCTTAATGAGTGGCACCAACAGGAGTTTGGTGTGCCATTCATTACCCCGGAGGATGAGGTCGAGGACTATGATGACCCTTTCTACACCTCAGACCCTCCTCATCCTCCTCCCTACTCGGGTCACGGACCCACTCCTGGTGACCCTAGGCCGTCCGGCTCTGGTCACTATCCTCCTTCTCCCTACCCGGGTCCGGGACCCATTCCTGGTGACCCACGGCCTTTCGGCTCTGGTTACCATCACCACCCTCCTCCTCCACCTCCTCCTCATCATCGTACATCTTCGGCATCCGTTTTTTCTGCGGGTGATGAGCCCCCTAGGGACTCCTCACTCGAGGAAGACATGATGAGGACTTTCTTCCCCGAGTACACATCATATCCTCCGTCCTATCCTCCTCCTGGAGGATATTGATTCATGTGTCCTCTTCTCCCTCTCTCTTTGTTTTTGGTACTTGTTGCCAAAAAGGGGGAGAAAATCCAAAAAATCTAGTCATTCTGTTTGTGGTTCTTTCAGTTATGTATTTCTTTTTTTATTATTGTTTTTTGGTTTTGGCCACTGTTGTGGCTTGTATCCTCTTATCATTGTATGAAATAAAACGGTTGGGTTATTATTCAATGTGATGATGGTCTTCTGGCCATCATCTTTTGTCCCATCAGTTTGTAATGATTGCTTTGCTATGAAGTAAAAATGATGTGTAATTAGAGATGACTATCTCTAAATACACATCATTTTTACTTCATAGCAAAGCAATCATTAATATGCATCACAACTCCTGTTATGACACTCTTGCACCCCTCGGATGGTTGTATTTAGTATGGTTTTTGTCACTATCTCTAAATGTGTTGCTCACATGACATATTATGTCAAAACATTGGATTCGCAATCGAGCACACATTTAGGGGGAGCCATCTACATAAAATCATTCAAAAGAAATTTTCTATTTCAAATGTTTATCTTTTTGACCTTAATTGTTTTGGTATCAATCACCAAAAGGGGGAGATTGTAAGTGCAATCAACCCCAAGTGAGGGTTTTGGTGATTTAATGACAAAACAAATAAGGGTACTAATAGTTTTTGTTCCCAATGTATGATTAGAAAGAAACAGGAACTTAAGGAAGCACCAAGGACTTCATGCAACGGACGTATAAAATTTTATGTAAAATCTTGTGTTGCATGATGTAATTCTTCCTTATTCTTTTCCGCACAGGTAAAGGTGTTTGCTATAGCTCAAGTCCCCAAATTCAAAAGCTATTTTTGAAAACCAAAAATCACTTTAACATTATTTGGTTGACCATGGTTAGGTTTGAGAAACCTAGAGTGTTCTTGCTGAAAAGCAGCTGAACTTCTTCAACTGCAGCTGAACTTAACTTCAGCTGAGTTGAGCTTCTTCAGCTGCAGCTGAGCTTTTCAGCTGAGCTGGACTTCAGCTGAGTTGAGCTTTCAACTCCAGCTGAACTTCAACTTCAGCTGTGGACCTCTTTGACCATACACCAGTTGAACTTGCCCCCGGGCAGCTGAGCTGGGGTTTTCTCTCCTAAACTCTCTGGTCTAAACTTGCTGAACTGGTCCTGGGGGGCAGTTCAACTGGTCTCTGACCCCTCTGACTTCTGACCTGCAGTCTGCCAGTCATACTGGCAGTCAGGCCACCAGGGTTGTCAGGGGGCGGTTCAACCGGTCCTGTCATGTCTGACCAGCCTGCAGGTCAGTCTGCTAGTCAGTCTGGCAGTCAGACTGGCAGACAGTCTGCTGACCTGTCAGGGGGCGGTTCAACCGCCCTAGGGGCGGCTCAACTGGTTTTCTGCGGGGTTTCTGGTCAAACGGCTAGTTTTTGAGCCGTGACTATAAATAGAACCCTCTCTCTCCCTTCTTCAATGCAGCTGGACACTTACACTTTTATTGCTCACCTAACTTGAGACAAAGCACTCATTTCTCCCATCTCTCTCACACTTAAATCTTCCTCAAGATTCAACCTTGTTGGAGGAGCTCTTGGGTGTGAGGTTTGTGCTTGTGCTCACGATTTGGCTTTCCTCTCCCATCTCTCTTTTAAAAGACTTGAGCTTGTGCAAACCCCTCTTGTGCTTTCTTGGTGTTCTTGAAACCCTAGGCATCAAGATCTTTTGAGGTTGCTTGGGAGTCTCCAAATTTGTGGAAGACCCCAAGAAGTTTGTATCACCTGCTCTTTGAGCTGAGATAAGAAGAGATTGCCTTGACCTTTGTGGTCGGCTTTTGGAGCATTAGGGTTGAAAAAGACCCGGCCTTTGTGGGCTCCTCAACGGGGAGTAGGACACCTTTGTGGTGTGGCCGAACCTCGGATTAAATCTTGTGTCTTGTATTCTTGCTTGTCTTTAACTTAAGATATTTTTACTTGCAAGATTGACATATAGATTTTTCCGTAGAGTATATCTAGAAGTGAAATAGCCTTTACATATTCATCTTTTCATCCTAACTTAGCTATACCTCACTTCTCAAAAGAACTCGCGAAATACTTTTTCAAGTAGATTTCAGTCTAAAGTTTATAAAATAGTTGGATTGGTTCAAAGTGGTTCAACTTGCGCACGTAGCTGTTGAACCGGCCTGCACCAGTCGAACTGTGTATTTAACAATCTTTCGAAGTTTGTTTTGAAAATTTTCAGATTATCCTATTCACCCCCCCTCTAGGCTACTTTCACTAATAATCTAGAATTAACTCATATTTTGAAGATTATAAAGCTGCTATAAAATTGTCCTAAAATAATTAACAACACTTTTTAGAAAGCTAATAAAACAAAAATCAATTCATTTGGACCTAAAATAGTCTCGGCGTGGTCGGAGAGGCACCGGAGGAGCCTGATCATGGGCGACGGTGGTGCGATTGCGATGGCGGTTGCGTGCAGAGGGCTGGGGAACACGGGAGGGAGTACGCGGGCGTGGAATAGATAGCAGGGGCTCGGGCGCACTTATAGAAGAGAAAGGGGGAACATCAAGCTCCAAATTGCCGCACATACGAAGAATTGATGCTCCGGCAGACCTTCCATCCATGGCGCACGAGAAAGAAAAGAAATACGCCTCAGAAGGAAAGGGGGAGGGCGCCGGGTCATAGGAAAAGGGAAAGGGGAGATCATCGCCTGCTCTAGTTGGCAACGAATCGATGAGGGCGGTCGTGGCGAGGGCGGCACAGCGCGGCGTCGAGCGAAGCAAGTGCAGGCAGCCGAGGAATAAGTGCTAGGCGACTGACAGGTTGGGCGCGGTCGTCAGAGAAAGGGGAAAAGAAAAGGAGAGGGCGCGGTCTGATGGGCTGCTTGGGTCGAAATTGGCCACGGGCCGACTGGGGGAGAATTTCTTTTCCTTTTACTTTTCTTTTTCTCTCATTTTCTTTGGAGAGATAAACACTAAAAGGGAAATGACCTTAACCATTTTCTATAATCGATTTTGGTGCTTGATCGATTTTGGTGCTTGACGATCATTACAAATCTTATGGCTAACTAGTTTGCCTAGTTGATTATTTCTAAGGCAAATTCACGCGTACAAAAAATTAAAATAAGATATGTCTATAATATAGATATTTACGTATAAAGAATGAGATATAAAGAACACCAGTAAAGATGAAGTAGATATAAAAGAGAGATGACATCATAAAGGACAGATATAGAGGATGTTGTTCGAGACAGTATTTTAACCAAAGCAAAACGAGAAGAAATTTCGGTCTACTCTGACACTTGATATATATATAGGGAAGAGGTAATGGAAGCCCTGGGCTTCCCTTACTAATGGAAGCCCCAGCCAGGACGCGGTCGACCCAGCACCCACGTGATTGCGTCAGCCATGCAGTCGATAGCCAAGAATCCAGGACGATAAGCGTAAGGCAATATACGAATACATATATATATGGATAAAGATGCGTAAATAATGCATAAAGGAATCTTTTGACGCTCGAATCATGTGAAATGAATATGACACTGTGGACAGCGTTTACGACTGCATAATGACATATACTTGACAGCATAAATCATGCAGTATGTGGTTCTGGTTCTGGCTCGGGCGGATTTCAGCATAAACCGTGAGCTAAAACAGCGTAAACAAGTATGAAATTTAGCGTAAATCCTATATCTGTTTTGTAATAGCATACGGAGCCTAAAATTATGGCGTGAAAATCGCGTGCAGCTGATCGTGTGCGGGTCCTGGCTCGGGTCGATTCCAACGTAAAACGTGAGCTAAAAAAGCATAAATGAGTACGAAATTTAGCGTAAATCATATATTTGTTTTGTAACAGCAAATGAAGCCCAAAATTACGACGTGAAAATCGCGTGCAGCCGATCGTGCGCGGGTTCTAGCTCGGGCGGATTCCAGAGTAAAACGCGAGCTAAAACAACGTAAATGAATACGAAATTTAGCGTAAATCCAATATCTATTTTGTAACAGCAAACGGGGCCCAAAATTACGGCGTGAAAATCGCGTGCAGTCGATCGTGCTAGGGTTCTGGCTCGGGTGGATTTAACCATAAAACGTGAACCAAAATAGCGTAAATGAATACGAAATTTACGTAAATTATAGACCTGTTTCGTAACAGCGAATGGGGCCCGAAAATTACGGCGTGAAAATTGCGCACGTTCGATCGTGCACGGATTCTGGCTCGATCAAATTTCAACGTAAAACGTTAACCAAAACAACGTAAATGAGTACAAATTTTAGCGTACATCATCAATTTATTTCGTAACGACGAATAGGGCCTAAATTACGGCGAGGCGCGGGTCGAACTCCTCCAGGCAGCGAGTGATGCAGGTGGGCACGTTCTCCGACAACATGATGACGACGAGGATGTCCCTGAGCGCCGCCGACTTCTTGACGCGCTTGAGCAGCTTGTACCCAGTCATCCCAGGCACCACCGGCTTCCTGCTGTTGTTGGCCTTTGGCGCAGGAGACGGCGTCACAGACGCTGGAGCGGCAGCGGCGGTGGCCATCGCAGAGACGGACAGGACAAACGTTGTTGCCATCGGGCCTAGGGTGCGATGTCGCCGTCCGCTTCGAGAATGCCGTCGCCACTTGCGCGCCCGCCTCGGGAGCGTCGCTGTCGCTCGTTCCTAGTGGAGCGCCGCCGTCGGTCGCCTGCCTCGGGGCGGCATCGCTGCTGGCCCCTAGGATCACCGGCGCTCGTACGCCCGAGGGAACCGCCGCCGCCGCTAAAACCTAATCCCTGGCGGCGTGGGGGTATTTTTATAGTGGCGACGTGGGACTGGATAACTGCGAGCGCGTGGGTGGGATCGTGGGCCCTATGCACGTAATATGCGGGACGAAATCTACGTGATGGCCCATATATTTGCATAAATTGTTACCCACATCAGCATAACTCATATTATAATTTGTCGTAAGCAGTTAGGTATAATAAGCCAAAAAGGGTTTGGTGCGGTCTGCACACCTGATCGATACGTGGTTGGAACTTCCTATAGTTAAACAGAGCCCGGGGCTCTAAATACTATATATATATATATATATATATATATATATATATATATATATATATATATATATATATATATATATATATATATATATATATATATATATATATATATATATATATAGTTATAGTTATAGTTATATATAGTTATCTTGTTTCAATGTGTGGTTTCATTACTCTGAGTTTGTTTGATTGTCAACGTTTTCGGCGAACATCAGTCACATATGAATCAGTGCGTGCGTGTATACTTATTTTCTTTTTTAAGAGTGGTGGCGAAAGCATCTTTTTTTTTCCAATGTAATCTTCCGCAAAAGGTAGAAAGCGGCTTCGCCGGGTTGACCGATTTGAAAGATAATTAAGTTGAGGCAGTTATTGTCTTACTGAAATAACAACTTGTTTGTTTAATTTGGTACTATAGATAGGAGTGATAATGGATCGTGATTTAAATGTTACTTCACAAATTTATAGGGTCATAAATAAATTTTAGTTCAAAAATGAATATAAATAGAGTTGGACCCTAATTCAATATAATCCGATCCGGTCCTTAAATTTTATAGTGTAAAATTTAGAGCACGTTGTCACCCATAAGTATAGATAGATATTAATAAATCTTTATATACCTTATCAGAATTAGAGATGCTTATCTCGGGCTAAAATAAAGACATGACTAACCTCCGTTTTAGAACGGAGGAGACACAAAGACTATGTATGGTTCATGCTGGAATATAAAAAAGGACGATTGGGCCTACGAAATGTGCCCGAACCAAGAGACAGGGGTCTGAACAAGAACGTGCAAGTAAAGTGGGCGGCGAGGCAGTGAGAGGTCACTTCCATCCCATTGCATGTATCAATGTATGTATGTGTGCCGTGTGCGCTCGTTTTAATTCATTGTGGTGGCCGGCCGCCTCGTGATGCATGGATCGCACTCGCACATCTGCAAGTTGCAAAAGAGAGAGAGAGAGACAAGAGGCCTAGGCTGGTCTGGCCGGTCAACAAAATCGTCTCCGAGTTGGCAGCCGCCCGCAACGCAAGCACCACCCATCACCCATTTCCATTTGGCAGTCCTTGGCTTGGTTGGCCACTTGGCCCGCATGCGTGCGTGCCTGGCAGCCTGTTCCTGCCTGCGATTCGTAGCCAAAATAGTTGTCTAATATATGTACTATAATAATTGATCGTCTAGAACAACTTCTAGCCTCGTTCCAACGTAAGCCACAATAAAGCCTCGGCCGCCAGACAGACAGTTGCTTTCAAATCTCTCTACTCGATAAACTCAGTAAATTATATGTATAAAGAGGTACCAGAGTATATATATATATGATTCTCGTTGACTTGTCCTTATCTCTGACTTTTGACTCGACAGTTGACAGCAGTATAGTGCTCCACTGAAGGAGAAGCAAAAGCAAACAAGAGTTGGTGTAGTAGCAGGCAGGAAGAATTTGCAAGTGGATTTAATTGGGAACGAGAGGCAGTAGGGCTTGCGAGGCGAGGAGAGGATGCGATCAATGCTGGTCTAATCAGAGTGTTTGTCTGTGCTCGCCACTTGAGACAGACCTGGCCATGGATCAGAGTCATGTGTGTGTCTCTGTATTGTCAGTGCCCGTGACCCGTGACGACCGAGTCGACTGCATTTCAGATGCCAAAAGCTTACCAATTTGCAGTGTTCGGGGAGTTCAATGCATGGGGGCAAGTAAAATACAAGTGAGATAGTGCCACGAAAGTAAGAAGCGTGTCACGATTTGTCTAAGGTTAGTTCGTGAAGTGAAGAACTAACCTTAGACAGAAAAGTTAGGGGTTGTTTGGTTCGTGGCTAAACGTGACACACTTTGCCTAAGGTTAGTCGTTCGAATTGAAGAACTAACCTTAGGCAGAAAAGTTAGGCAAAGTGTGACAAGTTAGTCATCAAACCAAACAGGCCCTAAGTTTAGATAGAAAAGTTAGACAAAGTATGGCAAGTTAGGTAACAAACTAAACAGTCATTTGTGCTTTTTTGGCTAAATACTGAATGTAACACCCTGAATTTGGGGATATAAAATTTCTTTGCTCTTATCCACAAATTCAAGTGTTACTCCTCTTCTCTCTTCTCTCTTAATCCATTTCGTTTTCCTTTAGAAAGAGAATCATTGTTTTAGTTGGAGATGTATCTATTTTCTAATAGACAAAACCCTAAGAAAGTATGAAATGTTGCATAATACTGAACCCCAACTTTTGTCTTTGTATCATGCATATGTTTCAATTAGTGGCATATTTGAAGTTGAGCCAGCCGAGCCTTCAGTCGAGCCCTCAGCCACGCGCCTTCCCTTCTTTCTGCCCCGCGAGCCCACCCTGTCGGCGTGCCGCCCTCGGTCACGCGCTCTCTCTCTTTTCTCTCTGACCAGCCAACCCCGCTTGTGAGCCCCGTCCTCTTCCCCTCAACTGTCTGCTCCGCAGAGGCCACGCCGGTCGTGCCCGCCTCGCACGTTATGTGCGGATAACCACCGCGCGCACCCTACGACCCCCCATCTCGCATGCCTCGCCTGGCCACCATATAAGGACCCTAGACCCCAGCATCCCCCACACCTCGCCCTGCCCATTCTTCCCCACCTAGCACGCAGCAGTGTCGCCACTGTCGCGAAGCCGTTCTGTCGTCGCCCTTGCCACAGTGAGCTTCGCCTCGGTGCTAGCCGCTCGGGACTCGCCCCCAATTCCCCTTCCTTCCTTTGGTTCGCTCTGTCCTTGCTCACCACCGTTACACGTGCAGTCCCGAAGCCGCCATCGTCGACCTAAGCCACCGTCGTGCCGTTGCTGTCTCAGTGGATATCCCGAGTCTCGCATTGAGGTATGGAATCTCCCTTGCCCTCTCCATTTCCCTCTTACTCTTTGCCCTACGCGATTGCTCGTCGGAGTTCCCCGCACCCCGCCGAGCCGCCCCACTGTGAACCCTCACCATCTGATGCCCCTACCTCTGTTCAGCCCCCACCATCAGATTTCCCGCACCCCTCCCCATTTTCTCCGATCATCCCAACAGCCCTAAGACCCCCGGAGCGCTCGCGCCCCTCGTCTCTGACGAGCTTCCCGTCGCGAACACGGGCGCCGCCGCCTCTAGTGGCTAGAGGAAAGGGCCGGAGCAGGCCGCCCAATTCCCGTCGTTCACCCGAATCCAACGGTCCGACTTTAACTAACCCGAGCCAATCCCGCGCCCTCGAGCGAGGCGGAGAATCCGCAGCCGTCCGACCCAGCGCGCGCCACGCCCTCGAGCGAGGCAGAGAATCTATCAAACGTTTGAGCCTGCGCCATCGGCGCGTTGTGCCCTCGGCACGCTCGGTCGAGCCACCTAGTTTGGTCCCGCGAACGTCCCTTGGCCTCGGTCGTTCGTCTATCGATGATGAGAGCCCCATATCACGTTGCATATTTATTTGATCTAGACTGTTTGGTGTATTGTTCATTTGCTACTCCCCAAATGTTGAATGAATGATTGTTTCGCGTAGACAACGAGCAGTTTGAGTTTCCCGAGGAAGTTGCAGGAGAAGACCCTGAGCAGCAACTTGGTGAAAACAAATATCCTCTGACCTATTATGTCATATTTACTGTATAATTTACTTTCTCGTATACCATAATCAACCTAAGGTGACTGGCTTTTTACTTATCATGTCCTTGATTACTTTTTTAGGTTAGATTATTATGATCAACTACATGTTAATGCTTTACTTTAATCAACAAAGATGATGATAATTACTTTATGATACGATGATTCACTCAGGTTATAATTATAAACTTGTGACGCTTTAGTGAACTCAGGCTGTTTCCAAATAGATTTAAGTAATATTGTCTATACAAAATACGCATTAGTTACGATAATAGTGTCGTAATCACCAAAAACCAAATAGGAACCTCAGCCTGCTGCTTGCTCTCGGGATAGTTCACATAAATAGCCACGCAAATGCACAAGCTTCGAGACACATTTCAACATGCTTCCTTTTAAAATAAAATCTTTACAAGTTCAATCTTAAATACTCAAGTTAGATGGGGGCAAAAGTCGAAAGAACCATATGGTACACTGTTATACAACCCCAGCCTCCAACTATGAAGCACTACATCAAGTCATTAAGGACATGAACTCGAATCAATCAATAAATCCTCATAAAAGTCCTTCAACAGTTATCTAGGAATTCTAGGAAGTGTTTTCGTCCCAAACACAACGGCGGGGTGCGTGCGCGTGCCAACACATACGGCATTATGAAGCTGTCCCTTGAGTAGCCACTAGATACATCAATCCTTTCTATGACAAGTCTTGGTAAGAACAATCAGGTTACCTTTTGTACAAACCTCTCTCATTCTACCAGGGAGTACAGCTACAAGAACTAAACTTTCTTTTGGATGCCATGTCTGGGGATGAGGAACATGGCCTCACAAAAATCAGCTCCGTTTGAACCACAACCCACTTTTAATTTTAGGGCTAGTTTGGAAACTATATTTTTCTAAGGGATTCCTATTTTCTCAAGGGAAAATGAACTAATTTTCCTTAGGAAAATGAAAATCCAGTGGAAAAATTGGGTTCCCAAATTAGTCCTTACAGTTAAAGGTGAAATACCAGCACAACCACCAACTTCAACGCAGTGAGATGGTGGAACTTCCAACTTCAGTTACAGTGCTGCAGAATCTATCAGCGCATGGTGTTTTAGGAAAACGGTAGGTGGAGGCAGGAGAGTCCGGTGCAGGTTGTATCAGGGCATGGTGATCCTGAGAAGGTTGTATCAGGGAACATGGCCTGCAGAAATCATCAAACCTCACGTTAGAATAATAATTTATTTGACATGCTTGAGGAGTCAGATGCTGGACTACCTCATTCCACAAACCAAACACCTCATTCCACAAACCAAACACCCCCTAAACTCATTCCACTCTACTTTTGCAAAATTAGATAGATAGTTTTTTTTAACGGGCAGGAGAACTACGCATTAAGTATATTAAGGGGATCGAAATAGAGGTCTAAAATAGACCAAACATCCAAGGAAAACCACCTTACGTTGGCCAAAAACAGAAATACACAAACCATATGTTTGGTTGCATGCACGCGCACAACCAGACTCTGCATATGCATTGACCAGGCTTCGGTCTGTGTCTGGTTGCTTGTACAGGACAGACAAGACCTACATTTGCGAGTGCAATCCAAGTCAAATCAAACAACTTTACCATCATCTGTGGAGACACAGCACAAGAGTGTATCCGATGAGCCAGGTTAGAGCTAGCCAAGCGCTAGATATTCACGGAACCAATCACACGGAAAAAGATCCATCTAAGAAACAACCTATAGAAAACTACTACTATCAGAAGCCAACAAACAGACTAACTCCAAACCGCGTGCAGACATCTCGTGCCTGCAAGACACCACCGATGAACGCCATCTTTGATGTTTTGAATAATACGATTGCCACCATGAGTAGCCCCCATTTCGTTGTTTCCATAGCCACCATGCCACCAGCACAACAAGCAAATGTTCCTTTGCGTTGCACAGCTGGGATCTTTCCTTCCAGATTAGCCCACCAAACTTGGAAAACCAAATCAGAATTTGATGGAGAAAACTGTTGCAGATTAACCATGGATAGAATCCTAAACCACAATTCTCTCGAGAAGACACAAGAAATCAGAAGGTGCTGCACTGTTTCATCTTCTTGATCACAAAGAGGGCATTGAACCGGATGATTTAAACCCCTTTTCGCTAAGCGATCTGCTGTCCAACATTTATCTTGAGCTGCAAGCCAGAGAAAGAACTTGCATCTTGGTGGAGCCCAGGTCCTCCAAATACGATCAGCTGGCGCGAAACTAGCACCCCCCACCATAAATCGATCATAGGCCGACTTGGAGGAATAAGAACCCGAAGAGGATGGTGTCCAAATGTGTTGATCTTGAGTAGCAGGTAGCAGGTAGGCCTCCCGAACAAGATCCCAGATTTGGAAAAAATCTGAGAAAGCACTAGGGGGGAAATTCCCCGGAATATCACCCATAACAGCTTCATGGACAGTCAGCGTCCTCACTGCTTTTCTATTAACAGCAGCAAACAAGTTAGAAGCCAACTCTACAATTCTCCTACCATCTAACCAGCGATCTGTCCAAAATTTGGTGCTTGTTCCATTGCCCACAATTGACTGAATTGAAACAGCAAAAATTGCAGCGGCGTTAGGATGAACTTGGACTTCAAAGGAGTTCCACGGGCGATCAGGTTGAGTCTTTTTCAGCCATAACCAACGCAGATTAAGAGACCAGCCCATAACTTCCAGGTTTGGAATGCCTAATCCACCACAGATCAGAGGCATACACACCTTCTGCCAATTCACTAAGCAGTGTTTTCCTTTGACGTCTTTACAGCCTTTCCAAAGGAATCCACTTCTCAATTTGTCAATGCCTTGATGACTCATTAAGGAATAAATAATTCATATTAAAACCTAGATCCATTCAGTAAAGTAAGCTTCATGGTTGACTCTGAACACGTGAAAACGCAATAACAGCCAGACAGTGCATTATTCGCCATGCCTAACTATTACTAGATTTGTAATGAACAGCTTTGGGCTTTTTAACTGCTGAATGCAGAACTAATAAATGATGTTCTAGGTGCTACATCTGCTTTAAAAAGCATAGCAACACTGTACATGTAAGTGCCAGTGATCAATACAAGTTACTTTTGCTTCAGAGAGAATTCCACTTTTTAAGGAATGATGCTACATCTATATTATCGTGTCTTCAAGGAAAACTGTATTATTCTCATAAGTTCGCAAATCAGTACAAAAGTGCAAAGCACTATGTAAGTATATGTTTGGGAACACCCTCGGCCTATCTTCGGTAGATCGTGTAAAATAGGGGACGTCACACTGTAGATTACATTGTTTGACACTATTTGCAGATTGAAGTTTGAGATAGGAGAACTGCTGGAGATGAGAGGGTTAAGGCATTCTACATCTCAGCTGGTAGAATGAAAAGAATGATGCATACCTTCTAAGAGGCAGCAAAAAAAACACACAATAGAGACTCATGTTATGGCATATTATTCTCTCCCATCTTATGAAACTATAACTCGTTTCTGTTATGAAGAAAGAAAAGATACCTTCGCACAGTATGGCTTACAAAACAAGGTAACCAAACCCTAAAGCATTCATGTTTCTGTTATTTGTTAAGAAAAAAATACCTATGTCAGTCTGGCTTGCAAGACAAGGTAACCAAAGACTAAAATAGCCATTTCACTAATAGAAGTTATCGTACCAACCAGAGCAACATACGAAGCCATAATGCAGTTTTGAATTGCTCAACTAGGTATAATATGGAGGGAACAAAAGTAAAAATCTAGTTACAAGCATGCCAAATGACATAGGCAAGGAAATATCCTCGTGTACTACTTTACAAGCAAACTCCTGCCGTCTTGTCATATCTATAGCATACCATGAACACTCTAAGACAGTCCTAGACAATAGATTTGTGGGGACAGGGAATGATAGCCATAATACTAAACTTTCAGGGTTTTTTAGACTGATAGTCTAATCCGTGTACTTGGCTAACCAAAATATTCTTTCTTTTTGATTTTTGGTGTATATATTCTGATTAAATTCCTATTAGCATAAAACTAGTATATCCTCCTCACTGTAAATTACACATTATGAAATAATGAATGCATGTAATACAATATGCACTCTCTTAAACTGAACTATTCTCTCTTTTTGGTGTATATAGCCAGATTAAACTCCTCTCGACATAAAACTGGTATATCCTCCTTACTGTACATTAAACATTGTGAAATAGTGAATGCATGCAGTACAATCTGTAGTCTCTTGAATGGAAGGCGTCAGGGCACATAAACATGCAGCGTTATTACTTATTATTCAAAAGTAGTTCAGTTGCTAACAATACTGGGTAGAGCATGTCTACCTAAAAGATACTAAGTATTAACATCCAAGATTTTCTACCATGCAAGACTAGTCAAAGTGGGTAGAGCTAACAAATAGATGCATAGATATTTTTGCAAGACCTCTGTATCTTTATCCTACAATAGCCAAAAAAGATCAATACAAATGTACATTAACACATAGCCCAGCTAAAATTGGCAAATCGTTCAACCACTTCGATGCACAACCAAATGATTTTCAACTAAATGGGTTTCGTTTGCATGGGCCTCTAAAGCAATTGACAGCCAGGAACAATGAGTTACCACAAGATAAGTAATTACAAGTTACAACGCACCTCAAGATTCTGGAAACTGAAGTTCCACAATTACACCATGATGCAACTCCACTCTGGGTACGGCACTTCCTCCGCAAACAACTTTAGAGCTGAGGAAGCTCTTGTGGGTTCTCCATTGATGCCCTTAATATCATGCCTGCTCTCCGCTTCTTGTCATCCTTTGCTTCCTCTTTCAAGAAGGATGGATCTTCTCTCAGGTCCAGGGTTCTTGAATTCAGAGCTGCTGCCAACGGCTTCTTTCCAAATCCAATCTTAAGGTGCACCGGAGCCCTCTCTTTGGGAACAATGCTCCTTTGGTTTTCATCCAATCCTGCCCCAGCATCAACATCCCTGACGATGGTTCTAGATTGCATAGCTGGCGCAAATGCCTCGAGGACAGATAGTTTCTTCTTTTCCGGAGGCATACCAACCTCAGATACATCCTTCTCCCCAGGCGGCAATGCTGGCTCAAGAAACGGGTTTCTCTTTGTCCCAGCTGCCTGTATCTCCTTCCCCTTCTCTGCGCTATCCTCCGCCAATGCAACCGCTGGATGAAACCCATCCGCGCCTGCCATAGCCAGCCTTCGCTGCAAGCTGAGCAGGGATTTCTCGGCCTTCCTCCGTTGCCGCACCTGCTCCACCTTGTCCACCCTGTCCTTGGTCGCCGAAGGCTCATCCCACACCTCCGTGCTCACATAGGTGTGCGGATCCGGGAACGCAGGCAGCCACTCCGGCACGTGCTTCAACCCAGTCTCCCTCCCCGCCGCCGCCGCAGCCGGGCTGGCAGAGGGCTGCGGCTGCACGCGCTGGACGGGGAACCTAGGCAGCGGCCGCGCGAACGGCACCTCGTCCTTGGAGTCGACGAACGCCATGAGGTCCCTGACGACGCCGGAACCAACGAGGCAGCGGCCCGTGTCCGCCGCGCCCGCGAAGCCGTCCGTGTCGGCGCCGACCTCCTCGAGCACCTGGATGACGTCGAGTTCGTTGGCGAGCGCGCGGCCGGCGAGGTTGGCGTTGAAGGCGGCGGACCGGCCCAGGTGGGTGATGTAGCGCAAGAGGACGTCGACGACCGCGTCCACCGCGGAGCGGTGCGCGCAGTCGAACCCCGCGGCCTCCAGCGCCTGCGCAACCGCGGCGCGTGCCACCGCCCGCCCGAACTCGTCCCCGCTGCCGCTGCCTCCTCCGCTCATATCTCCGCCGCTTCTCCTCCCCACGCCTTCCAGGCACTCATGCCGCCGAAGCACCGAGCAGGGCTGGTCACAGATCCGGACGGGCAGACGGCCGCTAGGGTTCAGATCTCTCGGACTGCGCCACCGCCCGACCCGAATCGATTGACCCACGCTCAGCAACGCATCGAATCGAGCTCCTCCAGCTCGCTCTCGCTCCCGGCTGGCCGCCTGAGTGATTCGAGCTGGAATTCAAATTCAAGCCACAAACGGTTGGTAAGAATTCGAGTCGAGGCAAGGCGGAGCGCGGCGGGGCGGATTGGGCGGCAAATGGTGGGGATGGGTAGGCGGGTCAGAGACGGAGGGGATGGCGCCATGGCGGTGGGCAGGTCTCATCTTATAGAGGCGGACGAGCAGGCGGCGGCGGTGGGTGGGCTGGCTGGATTCGCGTGTGCGGTAGGAGGGGTGCGCGTAGCAAGGACTGCACGCCGTACACGTGGCTAGTCTGAGATTGGACTCGCCACTCGACTCCGGGGTATAACATTAACACAAAATATATATTTTCTATTGATTAAGTGTATAAATATGGAGCCAACCATCAATGTTTAAATACTTATTTTTATATACTTATTTTTTATATAAATATTTTTATTATAGTAGTAGATAAGAGATTATAGAAGTACGAGCTGATTCTAAAGAAATATAGGATTTTTTAAAAAATATTGACACCGACGACTGCTTTACATCCAGCATTGTTTGGTCAGGTCCAGACCGGAGAAAGATCCCCTGCAGTTGAGTCACTGACATGTGGGGTCAGATCCAGGTTGGACCTACTCGTCTAAACCGGCCCAACGCAGGCGCCACATCAGCCTGACACAAAGCAGCCGGCCACTTTTAGGTTTCAACCACGTCCAAGTTGCTGTTACATGATCAGGATTCAGGGCTAGTATACATAACAAATGATGGATGCTCCATCCAGCTGACAATGAATCGTTTGAAAATTTGTGATGAACCGTAACAACTGATAATGATGCTCCATCAACCAAACCATGCGGCACTTGTCACAGCTAAGCGTGTTCATGGCTGATTGTTGGTAAGAAATGGCTGGCGTGTGGCCGACGCCACTGGAGAAGCTGGACTCTGGTGAATCTGCACGCTGCCTGCTGATGCCTGGTTCGCGGCTCTGTTGCTGCCGAAGTTCTTGCGGTTCGACTCCCTCGCTATCCTTGAACCGAACTGCGTAAAGTATTGGATGGGAGAAAGCATTCAGGTGTAAAAGCTTGTAGGCGAAAACTGCTTCTGCTCTATTATATGCGTGGAGCCACACAATGAAAATGATGCTGGTCATATAATTGTAATTATTATGGCACTCACATGTATCAGATGTTTAAGCAGATCTTCTATGTGCAACTTTATCCAACCACCTAACTACCAAAGATGCTTTACCTCTCGTGTTAGTCAATACTCATAGATTTTTGCTAATAATTGGGTACATTTTACCATTGTTTTCTCAAGGGATTTTATTAATAGACCGGTACTTTTACCAACTAAGGCCAAGTATCTGGTTAGAATATGCACCTGGATCGCGCGCTTTGGCTGAAGAGCAGCTTCTTGTAGGCCCAGCAGCCTTGCAACCTACATAAATAGGACATGGTGATTGTTATTCACTCATTTGCCACACTTGTAACTGTGTCATTAGACAATACTACCTCCGTTCACAAATATATGACGCCGTTGACTTTTTTCCAAACTTTGACCACTAATCTTATTCAAAATATTTATTTCAAAAAGTAAAATTTCAAGTCACACTCAAACAACTGTAAGTGATAAAACAAATCACAACAAAATAAACGATAACTGAAGCTTTTTTTTGAATAAAACGAGTGGTCAAAGTTTCAAAAAAGTCAACGGTGTTATATATTTATGAACGGGGAAGTACCATTCTATCCACACAACTGATGCACTCAGCAAGTATAAAACAACTTCTATTTGAAGCAAGGCAAATTATGCGCGAACCTCTCTCAAGATCTTCTTGTCACCCCTTCCAACAGGTTCATCAAGCTTAGCAATTTCCCATAACGGAATTTCCAACAAAGTTTTTATCACGTTCTCGTCAAGAAATGGGAAACGGGCCTACAAGATGGACACTAGTGCAGATTAGATAGCCAAAAAAACTAAGTCCGTTACTGAAAATGCTAGGCATTCAAATTCATAACACTGAAAGACAGCTTACCTCCTTGCCATGATCAGAGATGCACCTATCATCTCTTCCCATATTCCTTTTCCATATTCTCTGCACATCTAGTCTCATCTCCTGATCCAATGCGTTCCACCTAAATAGCAGCATAAAAGCTCACAACAATTAGTAGGATTCTTACCATTACAGTTTCTTGAAAAAATTAATTGATATCCACCATACTAAGTACAACAAATCAAACTGATCTTTGGACATACCCTCCAAGCCTATATTTAGTCCGATGTCTACCATAACCAGCACACTGCTCATCAGCCCCAGAACCCACTATAAGGACTCTAGATCTCGACCTGTACTTATAGCGAGAACCATCTTGCATACGACATATACTTCCATCCACCCAACCATCACCACCAGCAGCCAACCAGAGTGCAATACCAATGTTCAAATCCTGTAGAACAGATCCAATGTTTCAGCTTTGATAACTCTACCATGAATTACACTCTCCATTCCAAATAATAGTTCACTTTGGCTTTGTCCCAAGTCAAACCTCTAACATTGACCAGGTTTTAGAAAAAAAATATTGTATCAACATCTCGATTCCATGGAGAAATTAATGGGGAAAAAACTCGACCTATGGGGGATAAGACAGCACCCGGACGTTGTATGTAGAATAAGACCTTCCTACGCAGGTCGAGAAATCCCCCAAACCCTTGCTCCACCCACACATAGCGGCAATGTAGCACATGTGAGAACGACCACGACGACCGGACCTTAGATCTGTGTTTTTGCGTGGGACAGACGAGAGGATTTTTTAACCACAATCTGAAATTCACTCCCACGGGGAGTCGAACTCAGGACCTGAGGAGTACTACTCAGTCCACCTAACCAACTTAGCTAGAGACCCTTTCACGAAATTAATGGAACAATCTTGACAGTATAGATGTTGGTGCATTTTCCTATAAACTTGGTCACAAAACCAAAGTGAACTATAATTTGGAACAGAAGTCGTAATAAAGACAATTTCAAGTTAATGTTACCATTCCAAAACCACAAATCCACAAACATGTAAACAGACTAACAGAGTGCAGGTGTACAAACAAAATATATGGCATGTTTGCTAACATTGTACCATGGGAAGCAATGGAATGAACATATAAAACTTTAATAAAAGGATACACACCATAAAGGTATTTGAAGGGTGTATGAGTGACATCACATGTTCACTTTCCCCGTTCAAGTCTGTCAAAGCAGTGTCAATCTCAATAAGACGCCATCTGCAATTTAAGAACACAGGGACAATAAAACAAATACATCAGCTTAAAGTCACAGTGCAACACAGCATTTATTGCTAAACTCAAAAACTAAAATGAATTACAAACTTGCATGAATTGCCAGGAAAGCATACAAATAAAGATGCAATAGTGCATCGAAGCAAAGAACATAAAACATCATAATGGCAAGGACCTTGTTAGGTATAATAGGAATTTCATTCCCCCAAAAAGGAAACTGGGTGCAGGTATATCATCGTTCTTCAAGTATAATTATTATGGACAATATGAAGATAGGTACCATTAAATAAAATCAAATACATTTAGTACTAGATTATACAAGCTGTTGAGGCTAAGAACACAACAAATTCAGAAGTCAAATCACCTCCGGCACGGAGATATCCTCTGAAGCTCCTTCAGTCCAGCTATTGCAGAAATCCTATCAGGGGCAAGTTGCCCATCAAAACTGACATTTAACAAATCAATTATCCCTGTTGGAAATCTTCTTTGTTAGCTTTACTTAATATTCAAGTTCAGGATAGAGATGAAGAACATAATCTTATCTAAATATAATATATAAGGGCTTTGAAAGTTTAAATGCAGCCAAGTAAAATTAATAGTTGGACATACATTTGGAATCAATGCACTGGTCTAGCAGTGCTGCAAGTAGCATGGAGTCTAAGCCACCGGAGAAGAGGACTGCTATTGGGGCTGACTCTCCGTCCTCAGATCTATCCAGAGTACCCTGTCCACATGAAAGAACTTAGTGTAACCTGATGTACTAACAAGTAATGGAACATAAAAAAGGATGTAATTATTTTCAAAGGTCCTGATCAATTATTTTGGAAGGTGGAGCTATTAAATGACCATAGGTATAATAGAACAGCATTAAGAAATTAAAACTTAACATGTATGCCAACCTGAAAGAGTGTGTTCATTTTAGTCCGCAGCATTACAGATTCCCTTAATGCAACCAATACTCTATGTGCTGGATGTACAGATCAACATAAACAATATATCAGTATAAGGAACTCTTTGAGATGGTTTAATTATGAAATTTCAGCGGTAAATGTTTCATGTACCTGACTGTGTTATGCAATTTGCATCACATAAACTAGAATCTGACAGAAAATCTGCCTTTGTGATCCCATTATTCGTATTTTCTTCAGGTTCTCTTGAGCTTATGAAGCTCTGAGACAACTGATGGTTCCCTCTGTCAACAGGAATGTTCTCCATGGTAGGAACTGTGAGTTTCCTCTCCCATTTGATCAATCCATTCAATGAAGAAGCCATCCATTTATGTGTGTTAACTTCCACAATCCACCCTTCCTTCATGCATGCACCATGCTTTCCAATGTCTTTCATATGCATGCTGTATATCCCACAAGGAAGCTCTTCCCAGTAGCTAGCTTTAGTATGGTTAGACATGTCACGATCTGACACTGTTTGATCTGTAGCAGAAGAAAAGACCACAAACACAATATCAGATTTGTGAAAAATGAATGTAAAGAAACAAAAAACTTAAGCACAGACAAAACCACAGCTTACTGCAGAGATGGACACCTGAAAATTAAGCACATCTTACCAGAGTGAATCTTTGCAAATGAAGGGGGTGATACTGATGATAATATGAAGTGAGAATCATCAGCTGTGGGCCAATGTACCAAGAGGCTTCTTCTCCCAAATGCATCCCGGCCAAACCAAATCGTATTTGACTTCATCTGTAAGTTCAAGATGGCTTGGGTGTTAGAAAGATGAACTCCAACAGATTGCAAAGATCACATTCATGAAAATTACCTGCCTGCCAGTATATCAAAGCCCATGGACCTTTGATTGTGGAAAGAACTTGCAAAACTGATTTGGCACCACTCCCAGTACCACAACAAGTACATGTTTTATCTCTACCAAGAGCATGGCAATCACATGAACAACAAGATTCCAGAGAGTTGAAAAGAGCTTGGGTGTCATTTTCATCATCCGCAACCTGAATTCCTCCATATATCTCACCTTACGAGAAATAATTTCATTAATTTGATCAGCATATGTCACCAGAGGACCACAATTTGTGAAGAAATAAAAAGAAACAACTTTATATCAAGATCAAGGGCATTACCATTATACAGAAAGACACTTCCACTGGGGGCCACCAGCGGCTGCGAAACCAGCTTAGCTCCCCTAAGATGCAGTGTTGCTCCGATGAAGAACAAATCAGCAACACTAGAGTCACTCACACCGATTTTACCCTCTACTCCATCATTGCAACCATCACCAACTGCAACGCACAACACCCTATAAGAAAATACTTAGATTCAACCAAAGTCCTGCACATATAGTCACCACCCACCAACAACCGTGCCATCAGCAAGAAGGCAGCGACTTCTGTAGCCTAGGCTATCAGGGCCCCGCCGGCGCAGGGCCTCCTTCAGCTCATCTGGCACGCCCTTCCTCTGCAGTTACGTGAAAGCAGCAAATCAACCTAAGATAGCTAAGGTTTAGTTTATGGACAGGGTTTAACTGAAGGTTTGGGAGGTTCGAGGTTGTAGTAACATACCTTGCAGGAGTGCTGGGTCTCCAATGCGGCAGTAGTTGCAGTGGCACAGGGAACGATGACAAGGCGGTCACTGGCGAGGACAAGGGCAATACCGCACATCGATGACTTCAGGGTCTTCTTGCCAGTGGAAAGGGGCCAGTGCGCACAATGACTGTATAAAAGATGATGTTTTTGCAGCAAGGACCTGAAGAACAAGACATTAGTCCTTTTTTTGGTGAAACAATTGGTTGTATACAATTATGGAAACATTTTTTTAGACATCAAACATAAGTAGTGTTTAAGGCCATGTTTGGTAGGACTTCAAGTCTGTCAAATCCCAAGGGCCAAATGAGCACCCCGACTCATGGACCAGATCTTTTATACACATAATATATAGGATATATATGGGAAAGGGCCAAATTGGATAAAGGACGGAGTCTAGACTTGGCCCTTCGTCGTTGTGAGGATCATGAGAAAATGCCGCTCTGCAGATTGAGGAAAGAGCGTTCCTCAAGAGCATGTGAATGCATTGTTGTCATTGGCTCAGCAGGTTGCATAGGGCAGTGATGGTGGTCACCCAATTGTCACCGAGAGAGGGGGACACACACACACACACACACACACACACACACACACACACACAGAGAGAGAGAGAGAGAGAGAGAGAGCACGGGGAGAAGAGAATGCAGGGAGGATGCAGAGGGGGCTGTCAAATTTTAGGATTTGACACAGTACTGAAGAGCTATTGCCATCCTTCCAAACAAAAACTTCACAGAATTTTATGCTGGTCCCCTAAGAACATCTCCAAAAAAACACCTACAAAATAGAGTCCTGAGACTGGTGTTTGGACCTTCCTATAAACTATTGGGAAGAAAAAGAAAAAAAAACTCCCCATCAATTCCCTTTTATTCGTTCACATAAAAGTAAACCCTCATGTCTTTGTGACAGTAATTAGTTGATCAGTTCGTTTAGGTGCCTCCAGGACCTGAACTTCATTTCTTCCTACTGCTAATCCTCATGTCTGCCACTTCCTACTTCCTTGCTGCCGGAAGACAGCATCCATGTTATCTCTGCCAAGACAAGGGTATCTGCTCTCTTCTTCACCGGCCATTGCATACATTTCCCCTCCTGCAGTGGCCAGTTTGATGATCTGTAAGATGTATTCACTATTCAGACTACTAGTGTGTGTGTGTGTGTTTCCTCTGTATCGCCCTAACTATTTGATGATGGAGACAATGTGGCCACACACACATATGGAGTCTGCGGTCCACCAAATGTTTGGAGGTAAGGAACAAAAGACCTTCTCTATTGTTACCTGCCCATCTGAACATAAAACAAGCTTAACCCTGGTTAACTCAATGACTACAATTTGTCTGGGCTTCACAGTCAAGAACTTGTGGTAGGCCACAGTATGATATTACCACATCAACCAAACAAGAGATACAGGAGAATAAGAAACAAAAAGGCCAAACACAGGCATAGTGTTCAGAGGCAAGGAACATAAAGCTGTTGAATTGGCATTACACATCTGAATTTTGACCAAGTAAACCTGAAAGTTTTAAACCAGAAAACAGAAGAATGTTATCACTTGTCACAGATCGAATGATGAACATCAGTATGACACTACAATGAACCCATATGCTCGCCTGGCATTCATACTACTAGCAAGATTAGTCTTTGCAGTGACGAAAACTTACAATCATAATCAGGTATTGCATTGCATGAGCTAGCGTATATATAAATGAAAACGATGAGCACTGAAGCGTTGTTCTGTTTTGTTTGTAAGTAGATAAGTAAAAGAGACAGTGAGGTCTGGACCCTATTGGCCCGTCCATATGCACATGGAAGCTTAGGTTAGGTGTTCCATGGATCTGGATGTTAAGACTGCAAGCAGCCTATTTGATTGAAATAGATAAATGAAACCCTAGTGTGCGGAGGCATATGGACAATCCATCGAAATATATGTAATCGAATAGTTAAACGAAAGAAAAGGAAGTGCAACAGTAGTAATGCATGCATACATACATATATACGAAAACGGAATCGAGGATTTTAAGTAAGGTCATGGAATCCAGTGTGATGGAATCGACAATAATAGGAGGGGATTAGGACTTACGAGGTGAGCGCTTACGTTTGGTGGAGCCGAACCTGGCTGTCGATGCTTATTGTCTTGTGGCGTGAAGGTAGCGCCGACGAGACTCGATCACCGGCGCGGCGGCGGCGGTCTGGTCTGAGTGTGCGACTCTTGCTCCCTCAGTACCTCTTTTCTCTTTCATCGAGAGGAGGGATTATTTTTTTTTCATTAGGCTGTCTACCGTGAAGTTGAAATGTGAAGGATAGAATGGCTAAGACAGCTTACAGCATTTCCAAGATACTCTTTATTTTTGGCTTTCTATTTGATTCTCTATTTACTTTTTTATAAATATTATATTATATATGTAACATCTCACTCCAACAGATTATCTATCTATTTTTACTAGTCATGTGGCTAACCAAATTTGGCTAGTAAGAAAGCCAATTTAGAGAGTCAGATAGCTAGTATGTTAGAGACTTATTTTGCTGTTGAGTAGCCAAATTTTGGTTTGGCGAGCCATTTAACTCAGTGGCGGATCCAGGATTGATCCAAGAGGGGGCTGGCTACTAAGTTAAAACTATAACAAAAAATTTAAACCAAACAAAAAAATATAATTGATGTTTAATATGACATAAGAAGCAAGATATAATTTAAACATTTAAGAAATATGTAGTCTAAAAATAAGTCGATACAAAATTTATAAATACAATAATCTTGCACATACCGTTCATGAGTTGATGCTGCGAGGTAAATTTATCTTCCGAGTTCTTAAGCCTTGAAAATGCTTCAAAATCTTATTCCTATAATTAAACATGAGATTAGTATCAAATAAATAATCAAATTCAAATCAAGCTTTAAATCACAATTCACAAACCCCTGCTCTGGCCTCTGTTTCGCTGCGGCAGTGCTCTACTGCTCTGGCCTCTGCTGGACTGCTGCTCTACTGTGACGGCCGACGGGCGACTGGCGTCCGGCGGTCCGGCTCGCGGGCGGCGGCTCCGGGCTCCAGGCTCCAGCCGCTCTAGGCGAGCAGCCGAGCAGGAGCAGGTGAGGTGCGGCCGTGCGGCCTGCTCCTGGGCGGGCGGATGCTGGCGCCGTGGCGCGGTGCCGTGGGCCTGCAGACTGCTCCTGGGCGCTGGGCGGGCGGACAGACGGTGGCGCGGTGCCGTGGCCCGTGGTGGTCGCCGCCTCGCCGGTGTCGCGGTGCGTCCGTGCGCGGGCGCCCTGGCGGCTGCTTCTCCTTAGGTTAGGGGCTGGCGGTGCCGCTGTGCTGGGGCTGGTCCGTATGAGCCTATTCCTCTCCCTACTCTCTACTCCTCGCGTTGTTGGGCCGCGACCGGGGCTGCAGCCCAGACAGCCCTGGTCGCAAATCCGCCTCTGATTTAACTAGTCTCTTAAAGATGCTCTTAGGTCCAACTTAGCGTGCATGTTGTCGTATAAAACATTTCTTTATATTGTAGACTGCAATGTTTAGACTATTCCAATCCAAATATTATACTCCAACATCTAAACATATCACATAAAATGAAAAGTATGGTACTGCTATAGCATACACACTTCATAATGTATAATATCATAATTATATAATTTAACTATTTAATCGATGTGAAGTCCACGTAAAAGAGGTAGAGTGCATTAGGCGTGGCGAGACAGCTATAAAAACTTAATCACTCAAATGGA
This sequence comes from Zea mays, assembly GCF_902167145.1. NCBI lineage: Eukaryota > Viridiplantae > Streptophyta > Magnoliopsida > Poales > Poaceae > Zea > Zea mays. The sequence goes on from NC_050096.1 coordinate 160,198,994, forward strand.
GATGAAACCCAATAGAAAACCGTTGGGGTGTAACCCTCTTAGCTACGCACCATATCGGAACACGGGTATATATGGTGTTAAATGGGCATGGGCCGAGCCGCGCACCCCCTTGGTGTCGTGTCGTGTCATGATATGGATGCGATGACAAGTGAGCAAGGATAGGGTCATCGCTTCCTTAAGGGCGCGCTACATCGGCGTCCGGATGTAGTGACAAATGTGCAAGGGTCTTTGCATCTGTCTCAACTGGTGCGAGGAGTAAGGAAGCTAGCTGAGCTGACTAGGATTCGTGTAGGTAGTTGGAATATACTTACAGGTAAGATAAGAGAGTTAGTCAATGCAATGAGCAGGAGACATGTTAATATCCTATGTGTCTAGAAGACAAAATGAAAGGGTGAAACGGAAATATACCGTTGGACCATTTCTATATTGTTTTGATGATTAGATGCACACCACATTATTTTTTAACTAACATGATGTTGAGCAAAAGTGTTTGAATCAAAATGAGCCGGAAGAGGACTTAGTGCAAAGCTATATGGATCAAGCTAAAAGGTATGTTCTGGTCACTGAGTCAATTGATTTGTATGCTGATCATATTTGTCTAAGTGTCAGGGACTCAACTAAGTCAAGTCCAAAAGGAACAAAAGAAGACAAAGGAAGGAACAAAGAAAAAGTGTTGGACTGCGCAGCACCGGATGGTCCGGTGCACGATCCGGCCAACTGGGCGCTCTCGGGAATTTCAGCCTGTGTCGGCTATAATTCACCGGATCGTCCACGTGTGGTGTCAAACATTCCGGTGAGGCAGTAGCCAATGGCTAGTGGCCACGTCAGCACCTGGCCAACGGTCGACAGACGCACAGGACAGTTTGGTGCCCCCCAGAAACGGAAACCAACCAATCAGGGGATTCTCTGTCGCGTCCAAGGCGCGTAATGTTCACAGTACGGTGTGCACCGGACAGTCCGGTGCACCCACGGACAGAAGGCAACAATGACCTTCCAAATGGATCTCCAATAGCTCCTATCTGTCTTGGGGCTATAAAAGGGACCCCTAGACGCATGGAGCAGTACACCATGCCTTCATTGAACATCCTAAGACATCGAGACTTCGCATACACACATTTGGTTCATCGTGATAGAGATTTGAGCACTTCTTTGAGTTATAATTCCGCTGCGTTGTTTCGTGTGCTCGTTCTTGTCTTGTGTGCATGTTGTTGCTGCAACTCTCGCTCTTGTGTGTGTTGTTATTCTCCCTTACTCTAATGTTCATTTGAGATCATTTGTGTAAGGCGTGAGAGACTCCAAATTGTGGAGATTCCTCACAACGGGATATTATTGAGTTAAAGAGAATCGTGGTATTCAGGTTGATCTTTGGATCACTTGAAAGGGGTTGAAAGCAACCCTCTTCCATTGGGACGCCACAACGTGGAGTAGGCAAGTATTCTACTTGACTGAACCACGAGATAAAAATCGTTGTGTCACGTGTCGTTATTCTTGTGTGATTCTCTCTCTATCTCCATTCACTTGCATAATTGCTCTAAAGTTTAATACTCACATGTGAAGAGCAATTATGTGAAGAAGTTTACTTCGTTCGTACTCCTCACTCAAACTTGGCCTTAGCTTTCACTAATTGAAAGTCGCCTAGAGGGGGTGAATAGGAGAAACCTGAAAATTATAAACTTTGAACACACACTTCTCTCGGGGTTAGTATTAGAAATAAATAATAGTGAATTCGGAGTGCGGAAGATAGTTCTTCTTGCTATGAGTTGCACAATCAATGTGGATAATTTTGGGAGCAAACTCAAAACAATGTAAGCAAGATAACTTTTTAGAGAGAGAGAAGGAGAAACAAATCAAATGGTGAAGATCAACACAAGTGGACACGACGATTTGTTTCCCGAGGTTCGGTTCCAAGGAACCTACTCCCCGTTGAGGAGGCCACAAAGGTCGGGTCTATTTCAACCCTTTCCCTCTCTCAATTGGTCACTTAGACCAGTTGAGTGTTTCTTCTCAATCTCACAGGCCACTAGGACCCCGCAAGGATCACCACACAATTAGGTGTCTCTTGCAAACTTTACAAAACACTTAGAGAGTTTAGAGAGAGATGAAGACAACAACCAAGCAACAAGAGCAACAAAAGAAACACAAGTCACCCTCTCTCAAGTCACTAAACACTTTTGATCACTTGACTTGATTTTGGAACTTGGAGAGGATTGAAGGCTTTGATTGTGTCTTTGGAGTGTATTCTTTGCTCTTGTATTGAATGAAGTGTGTAGAATGCTTAGATTGCTTGAATGGTGGTGGTTGGAGGGTATTTATAGCCCCAACCACTATTCAAGCCGTTGGCTGACTGCTCTGTTGATGGGCACACCGGACACTCCACTGTTCACTATCCGGTGAGTGCCACGTCAGCCGACCGTTGGGGTTTGGAGCGCTTGACCGTTGAAGCCGTTTGTCCTTTTGTTGCACCAGACAGTCCGATGGCACACCAGACAGTCTGGTGCGACCTGTCGTCGCAGACTGTCTTCTGACTTCTGACGCTTCAAACTGCGTGTGCAGTCGCACAGTCGACCGTTGGGCAAAGTTGACCGTTGCTCATTGTCTCACTAGACAGTCCAGTGGCACACCTGACAGTCCGGTGGCACACCGGACAGTCGGGTGATTTTTAGTGGACGAGCGCTGAGAAACCCGAGAGCATCTAGTTCGCGAGATGCTCTAGCAAGGGCACCGGACACTGTCTGGTGCACACCGAACACTATTCGGTGCGCCATTGGCTGCAGCAAGTTGTTTGCTCCAAAATTGTAGAATTGTCTCGTGGTCATTTTCTTTGTATGTGTATATGAACTTTATGCACCTGAGAAAAATGTTAACTAGGCAAACTAAATAGTCCACATGGTTTGTGATGGACGTCAAACACCAAAATCGATTATAGGAAATGTTGAGGTCATTTCCCTTTCAATCTCTCCCTTTTTGGTGATTGATGTCAACACAAACCAAAGCAAATACAAAGTATATAAATGTAACTAGTTTGCATTTTGTCAGATGTGCACAAGTTATTTTGAAATGAAAGCATTTCTAAGCATACATGATGGTTTTGATATATTTAACATTTTGGACCGCATTTGTACCACTTAGCTTGTTTTTTGCAAATCTTTTGGAAAAGTATTTTCCAATTCTTTTGCAATTAGCCAATGGTATAAGAATATGATTTCATTAAAGCATTTTCGAGTTTTTTTATGAAAATTCTCCCCCTATTTCCAATGCTTTTCCTTTGGCTAAATAAAAGCTCCTCTTGAAGAGGTTCTTCCCTTAGCTGTCAAGAGGGTTTTTGCAAATGCCTATTAATTTCTCCCCCTTTATGAATAATTTCTCCCACTTTTTGAAAGAGTTTTTAGAAAACAGGGTGGGTGGTGGTGCGGTCCTTTTGCTTTGGGCCTATTACTATATCCCCCTTTGGCATTAAGCGCCAAAATGAAGAGAACTAGAGGCCTTGTACAAGATATGAATGTAAATACATGAGTAGGGCAAAGGAAATATGATACTGACAAAGTCGTAGTGGAAGCCTTGCCTTTACCTATTACTCCATTTCCCTTTCAATCTAAAACTAAGAATAGAAATACACTTGGAAGCACATTAGTCTTAGCCTTGGTAGAAGAAGAATAAGAAATATGCATTTGTACCAAATGAAAAAGACATGATCAAAGGTATATAAACGAGAAATGTGTGCAAGATTTCAATCGAAGTTTCGAGAATCTAAGATATTGAGATCATTCCTAAGCTTGTTAAAAGTCTTTTCATCCAGGGGCTTGGTGAAGATATCGACTAATTGGTTGTGGGTGCTAACATAAGCAATTTCGATATCCCCCTTTTGTTGGTGATCTCTCAGAAAGTGATACCTGATGTTTATGTGCTTAGTGCGGCTGTGTTCAACGAGATTGTCCGTCATGCGGATTGCACTCTCATTATCACATAGGAGAAGGACTTTGCTCAACTTGTATCCATAGTCCCTAAGGGTTTGCCTCATCCAGAGTAATTGTGCACAACAATGTCCTGAAGCAATATACTCGGCTTCGGCGGTGGATAGAGCTATTGAGTTTTATTTCTTTGAAGCCCAAGACACCAAGGATCTCCCCAAAAACTAACAAGTCCCTGATGTGCTCTTCCTATCAATTTTACATCCGACACAATCGGCAAGAATACCCAATTAGATCAAAGATAGATCCCTTGGGGTACCATAGCCCAAATTTAGTAGTGTAAACTAAATATCTCATTATTCTTTTAATGGCCCTAAGGTGAACTTCTATAGGATTTGCCTGGAACCTTGCACACATGCATACGAAAAGCATAATATCCAGTCGTGAAGCACATAAATAGAGTAAAGAACTTATCATTGACCGGTATACCTTTTGATCTACAGATTTACCTCCCGTGTCGAGGTCGAGATGCCCATTTGTTCCCATGGGTGTCTTGATGGGTTTGGCATTCTTCATTCCAAACTTCTTGAGTATATCTTGAATGTACTTAGTTTGACAGATGAAGGTGCCCTCTTGGAGTTGCTTGATTTGGAATCCAATAAAATACTTCAGCTCCCCCATCATGGACATCTCAAATTCTTGTATCATAATCCTACTAAACTCTTCACAAGATTACTTGTTAGTAGACCCAAAAATAATATCATCAACATAAATTTGGCATATAAGCAAGTCTTTATCAATTGTTTTAGTGAAGAGAGTGTAACACCCTTGGTGTTACTGGCACTAAAACTCGAGCATAACATCATATGCATTGACATTTCATGTTGTTTGTTACACCTAGAATGCATCTACTAGGTAAAACTTCAAAACAAGTGTGATGTGATGATTTGAAGTATTCTTAACCCTAGGGTAGGGTGCTTAACCCTGGGATTAGGGCATATGGGTAAATATGAAGCCGAATGGGGTATTACCTCAAAAGCCGTTGAAAATATTCATAAGAGATCAAGATTGATGGATTTGAGTGGCACAAAAACCCTAAAGTGCTCAAAACCCTAAAAGGAACCCTAGAAAACCCTAATTTGTACTCTAGGGGGTGAATTCAAATTCTCTACACTTTTGGACCAAAATGTAAATATCAAAGTGGTAGAACATCAAAAACCAAGTAACTTTTACATTGGAGGATTTTCAAGTAGTGTGGAGTAATTTGGACTTAATTGCAAAAAGTCCCAAGCACACTTATGTGGCTAACTCTGATTTCAGTGAGATTAGGCCAACTTTGGAGCCTTGTATTTCTTAATTCATGAGGATTTTGCCCTAGGTCGATACATCAATCTTGTAGAGATATGATAGGATCACAACTTTGATTAAGTGACTAAGCATTAGTGCTGTACAAAAATTGAAGATAAATGGACATGAAGTTGGACTGTCAGTCACTATTAAAGACTGAATTTTGACTGAAAGTGAAATCAGATGAACTTTGTGATCGAATTGTGGGGGATTTAGTGGATGTTTGCGCAAGACCTTTGTAACAAAGTTGTAGCTGGATTATAGATCAACAACTTTGATGCAGAAGGATTGGTGAGTTGCTACACAAAAGTTTGAGAATCAATCCCTCTAACTCGCTTTGTGAGGCGCTCTGATGAATGATTTCCATGGTACAGTACTGAACAAGATCAGGTGCAGTGTATCTCGCTGCCGCTGATTTCCGTGCCTAGATTCGCGCCGGCGCTACGATTCATGCTCGGTGGTGCGCGAATAATGACTTGGGGTAAAAGATCTTGGCGCTGGGATGAGCTCGGACCCTATCACCGGACTGTTCACCGTACCCACTTGCCGGCGACGTGGCTGTGCGGCCGTCGCCGTGGCTGCCGCCGTTCACTCGGTCGCGCCACACCTTAGGCTGTTTTACCACGTCGTCGCGAGTCGTGGAGAGTAACCAGTGACCGTCATAGCTCATTAGCCAGTGACCGCCACGGTAGCTCGCGCCAATAACTTACCCCTCTCTCCGGCCGCCAGCGTGTCTTCCCCAAATTGGGCGCCACCACTGTTGATCTCGATAAATTGAGTGCATAGCTAGCTCTGCTAGGTTGTTACGCACCTAGTGCATCGCTCCTTGCCTCCAATCGTCCACCGTAGCGCCTTAATTTAGGATTTCCCCCAAATCGGTTTTCCGCGCCGCCGTGAGCTTCTCACCATGGCCAGCCATCTATAGGTTGGTTCATGCCTCTCTGCTTAGTGTTCTAGCATCCCTTAAGTCTCCTGTTGCTCGTAGACCTGATTGATTGAACTAGACTGCGTTGAGTCACCTAGAACACCTCAGTTTTCCCTCGGGTCTCGCCGTCGTCGTGAACAGATGAACTCTGGGTCGGATTCGTGAAATTAAGGGTCGGATTAGGATCGCCACGAGTGGAATTAGGTGTCGACCGAGTTAGGGCAATAGTCGTTGCACATCCTGGCTGGTACAAGTTCGCCGGAGGGCACGCTCATCTCCGTTCACCGTCGTGGACCGAGTGCGGTGAAGAAATAGAAGTGCAAGGGCTTAAGTGCGAATGTCAGAGAAACATGTGAATAGTGTCGCAACTTCTTTACGAGTTTTTCAAATCGACAGGGGTCTCTGCGCAAGGTTGCCAACGCGGGCGCACGTGTTTCCTCCGTTCTCGGGCTGGCTTGGGCTGGATTCAGCCCAGCACTATTCATTCTTTTCCTTTTTCTTTTTCTGTGAGGCTTAGGAAATTTATAGGAAATTCTAGAAAAATGATAAAATCATGGGACCAATTTTACTGGACTCCTAAATTCCTCTAGTATTCAATAAAAATAGTTTTAAGATTTTAAATCCCAACCAGGAATTATTTAGCATTTAAGGATGCCTAAATCTAGTCTTTTAAAATTTTAGAATTAAATTGGTAGCTCCAAAAATAATGAAACTTTTTGAGTAAGCTTGGTTTAGTGATTAAAGCCCTTGGGTAAAGTTTGACATGCTTTGGACATTGTTTGCACCCAAACCCAAGACACTAGCTTCCTAGGATAAAATTGCCTAACCCTAATAGAGTACTAACTCAGGAAACCCTAGTGACTAAGGTGTACCGTGAAGGAAAGTTATATTCAAGATACAACTTAGTGTGTTTCTGTTATAACTGCATATTCATAGCATCACATGAGCATTCATGTATATGTATTGTTATGTATAGAAAACGAAGAAGAAGTGATACTCGAAGAATAAACTGCCCCACAAGCTGAAATTCCACCTGTCGAGAACAGTTTCTACTTTGATATTTGTGGAACAGATCCTGAGTCTCCTACAACACAAGGCAAGCCCCGTTGCATTTACCCTTCCTTGTTATTGCAAACTCTTTATCACTTGAAATGATGCATTAGGTGATAAGAGTTGGGTGATAAACAATTGCTGCATTTCCTTCCTTTGAACTGTTTACCATTCCTTGATACCTGTTTTATTTAAAAGTTTTCCGATGCTTAGTCTTGCCTTAGAAAACAAAATGTTTTGTTTTAAACAAAGATGATGCTTTAGATGGGATGGAAGTTTTCAAAGAAAAGACTTGATGGTGAATCCATCATGGCCATGATGGGTTCATCATTGAAAAGATGTACCTCTGACAGGTACCAAACTTTGGGTTTTAAATAGTAAAGACGAGACCGGGCGGGTGATTTGCACGATAAGGAAGTCTCAGTGTAGTGTCTCTGTCTGAGTCGATTAAGGACCGTGTCGATGTAGGCTTGATGATTGAGGACCTTTTAACTGGCCACATGCCTCGTCATGGGTAAGCTTTGCCCCGGTGACCAATACTAGAAAGGCCAACACACAATGGGAGTGGAGAGATGGCGAGAGTAGCATGTACCCTCCGTGGCAAGAGGCTGGACGATGGTGTATCTGTGCTCTTGGTTGGCGTGAACCCGGTCTGGTCTTGAGAAACCAGATGGCGAGTTGACATATGCAAGGGTTAAGTGCTACATATGTCGTGTGGTTGGAGATCCCCAGCTGGGTATTAATCAATTCGGATCGCCGTTACTTCTCGGATATGAATACTTGGTCACTGCCCTACACGTAGCAATCCAGTGAACTGAAGGGATGATAAAAAGACGGCTAGTGTAGACCAAGTGTTTGAACTAGGATAGAAAGAACTCTAGATGAAGGTAACATTACTTAACCTGGCAAGTAAAATGAATTCTTAAGGATCCACTCATAGTAAGCTTTTCTGCAAAACAGTATTTGAATCTTGTTAAACCATACCTTGATTCCCAAAAGCCAGCATATCCTTGAGAGTCTTTTTCTTTAGACGGGTAAGACTTGCGAAAGTAAATTTCGTACTCAGGGTTTTCGAACCCATGTTGTTGTAGGTGATGAAACAACAGAGTTTTGCTGTTTCTGCTCGAAGGTGGTACCAAAGGAGGAGCCAAATGAGTGATCGCGTGTGCGGGAGGATGTTTGCCTCCCAGTTTGAAAACACTAAACTTTTGTGTGGGGGGGTGTTTTGCCTCCCTGGTATGTAATAATATTTTATGCACTCATAATACCCTGTACTGTAATAATACTCTCTCTCTATATATTTTATGAATGTAAATTAAGTTATTGTAATCCGCTTCCGCTCATTCTATCCTCCAATGTGATGTAATGTCTGTGTGATGAGTAAAGCGCTCTTGCGAGGTATGATGTTGATATAGAAGATCGAACTTGTCAAGTGATTATGTGCATCTACATGGTTGTCCGAGGTCCTTAGGACAAGGACATCTGTAGGTGGGCTTAATACCTTGGGAGGTTCCGTGACAGAGAGTAGGATCAGCTTTTCCGACTTTAAAGCCATTAGTGAGAGAAAGTCTCTTAGGCATTCATACCATGCTCTTGGGGCTTGTTTGAGCCCATAAAGCGCCTTTGAGAGCTTATAAACATGTGAAGTATACTCACTATCTTCAAAGCCGGAAGGTTGCTCAACATATACCTCTTCCTTGATAGGGCCATTGAAGAAGGCACTTTTCACGTCCATTTGGTACAACTTAAAGCCATGGTCATCTTGTTTGTTGCGGAATACCCATTTGGTACCTACAACATTTTGTTTAGGATGTGGAACTAAATGCCATACCTCATTCCTCGTGAAGTTGTTTAGCTCCTCTTGCATTGCCACCACCCAGTCCGGATCTCTTAGTGCATCCTCTATCATGTATGGCTCAATAGAAGACACAAAAGAGTAATGTTCACAGAAATGAGCAACTCGAGATTGAGTGGTTACCCACTTGTGGATATCACCAAGTATGGAGTTGACGGGGTGATCTCTTTGAATTGCTTGGTGGACTCTTGGGTGCGGTGGTTGTAACGCCCTGAATTTGGGGGTAGAATTTTTTTTCTTCTTTTCTCTCACCAAATTCGGGAGTTACTCTCTTTTCTCTTCCCGTTTCGCTCCTTCTTCCCAAGTTCAAAAACCAGTATAGTGACAGGTGTCCGCGTCATGTATAAACAAAACCTAAGTGTCATGAGTGTTGCATCATGCCGAAGCACATTTCTTCGTCTGATGTTGCGTGTTTATTTCGTTCCGTCTCGGTTTTCAGTTCGCGATTGATTTCCATTTGATGGTCGTGCGTGTCGTGGGTTTCGATCCGCGATATAGCCCGGCCCAACCCAGTCCATCCCAGCCCGACCGAGCCCGGTCCGGCCCGCGCGCCCCTGGCGCCCCTGCCCACCCCATGTGCGCCCCCTCCCCAGATCCGTTCGACTCATTTGATTTCTCCCGCGCAGTAACCTCCCTCTCCTTCTTCCACCTCTCTCTCTCTCAACCCGTGGTGCCCTAGGGTTTGGAGTCGAGATCCCCGGAATTTGGATCCCCGGAGGTGAGTTTTTTCCCTCCCCTTCCCTTCTCTCTCTCCCCCTCCCCCCTTCTTCTTCCCCTGCTCGCGCGTGCCCCGCGCCGCCCCTCGACCTGCGCGCCCCGCGCCCTCCCGCAGCCACGCCCGCGCGCCCCGGCGAGCCCCACGCCGCCCCTCAGCCCGCGTGCCCCGGTGAGCCCCGCGCCCCCTCGGCCACGCCTTCCCCAACCCCGGCAAGCCCCCCCCCCACGCTCGGCCGCGCCGCGCCTTCCCCTCCCCGTCCCGCGCCCCGGCGAGCTCGGCCGGCCGCGCCCTCCCCTCCCTGGCCCCGCGCCCTCCCCCGCGCGCGCTCGGCCCCGATGAGCCCTCCCCCCGCGTCCGGCCTCGGCCCGGCGAGCCCCGCGCCCCCTCGGGCCGCGCGCCCTGGCGGCCTCACCGCGCCCGACGAGCCCTCCCCGGCCCCTTGCCCGACGCCGGCGGCTCGGCCCCTGCCCGCGCGCCCTTGCCCCGCCGAGCCCGCCCCGTCGTGAGCCCCCGCTCCCCGGCGGCTGCGCCCTCGTCGCGTGCCCCTGCGGCCGTGCCCCGCCCTCGGCCGCGCCCCTGCCCGCACCCGTGCCCCGGCGACTCACGTCCCGCGTGCCTCACGGTTCGCGTGCCTTTGGCACGCGTAACGTGCTTTTGCGCGTGCGAACGTAGTCGCACTGCGCTTAATCTCGCTTTAATCTATTCTAAATTGTTTAGTCGACGTGCTGCGTTGCGTGCTTCGTCGCGCGACGATTCCGTTAATTTATGAATATTAGTGTGCTGTGTCGCGCGCTTCGTCGCGCGACGATCCATTTTGATTTCAGGTTGTTTATTGTGTGACACCGCGCGTCCAATTACGCGACGTTTCACTTTAAACTCAGCTCCGTTGATGTATGTCGTTGTGCGCTTCATCGCGCAATGCTTAACGTTCTTTATAATTAATGCGAGTGTCTCGTTGTGCGCTCTATCGCGCGGCGAGTCGTTTACTTCTTAATTCAATCTAAATGTTGTGTCGTACGTCTCGCCGTGCGACCACTCCCTTTCATTCATCTTCAATTGTTTATAATGATTAAATGTGGAACTTGACTTTACTTTATGCTAAACGTAGTGTCCAAATTAGTTCCCTTCTATTAAGCGAGTGGTTTAATTTATAATAATGTAACGTGATCATTTCTCGACTGTCTTTTTCTCTTTCCCTCTTAACCTTAATTGCGAGCCCGCGTGGAACGTCTGTTTATTTACTGCATTCTATTGTATGGTGTACTGTTCTTTTGTATTAAATGTGTGGATATATGTATGTTTGGGTCCGCATAGAGAACGATCCGGTAGAAGAGCCCGAAGAACTCGCAGGAGAAGCCCCTGAGCAGCAGTCGGTTGGTGGAGGCAAGTGTCCCTTGACCTATCTCTGTCCTATACATTCTTTAATTCACCTCCAGCATTACACATTTATACCTAAGGATTGACTAGCTTTTGTTATCCATGTCCTTGCTTACCTATCTGGGTTGGATTATTATTGCTTAATCTTATGCTATTGCTCAACTCTAATCAATGAACATGATGAGATTTATCAATGATACGCTGTTTTTCCCTCTTTATTATGATGATATACTTGTGGCCTTCAAGGGGACTCGAGCGGTTTCTCGAGTGCCTCTCCGTAAGGACCTGTTCGTTGGATGACCGCCCGGGAAAACAGTGCAACCATGAGGGTGGAATGGGGTGCCCTTAGCTGAATAATTAGAGGATCCGGGGTGTAGTTCGCTTAGCCATCGTGCCGTCAATGGGGCTCGGTGTATGCGGCTCGCTCTGCCAAGTTTGGTTCGCCCCTTGGGGAGGAGTGCGGTACATTTAGGAAACCTAACGGGCGGCTACAACCCCGGGGAATCTTTGTAAAGGCTACGTAGTGATGCCCTGCTAGGCCACCTAGGCAGTGGTCAATGGGGAGTAGCTCTCTCCGGGCAGAAAGGGAATCACGGCTTGTGGGTAAAGTGCACAACCTCTGCAGAGTGTTTGAAAACTGATATATCAGCCGTGCTCACGGTTATGAGCGGCCAAGGGAGCTCCAATGATTAGTGGTACTCGTTCAGAGATGTTCGGATTACAGGTGGCAACGAGGTTGATGGTTCTTGGTAATGACTCTGGTAATGGTAAGTGGTACTCTTTCTGTTTGGAAAGGAGTACGTTTGGGTTAATAACGTGGGTTAACTCTAAAACTTGGCTTTCTCTACTAGTAATAATAACCTGACCAACTAAAAGCAACTGCTTGACTTACCCCCACATAAAGCTAGTCCACTACAGTTAAACAGGATACTTGCTGAGTATGTTGATGTGTACTCACCCTTGCTCTACACACCAAACCCCCCCATCCCCAGGTTGTCAGCATTGCAACCCCTGCTCAGGAGAGGATGAAGCTGTGGAAGGAGATCACCAGGAGTTCCAAGATTACGATGAGTTCTAGGTGTGGGTTAGCGGCAACCCCCAGTCGACTGCCTGTGAAGGCCGCGTTTATCTACGTTTCTTTTCCGCACTTTGATTATTGTAAAGACTATATGGATGTCTCAGCATATGATGTAATCGACTATTTCCCTTTTTAATACTATTTGAGCACTGTGTGATGATGTCCATGTTATGTAACTGCTGTGTACGTGAATTGTTGATCCTGGCACGTACATGGTTCGCATTCGGTTTGCCTTCTAAAACCGGGTGTGACAAAGATGGTATCAGAACCGTGCTGACTGTAGGACCGCTAACCTAGAGTAGAATGGTCGTTCTAAGGATTATAGAGCTCTGTCCCTACCTTGACTTTGGTATCCCTTCAAAAGTTGGTCATATCGACCAAACTTATGTTCTACTATATATTATACCTTGCTAAAATCTTTTTGTTTATTCTAATCCTTCATTTATTTATGGTTTATTACTTGCTGGTCATATTAGTTCTGTTCTCACTCTTATGCTTGCGGTGTCTGTTGTAGATGGCTCGTCTTAGACACACCGCACAGAAGTCTGTCGTCCCCTTCTTACCCTCTCGTCTCGCGGAGCGTCCGCTTTGCCGTCCCGTGGTCGGTCAGTCCAGCCACTTGGAGAGGCCGCACCACCGCCTGCATGAGGAGCAGGAGCGTCGACGACAGGAGCAGGAGCAGCAGGCCTCCTCTTTCTCGCTTCAGCAGGAGATATAGTCTGTGAGGAGCTGTTCCCCTGTGCTTCCCCTGGAGGCGCCCCCTGCACCACCACTGAGTGCCCCAGCCCCTGGAGTAGCTGCTGGAGGAGAGCCAGACGACGGATGAGGCGACAACAGCTCGAGCCACGACACCGACTTTTCTGCTGACCAGGAGCCGGAAGGATGGGTTGCTCGACCCATCACTCGCGACGCTGCTCGCGGGTGTCACTTCCATGATGCACTCGACATCCTGCTACGTCGGGCACTTGACCGGCGTACTTGGTCTATCGAGTATCGTTGTGTGGTCTACCAGCATAGTCTCGGGGTCTACCCGGACCACTGGGAGGCGACCTGCTTGGTGCGCCGTCCGGAGAACAGTCTCTGGGGTGCTGAGGTCTGCTCAGAGCACTATTCCATCTCTGAGCGGGACTCAGCTGAGGCGGCCATGCAAGATGCCGCACGGCGTGCACTTTCGTACTACTGCTCAGTGCTCGGTAGGGTAGCTGATGGTCTCAACCTGAAGTATTACCCCCGCCGTCCATCTGGCAGCACAGGAGGCGTGATTGTCTCGCCTGTTGGTGAGGACAATCCTAGGTTGAGCAGCACAGTCAACCTAGCCGCCGTGCTAAACATGGAGCTGGACCATGCATTAGACGAGCTGAGTAGGGCTCGTGCTGAGATCGTCCAGCTGCGGGCTGAGCGCGCGGAACGTCGTCACCTGGATGATGGTTCCCCCGCTCCCGTCGGGACTCAGCACCCGTATCGCTCACCTCGGCGTGGACACCAGTCTTATGGCAACCCCGACTACAAGACCAAGATAGACCTAGAACCATAGATCGTCAGCGTCGGATCCTGTAATTAATACGAAATATATACATAGAAGCTATAGTCTTAGCGTTAGCCTCGCTCTTAGTTAGTCTTAGTTAGACATGGTAGTTTGCTATACCCTGTGCATTTATGTTTGTCATGATGAACTATGTTTGATTTGGATCTTTGTATTGACTGTCTCCAGAGTGTGGGTATCCCCTGCATTTTGGTTTACTTGTTATATGTTAATGAAGTTAGTTATCTAGTTGGGAAGCCTTTTATTCCACTTTCCTCTTTATCTGAGAAGCTGTGTTGGTCTGTGTTGGAGATCAGTGAAGATGCCCATCTGTTCAGTGTTGTTGAAGAATTCTATACTCTTTTCTTATGCTGCAAGATTTGCAAGGTCAGTTCAGATGTGTGGTTGCATTCTGCAGATGTCAGAAAATAGGCGCAGAGGAGGAAGGCGTGCTCAGCAGGAGCGGCCAGCTCAGCAGGATGAGGCACCCCAGCAATAGCAGCTGCCCCCCGCCCCAATGTCCATCGAGCAGATGTTCATGATGCAGACCCAAGCAGTTCAGGCCATCGGTCAGACTCTGGCCGCCATTCAGCAGCAGCAGCAACAGCCACCACCTCAGCCTCAGATGCCTCAGATGCCCAGGGACAAGCGTGCTGAATTCATGAGAGGTCATCCCCAACGTTTGCTCATTCTTCTGACCCCATGGATGCTGAAGACTGGTTACGCACAGTGGAGCAGGAGTTGCATACCGCTCAGTGCGATGACAGGAAGAAAGTTTTGTATGGTCCTCGTCTGTTGAGAGGAGCAGCTTAGTCTTGGTGGGAGTCTTATCTCGCCACACATGCCAACCCCGACACCATCACCTGGGAAGAGTTCAGATGTAGCTTTCGTCAGTACCATGTTCCTGCAGGTCTGATGACAGTGAAGAATGAGGAGTTCCTGGCCCTCAAGCAAGGGTCATCGTCTGTCAGTGAGTACGGAGACAGGTTTCTGCAGTTGTCTCGCTATGCTCCTAAAGATGTCAACACCGACACCAAGAGACAATACCGTTTCCTGAGAGGCTTGGTTGACCCCCTGCAGTATCAACTGATGAATCATACCTTCCCGACATTCCAGACAGAGAGGAAGCGTAAGGAGATGGAGGATCGCAAGCGCAAGATCAGTGGACCCCAGCCTGGAAGGAGCAATCGTCCTCGTTTCTCAGGCAATCAACCTCAGCAGTTCAGGCAGAACCAGCGTCCACCTCAGCATCAGCCATTCCAAAGGCAGTATCCTCAGCACCAGTATCAGAATCGACAGAACAGTCAGTCAGGAGGAGGTCAGTTCCAGAGGCAGAATCAGCAGGCACCTCGTCTTCCTGCCCCAGCAAACCAGCAGAACAATCAGACAACACTAGCTCAGGTTGGAAACAGAGCATGTTTCCACTCTGGAGAGCAAGGTCACTGGGTGATGCAATGTACGAAGAAGGCAGCCCAGCAACAGTCAGGCCCCAATGCCCCAGCAAAGCAGAATGTGTCTTAGCCTGGAGCAGGCAACCGCTCTCAGCCGCGCTATAATCATGGGAGACTGAACCACTTGGGGGCTGAAGCAGTTCAGGAGACCCCCAGCATGATAGTAGGTATGTTCCAAGTCGACTCCCACATTGCAGAAGTGTTATTTGATACTAGAGCAACACATTCATTCATTACTGCATCATGGGTAGAAGCACATAATCTTCCAATAACTACCATGTCAACCCCCATTCAAATTGACTCAGCCGGTGGTAGAATTCGAGCCGATAGCATTTGTTTGAATGTAAGTGTGGAAATAAGGGGGATAGCGTTTCCCACTAATCTCATAGTAATGGGTACTCAGGGAATAGATGTCATCCTAGGGATGAATTGGCTAGATAAGTATCAGGCAGTTATCAGTTGTGATAAGAGGACAATCAAGTTGGTGTCCCCACTAGGAGAGGAAGTGGTGACCGAGTTAGTCCCGTCTGAGCCGAAGAAAGGAAGTTGTTATCAGATGGCTGTTGATAGCAGTGAAGCAGACCCAATTGAGAGTATCAAGGTTGTGTCTGAGTTCTCAATGTGTTTCCAAAGGACCTACCGGGTATGCCACCAGAGCGGAAAGTTGAATTTTCTATAGAGCTTCTTCCTGGCACCGCCCCCATCTTTAAGAGAGCTTACAGAGTATCTGGACCAGAGTTGGTTGAGCTTAAGAAGCAGATTGATGAGCTGTCAGAGAAAGGTTACATCCGGCCAAGCACCTCGCCTTGGGCCGCCCCTGTCCTATTTGTGGAAAAGAAAGATGGCACCGGAAGGATGTGTATCGATTATCGAGCTCTGAATGAGGTCACGATCAAGAACAAGTACCCCTTGCCCGGAATAGAAGATCTGTTCGACCAGTTGAGAGGAGCCAGCGTGTTCTCCAAGATAGATCTGAGGTCAGGTTATCACCAGCTCAGGATCCGACCTTCAGACATTCCGAAGACGACATTCATTACCAAGTATGGGTTGTATGAGTTCACTGTGATGTCTTTCGGTCTAACCAATGCACCGGCCTTATTTATGAACTTGATGAATAGTGTATTCATGGATTATCTTGACAAGTTTGTGGTGGTATTTATTGATGATATTCTGATTTATTCTCAAAAGCGAAGGAGAGCATGCAGATCATTTGAGGATGGTATTGCAGAGATTGCAAGAGCACCAGCTGTATGCAAAGTTGAGCAAGTGCGAGTTCTGGATCAATGAAGTCCTGTTCTTGGGTCATATAATCAACAAGGAAGGATTGGCTGTGGATCCGAAGAAAGTGGTAGACATTCTGAACTGGAAAGCGCCAACAGATGCCCAAGGAATCAAGAGCTTCATTGGAATGGTCGGATACTATCGGCGATTCATTGAAGGGTTTTCGAAGATTGCAAAACCAATGACAGCATTGCTAGGCAACAAAGTTGAGTTCAAGTGGACCCAGAAATGCCAAGAAGCCTTTGAAGCGCTGAAAGAGAAGTTGACTACAATGTCTGTCTTAGTCTTGCCTAATGTGCACAAGCCCTTGAAAGTCGCCTAGAGGGGGGGGGGTGAATAGGGCGAAACTGAAATTTACAAATATAAACACAACTACAAGCCGGGTTAGCGTTAGAAATATAAAACGAGTCCGCGAGAGAGGGCGCAAAACAAATCGCAAGCAAATGAAGAGTGTGACACGCGGATTTGTTTTACCGAGGTTCGGTTCTCGCAAACCTACTCCCCGTTGAGGAGGCCACAAAGGCCGAGTCTCTTTCAACCCTTCCCTCTCTGAAACGGTCCCTCGGACCGAGTGAGCTTCTCTTCTCAAATCAAACTCGGGAACAAAACTTCCCCGCAAGGGCCACCACACAATTGGTGCCTCTTGCCTTGATTACAATGGAGTTATGATCTCAAGAACAAGTGAGAAAGAAAAGAAGCAATCCAAGCGCAAGAGCTCAAAAGAACACGACAAATCTCTCTCGCTAATCACTAGAAACTTGTGTGGAGTTGGAGAGGATTTGATCTCTTTTGGTGTGTCTAGAATTGAATGCCTAGCTCTTGTAAGTGGTTGAGAAGTGGAAAACTTGGATACTATGAATGGTGGGGTGGTTGGGGTATTTATAGCCCCAACCACCAAAAGTGGCCGTTGGGAGCCTGTCTGTTCGATGGCGCACCGGACATGTCCGGTGCCCCCGCCACGTCATCACTGCCGTTGGATTCTGACCGTTGGAGCTTCTGTCTTGTGGGCCCGCCTGGGTGTCCGGTGCACACCGGACATGCACTGTTCCTTGTCCGGTGTGCCAGTATGGGCGCGCCTAACTTCTGCGCGCGCTGCGCGCGCATTTAATGCGCCGCAGGTAGCCGTTGGCGCTGAAGTAGCCGTTGCTCCGGAGTTGCATAGGACAGTCCGGTGCACACCGGACAGTCCGGTGAATTTTAGCGGACTAGCCGTTGGAGTTTCCCGAAGCTGGCGAGTTCCTGAGGCCGCTTCTCCTTGGCGCACCGGACACTGTCCGGTGTACACCGGACAGTCCGGTGAATTATAGCGCGAGTGCCTCTGGAAATTCCCGAAGGTGGCGAGTTTGAGCTTGAGTCCTCTGGTGCACCGGACATGTCCGGTGGTGCACCGGACAGTCCGGTGCGCCAGACCAGAGGTGCCTCCGGTTGCCTCTTTGCTCCTTTGTTGAATCCAAAACTTGATCTTTTTATTGGCTGAGTGTGAACCTTTAACACCTGTATAATCTATACACTTGGGCAAACTAGTTAGTCCAATTATTGTGTTGGGCAATTCAACCACCAAAATTATATAGGAACTAGGTGTAAGCCTAATTCCCTTTCAATCTCCCCCTTTTTGGTGATTGATGCCAACACAAACCAAAGCAAATATAGAAGTGCATAATTGAACTGGTTTGCATAATGTAAGTGTAAAGGTTGCTTGGAATTTAGCCAATATAAATACTTACAAGATATGCATGGATTGTTTCTTTCTTATATAACATTTTGGACCACGCTTGCACCACATGTTTTGTTTTTGCAAACTATTTTGTACATCCTTTTCAAAGTTCTTTTGCAAATAGTCAAAGGTAAATGAATATGATTTTGCAAAGCATTCTCAAGATTTGAAATTTTCTCCCCCTGTTTCAAATGCTTTTCCTTTGACTAAACAAAACTCCCCCTAGATGAAATCCTCCTCTTAGTGTTCAAGAGGGTTTTGATATATCTTTTTTGAAATACTACTTTTTCCCCCTTTTGAACACAATAGGATACCAATTGAAAATATTCAACACTAAGTTTTTGAAATTGGTGGTGGTGCGGTCCTTTTGCTTTGGGCTCTCACTTTCTCCCCCTTTGGCATGAATCGCCAAAAACGGAATCATTAGAGCCCTCGAAGTGCTATCTTCCCCTTTGGTCATAGATAAATGAGTTAAGATTATACCAAAGACGAAGTCCGGTCCTTTTGCTTTGGGCTCTTACTCTCTCCCCCAAAGACAAGGTCCTTTTCTTTGATGCTCAGCTTTTCTCCCCCAAGAATGGAGAGTCTCTTGGAGCGACGACGAAGGATGAGTTACGGAGTGGAAGCCTTTGTCTTCGCCGAAGACTCCAATTCCCTTTCAATATACCTATGACTTGGTTTGAAATAGACTTGAAGACACATTAGTCATAGCGTATGAAAGAGACATGATCAAAGGTATACAAATGAGCTATGAGTGCAAGTTAACAAAAGAAATTCCTAGAATCAAGAATATTTAGCTCATGCCTAAGTTTGTTAAAAGATTGTTCATCAAGAGGCTTGGTAAAGATATCGGCTAATTGGTCTTTGGTATTAATGTAGGAAATCTCGATATCTCCCTTTTGTTGGTGATCCCTAAGAAAATGATACCGAATGGCTATGTGTTTAGTGCGGCTATGCTCGACGGGATTGTCGGCCATTTTGATTGCACTCTCATTATCACATAGCAAGGGAACTTTGGTCAATTTGTAACCGTAGTCCCGCAGGGTTTGCCTCATCCAAAGCAATTGCGCGCAACAATGGCCTGCGGCAATATACTCGGCTTCGGCGGTGGAAAGAGCGACCGAATTTTGCTTCTTTGAAGCCCAAGACACCAAGGATCTTCCCAAGAACTGGCAAGTCCCCGATGTGCTCTTCCTATTGATTTTACACCCCGCCCAATCGGCATCGGAATAACCAATTAAATCAAAAGTGGATCCCCTAGGATACCAAAGTCCAAACTTAGGAGTATAAGCCAAATATCTCAAGATTCGTTTTACGGCCGTAAGGTGAGCTTCCTTAGGGTCGGCTTGGAATCTTGCACACATGCATACGGAAAGCATAATATCCGGTCGAGATGCACATAAATAGAGTAAAGAACCTATCATCGACCGGTATACCTTTTGATCCACGGACTTACCTCCCGTGTCGAGGTCGAGATGCCCATTTGTTCCCATGGGTGTCTTGATGGGCTTGGCATCCTTCATCCCAAACTTGTTTAGAATGTCTTGAGTGTACTTTGTTTGGCTAATGAAGGTGCCCTCTTGGAGTTGCTTGACTTGGAATCCTAGAAAATACTTCAACTCCCCCATCATAGACATCTCGAATTTCTGTGTCATGATCCTACTAAACTCTTCACATGTAGACTCGTTAGTAGACCCAAATATAATATCATCAACATAAATTTGGCATACAAACAAGTCATTTTCAAGAGTTTTAGTAAAGAGTGTAGGATCGGCCTTTCCGACTTTGAATCCATTTGCAATAAGAAAATCTCTAAGGCATTCATACCATGCTCTTGGGGCTTGCTTGAGCCCATAAAGCGCCTTAGAGAGCTTATAGACATGGTTAGGATACTCACTGTCTTCAAAGCCGAGAGGTTGCTCAACATAGACCTCTTCCTTGATTGGTCCATTGAGGAAGGCACTTTTTACGTCCATTTGATAAAGCTTAAAGCCATGGTAAGTAGCATAGGCCAATAATATGCGAATTGACTCAAGCCTAGCTACGGGTGCATAGGTTTCACCGAAATCCAAACCTTCGACTTGGGAGTATCCCTTGGCCACAAGTCGAGCTTTGTTCCTTGTCACCACACCATGCTCATCTTGCTTGTTGCGGAAGACCCATTTGGTTCCTACAACATTTTGGTTAGGACGTGGAACTAAATGCCATACCTCATTCCTAGTGAAGTTGTTGAGCTCCTCTTGCATCGCCACCACCCAATCCGAATCTTGGAGTGCTTCCTCTACCCTGTGTGGCTCAATAGAGGAAACAAACGAGTAATGTTCACAAAAATGTGCAACACGAGATCGAGTAGTTACCCCCTTATGAATGTCGCCGAGGATGGTGTCGACGGGGTGATCTCGTTGGATTGCTTGGTGGACTCTTGGGTGTGGCGGTCTTTGTTCCTCTTCCTCCTTGTCTTCCTCATTTGCATCTCCCCCTTGATCATTGCCATCATCTTGAGGTGGCTCATTTGATTGATCTTCTTCTTTATCAACTTGAGCCTCTTCCTCATTTTGAGTTGGTGGAGATACTTGCATGGAGGAGGATGGTTGATCTTGTCCATTTGGAGGCTCTTCGGATTCTTTAGGACACACATCCCCAATGGACATGTTCCTTAGCGCGATGCACGGAGCCTCTTCATCACCTATCTCATCAAGATCAACTTGCTCTACTTGAGAGCCGTTAGTCTCATCAAACACAACGTCACATGAGACTTCAACTAGTCCAGTGGACTTGTTAAAGACCCTATATGCCCTTGTGTTTGAGTCATAACCAAGTAAAAAGCCTTCTATAGTCTTAGGAGCAAATTTAGATTTTCTACCTCTTTTAACAAGAATAAAGCATTTGCTACCAAAGACTCTAAAATAAGAAATGTTGGGCTTTTTACCGGTTAGGAGTTCGTATGATGTCTTCTTGAGGATTCGGTGTAGATATAACCGGTTGATGGCGTAGCAAGCGGTGTTGACCGCCTCGGCCCAAAACCGATCCGAAGTCTTGTACTCATCAAGCATGGTCCTTGCCATGTCCAATAGAGTTCTATTCTTCCTCTCCACTACACCATTTTGCTGTGGCGTGTAGGGAGAGGAGAACTCATGCTTGATGCCCTCCTCCTCAAGGAAGCCTTCGATTTGAGAGTTCTTGAACTCCGTCCCGTTGTCGCTTCTTATTTTCTTGATTCTTAAGCCGAACTCATTTTGAGCCCGTCTCAAGAATCCCTTTAAGGTCTCTTGGGTTTGAGATTTTTCCTGTAGAAAGAATACCCAAGTGAAGCGAGAATAATCATCCACAATGACTAGACAGTACTTACTCCCGCCGATGCTTATGTAAGCGATCGGGCCGAATAGATCCATGTGTAGGAGCTCCAGTGGCCTATCGGTCGTCATTATGTTCTTATGTGGATGATGAGTGCCAACTTGCTTCCCTGCTTGGCATGCGCTACAGATCCTGTCTTTCTCAAAATGAACATTTGTTAGTCCTAAAATGTGTTCTCCCTTTAGAAGCTTATGAAGATTCTTCATCCCAACATGAGCTAGTCGGCGGTGCCAGAGCCAACCCATGTTAGTCTTAGCAATTAAGCAAGTGTCGAGTTCAGCTCTATCAAAATCTACCAAGTATAGCTGACCCTCTAACACTCCCTTAAATGCTATTGAATCATCACTTCTTCTAAAGACAGTGACACCTACATCAGTGAATAGACAGTTGTAGCCCATTTGACATAATTGAGATACGGAAAGCAAATTGTAATCTAAGGAATCAACAAGAAAAACATTGGGAATGGAATGGTCAGGAGATATAGCAATTTTACCCAAACCTTTGACCAAACCTTGATTTCCATCCCCGAATGTGATCGCTCTTTGGGGATCTTGGTTTTTCTCATATGAGGAGAACATCTTTTTCTCCCCAGTCATGTGGTTTGTGCACCCGCTGTCGAGTATCCAACTTGAGCCCCCGGATGCATAAACCTACAAAACAAGTTTAGTTCTTGACTTTAGGTACCCAAATGGTTTTGGGTCCTTTGGCATTAGACACAAGAACTTTGGGTACCCAAACACAAGTCTTTGACCCCTTGTGTTTGCCCCCAACATATTTGGCAACTACCTTGTTGGATTTGTTAGTCAAAACATAAGATGCATCAAAAGTTTTAAATGAAATATTATGATCATTTGATGCACTAGGAGTTTTCTTTCTAGGCAACTTAGCATGGGTTGGTTGCCTAGAGCTAGAAGTCTCACCCTTATATATGAAAGCATGATTAGGGCCAGAGTGAGACTTCCTAGAATGAATTCTCCTAATTTTGCTCTCGGGATAACCGGTAGGGTATAAAATGTAACCCTCGTTATCCTGAGGCATGGGAGCCTTGCCCTTAACAAAGTTGGACAATCTTTTAGGAGGGGCACTAAGTTTGACATTGTCTCCCCTTTGGAAGCCAATGCCATCCTTGATGCCCGGGCGTCTCCCATTATAAAGCATGCTACGAGCAAATTTAAATTTCTCATTTTCTAAGTTGTGCTCGGCAATTTTAGCATCTAGTTTTGCTATATGATCATTTTGTTGTTTAATTAAAGCCATATGATCATGAATAGCATTAATATCAACATCTCTACATCTAGTACAAATAGATACATGCTCAACAATAGATGTAGAGGGTTTGCAAGAATTAAATTCAACAATCTTAGCATGAAGAATATCATTTTTATCTCTAAGATTGGAAACGGTAGCATTGCAAACATCTAGTTCTTTAGCCTTAGCAATTAAATTTTCATTTTCTATTCTAAGGCTAGCAAGAGAAATGTTTAATTCTTCAATCCTAGCAAGCAAATCATCATTATTATCTCTAGGATTGGGAATTGAAACATTACAAACATGTGAATCAACCTTAGCATTTAAACTAGCATTTTCATGTCTAAGGTTGTCAATCATCTCATGGCAAGTGCTTAGCTCACTAGATAGTTTTTGACATTTTTCTACTTCTAGAGCGTAAGCATTTTTAACCTTAACATGTTTCTTGTTTTCCTTAATAAGACAATCCTCTTGGGAATCCAAAAGGTCATCCTTTTCATGAATAGCACTAATTAATTCATTTAATTTTTCTTTTTGTTCCATGTTAAGATTGGCAAAAAGGATACGCAAGTTATCCTCCTCATCACTAGCATTTTCATCACTAGAGGTTTCATATTTAGTGGAGGATCTTGATTTTACCTTCTTCCTTTTGCCGTCCTTTGCCATGAGGCACTTGTGGCCGACGTTGGGGAAGAGAAGCCCTTTGGTGACGACGATGTTGGCGGCGTCCTCGTCGTCGGAGGAGTCGCTAGAGCTTTCGTCGGAGTCCCACTCGCGACAAATATGGGCATCGCCTCCCTTCTTCTTGTAGTACCTCTTTTTCTCCTTTCTTCTCCCCTTCTTGTCGTCGCCTCGGTCACTGTCACTAGATATAGGACATTTAGCAATAAAATGACCGGGCTTACCACACTTGTAGCAAACCTTCTTGGAGCGGGACTTGTAATCTTTCCCTCTCCTTTGCTTGAGGATTTGGCGGAAGCTCTTGATGACGAGCGCCATTTCCTCATTGTCAAGCTTGGAGGCGTCTATTGGTTGTCGACTTGGGGTAGACTCCTCCTTCTTTTCTTCCGTCGCCTTGAATGCGACGGGTTGAGCTTCGGATGTAGATGGATCATCAAGCTCGTTGATCTTCCTCGAGCCTTCGATCATGCACTCAAAACTTACAAAATGCCCGATTACTTCCTCGGGGGTCATTTTAGTATATCTAGGATTACCACGAATTAATTGAACTTGAGTAGGGTTAAGGAAAATAAGAGATCTTAGAATAACCTTAACCACCTCGTGGTCGTCCCACTTTATGCTCCCGAGGTTGCGCACTTGGTTCACCAAGGTCTTGAGCCGGTTGTACATGTGTTGTGGCTCCTCTTCTTTGCGAAGCCGGAACCGACCAAGCTCCCCCTCGATCGTTTCCCGCTTGGTGATCTTGGTGAGCTCATCTCCCTCGTGCGCGGTTTTGAGCACATCCCAAACTTCCTTGGCACTCTTCAACCCTTGTACTTTGTTATACTCCTATCTACTTAAAGAGGCGAGGAGTATCGTTGTTGCTTGAGAGTTGAAGTGCTCGATTTGGGCCACCTCATCCTCATCATAATCCTTATCCCCTACGGACGGTACCTGTGCACCAAACTCAACAACATCCCATATACTTTTGTGGAGTGAGGTTAGATGAAATCGCATTAAATCACTCCACCTAGCATAATCTTCACCATCAAAAGTTGGTGGTTTGCCTAATGGGACGGAAAGTAAAGGTGCATGTTTAGAAATGCGAGGGTAATGTAGGGGGATCTTACTAAACTTCTTACGCTCTTGGCGTTTAGAAGTTACGGAGGGCGCATCGGAGTCGGAGGTCGATGTTGATGAAGTGTCGGTCTCGTAGTAGACCACTTTCCTCATCCTCTTTTGCTTGTCTCCGCTTCGATGCGGCTTGTGGGAAGAAGATTTTTCCTTCTTCTCTTTGTGGTGAGAAGAAGATTTCTTCTCCTTCCCTTTGGTGCGGGACTCTTCCGATGAAGTGCTCCCGTGGCTTGTAGTGGGCTTTTCGCCGGTCTCCATCTCCTTCTTGGCGTGATCTCCCGACATCACTTCGAGCGGTTAGGCTCTAATGAAGCACCGGGCTCCGATACCAATTGAAAGTCGCCTAGAGGGGGGGTGAATAGGGCGAAACTGAAATTTACAAATATAAACACAACTACAAGCCGGGTTAGCGTTAGAAATATAAAACGAGTCCGCGAGAGAGGGCGCAAAACAAATCGCAAGCAAATGAAGAGTGTGACACGCGGATTTGTTTTACCGAGGTTCGGTTCTCGCAAACCTACTCCCCGTTGAGGAGGCCACAAAGGCCGGGTCTCTTTCAACCCTTCCCTCTCTGAAACGGTCCCTCGGACCGAGTGAGCTTCTCTTCTCAAATCAAACTCGGGAACAAAACTTCCCCGCAAGGGCCACCACACAATTGGTGCCTCTTGCCTTGATTACAATGGAGTTATGATCTCAAGAACAAGTGAGAAAGAAAAGAAGCAATCCGAGCGCAAGAGCTCAAAAGAACACGGCAAATCTCTCTCGCTAATCACTAGAAACTTGTGTGGAGTTGGAGAGGATTTGATCTCTTTTGGTGTGTCTAGAATTGAATGCCTAGCTCTTGTAAGTGGTTGAGAAGTGGAAAACTTGGATACTATGAATGGTGGGGTGGTTGGGGTATTTATAGCCCCAACCACCAAAAGTGGCCGTTGGGAGCCTGTCTGTTCGATGGCGCACCGGACAGTCCGGTGCACACCGGACATGTCCGGTGCCCCCGCCACGTCATCACTGCCGTTGGATTCTGACCGTTGGAGCTTCTGTCTTGTGGGCCCGCCTGGGTGTCCGGTGCACACCGGACATGCACTGTTCCTTGTTCGGTGTGCCAGTATGGGCGCGCCTGACTTCTGCGCGCGCTGCGCGCGCATTTAATGCGCCGCAGGTAGCCGTTGGCGCCGAAGTAGCCGTTGCTCCGGAGTTGCACCGGACAGTCCGGTGCACACCGGACAGTCCGGTGAATTTTAGCGGACTAGCCGTTGGAGTTTCCCGAAGCTGGCGAGTTCCTGAGGCCGCTTCTCCTTGGCGCACCGGACACTGTCCGGTGTACACCGGACAGTCCGGTGAATTATAGCGCGAGTGCCTCTGGAAATTCCCGAAGGTGGCGAGTTTGAGCTTGAGTCCTCTGGTGCACCGGACATGTCCGGTGCGCCAGACCAGAGATGCCTCCGGTTGCCTCTTTGCTCCTTTGTTGAATCCAAAACTTGATCTTTTTATTGGCTGAGTGTGAACCTTTAACACCTGTATAATCTATACACTTGGGCAAACTAGTTAGTCCAATTATTGTGTTGGGCAATTCAACCACCAAAATTATATAGGAACTAGGTGTAAGCCTAATTCCCTTTCAGCCCTTCTCGGTGTATTGCGATGCTTGTTACACTGGTCTGGGATGTGTGTTGATGCAAGAGGGAAGAGTTGTGGCTTACTCGTCCCGACAGCTGAAGGTTCATGAGAAGAATTACCCAATCCATGACCTAGAGTTGGCAGCAGTGGTTCACGCACTGAAGACATGGAGGCACTATCTGTATGGACAGAATTGTGATGTCTACACAGACCACAAGAGTCTGAAGTACATATTCACTCAGTCAGAGCTGAATATGAGGCAACGAAGACGGTTAGAGCTGATCAAAGACTATGAGTTGGAGATTCATTACCATCCAGGCAAAGCGAACGTAGTGGCGGATGCTTTGAGCAGGAAGAGTCAAGTCAATCTGATGGTCGCTCGTCCGATGCCTTATGAGTGGGCCAAAGAGTTTGACAGGTTGAGCCTCGGATTTCTAAATAACACGCGAGGAGTCACAATTGAGTTGGAACCTACCCTGGAGCGGGAAATCAAAGAAGCGCAGAAGAATGATGAGAAGATCAGTGAAATCCGGCGACTGATTCTAGACGGCAGAGGCAAAGATTTTTGGGAAGATGCAGAAGGTGTGATATGGTTCAAAGACTGCTTGTGTGTTCCAATGTCTAGTCTATTCGGGAGTTGATCCTCAAGGAAGCTCATGAGACAGCTTATTCGATTCACCCTGGTAGTGAGAAGATGTACCAGGATCTGAAGAAGAAATTTTGGTGGTACAGAATGAAGAGGGAAATCGCAGAGCATGTGGCTATGTGCGACAGTTGTCGACGGATCAAGGCAGAGCACCAGAGACCAGCTGGATTGTTGCAACCGTTGAAAATTCCTCAGTGGAAATGGGATGAAATCGGTATGGATTTCATAGTCGGATTGCCTCGCACTCGAGCCGACTACGATTCCATTTGGGTAGTAGTGGACCGCTTGACCAAGTCAGCCCACTTCATACCTGTAAAGACCAACTACAGTAGTGCAGTATTGGCAGAATTGTACATGTCTCGGATCATTTGTCTTCATGGTGTACCAAATAAGATAGTGTCAGACAGAGGAACACAGTTCACCTCTCATTTCTGGCAGCAGTTGCATGAAGCCTTAGGCACACATCTAAATTTCAGTTCAGCTTATCATCCGCAGACAGATGGTCAGACCGAGAGAACTAACCAAATCCTTGAAGACATGTTGAGAGCTTGTGCATTGCAAGATCAGTCCGGATGGGACAAGAGATTACCTTATGCAGAGTTCTCCTATAACAACAGTTACCAGGCTAGCTTGAAGATGTCACCATTTCAGGCGCTTTATGGGAGGATTTGTAGAACTCCGTTGCAATGGGATCAGCCTGGAGAAAAGCAAGTGTTTGGGCCCGACATTATGCTTGAAGCCGAAGAGAACATCAAGATGGTTCGAGAGAATTTGAAGATAGCGCAATCAAGACAGCGAAGCTATGCAGACACAAGAAGAAGAGAGCTGAGTTTCGAAGTTGGAGGTTTTGTCTATCTGAAAGTGTCACCGATCAGAGGAGTCAGAAGATTCGGAGTCAAAGGCAAGCTAGCACCCCGCTACATCGGTTCGTACCAGATTCTTGCAAAGCGTGGAGAAGCAGCCTATCAGCTCAGTTTGCCAGAAGGCTTGTCCGCTGTGCATGATGTCTTTCATGTATCTCAGTTGAAGAAGTGTTTGCGTGTGCCAGAAGAGCAGTTGCCAGTGGAAATTCTGGAGGTCCAGGAGGACTTGACCTACACAGAGAAACCAGCGCAGATCCTTGAGACGGCAGACAGAGTCACCCGAAGGAAGACCATCAGAATGTGCAAAGTCAGATGGAATCATCACTCTGAGGAAGAAGCAACCTGGGAGCGTGAAGATGATCTGATGGCTAAATACCCTGAACTCTTTGCTAGCCAACCCTGAATCTCGAGGGCGAGATTCTTTTAAGGGGGATAGGTTTGTAACGCCCTGAATTTTGGGGTTGAATTTTTTCTTCTTTTCTCTCACCAAATTCGGGCGTTACTCTCTTTTCTCTTCCCGTTTCGCTCCTTCTTCCCAAGTTCAAAAACCAGTATAGTGACAGGTGTCCGCGTCATGTATAAACAAAACCTAAGTGTCATGAGTGTTGCATCATGCCGAAGCACATTTCTTCGTCTGATGTTGCGTGTTCGCTTCGTTCCGTCTCGGTTTTCGGTTCGCGATTGATTTCCGTTTGATGGTCGTGCGCGTCGTGGGTTTCGATCCGTGATATAGCCCGGCCCAACCCAGTCCATCCCAGCCCGGTCCGGTCCGGCCGCGCGCCCCTGGCGCCCCTGCCCACCCCATGCGCCCCCCTCCCCAGATCCGTTTGGCTCATTTGATTTCTCCCGCGCAATAACCTCCCTCTCCTTCTTCCACCTCTCTCTCTCTCCCCGTGGTGCCCTAGGGTTTGGAGTCGAGTTCATCAGAATTTGGATCCCCGGAGGTGAGTTTTCCCCCTCCTCTTCCCTTCTCTCTCTCCCCCTCCCCCCTTCTTCTTCCCCTGCTCGCGCGCGCCCTACGTCGCCTCGGCCCGCGCGCCCCGTGCCCCGGCGAGCCCCGCGCCCTCCCGCGGCCGCGCCGCCCCCGGCGAGCCCCGCGCTCCCCCCCTCGGCCGCGCCGCGCCGCGCCCGGCGAGCCCCCCTCGCGCTCGGCCGCGCCGTGCCCTCCCCTCCCCATCCCGCGTCCCAGCGAGCTCCACACCGGCGAGCTCGGCCGCCCGCGCCCTCCCCTCCACGGCCCCGCGCGCGCTCGGCCCCGGCGAGCCCCCCCGGCGGCCTCACCGCGCCCGACGTGCCCTCCCTAGCCCCGCGCCCAACGCCGGCGGCTCAGCCCCTGCCCGCGCGCCCTCGCCCCACCGAGCCCGCCCCGTCGCGAGCCCCCGCTCCCCGGCCATGCCCCGACGGCTGCGCCCTCGTCGCGCGCCTCGGCGGCCGTGCCCGGCTCCGCGCCCCTGCCCGCACCCGTGCCCCGGCGACTCGCGTCCCGCGTGCCTCACGGTTCGCGTGCCTTCGGCACGCGTAACGTGCTTTCACGCGTGCGACCGTAGTCGCACTGCGCTTAATCTCGCTTTAATCTATTCTAAATTGTTTAGTCGACGTGCTGCGTCGCGCGCTTCGTCGCGCGATGATTCTTTTAATTTATGAATATTAGTGTGCTGCGTCGCGCGCTTCGTCGCGCGACGATCCATTTTGATTTCAGGTTGTTTATTGTGTGACGCCGCGCGTCCAGTCGCGCGACGTTTCACTTTAAACTCAACTCCGTTGACGTATGTCGTTGTGCGCTTCGTCGCACAATGCTTAACGTCTCTTTATAATTAATGAGAGTGGCTCGTTGTGCGCTCTATCGCGTGGCGAGTCGTTTACTTCTTAATTCAATCTAAATGTCATGTCATACGTCTCGCCGTGCGACCACTCCCTTTCATTCATCTTCAATTGTTTATAATGATTAAATGTGGAACTTAACTTTACTTTATGCTAAACGTAGTGTCCAAATTAGTTCCCTTCTATTAAGCGAGTGGTTTAATTTATAATAATGTAATGTGATCGTTTCTCGACTGTCTTTTTCTCTTTCCCTCTTAACCTTAATTGCGAGCCCGCGTGGAACGTCTGTTTATTTACTGCATTCTATTGTATGGTGTACTGTTCTTTTGTATTAAATGTGTGGATGTATGTATGTTTGCGTCCGCATAGAGAACGATCCGGTTGAAGAGCCCGAAGAACTCGCAGGAGAAGCCCCTGAGCAGCAGTCGGTTGGTGGAGGCAAGTGTCTCTTGACCTATCTCTGTCCTATACATTCTTTAATTCACCTCCCGCATTACACATTTATACCTAAGGATTGACTAGCTTTTGTTATCCATGTCCTTGCTTACCTATCTGGGTTGGATTATTATTGCTTAATCTTATGCTATTGCTCAACTCTAATCAATGAAATGATGAGATTTATCAATGATACGCTGTTTTCCCCTCTTTATTATGATGATATACTTGTGGCCTTCAAGGGGGCTCGAGCGGTTTCTCGAGTGCCTCTCCGTAAGGACCTGTTTGTTGGATAACCGCCCGGGAAAACAGTGCAACCATGAGGGTGGAATGGGGTGCCCTTAGCTGAATAATTAGAGGATCTGGGGTGTTGTTCGCTTAGCCGTCGTGCCGTCAATGGAGCTCGGTGTATGCGGCTCGCTCTGCCAAGGTTGGTTCGCCCCTTGGGGAGGAGTGCGGTACATTTAGGAAACCTAATGGGCGGCTACATCTCCGGCGAATCTTTGTAAAGGCTACGTAGTGATGCCCTGCTGGGCCATCTAGGCAGTGGTCAATGGGGAGTAGCTCTCTCTGGGTAGAAAGGGAATCACGGCTTGTGGGTAAAGTGCACAACCTCTGCAGAGTGTTTGAAAACTGATATATCAGCCGTGCTCACGGTTATGAGCGGCCAAGGGAGCTCCAGTGATTAGTGGTACTCGTTCAGAGATGTTCGGATTACAGGTGGCAACAAGGTTGATGGTTCTTGGTAATGACTCTGGTAATGGTAAGTGGTACTCTTTCCGTTTGGAAAGGAGTACGTTTGGGTTAATAATGTGGGTTAACTCTAAAACTTGGCTTTCTCTACTAGTAATAATAACCTGACCAACTAAAAGCAACTGCTTGACTTACCCCCACATGAAGCTAGTCCACTACAGCCAAACATGATACTTGCTGAGTATGTTGATGTGTACTCACCCTTGCTCTACACACCAAACCCCCCCATCCCCAGGTTGTTAGCATTGCAACCCCTGCTCAGGAGAGGATGAAGCTGTGGAAGGAGATCTCCAGGAGTTCCAAGATTACGATGAGTTCTAGGTGTGGGTTAGCGGCAACCCCCAGTCGGCTGCCTATGAAGGCCGCGTTTATCTACGTTTCTTTTCCGCACTTTGATTATTGTAAAGACTATGTGGATGTCTCAACATATGATGTAATCGACTATTTCCCTTTTTAATACTATTTGAGCACTGTGTGATGATGTCCATGTTATGTAACTGCTATGTACGTGAATTGCTGATCCTGGCACGTACATGGTTCACATTCGGTTTGCCTTCTAAAACCGGGTGTGACAGTGGTCTTTGATCTTGAATCTCTTGATCATCTTCCTTGTCTTGATCATCTTCATCTCCCCCTTAATCAATGTCCACCTCTTGAGGTGGCTCATCGTCTTGATCTTGATCCTCTTCCTCTTGAGCCTTTTCCTCATCTTGAGTTGGTGAAGATGCTTGTATGGAAGATGATGGTTGATCTTGTGCTTGTGGAGGTTCTTCGGATTCTTTTGGACACACATCCCCAATGGACATGTTCCTTAGTGCGACACATGGAGCCTCTTCATCATCTAATTCATCAATATCAACTTGCTCCACTTGGGAGCCATTAGTCTCATCAAACACAATGTCAAAAGAAACTTCAACCAATCCAGTGGACTTGTTGAAGACTCTATATGCCCTTGTGTTTGAGTCATAACCCAGTAAAAAACCTTCTACTACTTTAGGAGCAAATTTAGAATTTCTAGCTCTCTTGATTAGAATAAAGCATTTGCTCCCGAAAACTCTAAAATAAGAAACATTGGGATTTTTACCAGTGAGGAGTTCATACGATGTTTTCTTGAGGATTCGATGTAGGTAGAGACGGTTGATGGAGTAGCAAGCGGTGTTAATCGCTTCCGCCCAAAACTGATCCGATGTCTTGTACTCATCAAGCATGGTCCTCGCCATATCTAAGAGAGTTCTATTTTTTCTCTCCACAACACCATGCTATTGAGCTATGTAGGGAGAAGAGAACTCATGCTTGATGCCCTCCTCCTCAAGAAATCCTTCAATTTGAGAATTCTTGAACACCGTTCCATTGTCACTTCTAATCTTCTTGATTCTCAATCCGAACTCATTTTGAGCCCGTCTCAAGAATCTCTTCAAGGTCTCTTGGGTTTGAGATTTTTCCTACAGAAAGAACACCTAAGTGAAGCGAGAATAATCATCCACAATTACAAGACAATACTTACTCCCGCATATGCTTATGTACGCAATCGGGCAGAATAGATCCATGTGGAGTAGCTCAAGCGGCCTCTCGGTCGTCATGATATTCTTGTGTGGATAATGAACTCCAACCTGCTTTCCTGCTTGACATGCGCTACAAATCCTGTCTTTCTCAAAATGAACATTTGTTAGTCCTAAAATGTGCTCCCCCTTTAGAAGCTTGTGAAGATTCTTCATCCCAACATGAGCAAGTCGGCGATGCCAGAGCCAACCTATATCGATCTTAGCAATTAAGCATGTGTCTAGTTCAGCATTGTTATAATTGAAATCAACTAAATATAGTAGACCATCGAACACTCCCTTAAAAGCTACTAAATCATCACTTCTTCTAAAGACGGTAACACCAACATCAGTAAATAGACAGTTGTAGACCATTTTACATAATTGAGAAATATAAAGCAAGTTGTAATCTAAAGAATCTATAAGAAAAACATTAGAAATGGAATGGTCAGTAGATATAGCAATTTTACCCAATCCTTTGACCAAACCTTGATTTCCATCCCCGAATGCGATTGCTCTTTGGGGATCATCATTTCTCTCATATGAGGAGAACATCCTTTTCTCCCCAATCATGTGGTTTGTGCACCCGCTATCGATTATCCAACTTGTCCCGCCGGATGCATAAACCTACAAAACAAATTTAGTCCTTGTTTTTAGGTACCCAAACAGTCTTCGTTCCTTTCACATTAGAAACAAGCACCTTGGGTACCCAAACACAAGTATTTGGACTCTTGTGTTTACCCCCAACATATTTGGCAACTACCTTGCCTGATTTGTTAGTAAGCACAAATGATGCATCAAAAGTCTTGAATGAAATGCTATGCTCATTGGATGCATCAACAATCTTTTTCTTAGGCATTTTGATATGAGTTGTATGCCTAGAGCTAGAAGCCTCATTAATGTATATGTAAGCATGATGAGAAATAGAATGAGATTTTCTATCATGAATTTTCCTAATCTTATGCTCATGATAGTTTTCAGGGTATAAAATGTAACCTTCCCTATCCTGAACCATGTGAGCCTTGCCCTTTACAAAATTAGAGAGCTTGTTTCTAGGGGCATTAAGTTTGATGTTGCTTTGGCTCCCATGTTGGAAACCAATGCCATCCTTAATGCCAGGGCGTCTCCCATTGTAAAGCATACTATGAGCAAATTTGAATTTTTCATTCTATAGTTCATGCTCGGCAATTTTAGCATTTAATTTGGCTATGTGATCATTTTGTTCTTTAATCATAGCAAGGTGATAATTCATAGCATCAACATTAACGTCTCTACATCTAGTGCAAATAGCGACATGCTCAACAGTAGATGTAGAAACATTCAATTTTTCAATCTTAGCAATTAAACTAGCATTTTCAGTTCTAAGACAAGAAATTGAATCATTGCAAATTTTAAGCTCTTTAGACAGGTTTTCACATTTTTATACTTCAAGAGCATAAGCATCTTTGAGCTTAACAAACTTTTTATTTTCCTTAGCGAGCAAGTCCTCTTGGCATTCCAAGATAGAATCCTTCTCGTTAATGGTTTCTATCAATTCATTAATTTTCTTCTTTTGCTCTTCGGTAAGGTTTGTAAAAAGAGAAGTCAAATCATCATCATTATCACTAGAGCTACCCTCATCATCGGAAGTAGTGTATTTGGGGGTATCTCTAGAATGTACCTTCTTCTTTTTGCTATCCTTAGCCATGAGGCATTTGTGGCCGACGTTGGACAAGAGAAGACCTTTGTTGATGGCGATGTTGGCAGCTTCCTCGTCGGAGGAGGAGTCAGTGGATCTCTCGTTGGAGTCCCATTCCCGCCCCATGTGCGCCTCGCCACCCTTCTTTTTGTTGTAGTATCTTTTCTTTTCCATCTTCTTCTTTCCTTTCTTGTCGTCGTCCGTATCACTGTCACTTGTATATGGACATTTAGCTATAAAGTGACCGGACTTACCACACCTTTAGCAAACCCTCTTGGAGTGGGTTTTGTAGTCCTTCCCCTTCCTTTGTTTGAGGATTTGCCGAAAGCTTTTGATGATAAGAGCCATTTCCTCATTACCGAGCTTGGAGGCATCAATTGGGAGTCTACTTGTTGGTGTAGACTCTTCCTTCTTTTCTTCCGTTGCTCTGAATGCAACGGGTTGCACCTCGGGTGTGGAGGTGGCACCTTGCTCCAAGTTGAAAATATTTTTGGAGTCTTTGATCATAAGTTCAAAGCTCACAAACTTGCCGATCACTTCCTCAGGAGACATCTGTTTATATCTAGAATCTCCACGGATTTGTTGCACTTGAGTGGGATTACGAAAAACAAGAGATCTTAGAATAATCTTGAACATTTCATGGTCATCCCATTTGGTGCTCCTGAGGTTGCGGACTTGGTTGACCATCGTATTGAGCCGGTTGTACATTGCTTATGGCTCCTCTCCTTTGTTGAGGACGAATTGATCGAGTTCTCCCTCGATCATTTCGTGCTTGATGATTTTGGTCACCTCGTCCTCTTCATGCACCGTCTTGAGGACATCCCAAATTTCTTTAGCACTCTTCAACCCTTGTACCTTGTTGTACTCCTCTCGATACAAGAAAGCAATGAGTATAGAGGTGGCTTGGGAGTTGAAGTGCCTTATTTGGGCGGCCTCATCGGAATCGTAGTCCTCGTCGCCTACTTGTGGTGCCTGCGCTCCAAACTCAACAATATCCCATATGCTTTCGTGGAGTGAGGTTAGATGATGCCTCATTTTATCACTCCACATACAATAATCTTCACCATCAAAATATGGTGGTTTACCTAGGGGTACGGAAAGTAATGGAGCGTGTTTAGAAATGCGAGGATAGCGAATATGCATCTTACTATACTTCTTACGCTCTTGGCATTTTGAAGATGTGGACTCGACGCTGGATGTGGAAGGTGAGGAAGAATCAGTCTCGTAGTAGACCACCTTCTTCATTTTCTTTTTCTTCCTGTCAACCTTCCTATGTGATTTGATGGAGCCGGTGGATTCCTCCTTGTGCTCCTTGTGCTTGTCGCCGGCCTCCTTCGATGGAGTTCTTTCTTCGACCTTCTTTCCTGAATATCCAGCCTTTTCTCCGGTGACCATCTCCCTTTTGGCATGTTCTCCCGACATCACTTTGAGTTGTTAAACTCTAATGAAGCACCGGGCTCTGATACCAATTGAAAGTCGCCTAGAGGGGGGTGAATAGGTGTGATACCCGATTTGCAAAGAAGAGAAGTTGGAGGTTATTCTTTTTGTTTTTTTTCTCATTCGGGTGATGTGTTTTGGGGATTTGGAATTTGTGGAAAACATTCACCAGTATAACAGTAGAATGGTTGGTCGGGAGCTATCGTGCAAGCGAGTTGGGCCGTGAATCTCAATCCGGCCCACTAGCCTTCCCCTAACCCTAGCCGCCCCCCTTTTTCCCCCTTGGGATTGCAGCCGCCCCCTTCCCCTCCCCTTTCCCTTGGACGCTGCCCCCTCCCCTCTCCCATCTTCTTCCTCCTCAAACCCTTGCAGCCATCACTACCTGTTGGGGACCTTCGGCGTCCGAAGGTCCTCAAAAACATGATTTAATAGTGTTTCTGGAGTATAATGTGCAAACAGGTATCTTCGGACTCGAATCGGTATCACAGAGGGAGAAGCTCAAAGCATACGAAGGTTGATACAGCACCGAAGCTGTGAGCAGAAAAGCTTCGGCATGGTGGCAGGAAAGGAAACCGACTTAAAGATGAAAAGGCTATTCGGACCTCGATGGATTACTATAGAGTTATTGTCAGATGTAAAGGGCATAAATGTAATTTTGTAAGGGCTGTGTCCCGTGTCTATAAATAGGTGAACAGTATCCCCGTACTGTTCACGCTGACTTGGCATTTGCTTTTGCGTCACGCTTGTACTTTTTACCTTCTCCCAGGACCGAAGGTACATTTGTAATTTGAAATCATTTCTATTTTTCCATGTTAATAAAATAGAAATGATTCTATGATGATGCTTATATTATATTTCATGCTTTATATGAATCCTTCGTCATTACTTGTTATGTTTACGAAGGTATGTCTCTTATGACCTTCGTCCGAAACTCATTATTTCCCGAAGGGACATAATGCTTCGAAGGACGAAGGACTTTAACACTTAACACTTTTTATGTTGCCTTGTTCTTAACTCTTAGCATTTGAGAACAAGTCCCCAACATTGGCGCCCACCTCCGGTGAACTCACTTCCATTTCTTGAGCTTTGAATACCTTCGGCGAGCGTCACCTTCGTCATGCCGCCGAAGAAGGCTTCAACAACAGGAGCTGGCACACTGCAGTCGCTGGATCCCAATCAGGATGTTATTTCTCTTAGAGAAGCCCGAAGCCAGAAAAGGAAGGCTGTCAGTCCAACACCTCCGGATGATGATCTTGATCAGGAAATTCAAAATTTGGAGATCCTTCAGCAACAAGTTCAGCGCAGGAAGGAAAAGATGGCTCGTCTAGCTGATCTTCAGAGACAGATAGATGAAGCTTCGGAAGAGGTCCGTCATTTCGTTCAAGATGATCAAACCCGAAGGCCTCCACGCAGAGAGCTTCATCAGGAAGATTTCCGCAATGAGGACGACTGGTATGAAAATCTCCATCATGGAAACTTTGCTTTTGATGATGCTTCTCCTCTTTCAACAGAATTGCAGGCTACACCTTGGCCACAGACTTACAAGCCACCTCAGCTTCCCATATATGACGGTCACTCAGACCCGAAGCAATTCCTAATGAGCTACGAGGCAACAATATCTTCATACGGTGGCAATACGGCAGTCATGGCAAAATCCTTCGTCATGGCCGTCAGAAGTGTTGCTCAGACCTGGTACTCTTCTCTTCGGCCAGGGACAATCACTTCTTGGCAGAAACTGAAAGATATGCTCATAACTAGTTTCCAAGGGTTTCAAACAAAGCCGGTCACTGCTCAGGCCCTTTTCCAGTGCACCCAGGACCACGAAGAATACCTTCAGGCATATGTCCGAAGGTTTCTGCGTTTAAGAGCACAGGCGCCGACAG
The DNA here is from genome assembly GCF_902167145.1 of Zea mays. Taxonomy (NCBI): domain Eukaryota; kingdom Viridiplantae; phylum Streptophyta; class Magnoliopsida; order Poales; family Poaceae; genus Zea; species Zea mays. Next base: position 160,236,287 of record NC_050096.1, read on the forward strand.
TGCCCAATGAGATTGTCATTGAGGCCATGATCAAGGGGCTTCGGCCAGGGCCATCAGCGCAGTATTTTGCCAGGAAGCCACCACAAACGCTGGAGAAGCTGCTCCAGAAGATGGATGAATATATTCGAGCTGACAATGATTTTCGCCAAAGAAGGGAGGAGGCCTTCAGATTTTCTGAGATGACCAGGGGCTTCGGAGGAAGATTCTATCCGAGGCATGTCAGATCAATTCATAATTCCAATCAAAATGATGATAAGGGGAGCCAGCAGCAAAGGCCACAGTACTCCTCACAGGCTTCGGGGCAACAGCAAAGCTCCTTCCGACCACCAGCTCCAAGAGGCAGAGGCGCCAGGGGCTTCGGCGGAAGATTCGGGGATCAATCCAGAAGAATATTTTGCTTATTCTGTGGTGAAAACAAAGGTCATACTACCAGGATGTGCCATGTTACCATCCAGAAGCAAAAGGAAATAGCCGAAGCTGCATCTCAACAAGCTCAGCCGAAGCAGGTCATGCATACTGCTTCGTATCATCCACCTTACATCCCACAATACATAGACAACCACCCTGCAGCTTCTGTAGCTTCGGCAAGTCAACCTCAAGCTTCCTGGCAGCAGCCTCCGCCTCCACCTCCACTACAACAGGGCCAACAGCCAGAAGGGAGTCAATATGCTCCACACCAAAGGGACTTCAGAGAACAATCCGAAGCTCGCACAGTCAACAGCACTGTGCCAGAGTCGAAGCACATTTATTGACACATATCCTACCTTTGATAGCAGTCTTTTCTATTCAGTTTTATTTTCTGTGAAACAAAGAACATTGTTAGTTTTCATGTAATAATTTCGTTGTTTCCCACGAGGAAAACTCATTTTCTTCACAGGCTTAAGTCCCTGAAGCTTAAAGTGGCCAGACCAGTTAACCAAAGTGGTGTGGAGCCACAATACAACAGCATCAAGATCTACAGGCTTTACCCCATTCAAGTTATTATTCGGAGACGAAGCAATAACCCCGGAAGAAGCCAAAGCTGGATCAATAAGAGTAGTAGCTTCGGCAGAATCAGGTCCCGAAGATGCTTGCCTTGTGGAAAAGGATGCTTTAGAAGGGATCAGGCTTCAGGCCGTGGAGAATATCAATAAATATCAGGCTGAAACAGTTAAATGGCGAGATAGAAAAGTCCGGTTAAAAAATATTGAGCCGGGACACTTGGTGCTTCGGAGAGTGGCTAACCCAGATACAGTGGGTAAGCTACAGTTGAAATGGGAAGGACCATTCTTAGTAGTATCTTCGTCAAGGCCTGGATCGTACAGATTAAAGGACATGGATGGCAACGAAATTCCAAGGTCTTGGAATGCGGATGAGCTTCGGCGATACTATGTATAACATGATGTAATTTTTTATGTTTTTTCTTTTCTTTTTCATGGCACCCTTTTCCTTTCCGAAGGGGGAGAAAGGTTTTTAATGGGGCCATCATGTGTAATTTCCTTTTTTAGTCTTATAAGAGCAAAATCCCCCAAAGAATGTAAATGTAAAAGCTGAGAGCGCACCATCGAGTGCCGAAACTAAAAAAGAGAAGAAGCTCCAAAGACGTCCCTAAGGGGATGCAGAGCTCACAGCGAAAAGTCAACGCTGATTCCGCCGAAAGTAAAAGGCGAAGAAGCTCCAAAGTCGTTCCTAAGGGAATGCAGAGCTTATACCGTCTAAGTAAAAGACGAAGAAGCTCCAAAGACGTCCCTAGGGGGATGCAGAGCTTACAGCGAAAAGTCAACGCTGATACTGCCTAAGTAAAAGGCAAAGATGCTCCAAAGTCGTTCCTAAGGGAATGCAGAGCTGACGTGTGTTTGCTCCTAAGAAAATGATGGATGAGTGTGGCTTCAGACATACGCTTCGGACATTCATTTGCACATTACATCATGGCATTTGCATGCATAAGCATTCATTCATAGCATTTGTGTTCCTAAATGGTTGCTTCGGCACAGAGAAAAGTTTCGGATAAATGGTTTGTTATGATTCGTTATGAACAAGAAAGGTTTCGAAGAAGTGGTTTTTTATGAATCGTTGTGTATAAGAGTAGCAGTCTTTTATGTTTTGTTATGTAAATAAAAGCTTCGGCAGATAAGAGTAGCAGTCTTTTATGTTTTGTTATGTAAGGAAAGGCTTCGGCAAAAAGAGGAAGCGGCCTTTTATGCTTCGTTGTGTACGAAAAGAAGGGAAGGTGTTTTTTCGCCTTCGGCTCAAAAAACTGATTTCGTCCACATCAAAGCACCTCAATCGAAGGGTAAGAATATATTACAAGGTATGTACAAAGTTCCTTGAAGAACAGTTTAATTCTATTTACAAGAGTTGTTACAAAATTATCCTGAGTTTTTCTAAAGCACACTTCTGCTAGTCTTCATTAAGCTTCAGCTTCGACGACAACTTCGGCGACATATCCTAGGCATCATCTTCACCTTCGTCATCCTACATGAGTCAAGGAATCATAAGAATCAAGCCCAAAGGAAAAGGTAAGCACGAAATGTCATTTCTTACTGGTTCAAGATGACTTCGGGCTTCGTCTCCAGCTTTCTCTCGCCCGCCCTTTGTCCATACCATTTTTATAAATCTATTGGAGATACTTCGGGCGAGGTCGGGCATATCATCCAGGATTGATGAAGATAAGGTGAAGTTGGGCCTGTTGACAACCTTTCCATGTTCGCAGCCGGCCTTCAGAAATGCAGCAGCGGTACCCCGAGAAGCTACCCAGGCACAGAAGTCGCCGTGCCCGGCTATAACTTCGTCAAGCTCTTCGATTTCAGCTTCAATATGATCGAAGGCCTGGGGTAAATTTTCCGCCGAAGGGTTAAATTTCCCACTGCTGGCTCCAACAGAGTAAAATATCTTCTTTAATCGTCCAATACAATTATTGCCAACGTTCAAGCATTTGTCTTGAAGGCTTGTTAATGCTTTCTTCAATTCTGAGCTGGTCTGGACTTCGGCTTTAAGCTTCGAATTCAGTTCTAGCTTCTCCTGATCAAATTGTTTTGATTGATTGATAAGCTTCGAATTTAACTCTAATATTTTAGCCTCAGTTTCAGCCAGCAAGCCTTCGGTCGATTGGAGCTCGAAGTCTTTCTTTTCAATGATGGCAGATTGCCCTTTTATTTTGCTTTCCAAGTTTTCAATTATAGCTTCGTGCTTTTTGTCCTCCAAGTCTTGTTGCATCTTCAGAGCTTTGCTCAGTAGCATGCTCTGAACAGAAACAACTTATGTTAAGTAATATTTTCATTGTTAACGGCAATAAAAACCAGAGAAAAAGGTTGTTTACCTTGAAGTTAGAATAAAACAAGCTGCCGACGATATGTTGTCGTCGGTAGCGGCTGATATCTATCTCTAGCTTCGGAAAACCGATACTCTTTGACAGAGTACCGATGACCTTAGCTCCGGTTTGGTCCCGGATGCAGCCCAGTTTTTCATCATCAATGCCTCCAAATAGAAGAGCTCCTGGCTTGTATCCGCAAGATTTGGCGTATTCCTTAAGCTCTTCTTTTTCGGCCTTCGACAGTTTTTGCCCGACTAAATTTTGAAATGAGTAGGCTTCGTCGTCCGAAGTGTCTTCGGCTATTTCTTTCCCTTTCCCAGGCACTGTGGCCATGGTTTCTTCAGCAGTGGCGGCAGCTTCTTCTGCAGCCATGTCTGTTAAAATTTTGTTGATGTCTTCAATAGTAGATTCTAAGTTTACATCTTCGGTTGTAGCGGCTTCGGTAGCCGCGACCTCCGAAGGTGCGACTTCGACATTTTCTGTGCCCTCAACAGCTGGTGTTTTCTGAATTGACGCCCTCGGTGGCGTCTTGTCAATAACTTCTGTTACGGCAATAATTCTTTGCCTTTTCGCTTTGGCTATCTTCGTTTTTTCCGGCTCCGCCACCTTTTGAAAAAGCTTCGTCAGTCGAGGCCCTAATGGACTTAGCTTCGTGGGCATGGGTTCAGTCATTACTTACCATAAACTGAATGGCTTGGTCGCCAGGGGTGATCTTCGAAGTCTTCGCCACCGCTGTCCACATCAAAACTGTCACTGTCACCAGTATCTTCAGACAGCCCTTCCAGAATTTCCCTGGTGATCTTTTCTGTGTTGGTCTTCGACATTGCTATAAGAAACCCTAAGTTCTTCTCTTCATCAAGACTCAGCTTCATCTCAGCAGCAGCCTTCTTAGCAGCTTCAGACATCTTCGGAAACACTAAAAAACTGTTTTCAAAGCCGAAGCTTCAAAGCTAAAAGCTAAGCAGATTACAGTGCACAAGAGCTAAAAAATCACTGAGCAGGAGTGGTTGGCCAGAAAGCGTGCAAAATAAGTTTGCGGTATGGCCGTATTTATACGCTTGATGCGTTGAAAGTTGAAAGACCCCACTTGTCATTGAATGTTGCTATTCTAGCAAAGGGAAGGTGTTTTTTCGGACCTTCGGCATAAAGCCTTCGTTCATATCGCAATCTGAATTTATTATTTCAAACAAATTAATATTGCGAGGGGCTACTGTTGGGGACCTTCGGCGTCCGAAGGTCCTCAAAAACATGATTTAATAGTGTTTCTGGAGTATAATGTGCAAACATGTATCTTCGGACTCGAATCGGTATCACAGAGGGAGAAGCTCAAAGCATACGAAGGTTGATACAGCACCGAAGCTGTGAGCAGAAAAGCTTCGGCATGGTGGCAGGAAAGGAAACCGACTTAAAGATGAAAAGGCTATTCGGACCTCGATGGATTACTATAGAGTTATTGTCAGATGTAAAGGGCATAAATGTAATTTTGTAAGGGCTGTGTCCCGTGTCTATAAATAGGTGAACAGTATCCCCGTACTGTTCACGCTGACTTGGCATTTGCTTTTGCGTCACGCTTGTACTTTTTACCTTCTCCCAGGACCGAAGGTACATTTGTAATTTGAAATCATTTCTATTTTTCCATGTTAATAAAATAGAAATGATTCTATGATGATGCTTATATTATATTTCATGCTTTATATGAATCCTTCGTCATTACTTGTTATGTTTACGAAGGTATGTCTCTTATGACCTTCGTCCGAAACTCATTATTTCCCGAAGGGACATAATGCTTCGAAGGACGAAGGACTTTAACACTTAACACTTTTTATGTTGCCTTGTTCTTAACTCTTAGCATTTGAGAACAAGTCCCCAACACTACCCAAAACCCTAGCCGCCCCCCATTCCCCCCACTCTCCAAGGTGCAGCCCTCCCGCGTGGTTCTCCCTCGTGTGGCTGCGATCTCAATTGGAGTTTGGAGGGAGGAAGAAGGAAGAAGGAAGGGAAGAACCCAAGGTGAATTTGTGACTAACTTTTGTAGTTTTTGTGCTGCAATCAATTTGATTATGTGTTTATCTATGCGAATCGGTAGAGGTGCTGTCCAGAAATTTTGTGGGTGGGCGAACATCAGTAGTTCTAGGGATTTCTGGGAATTTTCATGGGTTAATTAGTGATAACAAGTATGAGAATCATCTAGAGCTTTGTCATACCTTTCCAACAAGTACTTATGCGCTCAATTTTGAGTTATAATTTAGGAGATATCGTTGTTTGAATCCGGGTATGTTGCTGTCCAAAAAACATATTTTTCAGGTGGGCGAACAGCAGTAGTATTAGCAGTTTCTGAGAATTTTTCGTGGGTAATTAGTGATAACCAGTATGAGAATCATGTAGGGTCTTGTCTTATCTTTCCAATGAGTACTTATGCGCTCGATTTGGAATTATATTTTAAAAGATATCGCTGTTTGAATCCGGGTATGTCGCTGCCCAAAAGAAAAAAAAACAGATTACATGGTTTATCTTGTGGACTGTTTTGGGCTAATTAGATGTTGGAATTTAATTATTAATTGTATACAAAACTTGTGGGGAATTTTATGTAGATGCCTCTGGAGTTTTTGTTTGTTACCACTGCTGTCATAATTTTAAGGTTTTGAAATTATTAAGCAGCGTCGCTGCAGTTTGGTGGGTGTGGGGAGAGTTGTTACCCGCGGTGGGGTTTGGGATTGTGCGTAGGTGCGACGTCATTTATGAGCATTATTATGTGAAATTAGTGCACTAAATTGTGTGTCAAAAACAGGTGGTGGACTTCCGGATCGTACTTAGGGATTTGCCCAAACTTCCGGTGAAGGCAAGTAAAGCAGTGATGGTTATTCCGTCTGCCGACTGAAGAGTCTTATACTTGATTATGTTTGTGCTATTTGTGTTCGTATTCATATTCCTAATTGGGTACCATCGTTTGAAGATATTCGTGTTTTATTGATTACATATGTTGAGGTTGTGGTTTGATCATGTTACCCATGTGGTTTATTATGTGGAATGGGTGGAAGTATATGTCTAGCACATTTTATTTGGGAAGAACTCATGTTGTTGACATGCATAATGCATTCATCATCCATTGCATGGAAGTTTCGTCGCGATCTTATGGTCCGACCGTACCGGTACAATGAGCATCATATGTTGCCCGAGAAGGGGTATGATGCAGCTTCATATCCTTAGAGGTATGAAGGCAGAAGTCATTACTGCATCTGTAGCCATGTGCATTCATGGGAGAAGTGTGGAACCTATTATGTGTATGTGGATAGTGTGGATCTTTACATTGTGATTCATCTTGGTATTAAGTAATTGGTTATTTGCTTACTTGTTGCAAATTAATACTCAAGAAGGAAGTTATGAACTACGTGGTTATTTAAGCACGGTTGGTTTACATTGTCCAATTGTTGTTTGCTCTTTTTACTTGCTGAGATGTGTCATCTCACTCTTGCATTGTCTGATCTTTGCTTTGAGAAAGAAGGGATGTAGCAGCACGGCCACTACACCTTTAAATAAAGGAACCATTGCTTAATAATGTTGTTAAACAGGGAGGGTCAAGTCTAGGGAATTATTATGTTCTAGCGTTTCATGGTAGTTGAGCTGATTTTGGGGTGGGCTGAGTTACCTATCTGTTGGGGGCCTTCGGCTTCCGAAGGTCCTCAAAAACATGATTTGACAATATTTTCCAAGTGAAATATGCGAACAGGTATCTTCGGAATCAGGTTACGGGTATACAAGAGCATGGTCAAGACGAAGCTTGAGTGGGATGGAAGGCGATCATGACGAAGGATAAGACGATCACGAAGCTATGCGCAGAAAAGCTTCGGCATGACAGCAGAAAAGGGGAACCGACTTAAAGATGAAAAGCCAAATTAGACCTTGAATAATTATTATAGAGTTATTGATAAATGTAAAGGGCATTAATGTAATTTTACACGGGCTGCGTCCCGTGCCTATAAATAGATGAACAGCGCTCCCGTACTATTCACGCGGACTTGACATTCGCTTTTTGCATCACGCCTGTACCTTTGCTTTCCGTCAATTCGAAGGTACATTTATAATTTGTTATTACAAATATGATGATGCAAATAAAAATAAGTTGATGATAATATCTGTATTATTATTATTCGTATTTCATGTTTTGAATTCTTTCTTATCATCTATCGAGCTTACGAAGGGTCCTTCCTTCATAACCTTCGTCCGGAATTTATTATATCCGAAGGGATATAATGTCTTGAAGGACGAAGGTCTTTAACATTTAATACTTTTTATGTTGCCTTGTTCTTAATTCGAAGCATTTGAGAACAAGTCCCCAACATTGGCGCCCACCTCCGGTGAACTCACGTCTATTTTTTGAGTTTTGAACACCTTCGGCAAGCATCACCTTCGTCATGCCGCCGAAGAAAGCTTCAGCCACAGGGGCTGCCACTCTGCAGCCGCTGGATCCCAATCAGGATGTCCTTTCTCTTAGGGAGGCCCGAAGCCAGAAGAGGAAGGCCACCAGTCCAACGCCTCCGGATGACGACTTGGATCAGGAAATCCAAAACTTGGAGATGCTCCATCAACAGGTTCAACGAAAGAAGGAAAAGATGGCTCGTCTAGCTGACCTACAGATGCAGATAGATGAAGCTTCGGAAGAAGTTCGTCATCTTGCTCAAGATGACCAGAACCGAAGGCCTCCGCGCAGAGAGCTTCATCAGGAGGGCTTCTACAATGAGGATGACTGGTATGAAGATTTCCATCATGGAAATTTTTGCTTTTGATGATGCTTCTCCTCTATCAACATAACTGCAAGCTACACCTTGGCCCCAGTCTTACAAGCCACCCCAGCTCCCCATGTACGATGGTCATTCAGACCCAAAGCAATTCTTGATGAGCTATGAAGCAACCATATCTTCGTATGGTGGCAACACGACGATCATGGCAAAGTCTTTCGTCATGGCTGTCAAGAGTGTTGCACAAACCTGGTACTCCTCTCTTCGGCCAGGGACAATCACTTCATGGCAAAAGCTGAAGGACATGTTGATAACCAGCTTCCAAGGGTTTCAAACGAAGCCAGTCACTGCTCAAGCTTTATTCCAGTGCACCCAGGACCACGAAGAATACCTTCAGGCGTATGTCCGAAGGTTCCTGCGTCTGAGGGCACAGGCACCAACAGTGCCCAATGAAATTGTCATTGAGGCCATGATCAAGGGGCTTCGACCGAGACCTTCAGCTCAGTACTTTGCCAGAAAGCCTCCTCAAACTTTGGAGAAGCTGCTCCAGAAGATGGACGAGTATATTCGAGCTGACAATGATTTTCGCCAAAGAAGGGAGGAAGCATTCAGGTTCTCTGAAATGACCAGGGGCTTTGGAGGAAGATTCCATCCGAGGCACGTCAGGTCAATTCACAACTCTACTCAAAGTGATGATAGAGGGAGTCAACAGCAAAGGCCGCAGTACTCCTCGCAAGCTTCGGGGCAGCAGCAAAGCTCTTTCCGGCCGCCAGCGCCAAGGGGCAGAGGCACCAGGGGCTTCGGGGGAAGATTTGGAGATCAGTCAAGAAAAATTTACTGCCTATTCTATGGTGAAGACAAGGGCCATACCACCAGGATGTGCCATGTTACCATCCAGAAGCAAAAGGAGATAGCAGAAGCTGCAGCGCAATAGAGTCAGCCGAAGCAAGTCATGCATACTGCTTCGTACCATTCGCCTTACATTCCAGAATATATAGGCAATCACCCTGCAGCTTCTGTTGCTTCGGCAAGTCAACCCCAAGCATCTTGGCAACAGCCTCCACCGCCACCACCAACGCAACGAGGTCAGCAGCCAGAAGGGAGTCAGCACACTCACCTTCAGCGGGACTTCAGAGAGGAGTCCGAAGCTCGCACAGTCAATAGCACTGTGCCAGAGTCGAAGCATATTTACTGACAAATATCCTACCTCGACAGCAGCTTTTCGCATTTTCGCATTTCAGTCTTACTTTCTTTTTAATAAGGAACAATTATGGGAAGTTTAAGTGCTTTTTATCGTTTTTCAATCTCTTGTAACAGTTTCGCTTTTTACCATAATGAAAATGTATCTTCTCCATAGACTTAAGTTGCCGAAGCATAAGAATTTACGGTGGCAAGGAGGACCCTCGATTTATCAAAAAATTGTTCTAAGGAACGCAGTACAATTTCTTCGAAGCAGCAAAAAGTCGTTCCTAAGGGAGCGCAGTGTAAGTTTTCTGCTCAAAAGTCGTTCCAAAGGGAATGCAGAGCTTACAGCGAAAAATAAACGCTGATTCCGCTGAAAGTAAAAGGCGAAGAAGCTCCTAAGGGAGGCTTACAGCGAAAAATAAACACTGATTCCGCTGAAAGTAAAAGGCGAAGAAGCTCCTAAGGGAGGCTTACAGCGAAAAATAAACGCTAATTCCGCTGAAGTAAAAGGCGAAGAAGCTCCTAAGGGAGGCTTACAACGAAAAATAAACGCTGATTCCGCTGAAGTAAAAGGCGAAGAAGCTCCTAAGGGAGGCTTACAGTGAAAAATAAATGTCAACCTTCGGCAAATATCATTTTGCATAACATCACATCATTACATCATTTGCATAGCATAACATCATACATCATAGTGCATCAACAACGCAAGAAGGGGGGTCTCAATATTGATATTCGAAGATCGTTTTGAAGAAATAGTGACACGGCACAAACAATAGCCATTGAAGAGTTATATCTTCATCAAACTCTGAAATGGAAAGATCTATTGATTATTGATTTCACGAGGATTGGTTACTGATTTTATGAGAACACGGATATTATTTACGAAGCATGAAAAGAAGGGAAGATGTTTTTCGCCGAAGGCTCAAAAACGGTATGTATATGATGTTTCATGCATCGTAAAGAATAGAACTATAAACAACTAATATATTACATCTAAAGTTACACAATATTACACATGATTCTTAACAAACATTACATTCTAAATGTTTTTACACCAGCATCTAATCTTCTCTTAGGACTACTTCTGCAGCTTCGTTTAAAAGCTGATCAACAACTTTATCCACAATAGCTTCGGCCATCTGTCTAATTTCGTCATCCCCCTTCGTGTGGGGGCCCGGAGTTGGCTCAGCAGGTTCTGAGGGAAGAGTAGATACAAATTTATTACTATTACAAACCGTGAACGAGTTCGAAATCAAAAAATTACAACAAAGAGTCAAAAACCACTAGTTAATACCTATTTGCCCTTCGGGCTCTGCGCTTTTCTCAGCGGCCTCTGCTACTTTTCTAGCATCATGGATGCCTTTTTCGCTTTTTTGAATAATTTCTTGGGCCATTTCCCGGCCACCATTGTCCCAGATGCCAGTGAAAATTTTTCCACCGACCAGGCTTGCTTCGGCCGAGGGGTCTTTTATATCTTCGGAGGATAAGGCAGTTTCAGATTGTGCTAAATATTTCACATGCTCACAGCCTTTCCTCTCCAAAATAGTAGCAATCCCCCTGGCACCCGAAAAAGCACAAATGTCTCCGCGGCTATTCAAAATTTCCTCAAAGGCCTCAGCTTCGTGACTGATCCATTCAATCGGGCCTTCGGGGTTACCCCTTGTGAAGTTTTCCTCGCTCGAGAATGCGCCAACGCTGGCGAAGCTAGTTTTTATTTTCTTAGCGCATTCTACAGATTTGTCATAGCACCTTTTCTTGGATGCTCGAAGCTCTTCAACGTTTCCTTCTAAATGATTTGCCCACTGATCGCTAAGTTCTCGTTTCGTCTCTTCAAGTATGCGCTCTTCTTTAGCTCTGGCTAACTGTTTCCGAAGATCTTTAATTTCACGCTTTTGAGCCTTAGCTTGAGCTTTAAAAGTAGCTTCGTCTTCCTTTATCTTATCCACCAATGTAAGCAGAATTTTATCTTTTTCCAAAGCTTCGTTCCTTAGCTTAATAACCTCTGTTCGTAGGTTGTTGAAAGCAATATTATAGCTCTCGTCTTCAACATTCTTTTGCGCTCTCAAAGCGTTGCTAAGTATTAAACCCTATATGAAAAGAATTAGTATAAGAATAAAAGAATAATTCAAAAATTATAAATTTCCAAATATACAATTTTCATACCTTCAGACTATTATATGCGAGGCTATCTGCAAGATCTTCCTTTGTCATAGGGTAGAGGCCAGCTTCAAGCTTCGGGAACCCCATACTTCTAGCCATCTCCCGGCAGACAGATAATTCTTTGTTGTCTGGGAGGCAATATAAGAAGTCATCTTCGTCTGTACCATTGAATATTAAGGCCCCTTTTGGATACTTCAGTTCTCGGGCATAGTGATTAGCTTCAAAAATCTCTTCTTCAGATAATCTTTTTCCCGAAGCATGTCGTACAATATAATCGAGGGCTTTGGAGGATGCTTCGGGGGCAGCAGTGTCAGTTTCTTCAACCAAAATTGGCTCTGCTATTTTTGTTTCTTCGGCTTCCAAGGGTTTCACCTTGGTGGGCTCTGAAGGCCCAGCTTCAGTTTCAGATTGTTGCTTTGAAGCTTCGGCAACAAAGGCTTCAGTATGCACTTCAGAAGTTTCAACAATTTTCTTCGGAGTTGTGCTTGAAGACTTAATTGTCTCCAAAACATCCAGCACATTAACCATCCTTTTTCTTTTCGGGGTCACTGCTGGACCCTTTTGGCTTTTTACTGCCTCAATTTTTGCTGAAGGACTTAAAACTTCTGATGTCTTTGTTTCTTCAGTCCTCGGTTCTTCTATCTTTTCTGTTGCTGGCACTTCGGCCAGCTCTTCGATTTTTGGCAGCGGAGTTGGTTCTTTAGCTTCGGTGGCCGAAGAGGTCTCACCGACAAACTCAGGCACTGTAGCCGGTTCAATATAACGTGGCCGGTGTGTGAGAACCTTTACCCTTTTCCTCTTCGGCGCCGGCTCGCTAGGAGCGGCTGAAGCAGTTTCCTTCGCAAAAGATGTATTCTTTCTTTTTTGACCCCGCGTTGGATAACGGTAGTCGGGGTAGACAAACCCAATTGCATCAAATACTCGGTTGAGCCTCTTCTTCTTTCGGCCTCCGAAGGCCGCTGATAATGCAGTATCTTCGGCCTTTGAGTATACCCCAAGCAATTCATCACTTACGGTCTCAATGCTTTTTAGCCAGTCATCATCTGGCTCGACGAATTTATCCCCATATTGGAATGTGTATTTTAGCTTAACTAATCCACCTTCGTCAGTTTCTTTAATGGTCTCCTTCGGCATTTCCCACTTTTCCACAAGTGGCCATACTCTGAACGCAATATGTTCTTGGACCAAATCCCTTGTCCCAATAAAAGAGCAAACCACGCCGAAGGCTCTCTGGCATTCTTCGGCTGCTTCATTCATTTCCACCTTCGGCCTCCGGAGGCCGAAGCGTTGCCAGATAGGGCGCATAATGATACCTTTAATATCTTCCCGTGATTTCAAGTCATTCTTCACATAAAACCATTCCGTCATCCAGTCGCCGGGCCACCTCTTTCGAAAGGTTGGCACGGGACAGCTTGACCCGGACCGAGTGCCGAAGCTGTAGCAGCCAAAATTGTTAAGATACTGCTCTTTACCCCAGGGTTTTGTCTCATACAATAGCTCATGTATGTTGCAGAAACTTTTTGCATTTGGTTCTAAACCTTGGCTCCTTACGACCCAGATGAAGATGCCCATTATTATGATTGATTCGGGAGTAAGTTGATGAAGGTAGATTTCAAATGTCTTCAGTACTTCAACGACAAAACTGCTCAAGGGAAACCGCAATCCAGCCTTCAAGAAGCTTCAGAAGATTACAACTTCATTCTCTTCGGGAGTAGGCACAGTCTTCTCCCTGTCATCTGCCCTGACAATAGACATGTCTCGAAAATACCTTCCCCTCATGGTATCAAGTTGACTCTGTTTAGTGCTCGATTTTCCGAAGACTGTGTGACTTGGTCGCCACGGTCGATCTTCAGAGTCTTCACCCCCACTTTCTACATCATAGCTATCACTGTCACTAGTGTCTTCAGATAAGCCCTCCAGGGTCTCCCTAGTGATCTTCTCTATATTAGTCTTTGCTATTGACTGAAGAAAGCCGAGATGCATCTCCTCAGAAAGGCTCAGCTTCGATTCAGCAACAGTTTTCTTATCTTCAGACATCTTCGCAAATGCTGAGAAAGTGCTCTCGAAACCGAAGCTTAAAAATTTAAAAAGCCAAGCAAGTGTTGGTGCGCACAGGCTAAAAGTTGGGTGAGCAAGAGCAGATGGCAAGAAAGTGTGCCAAACAAACTCGTGGTGAGCTCTTATTTATACACCTAGTGCGTTGAAAACTGGAGGGTCCCGCTTGTCAAAGACTGTTGCTATTCTAGCAAAGGGAAGGTGTTTTTTCGGACCTTCAGCTTAAAGCCTTCGTCCATGTCGCAATATGAATTTATCATTCTAGCAAATTAATATTGCGAGGGGCTACTGTTGGGGGCCTTCGGCTTCCGAAGGTCCTCAAAAACATGATTTGACAATATTTTCCAAGTGAAATATGCGAACAGGTATCTTCGGAATCAGGTTACGGGTATACAAGAGCATGGTCAAGACGAAGCTTGAGTGGGACGAAAGGCGATCATGATGAAGGATAAGACGATCACGAAGCTATGCGTAGAAAAGCTTCGGCATGACAGCAGAAAAGGGGAACCAACTTAAAGATGAAAAGCCAAATTAGACCTTGAAGAATTATTATAGAGTTATTGATAAATGTAAAGGGCATTAATGTAATTTTACACGGGCTGCGTCCCGTGCCTATAAATAGATGAACAGCGCTCCCGTACTGTTCACGCGGACTTGGCATTCGCTTTTTGCATCACGCCTGTACCTTTGCTTTCCGTCAATTCGAAGGTACATTTATAATTTGTTATTACAAATATGATGATGCAAATAAAAATAAGTTGATGATAATATCTGTATTATTATTCGTATTTCATGTTTTGAATTCTTTCTTATCATCTATCGAGCTTACGAAGGGTCCTTCCTTCATAACCTTCGTCCGGAATTTATTATATCCGAAGGGATATAATGTCTTGAAGGACGAAGGACTTTAACATTTAATACTTTTTATGTTGCCTTGTTCTTAATTCGAAGCATTTGAGAACAAGTCCCCAACACTATCTTTTATTTGGTCATGAATGTTCATTACTACTTTTGCATTTTGATTATACTACGTGAATTACCTTTCTTTTATATCCTGTATAAACTCTGTGTTCCCCCTTGTTATGCTTCTTTCAAGGGAGGTGCTGCCAGATTTTGCAATACTTTCTTTCTCTATTTCTTTTCTTGTGTTGCATAAGTTTAGTGGGAAGGGTATTTGGTAACATCCATTGTGTGGGATCAGTGGGGTGTTACAATAGGTGAAACCTGAAAATTATAAACTTTGATCACACACTTCTCCCGGGGTTAGGATTAGAAATAAATAATAGTGAATTTGGAGTGCGGAAGATAGTTCTTTTTTCTATGAGTTGCTCAATCAATATGGATAACTTTGGGAGCAAACTCAAAACAATGTAAGCAAGAGAACTTTTTAGAGAGAGAGGAGAGGGAGAAACAAATATAATGTTGAAGATCAACACAAGTGGACACGACAATTTGTTTCTTAAGCTTAAGTTCCAAGGAACCTACTCCCCATTGAGGAGGCTACAAAGGTCGGGTCTATTTCAACCCTTTCCCTCTCTCAACCGGTCACTTAGATCGGTTGAGTGTTTCTTCTCAATCTCACAGGTCACTAAGACCCCGCAAGGATCACCACACAATTAGGTGTCTCTTGCAAACTTTACAAAACACTTAGAGAGTTTAGATATAGAGATGAAGAAAGCAACCAAGCAACAAGAGCAACAAAAGAAACACAAGTCAGCCTCTCTCAAGTAACTAAACACTTTTGATCACCTGACTTGATTTTCGAACTTGGAGAGGATTGGAGGCTTTTATTGTGTCTTTGGAGTGTATTCTATGCTCTTGTATAGAATGAAGAGTGTGGAATGCTTAGATTGCTTGAATGGTGGTGGTTGGGGGTATTTATAGCCCCATCCACTATTCTAGCCGTTGGTTGACTGCTCTGTCGACGGGCACACCGGACAGTACGGTGGCGCACTGGACACTCCACTGTTCACTGTCCGGTGAGTGCCACATCAGCCGACCGTTTGGGTTTAGAGCGGTTGACCATTGAAACTGTTTGTCCTTTTGCTGCACCGGACAGTCCAGTGGCACACCAGATAGTCCGGTGCGACCTGTTGTCGCAGACTGTCTTCTGACTTCTGACGCTTCAGACTGCGCGCGCAGTCGCACAGTCGACCGTTGGGCAAAATTGACCGTTGCTCGTTGTCTCACTGGACAGTCTGATGATTTTTAGTGGACAAGCGCTGAGAAACCTGAGAGCAGCCATTTCGCGAGGTGCTCCAGCCAGGGCACCGGACACTGTCCGGTGCGCCATTGGCTGCAGCAAGCTGTTTGCTCCAAACTTGTAGAATTATCCCGCGGTCATTTTCTTTGTTTGTGTATATGAACTTTATGCACCTGAGAAAATGTTAACTAGGCAAACTAGTTAGTCCACATCCACATGGTTTATGATGGACGTCAAACACCAAAATTGATTATAGGAAATGTGGAGGCCATTTCCCTTTCACTAATCCAATATTAGTCCAAGTTTGTTTTGTTGAGATTTTTTTACAGGATCACCTATTCACCCCCCTCTAGGTGCTCTCAATTGGTATCAGAGTCGTTCTCTTCAATCAGGGACTAACCGTCCGAAGAGATGGATCTTAAAGACAAGGGGATGGTGATCAACGACAAAGAGAAGGAGACTCTATATGTTGATGAGACTAAAGGTGACAAGCCCACCGATTCAAGCTCAAACAACAAAAACAAAGAAGGAAAGAAGAAGAGGAGCATCAAGAAGATAATCTACTACGAAAGCGACACCTCCTTTTCTTCACCAAGGGACGTCGACGACGAAGACTCGTCCACAAAAAAGAAAACGGTTAATCAGAATTATTCTTTCGATTATTCTCGCATGCCATACAATTTAAATGCCCATTTATTGTCCATTCCACTTGGTAACCCCCACTTTGATGGAGATGATTACTCTTTTTGGATCCATGAAATGCGTAGTCATTTATTCTCTCTCCATCCTAGCATTTGGGAAATAGTAGAGAATTGTAACACCTTGAATTTGGGGGTATAAAACTTTTTTCTAATGCCTACCAAATTCAGGTGTTACCTCCTGTTTCTCTCTCTAGACTTCTTCTCTCTCCCTTTTTGTTAGAATTATGTCAATTATGTGAGGGATTAACTATTTATTTAATATAGCAAAACCTATGAGAGTCATGAAATGTTGCATCATGATGAGCCCAAATTATTCTTTTGGTTGATGCACATGTTTGAATTAGTTTGAATTTGATTTGAAATCCATAGAGAAAATAAAAAGAAAAGCATTTGGAAAATCCTAGAAAAAGGAAAACTGAATTCAGCCCATTAAGCCCAGTCCAGGCCGACCAGGCCACGTGCGCGCGCCCGCTTCGCCTGACAGGTGGGTCCCCCACCTGTCAACGACGGCCCGCGTCCGCACAATTGCACTCCTCTCTCCCTCTATCCGGCGGGGCCAATATGTCGGTGCCAACTTCCTCGCGCACACATGCCCACTCTCTCTCTCTGCGTCGCTGGCCTGCCTCGTCAGCGCCATGGACTGTTCGCCCACGCACTTGCTCTCTCTCGCTGCGCCGTGGGCCCCCCTTGTTAGCTCAATCTTCCCTGCAACCACCGCCGACCCACGTCCGCGCACCCGCCGTGGAGACCGTCCATGTCGCTCGCACACGGTCTCTCTCCCCTGCCTCATTTCGCTCACTATCGCCCTCTCTCGCGCTCTGCCGTCGCCGCCCGTGCTCGCCGGAGATCCGCGGCCACGCTGCCGGTCATCCAGCCCGCAAGAAGCCATGCCAAGCCGTCCTGAGGTATGGAACTCGCTCCCATGCTTGGTTTCCCTCTATTCTGCTTTGTCTTAGCCAATTTGGCCTCGCCAGAGTTCGGTCGCGCTGGTTCGCCATGCCTGCACGGTGACTGGCCGATTTAGCCTCGTCCTGTGCCCCTGCTTTAGTCCGTAGTGTTCCCCTTACCCTGCCGAAGCCAGTCCAGGCCTTAGCACGCCTAAAACCCCCTCCCCGCAGTCGAGATTCCTCACCGGAGTTGCCCGACCTACCTGGAGCACCTCCCCTTCGTCGTTCTCTCGTCTTCGGTCCTGTTCTAGCGGCCGGAGCCCTGCCAGTGAGTTCGCTGGACCTTCTTCACCCGTTCCAGCCCTCACCGGCGACCCTAGACCCCTGGCGACCGTGTCTTCCCCATCTCCGGTGACTTTGCTGCCGCAGAGGGAGCAACGCCGGTCACCGATTTGTAAAACCCCGTGCACCCCATCGCAACCGTCAGTCCCCGATCCAACGGTTCGGATCTACAGATATCGGCTGTGTATATGCGCTCTGCCCCTGGGCCCCACCTATCAGTGCCTGCGCTCCCTGGCGCTGGGCCCGGCTGGTCAGCCCGTCCCCCTCCCCAGTCGCTGACACCCTTGGCCCGCTTGTCCGCACTCGGCTGCGCGCCTGTGCGCTCGCTCGCGCTCAGATCTAATCTTGACCGTTGATTCGCGATCGCACGGTCGAGATCAGCCGATACCCGTTCGCAGGAAAAACATGTTAAAACCCCCCTAGCTTTCTGAATATCAACCCACCGTCCCTAGTTGTCGCGTGCAGGCCGCTGAGTATTTGCAGAATAGCACCCGCCCTTTTGTTTTATCGTAGAATTGGACCTAGTTTTGTATTTTGAATTCCAAAACTTATTTATTTCATATCTTTTGCATATGAACTCCAAATTGAGTGATTCAAATTGCAAAATCTTCATAAGATTATGCTCTACCTGTTTAAATTATAATCTCTTACTGTCAGCATGTGTTAATTTTATGCCTAGACTATAGGTTAGTGTAAGTGTTGGTTTAATTATTTAAAAAGAAAACCCTAATAGTAATTAGATAATCAACCTTGTGAAAGTAACAACATGTAAAGTATGAACCTATCCCTGGTATAATTTTTGTGTCTCATTAAGATAAATGCAGTTAAGTTATGTAATCTATTGAGATAAGTAATACTTAGAGAACCACAAACCTCTAGGTGTAATTGCCCACACTAGAACCTAGATTTCCGCTCTTGTGTTTTTACTGTTCTTACGAGCTTGTGTTCACTTGTTTGTACATGTTTGGTGTACTGTTTCTTTGTCATTATCCAAATGTGTTGAATGCATGATGATTAATGGTGATGATTATAATTATGATCTTTGGTATTTCCTCTTAGAGGGAGTACTTTTGGGTAATAACTGGGTTTATTACTAAAACTTGCCTTATTACTAGTAATAAATACCTGACCAACTAAAAGCAGCCGCTTTAACCCTAACTCCACATACAACTAGTCCACTTTAGCCAACTGGGACATTTGCTGAGTATGTTGATGTGTACTCACCCTTGCTTTAAAAACCACCCCACCCTAGGTTGCCCCATTGCAATCAGTGCTCAAGAAGGGATGCAGGCAACATGGAGGACTTCGAAGAGTTTCAGGACTATGATGAGTTCTAGTTGTGTTAGTGGCAAACCCCCAATCAGCTGCCTGTGAAGGCATTATCTCTACATTTCGTATTCCACACTTTGATTACGTTTATGACAAATGTTAAGTTAATGACTCTGTGGATGTCTTGGACATCTTGATCTAATAAAGTACCTTTTCCGCTATTTATTTTGAGAAATGTGTGATGATGTCCAACTATGTAATCGCTGTGTACTTGAGTTTCTAATCCTGGCACGTACATGGTTCGCATTCGGTTTACCTTCCAAATTTGGGTGTGACATAAGTGGTATCAAAGCCTTGCTGATTGTAGGACCGCTAACCTAGACTAGAATGGTCGCCTTACGGACTATAGACCCTTATCCTCACCTTGACCTTTGGTGTCACTTCAAAAGTTGGTCACCTTGACCAATTCTATGTTATATTACTATCTATATACTCATCTTACAAAATTTTATCTTACTTTGCTTTTGGTTTACTTGGTGGTCATATAGTTCCATTCTCATTCTTGTGCTTACGATGTCTTTTGTAGATGGCCCGTCTTAGATGCACTTCACGTAAGTCGGTGATCCTTTCTTGCCCTCTCGCCTTGCGGAGCGCCCACTGCGCCGCACGGTGATAGGACAGTCGGGGCACCTGGAAAGACTACCGTTATAAAATTTCCCGCCTATTAAACTTGCTTCAGCTAAGGGATCCTTTGTATCATCCACGGAGAAGGCAGCTTCGGCTTGGGCCAGGGTCTTGACATGGTCGCATCCCGCCTTCTCCAGGATGGCTGAAATTCCCCTCGCTCCAGAGAACGCGAAGACATGCCCTCGATCACTTAATATTTCTTCGAAAGCTTCAGTGATAGTAGACGCGGCCCGATCTTCCGTGAGATACGATAACTTGATTGAGTGGAGATCTCGATATTGATGATCCAAGGCTTCGAGCGAACGGTTCCTCGCAATCACTACACCACGGCTCCGTTGGTTATCACCCGTGACACACGAATGACCTCGCCACGAAGGGTTATCCCTGCAAGCGCAATCAAGAAGACAAGCAAGAACAGGAAAGAAACGCAACCAAAATTGTATTGATTACGAGATGGCGTCTCACAAACCGATGACGGCGATACTGTTCGATGACAGAATTGATCTAAGCAAAACCCAAACCTAAATGTGGCGGCGGCTGCTGAATAAATAGAGTATTAGGGCATGCGTGACCCCTGGACTCGCCCCTAATGGGCTCCGACGCGATACACGGCCTAACAGACGGTGTCGCAGCACCAAAATAGAATCTGAACGCTAACTTGTTTCGACGATTCCCGTTGACTCCAGATGAATTTTAGGGTGGAACCAGTTGGGTTGGTTAGATAATCTCATTATCTTTCAAACCATATCAAGTCCGTCGCAATCGGAGTCCGGATGCATCTTGGGCGTCCATTTTAGTGTAGACTGGTCCTAGAACCCGAGATGGAGTCGCAGCCGACTCGGACTTGATCTCCTTCCTGTTGTTGACGCCCTTGCTGCTCCTCCTCAACACCTTGGCCTTTCCCAAGTCTTTGCTGGTCCTCTCCAAGGTACCTAATCATCAAAACATCCATGACCCCAAGCGTAAGCTCTGAAACACAATTGACTAGGGTAGAACGTACCTAAAGATTTAGCTGTCGTGCACGAGATCGTGTTATCGGTCCATTCATTGTATGTATAGAAGTGATGTCCTCATCATCCTCCTCCTCTTGAATTGGAGTCGTCCTCGACTCGATCTCATCTTCGTCACCCATATATGGCTTCAAATCTGAAATGTTAAAGGTGGAACTAACCCGAAAATCTGGAGGCAACTCAGGTGGTAATCCAGGGGGTATCTTAGAGGGAAACACATCCATATACTCTTACAAAAGGTTAGCAATAGCCGGTGGCAAAGCAATAGACATATCATCAATGGAATAGAAAACATTTTTGCACACTAAGGCATAGCAAAGTCCAACAGAGGCATGTAACTCATCAAGATCGGATTTAGTGACTAGCAAAGTAGGAGTTTTTAACTTAATAGGTTGCTGATTTTCAGAGTTCAAAACACCTTTTTGCTTAGCATTAATCTTTTTCTCATGTTCTAGGTGGACCATTTCAGTGGGAGTCATAGGAAGCAACACAATTTTCTTTCCCTTATGCATGAAAGTATATTTATTAGATCTACCATGGTGAATAGCATCAGTATCAAACTCCCAAGGACGTCCCAGTAAAAGAGAGCAAGCATCCATACTCACCACATCAAAATCAGCAAAGTCATGGTAAGAGCCAATAGAAAAATTCACCCTTGCTGTTTTTGTTACCTTGAACTTACCGCTGTTGTTAAACCATTGAATGTGATAAGGGTGGGGATGCTGTCGTGTGGTCAAGCCAAGCTTCTTGACCAACTCAACGTTCACCAAGTTGTTGTAGCTACCACCGTCAATGATGGTATGTACACGACAGTCCTTGACGATGAGGAACATGTTGAAGAGGTTGTGGCACTGTCTGTTGTCGTTGTCACTAGCTGTGGCACTCAAAGCTCGTTGCACAATCAAGGCCTTATAGGTCTCGGTCGCTGTTGTACCAAGAACCACTTCATCACCATCATAAGTCTCTGCAATGTTAGCTCCAACAATATCTTCATCTTCAACATTAGAAGCACTAACATACCCACCATCACCAGTAGCAATGTATGCCCGTTTGCTGGGGCAATCTCGCTAAATATGGCCAAGTCCCTGGCAGCGGTGGCACTTGATGTCGGAGGAGCGGCCTATGGAAGAGGTGGTCGTAGCAGGTTTTGCTGCAACACCTGAAGGCACCAAAGACTTGCTGTTGTCGTGTCCCTGTGATGCTGAAGGTGCGGTGCTACGTGTGCCGCTGGTGGAGGAAGATGTGGACATCTGTACGTCCGAAGAGGATGACGCCTTGGCTGGCGCCGGTGGCTGGTGTGGCGCGAAAGTGCTGCTCCTTCGCTGTTGTCGACCCTGCAATTCTTTTTCTGCCAACATAGAAAGATGGAACAAGCGTTGTATAGAATGATATTCTTTATAATCAACAATATCCTGAATCTCCCGCCTCAATCCCCCATAAAACCTAACCATTTGATCCTCCAGATCCTCAACTACCCCACATCGTAGCATACCTTTCTGAAGCTCTTGGTAGTATTCCTGTACCGACATGTCTCCCTGATCTAAGCGTTGCAATTGTTTTCGAAGATCACGTCTATAAGAAGGGGGAACAAAGCGAGCTCGCGTCTCCTCTTTTAACGTATTCCATGTTTGTGGTGCAGCACGTGTGTTAACAAGTTCATTCCACCAAATGATAGCAAAATCTCTAAATTCACTAGTGGCTTGTCTAACCCTATGCTGCTCAGGAACAAGATGGGAATTAAATTTTTGTTCTACCGTCATCTCCCAGTCTAAGTAAGCTTCAGCATCATAAGAACCCATGAACGGTGGAATAGAGAACTTAATCTTAGCAAATGGATCATAGTCTGGTTCAGGATTAAGATGACGACGTCTACCATTACCTCCCATACCTTGTCGATTACGTGCGAGACGTTGTCGCAGCGGTGCATACACATCGTCATCATCGCCGTCGTCGTCGTCCACAGGTGAGTGAGCTGGGGCTGGAGTTGGTGGTGGGGGACGAGCCTCCAGTACGTCCATGCATGTAACAAGTTCATCAACTCGTCGATCAAACTGCTCATAGGATGTGCCGCAGAGTCTTGGTACTTTTTAAAAGCTTCAGTCATCGCACACATCATCTCCTTCAATTCCATCTGAGAGACACACTCATCGTCGTTAAGCTTAGGCCCTTGTCCTTGTCCATTTGATTCTTTGGTCCTGTCATTGTTAGCATAAAACAGAGACAAAAAGGCAACAAACAATGTGAACCCTACAACTATCTCTCAGGTTGGTGGTGGAGGTGGTGGAATACAAATTATGAAGAGTCTTACCCCGCTCTTACAACGTTCTTACCAGCACTGCAGGTGGCAAACGGTGACCGGTGTGACTGTCCAACGAGCGTGGGTGTGATTGCAAAGGAGTACCTGTTCTGCTCGAGAGAAAGCTGGAGTTCTAGGAAGGCTGACTAAATATATATATGTGGCACACAAGTCAGTAACAGATAGCAATGCTGAATAAGTGTTCCAAGTACTCGTCCTAGTTGCTGGCCTAGAAAATATAATAGAACAGTTGGACCAAAGCACAAGAAAAGAGGTACAAGTATCTAGTGGGAATGACAGTTCTGTAAATAGAGCAGATTTTTCAGCACTAGTAGAAATCAAAGGCGCGTTTCCAAAGGAGTACCATCAAAAGAGCTCAAAATATTCTGAATTTTTTTACCACTGATCCAAAAACACAAAGGATGGATGCACACAGAATTTCACTTGAAACAGTGTTGTATTGTGGCCTAGAGAAATTCACAAAGGATCTCTGAAATTCTTGAAAATACTTAAACAAAAAATTTTAATTATCTTCCCAATTTTTTGATTTTTTTGACCGAACCAAACAGGCCGAAGGCGAGTTTGGGTCACCCCAGAATGGAGTCAGAAATATGCTGTAAAAAATTGAGCTCAAACGGATCACCGAGCGAAAAGTTATGCCCGTTTTATGGAAGGTACCTCAAGTCATTTTTTTCAAAGGCACAAATCGGCAGGAACCGAAGCGGCGGCTATGGAGCACAGGGCCGGTTTTAGAGATAGGATTTGTTTTCTGGATATGGTCGGTTTTGATACATGATCTGTTTTGTGGATATGGTCGGTTTTAGAGATAAGATCTGTTTTGTGGATAGGATCGGTTGTAGAGATAGGATCTGTTATGTGGATAGAGTCGGTTGTAGAGATAGGATCTATTTTGTAGATAGGGTCGGTTTTGTAGGATGGAAGCGGATGGACACAATCAAACTGAACCAAAACAAATCTAATCCAGCAACCAAACTCAACTAGAACACGAACTCAGAACTGCGGACTCTAAAACTGAATTGTGCAAAGGCTAAGGCGATGGTTTTAGGTCGGAATAAACTGATCGTAACTTTTTTTGGCTTTTTGTGGACTATGGGACGAAACAAAACTAATCTAAAGGTAGGATTATACCTCACGGGTAACCTGGAAATCTGATACCAATTGATAGTAGACGCGGCTCGATCTTCCATGAGATACGATAACTTGATTGAGTGGAGATCTCGACGTTGATGATCCAAGGCTCCGAGCGAACGGTTCCTCGCAATCACTACACCACGGCTCCGTTGGTTATCACCCGTGACACACGAATGACCTCGCCACGAAGGCTTATCCCTGCAAGCGCAATCAAGAACACAAGCAAGAACAGGAAAGAAACACAACCAAAATTGTATTGATTACGAGATGGGGTCTCACAAACTGATGACGACGATACTGTTCGATGACAGAATTGATCTAAGCAAAACCCAAACCTATATGTGGCGGCAGCTGTTGAATACATAGAGTATTAGGGCGTGCGTGACCCCTGGACTCGCCCCTAATGGGCTCCGACGCAATACACGGCCCAACGGCCCAACAGACGGTGTCGCAGCACCAAAACAGAATCTGAACACTGACTTGTTTCGACGATTCCCATTGACTCTTGATGAATTTTAGGGTGGAACCAGTTGGGTTGGTTAGATAATCTCGTTATCTTTCCGACCATATCCAGTCCATTGCAATCAGAGTCCGGATGCATCTTGGGCGTCCATTTTAGTGCAGACTAGTCCTGGAACCCGAGATGGAGTCGCAGCCGACTCGGACTTGATCTCCTTCCTGTTGTGGACGCCCTTACTGCTCTTCCTCAACACCTTGGCCTTTCCCAAGTCCTTGGTGGTCCTCTCCAAGGTACCTAATCATCAAAACATCCATGACCCCAAGCGTAAGCTTTGAAACACAATTGACTAGGGTAGAACGTACCTGGAGATTTAGCTGTCGTGCACGAGATCGTGTTATCGGTCCATTCATTGTATGTATAGAAGTGATGTCCTCATCATTCAGGCTCCCCACTTATCCATTCAATAACACCTTCAGGGTCGCCTCGTATGAAGTTCTCTTCGGAAGAATAGGCGCCCACGTTGGCAAAGCTAGCTTTAATTTTCTTCACACAGTCTAAAGATTTTTCAAAGCATCTTTCTTTGGATGCGCGAAGCTCTTCAATGTTTTTCTCTAAATGATTTGTCCAGTATTCGTTAATTCCTCGTTTAGCTTCTGCGACTGCATATTTCTCTTTAGCTTCAGCTAGCTGCTTACGAAGGTCTTCAACTTCAGTTTTTTGGGCTTCGAATTGTGTTTGGATCTAGCTTCATCTTCTTTTACTTTATCTACCAATGAAAGTAGAATTTTGTCTTTTTTCCGTGGCTTCGTTTCTTAGCCTGATAACCACTGATCAAAGGTTGGTGAGAGCCATAGTACAGCTCTCCTCTTCGGCGTTCTTTTGTGCTCTTAGGGCGTTGCTAAGTATTAAGCCCTGCAAGAAAGAATAAAAGATTAACATGATAACAAAAAGCTTCATTTCAGAGTCCATAAACTTCAAAATTCACAACTTTTGTACCTTCAGACTGTTGTACGCAAGGCTGTCTGCCAGATCAGCCTTTGTCATGGCGCAAAGGCCAGCTTCGAGCTTCGGAAAACCCATACTTCTGGCCGTCTCCCGACAGACGGATAATTCTTTGTTGTCCGGGAGGCAGTACAAAAAGTCATCTTTGTTCGTACCATTAAACACTAGGCCCCCCTTCGGATACTGCAATTCCCGTGCGTAATGTTTGGCTTCAGAAATTTCTTCTTCGGATAGTCTTTTTCCCAAAGCATGTCTAACGATATAATCAAAACCTTCGGAGAGTACTTAGGGAATAAGGGATTCGGCTTCTTTGGCCACACTTTTCTCAAAAGCTATATTACTATCTGAAGTTATTCCTTCGGCCGTTTTCTCGGTTGTGGCAAGCTTCGTCTCAGCAGGCACTATGGGCCCTGCCTCGGTTTCAGCCTGGGTTATTGTAGCTTCAACTTCTATTTGCTTAGTATCAGCTTTGGGTTGCGTTTTGTCAGCTTCGGCAACCTTCCCTGTTGGAGTGGGACTTATGGAGTCGGTTGTTTACAATACATCTAATATATTTACCATCCTTCTCCTTTTAGGAGTCACGATAGAACCCGTTTGTACCTTCGGTACTGTCGCCCTTGTTGGGGCGCTCAAAATTTCTGGCATTTTCATTATTTCTTCAATTTCTGGTTTATCAGCCTTATCAACCTTCGTTTCAACTTCCTTGGCTGTAGGCATCTTCGGCATTACAGCCGGCTCTTTAGTACTCTGTGTAGCTGAAGCAGTTTCTTTTCTTTCGGCAACAGAAGATGTCCCTGCGCCAAACTCAGGAACCATGGTCGGTTCAATGTAACGCGGCCGGTGGGCAAGAAACTTCAACTTTTTGCCCTTCGACACAGGCTTATCTGGGCTGTCCGAAGCAGAAGTTTTCCTCTTTTTCCCTTGTTCCCACAGCGGGTAGCGGTAGTTAGGGTATACGAAGCCGATGACATCGAAAACTCTGTTTAATCTTTTCTTTCTCCGGCCACCGAAGGCTGCGGACAAGGCATTGTCCTCGGTTTAATTTGGAGTATGCCCCAAGTAACTCGTCGCTAGTAGTTTCAATGCACTTCAGCCAATCATCATTTGGTTCATCAAACTTATCTCCAAACCTGAAGGTGTATTTCAGCTGGACTAAATCACCTTCGCTAGAATCCTTGGTGGTTTCCTTCGGCATTTCCCAGCCTTCCACAAGCGGCCACACCCTGAAGGCTATGTGCTCCTGAACTAAATCTCTTGTGCAAATAAAAGAGCAAACATTGCCGAAGGCCTACTGACACGCTTCCGCAGCATCATCAATTTCAACCTTCGGCCTTCAGAGGCCGAAGCGGGACCAAATGGGGCGCATAATGACTTCCTTAATATCTTTCCTTGCCTTCAAATCATTCTTCATGCAAAACCATTCCTCCATCCAAGCTCCAGGCCACCTTTTCCGAAATGTTGGCACCGAGTGGCTTGCATTGAGGCGAGCGATAAATCCATAAAAGCCAAAATTGTTATGATATTGTTCTTTGCCCATGGCCTTCGTCTCATATACAAGCTCGTGCATACTGCAAAAGCATTTCGCGCTTGGTTCCAGCCCTTGGCTTCTTACAGCCCAGACAAAAATCCCCATTCTAATAATAGCTTCGGGGGGTTATCTGATGAAGGTAAATCTGATATATTTTCAGCACTTCAACCAAAAACCTGCTCAGTGGGAACCGAAGCCCAGCTTTGAAGAAGCTTCGGTAAATCACAACTTTGTTTTCCTCAGGGGCAGGGACGTTGTTGTCTCCACCAACTCTCACAATAGACATATCCCGAAAGTACCTTCCTCTCATATTGTCAAGATGACTCTGTTTAATTATTGATTTCCCAAAGATTGTATGACTTGGCCTCCAGGACCAATCCTCAGAATCTTCGCCCCCGCTTTCCGCATCATAACTATCACTGTCACCAGTATCTTCAGATAGGCCTTCCAGTATCTCCTTAGTAATCTTCTCTGTATTTGTTTTTGCCATTGACTCGATAAATCCAGCAATATTAGGATTCATAACCTTCTTCTCCTCAAAAAGCTTCTCCTCTTCAGTCAGCTTCGTCTCAGCAGCAATCTTCTTGTCTTGAGATATTTCTCCTTCAGAAATGACGAAAATGCGTCTTTTTAACTGAAGCTCAGAAAGCTTGAAAAACTAGCAAGCGTTAGTGAGCAAGAGCTATGAAATTGAGAAAATAAAGCAAATGGCACAAGCAGCGTATCAAATGTGGTTGGTGTGAGTTCTTATTTATACGCTCAACACGCCCCAAATTGGGGGGGGGGTCCCGTTCGTCATTGACCGTTGCTATTCTAGCAAAGGGAAGATGTTTTTTCGGACCTTTGGCTTAAGGCTTTCGTCCATGTCGCAGTCTGAATTCGTTATTTTAAACAAATTAATACTACGAGGGGCTACTGTTGGGGGCCTTCGTCCTCCGAAGGTCCTCAAAAACATGATTTAACAATGTTTTCCAAGTGTGACATATGAACAGGTACCTTCGGTCTCGGGTTAAAAGCACATACGATATGGAAAGCAGGATTGGAACGAAGGATTGAATCAGCGCCGAAGCTGCGCGCGAGGAAGCTTCGGCTCAGTAGCAGAAAGAGGAACCGACTTAAGGAGGAAAAGGCTATCTAGTCCTCGACAGTTTGTTCTTAAGTCAATAGTGAATATGAAGGGCATGAATATAATTTTACACAGGCTGTGTCCTGTGCCTATAAATAGGTAAACAGTACCCCCGTACTGTTCACGCTGACTTGTATTTGCTTGTGCGTCACGCTTGTACTCTTACCTTCTGATCAAGCTGAAGGTACATTTGTAATTCAATATTGTTTGTCTTTCTAGAATAATATGATGAGAATGAATTAATAATGTTATATGATTGTTTATGTTGTCTCTTATGTTTCATATGCTTCTTCTTTTATTAATATATATCGCGTTTATGAAGGCATGTCCTTCAAAACCTTCGTCTGAAGATCATTATATCCTAAGAGAAATAATGCTTCGAAGGACGAAGGGCATTAACATTTAACATTTTATGTTGCCTTGTTCTTAACTCATAGCATTTGAGAACAAGTCCCCAACACCAGTATTAATTTTGGTGGTTGAATGCCCAACACAAATATTGGACTAACTAGTTTGCTCTAGATTATATGTTCTACAGGTGCATAAAAGTTCAACACAAACCAATAAAAGATTAAAGTTAGGGATCGAATTCAAAGGAGCAAAGAAACCGCGTGTGCTCTGGTCTGGCGCACCGGACTGTCCGGTGTGCCACCAGATAGTGTCCGGTGCACCAGGACCGTACAGAGTCCAACTAGCCACTCTCGGGTTTCAGCAGGCACACTCTGCTAAAAATCACCGGACTGTCCGGTGTGCCACCAGATTGTCTGGTGTGCCAGCGGAGCAACAACTACTTTGTGCAACAGTCGACTGCAAAAGTACCTGGCGCGAGGAACAGTGCACAGCAGAGTCAGAGGAGCACCGGACAGTGAACAGTACATGTCCGGTGCCACATGAGGACAAAGCCTCCAACGATCGACCAGCTCCTAACCCTAACGGTTGGCTGACGTGGCGGCACATAGGACAGTGTCCGGTGGCGCACTGGACTGTCCGGTGCGCCCATCTCCAGCAGCCTTCCCAATGGCTACAAATTGGTTGGTGGGTATAAATACCACCCCAACCGGCCATTTCAAAAAGGAGGAGCCCAAGCAACATTCCAAGTCATATAGTTAACATATCCAAGCCCTCCCAATCACCTCCATTCAATGATCCATCTTATACTCAAGATTTAGACCACCACAATCAACACAAGTGCCACAAAAGAGAGATCTAGCAAAAAGGAGCTACTCGTGTAAGTTCAGTGATAGTGCCTTGTGAGAATCATTGAGAAAAAGTGTGTGCTACATCTTGTGATCATTTGAGCGTGGAGTTTTGACTCCCATTCATTGTAAAGCTAGCAAGAGCCCCTTATCTTTGTGGTTGGCTTTGCAGAAACTTCGGTCTTTTATTGACAAAGAAGAAGAAGCACTCGCCGGTCTTGGTGATCGGTGGAGAGAGGGAAAGGGTTGAAAAAGACCCGTCCTTAGTGGACTCCTCAACGGGGATTAGGTTCTTAGTGAACCGAACCTCGGTAAAACAAATCACCCGTGTCTCTTGTGTTTATTGCTTGTGATTTGTTTGTTTTCTTCCTCTCTAAGTTCTCTTGCACTATTCCTTGATAATATTATTTTGTGTTGCTTCAAGTTAAATTCTCATTTAGAAAAAGCAACGCCTTGTAAGAAAGAACTTGCGTTATTGCTCTTCTTATCTAAGCCCTCTTGCTTCATTCTCCATAAACTTATTAGTTGTATTGATTTGTCAATTCCGCATTCTTTGAAAGCAACACTCTTTGCAAGCAAAGGACTAAGTTTTACACTCCGACAATTGTGCATCTTGTTCTAACCACTAATCAAGGGATCAAGTCTGGGTTTAAAGTTATAATTTTCAGATTTCGCCTATTCACCCCCCTCTAGGCAACTTTCAATTGGTATCAAAGCTAGGCACTTCATATTGAGTCTAACCACTCGAAGTGATGGCGCGAAGAAGATCCCAAAAGAACAAGAAAACAACTCCGAAGGAAAACAAGGAGGTGACTCTTGAGATATTACTTTCCGATTGTTCTAATTATGCTTCATGGTCTACTAATGTAGTAAATGGTTTTAGAACCATAGACTCACGATTAGAACAAATTTTAGATAAGAGTATCATACCCTCTAGTTATAATGGGAAAAACACTTCTAAGGAAGATCAAAGATGTATACACTTAAACTATCTAGCTTATGACATCTTAAGTAAATCTCTTAGCAAAGAAGATTATCGTGCCTTCATAATGAATTATAATGAACATATTTCTGATGCGCATGATATTTGGACTAGAATTAAAAGTAAATTTAATGAGTCCAAACATATTAGTTCATATGATGCTTCTACTTCCTTTAGTCCTTGTGAAACTAACCCTTTGAAGGAAGAAGAAAATGAACGCTGGAGACCAAACAATGAATCCACCTCTCCAAAAGGTTTGTCTTCCCATTTTGATTCCCACATAAGTTGTGTGGCTAATGAAAATGATAGTGGTAGCACAAATGAGGATGAGGAGGATGAAAGAAGCTTCATACAACTCTACGCTCATCTAAGCCAAGAAGATAGGGCGATCATGCTCAAACTTCTAAAAAGAGCGAGAGAGCAAAGCGAAGCTCTTCACATGCTAGAAGATATTATCACCATAAAAATGCAAAGCTTTGAAGAGTTGACTAAAGAACATGAGGAGCTAAAGTGTTCTCATGCTGATTTGGTCCAAAGGTATGAATCTATTTCAATTGAGCAAGATAACTCCTTATTTTATGTCGCTAAAAAAATTAGTAAATAGGAATGCCTTGCTTAAGGACCAAGTAGAAAGGATAAAAATAAAAAAATCTAGCCTTTCAAGAAAAACATGATATGCTTCTATGTTCTCATGAAAATCTTATGAATGATCATATCATGTTAAACATTACTCATGAGGTTGTGATAGAAAACTTAAAATCCCAACAACCTCACTCATGCACATGTATTCAAATTGAAACTATATTACCATGTGCTAATGCTTGTTGCTCGTCAACAAGCAAATCCTCCCTTGAGCTAGAATTTCCAGGAACAAAAGATGATACATGTCAAGAGCTCAAGGAAGAAAATGAGAGGCTAAGAACGAGCTTGACACAACTAAAAGGGAAGTGCACTGCCCAACCTTCTCAAGATAACTGTGATTACATGGTGAAAAGCTTGAGACGGGAACAACCGTGGCATGCACAAAATCCCTTGAAGAAAAAGTCAAGGACTTGAGGATTGTCAAGAGGAAGGAACAAAAGAAGAAAATCAATACCTCTGCCAAAAGCCTCAACCATGCCTCCATGCAAGGTAACATCCAAGGTAATGATCAAGCCACACTTCACACTAAGAAAAGTAAGGAGTGTAGCGAATGCTTTGAAAATGGGCACTTAATTAGGTCATGTCCCTATATTAAAGAAAATGGCTTGATTATTAACAAGGATGATAAACGTTGTTTTAGATGCTCTAAGAAGGGACATTTAATTAAGTCATGTCCCTATGTAAAACAAAAAGGCATAGTTTTAGAAAATAAAATATTTACTAACCATGTAGCAAGCAAGAAACAAGGAAACAAGAAATCTTCAAGACATGAAGATCACCTTTGCTACATATGCCGAAAGAAAGGACATCAATGGAAGGATTGTCCTATTGGTAACTATCCCGCCCCTAACTTGTCAAGTGATTCATATGTAACTAGGCAATCCAAAATTGCAACTTGTGCTAGAAAGGTAATGAGTTTACCAAGTGCTAGCACTAAGGACATCTGGTTCCTAGATCTTTGATGACTAACCTTGATGGACCCATCAAGAGATGGGGACCAAAATACGCATGACAAGCTTTGCAGGGGAAGGAGATGATATGAACTTTGGAAGTGCTTGAGAGGATCAATTCAATTCATATTAACTCAAGCTATCAATCTTACAATGATCTATATCTCTAAGATGGACCCAAAGTTATTTTGAGTTATTATATCTACAACTCATATCATCTCGAGCAGGATATTGAAGTTGTAGGAACTAAAGGATTATCCTGTGTGGAAAACCAAAGCCTACAACATGGAGGAAAGCCAAAGGATGGTAACACTTATGTCTTTAAGTGCAAGTATCTTCAATTACCATTTCTCTTGTGTCTTGTGTAGTCACATAGAAAAATAAAGCACTTAAGAATATTATCAAATTATGTCACTGTTCTCTGGAGAAAGTTCCTCTCATATGGTAGATTGAATTTTCATCATTTCAACATTATGGCAATCTACATGCTTTAAATTATTGTAAGTACCATATGGCATGTTTTACACTAATCATCCCATTATTGCCATGGTCTAGACATAGAGACATATTCCAAGTTCTTAAAAGAATAAGGTGTCATATAGGGAATTCAAATCCTTAGGACACTTATGAAGGGAATATCTCTTTATGAGTAGAATCGTGCGACTAATGCTTTTGTCTATTTGATCTAAGTAGTCTCACATTTAGAGAATAAGTTTATCTATAGAAATGTGTAATCTAACATGAAAAGGAAAATCAATCCAATGATTTATGATGTATTTCTTCTTGCTTAAATTGGATATGATTCTTCTACATTCATCGCTCTCCATGTTATGAATTAGATTTGTTCCCATAATCTTAAGAAATTGAGTATGCTTGTTTTATGAGTTAAAACTGAGTATAACATCATCTATGGGATAATCTAGTTCATGTTATGAAGTTTCCATGCTTTAGTAATATACTTTTCATTCCTTCTCAAAAATGATTGCAAAAAGGTAAACTAGTGCTTGTGTTACTAATGACATATATCTTGAGCATATTTATGAAAATCTTCAAGAGAGTAAGTGCATGTTCAATTTATTAAAAGACACAAGCCTCAAGGGTTGCTCTTCACCTAAAAGAAGAAAGGTAAAAGCAAAGGTATGGGAACTCATCTTCTTAATCAACAATAGTTCCCATCAATTGATATTTGTTCTAAATTATCATATTCTACCTATGAGAAGAATAGATTCCTTATTGGACTTAAATCAGCCAGAAGTGCATTCAATCTTGCTTTCATAAATGCACTAGTCCACTAGAATCTAATTCATGCCTTTGCTATATCTGTTCTCATATTAATATGCTTCTAAGTTATGTTAATAAATTCAATATGAAGAAGTAAACTTCCTATGATTGATTAGAAATGTTAAAAGGTGTATATTCCTCTTTTCTAATGATGTGCACTAATATTAAGGATGCTACTTCATGTCTGTATGACTTGTGGATGACGAATT
The DNA here is from genome assembly GCF_902167145.1 of Zea mays. Lineage (NCBI taxonomy): Eukaryota > Viridiplantae > Streptophyta > Magnoliopsida > Poales > Poaceae > Zea > Zea mays. The sequence continues at coordinate 160,269,638 of NC_050096.1, forward strand.
GTTTATATCTCTTATCTAAAATAAATCATCATTTATCATATACTCCCTTCTACTGCTAATATCCTTTTTGAGTATTTTTCAATAAGTTTGAAAAGAAAAAAGAGACAACTACAAAGGGAGGACACTCAAATGAAAAAGACATCAGGAACAACAACACCTACTTAGACAGTAAGATCTTCAAATTAATCAATGGTGTGGTTGTAAGTATTCTAAACCTTTTTCATTTTTAAGAGTACCAAGCATAAAGTGATTATTGCAAATATTTCATGCCTTGATCAAGATGTTCAATGTATTCCCCTATTTTCTTTAAAAGAGAAGTGCATCTAACCAAGTCATTCAAATTCTTGATGCATATCTTTAGGGGGAGCCCCATTTCTATATCTTGATCATTTTGAGACTAACATTTTCTCTTAGTGATCCCATAGAGTTTCAAGTATGAGAATAAGTTTCTCATGAAGTATGCTACTTCAAATCAATCCAATTTGGTAAAGTAATATCACTTTTATCAATGATTGTAGCTTTCATTATTAAAGTAGCATATTTACTGGATTATCGTATTTTAAGCTTATTTGATAATCTAATGCATATGTTGTTCTTTTGATCGCATATGTTATTCATTTGATCATTGAATAACTTCAATTGACACTTATGTTGCTTAGTGCCTCATATACTATCAATTAATGTCTCTCTTGATATGCACTAAGTTAAAAGGAGAATTCATGATAAATTTATGCAATTTGTGATCCACTTGATATATGACAACAATGACTTAGAAAAGGATCACTAGTTGTAGAACTCTCTCTTGTGCAAAATATTTCCATACATTGTCTTGAATATAGGTCTTAAGTAACCAAGACTAAGGACAAAGCACAATGAAGAGAGCGTCTCTATGTAAAGGTACAAAAGGGTAAACTACTTCCTCTCATTTATACATGTACCTAAATCTTCATCTTATATACATTCTTTGCATATCTTTTTGTTGGGACCATGCTTCGTCGCCGAAGGTCCTGCAGGAAGAAACAGCTTCGGCTGAAGCTGTCCGCACGTGATGACCGAAGGTTGCTGTTCATGAAGCTTCGGAATTACAAACCGACTTAAAAGTAGAATGTCCTTTTAGTCCATAAGTGTTTGAGTCGTTGTTGTAAACTTTTATGAGGGGCATGATTGTAATTCCTCACAGGCTATGTCCTGTGCCTATAAATAGTGAACAATATTCCTTTACTATTCACGCATTCCTGTAATTGCAATCGCATCACTCGGGAATTATTCTTTGTCAAGGCAGAGGTATAAATGTATCTAATATTTGAATTCATTAAGTTGATATAATATGGAAGTGATGTTGTTTATTTATAATTTATTTGTCTTTGATGCTTCATATCTCGCATTATTTTATATAATCTGTTAGAGTTCAATTACGAAGAAACAACCTTCGTAATTGTACCATCCTTAACCTTCGTCCGAAGTTCATTAAATCCTTAAGGGAATAATGCTTCAGCGGACGAAGGGCATTAACATTTAACATTTTATGTTGCCTTGTTCTTAATTCATAGCATTTGAGAACGAGTCCCCAACATTGGCGCCCACCTCCGGTGAACTCACTACCACTTTTCTGAGCTAATGGCTTCGTTCAGTATTCAAGCTGGAGCTGCTTCGGTTCCGAAGCTGGTACTCCCGATAACAGCCGGTTCATGTTCAGAACCAGCCAACAAGAAGCAGAAGAAGGAAGCACAGAGAAGGGTACAGCATGTCGGGGTGCAAGGACCCTTCATCAAGTCAAGATGGTCTCACATTCCTATTACCTTCTCCCAAGAGGATCTTCAACTCAAGGATTACCCACATAATGATGCTATGGTTATCTCTTGTGTTATCAAAGGATTTCTGGTCCACAATGTTTTGGTTGATACATGCAATGCAGCTGATATCATATTTGCTAAGGCCTTCAGACAGATGCAAGAGTCCGAAGATAAAATTCTTGATGCCACACATCCCCTCTGTGGCTTCGGAGGAAAGCAGATTGTAGCACTCGGCAAAATCTCAATGTCAGTGGCCTTCGGATTCATCAACAACACAAGGACTGAACAAGTTATGTTTGATATCGTTGACATGGAGTACCCTTACAATGCAATCATTGGTCGTGGTACTCTTAATGCCTTCGAAGCAATTCTGCATCCAGCTTATCTTTGCATGAAGATACCTTCGGACCAAGGGCCCATTGCTATTCATGGAAGTCAAGAAGCTGCCAGAAGGGCCGAAGGAAATTGGACAGACTCAAAAGCAATCCATAATATAGATGGAACTGAAGCTTGTGAGCAATACAAGTTCAGAAGGGAAAAAGCTGCTTCGGCTGACCAGCCAAAACCCATGCTCTTATGTGAAGATATAGCAGAGCAGAAGGTGTTATTGGGATCTCAATTGTCCGAAGAGCAGGAGAAAACCTTGATAAGGTTTTTGTTCAACAATAAAGATGTTTTTGCTTGGTCAGCTAATGATCTTTGCGGAGTTAACAGGGATGTTATTGAGCACTCGCTCAATGTTGATCCATCCTTCAGACCCAGGAAACAGAGGCTTCGGAAGATGTCTGATGACAAGGCCGAAGGTGCTCGGAATGAAGTGAAAAGACTCCTAAGTGCCGGAGTTATTAGAGAGGTAAAATACCTAAAATGGTTGGCTAACACTGTTATGGTGAAGAAGGCCAATGGTAAATGGAGAATGTGCATCGATTTTACTGATCTCAATAAGGCCTCTCCGAAGGATGAGTTTCCATTACCAAGGATAGATTCTTTAGTTGATGCAGCAGCTTCATCAGAACTTATGAGTTTGCTGGATTGCTATTCAGGCTATCATCAAATCTGGATGAAGAAGGAGGATGAACCAAAAACCAGTTTCATAACCCCTAGTGGGACATACTGTTACCTTCGGATGCCTGAAGGGCTTAAGAATGCTGGAGGAAGCTTCAGCAGAATGACATCAAAGGTTCTCCATTCTCAGATAGGCAGGAATGTACTAACTTATGTTGATGATATCATTGTAAAAAGCACGAAGCAGGATAACCACATTGCTGATTTACAGGAGACCTTCGCTAATTTTAGACGGGCTGGTCTAAAGCTGAATCCAGAAAAATGTGTCTTCGGAGTAAAGAAGGGGAAATTTCTTGGTTGCCTAGTTTCAACAAAGGGCATTGAGGCCAACCCAAGTAAAATCGAAGCTATACTTCGAATGGAGCCACCAAGTACAAAAAAGGGGGCTCAAAGATTGACAGGAAGGCTGGCATCTCTCAATAGATTCATATCCAGATCAGCAGAGAGAAACTTACCATTCTTCGAAGTGCTGAAGTCAGCCGAAGTCTTTCAATGGGGACCAATCCAACAGAAGGCCTTTGAAGAGCTGAAACAGTATTTGATAGATCTAACAACATTAACTCCACCTACGCCAGGGGCTCCTTTGTTATTATATGTGGCAGCTTCGCACTCAGCGGTAAGTGCAGCACTTGTACAGGAGAAGCTCGAAGGCCAAGTTAAGAGGCAGACCCCAATATATTTTGTATCCGAGGTTCTTAGTTTATCAAAGAAAAATTATACAGAATTGGAGAAGGTACTATATGCTGTTTTGATGGCCTCCAGGAAGCTTCGGCACTATTTTCAAGCTTACAACATAATTGTTCCTTCACAACCTCTGACGGATATTATGAGAAACCGAGAAGCTACTGGAAGGATTGGAAAATGGGCTGCAGAGCTCAATGAATTTTGTATTGATTATGTTCATAGATCTTCAATTCAGTCCCAGGCATTAGCAAACTTTATTACTGACTGGACGCCAGGGGCTCAGGAGGAAGAAACAAATAAAGATGCCGAAGCATGGATAATGTTTTGCGATGGGTCTTGGGGAACCTTCGGAGCAGGAGCGGCTGCTGTGTTGGTTTCACCTTCCAAAGTTAAAACTTGTTATGCGGCAAGACTTGATTTTAATTGCACAAATAACATCGCTGAGTATGAAGCTCTGCTTTTGGGTCTTCGGAAATTAAAGGCAATGGGAATCAGAAGGGCCATTCTTAAAACTGATTCTCAAGTTATTTCTGGTCATATTGACAAAACTTACAAAGCAAGAGACCCGAAGCTTGAAAAGTATCTAGATACAGTCCGAAGGATTGAGGCTTCCTTCGAAGGTTTCTCTGTCAAAAATATTCCTCGTGGAGAAAATGAATACGCTGATCTATTGGCTAAGTCAGCAGCCCAGGGGCTGCCTATACCTTCGGAAGTATTTTTTGAAACAATAAAAGCACCTTCGGTCGAGCTTCTTGAAAGAGCAATCCTCAACATATCCCCTGTTTATAGTGAAGATTGGAGAACTGAAATCATCTCTTTCCTTTAGGGTAATTTTCTTTCAGACGACGAAGCTTATAACAGGAGAATAGAAGCAAGAGCTCGACCATATGTCATAATAGAAGGGAAGTTATACAAGCGCGGGGTCTGTTCCCCATTGCTCAAGTGCTTATCCAGATCCGAAGGTATAGAATTAATGAAGGACATACATGCAGGTCTGTGTGGATCTCACATTGGATCTAGGCCCTTGCTTGGGAAAGTTTTTCACCAAGGATTTTATTGGCCAAAGGCAGCTTCGGATGCAGCGGATTTAGTTCAAAAGTGCGAAGGTTGTCAGAAATGTGCAAGAGATCAAAAACAACCTTCGTCTTTAACTCAATTAATACAACCCACTTGGCCGTTGCAAAGGTGGGGTCTGGATTTGCTAGGTCCATTACCACCAGCACAGGGGAACTTAAGATATGTGGTGGTGGCAGTGGAATATTTTTCCAAATGGATTGAGGCGAAGCCCTTAGCCACAATAACTTCGTTTACTATTCAAAAGTTTTTCTGGCAAAACATTGTTTGTCGCTTCGGAGTGCCGAAGGCTATCACTGTGGATAATGGGACACAGTTTGATTCTGAAGCCTTCAGAAAATTTTGTAATCAAATCGGCACGAAGATCCATTTTGCATCAGTCCGACACCCAGAATCAAATGGACTTGTTGAAAGAGCCAATGGGATCATAATGACAAGAATAATGAAGTCAATCTTCAATCAGCCGAGGGGAAAGTGGCCAGACGAGTTAATCAAAGTGGTGTGGAGTCATAACACAACCATCTCAAGATCAACAGGCTTTACACCCTTTAAACTATTGTTTGGTGACGAAGCAATGACCCCAGAAGAGGCTAAAACAGGATCAATAAGGACAGTAGCTTCAGCAGAGGGCGAAAACGAAGCTGATTGCTCTGTAGAAAAAGATGCTATTGAAGGGATCAGACTTCAAGCTGTGGAAAACATCAATAAATATCAAGCTGAAACAATAAAATGGCGTGATAGAAAGGTCAAGTTGAAGAACATTGAACCAGGACACTTGGTACTTCGAAGAGTAGCTAACCCTGAAACAGTAGGCAAATTACAACTGAAGTGGGAAGGCCCCTTTTTGGTAGTATCTTCGTCAAGACCCGGTTCCTACAGATTGAAGGATTTGGACGGCAATGACATTCCTAGATCGTGGAATGCGGATGAGCTTCGGTGATATTATGTTTAGTTCGATGTAATTTTTTATATTCTTTTTTGTGGCACCCTTTTCCTTTCCAAAGGGGGAGAAAGGTTTTTAATGGGGCCACAACATGTAATTTTTCTTTTCCTTGTTTCAATTCTATAAGAGCGATACCCCCCAAAAATGTAAATGTAAAAGCTGAGAACGCACCTTCGAGTGCAAAGAAAAAGAAAAGAAAACAGGGAGAAGCTCAAAAGTCGTTCCTAAGGGAATGCAGAGCTTACAGCGAAAAATAAACGCTGATTCCGCCGAAAGTAAAAGGCGAAGAAGCTCCTAAGGGAGGCTTACAGCGAAAAATAAACGCTGATTCTGCCGAAAGTAAAAGGCGAAGAAGCTCCTAAGGGAGGCTTACAGCGAAAAGTCAACGCTGATACACCGAAAAGTAAACGGTGAAGCCGAAAAGTAAACGGCAAAAAGATTTCTATCATTCTTGAGGGGACGAAGGGCCGTGCTTATGGTTTTTTGAACATGTGTCCTAATGTTCATTTGCACATTACATGTCATCATGTCATTTGCATTCATAAACATCCATTTAGACATATATAGAATCATCATCATGCTACACAAAAAAGACAGGTGCTTCAGAAAATAAGGAAAAGATTCAAAGGAAAAATTTTCTATGCTTCGTTGTGTACGAAAAGAAGGGAAGGTGTTTTTCGCCTTCGGCTCAAAAGAGAAGTTTCGTCCACAGCAAAGCAGACTGGATGTGGATAAGGGAGACAGAATATATTACAAGGTATGTACAAATTTACATAAGTTATTCCATATCTATATTACAAGAATTTCTCCAAGAATTTTTGCAGGAAAGCACATTATAAGCAATTTTAAGCTTCAGCTAAGGCTTCGTCTTCAGTTTTGTCAAACTTCAGCATTGTCAATCTTCAGCTTCGTCATCCTGTATATACCAAACAACATAGTAAGAAAGGTACAAATTTCAAAGAAGAAGGTAAAAGTAACAAACATAAGTTTCTTACCGGCTTAAGATGGCTTCGAGCTTCGTCGCTTGCCATCTTCCGCCCGCCACTTACCCAGATCTGGGTCATGAATCTATTTCCGATGCTTCTGGCTAAGCTTGGGATATCTATCAAATCTGAAGCTGACAAGCTGAAGTTTGGTCTGTTCACAATGTTTCCATGCGTGCAGCGAGCCTTCAAAAAAGCAGCAGCTGTGCCCCGAGAAGCTACCAGGGCGTAGAAGTCGGCGTGCCCACCAATAACTTCGTCAAGGGCATCAACTTCGCCTTCAATATGTTCTAATGTCCTTGGCAGATTTTCAGCTGAAGGTGTAAATTTCGAAGAACTAGCTCCGACAGAGTGAAACACGTCCTTCAGCCGCTGCACACATCGGATGCCGAAGCCTAAGCATTTCTCCTGAAGTTCTGTAAAGGATTTCTGCAAATTTGAGTACTTATCCACTTCAGTTTTCAGGCTTGCTTCAAGATATTTCTTTTCATCCTCGAATTTTTCTGATTGTCGGAGCAATTCATTCTTTAATTTGTCATTTTCAGTTTGGACTTCAGCCAAAGAGCCCTCCATGGTCTGAATAACAAAATCCTTCTTTTCTAATGCACCTTCGTGCTCTTTGACCATGATCTCAAGGTCTTGGATTGCGAAGTCTTTCTTTTTTAGATTGGCTTCGTGATTTTCAACTTTTTCAGCCAAATCTTGAATGACGGCTTTGTTTTTCTCTTCCTCCAGATCTTGTTGCATTTTCAGAACCTTGCTTAATAATATGCTCTGTCGAAATGATCTTCGCTAGAACACGACCCAAAAGTTAATAATAATAGTAATAAAATAACAAAAATATTCGTTACCTTGAAGTTAGCATAAAGCAAGCTTCCGGCGATGTGGTGTCGTTGATAACGGCACAAGTCCGCTTCCAGCTTCGGCAAGCCAATGCTTTTGGAAAGGGTTCTAACAATTTTGGCCTCGGTGCGGTTCCGAAGGCATCTTAGTTTCCCTTCGTTGACCCCACCAAATAGCATAGCCCCTGATTTATATCCGCAAGATATGGCATATTTTTTCAACTCCTCTTTTTCGGCGTCTGTTAATTCTTGTCCGAGCAAATCTTGAAAGTTAAAATCTTCTTCTTCTGAAATTTCATCAATCTGCTCTTTCCCCTTCTCAGTTGCCGTATTCACTGCAGCCACAGTAGCTTCTTCTTCAGCCATTTTCAGGAGTATATTGTCAATAACCTCAAGTGTGGTTTCCAGGTTCGACTCTTCGGTAGCCCCGGCTTCGGCCCCGGTAGCTTCGGCTTCGCCGGTTTCAGCTTCAGTAGTTTTCATTCCAGTAGCTTCGGCTTCGGCAGTTTCAGCAAAAACAATTTTTGACACCGTTGCCGGTGGCGGCGTCTGATGGATCACATCTGTTACTTGAATAATTCTCAGCTTTTTTGTCTTCGCAGGACTTTCTGCTGCCGAAGCTGCCTTGTTCTTCTGAAAAAACTTCGTCAGTTCCAGTGCCAGTGGACTTAGCCTGATAGGCAAGGGTTCAGTCATTACCTTCATAATCTCTTCTACTTCAACAGCAGAAGGAGAAGCAGGAGCATCTTCTTCTCGGACCGGCGTTTCCGGCTCTGGGGATGCACTTTTTCTCTTTTTTGTAGTGGCCACCTTCGTCTCAGGATTTAACTCTTCAGCGCTAAGATTTTCAGAATCTTTCTTTTTCTTTTTGGCTACCTTGACGACTTCTTCGTCAGTAGCGCTGGCAATCCTTTTTCGCTTCGGGCCCCCAGCATCTCCGCCCAGTCGACCGTAGTCAGCGTATTCAAATCCTATGGCATCAAGTACCCTGTTCAGCCTTCGTTTCGGCCGAGTGCCGAAGGCCGCTGTCATCAGTTGGTCCTCTTTTTTAGAGTAATTCACAAGAATTTCATTACTCATTATTTCAATTGTATCAAGCCATTCTTGGCAGGGTACTTTAAAATATTTCTTGAATTTATAATGATAAGGTAGTCTGACAAGTTCCCCCTCTTTCTTTTCCCCTTTAAGCTTCGGCATTGTCCACTCTTTCATAGTTGGAAAAACTCTGAAGGCCAGGAATTCCTGCACTAAATCTCTAGTGCCAATATGCTCTGCAATAATTTTGAATTCGCCCAGTGCAGCCCAAGTTGGACCTTCTACTGCCATTTTGCATCGGGGTCTTGTTTCTCCGAAGACTAGTTCAAGAGGGCTCTGAACCAGCTTCTCTTTATCTTCATCAACTTTGACATAAAACCATTCTGATTTCCAGCCTGCCGGCCATTTGCTTCGGTAGCTGATCACGGGAAACTTCGTGGTTTTCCGATAAGCAAAATTATAGCAACCAAAATTTTCATGCAATCCATCTTTTCTGGCTTTAGTTTGATAATGCAACTCATGAACTCGACAGAAGCTGTCGGCAAACGGCTCCACCGCCTGGCTTCGGAGAGCCCAGATATAGACGCTGAGCCTGACAATTGCGTTGGGAGTTAGTTGGTGAAAGTAGATACCAAATCTTTGCAGCACATCAGAGATCATCCTATTTAAGGGGAATCTCAGCCCAGCTTTTAGGAAGCTCTTGAAAATGACTATTTCATCCTTTTCTGGCTTCGGGGTAGTTTCTTCCCCCCCGAAGCGAAGTAGCTTCTTCTCATTCTCACTGAAATAACCCGACTTCACCATCTTGGAGAAATCAGCCTTGGAGACAGTCGACTTTCCGAAGTCCAAGTGGCTGGGCTTGCTTGGCACGTCAATATGGTAATCATCATCGGAATCAGCTTCCTCAATATTTCCTTCTTCCGCTTTGACAGCAACTTGTTCTGTCTCGGCAACAGTCTGCTCTGTCTCGGCAGTACGGATTCGTTCCAAGGTCACCAGTCCGGATCGTTGCATCGCTTCGGAGATAGGAACAGTCTCCGCTCCTTCGGCTTCGCCTCCCTCACGCTCAACTCTAGCGATAGAGCGCACTCTGGCCATTTAATTCTGAATTGCTTGGGAACTAAAAACTTTTTCTTCCGAAGCTTTTTCTTCTGACGAAGTAGGCTTTAAACTGGAGCTTCGTCTGATTGCGAGAGTCAAGCTTCGGCTATGGTTACAAATTTTGGCAGCAAAACAGTGCAATAGCAATGAATGCTGTGGTAACTTCACACCTACCCGTCTGTTTATATAGTGCTACAGGTAAGAAGGTGAATCGTCAGGATTTTTACACCAGGCAAACAGCTGCTTACACCCGCTGCGCGGTGGACCGCAGAGACCAAATAGTAACCCTGCAGGGTGGGACCGCTACGCGCTCGGAAACTGAATCGTTTCTCGACAACGAGCTCAGGGAAGGTGTTTTTCGGACCTTCGGCTTCCTGAAGCCTAAGAGACTTTTTTCACGGATCAAGCTCGTTACGAAAAACGATCTAGCACCGCGAAGGGGCTACTGTTGGGACCATGCTTCGTCGCCGAAGGTCCTGCAGGAAGAAACAGCTTCGGCTGAAGCTGTCCGCACGTGATGACCGAAGGTTGCTGTTCATGAAGCTTCGGAATTACAAACCGACTTAAAAGTAGAATGACCTTTTAGTCCATAAGTGTTTGAGTCGTTGTTGTAAACTTTTATGAGGGGCATGATTGTAATTCCTCACAGGCTGTGTCCTGTGCCTATAAATAGTGAACAGTATTCCTTTACTGTTCACGCATTCCTGTAATTGCAATCGCATCACTCGGGAATTATTCTTTGTCAAGGCAGAGGTATAAATGTATCTAATATTTGAATTCATTAAGTTGATATAATATGGAAGTGATGTTGTTTATTTATAATTTATTTGTCTTTGATGCATCATATCTCGCATTATTTTATATAATCTGTTAGAGTTCAATTACGAAGAAACAACCTTCGTAATTGTACCATCCTTAACCTTCGTCCGAAGTTCATTAAATCCTTAAGGGAATAATGCTTCAGCGGATGAAGGGCATTAACATTTAACATTTTATGTTGCCTTGTTCTTAATTCATAGCATTTGAGAACGAGTCCCCAACACTTTTATAAAAGGAAGAGAAAGCATGTCTATGCATATCCCTGCTTCATACCTAGTTTAACCTCTCAAAAATTTCATTCCTGCATTGATGCATTTTTGTTAAAACTGGGTGAAGTGATTTTCTTGTCAAAGAGCTTAAAGCTTAACCTTGTAACGAGGATATGCTACCTTTGTCTCAAATGTGGAAGTTCCTTAAGTCTCTTTGAAACCTCAAGGGTAAATGCATCAAATATCTATACACATGCTTTCAGAAGTGCATAGTCTGTCGTAAGCATCACACTTCTATTATGACACAATGCACTTCACATTGTCTATGATATAGATATGTTCTCATTAACCTAATTATGTGCACTTGGCATTTAAGGCCAAAATATGTATTCCTCTCAAGGCACATATTTAGGGGGAGCATTCTATATTATATAAAACTATGATAAAGTTTAATTGACATATCTTTTGATCATATCTCTTTCATTTGGTACACATACATATTTCTTATTCTTCTTGTGCCAAGGCTAAGACAAATGTGCTTCCATGAATATTTCTTGTATTAGTCTTAGATTGAAAGGGAAATGGAGTATTCGGCAAAGACAACGCTTCCACTCAACTCCATCGGTATTATTTACCCTTTGCCGATATTCTGTCATCTCTCCAATTGGTATAATCTTTCACTTATATTTCTTTTATCAATGGGGGAGAAAAGATAAGAGGGCTCACAAAGTCTCCGTTTTTGGCGATTAATGCCAAAGGGGGAGAAAGTATTAGCCCAAAGCAAAAGGACTGCACCACCACCAATTTAATGCACAAAGCAACAGGACCGCACCACCACCAATTTAACACTTCATTTCGAAAGTTTTTCAAATTGGTATCTAACTATGTTTTCAAATAGTTTTTAATTGGTTAGTGTTGGGGGCCTTCGTCTTCCGAAGGTCCTCAAAAACACGATTAACAATGTTTCCCAAGTACAATATATGTACAAGAACTTTCGGACTCGGAGTGAAGCTATACACAATATGAAAAGCGTGGTCGGGACGAAGGTTGAATCAGTTCCGAAGCTACACGTAGGGAAGCTTCGGCTCAGCAGCAGAAAACGAAACCGACCTAAAGAGGAAAAGACCGATCAGTCCATGATAGTTTGTGTCATGTTTATAGTTATTTGTTGAGGGCATGAATGTAATTTCGACCAGGCTGCGTCCCGTGCCTATAAATAGATGAACAGTAACCCCGTACTGTTCACGCTGACTGGTATTCACTTGCACGTCACACTTGAATCTTTGCCTTCTGTCAAGCCGAAGGAATAAATGTAATTCAATATTGTTTATATTCATTCATGACAATATATTAATGATGTCATATGATTATTCATAATGCTTCTCGTGTTTCATATGCTCCTATTTTCATTATGATATACTGAGATGATGAAGGTATGTCCTTCATAACCTTCGTCTGAAGATCATTATATCCTAAGGGAGATAATGCTCCGAAGGACGAAGGTCTTTAACCATTAATATTTTTGTGTTGCCTTGTTCTTAATACATACCATTCGAGAACAAGTCCCCAACATTGGTGCCCACCTCCGGTGTACTCACTTCCACAATCTTCGACAAAGCATCAACTTTCGTCATGCAGCCGAAGAAAACAACAGCGCCAGGGGCTGCACTGTAGCCACTGGACACAAATCAAGAGATGCTCTCTCTCCGAGAAGCCAAAAGCCAAAAGAGAAAGGCCACCAGCCCAACACTTCAGGAGGAGGAGCTGGACCAGGAGATCAAGAACCTAGAAGTCATTCATCAACAGGTGCAAAGGAAAAAGGAGAAGATGGCTCGACTGGCCGACCTTTAGAAAAAGATAGACGAAGCTGCTGAAGAAATGCGTCATCTTACCCAAGATGATCATGACCAAAGGCCCCAACACAGGGAGCTTCGCTAAGAGGGCTCATTCAACGAAGATGAATGGTACGATGATTTTCAGCATGGTAGCTTTACTTTTGATGATGCTTCTCCCTTGGCAGCAGAATTGCAGGCTATTCCATGGCCACAATCCTACAAGCCACCCTAGGTACCCATATACGATGGACACTCGGACCCAAAGCAATTCTTGATGAGCTATGAGGCAACAATATCCTCATATGGAGGCAACGCCGCTGTCATGGCAAAGTCCTTCGTCATGGCAGTCCGAAGTGTGGCCCAGACATGGTACTCTTCTCTCCAGCCAGGGACAATCACGTCATGGCAGAAGCTTAAGGACATGCTGGTCACTAGTTTTCAAGGGTTTCAACCGAAGCCAGTCACTGCTCAGGCCTTGTTCCAGTGTACACAAGACCATGAGGAGTACCTTCAGGCATATGTCCTAAGGTTCTTACGTCTCAGAGCACAAGCGCCCACAGTGCCTAATGAAATCATCATTGAGGCCATGATCAAGGCCTTCGACTAGGGCCTACAACTCAATATTTCGCCAGGAAACCCCCCAGACTCTGGAGAAGCTACTTCAGAAAATGGATGAGTACATCCGGGCTGACAATGATTTCCACCAAAGAAGGAAGGAAGCTTATAGGTTTTCTGAGATGACTAGGGGCTTCGGAGGAAGGATTCACCCTAGGCATGTCAGATCTATTCACAACTCCAGTCAGAATGATGATAGAGGAAGTCAGCTTTAGAGGCCACAGCAAAGCTCACAATCTTCAGGGCAGCAACAGAGCTCTTTCAGGCCGCCAGTGTGGCAGAACCGCCCGAATTATTCCAGCTTAAGTGCCCAAGTCACGCCTCAGGGGCCGTAACACACTTAAATCGGAATAACCCGTCAGTCCCTCAGATCTAGTCTGATAAAGCCACTTAACCAGGATCAAATACCATAAACTCACTTGAAGGTGAGTCATAGAAGAAATTGATAGTCGCCTAGAGGGGGGTGAATAGGGCGAAACTGAAATTTACAAATATAAACACAACTACAAGCCGGGTTAGCGTTAGAAATATAAACGAGTCCGCGAGAGCGGGCGCAAAACAAATCGCAAGCAAATGAGGAGTGTGACACGCGGATTTGTTTTACCGAGGTTCGGTTCTCGCAAACCTACTCCCCGTTGAGGAGGCCACAAAGGCCGGGTCTCTTTCAACCCTTCCCTCTCTCAAACGGTCCCTCGGACCGAGTGAGCTTCTCTTCTCAAATCAAAACCGGGAACAAAACTTCCCCGCAAGGGCCACCACACAATTGGTGCCTCTTGCCTTGATTACAATAGAGTTTTGATCACAAGAACAAGTGAGAAAGAAAAGAAGCAATCCAAGCGCAAGAGCTCAAAAGAACACGACAAATCTCTCTCGCTAATCACTAAAGCCTTGTGTGGAATTGGAGAGGATTTGATCTCTTTTGTGTGTCTAGAATTGAATGCCTAGCTCTTGTAAGTGGTTGAGAAGTGGAAAACTTGGATGCAATGAATGGTGGGGTGGTTGGGGTATTTATAGCCCCAACCACCAAACTTGACCGTTGGTGGAGGCTGTCTGTCGTATGGTGCACCGGACAGTCCGGTGCACACCGGACATGTCCGGTGCGCCAGCCACGTCACCAATGCCGTTGGATTCTGACCGTTGGAGTTCTGACTTCTGGGCCCGTCTGGATGTCCGGTGCACACCGGACATGTACTGTTCAATGTCCGGTGTGCCAGTGTGGGCGTGCCTGACTTCTGTGCGCTTCTGGCGCGCATTGAATGCGCCTACAGGTGACCGTTGGCGCGAAGAAGCCGTTGCTCCAGAGTTGCACCGGACAGTCCGGTGTACACCGGACATGTCCGGTGAATTATATCGGAGCAGCCGCTGCGTTTTCCCGAGGCTGGCGAGTTCTGGAGGCCGCTCTTCCTTGGAGCACCGGACACTGTCCGGTGTACACCGGACAGTCCGGTGAATTATAGCGCGAGTGCCTCTGGAAATTCCCGAAGGTGGCAAGTTTAAGTTGCAGTCCTCTAGTGCACCGGACACTGTCCAGTGGTGCACCGGACAGTCCGGTGCCCCATACCAGAGGTGCCTTTGGTTGTCCCTTTTGCTCCTTTGTTGAATCCAATATTTGATCTTTTTATTGGCTAAGTGTGAACCTGTTACACCTGTATAACTTATACACTAGAGCAAACTAGTTAGTCCAATTATTTGTGTTGGGCAATTCAACCACCAAAATTATTTAGGAACTAGGTGTAAGCCTAATTCCCTTTCAATCTCCCCCTTTTTGGTGATTGATGCCAACACAAACCAAAGCAAGTATAGGAGTGCATAATTGAACTAGTTTCCATAATGTAAGTGCAAAGGTTGCTTGGAATTGAGCCAATATAAATACTTACAAGATATGCATGGATCGTTTCTTTCATTTTTAACATTTTGGACCACGCTTGCACCACATGTTTTGTTTTTGCAAATTCTTTTGTAAATCCTTTTCAAAGTTCTTTTGCAAATAGTCAAAGGTAAATGAATAAGATTTTGCAAAGCATTTTCAAGATTTGAAATTTTCTCCCCCTGTTTCAAATGCTTCTCCTTTGACTAAACAAAACTCCCCCTAAATGAGATCCTCCTCTTAGTGTTCAAGAGGGTTTTGATATATCATTTTTGAAATACTCCCTTTTGAACACAATAGGATACCAATTGATAATATTCTTGGAAACACGAAGTTTTTGAAATTGGTGGTGGTGCGGTCCTTTTGCTTTGGGCTCTTACTTTCTCCCCCTTTGGCATGAATCGCCAAAAACAGAATCATTAGAGCCCTCGAAGTCCTTTCTTCCCTTTGGTCATAAATAAATGAGTTAAGATTATACCAAAGACGAAGTCCTTTTGCTCTCTCCCCCTAAGATGGAGAGTGACATGGAGCGACGGCGAAGGATGAGTTACGGAGTGGAAGCCTTTGTCTTCGCCGAAGACTCCAATTCCCTTTCAATACACCTATGACTTGGTTTGAAATGGACTTGAAAACACTTTAGTCATAGCATACGAAAGAGATATGATCAAAGGTATATAAATGAGCTATGTGTGTAATCAACAAAAGAAATTTCTAGAATCAAGAATATTTAGCTCATGCCTAAGTTTGTTGAAAGTTTGTTCATCAAGAGGCTTGGTAAAGATATCGGCTAATTGATCTTTAGTGTTAATATAAGAAATCTCGATATCTCCCTTTTGTTGGTGATCCCTTAAAAAGTGATACCGAATGGCTATGTGTTTAGTGCGGCTATGCTCGACGGGATTATCCGCCATTTTGATTGCACTCTCATTATCACATAGCAAAGGGACCTTGGTTAATTTGTAACCGTAGTCCTGCAGGGTTTGCCTCATCCAAAGCAATTGCGCGCAACAATGGCCTGCGACAATGTACTCGGCTTCGGCGGTGGAAAGAGCTACCGAATTTTGCTTCTTTGAAGCCCAAGACACCAAGGATCTTCCCAAGAACTGACAAGTCCCCGATGTGCTCTTTCTATTGATTTTGCACCCCGCCCAATCGGCATCCGAATAACCAATTAAATCAAATGTGGATCCCCTAGGATACCAAAGCCCAAACTTAGGAGTATAAGCCAAATATCTCAAGATTCGTTTTACGGCCGTAAGGTGAGCTTCCTTAGGGTCGGCTTGGAATCTTGCACACATGCATACGGAAAGCATAATATCCGGTCGAGATGCACATAAATATAGCAAAGAACCTATCATCGACCGATATACCTTTTGATCCACGGACTTACCTCCCGTGTCGAGGTCGAGATGCCCATTAGTTCCCATGGGTGTCTTGATGGGTTTGGCATCCTTCATTCCAAACTTGCTTAGAATGTCTTGAGTATACTTCGTTTGGCTAATGAAGGTGCCCTCTTGGAGTTGCTTCACTTGAAATCCTAAGAAGTACTTCAACTCCCCCATCATAGACATCTCGAACTTTTGTGTCATGATCCTACTAAACTCTTCACATGTAGATTCGTTAGTAGACCCAAATATAATATCATCAACATAAATTTAGCATACAAACAAATCATTCTCAAGTGTTTTGGTAAAGAGCGTAGGATCGGCTTTTCCGACTTTGAAGCCATCAGCAATAAGGAAATCTCTAAGGCATTCATACCATGCTCTTGGGGCTTGCTTGAGCCCATAAAGCGCCTTAGAGAGCTTATAGACATGGTTAGGGTACTCACTATCTTCAAAGCCGGGAGGTTGCTCAACATAGACCTCTTCTTTGATTGGTCCATTGAGGAAGGCACTCTTCACGTCCATTTGATAAAGCTTGAAGCCATGGTAAGTAGCATAGGCTAATAATATGCGAATTGACTCAAGCCTTGCTACGGGTGCATAGGTTTCACCGAAATCCAAACCTTCGACTTGGGAGTATCCCTTGGCCACAAGTCAAGCTTTGTTCCTTGTCACCACACCATGCTCATCTTGCTTGTTGCGGAACACCCATTTGGTTCCTACAACATTTTGATTAGGACGTGGAACTAAATGCCATACCTCATTCCTAGTGAAGTTGTTGAGCTCCTCTTGCATCGCCACCACCCAATCCGAATCTTGGAGTGCTTCTTCTACCCTGTGTGGCTCAATAGAGGAAACAAAAGAGTAATGCTCACAAAAATGTGCAACACGAGACCTAGTAGTTACCCCCTTATGAATGTCGCCGAGGATGGTATCGACGGGGTGATCTCGTTGGATTGCTTGGTGGACTCTTGGGTGTGGCGGCCTTTGTTCTTCATCCTCCTTGTCTTGATTATTTGCATCTCCCCCTTGATCATTGCCGTCATCTTGAGGCGGCTTATTTGCTTGATCTTCTATTTCATCAACTCGAGCTTCATCCTCATTTTGAGTCGGTGGAGATGCTTGCGTGGAGGAGGACGGTTGATTTTGTGCATTTGAAGGCTCTTTGGATTCCTTAGGACACACATCCCCAATGGACATGTTCCTTAGCGCGATGCATGGAGCCTCTTCGTTACCTATCTCATCAAGATCAACTTGCTCTACTTGAGAGCCGTTAGTCTCATCAAACACAACGTCACAAGAAACTTCAACTTGTCCAGAGGACTTGTTAAAGACTCTATATGCCCTTGTGTTTGAATCATATCCTAGTAAAAAGCCTTCTACAGTCTTAGGAGCAAATTTAGATTTTCTACCTCTTTTAACAAGAATAAAGCATTTGCTACCAAAGACTCTAAAATATGAAATGTTGGGCTTTTTACCGGTTAGGAGTTCATAAGATGTCTTCTTGAGGATTCGGTGAAGATATAACCGGTTGATGGCGTAGCAGGCGGTGTTGACCGCCTCGGCCCAAAACCGATCCGAAGTCTTGTACTCATCAAGCATGGTTCTTGCCATGTCCAATAGAGTTCTATTCTTCCTCTCCACTACACCATTTTGTTGTGGCGTGTAGGGAGAAGAGAACTCATGCTTGATGCCCTCCTCCTCAAGGAAGCCTTCGATTTGAGAGTTCTTGAACTCCGTCCCGTTGTCGCTTCTAATTTTCTTGATCCTTAAGGCGAACTCATTTTGAGCCCGTCTCAAGAATCCTTTTAAGGTCTCTTGGGTTTGAGATTTTTCCTGCAAAAAGAACACCCAAGTGAAGCGAGAATAATCATCCACTATTACAAGACAATACTTACTCCCGTCGATGCTTATGTAAGCAATCGGGCCGAATAGATCCATGTGGAGTAGCTCAAGCGGCCTGTCGGTCGTCATGATGTTCTTGTGTGGATGATGGGCTCCAACTTGCTTTCCTGCCTGGCATGCGCTACAAATCCTGTCTTTCTCAAAATGAGCATTGGTTAGTCCTAAAATGTGTTCTCCCTTTAGAAGATTATGAAGATTCTTCATTCCAACATGTGCTAGTCGGCGATGCCAGAGCCAGCCCATGTTAGTCTTAGCAATTAAGCATGTGTCGAGTTCAGCTCTATCAAAGTCTACTAAGTATAGCTGACCCTCTAACACACCCTTAAATGCTATTGAATCATCACTTCTTCTAAAGACAGTGACACCTACATCAGTGAATAGACAGTTGTAGCCCATTTTGCATAATTGAGATACGGAAAGCAAATTGTAATCTAAAGAATGTACAAGAAAAACATTGGAAATAGAATGGTCAGGAGACATAGCAATTTTACCCAATCCTTTGACCAAACCTTGATTTCCATCCCCAAATGTGATAGCTCGTTGAGGATCTTGGTTTTTCTCGTAGGAGGAGAACATTTTCTTCTCCCCTGTCATGTGGTTTGTGCACCCGCTGTCGATGATCCAACTTGAGCCCCCGGATGCATAAACCTACAAAACAAGTTTAGTTCTTGACTTTAGGTACCCAAATGGTTTTGGGTCCTTTGGCATTAGATACAAGAACTTTGGGTACCCAAACACAAGTCTTTGACCCCTTGTGCTTACCCCCAACATATTTGGCAACTACCTTGCCGGATTTGTTAGTCAAAACATAAGATGCATCAAAAGTCTTAAATGAAATGCTATGTTCATTTGATGCACTAGAAGTTTTCTTCTTAGGCAACTTAACATGGGTTGTTTGCCTAGAGCTAGATGTCTCACCCTTATACATGAAAGCATGGTTAGGGCCAGAGTGAGACTTCCTAGAGTGAATTCTCCTAATTTTGCTCTCGGGATAACCGGCAGGGTACAAAATGTAACCCTCGTTATCCTGAGGCATGGGAGCCTTGCCCTTTACAAAATTAGACAATCTTTTAGGAGGGGCATTAATTTTGACATTGTCTCCCCTTTGGAAGCCAATGCCATCCTTGATGCCAGGGCGTCTCCCATTATAGAGCATACTTCTAGCAAATTTAAATTTTTCATTTTCTAAGTTATGCTCGGCAATTTTAGCATCTAATTTAGCTATATGATCATTTTGTTGTTTAATTAAAGCCATATGATCATGTATAGCATCAATGTTAACATCTCTACATCTAGTACACATAGATACATGCTCAACAATAGATGTAGAGGGTTTGCAAGATTTTAATTCTACAACCTTAGCATGTAACATATCATTCTTAGTTCTAAGGTCGGAAATGGTAGTATTGCAAACATCAAACTCTCTAGCCTTAGCAATTAATTTTTCATTTTCATTCTTAAGGCTAACAAGAGAAATGTTCAATTCTTCAATCCTAGCAAGTAAATCATCATCATTATTTCTAGAATTGGCAATTGAAACATTACAAACATGAGAATCAACCTTAGCTAATAACTTAGCATTTTCATTTCTAAGGTTGTCTATTGTTTCATGGCAAGTGCTTAGCTCACTAGATAGTTTTTTCACATTTCTCAATTTCTAGAGCATAAGCATTTTTAACCTTAACATGTTTCTTATTTTCCTTAATTAGGAAGTCCTCTTGAGAATCCAAGAGGTCATCCTTTTCATGAATAGCACTAATTAATTCATTTAATTTTTCCTTTTGTTCTATGTTAAGGTTGGCAAAAAGGGTGCGCAAATTATCTTCCTCATCACTAGCATTATCATCACTAGAGGACTCATATCTAGTGGAGGATTTAGATTTAACCTTCTTCTTTTTGCCGTCCTTTGCCATGAGGCACTTGTGGCCGACGTTTGGGAAGAGGAGTCCCTTGGTGACGACGATGTTGGCGGCGTCCTCGTCGTCGGAGGAGGAGTCGGTGGAGCTCTCGTTGGAGTTCCACTCGCGGCACACGTGGGCATCGCCGCCCCTCTTCTTGTGGTACCTATTCTTTTCTCTTCTCTTGCCCTTCTTGTCGTTATCCCTGTCACTGTCACTTGATAATGGACATTTAGCAATAAAGTGACCGGGCTTACCACACTTGTAGCAAACCTTCTTGGAACGGGATTTGTAGTCCTTCCCCTTCCATTGCTTTAGGATTTGGCGAAAGCTTTTGATGATTAAAGCCATTTCCTCATTGTCGAGCTTGGAGGCGTCAATTGGTTGTCTACTCGGTGTAGACTCCTCCTCCGTCGCCTTAAATGCCACCGGTTGTGCTTCGGACGTGGAGGGTTCGTCAAGCTCGTTGATCTTCTTTGATCCTTTAATCATACATTCAAAGCTCACAAAATTCCCGATTACTTCCTCAGGAGTCATTAGTGTATATCTTGGGTTACCACGAATTAATTGAACTTGAGTGGGGTTAAGGAAAATAAGTGATCTCAAAATAACCTTAACCACCTCGTGGTCATCCCATTTCTTGCTCCCGAGGTTGCGCACTTGGTTCACCAAGGTTTTAAGCCGGTTGTACATATCTTGTGGCTCCTCCCCTTGGCGAAGACGGAAGCGACCGAGCTCCCCCTCGATCGTTTCCCGCTTGGTGATCTTGGTGAGTTCATCACCCTCGTGCGCGGTCTTGAGTAGATCCCAAATCTCCTTTGCATTCTTCAACCCTTGTACCTTGTTGTACTCCTCCTTGCTTAGAGAGGCAAGGAGTATGGTTGTAGCTTCAGAGTTGAAGTGCTCGATTTGGGCCACTTCGTCCGTATCGTAGTCTTCATCCCCTAAGGAAGGTACCTGTGCTCCAAACTCAACAACATTCCATATACTTTTGTGGAGTGAGGTTAGATGAAATTTCATTAAATCACTCCACCTAGCATAATCTTCGCCATCAAAAGTTGGCGGTTTGCCTAATGGAACGGAAAGTAATGGAGTATGTTTAGATGTACGAGGATAGTGTAAGGGGATCTTACTAAACTTCTTGCGCTCTTGGCGCTTAGAAGTTACGGACGGCGCATCAGAGTCGGAGGTCGATGTTGATGAAGTGTCGGTCTCGTAGTAGACCACCTTCCTCATCCTCTTGTGCTTGTCTCCTTTCCAATGCGACTTGTGGGAAGAAGATTTTTCCTTCTTCTCTTTGTTGTGTGAGGAAGAAGATCTTTTCTCCTTCCGTTTGGAGGAGTCCTTCTTCTTCTCCTTCCTCTTGGTGCGGGACTCTTCCGATGAAGTGCTCCCTTGGCTTGTAGTGGGCTTTTCGCTGGTCTCCATCTCCTTCTTGGCGTGATCTCCCGACATCACTTCGAGCGGTTAAGCTCTAACGAAGCACCGGGCTCTGATACCAATTGATAGTCGCCTAGAGGGGGGGGGTGAATAGGGCGAAACTGAAATTTACAAATATAAACACAACTACAAGTCGGGTTAGCGTTAGAAATATAAACGAGTCCGCGAGAGAGGGCGCAAAACAAATCGCAAGCAAATGAGGAGTGTGACACGCGGATTTGTTTTACCGAGGTTCGGTTCTCGCAAACCTACTCCCCGTTGAGGAGGCCACAAAGGCCGAGTCTCTTTCAACCCTTCCCTCTCTCAAACGGTCCCTCGGACCGAGTGAGCTTCTCTTCTCAAATCAAAACCGGGAACAAAACTTCCCCGCAAGGGCCACCACACAATTGGTGCCTCTTGCCTTGATTACAATGGAGTTTTGATCACAAGAACAAGTGAGAAAGAAAAGAAGCAATCCAAGCGCAAGAGCTCAAAAGAACACGGCAAATCTCTCTCGCTAATCACTAAAGCCTTGTGTGGAATTGGAGAGGATTTGATCTCTTTTGTGTGTCTAGAATTGAATGCCTAGCTCTTGTAAGTGGTTGAGAAGTGGAAAACTTGGATGCAATGAATGGTGGGGTGGTTGGGGTATTTATAGCCCCAACCACCAAACTTGACCGTTGGTGGAGGCTGTCTGTCGTATGGTGCACCGGACATGTCCGGTGCGCCAGCCACGTCACCAATGCCGTTGGATTCTGACCGTTGGAGTTCTGACTTCTGGGCCTGCCTGGATGTCCGGTGCACACCGGACATGTACTGTTCAATGTCCGGTGTGCCAGTGTGGGCGTGCCTGACTTCTGCGCGCTTCTGGCGCGCATTGAATGCGCCTGCAGGTGACCGTTGGCGCGAAGTAGCCATTGCTCCGGAGTTGCACCGGACAGTCCGGTGTACACCGGACATGTCCGGTGAATTATAGCGGAGCAGCCGCTGCGTTTTCCCGAGGCTGGCGAGTTTCGGAGGCCGCTCTTCCTTGGAGCACCGGACACTATCCGGTGTACACCGGACAGTCCGGTGAATTATAGAGCGAGTGCCTCTGGAAATTCCCGAAGGTGGCAAGTTTAAGTTGGAGTCCTCTGGTGCACCGGACACTGTCCGGTGTACACCGGACAGTCCGGTGCCCCAGACCAGAGGTGCCTTCGGTTGTCCCTTTTGCTCCTTTGTTGAATCCAATATTTGATCTTTTTATTGGCTAAGTGTGAACCTGTTACACCTGTATAACTTATACACTAGAGCAAACTAGTTAGTCCAATTATTTGTGTTGGGCAATTCAACCACCAAAATTATTTAGGAACTAGGTGTAAGCCTAATTCCCTTTCAGAAATACAATAAAACAGGAAAACCTCAATTTAAAGTACTAGAGTTATTACATAAATCGGAGTTTTTCAGTAGCTGATATAAGTTCACAAAATAAACTGCAGCGGATAATCGATATCGTCGAAAGCGAGGAATAGGGCAAGGCCTAGCCCACTACTCCTCCTGCTCCTCTCCTGCCGGAGCAGCATCCCACTCGATCGTCCAACCCGGTGGCAGGGTTGTAGGCCAAGTCACACCATCAACCATATCCTGAAGCAAACCTGCAAAAATTATACCACAAGCAAGGCTGAGTATACTAATACTCAGCTAGACTTACCCGGTGTGAGGAATCTACTCCTCTACCTCTAGACCATGCAGCTGTTTGGCTGAGGGGTTTAGTTTGCCAAAAGCACTAGATGAGTCTAAAATCAATTTTTTAGCTTTTCCAATTCTAGTATCATTAATTTAGCTAAGTTGCTCTCTCTAAGCATACATGGTAACAATCATTTAATACAATCAACATGTTATCTCATGTAATCCTCATTTCACTTCTTACTCCATGTAGTACAAGGGATCAAGCAGTCTCATTAGCTACGAGAAGCAGACGATTCGAATCGAGTTCTAAAACCTTGCAAGGTAAACCTAAACACACGACATGTAGGGGCACTCTGTCCCCACACACATCAACCGTCCCCATCGATTGCCCGTTCGCGGCCAGGCCTCACCGCCTTGGCATACAATGCTCCACTGACCCCGGCTGCCGCCGTGCAGTGACCGCACTTGTACCCACCATAGCTAGCATGGGAGACCCAGTCTCAGGTCGCGTGAGGGGTAAAGTTCGCGCCCGGCTTCGCTCAGGTACTAGGTTTACCGGTTACCATATTTCCCGACATGTGCTTAGTACATTCAAACGCTTGACTCAGGTATCCACACATTAATCCTTAATTCCTTTTCCCGTCTCACGGACAAGGCATCCTCCCAGGATCCAAGTCCATGGACCATCATATATCCCGTTATCAAGATGAATACAATCAATTCCTGACCACGCGCGAGTGCTAGAAAAATCACTCGACTTCTACCGAGATCCTGATTTAGCAAAGCAACTACTCGACCTAGCATACTAGTATCCATCTCAAAAAGGAATCCTGAATTCATGCAGCTAAGGGTTTCAAGCAACTCCTACATTTAAGTGCATATTACAAGCCTACAAACATTAAGTGTAGTAAAATAGCATATATATAAACGGTTATGCATATAACCGGGGCTTGCCTTCAATTGCTGGGGCTGCGGGGAGATCCTCGATGGCAGGCTCGGGAGCTTGCTCCTGGTCTTCCTCGTGGACAGCTCCTTACTCAGGGATGAGCACGTACTCTCCGTCAGTGAGATTGCAATCTAATGAACGCAATGAGTAAGATATATGCATGGCATGATATGTAATTTAGCAATTAAAATTTGATGGGGGATGATCAAATTAATAAGGTAGGGCTTATTCTTACTACTGGAGATTTTTGTGGTATACTTAGCAAATTAGGTTCAGGTGATTACTGAATGGTTAACCCATATTTAGTGTTCTACTGATTTTCTTCTTTATATCTTATGGATATTTTTAACAATATTCTTAGCTGTCATGATGGGGTAATACTTATTAATCTTTTTAATCCCTCTCTTCTTCCCTATTTCTTTTATGCCTTTAAGGTGGGTTTGAACTACAAGATAGCTTAATAAATTTCTAAAAATTCTGCAACAATTACAGTGGCTTCTCACTGGTGTATAATTCTCTGTCTTAAAATTTGGGGCTTAAAAAGTGAGGGGTTCTCTCTGTACAAAATTATCAAATATTAGGGCAGAGGGGGTGTTTTGAACTACAACTCCCTTTTAACAGTGGGTTATTCTCTAAGGCTTATTTTTGCTGGCATTTAAATGTTATAACATGACTTTGTACAAATTTTCAGCCACTAATACTTATTAGTTATTTTGCTATGATTTTCTAAAGTTTTTAGCCAAAGGGGTGCTTTCTACAACCACTATACTTGAAAAATATCAAACAACATATTTCTATTTTTTCCTATCTTCTTCATTGCGCAAGAGCAATCATTCTGAAATTCGGTAATTTTTCGCTTAAGGGAAAGGTGGTAGGAATTTCTTGAATTAAATGGCCTTTTTCATGAAGAAGGGGCAATGGGTATTATTTTGTAGTTTTGAATAGGTTTTGCATTTTTCTCTGGTGGTTTATTTTATTAATAATCTGGTAAAAATTTATTTGCCCACTGTTCCACACTTTTTGGCTTGCTTATGTTTTAATCGAAATATGGCTCAATATCAAGTTTTATTTGTTCAACCCACTTAAAATGATGGGCTGGGGTATTTATCATTTTTGGAGTGGTGTCTTAGTGGTTACAAGTCTACTGAATTTTTCTTACCAATTTTGAAATTGTTCTTATATTTTTAATAATGACCTTTCTAGTTCTATTAGTGCCTAATAAAACATTTCACCTTGAATTTGTCCTAGACTAGGGTTCCCTCTATTTTTACTAGGTGGATTAGGAAAAATATTTGCATCCACTGTTCATTATTTTCCAGTGCCTTTCTCATTTTCCTAAGTTTTGGGCAAATATGGCTTTTAATAACTAACCTTGCCTAAATCTTTAATACTGGGGTGCTTACTATTTTTAAACAGTGTCTAAGTGGGGTTTGCACTTCTACAAATTTTCTTAAGTTCAGCACAGAAGCATAACTAATTTTCTTTATTTTAATAAGGTTTGGCCAATTTCCTTAATTAATTTTAAACTCTAAAATTTAAAACAGAAGGCACAAAGTTCACTATTTTTATGTGACAGTTCATAATATTTTGAATCCAATAAAATTGGTTTGACTAGATTTGGCTAAATATTTCTGAAGATATAAATTTTCTAAGTTCTCTGCTGAATTTAAAAAGAATAATCAGAAATGGATAAAGGAAAAATGGTTTTGCACTGGGGTCCCTGGCAAAAGGTTTTAAGTGTATTACAGACAGGTCCTCGGTTCACTATTCAACTGAGTCTATGACTCTGCAGAAAACCCCCTAGGTTTTTGCGAAATCGAACCCACGATCCTTCCCCTAATGGACCAGTGACCGCGACGAAGGAAAAGGGCAGAGGGGCTTACCAGCGGCGAGGTTGCTCCGGTGAGGGGTCGAGCGAGGTCTTGGGGTCTTTGGCGATCACGCCGAAGTGCGGATCATCGGCGATGGTGGTCGGAGTAGGTCGGTCCACGCGCGCAGGCGGGGGAGCTCGTCGGCGACGAGGAATCCGGCCTAACCACGACGCGATAGTCCAATTGAACGGGTCAGGAAGCTTCACTAGGGGTCAAGGAAGACATGTGCGCGAGGAATTTGAGAATGGCTCACCGGATTGCTCGATCTACGTGCGGCTGCGGGCGACCGAAGTCCGGCGAATGCGATCCTGGGTCTCCGGTGAAGTTCTGCCGGGTCCGAGGGCTTGGAATGCTTCACGGGCTTCTAGCGAAGCTAACCGAGTGGCTGGCGCGGCTTGGATGTGGCTGCAGTGAGCTGGCCGCGGTGGCCGAGGCTCGGGCAGTGATGGCGGGCGGAGGGAAGCTCGCCGGAGCTAAGGGAGGGGTGTTTGGCCAGCGAGGGTGAGCGCGGAGTGAGGTGAGGTGCGCCCGGGGGTGGTTTTAAAGGCGCGGGCGAGCACGGCCGAGGGGAGGCTCTGACAAGCGCTCGGGGCGTGCGTGGGCGAGCGCCAGTGCGCGCTCTGGCATCTGGGCACGGTGTCGAGCACGAGGCAATGCAGAGAGAGGTCATGTTCAAGCATGGATTGGCTCCAAATCTTTGAGATTATGGCCATGATCTCGTTGAGAGATCTCTTCCCCTGACATTCCTTTGTCGTTTGTGTGTGGAGGCTTATGGGTTTCGCTGACTGGATCAAGAGATATGGAGGGGTGAAGTTGGGTTTGTCTCACTGCTGAACACCGAGAGAAGATCCCGGGTTTGACGTGTCCAGGGCACGCGTCCCAATGCCATCTTCAGGTATGAGGTAGAGGGGTTAGTTAGGCACAATTTTGTCAATGGGGCTTAGGGTTTTGAGATAGAGATTAAGGTGAACTCGCTCGGTTTTGGTTTAGAGGCTGAAAATTCAGAAATCTGAATTTCAGATTTCCCTATTAAACCTCCACTTGAATGGCTTGCTTGAGGTTTTTAACAAACTATTTTGGCCAAACTTTTATAATCTTTATTGTAGCTTAGTTAGTGTATTCCAATTTTAATAATTGGTTTAAGCCATGATTCCATGTTTTTCATGATCTTTTTACCCCTTTTCTTCCTTTCTACTTAAGTGACTTAATTAGGGTTGGTCTAGGGTTTCAACATTTCCCCTTTTTGAAAACCTCATTTGTTTTAGGCATGATTCTTTAGACATATACTTAGTGGATCTTTTATTCTTAAGTTGATTGGTGCCTCTTGCCCAATTTGGTTCACATGAAATAATGGCCCTTGAGTTTGTACTGAAAAGAAACCCTAGGTGACACTGGGGTGTCACAGCCTTCCCCCCTTAAAGGAATCTCGTCCCGAGATTCAGGTCGGAGTCCTCCCGGGGTGAAGTGAGGTTAAGGCTTGCTTAAAGTGGGGGCTTTATCTATTAAGGCAAACTGCTCTTCGAATGCCATTCTCTTTGCAACTTCAGAAGGAAGTCCTTTTAACTTTAGTCTTATAATTAACTCATTCTATTTTAAGATCATTTTTCTTATGTTTTGATTCAAAGGGTAGAGGGAGGGGTTGGGCATTATTACGTACCAATTTCCTTAGGTAGACAATTGGGAAAGTTGGAACGTGGAAATTCCTCAGTCTCCCAAGTAGCCTCTTCTTCTGAGTGATTACTCCATTGGATCTTATACATTTTGATCGATTTAGCCCGAGTTGATCTTTCTTTGCAATCCAGAACCTTGGAAGGGTACTCTCGGTACGATAGATCTGGCTCTATCTCCAATTCTGGTTCTGCTATGATCTCAGTCGGCAATCGAACACACTTCTTAAGTTGGGATACATGGAATACATTGTGGATGGCAGACATTTTTGGAGGTAACCTCAATTTGTATGCCACTGGTCCACATGCTTCTATGATCTCATAAGGTCCAATGTAATGAGGGGCTAACTTGCCTTTGATCCCAAACCTCTGCACTCCCTTGGTGGGTGATACCTTCAGATATACGAAATTTCCCACCTCGAATTGGAGAGGTTTCCTTCTCTTATCATGGTAAATCTTCTGCCTAGCCTGAGCAGCTTCTAGGTTCTTCCTGATTAGTTTGACCTTCCTTTCGGCTTCAGTCACTAAGTCATGTCCGAAAACTTCTCTTTCTCCAGGCTGAGATCAATTGAGGTGTGTTCGACACCTTCTTCCATATAGGGCTTCAAAGGGTGCCATCTTTAGGCTGGACTGATAACTGTTGTTATAAGCAAACTCTACCAAAGAGAGGTGCTTATCCCAGTTCTTGCCACAATCGATCGCACAAGCCCTCAACATATCTTCAAGAATTTGATTTACCCTCTCAGTCTGACCATCAGTCTGTGGGTGGTAAGCTGAACTTTGGATTAGCTTGGTTCCCAAAGACTCTTGCAGTTGTTCCCAAAATCTGGCAACAAATTGGGCTCCTCGGTCAGAGACAATGGTCCGGGGCAATCCATGCAAACACACGATTTGGTCAATGTACAACTCTGCATACTTCTGAGCCTTATCAGTGGTGTGCACTTGAAGAAAATGTGCCACTTTCGTCAATCGGTGCACAATGACCCAAATTGAATTATGATGACGAGAGGTGTTGGGCAGACCCACAATAAAATCCATGCTGATATCATCCCATTTCCATGAAGGTATAGATAGGGGTTGCAAAGCTCCAGCTGATTTCAAGTGGCTTGCCTTTATCCTCTGGCAGGTGTCACATTCTGATACATATTGGGCTATCTCCCTCTTCATTCTAGTCCACCAATACAAGGGCTTCAGATCATGGTACATTTTGGTGCTCCCTGGATGCATGGAGAATTTGGAGAGATGGGCCTCATCCAAGATTTTCTTCTTGAGATCTTTATTTTTAGGAACCACCAATCTGCTTTCGAACCACAATATATCCTTTCCATCTTGGCGGAAACATTTATACTTTTCTGTCTTCTGATGGAGGTTCTCTTTAATGATTTGCACTCCCTTGTCACTGAGCTAGGCCATGATGATCTGGTCTTGCAAAGTTGGCTCAACGGAAATGTGAGACAAAGCACCAGAAGGAATCACTTCAATCTTCATTCTGCTCAACTCATCACATAGGGTGTTAATGCGAGAATCCATCATAACACAGTTGCATTGCAATTTCTGACTCAAGGCATCCGCTACCACATTGGCCTTCCCTGGGTGATAATGTACCTCCAGGTCATA
This sequence comes from Zea mays, assembly GCF_902167145.1. Taxonomy (NCBI): domain Eukaryota; kingdom Viridiplantae; phylum Streptophyta; class Magnoliopsida; order Poales; family Poaceae; genus Zea; species Zea mays. Next base: position 160,298,879 of record NC_050096.1, read on the forward strand.
GTCCTTGATTAGATCTAGCCATCTTCTCTGCCTCATGTTGAGATCATCTTGAGTAAAGATGTACTTAAGGCTCTTATGATCGGTGAAGATGTTGCACTGGGTTCCCATCAAATAGTGTCTCCACATTTTCAATGCATGGACCACGGCTGCTAACTCCAAGTCATGAGTGGGATAATTTTGCTTATGAGGCCTGAGTGCTCTCGATGCGTAAGCAATGACTCGGTTGTCTTGCATCAAGACACAACCCAGTCCAGTGCCAGAGGCATCACAGTACACATCAAATGGCTTGCTGCTGTCGGGTTGCGCTAACACCGGTGCTGTGGTTAGATGTTGCCTCAATGTATGGAAGGCATCTTCGCACTTCTGACCCCAAACAAACTTGGCTTCTTTCTTCAACAATTCAGTTATGAGCTTTGCAATTCGAGAGAAATCTAGAATGAATCTTCGATAATAACCAGCCAATCCCAGAAAACTTCGAATCTGACGGACAATCGTTGGCGGCTCCCAGTTCATCACCTCTTGCACCTTATCAGGATCAACATCTATACCTGCCTGAGAGATAGTGTGACCCAAGAATTTGATTTCCTTTAGCCAAAAATCACATTTTGACAATTTGGCATAAAGACGGTGCTCTCGCAGACGTTGAAGTACTACATGCAAATGACCGGCATGCTCCTCTTCGTTCTTTGAGTACACCAAGATATCATCGATGAAAACCACTACGAACTTGTCCAATTCAAGCATGAAAACAGAATTCATCAGATACATGAAATATGTTGGTGCATTAGTCAGCCCAAATGACATCACCAAGAATTCATACATCCCATATCTGGTTGAGAAGGCAGTCTTCGGAATATCACTTGCTCGTATCTTGATCTGATGATAGCCGGAGCTGTTGGGGGTCTGCTTCGTCGCCGAAGGTCCCATAAGAAGAAACACCTTCAAAAGATGGACACAAAGCCGAAGCTATTAATCAGAGAGCTTCAGAGTATATTTCCAGATGCACCGACTTAAAGATGAAATGACCAATCAACCCATGATAGCTTGTATTATGATTGTAATCATTTGTAAAGGGCACGAATGTAATTTCTCATAGGCTGCGTCCTGTGCATATAAATAGATGAACAATACCCCTGTACTGTTCACGCTATCTGGTATTCACTCGTGCGCAACGCCCGGATTTTCGCCTTTTGTCAAGCCGAAGGTATAAATGTAATTAAAATATTGTCTTTATATTTATCCAAGTTTATATAATAAAGATATGTGGATGATGTTATATGATTATTCATATTATCTCTCATGTTTCATATGCTTTGTTTTTCATTAATGTATACCGTGATGATGAAGGTACGTCCTTCATGACCTTCGTCCGAAGATCGTTATATACTAAGGGAAATAATGCTTCGAAGGACGAAGGACATTAACATTTAATACTTCTTGTTGCCTTGTTCTTAACTCATAGCATTTGAGAACAAGTCCCCAACAGGAGCGAAGGTCTATTTTGGAAAACACTTTGGCTCTGACCAACTGATCAAAAAGAACATCAATACGAGGCAAAGGATATTTGTTCTTGATAGTCACCGCGTTAAGTGGGTGGTAATCTATGCATAGCCTCAAGCTTTCATCTTTCTTTTTTACAAACAAGGTTGGACATCCCCAAGGCGAAGTACTTGGGCAGATAAAACCTTTGTCCAACAATTCTTGCAATTGCTTCTTCAATTCTGCCAACTCAGCGGGTGGCATCCGATAAGGTCTCTTGGAAATAGGTGTCGTTCCCGGTTGCAACTTGATGGCGAATTCGATATCCCGGTCCGGTGGCATTCCTGGTAATTCGTCAGGAAAACATCTGCATACTCACAGACCACTGGAATCTTCTTCAGGGGTATCTCCGTCATAGCAAAAGTACATGACTGAGTAGAATCTTGACTGGGCAGAAACAAGGTGAGACTCCCACAGATTGGGGAATTGATTTCAACGATGCGGCTGGCTACATCAAGCACTACTTGGTGTCTGGTCATCCAATTGGCTCCCAGAATAATATCCACATTCTCCAAACCCAAAACAAGGAGGGTGGTTTTGATAATGTGGCTTCCCAGTTGAATAGGCACACTTTGGTTTAATTGGTTGGTTGCAATTTTACCCCCAGGTGTGGCTATTATGAATGACCCTTTTGCATGATAGAAAGGCAGTTGACATTTAGCACTGAACTTTTGGCTAATGAAACTATGAGATGCACCAGAATCAAACAGAATTAATGCAGGTTGATTATAATCTGAAAAGATACCAGTCATGATGGGGGCTCCCTCAGGTAACTCCTCTAGAGTAGTGAAGTTGAGCTTCCCTTGCCTGACTTGTACCTTCTGCTTTCTTCCCTTGTCTTGATTTGGTGCTGGCATCTGCCTCTGCTGATTTCTTGGGCAATTCTTGGCATAGTGGCCCACATTGCCACAAGTGAAGCACTTGTTCCCATTTCCCTGGTGGAACTGCTGCTGCGGCGGAGGTTGATTGTTCCTTGGAGTGGGAGCTAGAAAACGAGTGGGTGCTTGCTGCTGCTGCTGAGGTGGCCTAACCACCCATCTGCCTGCCTACTGATGAAATACTCTGCTCTGATTGTGGGAAACAATCCTGAACCTCTGGGTCTGAGCGGAGGGTGCTGCCATTAGTGCCTTTCTCTTCTTCTCTGCCCGGTGAGCTACAATACAATCCTCCTGGGAGATGGCCAGGTTGACCAACTCATTGAAGCTATCAACCCGGACAGTGTTGAGACGCTCACGCAACTTGGTGTTGAGACCCCTGTGGAAGCTGTCTCTCTTATTTTCATCGGAATCAGCATGATAACCTGCGTACTGGCACAGGTCGTTGAAGGCCTGAGCATACTGCAATACCGTGCGGGTTCCTTGATTGAGTGCCAGAAACTCATTCAGCTTACGATCAAGAATTCTAGCTGTGGGATGTGGTGCCCTCTGAAAGCAGTCTTGAATTCTTCCCAAGAAACTTCATGACCAGCAGGTAGCATAGCATGGAAATGGTCCCACCAAGTCCGAGCAGGTCTGCGAAGCTGCTGCGCAGCGAAGCGAGCCTTGGTGTCATCAGGGCAGTCTCCCGTGAGGAGGGGAAACTTGGACTCCACGACGCGTAACCACACGTCAGCGTCCAACGGATCCTCTGCCTTGGTGAATAAGGGCGGCTGCGTACTTAGGAACTCCTGGTAGGTTGCTGCTGCCGGAGGTCGCTGTGGCTAGCCTCCACCATACTGCGGAGGGTGGGGCTGGCGCTGCAAAAGCTGTTGCAGAATCTCGTTCTGCTGGGCCATCAGCTCCTGCACCGTGGGAGCTAGTGGAGGTGGCGGGGGAGCTTGCTCGTTATGCCCGCGGCGCTGCCTAGCTGCCATCTAAAAACAGAGATTGTCGCCATTGTTATCCCAATTCATAATTTCGAACATCATGCTATTATCTCATATGGAAGGAAATTGTCATAATCATAATATTAAGTTCGAACAAAGATAATATGGTTACAAACATCCCATAGATCTCAAAAGTTCTTAAGGGTTACATCAATTAGGGGAAGTATCCGTAAGCCTAGTCCAAAATCTGTCATTAACTAAGCTCGCGTAGGTTCTATCCTCCTAAAACATCAAAATGACTTATCAACCCTGAGTAGTGGAAGCGACACTGGATACGGGCAAAGGGGCATCGCGGAGGTAGTCACATTGGCACCAGGGGCTGGTCCTAACTCCTCAGGAGCCTCTTCTCCCTCGCTTCCGGCCTCATTGGCCTCCATCTCCAAGTGGTGCATGTCCAGGTGGTCATTAGCTTCTTCAAGTTCCTGCTGCACATCATGGAGCTGGTTTTCCAAGACATCGATGGTGTTGTCTCGGATCTCCACCTGCTGCTCCAGGGTGGTGATGCGCTGGCTCAGCCTTTCCACCTGTAGGTCCTTCTCCACCAACTCGGAGGACAAGTCGACCACGAAGTCCTCTCAGCTGTCGAGGGTGAGCTTGGTGGTTTGAGCGAGGTTAGCAAGATGTGCCATAGCGTCGCTCTGCAGGGCCTGAAGGCGGTACAACACACTCATGCACTGGACAGTGATCCTCCCAACCAAGTCAGGATACTTCACCCATACGTCCTTCACGTGACTCACGCGGTTGCACCACATGGGGTCATCCTTCTTCTCAGCAGGGAAGAGTCCCAAGGGGTGCATCACCATCTCCAGAGGATGGTAGCCACAGAAAGTCGTCAGAGTCTTCATAGCTTCCGCTTCAGTGGTGTCGTCCATCCTTTCACGCTCGGCAGCCTCTTCAGCTCGCTTTGCTTTTTCCCGGGCGTCGTGGGTGTCTTTCTCATTCTTTTTTATAATTTTGTGGGCCAGCTCTCGGCCACCGTTTACCCAGACATCAGAGTAGAATTTTCTGCCCGCTAAAGTTGCTTCGGCTGAAGGGTCCTTCGTGGCGTCAATAGAGAAGGCAGCTTCGGCCTGATTTATAGTCTTAACATGATCACAACCAGCCTTCTCCAGGATAGCTGCAATTCCTCGAGCGCCGGAGAAGGCGCAGATGTCCCCGCGACCATTCAATATTTCTTTGAAAGCTTCAGCTTCTCCACTTATCCGTTCAATAACACCTTCAGGGTCGCCTCGGATAAAATTTTCTTCAAAAGAATAGGCATCCACTTTGGAGAAGCTAGTTTTTAATTTCTTCACGCAATCCAAGGATTTTTCAAAACACTTTTTCTTGGACTCGCGAAGTTCTTCAACATTTTTATCTAGCTTATTTTTCCAGTATTCACTAATCTCTTGGTTGGCCTGTGCAAGCGCGCATTTTTCATTAGCTTCAGCCAATTGCCTTCGAAGATCTTCAATCTCGGTTTTTTGGGTTTCGATCTGAGCATGGTAGTTAGCTTCATATTTTTTCACTTTATCTACCAATGAAATTAAAATTTTATCTTTTTCCAAGCCTTCGTTTCTCAACTCAATCACCTCTAAACGAAGGTTGTTGAGTGCTATGGTACAACTCTCGTCTTCAGCATTCTTTTTGTGCCCTCAAGGCATTACTAAGAATCAAGCCCTATAAAGAAGAAGAAAGAATTGAGTATGACAATAAAATACTTCGTTTCTAACTTCAAAGTTAACTTTTATACCTTTATTCTATTGTACGCCAGGCTATCAGCAAGTTCATCTTTCGAAAGAACCGAAAAACCTTCTTCAAGTTTCGGAAATCGCATACTCTTAGCTATCTCCCGGCAAACAGATATTTCTTTGTTGTCCGGGAGACAATATAGGAAGTCGTCATCGTTAGTGCCATTAAACACTAAAGCTCCCTTCAGATATTTCAATTTTCGCTCATAGTGTCTGGCTTCCAGAACTTCTTCTTCGGACAACTTCTTCCCCGAAGCATGACGATAAATATAATCAGCATCCTCGACAGCGGCTTCGGGGGCAAGATATTTTGCCCTTTCTGCCGCGTCTTGCCCTTCTGTCATACCAGCATCTGAAGCCTGTTGATCAGTTTTATCTTCAGGCGCGACGGCCTTCGTCTCAATAGGCGCTGCAGGCTCAGCTTCGGCCTCGGCTTGGACTTTAGCAGCTTCAGCAATTTTCTTAATAGGACCAGGGCTCAAGGCCTTTGCGGTCTCCAAGACAGCGTCTAGCACATTGGCCATCCTTCTCCTCTTGGGAGTTGCAGCAGGAGCTTTCTGCACTTCTAGCAATTTTGCCTCTGCTGGAGTACTTAAAATTTCTGGCATTTTCACTATTTTTTCCACCTGTGGCTCTTCGGCCTTATCATCCTCAGCTTCGGCTGGCCCGACTATAGGCACCTTTGGCACTACAATGGCCCCTTCGGCGCTCTGCACATTCGGAGCAGCTTGTTTTACTTCAGCAGTAGAAGAAGTTCCCTCGCCAAATTCAGGCACCACGGCCTGTTCAATGTATCGCGGCCGGTGGGTCAGGACCTTCATCTTCTTGCCCTTCGACACAGTAGTAATGACCGAAGCAATAGTTTTTCTTTTCTTCCCTTGACTTTGCAGTGGGTAGTGATAATCAGGGTATACGAAGCCAATGGCATCAAATACTCTGTTTAATCTTTTCTTCCCTCGGCCCCCGAAGGCTGCGGACAAGGCATCATCTTCGGCTTTGCTATATGCTCCAAGTAGCTTGTTGCTGATAGCCTCAATACTTTTTAGCCAATCATCATTTGGCTCATCAAACCGGTCTCTGAATTTGAAGGTATACTTCAATCAAACCAACCCACCTTCAGTTGACTCGACAATAGTATCCCTCGGCATATCCCAATTTTCTACAAGTGGCCATATTCTGTACGCTATGTGCTCTTGAACTATATCCCTTGTGCCAATAAACGCACAAACGTTGCTAAAAGCCTTTTGGCATGCTTTGTCATTCTGATCGATTGTCACCTTCGGCCTCCGAAGGCCGAATCGAGACCAGATGGGGCGTTGGATGATTTCCTTAATGTCCTCTCTTTCAATCAGATCATTCTTGACATAAAACCATTCTTCCATCCAGGCCCCAGACCATCTTTTCCGGAATGTAGGAACTGGATGGCTTGATTTGGATTGAGCAATGAACCCATAACAACCGAAGTTGTTGTGTTACTGTTCCTTGCCGGTAGCCTTCGTCTCGTACAAAAGTTCATGCATGCTGCAAAAACACCTTGCGCTTGGTTCCAATCCTTGGCTTCTCACAGCCCAAATAAACAAACCCATCATGATTATAGCTTCAGGGGTAAGTTGATGAAGAAAGATCTGAAACGTCTTCAGTACTTCAACCAAGAATCTGCTCAACGGGAACCAAAGCCCTGCTTTCAAAAAGCTTCGGTAAATAACCACCTCATTTACTTCAGGAGTAGGAGTAGCACTGTCTCCTCCAACCCTCACAATAGTCATGTCACGGAAGTATCTTCCTCTCATAGCATCAACGTGACTTTGTTTGATAGTCAATTTTCCAAAGATGGTATTGCTTGGTCGCCACGACCGATCTTCAGAATCTTCGTCTCCAATTTCTGCATCATACTCATCACTATCGTCGGAGTCTTCAGACAGATCCACCAGTATTTCTCTTGTAATTTTTTCTGTGTTCGTTTTTGCCATGGATTCGAAAAAACCAGCGATGAAAGGATCCACAACCTTTTTCTCTTCAAACAGCTTCGTGTCCTCAGTTATCTTCGTCTGCTCAGTCATCTTATTCTCCTCAGACATGGCGAAAACACGTCTTTAAACCGAAGCTCAAAAAGCTTGAAAATTAGGCGAGAGCTAGTGAACAAGAGCTAAAAGTTCATAAAATAACACAAATGGCAGAAATGGCGTATCAAATGCTGCCGGTGTGGGTTCCTATTTTTATGTCTGGCGCTTTGCATCTTGGCGGGCCCCGTCTGTCATTGACTGTTGCTATTCTAGCAAAGGGAAGGTGTTTTTTCGGACCTTCGGCTTAAGGCCTTCGTTCACGTCACAGTCTGAATTCGTTGTTATAACAAATTAATACTGCGAGGGGCTACTGTTGGGGGCCTTCGTCTTTCGAAGGTCCTCAAAAACACGATTAACAATGTTTCCCAAGTATAATATATGTACAGGAACCTTCGGACTCGGAGTGAAGCTATACACAATATGAAAAGCGTGGTCGGGACGAAGGTTGAATCAGTTTCGAAGCTACACGAAGGGAAGCTTCAGCTCAGCAGCAGAAAACGGAACCGACCTAAAGAGGAAAAGACCGATCAGTCCATGATAGTTTGTGTCATGTTTATAGTTATTTGTTGAGGGCATGAATGTAATTTCGACCGGGCTGCGTCCCATGCCTATAAATAGATGAATAGTAACCCCGTACTGTTCACGCTGACTGGTATTCACTTGCACGTCACACTTGGATCTTTGCCTTCTGTCAAGCCGAACATATAAATGTAATTCAATATTGTTTATATTCATTCATGACAATATATTAATGATGTCATATGATTATTCATAATGCTTCTCGTGTTTCATATGCTCCTATTTTCATTATGATATACTGAGATGATGAAGGTATGTCCTTCATAACCTTCGTCTAAAGATCATTATATCCTAAGGGAGATAATGCTCCAAAGGACGAAGGTCTTTAACCATTAATATTTTGTGTTGCCTTGTTCTTAATACATAGCATTTGAGAACAAGTCCCCAACAGTTAGTATTTTCAAAAATTGGCAAAACCCTCTTGAAAACTAAGAGGAGAATTTCATTCAGGGGGAGTTTTGTTAAGTCAAAGGAAAATCATTTGAAACAGGGGGATAAATTTCAAATCTTAAAAATGCTTCTTGCAATCTTATTCATATATCTTTGACTAATTGCAAAAGGATTTTGAAAAGACTTTCCAAAAAGAATTTGCAAAAAAAAACAAGTGGTGCAAGCGTGGTCCAAAATGATAAATAAAAGAAAGCAATCCATGCATATCTAGTGAAACTATACATTGGTTTAATTCCAAGTAACCTATGCACTTACCTTATGCAAACTAGTTCAATTCTGCACTTATATATTTGTTTTGGTCTGTGTTGGCATCAATCACCAAAAAAGGGGAGATTGAAAGGGAAATATGGTTAACCTTTTCCCAGTATTAATTTTGGTGGTTGAATGCCCAACACAAATATTGGACTAACTAGTTTGCTCTAGATTATATGTTCTACAGGTGCATAAAAGTTCAACACAAACCAATAAAAGATTGACGTTAGGGATCAAATTCAAAAGAGCAAGGAAACCGAGTGTGCTCTGGTCTGGCGCACCGGACTGTCCGGTGCACCAAGACCGTACAGAGTCCAACTAGCCACTCTCGGGTTTCAGCATGCACACTCCGCTAAAAATCACCGGACTGTCCGGTGTGCCAACGAAGCAACGACTACTTTGTGCAACAGTCGACTGCAAAAGTACCTGACGTGAGGAACAAAGCGCAGTAGAGTCAGAGCAGAGTCAGAGGCACACCAGACAGTGAACAGTACCTGTCCGGTGCGGCACCGGACTATCCGGTGCCACAAGAGGACAAAGACTCCAACGGTCGACCAGCTCCTAACCCCAACGGTTGGCTGACATGGCGGCACACCGAATAGTGTCCGGTGGCGCACCGGACTGTCCGGTGCGCCCATCGCCAGTAGCCTTCCCAACGGCTACAAATTGGTTGGTGGGTATAAATACCACCCCAACCAGCCATTTCAAAAAGGGGTAGCCCAAGCAACATTCCAAGTCATATAGTTGACATATCCAAGCCCTCCCAATCACCTCCATTCATTGATCCATCTTATACTCAAGATTTAGACCACCACAATCAACACAAGTGCCACAAAAGAGAGATCTAGCAAAAAGGAACTACTTGTGTAAGTTCAGCGATAGTGCCTTGTGAGAATCATTGAGATAAAGTGGGTGCTACATCTTGTGATGATTTGAGCATGGAGTTTTGACTCCCATTCATTGTAAAGCTAGCAAGAGCCCCTTATCTTTGTGGCTGGCCTTGCAGAACCTTCGGTCTTTTTTTGACAAAGAAGAAGAAGCACTCGCCGATCTTGGTGATCGGTGGAGAGAGGGAAAGGGTTGAAAAAGACCCGTCCTTAGTGGACTCCTCAACGGGGATTAGGTTCTTGGTGAACCGAACCTCGGTAAAACAAACCACCCGTGTCTCTTGTGTTAATTGCTTGTGATTTGTTTGTTTTCTTCCTCTCTAAGTTCTCTTGCACTACTCCTTGCTAATATTATTTTGTGTTGCTTCAAGTTAAATTCTCATTTAGAAAAGCAACGCCTTACAAGAAAGAACTTGTGTTAATGCTCTTCTTATCTAAGCCCTCTTGCTTCATTCTCCATAAACTTATTAGTTGTATTGATTTGTCAATTCCGCATTCTTTGAAAGCAACACTCTTTGCAAGCAAAGGAGTAAGTTTTACACTCCGACAATTGTGCATCTTGTTCTAACCACTAATCAAGGGATCAAGTCTGGGTTTAAAGTTATAATTTTCAGATTTTGCCTATTCACCCCCCTCTAGGCGACTTTCAACCACGTCTGCCCCGTCTTCGGTGACTTCGCCATCGTTGAGGGAGCAACGCTGGTCACCGAGCTGTAAAACCCCATGCACCCCATTGCATCCGTCTGTCCCCGATCTAACGGTTCAGATCTGCGGATATCGGTTGCGTCTGCGCGCTTTGCCCCTGGGCCCTGCTTGTCAGTGCCTATGCCCCCTGGCGCTAGGCTCGACTAGTCAGCCCGTCCCCTTGCCCAGTCGCTGACACCCCAGGCCCGCTTGTCAGCACTCGCTTGCGCACGCTCAGATCTAATCCTGGACGTTGATTCGCGATCGCACGGTCGAGGTCAGCCGATCCCCGTTTACAGGGAAAACTTGTTAAAACCCCCCTGGCTTTCTGAATATCAACCCACCGTCCCTAGTTTTCACGTGCTGGCCCCTTTGTATTTGCAGAAAAGCCCCCACACTTTTGTTTTATCGCAAAATTGGACCTAGTTTTGTATTTTGGATTCCAAAACCTGTTTATTTCATATCTTTTGCTTATGAACTCCAAATTGAGTGATTCAAATTGAAAAATGTTCATAAGTTATGCTCTACCTGTTTTAATTATAATCCCTTATTGTTGGCATGTGTTAATTTTATGCCTAGACTAGAGGTTACTGTAAGTGATGGTTTAATTATTAAAAAAGAAAACCCTAATGGTAATTAGATAATCAACCTTGTGAAACTAACAACATGTAAAGTACAAACCTATCCTTGGTATAGTTTTTGTGTCTCATTAAGATAAATGAAGTTAAGTTATGTAATCTATTTTGATAAGTGATACTTAGAGAACCACAAACCTCTAGGTGTAATTTCCCACCCTAGAACCTAGATTTCCCTTTTTGTGTTTTTACTGTTCTTACGAGCTTGTGTTCACTTGTTTGTACATGTTTGGTGTATTGTTTCTTTGTCATTATCCAAATGTGTTGAATGCATGATAGCTTTGCATAGACAACGAGCAGTCCGAGTTTTCCGTGTGTGTTGTCGAAGACCTTCCTGAGCAGCAACCTAGTGAAGGTAAGTGTCCTCTGACCTATTATGTCCTACTTACTTTATAATTCACTGTCTCGCATTATTTAATTGAAACCTAAGGATTGACTAATCTGTATTTATCTTGTCCTTGATTACCTTTTGGGTTATTATTGTTAGCTTCATGCTATTGCTCCACTTTAATCAATGAACATGATGCGAATATTTATGATACAATGTTGTTATTATGATTATGATGATGTTCTTATGGCACTTTAGGGGACTCAGGCTATTTTCCTGAGTACCTCTCCGTAAGGACCTGATTGTTTAGTGACCACCTGGGATAACAGTACAACCATGAGAGTGGAATGGGATGCCCTTAGCTGATTAGTTAGATGAACCTGGGAGTGTAGTTGGCTTTGCCGGAGGGTCGTCAATGGGGGTCGGGGCATAGTGCTCGCTCTGCTAAGGTTGGGTGCCGAGGTTCATTTGATTTGGTTTTGTTAGTCACCCACCTTAGGGAGTACTGTGTTTGTACGACTGGTGAAACCTAACGAGCAACTATGCACCAAAGGAGTCTTTGTAAAGGCTACGTAGTGAATCCCTGTCCATTCACCTTGGTAGTGAAGATTGGGTCTGGACAACCTAGGCTGGAAAGGGAATCACGGCTCGTGGGTAAAGTGTGCAACCTCTGCAGAGTGTTAGAAACTGGTATATTAGCCATGCTCACGGTTAAGAGCAGCCTTGAGATCCTCTTTGATTAGAATAACTTTGGATACTTTGTGATGATGATTAATGGTGATGATTATAATTATGATATCTGGTATTTCCTCTTGGAGTGAGTACTTTTGGGTAATAACTGGGTTTATTAATAAAACTTGGCTTACTACTAGTAATAAATACCTGACCAACTAAAAGCAACTGCTTTAACCCTAACTCGACATACAACTAGTCCACTTTAGCCAAACGAGACATTTGCTCAGTACGTTGATGTGTACTCACCCTTGCTTTAAAAACCACACCACCCAGGTTGCCCCCATTGCAATCAGTGCTCAGGAGGGGATGCAGGCAACATGGAGGACTTCGAAGAGTTTTAGCACTATGATGAGTTCTAGTTGTGTTAGTGGCAAACCCCCAGTCAACTGCTTGTGAAGGCCTTATCTCTACGTTTCGTATTCCGCACTTTGATTATGTTTATGACAAATGTTAAGTTAATGACTCTGTGGATGTCTTGGACATCTTGATGTAATAAAGTACCTTTTCCACTATTTATTTTGAGCAATGTGTGATGATGTCCAACTATGTAATCACTGTGTACGTGAGTTTCTGATCCTGGCACGTACAAGGTTCGCATTCGGTTTACCTTCTGTTGGGGGCCTTCGTCTTCCGAAGGTCCTCAAAAACACGATTAACAATGTTTCCCAAGTATAATATATGTACAGGAACCTTCGGACTCGGAGTGAAGCTATACACAATATGAAAAGCGTGGTTGGGACGAAGGTTGAACCATTTCCGAAGCTACGCGCAGGGAAGCTTCGGCTCAGCAGCAGAAAACGGAACCGACCTAAAGAGGAAAAGACCGATCAGTCCATGATAGTTCGTGTCATGTTTATAGTTATTTGTTGAGGGCATGAATGTAATTTCGACCGGGCTGCGTCCCGTGCCTATAAATAGATAAACAGTAACCCCGTACTGTTCATGCTGACTTGTATTCACTTGCACGTCACACTTGGATTTTTGCCTTCTGTCAAGCCGAAGGTATAAATGTAATTCAATATTGTTTATATTCATTCATGACAATATATTAATGATGTCATATGATTATTCATAATGCTTCTCGTGTTTCATATGCTCCTATTTTCATTATGATATACTGAGATGTGAAGGTATGTCCTTCATAACCTTCGTCTGAAGATCATTATATCCTAAGGGAGATAATGCTTCGAAGGACGAAGGTCTTTAACCATTAATATTTTGTGTTGCCTTGTTCTTAATTCATAGCATTTTAAAATAAGTCCCCAACACCTTCCAAAACCGGGTGTGACAAGAATGGAATGCATTTTGATAGTAGCGATAATCATGTATTCATTAACGAGCAAATTCATAAGAATGCCCAGGCTACTACTGTGTTGTTCGCATCTCTATGCAGAGATGAGTACAATAAATTTAGTGGCTTGGACAATGCCAAGCAAATATGGGATACCCTCAAAATCTCTCACGAGGGTAACGACGCCACCGTGATTACCAAAATGGACTTGGTGGAAGGTGAGCTTGGGAGATTCGCCATGAAAAGGGGAGAGGATCCAACCAAAACATACAACAGGATCAAGACCCTGGTCAACAAGATTCGGAGTTACAGGAGCACAAGATGGATGGATCATGATGTCGTTCGACTCCTGCTAAGGTCATTTACTGTTATTGACCCTCATCTTGTAAACCTTATCCATGAGAATCCCAGGTACACTAAGATGACGCCCGAGGAAATTCTTGGAAAATTTCTGAGTGGGCGCATGATGGTAAAGGAAGCAAGGTATGTTGATGATATCGCAAATGGTCCGCTTCTAGTCTACGAACCACAGCCTGTTGCCCTCAAGGCAACAAGCAGCAAGGAGGAGCTACCTAACAAGGTGGCACATGTGGAGGCTGTTGGGCTCAATGAAGAAGAAATGACGATTGTAATCAAGCGCTTCAAGACCGCTTTGAAAGTGCGCAAGGAGTATCCCAACAAGAACAAATCAAAGGGAAAGCGCTCCTGCTTCAAATGCGGTAAGTACGGTCATTTTATTGCACACTGCCCCGATAATGAAAATGACAAGGGACAAGAAAAGAAATGGAAGAAGGAGAAGAACTATAGGAAGGAGAAGGGCGAGTGTCACACCCGGATTTAAGGGACAAAGCCGGGTGCATCTCATATATGCGCCAAAGAAGACAACACATATAGTAACAGAGTGTATAGAGATAAATGTCACAATATAATTAGAGTACTTATTACATAGCGGAAGTCTTACAAAATAAAAGATAAATATAAACCGAACTAAAGTTCATCCTTGGCGCCATAAAGTCAACTAGGAGACGCCACCTAGATTAAGTCGAACTCCTCGTGGTGTGGCTCCACTTGAACCACATGTTCTTCTCCTGTGGGGGGGGTGTGAGACAGCAAGGGTGAGCTCACACATGTTCATCACTCAACAAGTTCTGGGGAATAATGTGCATGAACTCACCAAAGGTGTGAGTTCATGTGATTTGTAAGGCTGATCAACAATAGAGGTTAAAGCCGAGCATTGCTTTTAATAAGTTGATCAAATTTTATTAGCAGTTACTAAATGTAAGTAGATACCAAACCATAATAAGAATAATAGAACAAAATTAATAAATAATCCCATGCAATGCATATTACAATTTGAATTTAGTTCATAGTTTAATCATGCGAGAGCCCTGAGCTGCTTTTGACCGTGAGCTCAGCTAGTATACCAGTTTTACACTCTGCAGAGGTTGTACCCTGCACCCACAAGTCATGTTACCCATCTGCCAAGGGGTCATGAGTCCCATACACCTCTACCAAGGAAGCGAGGTAGGGTAACACTACAAGGCCTTTACAAAGTTCCACTAGCTTATGAAAACCCGCTACAGTTTATGGGAAGAGCACTTGTAAGAATCCCTCGTCTGACCGCCATCGCAGCAAAATCAACCCGAGAACCTCCATGCATGCAACTCCCCTACTGCCCTTGCCCCTTTTGGGTATTGTAGTCTTCCACTAGCTATCCTAATTAGTCAACCAAGGGCGTCCCATTGCACCCTTGTGGTGGCACATGTTTCTCAAGTTAAGCGTCCCATTCCACCCTTGTGGTGGCACATGTTGCTTAACTTGAGAAACACGTGCCACCACAAGGGTGGAATGGGACTCCCTTGGCTGACTAATTAGGAAAGCTAGTGGAAGACTACCTTACCCGAAAGCGGCAAGGGCAGTAGGGGAGTTGCATGCAAGGAGGTTCTCGGGTTGATTTTGCTGCGATGGCGGTCAGACGGGGGATTCTTGCAAGTGCTCTTCCCATAAACTGTAGCGGGTTTTCAGAAGCTAGTGGAACTTTGTAAAGGCATCGTAGTGTTGCCCTGCCTCGCTTCCTTGGTAGAGGTGTATGGGAGTTGCGATCCCTTGGCAGATGGGTAACATGACTTGTGGGTACAGGGTACAACCTCTGCAAAGTGTAAAACTGGTATACTAGCCGAGCTCACGGTCATGAGCAGCTCAGGACTCTCACATGATTAAATGATGGAACCTAAATTCAATTTGTCATTTTCATTTGCATGGGATTATTTATTAATTTTGTTCTATTATTTATTATGGTTTGGTATTTACTTATACTTAGTAACTGCTAATAAAATTTGACCAACTTATTTAAAGCAATGCTCAGCTTTAACCCCTATTGTTGATCAGCTTTACACATCACATGAACTCCCACCTTTGGTGAGTTCAGGCCACATTATTCCCCACAACTTGTTGAGCGATGAACATGTGTGAGCTCACCCTTGCTGTCTCACACCCCCACCGGAGAAGAACAGGTGGTTCAAGAGGAGCCACACAACGAGGAGTTTGATTCGATCTAGGTGGCGTCTCCTAGTTGACTTGCGCTAAGGACGATCCTTAGTTTGTTTTATATTTATCCTTTATTTTGTAAGACTTCCGCTACGTAATAAATACTCTGGTTATATTGTGACATTTATCTCTATACACTTTGTTATTATATATGTTGTCTTCTTTGGCGCATGTATGAGATGCACCTGGCTTTGTCCCTTAAAACTAGGTGTGACAATTAGCCGTTGGATTAAAACCTATGGTCACGATTAGATCTAATAGCGCTTATACCAGTACGCAACCCAGACCCTTGGATCCAAGATCGTCGCCCGAGATCCTGCCACGCCCGAGCCATCCCTCAGCCCTCGGATCACCGATCGGACGGACCGCGCGTTTGAACCCAAACATTTTCCCCACGGTCAAATCCCCATCGTCCAAACTCGGATGGATGGCTCTGGAGATAGTCATCTTCCTCCCCAATGATCGAGCTCCCCGCGCAAAACAACCGCGACAGCGACTCGCCGATGACCGGTTAAAGTGGTGCCCCGGCCATCCTCGGTTTATCCAAATACTCTAAAACGCGGAAGAGATTAACACAAGTTCATTGGGAGAAACCATACCGACGTTGGTGGCGCACCGAGCTCTGCCCACGGAGAGCGGGAATTCTGCCACGATTCGAAGCTCCGTTGAGAAATTGGACAGTGGCCCGCCCACGATTCGTCACGGTAGGTTTCAATCCCAAATCAACGTACACCGGTGATCCCCACCGACCCCTACGTCACTGGTCGAATGCAGATGCGCACCTTGCACCGGTGCGGAGCGGCTTCCTCGGCCCCCCTTCTCTGGTTCCAGCGTCTCACCATGGTGCAAGGTGCGGCTAGCGGGTTTGCGTTGGCAGAGGCATGGGCAAGGAACGGTCTTATACCCAGATGCGCGAGGGGGGAAACAAGTCCTCGTGCCGGATCCCCAGCGAGATCCACGCACGCGATAATGGCGAGGCGGTTTCGTCCGAGCACGAAGCGGAGCTAATCCCGGGTCTTATGGCCGGGTTGTGAACGTGGGGGGATTCGTGGCCAGTGATTTCTCCGGGGAGCGTCGCCGCGCAATCCGCGCTGCTTGTTGACGCGTGGGCGGGATGACCAGTGGGCCCCGCTTGTCACATGAATGCGCCACAGATACGGGGGCGTTGCACACAGAAGAGGACACTGGCGTGCTAGCCCCGCTTGTAGGCGAGCAACAGAGTGGTGAAGTGTGGGCTGCGCGGGAAAATCCCCTCGTGGGCCGAGAACCAGGGATAGGGCCCATGCATAGTTTTCTTTTATATTTTCGTTTCTCTTCACTTTCAAATTTTAAATCTCAAATTTGAATTCATATGTGTGAAGTTCATACTTAGGTCAATTGTACAATTTCAAATATTAATATAACCAATTTTATATTTACTTATACATCCATATCCTTTATTTTGTATAGTTTTCCCTTCTCTTTCTCAAATTTCAAAATTCCACCTTTGGGTTAAATCCCAATTCTCATCTCATTATTATATTCCCATATTATTCTTTTTTTTGAATTTACAAAATTCCTATTCCAATCTAAGATAAAGTTTAGGAATTCACATTTTTAATACATACTCCAAATCAATTATGAAACAATAGATATATGTTTATTTTAATTGATTAAATGTTTGAAATATGAGACACACTCATATTGTTCCTTTCTTTTTAGGAAAATGGTATTTTGATTGTGGGACAAAAATTTAAAATTACTTCAAACTTGAATATTCATGTAAATAAATGCTTATGATGCATCATTTAATGAAATGCATATTCATTTAGTTGAATAGGAAACTTTTATATACGTCTTTTTCTAAAATAATTCTTGGTTTTCAAAATTCAGTCCTCAATTTTCAATACTCAAGTGTAATTTGAGATATCTGAATTTACTATTTTATTTATTCATATATTTATTTTATTATTTTTCTTATACACATTTTGGGCCTTACAAATTCTACCCCCCTTAACAGAAATCTCGTCCTCGAGATTTGTAAGAAAAGGGTGTATAGCCATGTTATCTCAAAACATATGCACAAACAAAATCTCGGCATGATGCATAATTTATTAGCAACACATAGGGTCAATTAGACCTTATTATTCCTCCTAACATAGTATCATACCAACTACTAACTAAAGTAACACTTGGATCTTACAAATAGTAGTATATATATATGTTTATGTAGCTTGGTGGAGCTGGTGGTGGTGGAGGAGGTAGTGGGCGTTGTTGTTGTTGTCTTTCCAACCGTGCTTGCCTCGTTTCTTGACGTATCTCCAGCCGGTCCTGACATATTTCCTAGCGTTCTTGCCTTATATGATTTTGCATTTCGGTAACCATGTTTGCCATTTGTTGTATTACCCTCATTTGGGCGGCAACCACTTGATCGATTCCAACCGGTGGAGGATCTGGAGGATTCATTTCTGTTTGCTATTGCCTGATAATCTTCCCTTCCTGGTATTGACCATGAGAGTTAGAAGCATATGGTAGGATAGTTTTGCAATGAAAAGTATTTGATAAGCATAATGAATAGGCTAGTAGCTAGTTATGGTCTGAAGATTCTTTAGCAGGGCTTAATCTTTGTTTTATGTCCATATTGGGGTAACTAGTCGTATAAGGTGAATACCAAAGGTAGGATATAATTTTGTCAAGATAAGATAGTCTACATGATGTAGGTTAAAAGTTTGTTTGATGTTAGGTGGGGATAGATAGATTATACAATCCATCATGATCTATGGGTTGGGTTAGCTCATGGTTGACTTGATCTAATGTGCTAAGTTAAGTTAACACCTGGCTAGAAGGGTCCAAGTACCACTAATCTGTTTAAGCAAACCACATTGGATTAGATCACACTAGATTCCATAATATTATTTAAGAATATAATTTAGTTAAGCATATCAAGCTGACTTTATCTTTATGAAATTCTAGTGTATATATATATATATTTCTAAGTGGAACTTCCAATTAGTATATTTTTTATACACTTAAAATTCTTCATGCCATTAGCAGGTATAGCATAGAAAACAAGGGTACATCAGATTTTAGCTATTAGGTGAGTGTAGAGCAGGTTTGGGGTAAAAGAAAGTTAGGTAAGTAAGACTTTTATTCCGGGTGGTGGATCTTGATTCATCCGAGGATCTGTTTTTACTCATATCCTTCATTGTCGAGGTTATATTTCTTCTTGGGTCTAATTTAGGGACCATCTGTCGTGGTGTTGGATGTCATTATCTAAGTTGGGATAACAATTGCGGTATATCGGGTAGGTAGATTGCACAGAGTTTTACTTTGCTTGTAAGATAAATGGGTTGGGCAACCTATAACGTAGGCTAGGTCGTGGTTCCACGGACGAGTTGGTCTAAGACACCAATTTAGGTTTTAAAGCCCATTTATATGAATATGGTCTAATCTATGTTACCAGTGTTAACGAACTTGTTTAAGTAACTCCCTTTAGATTGGATCATATTAGATTAGGTAGGGTCCAGGTTAGATTGGATATAACTAGATCAGACTAGTTTAAGTTAGGTAGATCTACGAGGGTAAGATATATCTTATTAGGATATGTTAGAACCCTTTTGAGATAAGATTAATTATATAGTGTAGGTAGACCAGAATCTCTGTTAGGTTAAAACAGAGACGTTATGCAACTATCGAGTGGTTAAGGTAGTTGCATATGGCTAGGTTGGACTAAGACTCCAATTTAGGTTAAAACATATTTATAAGAGTAGGATCCAATCTTATTTTACCAGTTTTATCTAACATGTTTGTCCATTAGATTAGATCTTACTAGATTAGATGGGATCTGAATTAAATTGGTGTAATCAGATTAGACTAGAAAAGATCTACTTAATTTATTTTGGAATAGATCATGTTGGTTACACCATTATGAGATAAGCAAAGTGGTGGAGATAAGTATGCTTATTAGGACAAGATGAGTCTCTAAGAATAAGATATAATCTTTTGAGATTAGTTAGATCTATTAGGGTAAGATAAAAATCTTTTCGAGATAAGATGGATCTATTAAGATAAGAGAGAACCTTTCAAGATAAGATGGATCTATTCGATATATTCTAGTGGGGGTACTTTTAGTTGGTCTAGTTTATCTTATAAACAATTTAAGAGGATAAGAAATTTTTTTACACAAGATGAACCGATTAGGATAAGATAGATTCCTTTAAGTTAAGAGGGATCTATTTGAAAGGGAATTAGGCTTACACCTAGTCCCTAATTAATTTTGGTGGTTGAATTACCCAACACAAATCTTTGGACTAACTAGTTTGCCCAAGTGTATAGATTATACAGGTGTAAAAGGTTCACACTCAGCCAATAAAAAGATCAAGTTTTGGATTCAACAAAGGAGCAAAGAGGCAACCGAAGGCACCTCTGGTCTGGAGGCACCGGACTGTCCGGTGTGCACCAGAGGACTCCAACTCGAACTCGCCACCTTCGGGAATTTCTGAGGCCGGCGCGCTATAATTCACCGGACTGTCCGGTGTACACCGGACAGTGTCCGGTGCTCTAAGGAAGCGCGGCCTCCGGAACTCGCCAGCCTCGGGAATGCGCAGCAGCCGCTCCGCTATAATTCACCGGACATGTCCGGTGTACACCGGACTGTCCGGTGAACCAGCAGAGCAACGGCTATTCGGCGCCAACGGCTACCTGCGGCGCATTTAATGCGCGCTCTGCGCGCGCAGAAGGCAGGCGCGCCCATACTGGCGCACCGGACAATGAACAGGAGTTGTCCGGTGTGCACCGGACACCCAGGCGGGCCCAGAAGTCAGAAGCTCCAACGGTCAGAATCCAACGGCATTGATGACGTGGCGGGGGCACCGGACATGTCCGGTGTGCACCGGACTGTCCGGTGCGCCATCGAACAGACAGCCTCCACCAACGGTCAAGTTTGGTGGTTGGGGCTATAAATACCCCAACCACCCCACCATTCATTGCATCCAAGTTTTCCACTTCTCAACCACTTACAAGAGCTAGGCATTCAATTCTAGACACACCAAAGAGATCAAATCCTCTCCAACTCCACACAAAGCTTTAGTGATTAGCGAGAGAGATTTGCCGTGTTCTTTTGAGCTCTTGCGCTTGGATTGCTTTCTTCCTTCTTGATTTTTTCATTGCAATCAAACTCACTTGTAATTGAGGCAAGAGACACCAAACTTGTGGTGGTACTTGTGGGAACTTTGTGTTCCAAGTGATTGAGAAGAGAAAGCTCACTCGATCCGAGGGATCGTTTGAGAGAGGGAAGGGTTGAAAGAGACCCGGCCTTTGTGGCCTCCTCAACGGAGAGTAGGTTTGCAAGAACCGAACCTCGGTAAAACAAATCCGCGTGTCACACTCTTCATTTGCTTGCGATTTGTTTTGCACTCTCTCTCACGGACTCGTTTATATTTCTAACGCTAACCCGGCTTGTAGTTGTGTTTATATTTGTAAATTTCAGTTTCGCCCTATTCACCCCCCCTCTAGGCAACTATCAATTGGTATCAGAGCCCGGTGCTTCATTAGAGCCTAACCGCTCGAAGTGATGTCGGGAGATCACGCCAAGAAGTAGATGGAGACCGGCGAAAAGCCCACTACAAGCCACGGGAGCACTTCATCGGAAGAGTCCCGCACCAAGAGGAGGGAGAAAAAGAAGAGTTCCTCCAACAAAGGGAAGGAGAAGAAATCTTCTTCTCACCACAAAGAGAAGAAGGAAAAATCTTCTTCCCACAAGCCGCATCGGAGTGAGGACAAGCCAAAGAGGATGAGGAAAGTGGTCTACTACGAGACCGACACTTCATCAACATCGACCTCCGGCTCCGATGCACCCTCCGTAACTTCTAAACGCCAAGGGCGTAAGAAGTTTAGTAAGATCCCCCTACACTACCCTCGCATTTCTAAACATGCACCTTTGCTTTCCGTCCCATTAGGCAAACCTCCAACTTTTGATGGTGAAGATTATGCTAGGTGGAGTGATTTAATGCGATTTCATCTAACCTCGCTCCACAAAAGTATATGGGATGTTGTTGAGTTTGGTGCACAGGTACCGTCCGTAGGGGATGAAGACTATGATGAGGATGAGGTGGCCCAAATCGAGCACTTCAACTCTCAAGCAACAACAATACTCCTCGCCTCTTTAAGTAGAGAGGAGTATAACAAAGTTCAAGGGTTGAAGAGCGCCAAGGAAGTTTGGGATGTGCTCAAAACCGCGCACGAGGGAGATGAGCTCACAAAGATCACCAAGCGGGAAACGATCGAGGGTGAGCTCGGTCGGTTTCGGCTTCGCAAAGGGGAGGAGCCACAGAACATGTACAACCGGCTCAAGACCTTGGTGAACCAAGTGCGCAACCTCGGGAGCAAGAAGTGGGACGACCATGAAGTGGTTAAGGTTATTCTAAGATCTCTCATTTTCCTTAACCCCACTCAAGTTCAATTAATTCGTGGTAATCCTAGATATACTAAAATGACCCCCGAGGAAGTTATCAGGAATTTTGTAAGTTTTGAGTGCATGATCGAAGGCTCGAGGAAGATCAATGAGCTTGATGATCCCTCCACATCCGAAGCTCAACCCGTCGCATTCAAGGCGACGGAAGAAAAGAAGGAGGAGTCTACACCAAGTAGACAACCAATCGACGCCTCCAAGCTTGACAATGAGGAAATGGCGCTCGTCATCAAGAGCTTCCGCCAAATCCTCAAACAAAGGAGAGGGAAAGATTACAAGTCCCGCTCCAAGAAGGTTTGCTACAAGTGTGGTAAGCCCGGTCACTTTATAGCTAAATGTCCATTATCAAGTGATAGTGACAGGGGCGACGACAAGAAGGGGAGAAGAAAGGAGAAGAAGAGGTACTACAAGAAGAAGGGCGGTGATGCCCATGTTTGTCGGGAGTGGGATTCCGACGAAAGCTCAAGCGACTCCTCCGACGACGAGGACGCCGCCAACATCGCCGTCACCAAGGGACTCCTCTTCCCCAACGTCGGCCACAAGTGCCTCATGGCAAAGGACGGCAAAAAGAAGGTTAAATCTAAATCCTCCACTAAATATGAATCCTCTAGTGATGATAATGCTAGTGATGAGGAAGATAATTTGCGTACTCTTTTTGCCAACCTCAACATGCAACAAAAAGAAAAACTTAATGAATTGATTAGTGCCATCCATGAAAAGGATGATCTCTTGGACACCCAAGAGGACTTCCTAATCAAGGAAAATAAAAAGCATGTTAAGGTTAAAAATGCTTACGCTCTAGAAGTAGAAAAATGTCAAAAACTATCTAGTGAGCTAAGCACTTGCCATGAGATGATTGACAACCTTAGACATGAAAATGCTAGTTTAAATACTAAGGTTGATTCACATGTTTGTAACGTTTCAATTTCCAATCCTAGAGATAATAATGATGATTTGCTTGCTAGGATTGAAGAATTAAACATTTCTCTTGCTAGCCTTAGAGTAGAAAATGAAAATTTAATTGCTAAGGCTAAAGAACTAGATGTTTGCAACGTTACAATTTCCGATCTTAGAGATAATAATGATATATTGCATGCTAAGAT
Organism: Zea mays; assembly: GCF_902167145.1. Taxonomy (NCBI): domain Eukaryota; kingdom Viridiplantae; phylum Streptophyta; class Magnoliopsida; order Poales; family Poaceae; genus Zea; species Zea mays. The sequence goes on from NC_050096.1 coordinate 160,322,014, forward strand.
CGTTGAACTTAATTCATGCAAATCCTCTACCTCTAGTGTTGAGCATGTTTCTATTTGTACTAGATGTAGAGATATTAACATTGATGCTATACATGATCACATGGCTTTAATTAAACAACAAAATGATCATATAGCTAAATTAAATGCTAAAACTGCTGAGCATAACTTAGAGAATGAAAAATTTAAATTTGCTAAAAGTATGCTCTATAATGGGAGACGCCCTGGCATCAAGGATGACATTGGCTTCCAAAGGGGAGACAATGTCAGACTTAGTGCCCCTCCTAAAAGATTGTCCAACTTTGTTAAGGGCAAGGCTCCCATGCCTCAGGATAACGAGGGTTACATTTTATACCCTGCCGGTTATCCCGAGGACAAAATTAGGAAAATTCATTCTAGGAAGTCTCACTCTGGTTCTAATCATGCTTTTATGTATAAGAGTGAGACATCTAGCTCTAGGCAACCAACCCATGCTAAGTTGCCTAAGAAGAAAATTCCTAATGCATCAAATGTACATAGCATTTCATTTAAGACTTTTGATGCATCTTATGTGTTGACTAACAAATCCGGCAAAGTAGTTGCCAAGTTTGTAGGGGGCAAACACAAGGGCTCAAAGACTTGTGTTTGGGTACCCAAAGTTCTTGTTTCTAATGCCAAAGGACCCAAAACCGTTTGGGTACCTAAAGTCAAGAACTAAACTTGTTTTGTAGGTTTATGCATCCGGGGGCTCAAGTTGGATCATCGACAGCGGGTGCACAAACCACATGACTGGGGAGAAGAAAATGTTCTCCTCCTATGAGAAAAACCAAGATCCCCAACGAGCCATCACATTCGGGGATGGAAATCAAGGTTTGGTCAAAGGATTGGGTAAAATTGCTATATCTCCTGACCATTCTATTTTCAATGTTTTTCTTGTAGATTCTTTAGATTACAATTTGCTTTCTGTATCTCAATTATGCAAAATGGGCTACAACTGTCTTTTCACTGATATAGGTGTCACTGTCTTTAGAAGAAGTGATGATTCAATAGCATTTAAGGGTGTGTTAGAGGGTCAGCTATACTTAGTAGATTTTGATAAAGCTGAACTCGACACATGCTTAATTGCTAAGACTAACATGGGTTGGCTCTGGCACCGCCGACTAGCCCATGTTGGGATGAAGAATCTTCATAAGCTTCTAAAGGGAGAGCACATTTTAGGACTAACCAATGTTCATTTTGAGAAAGACAGGATTTGTAGCGCATGCCAGGCAGGAAAGCAGGTTGGAGCCCATCATCCACACAAAAACATCATGACGACCGACAGGCCGCTTGAGCTACTCCACATGGACCTATTCGGCCCGATTGCTTACATAAGCATCGGCGGGAGTAAGTATTGTCTTGTATTTGTGGATGATTATTCTCGCTTCACTTGGGTATTCTTTTTACAGGAAAAATGTCAAACCCAAGAGACCTTAAAGGGATTCTTGAGACGGGCTCAAAATGAGTTCGGCTTAAGGATCAAGAAAATTAGAAGTGACAACGGGACGGAGTTCAAGAACTCTCAAATTGAAGGTTTCCTTGAGGAGGAGGGCATCAAGCATGAGTTCTCTTCTCCCTACACGCCACAACAAAATGGTGTAGTGGAAAGGAAGAATCGAACTCTACTGGACATGGCAAGAACCATGCTTGATGAGTACAAGACTTCTGATCGGTTTTGGGCCGAGGCGGTCAACACCGCTTGCTACGCCATCAACCGGTTATATCTACACCGAATCCTCAAGAAGACATCCTATGAACTCCTAACCGGTAAAAAGCCAAACATCTCATATTTTAGAGTTTTTGGTAGCAAATGCTTTATTCTTGTTAAGAGAGGTAGAAAATCTAAATTTGCTCCTAAAACTGTAGAAGGCTTTTTACTTGGTTATGACTCAAACACAAGGGCATATAGGGTCTTTAACAAGTCCACTGGACTAGTTGAAGTCTCATGTGACGTTGTGTTTGATGAAACTAACGGCTCTCAAGTAGAGCAAGTTGATCTTGATGAGACAGGTATTGAAGAGGCTCCATGCATCGCACTAAGGAACATGTCCATTGGGGATGTGTGTCCTAAGGAATCCTAAGAGCCTCCAAATGCACAAGATCAACCGTCCTCCTCCACGCAAGCATCTCCACCAACTCAAAATGAGGATGAAGCTCGAATTGATGAAGAAGATCAATCAAATGAGCCACCTCAAGATGACGGCAATGATCAAGGGGGAGATGCAAATGATCAAGAAAAGGAGGATGAGCAAGAACCAAGGCCGCCACACCCAAGAGTCCACCAAGCAATCCAACGAGATCACCCCGTCGACACCATCCTCAGCGACATTCATAAGGGGGTAACTACTCGATCTCGTGTTGCACATTTTTGTGAACATTACTCTTTTGTTTCCTCTATTGAGCCACACAGGGTAGAGGAAGCACTCCAAGATTCGGATTGGGTGGTGGCGATGCAAGAGGAGCTCAACAACTTCACTAGGAATGAGGTATGGCATTTAGTTCCACGTCCTAACCAAAATGTTGTAGGAACCAAATGGGTCTTTCGCAACAAACAAGATGAGCATGGTGTGGTGACAAGGAACAAAGCTCGACTTGTGGCCAAAGGATACTCCCAAGTCGAAGGTTTGGATTTCGGTGAAACCTATGCACCCGTAGCTAGGCTTGAGTCAATTCGTATATTATTAGCCTATGCTACTTACCATGGCTTTAAGCTTTATCAAATGGACGTGAAAAGTGCCTTCCTCAATGGACCAATCAAGGAAGAGGTCTATGTTGAGCAACCTCCCGGCTTTGAAGACAGTGAGTATCCTAACCATGTCTATAAGCTCTCTAAGGCGCTTTATGGGCTCAAGCAAGCCCCAAGAGCATGGTATGAATGCTTTAGAGATTTCCTTATTGCAAATGGCTTCAAAGTCGGAAAGGCCGATCCTACACTCTTTACTAAAACTCTTGAAAATGACTTGTTTGTATGCCAAATTTATGTTGATGATATTATATTTGGGTCTACTAACGAGTCTACATGTGAAGAGTTTAGTAGGACCATAACACAGAAATTCGAGATGTCTATGATGGGGGAGTTGAAGTATTTCTTAGGATTCCAAGTGAAGCAACTCCAAGAGGGCACCTTCATTAGCCAAACGAAGTACACTCAAGACATTCTAAACAAGTTTGGGATGAAGGATGCCAAGCCCATCAAGACACCCATGGGAACCAATGGGCATCTCGACCTCGACACGGGAGGTAAGTCCGTGGATCAAAAGGTATACCGGTCGATGATAGGTTCTTTACTCTATTTATGTGCATCCCGACCGGATATTATGCTTTCCGTATGCATGTGTGCAAGATTCCAAGCCGACCCTAAGGAAGCTCACCTTGCGGCCGTAAAACGAATCTTGAGATATTTGGCTTATACTCCTAAGTTTGGGCTTTGGTATCCTAAGGGATCCACATTTAATTTAATTGGTTATTCGGATGCCGATTGGGCGGGGTGTAAAATCAATAGGAAGAGCACATCGGGGACTTGCCAGTTCTTGGGAAGATCTTTGGTGTCTTGGGCTTCAAAGAAGCAAAATTCGGTCGCTCTTTCCACCGCCGAAGCCGAGTACATTGCCGCAGGCCATTGTTGCGCGCAATTGCTTTGGATGAGGCAAACCCTGCGGGACTATGGTTACAAATTAACCAAAGTTCCTTTACTATGTGATAATGAGAGTGCAATCAAAATGGCCGACAATCCCGTCGAGCATAGCCGCACTAAACACATAGCCATCCGGTATCATTTTCTTAGGGATCACCAACAAAAGGGAGATATCGAGATTTCATATATTAACACTAAAGATCAATTAGCCGATATCTTTACCAAGCCTCTTGATGAACAATCTTTTAACAAACTTAGGCATGAGCTCAATATTCTTGATTCTAGGAACTTCTTTTAAAATTGCACACATTGCTCTTCTATATACCTTTGATCATGTCTCTTTCATATGCTATGACTAATGTGTTTTTCAAGTCCATTTCAAAACAAGTCATAGGTGTATTGAAAGGGAATTGGAGTCTTCGGCGAAAACAAAGGCTTCCACTCCGTAACTCATCCTTCGCCGTCGCTCCAAGAGACTCTCCATCTTTGGGGGAGAGAGCAAAAGGACTTCATCTTTGGTATAATCTTAACTCATCTATTTATGACCAAAGGGGAAGAAAGTACTTCGAGGGCTCTAATGATTCCGTTTTTGGCGATTTATGCCAAAGGGGGAGAGAGTATGAGCCCAAAGCAAAAGGACCGCACCACCACCAATTTCAAAAACTTCGTGTTTCTAAGAATATTATCAATTGGTATCCTATTGTGTTCAAAAGGGGGAGAAAGTAGTATTTCAAAAATATATCAAAACCCTCTTGAACACTAAGAGGAGGATCTCATTTAGGGGGAGTTTTGTTTAGTCAAAGGAAAAGCATTTGAAACAGGGGGAGAAAATTTCAAATCTTGAAAATGCTTTGCAAAATCTTATTCATTTACCTTTGACTATTTGCAAAAGAACTTAGAAAAGATTTACAAAAGAGTTTGCAAAAACAAAACATGTGGTGCAAGCGTGGTCCAAAATGTTAAATAAGAAAGAAACAATCCATGCATATCCTGTGAGTATTTATATTGGCTCAATTCCAAGCAACCTTTGCACTTACATTATGCAAACTAGTTTAATTATGCACTTCTACATTTGCTTTGGTTTGTGTTGGCATCAATCACCAAAAAGGGGGAGATTGAAAGGGAATTAGGCTTACACCTAGTCCCTAATTAATTTTGGTGGTTGAATTGCCCAACACAAATCTTTGGACTAACTAGTTTGCCCAAGTGTATAGATTATACAGGTGTAAAAGGTTCACACTCAGCCAATAAAAAGATCAAGTTTTGGATTCAACAAAGGAGCAAAGAGGCAACCGAAGGCACCTCTGGTCTGGAGGCACCAGACTGTCCGGTGTACACCGGACAGTGTCCGGTGTGCACCAGAGGACTCCAACTCGAACTCGCCACCTTCGGGAATTTCTGAGGCCGGCGCGCTATAATTCACCGGACTGTCCGGTGTACACCGGACAGTGTCCGGTGCTCCAAGGAAGCGCGGCCTCCGGAACTCGCCAACCTCGGGAATGCGCAGCAGCCGCTCCGCTATAATTCACCGGACATGTCCGGTGTACACCGGACTGTCCGGTGAACCAGCAGAGCAACGGCTATTCGGCGCCAACGGCTACCTGCGGCTCATTTAATGCGCGCTCTACGCGCGCAGAAGGCAGGCGCGCCCATACTGGCGCACCGGACAATGAACAGGAGTTGTCCGGTGTGCACCGGACACCCAGGCGGGCCCAGAAGTCAGAAGCTCCAACGGTCAGAATCCAACGGCATTGATGACGTGGCGGGGGCACCGGACATGTCCGGTGTGCACCGGACTGTCCGGTGCGCCATCGAACAGACAGCCTCCACCAACGGTCAAGTTTGGTGGTTGGGGCTATAAATACCCCAACTACCCCACCATTCATTGCATCCAAGTTTTCCACTTCTCAACCACTTACAAGAGCTAGGCATTCAATTCTAGACACACCAAAAAGATCAAATCCTCTCCAACTCCACACAAAGCTTTAGTGATTAGCGAGAGAGATTTGCCGTGTTCTTTTGAGCTCTTGCGCTTGGATTGCTTTCTTCCTTCTTGATTTTTTCATTGCAATCAAACTCACTTGTAATTGAGACAAGAGACACCAAACTTGTGGTGGTCCTTGTGGGAACTTTGTGTTCCAAGTGATTGAGAAGAGAACGCTCACTCGATCCGAGGGATCGTTTGAGAGAGGGAAGGGTTGAAAGAGACCCGGCCTTTGTGGCCTCCTCAACGGGGAGTAGGTTTGCAAGAACCGAACCTCGGTAAAACAAATCCGCGTGTCACACTCTTCATTTGCTTGCGATTTGTTTTGCACTCTCTCTCACGGACTCGTTTATATTTCTAACGCTAACCCGGCTTGTAGTTGTGTTTATATTTGTAAATTTCAGTTTCGCCTTATTCACCCCCCCCCCCCCCTCTAGGCAACTATCACTATTTAAACTAGATACACTTTAATGGAGGATAATCTAGGTTGTATAATTATCTTATGAATTCTATTTATGTCTATATGTATATGCAAATGTAATTGTGGACATTACTCCACAACTCATCATACTCAATCGAAGATCCAAATCAAACAAGTATCATAAGAACAAGCACTCAAGCGTATAGATACCTATAAAAATAGTTTTGTTTTTGTTCCTAAGAGTAGGTCTCCTATTCCTAAAGGTCACTTTTGGCACAGGATTTCAAAGTGTGAAATCCACGTTTGTCTTTAGAAGGAAAAGGTAAGAATAATCATAGTAAAGCAGAAATAGATGAGAAAAGATCAAGATAAGTTTAGAAAAGGATCAGAGTAAGGTAAGTAGGTCATGGTCTGTCCATTTCTATCTAGGTTTCGTCCTACAGTCAACATTCCTCTGATACCACTTCTGTCACACCCGGATTCAAGGGACAAAGTCGGGTGCATCTCATATATGCGCCAAAGAAGACAACACATATAGTAACAGAGTGTATAGAGATAAATGTCACAATATAATCAGAGTACTTATAACATAGTAGAAGTCTTACAAAATAAAAGATAAATATAAAATGAACTAAAGTCCATCCTTGGTGCCATAAAGTCAACTGGGAGCCGCCACCTAGATTAAGTCGAACTCCTCGTGGTGTGGCTCCTCTTGAACCACCTGTTATTCTCCTGTGGGGGGTGTGAGACAGCAAGGGTGAGCTCACACATGTTCATCGCTCAACAAGTTGTGGGGAATAATGTGCATGAACTCACCAAAGGTGGGAGTTCATGTGATGTGTAAGGCTAATCAACAATAGAGGTTAAAGCTGAGCATTGCTTTTAATAAGTTGGTCAAATTTTATTAGCAGTTACTAAATGTAAGTAGATACCAAACCATAATAAGAATAATAGAACAAAATTAATAAATAATCCCATGCAATGCATATGACAATTTGAATTTAGTTTCATAGTTTAATCATGCGAGAGTGCTGAGCTGCTCTTGACCGTGAGCTCGGCTAGTATACCAGTTTTACACTCTGCAGAGGTTGTAGCCTGTACCCACAAGTCATGTTACCCATCTGCCAAGGGGTCATGAGTCCTATACACCTCTACCAAGGAAGCGAGGCAGGGTAACACTACGAGGCCTTTACAAAGTTCCACTAGCTTCCGAAAACCCGCTACAGTTTATGGGAAGAGCACTTGCAAGAATCCCTTGTCTGACCGTCATCGCAACAAAATCAACCCGAGAACCTCCCTGCATGCAACTCCCCTACTACCCTTGCCCCTTTCGGGTACGATAGTCTTCCACTAGCTTTCCTAATTAGTCAGCCAAGGGCGTCTCATTCCACCTTTGTGGTGGCACGTGTTTCTCAAGTTAAGCTCCATGTTCGAATTAAAGATAATGGTCTTGACATGAACAATAATAACATAACCGAATAATTGGAATATGGATATAATGGAATATTAACCCAAAACCATATAAAGCAATAGCATAACTACCCAAATGATTCAGGGGTAAATAAGGTAAAAGATAATCAGACTAGGGTGACCTATTGGGTCCCATCAAAATTAAGCCTATGCATGCCAGAATGATTATAGAGAACATTATTGGGTAAATAAAAGTGATCAAGGGCACAACTTGCCTGGGACTTGATATTCCAGATACCAGGATGATCCTCAGATTCTCGTGACCTCACTGCTAGTTGTAGCAATACAAACATACATAGTATAGACAAAATTAACATCACACCAAACATAAGAACCAACTATATAATAATAATCCATGCGTTTCTACGAGATCGTAGGATCAAGAACTACTAAGATCGGAGTCATGATTAAGGAGTTATGATCTATGGAAGATCTACGTGGTTGGAATATTAAATTATAGATTGATTATTGTACATCATATGAGAAAATATACTCTAAATAATCAATTCAACTTTAATCTAGATTATACTTGACTAGAGATCATGTTTTAACCACATTATAATTATGGTCAGGTTAGTTTTGATTTAGAAGAGCTAATCTAGTAGACATAGTATAGATAAATATCTAACTATAAAATTATGCAATATGGTATAATTAATGTTGTTACTGTCGACAAGTTCATTGGGAGAAACCATACCGACGTTGGTGGCGCACCGAGCTCTGCCCACGAAGAGGGGGAATTCCGCCATGATTCGGAGCTCCGGTGAGAAATTGGACGGTGGCCCGCCCACGATCCGTCACGTCAGGTTTCAATCCCGAATCGACGTACACCGGCGATCCCCGCCAACCCCTCCGTCACTGGTCGAATGCAGATGCACACGCGCAGTGGCTACAGCGACGCGGAGCAGCTTCCTCGGCCCCCCTTCTCTGGTTCCAGCATCTCGGCACGGTGCAAGGTGCGGCTAGCTGGTTTGCGGTGGTAGAGGCATGGGCAAGGAACAGTCTTATACCCAGATGTGCAAGGGGGAAAAGAAGTCCTCGTGCCGAATCCCTGGCAAGATCCACGCGCGACAATGGCGGGGCGGTTTCTGTGGCGGAACCGCCCGAATTATTCCAGCTTAAGTGCCCAAGTCACGCCTTAGAGGCAGCAACACACTTAAATTGGAATAACCCGTCAGTCCTTCAGATCTAGTCTGATAAAGCCATTTCCTCGGGATCGATTACCACTAACTCACTTGGAGGTGAGTCACAGAGAGAATACAATAAAGCATGAAACCACAAATTAAAGTACTAGAGTTATTACATAAATCGAAGTTTTAATGAAAGGGAACAATTTCATAAATAAAGTGCAGCAGATAATCGATAACATCGAATGCTGAGGAATAGGGAAAGGCCTAGCCCACTACTCCTCCAGCTCCTCTCCTGTCGGAGCAGCATCCCACTCGACCATCCAACCCGGTGGCAGAGTTGAAGGCCAAGTCACACCATCAACCATGTCCTGTAGTGTACCTGCAAAAAATTGTGCCACAAGGCAAAGCTGAGTATACTAATGCTCAGCTAGACTTACCCGGTGTGAGGAGTCTACTCCTCTACCTCTAGACCATGAACCTGTTTGGATGAGGGGTTTGGTTTCCCAAAAGCACTAGCTGAGTCTAAAATCAATTTTAGCTTTTCTAATTCTAGCATCATTAATTTAGCTAGGTTTGCTCCTTTATAAGCATACATGGTAACAATCATTTAGCATAATCAACATGTTATCTCAAGTAAAACCTCATTCCACTTTTTACTCAATGTAGTACAAGGGGTCAAGCAGTCTCATTAGCTGCGAGAAGCAGACGATTCGAATCAAGTTTTTAAACCTTGCAAGGTAAACCTAAACACACAACATGTAGGGGCACTCTGTCCCCACACACGTCAACCATCCCCATCGATTCCCCGTTCGTGGTCAGGACTCACCGCCTTGGAATACAATGCTCCACTGACCCCGGCTGCCGCCGTGCAGTGACCGCACTTGTACCCACCATAGCTAGCATGGGAGACCCAGTCTCAGGATGAGTGAGGGGTAAAGTCCGCGCCCGGCTTCACTCAGGTACTAGGCTTACCGGTTACCATATTTCCCGACATGTGCTTAGTACATTCAAACGCTTGACTCAGGTATCCACACATTAATCCTTAATTCCATTTCTGTCTCATAGACGAGGCATCCACCCTGGATCCAAGTCCATAGACCATCATAGATCCCGTTATCAAGATGAATACAATCAATGCCTAACCTCGCGCGAGTGCTAGAAAAATCACTCGACTTCTACCGATATCCTGATTAGCAAAGCAGCTACTCGACCTAGTATACTAGTATCCATCTCAAAAAGGAATCCTGAGTTCATGCAACTAGGGGTTTCAAGCAACTCCTACACTTAAGTGCACATTACAAGCCTCCAAACATTAAGTGTAGTAAAGTAGCATATATAAACGGTTATGCATAAAACCGAGGCTTGCCTTCAAATGCTGGGGCTGCGGGAAGATCCTCAGTGGCAGGCTCGAGAGCTGGCTCCTGGACTTCCTCTTAGGCAGCTCCTTGCTTGGGAATGAGCACGTACTCTTCGTCAGCGAGGTTGCAATCTAATGAATGCAATGAGTGAGATATATGTATGCCATGATATGCAATGTAGTAGTAAATAAAAATATTAAATTGATAAAGTAAAGCTTAATCTTACTACGGGAATTCTAGTGGTATACTTATCCATTTTAGGGTCAAGTATGGTTAAGTTTTAAGTGGTCAGGTTATTGGGGTATCCCACTGGTTTTCTTTTAATGTCTTAGTGAAAGTTTATCATGATCCTTGCTAAATTCATTGGGGGTGAGATTTATTATTCCTACCAATCATCTCTTTTCCCTTTTTCTATTATGCTCTTTAAGGTGGGTTTGAACTACAACCTAGCTTTATAAATTTCCAAAAATTCTGTAAAAATTACAGTAGTTTCTCGCTGGTGTATAATTCTTAGTCTCAAAAAGTTATGCTTAAAATGTTAAGGGTTCACTCTATGCAAAATTATTAAGTTTTAGGGCAGAGGGGGTGCTTTGAACTACAACTCTCTTCTAATAGTAGATTTTTCCCTAAGGTTTATTTTTGCTGGCATCTAGGGGTAATAATATGATTGTTGGGGGCCTTCGTCTTCCGAAGGTCCTCAAAAACATGATTTAACAATGTTTCCGGAGTGTAATACATGAACAGGTACGTTCGGACTCGGATCAGAACCATAGTGTGAGAAGCACGAACGATACGAAGGTTGACGCAGCGCCGAAGCTACGCGCAAGGGAGCTTCGGCATGACAGCAGGAAAGGGAACCGACATAAAGGGGAAAAGACTATTTAGACCTCGATGGATTACCTTAAAGTTATTAGCAAATGTAAAGGTCATAGATGTAATTTCACATGGGCTGCGTCCCATGCCTATAAATAGATGAACAATACTCCTGTTGGGGGCCTTCGGCTTCCGAAGGTCCTCAAAAACATGATTTGACAATGTTTTCCAAGGGAAATGTGTGAACAGGTATCTTCGGAATCGGATTACGAGTATATAAGAGTATGGTCAAGACGAAGCTTGAGTGGGACGGAAGGCGATTGTGACGAAGGAAAAGATCATCACGAAGTTATGCGCAGATAAGCTTCGGTATGACAGCAGAAAAGGGGAACCGACTTAAAGATGAAAAGCCAAATTAGACCCTGAAGAATTACTATAGAGTTATTAATAAATGTAAAGGGCATTAATGTAATTTTACACGGGCTGCGTCCCGTGCCTATAAATAGATGAACAGTACTCCCGTACTGTTCACGCTGACTGAGCATTGTCATCACGCTTATACCCTCACTTTTCTTCAGATCGAAGGTACATTTGTAATTTGCTATTGTTCGTATAATTGAAATGAATAGAAATAAATTAATAATAATGTTTAAATGTAATTATATTATTCTCTGTATTTCATACATAAATCTGTTCTTGTCTTTTATTATGACAATGAAGGTATGACCTTCATGACCTTCGTCCGAAATTCATTATATCCAAGGGGAAATAATGCTTCGAAGGACGAAGGGCTTTGATATTTAACATTTTATGTTGCCTTGTTCTTGATTCATAGCATTTGAGAACAAGTCCCCAACATTGGCGCCCACCTCCGGTGAACTCACTTCCATTTCTTGAGCTTTGAATACCTTCGGCAAGCATCACCTTCGTCATGCCGCCGAAAAAAGCTTCAGCAACAGGGGCTGCCACTCTGCAGCCACTGGACCCCAATCAGGACGTCCTTTCCCTTAGGGAGGCCCGAAGCCAGAAGAGGAAGGCCGCTAGTCCAACGCCTCTGGAGGACAACTTGGATCAGGAGATCCAAAACCTGGAGATCCTTCAGCAGCAGGTGCAACGAAAGAAGGAGAAGATGGCTCGTCTAGCTGATCTTTAGAGACAGATAGATGAAGCTTCGGAAGAGGTTCGTCATCTTGTTCAAGATGATCAGAACCGAAGGCCTCCGCGCAGAGAGCTTCATCAAGAAGGCTTTTACAATGAGGACGACTGGTATGAAGATTTCCATCATGGAAATTTTGCTTTCGATGATGCTTCTCCTCTCTCAACAGAATTGCAGGCTACACCATGGCCCCAGTCTTACAAGCCACCCCAGCTCCCCATGTACGACGGTCATACAGACCCGAAGCAATTCTTAATGAGCTATGAAGCAACCATATCTTCGTATGGTGGCAATACTGCAGTCATGGCAAAGTCTTTTGTCATGGCCGTCAAGAGCGTCGCTCAGACCTGGTACTCCTCTCTTCAGCCAGGGACAATCACTTCTTGGCAGAAGTTGAAGGATATGTTGATAACTAGCTTCCAAGGGTTTCAGACGAAGCATGTTACTGCTCAAGCTCTATTCCAGTGTACCCAGGACCACGAAGAATACCTCCAGGCGTATGTCCGAAGGTTTCTGCGCCTGAGGGCACAAGCGCCAACAGTGCCCAATGAAATTGTCATTGAGGCCATGATTAAGGGACTTCGGCCGGGACCCTCAGCACAATACTTTGCCAGGAAGCCACCACAAACTTTGGAGAAGCTGCTCCAAAAAATGGACGAGTACATCCGAGTTGACAATGACTTCCGCCAGAGAAGGGAGGAGGCGTTCAGGTTCTCTGAGATGACTAGGGGCTTCGGAGGAAGATTTCATCCAAGGCATGTCAGGTCAATTCATAACTCCACTCAAGGTGATGATAGAGGGATCCAACAGCAAAGGCCACAATACTCTTCGCAAGCTTCGGGCCAACAGCAAAGCTCTGCTCGGCCGCCAGCGCCAAGAGGCAGAGGCGCCAGGGGCTTCGGGGGAAGATTTGGGGATCAGCCAAGAAGAATTTACTGTCTATTCTGTGGTGAAGACAAGGGCCATACCACCAGGATGTGCCATGTCACCATCCAGAATCAAAAGGAGATAGCAGAAGCTGCAGCACAACAGAGTCAGCCGAAGCAGGTCATGCATACTGCTTCGTACCATTCGCCTTACATTCCAGAATATGTAGGCAATCACCCTGCAGCTTCTGTTGCTTCGGCAAGTCAACCCCAAGCATCTTGGCAACAGCCTCCACCACCACCACCAAGACAGCGAGGACAACAGCCAGAAGGGAGTCAGCACACTCACATTCAGAGGGACTTCAGGGAGGAGTCCGAAGCTCGCACAGTCAATAGCACCGTGCCAGAGTCGAAGCACATTTATTGACAAATATCCTACCTCGACAGTAGTTTTTCTGCATTTTTACATTCAGTATTACTTTCTTGTTAACAAGGAACAATTATGGGAAGTCTAAGTGTCGTTTATCGTTTTTCAATTTCATGTAACAATTTCGTCTTTTATCATAATAAAAATGTCTTCTCCATAGGATTGAGTTCCCGAAGCATACGAATTTATGGTGGTATGAAGGACCTTTGTACTATCAAAAATTTGTTCTAAGAGGCACACTGCAATTTATTCGAAGCAGTAAAAAGTCGTTCCTAAGGGAGCGCAGTGTAAGTTTTCTAAGCTTACAGCGAAAAGTCAGCGCTGATTCCGCCGAAAGTAAAAGGCGAAAAAGCTCCTAAGGGAGGCTTACAGCGAAAAATAAACGCTGATTCCGCTGAAAGTAAAAGGCGAAGAAGCTCCTAAGGGAGGCTTACAGCGAAAAATAAACGATGATTCCGCTGAAAGTAAAAGGCGAAGAAGCTCCTAAGGGAGGCTTACAGCGAAAAGTCAGCGCTGATATAAAAAGTGTGTGTGATCTATTGCAGGGATATGTATCTGCGACACAAATATCATTTTGCATAACATAACATCATCACATCATTCTGCATAACATAAGCATCATACAGCATATTGCATGTGGAACAAGAAGGGGATACAGTATTGATCTTCGGAGAATATTTTGGAAAAGAGAAAATCGTGCTAAGGCACAAGATAAATCGAGAAGAAGTGTAGCTTCATTAGAGACATAAAAATTTCACGAAGCTTGGATATTCTTCATCAGAGAAGTATGCAAATTCTTGTGATATAGAAAAGATTTTCTTCACGAAGCATGAAAAGAAGGGAAGGTGTTTTTTCGCCGAAGGCTCAAAAAATGGTATGTATGCAAAATTTCATGCATCGTAAAGAATTAAACTATAAATAGATTATATATTACATTCAAAGTTACAATGTATTACACACGTTACGTTCCAAATGTTTTTACAATAGCATTTAATCCTCCTTAAGAACTATTTCTGTAGCTTCGTTCAGTAGCTGGTCAACAACCTTGTCCATAATGGCTTTGGCCATTTTTCTAATTTCATCGTCCCCCTTCGGGTGGGGGCCCGGAGATGCCTCAGCAGGTTCTGAGGGAAGAGAAGATACATCGATATTACTATTACAAACCGCGAACAAAGTCTGGAATCAAAAATTACAACATAATAAAAACCACTAATTAATACCTATTTGCCCTTCGGGCTCTGTACTTTTCTCGGTAGCCTCCGCTACTTTTCTGGCATCGTGGATGCCTTTTTCGCTCTTTTGGATAATTTCTTGCGCCATTTCTCGGTCGCCGTTGTCCCAGATATCGGTGAAGAATTTTCCGCCGATTATGCTTGCTTCGGCTGAGGGGTCTTTAATGTCTTCGGAGGACAAAGTAGCTTCGGATTGCGCTAAAGATTTTATATGCTCACAACCTTTCTTCTCCAAAACAGTAACAATTCCTCTAGCACCCGAAAAAGCACATATGTCTCCGCGGCTATTCAGGATTTCTTCGAAGGCCTCAGCTTCGTGACTGATCCATTCCATCGGACCTTCGGGATTGCTCCTTGAGAAATTCTCTTCGCTAGAGAATGCGCCAACGTTGGCGAAGCTGGATTTTATCTTCCTGACGCACACTATGGATTTATCATAGCATCTTCTCTGGGATGCACGAAGCTCTTTAACATTTATTTCTAAATGATTGGCCCATTGATCACTAAGCTCTCGTTTTGTCTCCTCAAGTATATGTTCTTCTTTAGCCCTGGCTAGCTGTTTCTAAAGATCTTTAATTTCGCGTTTTTGGGCTTCAGCTTGAGCTTTGGAGGAAGCTTCGTCTTCCTTTATCTTGTCTACCAATGTAAGCAGAATTTTATCTTTTTCCAGAGCTTCGTTCCTCAGCTTAATAACCTCTGATCGTAGATTGTTGAAAGCAATGTCATAGCTCTCGTCTTCGGCATTCTTTTGCGCTCTCAGTGCGTTGCTTAGTATTAAACCCTATATGTAAAAGAGTTGGTATAAGAATAAAAGAATGGTTTGCAAATTATAAAATTTCCAAACACGCAGTTCTCATACCTTCAGGCTATTATATGCAAGACTATCTGCAAGATCGTCCTTCGTCATAGCACAGAGTCCAGCTTCAAGCTTCGGAAACCCCATACTTCTAGCCATCTCCCGACAGACGGATAATTCTTTGTTGTCTGGGAGGCAGTATAGGAAGTCATCTTCGTTTGTCCCATTGAACACTAGTGCCCCCTTCGGATATTTCAATTCTCTAGCATAGTGATTAGCTTCATAAATCTCTTCTTCAGATAGTTTTTCCCCGAAGCATGTCGCACAATGTAATCACGTATGTCGGAGGGTGTTTCGGGGGCAGCAGTGTCAATTTCTTCAACCGAAATTGGCTCTGACATTTTTATTTTTTCGGCTTCCAATGCTGCCTTTGTAACCTTTGTTTCTTCGGTTTCCAAAGGTTGTTCCTTAGAGGGCTCTGAAGGCCCAGCTTCAGCTTCAAGTTGTTGCTTCGAAGTTTCAGCAACAAAGGCTTCAGTAGACACTTCAGAAGTTCCAATGGTTTTCTTTGGAGTTATGCTCGAAGATTTAATTGTCTCCAAAACATCTAACACATTAACCATCCTTTTTCTTTTCGGGGTCACTATTGGACCCTTCTGGCTTTTTTCTGACTCAATTTTTGCTGAAGGACTTAAAACTTCTAATGTTTTCGCTTCTTCAGTCTTTGCTTTTTCTATCTTTTCTGTTGCTGGCTCTTCGGCCAGCTGTTCGATTTCTGGCAGCAACATTGATTTTTTAGCTTCGGTGGCCGAAGAGGTCTCACCGGCGAACTCAGACACTGTGGCCAGTTCAATATAATGTGGCCGGTGTGTGAGAACCTTTACCCTTTTCCTCTTCGGCGCCAGATCACTAGGAACGACTGCAGTAGTCTCCTTCGTAGAGGAAGTATTTTTTCTTTTTTGACCCCGCACTGGATAATGGTAGTCGGGGTAGACGAACCCAATTGCGTCAAACACTCGGTTCAGCCTCTTCTTCTTTCGGCCTCCGAAGGCTGCTGACAATGCAGTATCTTCGGCCTTTGAATATACCCCAAGCAGTTCATCACTTACAGTTTCAATGCTTTTTAGCCAGTCATCATCTGGCTCAATGAATTTATCTCCATATTCAAATGTGTATTTCAGCCTAACTAGTCCACCTTCGTCAGTCTCTTTAATGGTTTCTTGCGGCATTTCCCATTTTTCCACAAGTGGCCATACTCTGAAGGCAATATGTTCTTGGACCAAGTCCCTCGTCCCAATAAATGAGCAGAAAACGCCGAAGGCTCTCTGGCATTCTTCGGCTGCTTCATTCATTTCCACCTTCGGCCTACGTAGGCCGAAGCGTTGCCAGATGGGACGCATAATAATCTTCTTTATATCTTCTCGTAATTTCAAGTCATTCTTCACGTAAAACCATTCCGTCATCCAGTCACCAGGCCACCTCTTTCGAAAGGTCGGCACGGGGCAGCTTGACCCAGACCGGGAGCCGAAGCTGTAGCAGCCAAAATTGTTATGATACTGTTCCTTACCCCAGGGTTTTGTTTCGTACAACAATTCATGTATGTTGCAGAAGCTTTTCGCATCAGGTTCCAAGCCTTGGCTTCTCACGGCCCACACGAAGATATTCATCCTTATGATTGCTTCGGGGATAAGTTGGTGGAGGAAGATTTCAAATATCTTCAGCACCTCTACAACAAAGCTGCTTAAGGGAAATCGTAGTCCAGCTTTCAAGAAGCTTCAGAATACCACGACTTCATTTTCCTCAGGAGTTGGACAAGTCTTCTCTCCTTCATCAGCTCTCACAATGGACAAGTCCCGGAAATATCTGCCCCTCATGCTGACAAGATGATTTTCTTTAATACTAGATTTACCAAAAACCGCATGACTTGGTCGCCATGGTCGATCTTCGGAGTCTTCACCACCACTATCCACGTCATAGCTGTCACTGTCACCAGTATCTTTAGATAAACCTTCCAAAATTTCTTTTGTAATCTTCTCTGTATTAGTCTTCGACATAGATTGAAGAAAACCCAGATGCATTTCCTCAGAAAGACTTAGCTTCGAATCACCAACAACTTTGTTATCTTCAGACATCCTTGCAAACGCTGAGAAAGTGCTCTCAGTGCCGAAGCTTTAAAATTTAAAAAGCCGAGCAAATGTTGTTGCGCGTAGGCTAAAGGTTGGGTGAGTAAGAACAGTTGGCAAGAGAGCGTGCCAAATAACTCGGGATGAGCTCTTATTTATACGCCCAGGGCGTTGAAAACTGGAGGGTCCCGCTTGTCAAAGACTGATTGCTATTCTAGCAAAGAGAAGGTGTTTTTTCGGACCTTCGGCTTAAGGCCTTCGTCCATATCGCAATATGAATTTATCAGTACAGCAAATTAATATTGCGAGGGGCTACTGTTGGGGGCCTTCGGCTTTCGAAGATCCTCAAAAACATGATTTGACAATGTTTTCCAAGGGAAATGTGTGAACAGGTATCTTCGGAATCGGATTACGAGTATATAAGAGTATGGTCAAGACGAAGCTTGAGTGGGACGGAAGGCGATTGTGACGAAGGAAAAGATCATCACGAAGTTATGCGTAGATAAGCTTCGGCATGACAGCAGAAAAGGGGAACCGACTTAAAGATGAAAAGCCAAATTAGACCCTGAAGAATTACTATAGAGTTATTGATAAATGTAAAGGGCATTAATGTAATTTTACACGGGCTGCGTCCCGTGCCTATAAATAGATGAACAGTACTCCCGTACTGTTCACGCTGACTGGGCATTGTCATCACGCTTATACCCTCACTTTTCTTCAGATCGAAGGTACATTTGTAATTTGCTATTGCTCGTATAATTGAAATGAATAGAAATAAATTAATAATAATGTTTAAATGTAATTATATTATTCTCTATATTTCATACATAAATCTTTTCTTGTCTTTTATTATGACAATGAAGGTATGACCTTCATGACCTTCGTCCGAAATTCATTATATCCAAGGGGAAATAATGCTTCGAAGGACGAAGGGCTTTGATATTTAACATTTTATGTTGCCTTGTTCTTGATTCATAGCATTTGAGAACAAGTCCCCAACAACTCCCGTACTGTTCACGCTGACTTGGCATTTGTTTTTGCGTCACGCTCGTACCTTTGTTTTCTGTCAAGCCGAAGGTACCAAATGTAATTCAATATTGTCTTTATATTAATTTACGATTATATACTAAGAAATATATATGGTAATGTTATTGTTCACATTGTTTCTTATGCTTTACATGCCTCATTCGTTGTTAACATTTATACATATATGTATGTTGAAATGATGAAGGTATGTCCTTCATGACCTTCGTCTGAAGATCATTATATCCTTGAGGAAATAATGCTTCGAAGGACGAAGGGCATTAACAAGTAACCTGTTTTGGTGTTGCCTTGTTCTCAATTTATAGCATTTGAGAGCAAGTCCCTAACATTGGCGCCCACCTTCGGTGAACCCTTTTCGACCACCTTCGGCAAGCACTGACCTTCGTCATGCCACCGAAGAAAGCTTCGACGTCAGGGGCTGCCGCGCTGCAGCCACTGGACCCGAACCAGGAGACCCTTTCTCTTCGAGAGGCCCGAAGCCTCCGGTGAACCCTTTCTCTTCGTCATGGATGGTATGATGATTTTAATCATGATACCTTTACTTTTGATGATGCTTCTCCCTTGGCAGCAGAACTGCAGGCTATCCCATGGCCCCCATCATACAAACCACCTCAGCTTCCCATGTATGATGGGCATTCAGACCCGAAACAGTTTTTGATGAGTTATGAAGCAACTATATCTTCATATGGAGGCAATGCAGCTGTCATGGCCAAGTCCTTCCTCATGGCAGTTCGCAATGTGGCCCAAACATGGTATTCTTCTCTTCGGCCAGGGACCATTACTTCGTGGCAGAAGCTCAAGGATATGCTGGTGACAAGTTTCCAAGGCTTCCAGATGAAGCCAGTCACAGCTCAGGCCTTGTTTTAGTGCACGCAAGATCATGAGAAGTACCTCCAGGCTTATGTCCGAAGGTTCTTGCGTCTCAGAGCACAAGCGCCTACAGTGCCTAATGAAATTGTCGTTGAAGCCATGATTAAGGGGCTTTGTCCAGGACCTATTGCTCAGTATTTCGCTAGAAAGCCCCCACAGACCCTGGAGAAGCTGCTTCAAAAGATGGATGAGTACATCCGGGCTGACAATGACTTCCGCCAAAGAAGGGAGGAAGCATATAGGTTCTCTGAAATAACCAGGGGCTTCGGAGGAAGAATCCACCCGAGGCACGTTAGGTCAATTCACAACTCCATCCAGAGTGATGACAGAGGAAGTCAATAGCAGAGGTCGCAGTATTCTTCGCAAGCTTCGGGATAGCAACAAAGCTCTTTCCGGCTGCCAGCTCCAAGAGGTAGAGGCGCAAGGGGCTTCGGAGGAAGATATGGGGACCAGCCCAGGAAAATCTACTGCCTATTTTGTGGTGAAGACAAGAGCCACAATACAAGAACGTGTCAAATCACCATCCAAAAGCAAAAAGAAATTGCAGAAGCCGAAGCCCAGAACAATCAGCCGAAGCAGGTCCTGCACACTCCTTCGTGTCATTCACCCTACATACCAGAATATGTGGGTAATCATCCCGCAACTTCTGTTGCTTCGGCTAGTCAGCCGCAAGTTTCTTGGCCACAACTCCCACCTCTGCTGCCACCACAGCCTGCCTACTCACGAGGTCAGCAGCCAAAAGGGAGCCAACAGACCCATCAGCAGCGAGATTTCAGGGAGGGGTCCGAAGCTCGCATAGTTAACATCACTGTGCCAGAATCAAAACACATATATTGAGAGATATCCTACCTTTGGCACAGTTTTACATTCACTGTTGTTTTCTTTTTATAAGGAACAATCAATGTAAACCTAGTTTTCTTGCTATTTTTTAATTCTCTGTACTAGCTTCGTTTATGTCAAAATGAAATATACCTTCGTCATAGACTTACGAGAATGTCGAAGCTACAAAGAGATATTCCTTCAAGAATGCAGAGCTAAAAATCGCATTAAAAATTTCACCGAAGCTACAGAAAGTCGTTCTTAAAGAGCGCAGTGTAAGTTTGTTGAAGCTTCAAAAAGCCGTTCCTAAGGGAGCGCAGCGTAAGTTTTCTGCTCAAAAGTCGTTCATTAGGGAATGCAGAGCCAAATACCATCGAAATAGAAGGCGAAGAAGTTCAAAAGACGTTCCTTAGGGAATGCAGAACTTACACCGAAAAATAAACGGTGTAGCCGAAAAGTAAACGACAAAGAGATTTCAATCATTCCTTAGGGAATGAAGGTTGTGGATGAAGCTTCGGATGTGTGTGTTTGGGCATTCATTTGCACGATACATTAGCATCATTCTTTGCATCATATCATCGCATCATACATCATAGCATCACATCAAACACCATATCACATCAATGATATCAATTGAAAACAAGGCCGATCTTCGGGCAATGCTTTACAAAAAATGAAAAGAAGCCAAGGCACAAAGTAAGCTAAAAATCATAGTTTCATCAATTCTGATGCGAAGAAAGCTTTTCTTTATGAAGCATTGATGTTTTACAAAGTACGAATGATTTTTACAAAGCATAAAGGCTCTTCTTTACGAAGCATGAAAAGAAGGGAAGGTGTTTTTTCGCCGAAGGCTCAAAAACGGTATGTACATAAAGTTTCATGCATCGCAAAGAACTGAATTACAAACAATTCATATATTACATTCAAGCACCAAATATTACAAGCATAGTTCAGCAAATGTTACAGTAATATTCTACAAATGTTTTTACAATAGATACTCTTCTTCCTTCAAAACTTTATCTGCAGCTTCGGTCAGCAATTTGGTAACGACTTCGTCTACAATAGCTTCGGCCATATTAATAATTTCTATTGTTTTCTTTGTATCTGGGTCGGCCAGTGGGTCAAATGGCTCTGGGGGAGGAGATAGTTTAGCTGCGGTAGAAGACATGAATTAGTTCGAAGTCACAAAAATAAACAACAATAAAGTTAAAAGGCATTAAGTAATACCTATCCGTTTTTCAAGTTCCACAGCTTTTTCAGCTGCTTTCGTTGCTTCTCGAGTGTCATGAATATCTTTTTCGCTCTTTTTCATTATTTCATGGGCCATCCCTCGGCCGCCATTTTCCCAGATATCAGTGAAAAGTTTTCCACCTATTGAGCTTGCTTCGGCCGAGGGGTCCTTTGTATCGTTGATAGAAAAGGCAGCTTCAGCCTGGGCCAAAGTTTTAACATGTTCGCACCCTGCCTTCTCCAAAATAGCTGCAATTCCCCTCACGCCAGAGAAGGCACAGACGTCCTCGCGATCACTCAAAATCTCTTCAAAGGCTTCGGCCTCGCCGCTGATCCACTCGATTACGCCCTCAGGATCGCCCCTTATGAAGTTCTCTTCGCTCGAGTATGCGCCCACATTAGCGAAGCTAGTTTTTATATTTTTAACGCATTCTACAGATTTCTCAAAACATCATTCTTTTGATGCACAGAGTTCTGCAACTGTTTTTTCAAAATAATTTTTCCAGTACTCACTGGCATCTCGATCAGCTTCGGCAACTGCACATTTTAATTTAGCTTCAGCTAACTGTTTCCGAAGGTCTTCAATTTCACTTTTTTGGGCCTCAGCTTGGGCTTTGAAACTGGCCACGTCTTCTTTTATTTTGCTCACCAATGAAATTAATATTTTATCTTTTTCAAGACCTTCGTTCCATAGTTCAATTACTTCCGAACGAAGGTTGTTCAGGGCTATAGTGCATCCTTCGTCTTTGATATTCTTTTATGCCCTAAGGGTATTGCTAAGGATCAAGCCCTGCAGAAAGAGCATAATATTAAGCATAAACAAATGAAAAATTCGTTTTTAAGTACAAAAATTGATTTTCACACCTTTATACTATTATATGCTAAACTGTCGGCCAATTCATCCTTCGAAAGTACTGAAAGCCCATCTTCTAATGTTGGGAATCCGAAGCTTCTGCTTATCTCCCAGCAGACAGATATCTCCTTGCTGTCTGGGAGACAGTACAAGAAATCTTCTTCTCCGCTGCTGTTGAACACTAATGCCTCTTTTGGATATTTCAGTCTCTGGGCATAGTGTTGAGCTTCTCGTTCTTCTTCTTTAGAGAGTTTCTTCCCCGAAGCATGACAGATGATATACTCAATATTTTCCTTTAAAACTTCGGGAGTAGGAGTGACAGTTTTCTCAGGCAAACTCTGCTCAGTAGCCTCTTCTTCTGCTGCCTTTTTGTCAATATCCAAAGGTTGTTTATCAATAGGCTCTGAAGGCCCGGCTTCGGCACTAGCTTGGCTCACTGCACCTTCAACTTCGACCGGTCTTGTTTTAGTTTCGATTTGTATTTTCGAAGCCTCGGCAATCTTCCCTGAAGGAATAGAACTTGAAGCCTTTGCTGACTCTAGTACATCTAGTACACATGCCATCCTTTTTCTTTTAGGAGTCGCCATAAGACCTTTTTGTATCTTCGGCACTGTTATTTCCGCCGAAGGGCTTAAAACCTTTAACATTTTTGCTCCTTCAATCTTTGGTTCTTCGGCCTTATATTTACCAGTCTCTGCTTCAGCTTGTTTGGCTGAGGGTGCCTTCAGCATTGCAGCTGACTCTTCAATTTTCTGCGCAGGAGGAGCAGGTCCTTTCGCTTCAGTAGCTGAAGAAGTCTACTCGCTAAACTCAGGCACTATGGCCGGTTCAATATAGCAGGGCCGGTGGGTGAGGACTTTCAATTTTTTACTCTTCGACGCAGGCTCGCTTGGAGCAGCCGAAGCGGCAACCTTTCTAGAGGTTGCACCCTTTCTCTTCTGCCCTCGTGGCGGGTAGCAATAGTCAGGGTACAAAAATCCAATAGCATCAAAAACCCTGTTTAATCTTTTCTTCTCCCGGCTCCCGAAGGCCGCAGATAGTGCATTATTTTCGGACTTGGAATATGCTCCATGTAGCTCATCGCTAGTGTTTTCAACGCACTTCAGCCAGTCATCATCTGGTTCTGGTCTCCAAATCTGAAGGTGTATTTCAATCGAACCAGGCCGCCTTCGCTAGGGTTAGTGATGGTTTCCTTCGGCATTTCCCAGCTGTCTATCAGTGGCCATATCCTGTAGGCTACATGCTCTTAAATTAAGTCTCTTGTCCCAATAAAAGAGTAAACTGTGCTGAAGGCCCTTCGACATGCTTTCGCTGCCTCATCAATTTCTACCTTCGGCTTTCGGAGGCTGAAGCGGGACCAGATGGGGGGCATGATGATTTCTTTAATATCTTCTCTTGCCTTCAAATCATTTTTCACGTAAAACCACTCCTCCATCTAGGCCCCGGGCCATCTCTTTCGAAACGTTAGCACTGGGTAGCTTGCGCCAGAGCGAGCAACGAAGCTATAGCAACCAAAGTTGTTATGATATTGTTCTTTACCCCAGGGTTTCTTCTCATACGGAAGTTCATGCATACTGCAAAAGCATCTTGCACTTGGCTCTAGACCTTGGCTTCTCACAGCCCAGACAAAGATCCCCATTCTGATAATTGCTTCGGGGGTAATCTGGTGAAGGAAAATCTGGTATGTCTTTAAAACTTCAACCACAAATCTGCTCAACAGGAACCGAAGTCCAGCTTTGAAGAAGCTTCGGAAGATTACAACTTTGTTTTCTTCGGGAGCAGGAACGACTCTATCTGCGTCAGCCCTCACAATAGACATATCTCGAAAATACCTTCCTCTCATATTATTAAGATGACTCTGTTTGATAGTTGATTTCCCGAAGACTGCATGACTTGGACGCCAGGGCCGATCTTCAGAGTCTTCGCCTCCACTTTCCACATCATAGCTGTCGCTATCATCAGTATCTTTAGACAAGCCTTCTAGAATCTCTTTAGTTATCTTCTCTGTATTTGTTTTTGCTATTGACTCAATAAATCCAGCAGTCTTCTCCTCAAGGAGCTTCTCCTCTTCGCTCAGCTTCGTCTCAACAACAACTTTTTTGTCTTGAGACATCTTTTCTTCGGAAATGGAGAAAATGCGTCCTAAAAACCGAAGCTTAGGAAGTTTGACAAACTAAGCATGCGTTGGCAAGCAAGAGCTAAAAATTGAGTAAACAAAGCAAGCGGCAAGTAGCGTACCAAATGTACTCAGGGTGAGTTCCTATTGATACAATCGACGCGCTCCAAGTTGGAGGGTCCCTCTTGTCATTGACTGTTGCTATTCTAGCAAAGGGAAGGTGTTTTTTCGGACCTTCGGCTTAGGACATTCGTCCATGTCGCAATTTGAATTCGTTATTCTAACAAATTAATATTGCGATGGTCTACTGTTGGGGGCCTTTGTCTTCCGAAGGTCCTCAAAAACATGATTTAACAATGTTTCCGGAGTGTAATACATGAACAGGTACCTTCGGACTCGAATCAGAACCACAGTGTGAGAAGCACGAACGATACGAAGGTTGACGCAGCGCCGAAGCTACGCGCAAGGGAGCTTCGGCATGACAGCAGGAAAGGGAACCGACATAAAGGGCAAAAGGCTATTTAGACCTCAATGGATTACCTTAAAGTCATTAGCAAATGTAAAGGGCATGGATGTAATTTCACATGGGCTGCATCCCGTGCCTATAAATAGATGAACAGTACTCCCGTACTGTTCACGCTGACTTGGCATTTGTTTTTGCGTCACGCTCGTACCTTTGTTTTCTGTCAAGCCGAAGGTACCAAATCTAATTCAATATTGTCTTTATATTAATTTACAATTATATACTAAGAAATATATATGGTAATGTTATTGTTCACATTATTTCTTATGCTTTACATGCCTCATTCGTTGTTAACATTTATACATATATGTATGTTGAAATGATGAAGGTATGTCCTTCATGACCTTCGTCTGAAGATCATTATATCCTTGAGGAAATAATGCTTCGAAGGACGAAGGGCATTAACAAGTAACCTGTTTTGGTGTTGCCTTGTTCTCAATTTATAGCATTTGAGAGAAAGTCCCCAACAATGACTTTGTACCAAATTTAGCCACTGATACCTATTGGTCATTTTATTGTGATTTTCTAAATCTTTTGGCCACAGTGGTGCTTTCTACTACTACTATATTTGAAAAAATGTCAAACAACAGATTTCCTAAATTTTCCATCTTCTTTTTTGTGCAAGAGCAATCATTATAGAATTTGGCAACTTCTTGCTTAGGGGAAAGGGGGGGTAGAAATTCATGGAATATATGGCCTTTTCATGGGGTAGTGAAAGGGAAATAAGGTCAAACCTTTTCCTAAATGATTTTGGTGGTTGAATTGCCCAACACAAATAATTGGACTAACTAGTTTGCTCTAGATTATAAGTTCTACAGGTGCCAAAGGTTCAACACAAACCAATAAAAAGTCCAAGAAAGGGTTCAAATGAAAAGGAGCAAAAGACAACTGAAGTCTGCCCTGGTCTGGTGCACCGGACTGTCCGGTGTGCCACCGGACAGTGTCCGGTGCACCAGGGAGAATCACTTCGAACTCCTCAGCTTCGGGTTTCTGGAAAATTAATGTTCTCCGCTATAATTCACCGGACTGTCCGGTGTGCCATGCGGAGCAATGGCTAACTGCGCCAACGATCGTCTGCAAAAGTGAACAGTTCAGTGAACAGTGTGGACTACGCGCGCAGAAGTCAGAGCAGGCGCCAGAAGGCGCACCGGACAGTGAACAGTGACTGTCTGGTGCACCACCGGACTGTCCGGTGGCCCCACATGTCAGAGCTCCAACGGTCGAACCCTAACGGTTGGGTGACGTGGCTCGCGCACCGGACTGTCCGGTGCGCCCGTCGACAGACAGCCCTCCCAACGGCCACTTTGGTGGTTGGGGCTATAAATACCCCCAACCACCACACTTCAAGGCATCCAAGGTTTCAGCCAACACATTAAATACAAGAGCTAGTGCATTCAATACAAGACACAAATAGATTGAATCAAAATCTCTCCAAGTCCCAATTCCACTCAAAGCAATTAGTGACTAGAAGAGAGTTTTGTCGTGTTCTTTTGAGCTCTTGTGCTTGGATCGCTTTTCTTCTTCCCCATTTCTTTTTCCCAAGACATTTATAATCAAAACAAGAGACACCAATTGTGTGGTGGTCCTTATGGGGACTAAGTGTCCCAATTGATTGAGAAGAGAAGCTCACTCAGACTAAGTGACCGTTTGAGAGAGGGAAAGGGTTGAAAGAGAACCGGTCTTAGTGACCACCTCAACGGGGAGTAGGTTTGTGAAAGGGAAATAGGCTTACACCTTTTCCTAATTGATTTTGGTGGTTGAATTGCCCAACACAAATAATTGGACTAACTAGTTTGCTCTAGATTATAAGTTTTACAGGTGCCAAAGGTTCACAACAAACCAATAAAAAGACCAAGAAAGGGTTCAAACAAAGAGAGCAAAAGACAACCGAAGTGTGCCCTGGTCTGGCGCACCGGACTGTCCGGTGTGCCTCCGGACAGTGTCCGGTGCACCAGGGAACCTGACTCCAAACTTGCCCCCTTCGAGAATTCTGGGAGCCACTCCGCTATAATTCACTGGACTGTCCAGTGCGCCAGCGGAGTAACGGCTACACAGTGCCAACGGTCATCTGCAAAAACAATAAATGCGATACAGTGCGCGCCTGCGCTCGCAAAAGTCAGGACAGGCGCCAGAAGGCGCACCGAACAGTGAACAGTGGCTGTCCGGTGGCCCAGAAGACAGAAGCTCCAACGGTCGAACCCTAACGGTCGGGTGACGTGGCTGGCGCACCGGACAGTGTCCGGGGGCGCACCGGACTGTCTGATGCGCCATGCGACAGCAATCTCCACCAACGGCTCCTTTGCTGGTTGGGGCTATAAATACCCCCAACCACCCACCATTCATTGCATCCAAGTTTTCAGCCTTCACACCTCATACAAGAGCTATAGCATTCAATACAAGACACAAACAAAGAGATCAAATCCTCTCCCAAGTCCAAAGACAATTCCAATCAAATAGTGACTAGTGAGAGAGATACTTGTGTTCATTTGAGCTCTTGCGCTTGGATTGCTTTTCTTCTTCCTTCTTTCTTGTGTTCAACTCACTTGTAATCAAAGCAAGAGACACCAAGTTGTGATGGTCCTTGTAGTGGACTTAGTGTCCCATTTGATTGAAGAGAAAGGCTCACTCGATCTAGGTGACCGTTTGAGAGAGGGAAAGGGTTGAAAGAGACCCGATCTTTGTGACCACCTCAACGGGGAGTAGGTTTGCAAGAACCGAACCTCGGTAAATCAAATCACCGTGTCATCCGCCTTATTTGCTTGTGATTTGTTTTCGCCCTCTCTTTCTGTCTTGTTTATATTTCTAACGCTAACCCCGGCTTGTAGTTGTGCTTAAAGTTTGTAAATTTCAGATTCGCCCTATTCATCCCCCCTTCTAGGCGACTTTCAAATGGTATCGGAGCCGGTACTTCATTAGAGCCTAACCGCTCGAAGTGATGTCGGGAGATCACGCCAAGAAGGAGATGGTGACTGGCAAGAAGCCCGCCACAAGCCATGGGAAGGCTCCATCCGGGGAGTCCGGTAACAAGGTGAAGGGGTCCCCTTCACACGACAAGTCGCGTCGAAGCGGCGAGAAGAAAAAGAAGATGAAGAAAGTGGTCTACTACGAGACCGACTCTTCATCGCCATCCACCTCCGGCTCCGACACGCCGGCCATCACTTCTAAGCGCCATGAGCGCAAGAAGTTTAGTAAGACCCCCCTACGCTACTCTCGCATTCCTAGACATACTCCATTACTTTCGGTCCCATTAGGCAAACCACCGACATTTGACGGTGAAGATTATTCTAGGTGGAGTGATATGATGAGATATCACCTAACCTCACTCCACAAAAGCATATGGGATGTTGTTGAGTTTGGAGTATAGGTACCTTCCGTAGGGGATGAAGATTATGATGAGGACGAGGTGGCCCAAATCGAGCACTTCAACTCTCAAGCAATACTCCTCACCTCTCTAAGTCGAGAGGAGTATAATAAGGTGCAAGGGTTGAAGAGCGCCAAAGAGATTTGGGACGTACTCAAGACCGCGCACGAAGGAGATGAGGTGACCAAAATCACCAAGCGGGAAATGATCGAGGGGGAGCTCGGTCGCTTTATGCTCAACCAAGGAGAAGACCCGCAAGCCATGTACAACCGGCTAAAAACCTTGGTGAACTAAGTGCGCAACCTCGGGAGCTCCAAGTGGGATGACCATGAAATGGTCAAGGTTATTCTAAGATCACTTGTATTTCTTAACCCTACTCAAGTACAATTAATTTGTGGTGATCCTAGATATAAGCTAATGTCTCCCGAGGAAGTTATAGGAAAATTTGTGAGCTTTGAATTAATGATCAAAGGCTCCAAGAAGATCATCGAGCAAGGCGCCACCACAACACCCGAGGTGCAACCCGTCGCCTTCAAGGCAATGGAGGAGAAGAAAGAAGACTCTACACCTAGTAGGGTCCCCATCGACGCCTCCAAGCTCGACAATGAGGAGATGGCGCTCATCATCAAGAGCTTCCGCCAAATCCTCAAGCAAAGGAGGGGGAAGGATTACAAACCCCGCTCCAAGAAGGTTTGCTACAAGTGTGGTAAGCCCGGTCATTTTATCGCTAAATGCCCTTTGTCTAGTGATAGTGACAGGGATAACAACAAGAAGGGAAAGAGGAGAGAAAAGAAGAGGTACTACAAGAAGAAGGGCGGCGATGCCCATGTTTGCCGGGAGTGGGACTCCGACGAGAGCTCCACCGACTCCTCCTCCGACAAGGACACCGCCAACATCACCGTCACCAAAGGCCTCCTCTTCCCCAATGTTTGCCACAAGTGCCTCATGGCAAAGGACGGCTAGAAGAAGAAGGTAAAATCAAGATCCTCCACTAAGTATGCTACTTCTAGTGATGATGCTAGCTCTAGTGATGATGAGGATAACCTGCTCACGCTTTTTGCCAACCTAAACATGCAACAAAAGGAGAAATTAAATGAGTTAATTAGTGCTATTCATGAGAAGGATGAACTCTTGGACACCCAAGAGGACTTCCTAATAAAAGAAAACAAAAACCATGTTAAGGTTAAAAATGCTTATGCTCTAGAGGTAGAAAAATGTGAAAATTTATCTAGTGAGCTAAGCACTTGCCATGATGTTATTTCCAACCTTAAGAATGAAAATGCCAAATTAATTGCTAAGGTTGAGAAATCAAATGTTTGTGATGATTCAATTGACAATCTTAGAAATGATAATGCTAGTTCAATTGCTAAGATTGAAAATTTGAATGCCTCTCTTGCTAGCCTTAGAAATGAGAATGAAAAATTAATTGCTAAGGCTAAGGAATTAAATGTTTGCAATGTTTCCATTTCCAATCTTAGAGATGAGAATGCTATATTACATGCTAAGATTGTTGAACTAAATTCTTGCAAACCCTCTACATCTACCATTGAGCATGTTACTATTTGTACTAGATGTAGAAATGTTAACATTGATTCTATTCATGATCACATTGCTATGATTAAACAACAAAATGATCATATAGCAAAATTAGATGCTAAAATTGCCGAGCATGAGTTAGAAAATGAAAAATTTAAATTTGCTCGTAGCATGCTTTATAGTGGGAGACGCCCTGGCATTAAGGATGGCATTGGATTCCAACAGGGAGACAATGTCAAACTTAATGCCCCTCCTAAAAGATTATCTAACTTTGTTAAGGGCAAGGCTCCCATGCCTCAGGATAACGAGGGTTACATTTTATACCTTGCCGGTTATCCCGAGCACAAAATTAGGAGAATTCATTCTAGGAAGTATCACTCTGGCTCTAATCAGGCTTTTATGTATAAGAGTGAGGTGTCTAGCTCTAGGCAATCAACCCATGCTAAATTGCCTAAAAATAAAACTCTTATTGCATCAAATGAACCTAATATTTCATTTAAGACTCTTGATGCATCTTATGTGCTAACTAACAAATCAGGCAAAGTAGTTGCCAAATATGTTGGGGGCAAACACAAGGGGTCAAAGACTTGTGTTTGGGTACCCAAGGTGCTTGTTTCTAATGTGAAAGGACCCAAGACCGTTTGGGTACCTAAGAACAAGGCCTAAACTTGTTTTGTAGGTTTATGCATCCGGGGGCACAAGTTGGATCATCGATAGCGGGTGCACAAACCACATGACAGGGGAGAAGAAGATGTTCTCCTCCTATGAGAAAAACCAAGATCCCCAACGAGCTATCACATTCGGGGATGGAAATCAAGGTTTGGTCCAAGGATTGGGTAAAATTGCTATATCACCTGACCATTCTATTTCCAATGTTTTTCTTGTAGATTCAATAGATTACAATTTGCTTTCCGTTTCTCAATTGTGTAAAATGGGCTAGAACTGTCTTTTTACGGATATAGCTATTACTGTCTTTAGAAGAAGTGATGATTCAGTAGCATTTAAGGGAGTGTTAGAGGGTCAGCTATACTTAGTTGATTTTAATAGAGCTGAACTCGACACTTGCTTAATTGCTAAGACTAACATGGGTTGGCTCTGGCACCGCCGACTAGCCCACGCTGGGATGAAGAATCTTCATAAGCTTCTAAAGGGAGAGCACATTTTGGGACTAACCAATGTTCATTTTGAGAAAGACAGGGTTTGTAGCGCTTGCCAAGCAGGAAAGCAAGTTGGTGTTCATCATCCACACAAGAACATCATGACGACCGATAGGCCACTTGAGTTATTCCACATGGATTTATTCGGCCAGATCGCTTACATAAGCATCGGCGGGAGTAAGTATTGTCTTGTAATTGTGGATGATTATTCTCGCTTCACTTGGGTGTTCTTTTTGCAGGAAAAATCACAAACCCAAGAGACATTAAAGGGATTCTTGAGATGGGCTCAAAATGAGTTCGGATTAAGGACCAAAAAGATTAGAAGCGACAACGGGACGGAGTTCAAGAACTCACAAATACAAGGCTTCCTTGAGGAGGAGGGCATCAAGCATGAGTTCTCTTCTCTTTACATGCCACAACAAAATGGTGTAGTGGAGAGGAAGAATAGAACTCTATTGGACATGGCAAGGACCATGCTTGATGAGTACAAGACTTCGGATCGGTTTTGGGCCGAGGCGGTCAACACCGCTTGCTACGCCATCAACCGGTTATATCTTCACCGAATCCTCAAGAAGACATCGTATGAACTCCTCACCGGTAAAAAGCCCAATGTTTCATATTTTAGAGTCTTTGGTAGCAAATGCTTTATTCTTGTTAAAAGAGGTAGAAAATCTAAATTTGCTCCTAAAGCTGTAGAAGGCTTTTTACTTGGTTATGACTCAAACACAAGGCCATATAGAGTCTTTAACAAGTCCACTGGACTAGTTGAAGTTTCTTGTGACATTGTGTTTGATGAGACTAACAGCTCTCAAGTAGAGCAAGTTGATCTTGATGAGTTAGATGATGAAGAGGCTCCATGCGTCGCGCTAAGGAACATGTCCATTGGGGATGTGTGTCCTAAGGAATTCGAAGAGCCTCCACATGCACAAGATCAACCATCTTCCTCAATGCAAGCATCTCCACCAACTCAAAATGAGGATGAGGTTCAAGATGATGGAGACGATCAAGAAGATGAGTCACCTCAAGAGGAGAACAATGATCAAGGGGGAGATGCTAATGATCAAGACAAGGAAGATGATCCAAGGCCGCCGCACCCAAGAGTCCACCAAGCAATCCAACGAGATCACCCCGTGAACACCATCCTCGGAGATATTCATAAGGGGGTAACCACTCGATCTCATGTTGCTCATTTTTGTGAACATTACTCTTTTGTTTCCTCTATTGAGCCACACAGGGTAGAGGAAGCACTTCAAGATTTGGATTGGGTGTTGGCGATGCAAGAGGAGCTCAACAACTTCACGAGGAATGAGGTATGGCATTTAGTTCCACGTCCTAACCAAAATGTTGTAGGAACCAAGTGGGTCTTCCGCAACAAGCAAGATGAGCATGGTGTGGTGACAAGGAACAAAGCCTGACTTGTGGCCAAGGGATATTCACAAGTCGAAGGTTTGGATTTCGGTGAAACCTATGCACCCGTACCTAGGCTTGAGTCAATTCACATATTACTTGCATATGCTACTTACCATGGCTTCAAGCTCTATCAAATGGACGTGAAGAGTGCCTTCCTCAATGGACCAATCAAGGAGGAGGTCTATGTTGAGCAACCTCCCGGCTTTGAAGATAGTGAGTATCCTAACCATGTATATAAACTCTCTAAGGCGCTTTATGGGCTCAAACAAGCCCCAAGAGCATGGTATGAATGCCTAAGAGATTTCCTTATCGCTAATGGCTTCAAAGTCGGAAAAGCCAATCCTACTCTCTTTACAAAAACACTTGCAAATGATTTGTTTGTATGCCAAATTTATGTTGATGATATCATATTTGGGTCTACTAACGAATCTACATGTGAAGAGTTTAGTAGGATCATGACTCAAAAATTCGAGATGTCTATGATGGGGGAGTTGAAGTATTTCTTAGGATTTCAAGTGAAGCAACTCCAAGAGGGCACCTTCATTAGCCAAATGAAGTACATTCAAGACTTACTCACAAAGTTTGGGATGAAGGATGCCAAGCCCATCAAGACACCCATGGGAACTAATGGGCATCTCGACCTCGACACGGGAGGTAAATCCGTAGATCAACAGGTATACCGGTCGATGATAGGTTCTTTACTCTATTTATGTGCTTCACGACTGGATATTATGCTTTCCGTATGCATGTGTGCAAGATTCCAAGCCGATCCTAAGGAAGTTCACCTTAGGGCCGTAAAACGAATCTTGAGATATTTAGTTTATACTCCTAAGTTTGGCCTTTGGTACCCCAGGGGATCCACATTTGATTTAATTGGTTACTCTGATGCTGATTGGGCAGGGTGTAAAATTAATAGAAAGAGCACATCAGGGACTTGCCAGTTCTTGGGAAGATCTCTGGTGTCTTGGGCTTCAAAGAAGCAAAATTCTGTGGCTCTTTCTACCACCGAAGCCGAGTACATTGCCGCAGGCCATTATTGCACACAATTACTTTGGATGAGGCAAACCCTTAGGGAGTATGGTTACAAATTAACCAAAGTTCCTCTTTTATGTGATAATGAGAGTGCAATCCGCATGACGGATAATCCCGTTGAGCAAAGCCGCACTAAACACATATCCATTCGGTATCACTTTTTGAGAGATCACCAACAAAAGGGGGATATCGAGATTGCATATGTTAACACCAAAGAACAATTAGCCGATATTTTTACCAAGCCATTAGATGAGCAAACTTTTACCAAACTTAGGCATGAACTAAATATTCTTGATTCCAGGAATTTTGATTGATATTTTGCACACATAGCTCATTTATACCTTTGATCATATCTCTTTCATGTGCTATGACTAATGTGTTTTCATGTATATTATATGCTATGTCATAGATTGAAAGGGAAATGGAGTTCTTCGGCGAAGACAAAAGGCTTCCACTCCACTTCATCGAATTACTCATCCTTCACCGTCGCTCCACACCGCTCTCCAATTTGGTATAATCTTCACTTATATATTATTTACCACAGGGGGAGAAAGTAGTTAAAAGGGCTTATATCTCACTCACAAGTATCCGTTTTTTGGCGATTCATGCCAAAGGGGGAGAAAGTATTAGCCCAAAGCAAAAGGACCGCACCACCACCAATTTCAAAAATATAGCCTTTCAAGTTTATGTTAAAGAGAAGAATTTTTATTGGTATCTTATTTGTGATATAATTTCAAATTGGTGTACCCTCTTCAAAATCAATATCTAAAACCCTCTTGAGCACTAAGAGGAGGATTTCATTAAGGGTTAGTCAAAGGAAAAGCATTTGAATCAGGGGGAGAAAATTTCAAATCTTGAAAATGCTTCTCAAAATCTTATTCATATACCTTTGACTATTTGCAAAAGATTTTTCAAAAAGAATTTCCAAAACATTGCAAAATAAAACAAGTGGTGCAAGCGTGGTCCAAAATCTTAAATAAGAAGAAAGCCATCCATGCATATCTAGTAGAAATAATTACTGGTTTCATTCAAAGCAACCTTTGCACTTACATTTTGCAAACTAGTTCAATTCTGCACTTTTATATTTGCTTTGGTTTGTGTTGGCATCAATCACCAAAAAGGGGGAGATTGAAAGGGAAATAGGCTTACACCTTTTCCTAATTGATTTTGGTGGTTGAATTGCCCAACACAAATAATTGGACTAACTAGTTTGCTCTAGATTATAAGTTTTACAGGTGCCAAAGGTTCACAACAAACCAATAAAAAGACCAAGAAAGGGTTCAAACAAAGAGAGCAAAAGACAACCGAAGTGTGCCCTGGTCTGGCGCACCGGACTGTCCGGTGTGCCACCGGACAGTGTCCGGTGCACCAGGGAACCCGACTCCAAGCTTGCCCCCTTTGGGAATTTTGGGAGCCACTCCGCTTTAATTCACTGGACTGTTCGGTGTAGCACCGGACTGTCCGGTGCGCCAGCGGAGTAACGGCTACACAGCGCCAACGATCGTCTGCAAAAACAATAAATGCGCTACAGTGCGCGCCTGTGCACGCTGAAGTCAGGACAGACGCCAGAAGGCGCACCGGACAGTGAATAGTGGCTGTCCGGTGCACCACCGGACTGTCCGGTGGCCCAGAAGTCAGAAGCTCCAACGGTCGAATCCTAACAGTCGGGTAACGTGGCTGGCGCACCGGACAGTGTCCGGTGGCGCACCGGACTGTCCGGTGCGTCATGCGACAGCAGCCTCCACCAACGGCTCCTTTGGTGGTTGGGGCTATAAATACCCCCAACCACCCACCATTCATTGCATCCAAGTTTTCAGCCTTCACACCTCATACAAGAGCTATAGCATTCAATACAAGACACAAACAAAGAGATCAAATCCTCTCCCAAGTCCAAAGACAAT
Organism: Zea mays; assembly: GCF_902167145.1. Taxonomy (NCBI): domain Eukaryota; kingdom Viridiplantae; phylum Streptophyta; class Magnoliopsida; order Poales; family Poaceae; genus Zea; species Zea mays. The sequence continues at coordinate 160,357,291 of NC_050096.1, forward strand.
TCCAATCAAATAGTGACTAGTGAGAGAGATATTTGTGTTCATTTGAGCTCTTGCACTTGGATTGCTTTTCTTCTTCCTTCTTTCTTGTGTTCAACTCACTTGTAATAAAAACAAGAGACACCAAGTTGTGGTGGTCCTTGTAGTGGACTTAGTGTCCCATTTGATTGAAGAGAAAGGCTCACTCGGTCTAGGTGACCGTTTGAGAGAGGGAAAGGGTTGAAAGAGACCCGGTCTTTGTGACCACCTCAACGGTGAGTAGGTTTGCAAGAACCGAACCTCGGTAAAACAAATCACCGTGTCATCCGCCTTATTTGCTTGTGATTTGTTTTCGCCCTCTCTTTCAGACTCGTTTATATTTCTAACGCTAACCCCGGCTTGTAGTTGTGCTTAAAGTTTGTAAATTTCAGATTCGCCCTATTCACCCCCCCTCTAGGCGACTTTCAGTTTGCAAGAATCGAACCTCGGTAAAACAAATCATCGTGTCACTCTCGCTATTTGCTTGTGATTTGTTTTTGCCCTCTCTTTCGGACTCGATTATATTTCTAACGCTAACCCCGGCTTGTAGTTGTGCTTAAAGTTTATAAATTTCAGATTTGCCTATTCACCCCCCCCCCCCCCTCTAGGTGACTTTCAATTGGTATTGGAGCCCGGTACTTCATTAGAGCCTAACCGCTCGAAGTGATGTCGGGAGCTCACGCCAAGAAGTAGATGGTGACCGGCGAGAAGCCCTCCACAAGCCACGGGAAAGCCCTATCGGGGGAGTCCGGCAACAAGAAGAGGGAGGAATCACCTCCCCGCGTCAAGTCGCACCGGAGTGGTGACAAGAAGAAGAAAATGAAGAAAGTGGTCTACTACAAGACTGATTCTTCGTCGCCTTCCACCTCCGGCTCCGACACGCCGTCCGTCACTTCTAAGCGCCATGAGCGCAAGAAGTTTAGTAAGATCCCCTTACGCTATCCTCGCATTTCCAAACGCACTCCTTTACTTTCCGTCCCACTAGGTAAACCACCGGTTTTTGACGGTGAAGATTATTGTATGTGGAGTGATAAAATGAGGCACCATCTAACCTCACTCCACGCTAGCATTTGGGACATTATTGAATTTGGAGCGCAGGAACCATCCGTGGGGGATGAAGGCTATGACTCGGACGAGGTAGCCTAAATCCGACACTTCAACTCCCAAGCCAGTACTATACTCCTCGCCTCTCTAAGTCGAGAGGAATATAATAAGGTGCAAGGGTTGAAGAGTGCCAAAGAGATTTGGGACATGCTCAAGACCGCACACGAAGGAGAGGAGGTGACCAAGATCACCAAGTGGGAAACGATCGAGAGGGAGCTCGGTCGATTCATGCTTCACCAAGGAGAGGAGCCACAAGCCATGTACAACCGGCTCAAGACCTTGGTGAACCAAGTGCGCAACCTCGGGAGCACAAAATGGGATGACCATGAAATGGTCAAGGTTATTCTAGGATCACTCGTTTTTCTTAACCCTACTCAAGTACAATTAATTTGTGGTGATCCTAGATATAAGATAATGTCTCCCGAGGAAGTGATAGGAAAGTTTATGAGCTTTGAATTGATGATCAAAGGATCCAAACAAATCATCGATCGAGGCGCCACCTCCACACCCGAGGTGCAACCCGTCGCATTCAAAGCGACGGAGGAAAAGAAAGAAGAGTCTACACCAAGTAGGCTCCCCATTGACGCCTCCAAGCTCAACAACGAGGAGATTGCGCTCATCATCAAGAGCTTTCGCCAAATCCTCAAGCAAAGGAGGGGCAAGGACTACAAGCCCCGCTCCAAGAAAGTTTGCTACAAGTGTGGTAAGCTCGGTCATTTCATTGCTAAATGTCCATTATCAAGTGATAGTGACAGGGGCAACGACAAGAAGGGAAGAAGGAAGGAGAAGAAGAAGTATTACAAGAAGAAGGGCGGCGATGCCCATGTTTGCCGGGAGTGGGACTCCGATGAGAGCTCCACCGACTCCTCCTCCGACGAGGACGCCGCAAACATCACCGTCAACAAGGGTCTCCTTTCCCCTAACGTCGGCCACAAGTGCCTCATGGCAAAGGACGGCAAAAAGAAGGTAAAATCTAGGGCCTCCACTAAATATGCAACATCTAGTGATGAGGAGAACTCTAGTGATGATGAGGATAATTTGCTTGTCCTTTTTGCCAACCTCAACATGCAACAAAAAGAAAAGTTAAATAAATTGATAGGAGCTATTCATGAGAAGGATGAACTCTTGGATAGCCAAGAGGACTTCCTTATTAAGGAAAATAAGAAGCATGTTAAGGTTAAAAATGCTTATGCTCAGGAAGTAGAAAAGTGTGAAAATTTGACTAGTGAGCTAAGCACTTGCCATGATATTATCTCAAACCTTAGAAATGAAAATGCAAAATTAATTGCTAAGGTTGAGAAGTTAGATGTTTGTGATGATTCAATTGTTAGTCTTAGAAATGATAATGCTAGTTTGATTACTAAGATTGACAAGTTGAATGCATCACTCTCTAGCCTTAAAACTGAGAATGAAAAATTAATTGCTAAGGCTAAAGATTTAAATGTTTGCAATATTTCCATCACCAATCGTAGAAATGAGAATGCTATTTTACATGCTAAGATTGATGAATTAAATGCTTGCAAACCCTCTACATCTACCATTGAGCATGTTACTATTTGCACTAGATGTAGAGATATTAATGTTGATGCTATACATGATCACCTAGCTTTAATTAAACAACAAAATGATCACATAGCTCAACTTAGTGCTAAGATTAATGAGCATGACTTAGAAAATGAAAAAATTAAATTTGCTAGAAGTATGCTCTATAGTGGGAGACGCCCAGGCATTAAGGATGGCATTGGCTTCCAACAGGGAGACAATGTCAAGCTTAATGCCCCTAAGAAATTATCTAACTTTGTTAAGGGCAAAGCTCCCATAGCTCAGGATAACAAGGGTTACATTTTATACCCTACTGGTTATCCCGAGCACAAAATTAGGAGAATTCATTCTAGGAAGTCTCACTCTGGCTCTCATCATGGTTTTATGTATAAGAGTGAGGCATCTAGTTCTAGGCAATCGACTCATGTTAAATTGCCTAAAAGGAAATCTCCTATTGCATCAAATGATCATAACATTTCATTTAAGACCTTTGATGCTTCATATGTTTTAACTAACAAATCAGGCAAAGTAGTTACCAAATATGTTGGGGCCAAACACAAGGGCTCAAAGACTTGTGTTTGGGTACCCAAGGTGCTTGTTTCTAATGTCAAAGGACCCAAGACCGTTTGGGTACCTAAGAACAAGGCCTAAACTTGTTTTGTAGGTTTATGCATCCGGGGGCTCAAGTTGGATCATTGATAGCGGGTGCACAAACCACATGACTGGGGAGAAAAGGATGTTCTCCCCCTACGAGAAAAACCATGATCCCCAAAGAGCTATCACATTTGGGGATGGAAATCAAGGTTTGGTCAAAGAACTTGGTAAAATTGCTATATCTCCTAACCATTCTATTTCCAATGTTTTTCTTGTAGATTCTTTAGACTACAATTTGCTTTCTGTTTCTCAATTATGCAATATGGGCTACAACTGTCTTTTTACGGATATAGGTGTTACTGTCTTCAGAAGAAGTGATGATTCAGTAGCATTTAAGGGAGTGTTAAAGGGTCATCTATACTTAGTTGATTTTAATAGAGCTGAACTCGACACTTGCTTAATTGCTAAGACTAACATGGGTTGGCTCTGGCATCGCCGACAAGCCCACGTTGGGATGAAGAATCTTCATAAGCTTCTAAAGGGAGAGCACATTTTGGGACTAACAAATGTTCATTTTGAGAAAGACAGGATTTGTAGCGCATGTCAAGCAGGGAAGCAAGTTGGTGTTCATCATTCACACAAGAACATCATGACGACTGACAGGCCACTGGAGTTACTCCACATGGACCTATCCGGCCCGATCGCTTACATAAGCATCGGTAGGAGTAAGTACTGTCTAGTTATTATGGATGATTATTCTCGCTTCACTTGGGTGTTCTTTTTGCAGGATAAATCCCAAACCCAAGAGACCTTAAAGGGATTCTTGAGATAGGCTCAAAATGAGTTCGACTTAAGAATAAAAAAGATTAGAAGCGACAACGGGACGGAGTTCAAGAACTCTCAAATTGAAGGCTTTCTTGAGGATGAGGGCATCAAGCATAAGTTCTCTTCTCCCTACACGCCACAACAAAATGGTGTAGTGGAGAGGAAGAATAGAACTCTACTTGACATGGCGAGGATCATGCTTGATGAGTACAAGACTTCGAACTGGTTTTGGGCGGAAGCAATCAACATCGCTTTCTACGCCATCAACCGTCTCTACTTTCACCGAATCCTCAAGAAGACATCATATGAACTCCTAATCGATAAAAAGCCCAATGTTTCATATTTTAGAGTCTTTGGTAGCAAATGCTTTATTCTTGTTAAAAGAGGTAGAAAATCTAAATTTGCTCCCAAGGCTGTAGAAGGCTTTTTACTTGGTTATGACTCAAACACAAGGGCATATAGAGTCTTTAACAAGTCCACTGGACTAGTTGAAGTTTCTTGTGACATTGTGTTTGATGAGACTAACGGCTCTCAAGTAGAGCAAGTTGATCTGGATGAGCTAGATGATGAAGAGGCTCCGTGCGTCGCGCTAAGGAACATGTCCATTGGGGATGTGTGTCGTAAGGAATCCGAAGAGCTTCCACATGCACAAGATCAACCATCATCTTCAAATCAAGCATCTCCACCAACTCAAGATGAGGATCAAGCTCAAGATGATGAAAATGAGGATCAATAAGAGCCACCTCAAGAGGAGGACAATGATCAAGGGGGAGATGCCAATAATCAAGACAAGGAAGATGATGAGGGTCCAAGACCGCCACACCCAAGAGTCCATCAAGCAATACAACGAGATCACCCCGTGAACTCTATCCTCGGCGATATTCATAAGGGGGTAACCACTCGATCTTGTGTTGCTCATTTTTGTGAACATTACTCCTTTGTGTTTTCTATTGAGCCATACAGGGTGGAAGATGCATTAAGGGATTCGGATTGGGTGTTGGCAATGCAAGAGGAACTCAACAACTTCACGAGGAATGATGTATGGCATTTAGTTCCATGTCCTAATCAAAATGTTGTAGGAACCAAGTGGGTCTTCCGCAACAAGCAAGATGAGCATGGTGTGGTGACAAGGAACAAAGCTCAACTTGTATCCAAGGGATATTCACAAGTCGAAGGTTTGGATTTCGGTGAAACCTATGCACCCGTAGCTAGGCTTGAGTCAATTCGTATATACTTACCTATGCTACTTACCATGGCTTTAAGCTCTATCAAATGGACGTGAAAAGTGCCTTCCTCAATGGACCAATCAAGGAGGAGGTCTATGTTGAGCAACCTCCCGGCTTTGAAGATAGTGAGTACCCTAACCATGTCTATAAACTCTCTAAGGCACTTTATGGGCTCAAGCAAGCCCCAAGAGCATGGTATGAATGCCTAAGAGATTTTCTTATTGCTAATGGCTTCAAAGTCGGAAAAGCCGATCCTACTCTCTTTACTAAAACAATTGCAAATGATTTGTTTTTATGCCAAATTTATGTTGATGATATCATATTTGGGTCTACTAACAAATCTACATGTGAAGAGTTTAGTAGGATCATGGTACAGAAATTCGAGATGTCTATGATAGGGGAGTTGAAGTATTTCTTAGGATTTCAAGTGAAGCAACTCCAAGAGGGCACCTTCATCAGCCAAACGAAGTATATTCAAGACATACTCACCAAGTTTGGGATGAAGGATGCCAAGCCCATCAAGACACCCATGGGAACTAATGGGCATCTCGACCTCGACACGGGAGGTAAATCCGTAGATCAAAAGGTATACCGGTCGATGATAGGATCTTTACTCTATTTATGTGCATCTCGACCGGATATTATGCTTTCCGTATGCATGTGTGCAAGATTCCAAGCCGATCCTAAGGAAGTTCACCTTAGGGTCGTAAAACGAATCTTGAGATATTTAGTTCATAAACCTAAGTTTGGCCTTTGGTACCCCAGGGGATCCACTTTTGATTTAATAGGTTATTCAGATGCTGATTGGGCAGGGTGTAAAATTGATAGAAAGAGCACATTAGGGACTTGTCAGTTCTTGGGAAGATCCCTGGTGTCTTGGGCTTCAAAGAAACAAAATTCAGTAGCTCTTCCTACCGCCGAAGCCGAGTACATTGCCACAGGCCATTGTTGCACGCAATTGCTTTGGATGAGGCAAACCCTTAGGGACTATGATTACAAATTAACCAAAGTCCCTCTCCTATGTGATAATGAGAGTGCAATCCGCATGACGGATAATCCCGTTGAGCACAGCTGCACTAAGCACATAGCCATTCAGTATCACTTTTTGAGGGATCACCAACAAAGGGGGGATATCGAGATTGCTTATGTTAGCACCAAAGAACAATTAGCCGATATCTTTACCAAACCACTAGATGAGAAAACCTTTACCAAACTTAGGCATGAGCTAAACATTCTTGATTCTAGGAATTTTGATTGATACTTTGCACACATAGCTCATTTATATATCTTTGATCATCTCTTTCATTTGCTATGACTAATGCAGTTTTCAAGTGTATTTCATGCCAAGTCATAGATTGAAAGGGAAATGGAGTCATCGGCGAAGACAAGGCTTCCACTCCACTCCATCGTATTATTCATCCTTCACCGTCACTCCGCATCACTCTTCACTTTGGTATAATCCTTCACTCGTATATTATTTGCCAAAGGGGGAGAGAGTTTGAAATAAGGGCTCGTATTTCACTCACAAGTATCCGTTTTTGGCGATTCATGCCAAAGGGGGAGAAAGTATTAGCCCAAAGCTAAAGGACCGCACAACCACCAATTTCAAAAATGTAGTCTTTCAATTTGTATTAAAGAAGTTTTTCAATTGGTATCTTATTTTTGATATAATTTCAAATTGGTATGACCTCTTTCAAAATTAATATCTAAAACCCTCTTGAACACTAAGAGGAGAATTTCATTGAGGGGGAGTTTTGTTTAGTCAAAGGAAAAGCATTAGAAACAGGGGGAGAAAATTTCAAATCTTGAAAATGCTTGTCGAAATCTTATTCATTTACCTTTGACTATTTGCAAAAAGACTTTGAAAAGAATTTCCAAAAGAGTTTGCAAAAACAAAACAAGTGGTGCAAGCGTGGTCCAAAATATTAAAAGAAATAAAGCAATCCATGCATGTATAAATTGGTTTAATTCCAATTAACCTTTGCACTTACCTTATGCAACTAGTTCAATTCTGCACTTATATATTTGCTTTGGTTTGTGTTGGCATCAATCACCAAAAAGGGGGAGATTGAAAGGGAAATAGGGTCAAACCTTTTCCTAAATGATTTTGGTGGTTGAATTGCCCAACACAAATAATTGGACTAACTAGTTTGCTCTAGATTATAAGTTCTACAGGTGCCAAAGGTTCAACACAAACCAAAAAAAAGTCCAAGAAAGGGTTCAAATAAAAAGGAGCAAAAGACAACCGAAGGTTGCCCTAGTCTGGCGCACTGAACTATCTGGTGTGCCACCGGACAGTGTCCGATGCACCAGGGAGAATCACTCTGAACTCCTCAGCTTCGGGTTTCTGGAAAATGTTCTCCGCTATAATTCACCGAACTGTCCGGTGTGCCATGCGGAGCAACGTCTAACTGCGCCAACGGTCGTCTGCAAAAGTGAACAGTTCAGTGAACAGTGTGGACTACGCGCGCAGAAGTCAGAGCAGGCGCAAGAAGGCGCACCGGACAGTGAACAGTGACTGTCCGGTGCACCACCGGACTGTCCGATGGCCCCACATGTCAGAGCTCCAACGGTCGAACCCTAACTGTTGGGTGACGTGGCTGGTGCACCGGACTGTCCGGTGCGCCCGTCGACAGACAGCCCTCCCAACGGCCACTTTGGTGGTTGGGGCTATAAATACACCCCCAACCACCACACTTCAAGGCATCCAAGTTTTCAGCCAACACATTCAATACAAGAGCTAGTGCATTCAATACAAGACACAAATAGATTGAATCAAAATCTCTCCAAGTCCCAATTCCACTCAAAGCAATTAGTGACTAGAAGAGAGAGTTTTGTCGTGTTGTTTTGAGCTCTTGCGCTTGGATCGTTTTTCTTCTTCCCCATTTCTTGTTCCCAAGACATTTGTAATCAAAACAAGAGACACCAATTGTGTGGTGGTCCTTGTGGGGACTAAGTGTCCCAATTGATTGAGAAGAGAAGCTCACTCGATCTAAGTGACCGTTTGAGAGAGGGAAAGGGTTGAAAGAGACCCGGTCTTAGTGACCACCTCAACGGGGAGTAGGTTTGCAAGAACCGAACCTCGGTAAAACAAATCATCGTGTCATTCTCGCTATTTGCTTGTGATTTGTTTTTGCCCTCTCTTTCAGACTCGATTATATTTCTAACGCTAACCCTGGCTTGTAGTTGTGCTTAAAGTTTATAAATTTCAGATTTGCCTATTCACCCCCCCTCTAGGCGACTTTCAATTGGTATCGGAGCCCGGTACTTCATTAGAGCCTAACCGCTCGAAGTGATGTCGGGAGCTCACGCCAAGAAGGAGATGGTGACCGGCGAGAAGCCCGCCACAAGCCACGGGAAAGCTCCATCGGGGGAGTCCGGTGCACCACCGGACTGTCCGGTGCACCATCGGACTGTCCGGTGGCCCCACATGTCAGAGCTCCAACGGTCGAACCCTAACGGTTGGGTGACGTGGCTGGCGCACCGGACAGTGTCCGGTGGTGCACTGGACTGTCCGGTGCGCCCGTCGACAGACAGCCCTCCTAACAGCCACTTTGGTGGTTGGGGCTATAAATATATACCCCCAACCACCACACTTCAAGGCATCAAGTTTTCAGCCAACACATTCAATACAAGAGCTAGTGCATTCAATACAAGACACAAATAGATTGAATCAAAATCTCTTCAAGTCCCAATTCCACTCAAAGCAATTAGTGACTAGAAGAGAGAGTTTTGCCGTGTTCTTTTGAGCTCTTGCGCTTGGATCGCTTTTCTTCTTCCCCATTTCTTGTTCCCAAGACATTTGTAATCAAAGCAAGAGACACCAATTGTGTGGTGGTCCTTGTGGGGACTAAGTGTCCCAATTGATTGAGAAGAGAAGCTCACTTGATCTAAGTGACCGTTTAATAGAGGGAAAGGGTTGAAAGAGACCCGGTGTTAGTGACCACCTCAACGGGGAGTAGGTTTGCAAGAACTGAACCTCGGTAAAACAAATCATCGTGTCACTCTCGCTATTTGCTTGTGATTTGTTTTTGCCCTCTCTTTCGGACTCGATTATATTTCTAACGCTAACTCCGGCTTGTAGTTGTGCTTAAAGTTTATAAATTTCAGATTTGCCTATTCACGCCCCTCTAGGCGACTTTCAGGTAGGAGTGATGTGTGTTACCTTACATTCGTAATTGGGTGTTATATTTTTCTCTGGTGGTTTACATCATAAGTAATTGGGTAAAAGTTTGTTTGCCCACTGTTGCACATTTTTAGGCTTTCTCATGATTTATTTAAAGCATGGGCCAAATTCAAGTTTTAATTGTTCAACTCACTTATTGTGATGTGTTGGGGTGTTTATCATTTTTGTAGTGGTGTTATAGTAGTCAGGAGTCTACTGAATTTTTCTTGCCATTTTTGCAATGGTCCTTATATTTTTAATTATGGATTTTCTTGATTTCTTAGTGCCTAATAAAATAAATAACCTTGGACTAGCTCTGGTCTAGGGTTCTCTATATTTTTCCTATGTTTTTTTATCACTTAGGTATACTAGGAAAAATATGTTCATCCTCTGGTTATTAATTTCCATTACCGTTCTTATTTTTCTAAGGTTTGGGCAGAAATAGTTTTTAATGGACATTCTTGGGTTATTCTTGTATACTGGGGTGTTTAGTATTTTTAAACTGTGTGTATGTTGGGTATGTTTCTCTACAAATTTTCTTCAGCCTAGTATAGAAGTATTTCTATTTTTCTCTGGATTAATAAGTTTTGGGTATTTTCCTAATTTAAATCAAAACTATAAAAAGTATTGTAGAAACCATGGGGTTTACTATTTTTTCTTGGTAGTTTATAATATGTAGGTCCTAACAAAATTTGTTTGACCAAGTTTGGTTGAGTATAACTCAAGGTATGAATTTTCCAAGTTCTCTGCTCATTTGAAAAGAATAAACATAAAAGGTTAAAGGAAAACGACTTTGCATCGGGGTCCCTGGGCTTATTCCTATCTGAGTCGTTTAAACCGTGCCCCTGAAGAACTATTCACATGAGTCACTGACTTAGCACTTAACCCCCTAGTCTTTTATCCCCTCTAACCCGCGCTCCTCCTTCGCCTGAACAGTTACCGAGGAGGAAAAAGCTATGGCGCGGCTTACCGGCAACGGTAGAGGTCCGACGAAGGGTCGGGTGAGGTCCGGGGGTCTCTGGCGATCACGTCGAGGTGCGGGTCGTCGTCGGTGGTGACCGGAGGTGGACTGGCCACGTGCGCAGGCGATTAGGCTCATCGACGGTGCGTGCTCCGGCCTGCTCACGGCGGTAGAGTCAAATCAAGGTGCTCGGGGAGCTTCAGGGGAGGTCAGCGATGAAGTGGGTGCAAGGAATTGGAGAATGGCTCACCGTGTGACCTGGTCCATGCGCGGTGGTGGTCGATCGAAGTCCGGTGATGTCGTGCTCGCTTCTCCGGTGAGGCAATGCCTCAGCTCAAGTTTGGGAAAGCTTCACCGCCTCTCGGGGAAGCCGTCCAGGGGCTAGGGCGAGGCTAGGGGTCAACGGGAAGGGCTAGCCACGGCGGCCGTGCTCGGGCAGTGATGGCAGGCGGTGTAGAGCTCGCCAGAGTTGGAGTTTCTGCTCGGGGCGTGAGGCAAAGTGAAGGGTGGACTGCTGCGGACCAGAGGTACTTATAGGCTCCCTTGGTCATGGCTGGGCGCAGGCGCGGGGGACAGGAGCCGATCGTGCGTGGCGCTCACGCAGAGGGCAGCCAGTGCGCGGCCGAGCGCTTGAGCACGCGATCGAACACGTGGAGGTGTGATTCTGCCCGAGTTCAAACGCATGTTGGCCGACCCAAACGTGCATATCTTGCCAAGGATCATGTGTATTGTCTCTTCACCATGTCAAGGGTTCTCTGCCGTGTGTGAGTCCTGATTGAAGATATGGCCTAGGTGAGAAGATATGGTGGCGTGAAGTTAGCTCTATCTGCACTGTTCAAACCGAGACAAAACCCATGTCAAATCATGTCAAACGATTTTGGTTTGATTTCAAACTTCACCAGAGTGTTCCTAGGATATTTTGGCGCCACTTTGATATTTGGACTTTATGGATTCGAGTTTTGGAAAACAGGGAACACATCTGAACTTTGGGAAGGCTTTAAAATTCAGATTTTTGAATTTCTGAATTTTTCCTAGAGGCTTTACTTCATGGGCTGTTTTGGGGATTTTGGAAAATCCAAATGACCAATATTCCGTACTATATTTTGTAGTTTATTTTATGCACTATAACTTTGTTAATTGGTCCATATTAAGATTTTGTATTTTTCCCAAGTATTTTCTCAAATTCCCTTTTGTGCTCAAATGGCCAATTTGAATGGTGTTAGGGTTTTGGATGTTTTTCTCACTTAAGGTGCATGATGTGCTTAGTGTATGATTCTTGAGCTGAAAAAGATTTTATTTAGGCTTTAATCCTTTAAGTTTGGTATCTCCTGCATCATGAGAGCCACAAGTGATAATGGTCACAAGTTGGGGTACTGGGAGAACCCTAAGTAACACTGGGGTGTTACAGTTTCGTCTGAGCAAAAGCGGAGCTAATCCCGGGTCTTATGGCCTGGTTGCGAACGTGGGGGGATTTGTGGCCCGCGAAATCTCCGTGGAGCGTCGCCGCGCGATCCGCGCTGCTTGTTGACGCGTGGGCGGGATGACCAGTGGGCCCCGCTTGTCACAGAAATGCGCCACAGATACGGGGGCGTTGTGCACAAAAGAGGACACTGGCGTGCTGGCCCCGCTTGTAGGCGAGCAACGAAGTGGTGAAGTGTGGGTTGCGCGGGAAAATCCCCTGGTGGGCCGAGAACCAGGGATAGGGCCCATGCGCAGTTTTCTTTTATATTTTCTTTTCTCTTCTCTTTCAAATTTTAAATCTCAAATTTGAATTCATATGTGTGAAGTTCATACTTAGGTCAACTGTACACTTTCAAATATTAATATAACCAATTTTATATTTACTTATACAACCATATCCTTTATTTTGTATAGTTTTCCCTTCTCTTTCTTAAATTCTAAAATTCCACCTTTGGGTTAAATCCCAATTCTCATCTCATTATTATATTCCCATATTATTCTTTTTTTGAATTGACAAAATTCCAATTCCAATCTAAGATAAAGTTTAGGAATTCACATTTTTAATACATACTCCAAATCAATTATGGAACAATAGATATATGTTTATTTTAATTCATTAAATGTTTGAAATATGAGACACACTCATATTGTTCCTTTCTTTTTAGGAAAATGGTATTTTGATTGTGAGACAAGAATTTAAAGTTACTTCAAACTTGAATATTCATGTAAATAAATGCTTATGGTGCATCATTTAATGAAATGCATATTCATTTAGTTGAATAGGAATCTTTTATATACGTCTTTTTCTAAAATAATTCTTGGTTTTCAAAATTCAGTCCTCAATTTTCAATACTCAAGTGTAATTTGAGATATCTGAATTTAATATATTTATTTTATTATTATTATTTTTTCTTATACATATTTTGGGCCTTACAACGAGGCGCACATTGGCAAGGAATGGGACTCCGACTGTTCTTCATTCGACTCCGACGATGAAGGACTAGCTGCCTTCACCTTCGACAAGTCCTCCCTCTTCCCCAACGAACATCACATGTGCCTCATGGCTATGGAGAAGAAGGTACATACACGAGATACCCCAAGTATACTTCTTCTAGTGATGAGGAATCTGATGATGATGTTAACTATAGTTATCTCTTTAAGGGTTTATATAGATCTAAAGTAGATAAGATCAATGAACAAATTGATGCCCTTTATGAGGAACATGATAAACTTGTTAATGCTGAAAAATATCTTGCTTTAGAAGCTAAGAGAAATGAACTTCTTTCTTCTGAATTATCTTCTTGTAATGATTCTATTTCTAGTCTTAAGAATTTAAATGATGATTTAAATGCTAAGCTAGAAAAAGAAAATGTTGCTAGTTCAACTGTGGAGCATGTTGTTATTTGCAATAGATGTAAAGATGTCGATGTTGATGCTTGCAATACCCATGCTACCACAATTCTTAAGTTGAATGATGAGATTGCTCATCTTAATGGTCAACTTAAAATTTGCAAGAATGATTATGAAAAGTTAATTTGCCAGGAATGCCTACACTATTGGTAGACACCCCTCTATTAAGAATGAACATGGTTTCCAAAAGGGAACCAAGAACTTAACAAGCCAAAGGACCTCCAATCTCAACAAGGAGAAAGGGAAGGCTCCTATGGCCAGTAGCTCTCATTCTTCACATGACAAAAAGAAACCATGTCTATCTCTATGCTCATGTTAAGAATGTTTCTAGGATTGCTCATCATGATAGGTATTATAATCATGTTGTTTTACCTACTCGTCATGATGTTGTCTTTGATTCTCATGCCATGTTTGCATCATCTAGCTCTTCATATGCTCATGGTAGGAATAGACCTAGGCGCCATCATGTTTCTTATGATGCTAGACCTAGGAATGCATCAAATGGGCTAACCATGATTTATCAAACTTATGATGCTTCATTTATTCTTTTGTGCAAAAATGATAAAGTAGTTGCTAGAAATTTGGGGCTTAAGTGTAAGAGAGACAAAACTTGCATCTGGGTTCCAAAGTCTTATGTGACTAACCTTGTAGGACCCAACAAGAGTTGGGTACCTAAAACCCAAGCTTAAATTACCTTGCAGGTGTCTGCATCCGGGGGCACAAGCTGGATTATTGATAGCGGATGCACAAACCACATGACGGGGTAGAAGAAAATGTCCAGCTCCTACGTCAAGAATAAGGATTCCCAAGACATGATCATATTTGGAGATGGGAATCAAGGCAAGGTCAAAGGTTTGGGTAAAATAGCCATCACTACCGAGCATTCAATTTCTAATGTGTTCTTAGTAGAATCGCTCGGTTACAATTTACTTTGTGGAAGTCAATTATGTCATATGGGTTATAATTGTTTATTTACAAATATTGATGTATCTGTCTTTCAAAGAAGTGATGGTTCATTAGCTTTTAAAGGTGTATTAGACAACAAGCACTATTTAGTTGATTTCTCAAAAGAGAATGCTGATCTAGATGCATGTTTAATAGCTAAGACTAATATGGGCTGGCTCTGGCACCGTCGTCAAGCACATGTTGGAATGAAGAATCTTCATAAGCTTCTAAAGGGAGAACATGTGTAGGCAGGAAAACAGGTGGAAACTACTCATCAAAGCAAGAACGTGATGACGACATCAAGACCACTGTAACTCCTCCATATGGATCTCTTCGGGCCCATTGCTTAGCTCAGCATCGGGAGAAGTAAGTACGGTCTTGTTATTGCTGATGACTTTTCTCACTTCACTTGGGTGTTCTTTTTGCAGGATAAATCAGAAACCCAAGGTACTTTAAAGCATTTCCTAAGGAGAACTCAAAATGAATTTGAGCTCAAGGTGAAGAAGATCAGGAGTGATAATGGATCTGAGTTCAGGAATCTTCATGTCACACCTGGTTTTGGAAGGAAAACCGAATGCGAACCATGTACGTGCCAGGATCAGAAACTCACGTACACAGTGATTACATAATTAGACATCATCACACAATGCTCGAAATAAATAGCGGAAAGGTACTTGATTACATCAAGATGTCCAAGACATCCACAGAGTCTATTACATAACCATTGTGTTTAACATAATTATCAAAGTGCGGAAATACGAAACGTAAGTGCTAAGCCTACACAGGCAGCTGACTGGGGGTTTTCCACTAAGAAAGGACTAGAACTCATCATATTCCTGGAACTCCTCGAAGTCATCCATGTTTCCAGCATCACCTCCTGAGCATTGAGTACATTGGGGACAACCTGGGTGGGGGTGGTGTGTAAAGCAAGAGTGAGTACACATCAACGTACTCAGCAAATGTCCCATTTGGCTAAAGTGGACTAGCTGTATATGGAGTTGGGGTTAAGCAGTTGCTTTTAGTTGGTCAAGTATTTATTATTATCAGTAGAGCCAAGTTTTAGTAATAAACCCAGTTATTACCCAGAAGTACCTCCTCAAAAGAGAAAATACCAGAGATCAGATTTTATAACATTATTATTAACCATCATCATAAAAGTATCCAAAGTTCTTCAAATCAAAGAGGTTCCCAAGGCTGCTCTTAACCATGAGCTCGGCTGATATACCAATTTTTAACACTCTGCAGAGGTTGTACACTTTACCCACAAGTCGTGATCCCTTTCCAGCCTGGGTTGAATAGACCCGTTCTTCACTACCGAGGTGAATGGCCAGGGATACACTACGTAGCCTTTACAAAGACTCCCCTAGTGCATAACTGATCGTTAGGTTTCGCCAGTCGTACAAACGCAGTACACCTCCCCAAGGTGGGTTACTAACAAAACAAAATCGAAGGATCCTCTGCACCCCAACCTTGGCAGAGCGAGCACTATGCCCCGACCCCCATTGACGGCCCTCCGGCAAAGCCAACTACACCCCCAGGTTCGTCTAATTAATCAGCTAAGGGCGTCCCATTCCACCCTCATGGTTGTACTGTTATCCCAGGTGGTCACTCCACGAACAGGTCCTTACGGAGAGGTACTCAGGAAAAAGGTCTGAGCCCCCTTAGGTATCACAAGATCATCAACATAATCAGGATAACAGTATTGTATCATAAATGTTCACATCATGTTCATTGATTAAGTTAAGGCAATAGCAACATGCTAACCATGATAACCCAAAAGGTAAACAAGGGTAAGGTAAATACAGACTAGTCAATCCTTAGGTTTCATAAAGTAATGCAGGACAGTGAATCATAAAGTATGTAGGACATAATAGGCCAGATGACACTTGCCTTCACCAGGTGGTTGCTCAGGGAGGTCTCCAACAACACACTCAGGAACCTCGGACTGCTCGTTGTCTAAATAAAGCGAGCATGCATTCAATACATTTGGAAAGTACAAATGAACATCACACCAAACATGTACAAACATTGGAACACATCTTAAAAGAACACAGTACTACATAAGGGATAATGAATTCAAAGTATAACATTAACTATAACATAAATTAACTTCATTTGGAAATAGATTATTATTTCCCTAAGTGTTATCTACAAGTACATAATCACAGATCAATTTATTTTATTGTGACCTAAAAATTAGAATAGAGATGAACTCATGTAATACATATTATTAATCTCACAAGCTTAAACAAGTTTAAATCTCTAAGGTTCTCCTTTTATTTATTTTATTAAATAAATAAAACTACATCTACATTAGTTCATATTTAATCATAAAAATTAGAATGTGCAGACAATAAATGAAACCATTTTATTTAGATAGAGAATAATTCTATGAACATTTTGCAATTTGGATCACTAAATTTGGAGTTCATATGCAAAAGTTATGAAATAAACAAGTTTGGGAATTCAAAATATGAAATTAGGTCTAATTCTGTGAATATTTAAAAGTCCAGAGCTAAATCTGCAAGATTACAGGGGCCTATACACGAAAACCAAGGACGGCGGGTTGATTTCCAATAAACTGAGGGTCTCTTTAATAAAACTACCGCACGAAGGGTTATCAGGTGATTCTAACCGTTAGATCAGAAACTGACGGCTGAGATGAGATCTGCGGCCGAGGGCGCGCGCGTGCGGGTGGGCGAGCACTGACAAGCGGGCCAGGGGCATCAGTGGAAGAGGGGGAGGGTGCACTGACCGAGCGAGCCCAGCGCTAGAGGGCTTGGACGCTAACAGGCGGGCCAGGGCGTCAGGCGCGCGTGCGCGAAGCGGTATCCCACGATCTGAGCCGTGCGATATGAATCGGACGGAGGGGATCAGACCGGGGAGGACAGATGGCTACGGGCGGCGCTGTTCCTCTCCGTGACGGTGAGGTCGCTAGAGTTGAGGCTGACGCGAGCTAGGGTGGCTCCGGGGTCGCCGGAGTTGAGCAGAGAGGGAGAGAACGCCACGACGAACTCAATGGCGGGGAAGAGGCCATGAATCCACGGGCAGAGAGGGGAGAACAGCGGTGAGAAGGTCTCGGGCGGGTCAGAGTAACTCCGGTGAGGCATTCCGGCCACGGGGAGGGGGCTTAAGGCGCGCTAAGGCGTTGGCTAACTTCAGAAGAGGCAGATGCACCTTAGGGACTAACACCGGGGAACTAGACCGGGCTAAATCGACCGGCCACCGCGCAAGCACGGCGGTTCGCCGCGGCCGAGCACCGGCGAAGGCAAAATTGGCCGAGCACAGGGCGCAATAGGGGAAATTGGGCACGGGGACGGGTGTCTCACCTCGGGGCAGAGCTCGGGGAGGCTTGGAGCGGTCTCCGGTGAGCTGGATGGTCGGGAACGCGTGCGAGGGTCTCCGGCGGCGGCTGACGGCGTGGGCAGAGCGCGAGAGAGGGTGAAGCTATGCAAAATGAGGCGAGGAGCGTGCGCGGGGCATAGGCGGGGCTCTAAGAAGGGAGCTGGGCGCGTGGGCGGGCGTCATGGGCGAGAAACCCGGCGACGTGCGCGAGTGCGCACTCGCCGGTCCACGGTGAGAGCGGGGAAGGCGGAACTGACAAGGCAGGCCCACGACGCAAAGAGAGAAAAGGGGACGCGCGGGGCAACGGCTCGGCAACTGGCGAACCGGGCCCACAAGATAGAGAGAGAGGGAGCGCGCGGGTGAAGGAAACTGGCGCCGACAGGTTAGCCCTAGCGGGCAGAGAGCGAGAGAGAGCGCGCGCGGGAGAGGGGAACTACCGCTGACAGGCGGGGTCCGCCTATCAGGCGGCGCGAGCGCACGGCCTAGCTGGGCCGAGCTGGGCTGGTTTGGGCTGCTTTCTCCTTTTCTTTTTCTCTGGATTTTCTAATTCCTTTTCCATTTCTTTTCTATAGGGTTTTCAAATCCAAATTCAAATTAGGTTTCAAATTCAAATAGATTCAAACATGTGCAACACTTCAAAGAATATTTTGAGCTCAGCATGATGCAACATGTCATGACTCATAATGTTTTGGCAAAAATAAATAATTAAATCCCCCTACTAACTTAAGCTAGTTCTACTTAAGAGGAATAGAGAGAGAGACAATATACAGATAGATAGAACTAGTGAGAGAAGAGTAACACATGATTTTGGGTGATAATTAGAAAGAAATTTTATACCCCCAAAATCAGGATGTTACACTTCAAGTGGAAGAATATCTTGAGGAGGAAGGCATCAAGCATGAGTTCTCCGCTCCCTACACACCACAACAAAATGGTGTAGTAGAGAGGAAGAACAGGACGCTCATCGACATGGCGAGAACTATGCTTGGGGAATACAAGACGACTGAGCGGTTTTGGTCGGAAGTTGTAAATACAGCGCGCCATGCCATAAACCGGCTCTATCTTCATCGCCTCCTCAAGAAGACGTCCTACGAACTCTAACTGGTAACAAACCCAATGTTTCTTACTTTGGTGTATTTGGGAGCAAATGCTACATCTTGGTAAAGAAATGTAGAAATTCAAAATTTGCTCCCAAAGCTGT
This sequence comes from Zea mays, assembly GCF_902167145.1. Taxonomy (NCBI): domain Eukaryota; kingdom Viridiplantae; phylum Streptophyta; class Magnoliopsida; order Poales; family Poaceae; genus Zea; species Zea mays. The sequence continues at coordinate 160,376,085 of NC_050096.1, forward strand.
AGAAGGGTTTTTACTAGGTTATGATTCAAATACAAAGGCATATAGGGTCTTCAACAAATCATTGGGTTTAGTTGAAGTCTCTAGTGACGTTGTATTTGATGAGACTAATGGCACTCCAAGAGAGCAAGTTGATCTTGATGATGTAGATGAGGATGAAGTTCCAACGGCCGCAATGCAAACCATGGCAATAGGTGATGTGCGACCGTAGGAACAACAAGATCAAGATCAACCATCTTCCTCTACACTGGTGCATCCCCCAACTCAAGTTGAGGAAAAGGTACCTCATAGATGAAGGCATGAATCAAGGGGAGCACATGAAGAAAAGGATAAAGAGGAAGAAGAACCACAAGCACCTCCAACTCAAGTCTGGGCGACAATCCAAAGGAATCATCCAGTGGATCAGATTCTGGGTGATATCAGGAAGGGAGTAACCACTCACTCACATTTAGCTAACTTTTGTGAGCATTACTCTTTTGTTTCTTCTATTGAGCCTTTCAGGGTACAAGAATCCTTGTAGTTTCTGGACAGGGTGTTGGCCATGCTGGAAGAGCTCAATAACTTCAAGAGAAATAAAGTATGGAGCCTGGTGCGACGTCCGAAACAAAACGTTGTGGGAACCAAGTGGGTGTTTCACAACAAGCAAGATGAGCACGGGGTGGTGACAAGAAACAAGGCTCGACGTGTGGCAAAAGGTTATGCCCAAGTCGTAGGTTTGGATTTTGAGGAGACTTTTGCTCATGTAGCTAGGCTCGAATCAATAAGCATATTATTAGCCTATGTTGCTCACCACTCGTTTAAGTTGTTTCAAATGGACGTGAAGAGCGCCTTCCTCAATGGACCAATCAAGCAGGAAGTATACGTGGAACAACCCCATTGATTTGAGGATGACAGGTATCCCGACCATGTCTACAGGCTCTCAAAGGCGCTCTATGGACTTAAGCAAGCCCCAAGAGCATGGTATGATTTCCTTAGAGATTTTCTTATTTCTAATGCTTTCATGGTTTGGAAAGCTAATCCTACTCTCTTTACTAAGACTTGTAATGGTGATTTGTTTGTATGCCAAATATATGTCGATGACATAATATTTGGTTCTACTAATAAAAATTCTTGTGAGGAGTTTAGCAGGGTGATGATGCAGAAATTCGAGATGTCTATGATGGACGAGTTGAACTACTTTCTTGGATTCCAAGTGAAGCAACTCAAGGAAGGAACCTTCATCTCTTAAAAAAAGTACACTCAAGACTTACTCAAGAGGTTTGGGATGAAGGTTGCAAAGCCTGCTAAGATGCCGATGGGAACAGACAGACACTTGGACCTCAACAAAGGAGGTCTATGATAGGTCCGTTGATCGAAAGGCATACCGGTCTATGATAGGTTCTTTACTTTATCTTTGTGCTAGTAGACCAGATATTATGCTTAGCGTATGCATGTGTGCTAGATTCCAATCCGACCCCAAGGAATGTCATCTTGTGGTCGTGAAGCAGATTCTTAGATATTTAGTTTCTACGCCTTGTTTCAGGATATGGTATCCAAAGGGGTCTACCTTTGACTTAATCGGATATTCAGATTCCGACTATGTCGGGTGCAAGGTTTATAGGAAGAGCACATCAGAGACGTGTCAGTTTCTGGGAAGGTCCCTAGTGTCCTAGAGCTCTAAGAAACAAACATCTGTTTCCCTATCCACCACTCAGGCCGAGTATGTTGCCGCGGGATAGTGTTGCACGCAACTACTTTGGATGAGGCAAACCCTCTAGGACTTTGGCTACAATCTGAGCAAAGTCCCACTCCTATGTGATAATGAGAGTGCAATCCGCTTGGCGGATAATCCTGTTGAACACAGCCGTACTAAGCACATAGACATCCGGCATCACTTTCTGAGAGACCACCAGCAAAGGGGAGATATTGATTTGTATCATATTAGCACCGAGAACTAGCTAGTCGATATCTTCATTAAGCCTTTAGATGAGAAAAGGTTTTGCAGGTTGCGTAGTGAGCTAAATGTCTTAGATTCGTGGAATTTGGATTGATCTATAGCATACATGTGTTTTATGCCTCTAATCATGTTACTTTAAGCATTACTATCTTTACTTGCTTATTTTTGGTGCTCAAGTTGTACAAGTCATCCCCAGACCTCACAATTCCCTATGCACATGATGCACATGTTTAGGGAGAGGATGTGCTACAACTTGACCCTTTGAGACTAATATGGTCGCTTGAGTATTTTTGATATAGTCTCAAAGATTGATTGAAAGGGAACATGTGGGCTTGGACAAAGAATAGGCTTCCACTGCATTCCGGTACCAATGTATCTTGTTCCAAGTCCTTATATGTATCTTCTCATTGCCTTTGGTTTTTACTCGAGATTTTTGTGAGGCAATGATGTTAAAGGGCCTAATAGTTCTTCTGTTTTGGTGCTTAATGCTAAAGGGGGAGAAATTAAGGCCAAAGCAACTAGATTAGCCAACCACTTATGAATTTCAAAATTTTAGTGTGTTAGAATTCTTGGTGTTTGATCAAAGACCTCTTATTGCAAAAGAGTTCTATTATGGGGGAGAAATTCGATTATGGGAAAAAGCATGAGTTTTTGGTATTTGATCAAAACTACTCTTGAAAGATCTTTTGATTTGCCAAAACAAGTGTTTTGTCATAAATAAAGGAAAATGAATTTGTTTTGCGAAAATAAACCAAGTGGTGGCAAAAGTGATCCAAATATGCCAAATCCTTTTATGATTTTATTTGTCTTCAATTAGACATCAATTTACTCTTCTTAGCTTTTTTGGATATGTTAGTTCAATCTGAGTTGCTTTTTGATGTGTTGGCATAAATCACCAAAAGGGGGAGATTGAAAGGGAAATGTGCCCTTGGGCCATTTCTATATTGTTTTGATGATTAGATGCACGACACATTATATTTGAACTAACATGATGTTGAGCAAAAGTGTATGAGTCAAAATGAGCTCGGAAGAGGACTTAATGCAAAGCTATGTGGATCAAGATAAAATGTATGTTCTGGTCACCGAGTCAATTGATTTGTATGCTAATCATATTTGTCTAAGTGCCAGGGACGCAGCTAAGTCAAGTCCAAAAGGAAAAAAAGAAGACAAAGGAAGGAACAAAGAAAAAGTGCTGGACTGCGCAGCACCGGACGGTTTGATGCCACCCACCGGACAGTCCGGTGTGCACCGGACTATAGTCCGGACAACTGGGCGCTCTGGGGAATTTCAACCTGCATCGGCTATAATTCACCGGACCGTCCGCGCGTGGCGCCGAGCGGTCCAGTGAGGAAGAGGCCAACGGCTAGTGGCTACGTTAGCGCCTGGCCAACGGTCGACAGGCGCACCGGACAGTCCGGTGCCTCCTAGAAACGAAAACCATCCAATCAGAGGATTCTCTGCCACGTCCAGGGCGCGTACTGTTCACTGTCCGGTGTGCACCAGACAGTCCTGAAAGGGAAATGTTCCCTTGGGCCATTTCTAAGTATTTTGGTGATTAAGTGTCCAACACAAGTGCCTAAGTGTTAAATTGTGCCAAGGACTCAAGAAGTGCAAATCAAGATTAAAGGTATGTTTCTAGACTTAGTACATTGTTTTAAAGACTAATGTATTGTGTCTAAGTGCTAGAAACAGGAGAAAGAATTTTGGAGAAGTTGGTTGTGTACAGCCAAAAGGTTGCTCGGTCTGGGTGCACCGGACTGTCCGGTGGTGCACCGGACAGTGTCCGGTGCGCCAGGCTGGCTCTGGTGAAAAGGCCGCTCTCGGGACTTCGTCGGCGGCGTACAGCTAAAATTCACCGGACTGTCCGGTGTGCACCGGACTGTCCGGTGAGCCAACAGTCGGCGCAGCCAACGGTCGGCCGCGTAATCCGCGCGCGACGCGTGGCAGAGCCAACGGTCAGAAGGGGGCACCGGACTGTCCAGTGTGCACCGGACTGTCTGGTGCGCCTACGGCTCTGAAACTCCAACGGTCGGCTTCGCCAAAGAAGGAAAGAAATCCACACCGGACTGTCCGGTGGTGCACCGGACTGTCCGGTGGTGCACCGGACTGTCCGGTGCGCCAGGCGACAGAAGGCAAGAATTGCCTTCCTGGAATGCTCTAAACGACTCCTAGCTGCCTTGGGGCTATAAAAGGGACCCCTAGGCGCATGGAGGAGGACACCAAGCATTCTCTAAGCATTCCTAAGCACCAAGACTCCAATTCCGTGCATTCGATTCTTTGTGATAGCAACTAGAGCTCCATTTGAGTAGAGATCTCTTTGGGTTGTGTTGTGAGCTCGAGTTGTGACTTGTGTGCGTGTTGCGCTCTGATTTTGTGTCTTGTGTGCGTTGCTCATCCCATCCTTACTTCCGTGCTTCTTTGTGAACATCTTTGTAAGGGCGAGGGGCTCCAAGTTGTGGAGATTCCTCGTGAGCGGGATATAGTAAAGTGAAAGCAAAACACCGTGGTATTCAAGTGGGTCTTTGGACCACTTGAAAGGGGTTGAGTGCAACCCTCGTCCGTTGGGACGCCACAACGTGGAGTAGGCAAGTGTTGGACTTGGCCGAACCACGGGATAAACCACTGTGTCTATCTATGTTGATCCTCTTGTGGTTATCATGTCTTGCAAGAACTCTTCTCTAGCCACTTGGTCGTATTGTGCTAACTCCTAACCAAGCTTTGTGGCATTAAAGTTCAAGTTTTACAGGATCACCTATTCACCCCCCTCTAGGTGCTCTCAATTGGTATCGGAGCCGTTCTCTTCAAGAAAGGGACTAATCGCCCGAAGAGATGGATCCTAAGGGCAAGGGGATGGTGGTCAATGATAAGGAGAAGGAGTCCTTTGTCAATGATCCAAAGGATGACAAGCCTACTGACTCAGGCTTGGGCCACAAAAGAAAAGACGGGAGGAAGAAGAAAACAAGGCGCATCAAGGAGATAGTCTACTACGACAGCGACGAATCTTCCTCTTCCCAAAAGGACGACAACAACGACTACGAGAAAAAGAAGACGATTAATTCAAACTTCTCCTTTGATTATTCTCGTATTCCGCAAAGTTCCAATGTTCATTTGCTTTCCATTCCCCTCGGAAACCCCCCCCCCCCCACTTTGATGGAGAGGACTACGGATTTTGGAGTCACAAAATGCGTAGCCACTTATTCTCTCTCCATCCAAGTATATGGGAGATAGTAAAAAATGGAATGCACTTTGATAGTATGGATAGTCCCATGTTTATTAATGAGCAAATTCACAAAAATGCACAAGCTACTACTGTTCTTCTAGCTTCATTATGCAGGGATGAATACCATAAGGTGAGCGGCTTGGATAACGCCAAGCAGATTTGGGACACCCTCAAGATCTCTCATGAGGGGAACGACATCACCATGCTCACCAAGATGGAGTTGGTGGAGGGCGAACTTGGGAGATTCGCAATGATCAGGGGCGAGGAGCCAACCCAAACGTACAACCGGCTCAAGACCCTCGTCAACAAAATAAGGAGCTATGGAAGCACGCGATGGACGGACCACGACGTCTCCGCCTAATGCTATGGTCTTTTACTGTCCTTGATCCACATCTTGTGAACAATATTCGTGAGAATCCTAGGTACACCAAGATGACGCCCAAGGAGATACTTGGAAAGTTTGTAAGCGGGCGGATGATGATCAAGGAGGCAAGATACGTTGACGATGCGTTGAACGGTTCAATCCACGAGCCTCAAACCGTGGCTCTCAAAGCAACGAGGAGCAAGGAAGTGCTACCTAGCAAGGTGGCACAAGTTGAGGCGGCGGGACTCAATGAGGAAGAGATGGCCCTCATCATTAAGCGTTTCAAGATGGCGCTAAGGGGTCGCAAGGAGCATCCCAACAAGACCAAGACGAAGGGGAAGCGCTCATGCTTCAAATGTGGTAAGATTGGTCATTTTATCGCTAATTGTCCCGATAATGATAGTGACCAGGAACAAGGGAACAAGAGGGAAAAGAAGAAGGCTTACAGGAAGGCTAAGGGCGAGGCACACCTTGGAAAGGAGTGGGACTCGAATTGTTCGTCGTCCGACTCTGACAACGAAGGACTCGCCGCCACCGCCTTCAACAAGTCGGCCCTCTTCCCCAACGAGCATCACACCTGCCTCATGGCAAGGGAAAAGAAGGTAAGCACTCATAATACTAGTACTTACGCTTCCTCAAGTGATGAAGAATCTAGCGATGATGAAATAGACTATTCATGTTTATTCAAGGGCCTAGATAGAACTAAGGTTGATAAGATTAATGAATTAATTGATGCATTGAATGATAAGAATAGGTTATTAGAAAAGCAAGAGGATCTTTTGTATGAAGAACGTGATAAGTTTGTAGAGGCACAAAAATCCCTTGCTTTAGAAATTAAAAGGAATGAAATGCTTTCTTGTGAATTGTCTACATGCCATGACTCTATTTCTAGCTTAAAGAGCATAAATGATGATCTGACTGCTAAGTTAGAAATAGCTAATAAATCAACATCTTGTGTAGAACATGTTGCAATTTGCAATAGGTGTAAAGATTTTAATGTTGATGCTTGTAGTGAACATCTAGTTTCAATTTCTAATTTAAATGATGAAGTGGCTAGTCTTAATGCCCAACTTAAGACTAGCAAGAGTGAATTTGACAAACTAAAATTTGCAAGGGATGCCTATACGATTGGTAGACACCCCTCAATTAAGGATGGTCTTGGCTTCAAGAGGGAAGTCAAGAACTTAACAAGCCATAAGGCTTCCATCTCCGCCATGGAGAAAGGGAAGGCCCCTATTGCTAGTAGTGCTCAAAAGAACCATGCATTCATGTATCATGATAGGAGACATTCTAGAAATGTTTATAAAAGTTATGATGCTTTTGATTCTCATGCCATGATTGCTTCTAGTTCTTCTATTATGCATGATAGAAATTTGGCTAGGAAAAATGTTGTTCATCATATGTCTAGAAGAAATATTGTTCATGTTCCTAGGAAAGTAATGAATGAACCTTCTACAATTTATTATGCTTGCAATGCTTCCTTTGCTATTTGTAGAAAGGATAAGAAGGTAATTGCTAGGAAATTAGGGGCCAAATGTAAGGGAGACAAGACTTGCATTTGGGTCCCTAAGACTATTGTAACTAACATTGTAGGACCCAACATGAGTTGGGTACCTAAGACCCAAGCCTAAATTTGCCTTGCAGGTTTATGCATCCGGGGGCTCAAGCTGGATTATCGACAGCGGATGCACAAACCACATGACGGGGGAAAAGAGGATGTTCTCTTCCTACGTCAAGAACAAGGATCCCCAAGATTCAATCATATTCGGTGATGGGAACCAAGGCAAGGTAGAAGGGTTAGGAAAAATTGCTATTTCATCCGAGCACTCTATTTCTAATGTGTTCTTAGTTGAGTCGCTTGGATATAACTTGTTGTTTGTGAGTCAACTTTGTAATATGGGATATAACTGTTTATTCACAAATGTAGACGTGTCTGTCTTTAGAAGAAGTGATGGTTCATTAGCTTTTAAGGGTGTACTAGACGGCAAACTTTATTTAGTTGACTTTGCAAAAGAGGAGGCCGGTCTAGATGCATGCTTAATTGCTAAGACTAGCATGGGCTGGCTGTGGCATCGCCGTTTAGCACATGTGGGGATGAAGAACCTTCACAAGCTTCTCAAGGGAGAACACGTAATAGGTCTAACAAATGTTAATTTCGAAAAAGATAGACCTTGTGCAGCTTGTCAAGCAGGTAAACAGGTGGGAAGCTCTCATCATGCCAAAAATGTGATGACAACATCAAGACCCCTGGAGTTACTTCATATGGACCTCTTCGGACCCGTCGCCTATCTAAGCATAGGAGGAAGTAAGTATGGTCTTGTTATAGTTGATGATTTTTCCCGCTTCACTTGGGTATTTTTTTTGCAGGATAAATCTGAAACCCAAGGGACCCTCAAGCGCTTCGTAAGGAGAGCTCAAAATGAGTTTGAGCTCAAGGTGAAGAAGATAAGGAGCGACAACGGGTCCGAGTTCAAGAACCTTCAAGTGGAGGAGTACCTTGAGGAGGAAGGAATCAAGCACGAGTTCTCCGCTCCCTACACACCACAGCAAAATGGTGTGGTAGAGAGGAAGAACAGGACGCTCATTGACATGGTGAGAACAATGCTTGGAGAGTTCAAGACCCCCGAGCGGTTTTGGTTGGAAGCCGTGAACACAGCTTGCCACACCATCAACCGGGTCTACCTTCATCGCCTCCTCAAGAAGACTTCATATGAGCTTCTAACCGGTAACAAACCCAATGTGTCTTACTTTCGTGTATTTGGGAGCAAATGCTACATTCTAGTAAAGAAAGGTAGAAATTCTAAGTTTGCTCCCAAAGCTGTAGGAGGGTTTTTGTTAGGTTATGACTCAAATACAAAGGCGTATAGGGTCTTCAACAAATCATCGGGTTTGGTTGAAGTCTCTAGCGACGTTGTATTTGATGATACTAATGGCTCTCCAAGAGAGCAAGTTGTTGATCTTGATGATGTAGATGAAGAAGACGTTCCATCGGCCGCAATACGTACCATGGCGATTGGAGATGTGCGGCCACAGGAACAAAAGGAGCAAGATCAACCTTCCTCCTTAACAATGGTGCATCCCCCAACTTAAGACGATGAACAGGTTCATCAAGAGGAGGCATGTGATCAAGGGGGAGCACAAGACGATCATGTAATGGAGGAAGAAGCACAACCGGCACCTCCAACTCAAGTTCGAGCGACGATTCAAAGGAATCATCCTGTCAACCAGATTTTGGGTGACATTAGCAAGGGAGTAACTACTCGCTCTAGATTAGTTAATTTTTGTGAGCATTACTCTTTTGTCTCATCTATTGAGCCTTTCAGGGTAGAAGAGGCCTTGCTAGATCCGGACTAGGTGTTGGCCATGCAGGAAGAGCTCAATAACTTCAAAAGAAATGAAGTTTGGACACTAGTGCCTCATCCCAAGCAAAACGTTGTGGGAACCAAGTGGGTGTTCCGCAACAAACAAGACGAGCACGGGGTGGTGACAAGGAACAAGGCACGACTTGTGGCAAAAGGTTATGCCCAAGTCGCAGGTTGTTCCAAATGGATGTGAAGAGCGCTTTCCTCAACGGGCCATTCAAGGAGGAGGTGTACGTGGAGCAACCCCCTGGCTTCGAGGATGAACGGTACCCCGACCACGTGTGTAAGCTCTCTAAGGCGCTCTATGGGCTTAAGCAAGCCCCAAGAGCATGGTATGAATGCCTTAGAGACTTTTTAATTGCTAATGATTTCAATGTTGGGAAAGCCGATCCAACTCTTTTTACTAAGACTTGTGATGGTGATCTTTTTGTGTGCCAAATTTATGTCGATGACATAATATTTGGTTCTACTAACCAAAAGTCTTGTGAAGAGTTTAGCAGGGTGATGACTCAAAAGTTCGAGATGTCGATGATGGGCGAGTTAAGCTATTTCCTTGGGTTCCAAGTGAAGCAACTCAAGGATGGGACCTTTATCTCCCAAACGAAGTACACGCAAGACTTGATCAAGCGGTTTGGGATGAAGGACGCCAAGCCCGCAAAGACTCCAATGGGAACCGACGGACACACCGACCTCAACAAAGGAGGTAAGACCGTTGATCAAAAGGCATACCGGTCTATGATAGGGTCCTTACTTTATTTATGTGCTAGTAGACCGGATATTATGCTTAGCGTATGCATGTGTGCTAGATTTCAATCCGATCCAAGGGAGTGTCACTTAGTGGCCGTGAAGCGAATTCTTAGATATTTAGTAGCTACGCCTTGCTTCGGGATCTGGTATCCAAAGGGGTCTACCTTTGACTTAATTGGATATTCAGACTCCGACTATGCTGGATGTAAGGTCGATAGGAAGAGTACATCGGGAACGTGCCATTCTTAGGAAGGTCCCTGGTGTCGGGGACTTCTAAGAAACAAACTTTCGTTGCCCTATCCACCGCTGAGGCCGAGTATGTTTGCCGCAGGACAGTGTTGCGCGCAACTACTTTGGATGAGGCAAACCCTCAGGGACTTTGGCTACAATCTGAGCAAAGTCCCACTCCTATGTGATAATGAGAGTGCTATCCGCATGGCGGATAATCCTGTTGAACACAGCCGCACAAAACACATTGACATCCGACATCACTTTTTGAGAGACCACCAGCAAAAGGGAGATATCGAAGTGTTTCATGTTAGCACCGAGAACTAGCTAGCCGATATCTTTACCAAGCCTCTAGATGAGTCAACCTTTTGCAAGCTGCGTAGTGAGCTACATGTCTTAGATTCGCGGAACCTGGATTGATTTATAGCATACATGTGTTTTAAGGCTTGATTATGTTCCTTAATGCATTTTGTTGTTTATTTATGGTACTCAAGTTGTACAAGCACTCCCCGGACCTCACAAGTCCATTTGCAAGTGATGCACATATTTAGGGGGAGATGTGCTACAACTTGACCCTTTGAGACTAACTGTGTGCTTGAGTTTGCTTAATCTAGTCTCAAAGGAGGTTTGAAAGGGAAAAGGTGGACTTGGACCATGCAAGACTTCCACTGCACTCCGATGAAAGAGTAACTGATTCCAAGTTCATCTTTGTACTCTTATTGCCTTTTTACTCTTAGTTGAAGATTTTGGTGAGGCAATGGGGTTAAAGGGCCAAAATTGATCCCGTTTTGGTGCTTGATGCCAAAGGGGGAGAAAATAAGGCCAAAGCAACAAATGGATCAGCTACCACTTGAGAATTTTGAAAATAGTAGAATAGAGCTTTTGGTTTGTCAAAAATGTCTTATTGTCTCTTTTGTCAGAAGTTGGCCTCTTGTGGGGAGAATGGTTGATTATGGAAAAGGGAGAGTTTTTGAAATCTTTGATCAATTTCTCTTGGAACAACTCTTCTTATGTCTCAACAAGTGTGTTTGAATTAGAGATAGGAAATTAAGGTTGATTTGCAAAAACAAACCAAGTGGTGGCAAAGAATGATCCAAATATGCCAAATTTGAATCAAAACAAATTTGAGTTTTCATTGGCAGTGATGTTGCACTTCTTTAGTTGCTTTTTTTGTTGTGTTGGCATAAATCACCAAAAAGGGGGAGATTGAAAGGGAAATGTGCCCTTGGGCCATTTCTAAGTATTTTAGTGATTAAGTGTCCAACACAAGTGCCTAAGTGTTAAATTGTGCCAAGGACTCAAGAAGTGCAAATCCAGATTAAAGGTATGTTTCTAGACTTAGTACATTGTTTTGAAGACTAATGTATTGTGTCTAAGTGCTAGAAACAGGAGAAACAATTTTGGAGAAGTTGGCTGTGTACAGCCAAAAGGCTGCTCGGTCTGGGTGCACCGGACTGTCCGGTGGTGCACCGGACAGTGTTCGGTGCGCCAGGCTGGCTCTGGTGAAAAGGCCACTCTTGGGACTTCGTCGGCGGCGTACGGCTAAAATTCACCGGACTGTCCGGTGTGCACCAGACTGTCCGGTGAGCCAACAGTCGGCCCAGCCAACGGTCGGCCGCGTAATCCGCGCGCGACGCGTGGCAAAGCCAACGGTCAGAAGGGGGCACCGGACTGTGTCCGGTGTGCACCGGACTGTGTCCGGTGTGCCAACGGCTCTGAAACTCCAACGGTCGGCTTCGCCAAAGAAGGAAAGAAATCTGCACCAGACAGTGTCCGGTGGTGCACCGGACTGTCTGGTGCGCCAGGCGACAGAAGGCAAGAATTGCCTTCCTGGAATGCTCTCAACGGCTCCTAGCTGCCTTGGGGCTATAAAAGGGACCCCTAGGCGCATGGAGGAGGACACCAAGCATTCTCTAAGCATTCCTAAGCACCAAGACTCCAATTCCGCGCATTCGATTCTTTGTGATAGCAACTAGAGCTCCATTTGAGTAGAGATCTCTTTGGGTTGTGTTGTGAGCTCGAGTTGTGACTTGTGTGCGTGTTGCGCTCTGATTTTGTGTCTTGTGTGCGTTGCTCATCACATCCTTACTTTCGTGCTTCTTTGTGAACATCTTTGTAAGGGCGAGGGGCTCCAAGTTGTGGAGATTCCTCGCGAGCGGGATATAGTAAAGTGAAAGCAAAACACCGTGGTATTCAAGTGGGTCTTTGGACCACTTGAAAGGGGTTGAGTGCAACCCTCGTCCGTTGGGATGCCACAACGTGGAGTAGGCAAGTGTTGGACTTGGCCGAACCATGGGATAAACCACTGTGTCTATCTGTGTTGATCTTCTTGTGGTTATCGTGTCTTGCAAGAACTCTTCTCTAGCCACTTGGTCGTATTGTGCTAACTCCTAACCAAGCTTTGTGGCATTAAAGTTCAAGTTTTACAGGATCATCTATTCACCCCTCCCTCTAGGTGCTCTCAAGTCCGGTGCACTTATGGACAGAAGGCAACAATGGCCTTCCAAATGGAGCTCCAACAGCTCCTAGCTTCCTTGGGGCTATAAAAGGGACCACTAGGCGCATGGAGCAGTACACCAAGCCTCCAATGAACATCCTAAGACACCGAGACTTCGCATACACACATTTGGTTCATTGTGATAGAGATTCGAGCACTTCTTTGAGCTATAACTCGATGTGCTATTTCGTGTGCTCGTTCTTGTCTTGTGTGCGTGTTGTTGCTGCAACTCTCGCTCTTGTGTGTGTTTCTATTCTCCCTTACTATAGTGTTCATTTGAGATCATTTGTGTAAGGCGTGAGAGACTCCAAATTGTGGAGATTCCTCACAATGGGATATTGTTGAGTTAAAGAGAACTGTGGTAGAACCTCCCAAGTTATTGGGCCCACATGCACCTGGCCTTGTCTCAAAGACCTCAGACGCCTATGCATGTGCACCAGATAACTTAACAGGATCCGTCCGAGTGCACCAAGGACCCTGGATAAACCACTTACAACAAGGATCGCAAGATTAAGTAAACACAAATCACACACCAACATTTTGCAGCGGAATTTCTTTATTACGAAAAGTTACAAGTTACAACAAATTTACATTATATTTATCAGAGTGGTTACAAAGTGATTCAAAGCAATAAACTTTGAAATGTTATAAAATTATTTATAAGTTTGAAATATATGCTAGCTTAAGTGACCATCCTCAATAATAAGTATAGCAGAGGTACTTAGACTTATAAGAAGGTCGTGCCCACCGGCGCTTAACACCATCCACAGCAGCACAAATCTAGTACCTGCAACAACATGGGTTCGAAAACCCTATGTACGAAGTGTACTTTCGCAAGTCTTACCTGTCTAAGGAAAAAGACTCTCAAGGATATGCTGGCTTTTGGGAATCAAGGTAAAGCTTATCAAGAATCAAGAACTCTGTTTGCAAATTAGATTACTATGAGTGGATCTTTAAAAATTCATTTTTACTTGTCAGGTTAAGTAAAGTTACCTACATCTAGAGTTCTTTCTATTCTAGTTCAAACACTTGGCCTACACTAGCCATCTTTTTATCATCCCTGTAGTTCACTAGATTGCTACGTGTAGGGCAGTGACCAAGTCTTCATTTTCGAGAAGTAACGGCGATCCGAATCGATTAATACCCAGATGGGGATTTCCAACCACACGACATATGTAGCACTTAACCCTTGCATATGTCAACTCGCCACCGGGTTTTTCAAGACCAGACCGGGTTCACGCCAACCGAGAGCACAAATACACCACCGTACAGCCTCTTGCCACAGAGCGTACACGCGACTCTCGCCATCTCTCCACTCCCATTGCGTGTTGGCCTTTCTAGTATTGGTCCGCCGGAGGCAAAGCTTACCCATGACGAGGCATGTGGCCAGTTAAAAGGTCCTCAATCATCAAGCCTACATCGACACGGTCCTTAATCGACTCAGACAGAGACACTACACCGAGACTTCCTTCTCGTGCAAGTCACCCGCCCGGTCTCAGCTTTATTATTTAAAACCCAAAGTTTGGTAACTGGCAGAGGTACATCTTTTCAGATGTTGAACCCATCACGGCCGTGATGGATCCACCATCATCAGTCTTTTCTTTGTAAAAATTCCCATCCACTATGAAGCATCACCTTTTGTTTTTAAAACAAAACATTTTGTTTTTCTAAAGCAAGACTAAGCATCATAAAAATCCTTTTTATAAAATGGTTTCAAGGGATGGTAATCAATTTTCCAAGGAAGGAAATGCATCAATTGTTTAGCGCACAACTCCTATCACCTAATGCATCAAACAAGGTGATAAAGATTTTAAAACACAAGGAAAGGGATAATGCACCGGGGCTTGCCTGGAATAAACACTACGATAGTGTTTGTTAGGTGGCGACCACTTGACGACCATCCTTTGTCTTGGCACTCATTCAGATTATCCATCTTCAGGTTCATCATCGGCATCACCTTGAGATTAATCCAGTTCTTGTCCTTCACATCACGTGATCAACTAGCGTACCTCATGAGATGCATGATGCACATGTATGAGCACGAGTATAAATAGCATAAGATGGATAATCTACACCGAAGAGGATGAAACATTTATAACAAAGCATTAAGCAAATATTAGCTAGCGATATAGGACTAATTATAATAATTACGCTTTTCCAGTCTGTTCCGAGGTAGCGCATACATCGCAATACAATAAAATATACACACGCTCTAATCTCCTTAGCTAAAGCTCAACATTTTAAGACTAATAAACTTAGACTTATTAGTTTTTGACATCTAAATTTAGAACAAGGATGGAGGCATCGTATTTATTTTTGTAAATTCATATCTGGATTAATGTGCACAATATGTTAATTACATGAACATTACACTATTCTACAGTCTCATAGGTAGATTATTATCAAGGACTGTAGACCTTTATAAGACCATAACCTTAAGGCCTAATGACTTAAAACATTAATGAACGACCGTAGCTTAGAAGTTTACAAATTTTACGGAAATAGACCAAATGACATCACTTGCTTCTCAATATTTAGGACAAGAATAAATATTTATTCAAGATTATTAATCTAAATGATCCATCTATGATATTTCATCAATCAACAAGCATAAAACATCATGGATATCATAGTAGGGCATCGACTCCATACAAATAAACGAACTCCGCCATACGCAATACTTCGACTAGAAGAAATAGTGAAATTGCGCACTCATACTAAATTCACTCGAAACTATGGCATCGTTAGTGGGTTCTAGTTCGAGTATTTCCTCAAACTAATAGAATCGGACACTCGAGAAAAACACGTCAGCTAACCGTTAGAAACACTAACGTACGAACTGACGGATACTATACGATGCAGTTAATTCAACACATAACGCTCTTGCTAAAAATACGAGAATCAACTTAACCTACATAACTATCGATCCATTCATTAAAACAAAATAATAAAAGTAGAGAATCAGCTCACCATAATCAAACGTGACTCAATACTCGCGAGAATGCTGATAAATCCTGGCTCGAGCTTGTCGTCGAATATGTGACGAGTGTCGTGCGGCTTCGCTTTCTTCTTCATCTAATTCCCTCCTTCGATATAGAGCGCTTGCAACCACCACACAATATCAACAGCTAGTAATTCAACTCAAACTTCACAAAAACAATGGCACTCACCGGTTCACTTTATTTTACCGAGCAGGTGGCGTACAAACTCGACCCTATTCTTAGACGCAAGCTGGAGCAGAGTAGGACGAGGCTAGAGGTCTGAAGTGGTGCTGCATGGTGGAGATCGACAGCCGGGTGTCGACGAGTGCGTGGAGTCTTACAGAACCGTGATGCTGAAAATGGCGTGGTAAAGAGCGAACACGTGATCGAGTGACGACAAGGTGTCCAAATGTTGCGAGGCAACGATGCGGTCTACAGTCGACAACGCGGTCTAATTTGGAGATGACTGCACATAAGATGACTGGGGAGACACGGCCGAGCACAGCAACGCAAAGTCTTGCGGTGGTGATGAGCTCGGCAAGAGACAAGGACCGGGCGACGGCATCCGCGATTGCGCACAGGAAAGCCGGCGAGCTGCGGACTGGGAGCGGTGTCGTGGAACGAGCAGGTAGATGACGATGTGAGCGCAGCGAGCATGGAGAAGCGAGCTTGTAGGGGAGCTCGCCGAGTTCGAGTCGGGATTGGGACTCCTAGCCTGTGTGCTGCGGCCATGGAACCGAGGACGAGCGCTTGATGTTGGTGCCGTCTGAACATGGCCGACGGAGGAAGCTCACAGGGGCGCGGCGAGCAGAGGAGCGCACGCGTCGGGGCAGGACTCCGGGTGGCGGCACGCAGGGTCAAGCAGAGGAGGACCATTCTGGTGAGCAGGAGGCCGCGCGCGTGTACCTCGGCTGGGCGCGCGCTGGGCGAGATCGATGGCAGGGCTTTCACCAACGGCGACCAGGAAAAGGAACTTGGCCACACAACTTAGGCGAGCACTTAGGATTGAGCTCAACTAGAGGAGAACAGGGGCGCATGGGTAGAGATAACCGGCGGCACGCGCACTAGGGGCACGACCGGAGGCGAGGACGATGATGAGGCAGAGGTCTTGCGAGCTCACGACGTCCCAGCGAGCACAACCAGAGAGGTGAGCAAGGGGCACAGGGCGTCGAAGTCCGGCGACCTGAGAACGAGGCACAGGGCATGGTTGACAGACTTGGCCACGGTGAGGCCGACCCGATGGTTGTTCCTCGGCTGACGGTGACCAGATCCGGGCGCGACAAAGGGAGCTCGGCACGGACGAAATCTGAGTAGGGGTCGGGCAGGCGCCATGGGAAGCTGAGGGCGGGAGATGGCCGTGAGAGCTCCAAGGTTGGAGGTTGAAGGTGCCCGAGCGCCGGCCAGGGAGCATCGACGACCATGGAGTGAGCAGAGTTGAGGGAAATGAGGGAGGGGAAGGAGCTCGACCCGGGAGATGGAGAGGAGGCCAAGAGCCGGCCAGGGAGCAGGGAAGCTGCCGCGCGGGGTGGGGAGAGCTGTCGGCCGGAGGAAGAAGACGCGATGGGGATAAGAAGCAGATGCGTTCAGCGGTGGGGATGATATTTTCAACAAGATATTTTTATTTTCTCTCACTTCCTTTCATTTTTCTCTTCTTTTTTTACTCGAAAATTCAAATAAAAACTTAAATATCAGCTGGAGATCGAGGCTAGAATTTGGAAATGTGTAAGAGGACCATTTTATTACAATATTTTAATCGGTGGTAGATTTAATTGAAATCAGACGAACTTCACCCGCTATCCAAATATTCGATTTGAGAACAATTCGATTAACAATCCTATACCTTGTTTTTCTTGGATTTTAAATAGAAAAGCGAATCGACTAACTGTTGTTCTGGTTACGGTTATTTCGGAATCAAATACCTTATTGAGTCCGGTTCTAATAAATTTGGGGCAAAATCACCAGACTGAGTGAAGGTTCCAGACTCGTATCATGCAATTAATGAATTTTAAATAGGCACAGGACACGCAAATTTTCGGAACAATTACGTTCCAAATTTCACGAAAACTTTAGGAAAAGTCGAAATAGACATAAACGGATGCGATATTAAAATCATGATAGGCGAAGATAATTAGACCTTAGTGTCAGTTTTATTTACTGATATCACGTGCTTAAATCCATACTCGTTGTCGAGCGAAATATAAACTCCTGGGGTGTTACAAGAACCGTGGTATTTAGGTTGATCTTTGGATCACTTGAAAGAGGTTGAGTGTAACCCTCGTCCATTGGGATGCCACTACGTAGAGTAGGCAAGTATTCTACTTGACCGAACCACGGGATAAAAATCGTTGTGTCATGTGTCGATATTCTTGTGTGATTCTCTCTCTATCTCCATTCACTTGCATAATTGCTCTAAAGTTTAATACTCACCTATGAAGAGCAATTAAGTGAAGAAGTTTACTCCGCTCGTACTCCTCACTCGAACTTGGCCTTAGCTTTCACTAATCCAACATTAGTCCAAGTTTGTTTTGTTGAGCTATTTTTACAGGATCACCTATTCCCCCTCCCTCTAGGTGCTCTCAAAGGGGCAAAAAGCGAAGGAAGTGGCATGAGACTGGTAGGTAGGTCTATGGAGTGGTGCATGAAGGCTTGAATTCCTTGATCATTCTTGGGGCATGATCCTTGTGGAAGCACCGTAATGGGTGTGTCTTAGACAGAAAAAGGCCTAACATTGATGCTGCTCTTAGATTGGCTAATCAGGAAAGGGAGTTGTGGGAAGTGGTTGGAGCAAAAAAAATGTCCCTACTAGCTTGCCCTATCACTGGATTGCAAGATCTTTAACAAGTGTTTGTTTCGATATGTTTTTGGTCGTGTTTCTTTATGTTTTCTAGTCATGGATGGATTCATGTACGCTTGTTGGTGGTCATCGTAAGGAGGCTCTTTGTACTGGTCCTATAGGACCTTAATTTCTTTCGTCTTAATATAATGACACAGTCCTCCTGCGTTTCCAAGAAAAAAACAGAGGTGGAGAACACTAGTTTCAAGCTTTGGTACTTAGGAACGGTGGCAAACAAAAATGGAGTAGGTATCCTGATTGATAAGAGAACCAAGGATTGAATGGTGGATGTCAAAAGGCACGGAGATAGGATTATCCTAGTCAAACTAGATTTGGGGATGTAGTCTTGAACATTATAAGTGCATATGCCCCTTAGGTTGGTCTCAGTTAGAGCAAGAAGAGGAAGTTCTGGGAAGACTTAGATGGACTGGTTAGAGCAGTACCCACCAATGAGAATCGTTTCATAGGAGGAGATCTCAATGGTCATGTAGGTTCAACAAATGCAGGTTATAAGTTGATTCATGGAGGTTTCAGGTATGGTAGTAGGCATCAAGAAGGAGAGGATATTTTGGACTCTGTTGTAGCCTTCATCCTAGTGATAGCCAACATTTTCTTTAGAAAGAGAGATTCTCATTTGGCGACTTTTAGCAGTGGCCATCGTTCGAGCCAGATCGACTTCGTTCTCACAAGGAGAGAAGATAAACATGCATGTTTGGATTGTAAGGTGATATCTGGAGAGAGTGTTGTGCCCCAACATGATCTTGTGGTGGTTGACTTCTATTTTTGGACCCGTACCCATAGGGATAAACAAGCCAAATTTGCAAGGACGAAGTGGTGGAAACTCAAAGGGGAGATATCCGAAGTTTTTAAGGAAAGAGTTTCTGTTGAGGGCGCTTGGTCTGAAGAAGATGCAAACAACATGTGGATGAAGATGGCAACTTGTATTAGGAAGGTGGCGTCAAAGGTGTTTGGAGTGACCTATGGGAGAAGAGGTGAACCTAAAGATACTTGGTGGTGAACCGAGGACATTCAAAAGGCAATAAAGGAGAAAAAAGAATGTTACAGGAGCTTGTTCCATGACAGGAGCACGGTCAACATAGAGAGGTATAAGGTGACAAAAAAGACTGCAAAGCGAGTTGTGAGTGAGGCAAAGGGTCGAGCCTATGGTGATCTTTACCGAAGACTAAGCACAAAGGAAAGGAGACACTACAGGAATAATAACAATCCCCGTCGGCTAAATTAATCCCCGTTGGTTTTGCCGTCGGCTACGGGATGGCCGACGGGAATTAAATAATCCCTGTCGACACCAGGACCAAGTCGATGGGAGTCCTTAGGGTTGGGACGCGCCCCCCGTTCAAATTTATTATTCCCGTCGGCTCCGAAACCAAGCCGACGGGAGTTATGTTATTCCCGTCGTCCTTTTAAGAAGGCAACGAGGATTATCGTTATATGGCCAAGCCCCCGCACGCGCGGTCTCATTTTCCTCTAGTGCCGCCGCCAACCGCCGACCACGCTGCTCGCCGACGCTACCTGCCATCGCCGCCCGCAGCCCCGAGCCACCCCCAACCACCGCGCCAACCGGGGCCGCCCCCAGCCACCGGCCCCAGGCCGCTCGTCGCGCCGCTGCGCCGTCCCAAGGCCGCCGCCCCGAGATCGCTGCCCCCAGCCCGCTGCCCACACCCGTCGGCGCCGCCCCCAGCCACCGGCACCAGCCCACACCCGACGCGCCGCCGCCCACAAACGTCGTGCTGCCGTCCCGAGCTCGCCGCCGTCCCCAGCCAGGCCGTCGTCCCCATCACTCGCCGTCCGCCGGTGCTCCGACACGTCGGTCAACCAACACCACCGAGGAGCTCGTTGTCCGGTCCGCATTCGAATCGTCAAGGTATAAGTTAATGAATATGATCGATTATAGATGTTAAATAAATATATTTAGGCATTTTATTTTCATCGGTTTTTATGGCCGACGGGAGATAACTGTAATGTGATTACAATTATTTAATATTGTTATTTGTTAGTATGATTTGACCTAATATGATTTGATGTATGGTATTTGTTATTTCTAACTTGATTTTGTAAATATGATATGATGTTATGCAAGTATTAATTAATTTGATAGATTTGATGTTATAGGTAATGAATTTGATGTTCTACAATTATAATTTAATTTGATGGATTTGATGTTGCAAATATTGTTAATTGATGAATATCATGTTAATGTGATGAAGGTGATGTTATGTATATATATAGTTTTACTACTTACCTATAGATATGTGTGACGTGTAGAAATATGAATGTCTCACATGCACTCCTTACTCGTACACACAGCCGCAATAATGGGTGATAGACGTGATTGGGTGTATGAAGGTTTCAAGAAGGGTGGATGTCACACAAGTGAATGGTTTGCCAAGACACAGATGTTTCTGGACCATGCAGCTGCTTTGTCACAATTAGATAATATTAGGTGTCCATGCAATAAATGTAGAAATATGACGAGGCACACCAAGAGGCAGGTCACACTACACCTGTGCTCGATGGTTTTGTGCCAGGCTATAAGGTCTGGTATCTCCATGGAGAGTCACACCTTGAACGAGCAGCAGAAGTAGAAGTTGATGACGGTGAAGATGTGGATAGGATGGACCATATGCTTGAGGATCTGCAGCCTGAATTGGCCCCAGATCATCATGATTCACCAACACCGGAGGTTCAGAAGTTCTTCGACCTCCTCAAAGCGTCAGAAGAGCCTCTTCATGGGCACACCGATGTGACCGTTCTTGAATTTGTGACACGACTAATGTCAATCAAGTCCAAGTTTGCATTCTCTATTAATTGTTACAAAGAGCTCGTGGATTTGATTAGCGAGGTTTTTCCTACTGGTCACAAGATGCCCAAAGACATGTACCAGTCCAAGAAATTGCTTGAAGGTCTTGGTATGGAGTATGAGAAGATTGATGTTTGCCAAGACAACTGCATGCTTTTTTGGAAGGAACATGGCAGAGAGTAGAAATGCTTAAAATGTGGGAAGTCGAGGATGTGGAACTTGTAAATGAAGAAGGGGAGAAGGTGAAAGGTTGCACATAAATAGCTTCGGTACATGCCTCTCACTCCTAGAGTGAAACGTTTGTTTCTCTCGAGGAAGACCGCTATGCACATGAGGTGGTATAAAGATTGTACGGATAGACAAGATGGGTTAATGGTGCACCTGTCAGATGGTGATGCATGGAAGGCTCTCGACAACTTTGATCCAGATTTTGCCAGCGATGCAAGAAACGTTCGTATCGGCTTGGCAACTGATGGTTTCACGCCTTTCAATATGACCGATGCGTCGTATTCATGTTGGCCTGTCATTGCCATATAGTACAACCTTCCACCTACTCTTTGCATGAAATATGAGTTTATGTTCCTATGTCTTGTTATACCTGGGCCTGAGCATCTTGGCGTACGCCTCAATGTGATGCTTCAACCACTGATTGAAGAGTTAAAGAAGCTATGGCAAGGAGTGGAAGCCTATGACTGCTTCAAGAAGCAGAAATTCAATCTTCGTGTTGCGTATCTGTTCTTGGTTCATGATTTTATGGCGTATGGTATTTTCTCTGGATGGAGCGTGCATGGTATATTGACGTGTCCTTATTGTGCTAAAGATACAAATTGTTTTCGTCTTAGTGATGGTGGCAAGATATGTTACTTTGATTGCCATAGATATTTTCTACCCTTCAATCACCCCTTTAGAAAGCAGAGAAAGGAGTTTAGGAAGGGCACCATCGTCACGAAGGGACTGCCCAAGCGACATAGTGGGATAGAAATTACAAAAGAGCATAGGAAACTTGTCCTAGACGAGAGTGGGAAAAGGTATCAAGGTTTTGGTGAGCAGCATAACTGGACTCACATATGTGGCTTGTGGGAGCTTCCCTATGCTAAGTCATTGATTTTGATGCACAACAACGACGTCATGCATCAAGAGAGTAACTTTTGCCAAGCTATCATAAATACATGCATGGATTTCCCTGATAAAACGAAAGACAATGACAAGGCACGCATGGACTTAGCCGTGATATGTGATCGTCCAACCCAAGTGCTTAGAGAAAACGTAGGCAAACCAAAAGCTGACTATTGTCTGAAACCTAAGCAATGGAAAGAAGTGATGAAGTGGATGAAGGATATTAAATTCCCCGATGGTTATGCTGCTGGTTTTAGAAGATCTATGAACTTGAAGACAATGAAGATGAATGGACTGAAGAGCCATGACTTCCACATAATTATGGAAAGGCTCATGCCTATAATGTTTCGTGGGTACATTTCCAATGCTCTGTGGAAAACGTTAGCTGGAGTTAGCTATTTCTACAGACAGTTGTGTGCTAAAGAAATCAGAAGAGATGTGATGGAACAACTGGAGAAAGAGGCACCGGTGCTTTTGTGCAAATTGGAAAAAATATTTCCACCAGGTTTCTTCAATCCTATGCAGCATCTCTTTATACATCTTCCATATGAGGCTAAGGTTGGTGGTCCTATTCAGTATAGGTGGATGTTTCATATAGAAAGAGCATTAAAGAATCTTAGAGCAATGGTGGGCAATAAGACAAGAGTTGAAGGATGTATTGCGGAACAATTTAAACTGAAGGAGGTAGCACACTTCACAAGTTGTTACTTTGCAGAAGAACATAATGTATTTGCTCGAAAGAAGAGGTACCATGATGATGAACGAGAGTTGCCTCCGTGTAGTGATCTTTCGATTTTTCAGACAAACGGCAAAGCCGTTGGTCCACCCAAGGCATATCACCTCTATGGAAGAACGAAAGTCTGCTTTACTGTACATGTACACGAATATGCCTGAGGTGGAGAAATACTTTGTGTAAGACTTATTTCCTTAAATTGTTCATATGTGAATTAGTTTATGTTATCAAATATCTCATGTCATACAATAATATTTGACAGCGAGTTTGATGAACAAAACATGAGGTGTCTCGGTAGGCCAACAACGAGAGACATAGACAAATTGCGACGCGATGGAATGCATGGGCGACCTAATTTCATTATGTGGCTTCGGGACCATGTAAGGCTCAATTATGTGGCTCCAAGACCTAATCTTAGTTAACTAATATTACAGAATTTGCTAATGCTTTGTGGCATAATTGACAGTTTGGGGAGGAAATGAATTTGAATGATGACTTACGTCAGTTATCTATTGGAAGCGTAACTACCAAAAGCTATGGACGTTACGACGTCAATGGATATCGCTTTCGTTCAAGCATTTTCGAATCTAGTCATCCTATGGCCGCCACTCAAAATAGTGGAGTTGTTACTAGGGCAACCGACATGGAAGGACACGAAGGCTGCTATTACGGGAAAATCAAAAATATAACTGAGATTACATTTGCTGGAAATAAGCCTTTAGCGCTAGTTTTCTTTTAGTGTAAGCGGTATGACCCGAAGTATTATAGGACCGAATTTGGGATGACACAGATCCAACCTGAAAAATTGCTTCAAGGACACGACACGTATATCCTTGCCCATCAAGCAGACCAAGTTTATTTCTCGGCATATCCATGCAAAAAGTTGTCTACATGGAGGGTTGTGTACAATGTAAATCCCCATGAACGCCTATACACTCCTGGTGAGGATGAATATCAATTTGGTCACCTTGAGCAGGTTGATGAGGTGTTTCAAGAAGAAGACTTTCCAACTAGTTTTCATATTGATCCTGCACCGGCATTAGATTCACTAGTTGCAGACGTTAACGACTTAACTTTTCCCGAGAGACGAAGAAGACAACATGTTGGGAGAAAAGTTACATGGCGACCTCTGCATAGAAGAGAACAAATAGATCCTGATTTTGATGATATTTAACAAGTAAAGTTATTTTGTTCTTTCATTTGTTTCTAATTTTTAAGGATTATGTCATTTTTTATGCACTAACGAATAATTTCTTATTTTTGATGCAGGATGTCGCCAAAGTCAAAGAAGTCAGTGAAGGGGCTGTTCAAGGGCCTATGCCAATTTCAGGGTAGTTCTTCGAGCAGCAGCAGGCGTCGAGAGCTGTTGAGCCAATCCTAACCACAAGTTTGGCGGTGACGACATGCTCCGAAAAGCTAAAAGAATGGTAAGTTTGATCTAGCTATTTCGATCACCAAATAGTACGATTGCTTATGGATGTTTTTTGTTTATACAGGAAGCTACGCGTGGCCAAAAGCCTAGTGACATTGAGGTCTACCAGGAGGGCCCCAAAGGACCAGACCCTACCAACCCTAACCAGCTGTGCAGCCAGACAACCATGGATCGGTTGGTGAGTTTTGGTCCAAAAGTACAAACATTCAAAGTATAGAAATTCCTGCATTTGTAAGGATGTGAATGATGTGTAGGCGGCATATGGGGAGGAGATGGTTCATCGCCATGGCCCTGACTTCGACTAGCGACATGAACCGGTGGATCCCTCGGTGGTGTACACAAGTGGTGGTGGAAAAGCACATGGACGATAAGCTCTAACTTATGAAATTACATGGTTGACACTAAATTGATTATGCAGTAATCACAATTTTTGAATCACTTATAGATACGCACTCTTCGACGGATTCATTGACTCGTCGTCGGTGAGATCTCAGAGGACGGGTTCGTCTTCCCATAGCTCGTGCTCTGGCCGACCGAACGAGCATGAGTTGGAGATTATGAGGATGGGTGAGGAGATGAGACAACGAGAATTTATGGAGGCTTGCAATGCACATAACCAAGCGATGTATCAAGTGAGTATACATAATCCGAACTCTAAATTATTATATTTCAATACAACATCTTCAATAGTAACACATATGTTTAACAGTTAATGCAGCAACAGGGCATGACAACAAATATTCCACCGCCACCACAATGGAGCCAGTTTGCATCCACACCATCTCCACCACCACAGTTGAACACCCCTCCGACACATATACCTGCACCTGGAGATAGGGTACGTTTGATAACTCTCGATGAATTTATACACTTGTATACTTGTTGATATTTGCATTTAACGTTTGATATTTGTATTAAAAATGTTAATATTTGCTAACTTGCATAGGTTACGCCCGAAGCGGGTGGTAGTGGGTCTGATCCCACGGCAGGGACTGGATTTGTTGACTCCCTCTTCGTGTTCCCTCCTCCTGGTGGTGGCAGCGGTCAAAGCTCTAACCACCCAAATGGTGGTTATCTCTAAACACTTGAACTCGTGCACGCTATGTTTCTTAACTCGTGGACGATATGTTTTTTGCGAACTAAACACTTGAACTTATCTCGTTGATCCTATTTGAAATGTTTATGTAAACTATGTTGGTGATGTTAAGTTTGTTATGTGTGAATTGATATATATGTTATGTGTGTAAACTCAATGCATGTGTTTGTAATGTGTTTGTTCTGTGTGATGATATATATGTTATGTGTGCAATTGTGGAGAAATAGTGACCTAATTTAGTGCTGGTTTTGCAGCAGTATAGGTTAATTCCCGTCGGCCCAGCAACTCACGTCGGCTATGGTCGAACCAACGGGGATTAACAATTAATCCCCATCGGCTCAGTAACTCCCGTCGGCCAGGAGGGCCGACGAGCATTAATTGGTAATTCATGTCGACCCGTCGTGGCCGACGGTGGCCGATGGGAATTAGTGTTAATTGTCGTCGGCTTGTAAGTGGTCGACGGGGATTAATTATTCCCGTCAGCGGCCGACGAGAATAATCTTATCCCTGACATCTGACGCCTGTCGGCTTACCACCGACGAGAATAAGCCCTAAACCGACGGGAATTACTAATTCCCGTCGGTTTAAGGCTTATTCTCGTCGGTTCCTGGTCGACGGGAATTAAGTGGATTCCTGTAGTGAGAAGGATGTCTATAAGATGGCTAGGATTTGGAAAAGGAAGATGAGGGACCTCAACCAAGTTAAATGCATTAAGGATGAGATGGGTCAACTCTTGGTGAAAGCAGAAGACATCAACACATAGGTGGCAGAGGTATTTTGACAATATTTTTAATGGTGAGAATGAGACTATGGACACCCAGTTGGATGACTCCTTTGATGATTTAAATAGATGCTTTGTACGCAGCATCCAAGAGTCAGAGGTTAAAAAAGCTATAAGGAGGATGAAAGGGGGCAAGGCGATGGGCCCGATAGTGTCGGCGTTTCGAGACCGGGGGGTCCCTGGGCCGACGAGTGAATGTCGCCGCGTGCCCCAGCCCAGATGGGTCGAGCGCGAGGGCGAGCGCGAAGGGGGGAGAGCGAGGCGGCTGGAGACCGGCGTGAGAGATGTGGGAATCCTGCGGCCTTCGTGTTCGTCCCGCGCCCAGGTCGGGTGCGCTTGCAGTAGGGGGTTACAAGCGTCCACGCGGGAGAGGGAGCGAGCGGCTCCAGGCGAGCGCCTGTCTCGTCCTCGTCCCCGCGCGGCCAACCCTCTCTAAGAGGGCCCTGGTCCTTCCTTTTATAGGCGTAAGGAGAGGACCCAGGTGTACAATGGGGGGTGTAGCAGAGTGCTACGTGTCTAGCGGAGGAGAGCTAGCGCCCTAAGTACATGCCGTTGTGGCAGCCGGAGAGATTTTGGCACCCAGCTGGTGTGATGTCGTGGCCGTCGGAGGAGCGATGGAGCCTGGCGGAGGGACAGCTGTCGGAGCGGTCGAGTCCTTGCTGACGTCCTCTTGCTTCCGTAAGGGGGCTGAGAGCCTCCGTCGTCACAGAGTACGCGGGGCGCCATCATTGCCTATCTGGCGGAGCTAGCCAGATGGGACGCCGGTCTTATTCCCAGCGGCCCGAGTCAGCTCGGGGTAGGGTGATGATGGCGCCTCCTGTTGACGTGGCTGGTCTGCGCCCTAGGTTGGGTGATGTGGAAGCTCCTCCGAAGCCGAGGTCGAGTCTGTCTTCCGCGGTCGAGGTCGAGTCTGAGCCCCTGGTTCGGGCGAGGCGGAGTTCGTCGTCTTCTGGGGCCGAGCCCAAGTCCGAGCCCTGGGTCGGGCGGAGCGGAGTTCGCCGTCTTCCGGGACTTAGCCCGAGTCCGAGCCCTGGGTCGGCCGGAGCGGAGTTCGCCGTCTTCCGGGACTTAGCCCGAGTCCGAGCCCTGGGTCGGGCGGAGCGGAGTTCGCCGTCTTCCGGGGCTGAGCCCGAGTCCGAGCCTTGGGTCGGGCGGAGCGGAGTTCGCCGTCTTCTGGGACTTAGCCCGAGTCCGAGCCCTGGGTCGGGCGGAGCGGAGTTCGCCGTCTTCCGGGACTTAGCCCGAGTCCGAGCCCTGGGTCGGGCGGAGCGGAGCTTCCTATGATGCCTTCGGCAGGGCCTGACTGCCTGTCAGTTTCACTCTTTCAAGTGGCACCGCAGTCGGAGTGGCGCAGGCGGCGCTGTCCTTCTGTCAGGTCGGTCAGCGGAGCGGCGAAGTGACGGCGGTCACTTCGGCTCTGCCGGCTGGGGGGCGCGCGTCAGGATAAAGGTGTCAGGCCACCTTCGCATTAAATGCTCCTGCGATTTGGTCGGTTGGTGCGGCGATTTGGTCAGGGTTGCTTCTTAGCGAAGGCAGGGCCTCGGGCGAGCCGGAAATATGTTCGCCGTTGGAGGGGGGCCTCGGGCGAGACGGAAATCCTCCGGGGTCGGCTGCCCTTGTCCGAGGCTAGGCTCGGGCGAGGCGTGATCGAGTCCCTCGAATGGACTGATCCCTGACTTAATCGCGCCCATCAGGCCTTTGCAGCTTCATGCTGATGGGGGTTACCAGCTGAGAATTAGGAGCCTTGAGGGTACCCCTAATTATGGTCCCCGACAGTAGCCCCCGAGCCACGAAGGGAGTGTTAGCACTCGCTTGGAGGCTTTCGTCGCACTTTTTTGCAAGGGGACCAGCCTTTCTCGGTTGCGTTTTGCTCTAGTGGGTGCGCGCGAGCGCACCCGCCGGGTGTAGCCCCCGAGGCCTCGGAGGAGTGGTTTCACTCCTTCGAGGTCTTAATGCCTCGCGTAATGCTTCGGCTGGTCTGGTTGTTCCCTCATGCGAGCTGGCCGTAGCCCGGGTGTACGGTCGGGTCCCAAGTTCTCGGGCTGGTATGTTGACGCTGTCAACGGTTCGGCCGGAGCCGGGTTTGCGAGAGCAGCCCCCGAGCCTCTGCACAGGGCGAGAGGGCGATCAGGGACAGACTCGGCTTTTTTACATATGCCCCTGCGTCTCCTTTCCGCAAGGAGGAGGGGGGAAAGCGCCATGTTGCCCTTGATGGGCGCCGAACATGGTGTCTCCGGTGAGCTGCAAGCGGGTAATCCGAGTGGACGCCCGTGCCCCGTTCGTTAGGGGTCGGCTAGGGGCCCAGAGGCACGCCCAAAAGTACCTGCGGGTGATCTGCCGGACCTGGTCCCCTGGCGATGGGGTCCGAGGGCTCGATGCCTCCCTCTGATGGGATTCCGTTACAAGATCGTTCCCGCTGGTCTCGGAAATGTCCTAGGGTACCTCGGGAGCGCAGCCCGAGCCTTGGTTATGTATCGAACGTACCCATGGTCATCCCTCGCTCGGCGTCTGAGGCGGCTGTGAACCCTTCGGGGGCCAGCCTTCGAACCCCTGATCAGTAATGGGCGTGGAGCCCGAATAGCCTGAGGCGACCGTGGAACCCTTCCGAGGGGCCGGCCTTCGAACCTCTGACCAGTAGTGGGTGTAGGGCCCACGCGATCTGAGGCGGCTGTCGAACCCTTCCGGGGGGCCAGCCTTCGAACCTATGATCAGTAGGGAGGCTCGGAGCCTGGTTCCTTCACGGGGAAGGATCCTTTTCGGGGTATCCCCCTTTCCCGGTCCCTGTTGCAAGAGAGAGAAAGAGGAAAAAGGAAAAGGACACGAAATCGAACGATGCGGCGTACCTTTTTTGAGGCGGTTATTATGGCGAAGGCGAAGCGTCGCCTGCTTCTCCTGCCAGAGGCGCCGCCTGTCCCGCCGCGGAGTTATTGCGACCGGGCGAGTGGTTCGCGGGGCGGCCGTTGCGCGTGCGCGAGCCGTTCGAGGAATGGAACACGGGCGCGTTGTCTTCACGCCGTGAGAGAGGGTTCTCTTGCTGCCCCCGGATGGGACGTGAGCTTGGCTGACGACGTGACTGCTGCTCCTGCCCGCCTGCCACCGTCATTACTGCTGGCCCATTTTTGGCCGCACTGACCGCCGCGCCAGGCTGGCGCTGCTGGGTCGTGCGCTGGGTCGCCTCGAGTCGCGGTATTGGTTCCGCAGTCGAGGAGGCACGGTGGTGGCACAAGTGGCGGTGCAGTTGCATGCATGAAGCATTCGGCGCGCCGGTTGCATGATGCGTGGGCCTGGGCCTCCATGCTGGGCGTGTTGGGAGTCGGAGAAGCGCGCCCACTTGGCGCGGTTGCATGCCGCCTGCATGGCTGCCCGCCCCTTTCGCCCGTTGGTCTGGGCAAAAGTGGAGGGTCACTTGTAACCGCTGGGCGGTTGGGCGCACCGCGCACGGCGGTTTGGCTTCTTCTGCTCTGAGCCAGTTTGCATGACGTGTGGGACCCAGCCCCCGCGCCGCAGGGGAGGACCTTGGAGTGTGTTGGAGAAGACTCAGCCCGCGACGGTTGGGGGCGCAAGTCGGGAGAGTCGCCTTTAAAAGGAGGGTGACCCCCTTTGGAAGGCGACCATGTCTTCGCGCTCCCTTATGCATCGTGTCTTTCCACTTTCCAAGCCCCCGGATGGGGATACCCGCTGTCTTTCCGCCTCATCGTTGGAGGAACGCAACTCCATGGGAGTTGGTACCTTTCAGCCATCGTTCGGCTTCAAGGATTTTCATCAGCCAGCCCGGCTGTACCCCCCCCCCCCCCCCCCCCCCCCCGCCGGCGGTCAGCCAACACTATACCATGTCACAAAATTAGCGGCAAACATCTGTCGGTAAAAATAGGCTTTTGGCGACAGCTAGTCTGTCACAACATATTACCATCACAGTATCTGTCGGTACTTAGTATTTTGGTGTCAAACAAACTGTCGGCAAAAATGTCGAGCTATTGTGATAGACTATTTGTCGGTATAAATGATTAATCGTGACACAACGTCTGTCGGAAACAAATTGCATCGGATCATTTGTCGGCAATTGAGTTCGGACTTAATTAAAAAAAGACCAACAGTCGATCAGCCGGCCGACCGGGTACCCGTACGCAAATCCAAATATCTTCGTGCTCCAGCCTACCCTAGACTCCGCCGCCACCAAGTGATCGAGGTCGTCGTCCTGCGCCCCGGCCCTGTGGCCTCTGTCGATCCGCCGCCGCGCGCCAAGGAGCAGGCTAATCATCGCGCGCCGTCGTTGTTCGTCATCGACTACAGCCCCGTCTTCCCCCAAGCGGCCACCAAGTGATCGAGGTCGTCGTCCTGCGCCCCGGCCCTGTGGCCTCTGTCGATCCGCCGCCGCGCGCCAAGGAGCAGGCTAATCATCGCGCGCCGTCGTTGTTCGTCATCGACTACAGCCCCGTCTTCCCCCAAGCGCCAATGTTCGTCCCCAACTCCATCCACACGGAACACGAGGTGTCACCAGTCTTTGTCTGTGCGAAAAAAATAAATCTGGTAAGAATCCACGAATCTACGGCTGTCTTTGATTCGTGAACAAAGCGTGCTCCATTTTTTTGTAGTTACTGGATTGAGTATTGAGTCTTAAGGTTACTGTTGCAGCCGTCCAACCACTCCGATCTGGTCGTCACACTATTTCTTATTGCTATTTCAATGAAGGCACACAAAATAGCATAGGCGTGACCAAACAAAAGGCCAGATTAAGATTACCCTACCAATCTGTAGGTAAAATCATGATTACATTACTCACGTTTAGGAAGGGAGCCAGCTACTAGTAATTATGTGAACTAGATAGTACTTGTCAGAAAGCAACATTATCTAAACTATATATATAGTAGTAGATTGATTATGATATTCACCTTTAAGCAACAACATTGGATACAAAGCTGCAAAGGTCATAAACCCTTCGATCTGCCCGTAGACAATGCAACTGTCGAAGGATTTAGCAAATTCAGATAAAAAAGAACTACTGAACCAAGATATCCGCACCTTAGTGTTATTATTATTGTGTGTTCTATTGTTTTAGCCATCCACTTGTGTCTTACTATCATTATTTTATTTAAAATTTTATATACATTTTATTTTTAAAACAAAATTAAATCGATATGCTTTTAATCACAGGATTAGGGGACGGTGGCGAGTCGCAAGCGGCCGACTGCCACCATCGAGGAGTAGTGTGGGCAGGCTGCCGGCGAGGGCAAGTGTGCGCGACTACCGCGAGGACGAGTGTGAGCGGGCTGCTGGCGAGGAGTGTGTGTCGATAGCTGGCGGGGACAGATTCTTGGATCACATCCATTGGTAAGTGGTAATCTCCATCCTTAACTTTTCCATATTCTATTGATTAGAACTATATTCACTAGGAAATCTACTTAATTCGGTTTTTATCTTTGATACTTGTAATGATCCCCCCATTTTCCACCATTTTTTCACCTATATTATGAAGCTGGGAAGGGTACAATCCATCTTATTATTTATTAAGGTACAACATGGATAAAAGGTGGATGAATGAACCTAGGTATATTTCTGACAATCCACTATAAACCATTATTTTTTGGTAATCACCTTGTACCAACATATCGTATTTGTACCTAATCTTCATAGGCACACGAAGGTCTACATAGATGGGGTGGCTGGATTTATTGAGTTTGCGTTTAGCAATTCTATAGGTGGAAACAAAATTCTATGTCCTTGTAGAAAATGTGTTAATTCTCTATGGAAAGATGAAAATGAAGTTCGTGCACACTTGATATGTGATGGCTTTCAAGAGGGATACAAAAGGTGGACTTATCATGGAGAAATAGACTCTATGCCTATTAATAGTCATGACTACACTGATGCAGAGGCTGTAAACAATTCAGATGAAGATGACATAGCCAATTTGGTTCAAGACTTAGCTGGTGGTCTAGATGATAAAGGAGATTTTGAAGTATCTGATGGTTTAGATGAAACAGATGTAGATTTAGAAGCCATCAATCAGTTAGCGATAGATAATACCCAAGAGCTATACCCAGGGTGTAAGAAGTTCTCCAAGTTGCATTTCTTAATAAGAATTCTTCACTTGAAATTGCTTGGAGGGTGGACAGATAAAAGTTTTGATATGCTACTAGATCTACTAATGGAGGCTTTCCCTGATGGCTTGGCATTGCCAAAAAATTTCAATGAAGCAAAGAAAGTAATTAAGTGTCTAGGACTCGGATATATAAAAATTGATGCATGTGAAAATGATTGTATTTTGTTTAGGAAGGAGTATGCTAAGTATGATGCATGTCCCACATGTGAAAGGTCACGCTGGAAATCAAAAAGGATAAGTTTAAATGGAAAACGTGTACACAAGGTTCCATGCAAAGTTCTTCGTTATTTTCCAATAAAAAGAAGGTTTCAGAGGTTATTTCTGTCATCTAAGATAGCAAGTGACATGAGGTGGCATGATGAGGAGCGTATACAAGATGGATTACTAAGGCATCCTGCAGATTCACCTCTCTGGAAGGATTTTGACCAAAAGCACCCAGTGTTTGCTTCTGATAGTCGCAACATTAGACTTGCTTTAGCTACAGATGGTTTTAATCCGTTTAGGTCCATGAATGTTAGCTATAGCATTTGGCCTGTTATTCTCATCCCATATAACTTTGCACCATGGTTGTGTATGAAGCAAACAAATTTCATAATCTCATTGCTGATTCCAGGCCGTAGATCTCCTGGTAGTGATATAGATATTTATTTTCAGCCACTAATTGATGATCTGCTAGATATGTTTGTTGAAGGGGTAAGAACTTATGATTCTTCAAAGCATGAGTATTTTCAATTGCGTGCTGCAATAATATGGACCATATCTGATTATCCAGGCCTAGGGTACATTGCAGCATGTAGTACATCAGGTGAAGTAGCATGTATTGAATGCCACTCATATACATGTTCTCTACGATTGAAACAAGGTACAAAAAATTGTTATATGGGACACCGTAGATTCTTGGGCCCAAACCATCCATATAGATTTGATCTAGATTCGTTTGATGGTAAAGTTGAGGATAGGCCAGCGCCTAGACCACTTTCTGGAGAGGAAATTTTATTGCAAACAGAGAATATGCACACAGTGCATGGGAAAGGTTGCCAACATAAAAAGAAAGCAAAAAAGAAGGAAGGGGAGCCTACTATCATATGGAAAAGGAGGTCTATTTTTTTTAGGCTTCCATATTGGAAGGATTTAATGTTACGACATAATTTAGATGTCATGCATATCGAGAAGAATGTGTGTGATAACATTGTCAACACCCTCCTAGGCATTCAACGGAAGTCCAAGGACAACTTGAAATATCGTTTGGATCTTCAGTCCCTAGGCATTCGAACTGAGCTTCATCCTATTCCAGTGGGTGACAAGTTATATTTACCACCAGCATCATATACAATGAGTGCGTCCGAGAAGACATTATTTTGTGAGGTATTGAAAGGAGTAAAATTTCCAGATGGATATGCATCAGATATAAGGAACAATGTGGATGTGAAGGAGAAGAAGCTTGTTGGGCTAAAGAGCCATGATAACCATGTTCTGTTACAGTATTTACTCCCACTTGCTCTAAGAAGGATTTTACCAGAAATAGTTAGTGCTGCGTTGATTCGTGTGAGCAATTTTTTCAAGCAAATCTATTCGCCAGTTATTCGTATAAGCGATATGCATAAGCTAGAGTCAGAAATAGCTGAGACTCTAAGCATTCTTGAGACTATATTCTTGCCATCCTTTTTTGATATTATGGTACACTTAATGGTTCATCTCCCTACTCAAGTTAGAATTGCTGGCCCTGTTCAATTTCGTAATATGTACCCAGTGGAGAGGTAAAATTTAATATATTTTAGCAATAAATTAAACTTAGTTTTACTGAAAGGAAGGTTTAACATATATGCCATTTCTCCTTTATAGGTTTTTAATGAGATGTAAGGGCCATGTTCGCACTAGGAGTCACCCAGAGGGGTCAATTGCAGAAAGTTATCTATTTGATGAGAGCCTCACATTCTGTTCTCGCTATTTACATGGTGAAACTAGATTTAACCGGAAAAAAAGAAATGACGATGGCTTGGATGTTGATTTAATCAATACCACCCCTTTCTTCCATAACATAGGTCGAGGATTGGTTGGTAAGCATAGTGTCACATTAGACCACAAAACATGGCTTCAAGCACATAGATATGTCTTGTTCAACTATGACCATATAGAGCCTTACTTGAAGTAAGTTAACCATTATATGTTATAATCAGTATCATCCATTTATTTCATGATTACTAAATTATAATGTTTGTTTAGTAAACATATAGAATACCTTTACTCTGGTGGTCATCAAAATCAAAGAGCAATCAGTCGTTTACACTATGAGACTTTTCACGAGTGGTTTAAGTCACACGTAAGTATCTAGGAAAATGTTTATATAGAATATAGTTCCACATTATTTCTTTAGTGCAATAACAATCTTCAATATCATCAGGTGGAAACAACGGGTGAAGAATTACCTGAGGAGATAACAATATTAGCTAAGGAGCCTAACATGGTTGCACATTCTTATGACAGTTATACTATAAATGGGATAAATTTCCATACACATTCTTATGATGTGGGTAGGTCAGTGCAGTGTAGTGGTGTAGCCCTAGTTGCACAAGCAGCAAGTTTTGATGGGACAAACAATAATAACCCAATATCAATGAGCAAAACTTATTATGGTGTTATAAAAGACATTCTTGAGCTGAACTACCATCACCAGGGAAAAATAGTATTGTTCAAATGTGATTGGATTGATAACCGAGTACGAGACAAATGGGTCAAAATAGACAAGTTTGGGGTGACAATGGTCAACTTCAAGCATTTATTCAATACCGGTGACAAGGAATTAGATGAGCCATTTATTTTTGCATCTCAGGCAACTCAAGTTTACTATGTGCAAGATCCTATTGATGCTGATTGGTTTGCTGTTTTAAAGTCAAAACAACGTGACATGTATGATATGGAAGAAAGGCTAGACAATAGTACAGAAATAGGTTCTTTCTTGCCAGATTTGGATGCAAACACACAAGTTAATGTATCTATTGGTGGTAGTTGTGTTAGGACTGATATAGATGGAATAATGATTGCCGAAAACCAACCTAGCAAGTAAGATATGTTTATATTTGTTTACGCAAAAATGTTTCATTTTACGTTGTAATCTCTTTGTCTTGAATCTTGATTGTAATCTCTTTATGTCTTGATTCAGGAGGAAAGTTTGTAAGAGGAAGAGGAATGGGTAAAGAAACAGAGGTCAATGAATATGAACTACAAAGGGCTGCCAACATAAAAGAAAATTTGAAGAGGATGAGATCTCTTAATCTCCATGTACCTAGTACTATGGTTAATGAAGAAGCAAATGGATCACATCGAGCCAATAAGAAACATAAGGTTAATGTATTTCCCTATTTAATAAGTCCATGTTTTTTACATTTAATTTAATAGTACCACAATCTATCTCAATACATGCGGAACTAGAATTTTCTTTCTTGTAGAAGGAACTAGAATTATAGAAGGATCTAGGAAAAAGGATATCTAACTATGACTGCATTGGCCCCAGCCGAGTTTTTTATATTGATCTATTTGGTTTGGCTTTTGGTTTTTTGGGATAAAAGCCACAGCAAAAACCAAACCAAACACATCTTTTGATAAGTGTAGGGACTTATAAATAAAAAATGAAAACTTGAACCTAGATGACAGCACCTTCCAAGTTTTGAGCGTGCTAGTGTATTTTACTCTAAGGTATAGATAAATAGAGGTAGAAATTGCATCAAACACTCCATGGGCATCACTCATGGATGTCATGGGTACCTTAAGTTTTAACTGGCATGGACGACTGAGCATGTAATTTAATTTCTGCTCCTTCACTGCTTTAATTTCTGAACCTTAAGTTTTAACTGGCATGAACGATTAGTAATGTTTTCATTTCTTTGAGTGTAGACAAGGACATTAGCAGCTTCAACTAATGGACCTACTTTGCGATCAAGGACTGAAAGGGATATTGTTGATGAAGAATGTGAAAATAGTTACGAAGAATCTGACAATCCCATCATTGATGAAGGTAAAAATCAAACAACTTTAAATTTATTGTAGCAATTTTGAAAATAGTTATCAACAAAGGTTTTCATCTGTTTTATCTCCTGTAATAAGCAGAGCAACCTATTGGGCATCAAAATATAAGGAAAGGAAGGGGCCCAACATTGAAGAAGAACATATATTCAAGTAGTGGTGGGCCTAAAATTTGCATTACCCTTAATGAATATGGACAACCAGTTGGTAGGAACAGCAAAGAGTTTGGTAATTTCATAGGAACTTTGGTGAGGAAAAATATCCCTGTTTCTTGTGAGGATTGGAGACTAGTTGATTCTAAAAAGAAGTTTGAGTTATGGACAAAAGTGAAGGTAATCTGATTTATTGAGATAATTTGTCTTAGCCTATTGTCAGTAGATTTGGTAATCAACTACATTTTTGTTGAAACAGGAATACTATGAAATGGATGAATCTGGTATAGATTATGTTATAACATCTGCAGCAAAAAAGTGGAGAGAGTTTAAGGCTGACCTAAAGAACAAATATTTTGATGAAACATTGAGTTTTGAAGAGCTTATTGCTAAAAGGGATGAAAGGGTGAAAGAATCTGATTGGGAGTGGTTGATAACTTATTGGATGTCTCCAGAAGCCGAGGTACATGCTGGTTTGTTTTGAATACTTTTTTGAGATACAAACCTTCATTAAACTATTGTATGGATGAATTTGTATTATTGTTTTGATAGATTCATATTTATGTTGTAGGTTCATTCAAACAGAGGTAAAGATAACCGTTCAAAGCTGACTATGTCGCATGCAGCTGGCAGCAAGAGTTATGCTCGTGTGGGTCATGAACTGGTAACAAAATTATGATTAGTTTGTATAATCATTAGTTTAATTTATGAAAAATCTAGTCAATTCCTGGACCAAATCATTTTTTCTTGTAGGCCGAGCAACAAGGACGCCCTGCGAGAAGAGATGAAATATATGTTAGAACACACACGCGTAAGAACAAAGAAGGGGATATTGTGCCTCTACCTGGAGCAGAAATATTCATTGTGAGTACACACATATTTTTGATTTATGTAATAATTAAAATATAAGTGAACAAAATATAATATATGTGTGGTCCTCTTAAGAATAAATTTGAAGAAGCTGTTGCTGAGAACCCAGAACTGAAGGACAGAAGTATTGAAGATGGTGATTTATATGCACATGTTTTTGGAGAGAAAGAACCAAGAGGTCGTATTCGTGGTTTAGGCTTAGGACCAACTCCACAAGATGTAGGCACCCCTGGAACTCAAATGAAAATATCAACAAAGCTTCAAATGGCATTGCAAGCTCGCAGTCAGTCTGAGCAAGAGGTTAGAGCCTTAAGACAGGATATGAACCAAATGAAAGAAAAAATGGATCAAATTTATCAAATGATGGTAGCAGCTCAAGGGGTGCAACATATAGAAAGCCCATCACAACATGGGTCTAATTCTCGACAGGTGATATAATATTGCATATGTTTAGTCAGTGTCTATCATGTTAATTAGGCTTGTTTCCTTTATCTCACTAACACTTTTTTCCTTTTTATTTTTCTTTAGAACTCAAGGGTGCATCGTTCAGATGAGGTAGCACATGATTACAATGGTAATAACCATTCACAAAATATGGTTGAAGATGACTTCCAACTTACTAGGCGAGTTGCAAGCACTATGGGTCGTCTAAGGAATCGTGAAGATGTTAATACTATTGAAGAGCAAAGTCACAGGCGAGACATTGCAACAATGGTACCTCAAAGAAATCATGGATCATCTCAAAATGCAGATGATAATCCTGTAATTTTCTCATCTATTACTTCATATTTATGTTTCATTATTTGAACTTTGTAATCTTACTTCGCATATTTTATTAGGTTGGTAAAGAAGTGATATTATATTCTATGATGAGATCAGAAGTTCCTGTTGCAATAGCAAATATTATCTCAACCGACCCAACCACTAAGGTGGGAGATGTTCCTCTTGGAAGGGAGTTCACACAGGTTTTTGTGACTCGCGTGCTAAAAAGGGAAAGTACTCTGCCACGACCATACTTAGGTGTAGAGAGTATGGGAGATGCTCTTTTTATGCCCGTTGCATGGCCAACAAACAAGGTAATACTACAACCTTGTATTTTATTTATGTAATTAATGGAACAAGCTTCTAATGTTCTGTATTTGTAGATGGGTCGTAACAAAAAATCAACGTTGACCCAAGGTTCTACAGCAGCAGGTAAATATTTTCTTCATATATAGTTGTGTATAAGTGTAGTCATTCGAAAGGTAATACTAAAATCATATGTAATTCTAGTCATCAGCTTGTTCAGCTGTACTTTCATTCACCATTTTCCCATACCAGTGCCTACTGTTAGTTAGGGGGCATTTGGGAGGTACTTGGAACGGGGAAAAAAATAGACAGGCGACAAGGGTGAGTGGAACGGAAAAAATGCGGACAAACAATGGGGCAAGGTGGTATGATAGTTGGTTCTTTCCACTTTCTTGGGGAAACATGATTGAACTCAAGAATATAGTACACTTTCGAGCTTTCAAAACTGAAACAATTTTCATAAGTGTCCAAATTTTAGCCTCTGTTATATATGGTTGAGAGTAGTATAGAGAAAACATCAGTAAGTTTGGTCTCTTCCTTCTACTTTCCTCCTAATGTGCCCTTAAGTTGCATAGCTTTTGTTATAATTCTTTATTTAACTCCAATTGATATCAACTGGATTATGAACAAAACAAGAGTATTGTAGAAAATATGCATAGCATGTTTCCTTACACTGGTTGTATGAATTGTAGCTCCAGTAGTCATGTTAATCTTTTGATCTGGCACAAGCTGCATATCCATCTTCTGCAACACAACTGCAAGTGCCACTATTGCTTCTAGGAGAGCAAATTGATCTCCAACACATTTCCGAGGACCCCCACTGAATGGAATAAACCTGGGAAAAATATGTAGCAGGAGCATGGCGCAGTTCAGTCACATTTGCCAGTCAACAAAAACTAACCAGATGCTTAATGGAAATATGAAACGACAGGATAGAAACGATATCTCACAAAGTTGTATTCTGACCTGAAATCTGTGTTTGACTCATTTGGAACAGGTCTCTGTAAATTAAACCTCTCTGGAATGAACTCATTTGCTCTATCCCAGACCTTTACAGAAGTAACAAATAATTAATAGTACAATGCAAAAATCTGCCAAGTGCATGTTTAGGCATTGCTACCAATGGACGACAACACCATATGAGCAGACTCCAGTCATAACAAAAGCATAGGCATAGCAAAGCATGCTTCAAATGGTAGCAAATGATGATAACTATATAATATAACTATTCATCTAAGTTCAGTCTTTTAGGGCCTATATCTTTACCAGCCTTAACCTTATAGTTTCCAGGAAGAACATTCTTGAGCTGATCCTTTTTAAAAGAATAGAATAGAGCATGTTCTGGTATTTCTGTGAGTCTGTTCTTAACTGCCGGGAGCCTGTTCTAGTATTTCCGACCAAGTCCATTTCGACCACTGTCATTATAACTGTTGGGAGTCTGTTCTGGTATTTCTCTGCTTGCATAATGTGTGTTTGCCTCAAAGTTATTTGTTTCGGTGAAAAGTGTGTGATTGGTGTGTGATAATGTGGCTGCTACCGGCATTTTAGTTTTTGTGAATCCGTAAGACTGAGACTGTGCCTAAGATTGAGTCGCAATGTCGGCCTAGATATCAGTCACAATTCTAGTCATCAGCTTGTTCAGCTGTACTTTCATTCACCATTTTCCCATACCAGTGCCTACTGTTAGT
This sequence comes from Zea mays, assembly GCF_902167145.1. Lineage (NCBI taxonomy): Eukaryota > Viridiplantae > Streptophyta > Magnoliopsida > Poales > Poaceae > Zea > Zea mays. The sequence goes on from NC_050096.1 coordinate 160,416,124, forward strand.
TAGTTGCAGCGTCGTAGCTAGTTTGTTTACATTTCTGCATTAGTGAATAATACCGTGGCTGAGTCAGGGATCTGTGGGTGACTCTAAGCCGGTTTATGTGGGTGACTCTGATGTTGACGAAGGACCAAACCATGAGGGCCTTCATAGCCTTTCAGGCACTGGCACAATCTGAGGCAGGAACAAAGCTGGGAACTCTTCGCACCGATCGTGGTGGCGAGTTCAGCTGAGTGATGGTGACTTTCAGCTGGACAATACTCCAGTCAGGGAGACAGACTTGGCTGGGCCATCCAGGTCACCACCCACAGCACAGCACATGCTAGTGCAATCTTCAGTAGATATTCCAGGTGGTACACAGTTAATGTAGACACCAGCAGTACCCAGCACTATGGAGTTTGCAACACCACCAACAGTGACCCCCGACCTTGATGCAGATCATGGTGATGCACCATGCCGTTACAGAACTCTTGAAAGCATTATGAATTCAGGCAATGTACAAGTGCAAAATGACATGGGACTTGTTGAGGAGCTCTTGGCTGTCATGGGGAATGAGCCTGCTACAAGTGAAGAAGTTGTCCAGAACCCACTTTGGCGTGCAGCTATGCTGGAGGAACTGCAGTCCATCAACAAGGAGAACAAGACCTGGTCACTTGTGACTTTGCCAAAGGGACATCGACCTGGTCACAATATGCTGGACGTTGCTACATACTAGACCTGAGCTAACCTTCAGTGTCAGCTATTTGAGTCGGTTTATGGAGTCACCTAGGGAGGATCATTTGGCTGCAGTCAAGCGTTTGCTTCGGTATATCGCTGGCACAACTGACCATGGGTTGCTGTATTCTAAAGGAACTGGGGAAGAAATGAGGCTCACAGGCTATAGTATAGATCATCTCTGCATCTTCGTTCGGGTCATCCAACTGCAGGCGCAAACAGACGGCTGTTTTTTTAATTTGGCCCAGTTTTTTTAATTCCAGTCTTGCAAGTACAGTTACTACTTACTAACCAATGTCCCATTGCTATACTTCTGTACAGATCAGATATATGCTTGATTAAAAGTGAAAAGATGATAAGATATATGTTATTGTTAACTGACAGTAATTCCATATAAGTAGAGGAAATGGCACCAGACACAAACTATTTTCTTCATATATTTTCTGCATGCTGTCTCTATTTTGTCTTAATTTTTAATGTCCAAATTCATGTCTCTGTTTTGTCCTCTTCAGAACTTATTCGGTGATCTTTTGACCCATCTTTGCTGATACCGACAAAGTACGCATGCTGCTGTTGTCAAGGTATAGTATGTGCCCACCTAGATTTGAATTGTTGCCAATTTCATTCATGACAGTGCCAATTTCATTATTTATAATGGATTTGAACTGTTGCCTTTAATGTATATCTCTGGTTTACTGTTGTCATGACTTCCATTTTCCTGTCATAATCATAATCAGCACTATAACAATATAGACTTAGTTCTTATCTCAAAGAATGATAACAGTAGTTAGATATAAAACAAAATGAAGGGAAACATCCACCTGACTTTATTACACAATACGAAATTATCTGTTTGGTGCACAGAATATTGAAGAAACTTAACAAAGTTCACCGTCGTCATTTTAGTATCAGACTGAGTATGCATGCAGAGGCTAGATGCGAATCCTTTACATGAAATATTTTGTGGTTTACTTTCATCTACAGTATCACCGAACTTTTTGCAATTTAATACTTTTATTAAACTTTCAGTTTGTTTTTTTTTCTGTTGGGAGTTTATAGACCTATTGATATAGTAATTGACAAATTATCAAAATATGTTGTAGGGAAGAGGTGCTGGAAGCAAGGATCAGAGTGCTTGAAGTGTGTGAAAAATGATTACTCGCATGCATGCTAGCCGTTGGCGTAACACCCAGCTGATGGAGAGATTTTAGTTTGCTAGATGAATCTTTAGACTTTGCATGTAATAGAACTGAAAGATCACTTCAGAATTTAGAAAACATGTATGCTATTATTTTTATATGTTCATCACACAAATTGTGTTCCAAAACAATATATGTTGGAATTCAAAGTCAAAGATTGATCTCTTTCTTTTAGTAATCAAATTTCATATATTCTGAGCTACATATTATTCAAGTTGTCCTGCAATGTGCATCATAATCAGTTTATTATTTGTTTCATTAGCATATATTTGTATACATGATTTTTTTTAAACTGCACATAGGGAATAACATCAGACAATCTGTCGGTATATAGATTTTTAGCGACACACAAGCCGTTGGCACAAGAATATGTCGGCAAAAATTTGTCCGACGGCAAAGATATGTCTGTCGGCAATAACATAAACATTGCCGACACATAGTCTGTTGGTAGATCTATGTCTGCCGGTAAAGGTTATTGCCGACAGGACTTTTGCCGACACACATTATCTGTCGGCAAAGCTCTTTACCGACAGACTGTGCGTCGCTATTTAGGTGTTTTACCATCAGACAATCCGTTGGCAATATTGTGTCATGGTGTAGTGCAAGACGGTGACCACCAGCCCCTGGGTGGGGAGAAGCAAGCCGGGCTGCGATCTTGTTCCCACCCTCAGCTTCAAGGATGTTCATCATCCTCGCTGGGGTGGAGGCCGGGTTGAGCCGGAGCTCTACCTCCCGCGCGGGTTCGTGGGTCACCCTCTCCTGTGGCGTTCGAGGGAGAGGGCGCTCACTGGCCCTGCGGGCGGGTCGGACTTCGACAACGCGGGGCTGGTCGACGGCGGGCGTCATCAGCCCCAGCGTGTCGAGCTCGTCGGCTTGGCTCCCGGTGCCCCCTCCTGCCAGAAGGCGGCTGCCGCGCCGTGTGCACGGGAGGACCGCCCAAGATGTCGCGCGCTGCTAGGGCGGCGTTCGTGTTCTGGGGCGGTCCTGCCTTTGCACCGGTATGGCGCCTCCGCGCGGAGGTCGGTGCCCCACTCGTCCGGGAGGATCTGAGTGGGGATCTGCCGGAGGGCTGACGGCCCCTGTCGTCGGTGTCGAGGTGGAGGCGGCTCGAGAAGTCCCCGTTGCCGACGGGATCACCGCCACCATCCGCTCTTCGGGCCTCCGGCTCTTTGTACTTGTCCTCGCCCCTCGAGCATCGGCGTGGGCGAGGGCAAGATTGCAGCAGCACCCGCCCTGAGGCCTACGCTGCTGCAGTCCGGCCACCTGGAGCGGGGGCCGTTGTTGCTGCTGTCAGAGCGGGCGGCGGTGAGCCGCCCGTCAGTCTTCTGTTGCTCCGCAGGCCCCCCCCCTATCGAGTGGGGTTGTTCGTACCTGCGGAGGTGGAACCGGAGTTCCGTTTGTAATGGCACTTTGAATGCTAGTGTTTTTGTTCATTGTGGCTGTCGAGGCCTGAACATGTATGTAATTTTGGCACGGAGCCGTGTTTTTTCCTCATTTTCGAGCACTAAGACTCGCCTGTTGGTTGTCTGAACCGCTTCACCAAGCGTGAGTCGCCCCGTGTAAAGGTGACGAGTGAGGTATCCGTATCCCGGAGGTGCAGGAATCCCTCGGCTCAGTCGGCCTTGTTGTCCGAGGCTTCTCTAGCTTAGTTAAAGGGACCTCTTGGCTGCTCTTTGATGAGCCGAGGCCAGGGGTAGCGATATCAGCGTGAACAGGGGCAGAGTTGGCTCGAAAAGGAAACCTGGTTGGCCGGAGCCCAGCCGGGTCGTCCGTTAGCGGGACCGATGCCGGACTTGACCAGCCGAGGCCTCGGGTCGGGCTGACGTCCTTGGAGGACGGTTGGCCGAGGCCCCGGGGTGACCGGCCGAGCCGCCTGCTCGGGCCGAATTCCCGGAGAAGACCCTATCAGCGATTGCCCGGGCGTGGTGATGACGTCGTCCTTTAGAGTGGAGATCCTCGGACCGCGTCGCCGTCCGAGGCCAGGTCGGACCTCGCCGAAGGTGTCGTCGATGCCGAGGGTGCTGCTGCCCCCTTCCAGCGTCAAGACCCGAGCCTGCAGGATCGGATTGTCTTGTAGCGTGTGTCTCCTGCGGCCGCCGAGGCCAAAACACACCCTCGCTGTGTTGTAAAGCTACGTCTCTTTTCCTCTTGTTTCGAGTATCTGGACTTTTTTGTCGGTAACAGGGATGTTTGTGCGAGCGAGAGTTGCTTCTCGCGGAAGGTGATGAGTGAGGTATCCGTATCCCGGAGGCGTAGGAGTCCCTCGGCTCCGTCGGCCTTGCCGCTTACGCGCACTCTTACCCGTCCATGGGGCTCTATCACCGACTCGGTCGAGAAGGCTCGAAGGATCGCTTCGGCAGAAGAACTTCCGAACGTGAAGACTTGTTCGGTCCGCGGAATTACTTATCCGAACGTGAGTTACTTATCGCAGAAGGTGATGAGTGAGGTATCCGTATCCCGGAGGCGTAGGAGTCCCTCGGCTCGGTCAGCCTTGGCTGCTTACGTGTACTCCGTTGTTTTCAGGATCCACTTTTCGAAGTAGTCAAAAAGCACGAAAGTCATTCTGGCAGAAAAGATCTTTCTTCGAGGAAAATTTCGACGCAGAGGGGGTTCCCCCCCTTTTAGCCCCCGAGGGAGGGTCGGGCTTTGCCGAGGCGAGGCCGACCCTTCCTTGATGACTAAACTTTGTGTGGGTGCGAGGTATATGAACAACTTGAAAACATCTTAAGGGTAGAAGCGACGTAGCTATTGGATGTTCCAAGCGTTGCCGTAGACCTCGCCTTGACTGTTGGCCAGCTTGTACGTTTCGGGCTTCAGAACCTTGGCGATGACGAACGGTCCTTCCCAGGGGGGCGTGAGCTTGTGCCTCCCTCGGGCGTCTTGTCGCAGCCGAAGCACTAGGTCGCCCACCTGGAGGTCTCGGGACCGGACCCCTCGGGCGTGGTAGCGTCGCAGGGACTGCTGGTACCGCGCCGAGTGTAGTAAGGCCTTGTCCCGAGCCTCCTCCAGCTGGTCCAGCGAGTCTTCTCAGCTAGCTTGGTTGCTTTGATCGCTGTAGGCCCTCGTCCTCGGGGAGCCGTATTCCAGGTCTGTGGGCAAGACGGCCTCGGCCCCGTAGACTAGGAAGAACGGCGTGAAGCCCGTGGCTCGGCTCGGCGTTGTCCTCAGGCTCCAGACCACCGAGGGGAGTTCCTTCATCCATCTCTTGCCGAACTTGTTGAGGTCGTTGTAGATCCGAGGCTTGAGCCCTTGTAGAATCATGCCGTTGGCACGCTCTACTTGCCCATTTGACATGGGATGAGCCACGGCGGCCCAATCCACCCGGATGTGGTGATCCTCACAGAAGTCCAAGAACTTTCTGCCGGTGAACTGGGTGCCATTGTCGATGATGATGGAGTTCGGGACCCCGAAGCGATGGATGATGTTGGTGAAGAACGCCACCGCCTGCTCGGACCTGATGCTATTCAGAGATCAGACCTCGATCCACTTGGAGAATTTGTCGATGGCGACCAGCAGGTGCGTGTAGCCCCCGGGTGCCTTCTGCAAGGGGCCGACGAGGTCCAGACCCCACACAGCGAAGGGCCAGGTGATGGGTATCGTCTGTAGAGCCTGAGCGGGCAGGTGGGTCTGCCTCGCATAGAATTGACACCCTTCGCAGGTGCGGACAATTCTAGTGGCATCGGCCACCGCCGTCGGCCAGTAGAAGCCCTGTCGGAAAGCATTCCCGACAAGGGCTCGAGGCGCTGCGTGATGGTCGCAAGCCCCCGAGTGTATCTCTCACAGGAGTTCCTGACCTTCGGCGATGGAGATGCATCGCTGGAGGATGCCAGAGGGGCTGCGGTGGTAGAGCTCCTTCTCATCGCCCAGCAAGACGAACGACTTGGCGCGCCGCGCCACCCGCTGAGCCTCGGCTCGGTCGAGGGGTAGCTCTCCTTGGTGGAGATATTGCAGGTACGGGGTCTGCCAGTTTCGATCAGGCGTGGCCCCGCTTCGCTCCTCCTCGACGCGCAGTGCCTCACCCTCGGGGGCCGAGGGTACCTCGGGCTGGACCGAGGGCGCCTCGGGCCGAGCTGAGGGTGCCTCGGGCTGTGCCGAGGATACCTCGGGCTGGGCCGAGGGTACCTCGGACTGGGTCGAGGGCGCCTCAGGCTCGGCCGTGTCGTCGATCTTGACAGAGGGTTGGTGCAGATCCCGGGAGAAGACGTCCGGGGGAACCGTTGTTCGCCCCGAGGGTATTTTAGCCAGCTCGTCCGCAGTCTCGTTGTAGCGCCGAGCGATGTGGTTAAGCTCGAGCCCGTAGAACTTGTCTTCCAAGCGCCGAACCTCATCGCAGTAGGCCTCCATCTTCTGGTCACGGCAGTGGGAGTTCTTCATGACTTGGTCGATGACGAGCTGCGAGTCACCGCGGGCGTCGAGGCGCCGGACCCCTATCTCGATGGCGATCCGCAACCCGTTGACCAGAGCCTCATACTCAGCCACATTGTTGGACGTCGGGAAATGGAGGCGTAGCACATAGCGTATGTGTTTCCCGAGGGGCGAGATGAAGAGTAGGCCTGCGCCGGCTCCCGTCTTCATCAATGACCCGTCGAAAAACATGGTCCAGAGCTCCGGTTGGATCGGAGCCGTCGGTAGCTGGGTGTCGACCCATTCGGCTACGAAGTCCGCCAAGACCTGGGACTTGATGGCCTTCCGAGGGGCGAACGAGATTGTCTCGCCCATGATTTCCACCGCCCACTTTGCAATCCTACCCGAGTCCTCTCGGCATTGGATGATCTCCCCCAGGGGGAAGGATGACACCACAGTTACCGGATGAGACTCGAAGTAGTGTCGCAACTTCCACCACGTCAGGATCACTGCATACAGCAGCTTCTGAACTTGTGGGTAGCAGATCTTGGTTTCGGACAGTACCTCGTTGACAAAGTAAACTGGCCCCTGAACGGGCAATGCATGCCCCTCTTCTTGCCTCTCGACCACAATCGCGGCGCTAACCACCTGAGTGGTCGCGGCGACGTAGACCAAGAGGGCTTCTCCGGCAGCTGGAGGCACCAAGATAGGCGCCTTTGTGAGGAGCGCCTTCAAGTTCCCGAGAGCTTCCTCGGCCTCAGGGGTCCAAGTGAAGCACTCGGCCTTCCTTAAGAGGCGGTACAGAGGTAGACCTCTTTCGCCGAGGCGTGAGATGAAGCGGCTCAGAGCCGCGAGGCATCCCATAACCCTCTGTACGCCTTTCAAGTCCTTGATGGGCCCCATGCTGGTGATGGCTGCGATCTTCTCCGGGTTGGCTTCGATGCCCCGCTCAGAGACGATGAACCCCAAGAGCATGCCTCGGGGCACCCCGAAGACACACTTCTCGGGATTGAGCTTGACGCCTTTCGCCTTGAGACATCGGAATGTCACTCCAAGGTCGGAAAGGAGGTCGGAAGCTTTCCTTGTCTTGACTACGATGTCATCGATGTAGGCCTCGACCGTGCGGCCAATGTGTTCGCCGAACACATGGTTCATGCACCGCTGGTACGTCGCGCCCGCATTCCTCAAGTCGAACGGCATGGTGACATAGCAGTACATGCCGAAGGGTGTGATGAAAGAAGTCGCGAGCTGGTCGGACTCTTTCATCCTGATTCGATGATACCCTGAGTAGGCATCGAGGAAAGACAGGGTTTCGCACCCAGCAGTGGAATCCACGATTTGATCGATGCGAGGCAGAGGGTAGGGAACTTTCGGACATGCTTTGTTGAGACCTGTGTAGTCTACACACATCCGCCATTTCCCCCCTTTCTTTCTCACAAGCACAGGGTTGGCAAGCCATTCGGGATGGAATACCTCTTTGATGAACCCTGCCGCCATTAGCTTGTGGATCTCCTCGCCTATCGCTCTACGCTTCTCCTCGTCGAATCGGCGCAGAGGCTGCTTGACGAGTCGGGCTCTGGCTCGAATATCCAGCGAGTGCTCGGCGACATCCCTCGGTATGCCAGGCATGTCCGAGGGACTCCACGCGATGATGTCGGCGTTCGCGCAGAGAAAGTCGACGAGCACTGCTTCCTATTTGGGATCGAGCCCGGAGCCGATCCGGATCTGCTTGGAGGCGTCGCCACTGGGGTCGAGGGGGACGGCCTTAACCGTCTCCACTGGCTCGAAGTTGCCGGCATGACGTTTCACGTCTGGCACCTCCTTAGAGAGGCTTTCTAGGTCGGCGATGAGGGCCTCGGACTCGGCGAGGGCCTCGGCGTACTCCACGCACTCCACGTCGCATTCGAACGCGTGTTTGTACGTGGGGCCGACGGTGAAGACCCCGTTGGGGCCCGGCATCTTGAGCTTCAGGTAGGTGTAGTTGGGGACGACCATGAACTTTGCGTAGCATGGTCTTCCCAGTACCGCGTGGTAGGTTCCTCGGAACCCGACCACCTCGAACGTCAGGGTCTCCCTTCGGAAGTTGGAGGGCGTTCCGAAGCAGATGGGAAGGTCGAGTTGTCCGAGGGGCTGGACACGCTTCCCGGGAATGATCCCATGGAAGGGCGCAGCGCCGGCTCGGACGGAGGACAGATCGACACGCAGGAGCCCGAGGGTCTCGGCGTAGATGATGTTGAGGCTGCTGCCTCCGTCCATAAGGACCTTGGTGAGCCTGACGTCGCCGATGACGGGGTCGACGACGAGCGGGTATTTCCCCGGGCTCGGCACGTGGTCGGGGTGGTCGGCTTGGTCGAAGGTGATGGGCTTGTCAGACCAGTCTAGGTAGACTGGCGCCGCCACCTTCACCGAGCAGAACTCCCGACGCTCTTGCTTGCGGTGCTGAGCCGAGGCGTTCGCCGCTTGCCCACCGTAGATCATGAAGCAATCGCGGACCTCAGGGAACTCTCCTGCTTGGTGATCTTCCTTCTTGTCGTCGTCGCGGGCCCTGCCACCCTCCGCGGGTGGCCCGGCCCTGTGGAAGTGGCGCCGAAGCATGACGCACTCCTCAAGGGTGTGCTTGACGGGCCCCTGGTGATAGGGGCACGACTCCTTGAGCATCTTGTCGAAGAGGTTGGCACCTCTGGGGGGTTTCCGAGGGTTCTTGTACTCGGCGACGACGACAAGGTCCGCATCGGCGGCGTCGCGTTTCGCTTGCGACTTCTTCTTGCCTTTCTTCTTGGCGCCGCGCTGAGTCGACGCCTCGGGAGCATCTTCCGATGGGCGGCCCTGGGGCTGCTTGTCCTTTCGGAAGATAGCCTCGACCGCCTCCTGGCCGGAGGCGAACTTGGTGGCGATGTCCATCAGCTCGCTCGCCCTGGTGGGGGTCTTGCGACCCATCTTGCTCACCAGGTCGCGGAAGGTGGTGCCGGCGAGGAACGCGCCGATGACATCCGAGTCAGTGATGTTGGGCAGCTCGGTGCGCTGCTTCGAGAATCGCCGGATGTAGTCCCGGAGAGACTCTCCTGGCTGCTGCCGGCAGCTTCGGAGGTCCCAGGAATTCCCGGGGCGCACGTACGTGCCCGGGAAATTGCCGGCGAAAGCTTGGACTAGGTCGTCCCAGTTGGAGATCTGCCCCGGAGGCAGGTGCTCCAACCAGGCGCGAGCGGTGTCGGAGAGGAACAGGGGGAGGTTGCGGATGACGAGGTTGTCATCGTCCGTTCCACCTAGTTGGCAGGCCAGACGGTAGTCCGCGAGCCACAGTTCCGGTCTCGTCTCCCCCGAGTACTTTGTGATAGTAGTCGGGGGTCGGAACCGGGTCGGGAACGGTGCCCGTCGGATGTCCCGGCTGAAGGCCTGTGGACCGGGTGGTTCGGGCGAGGGACTCCGATCCTCCCCGCTATCGTGGCGTCCCCCACGCCTGGGGTGGTAGCCTCGGCGCACCCTCTCGTCGAGGTGGGCCCGACGGTCGCGGTGATGGTGCTCGTTGCCGAGGCGGCCCGGGGCCGCAGGCGCGGTATTGCGCGTGCGCCCGGTGTAGACCGAGGCTTCCCGCATGAATCGGGAAGTCGCGGCATGAGGTTCCGAGGGGTACCCCTGCCTTCGGGAGGCAGAGCTCTCGGCCCGTCGGACCACGGCGCCTTCCAGGAGATTCTTGAGCTCCCCCTGGATTCGCCGGCCCTCGGTGGTTGATGGCTCCGGCATCGCGCGGAGAAGCATCGCTGCTGCAGCCAGGTTCTGGCCGACCCCACTAGATGAGGGTGGTGGCCTGACCCTGACGTCGTCGGTGACGCGGTGCTGGAAGCCCTGGGGCAGATGACGTATTTCTCCGGCCGGGGGTTGGCCCGCCCATGCCTGCCCGACGTCCCGGCGGATCGGCTCAAGCGCTCCTGTTCCCTTGTCGAGCCTGGCCTGCACCCCGCGGATTTGCTCGAGTTGTGGGTCATGGCCCCCCGCCTGAACGGGGACCACAGCTAGCTCCCGCGGGATGTCAACGCGGGGCACCGGCCTAGGGAGATCGCCGTCCTCCGGCATGCCGAGATGATTGCCTTCGGAGGGACCCCCTAGATCGACGTGGAAACATTCGCGGCTTGGGCCGCAGTCCTCGTCGCCGAGGCTGCGGCTACCGTCGGAACAGTCGAAGAGGTAGTAGTCACATGCGGTCATGAAGTCCCGCATGGAACTGGGGTTGCCAAGTCCAGAGAAATCCCAACAGATGCTGGGCTCGTCATCTTCCTCGGACCCAGAGGGCCCGTAGGTCGAGACGTCCGTCAGCCGGTCCCAAGGCGACCGCATGCTAAACCCCAGAGGGTTTGGACTCGCCTCTACGAGAGCGCCCGCCAAAGCGAGGTCGCTAGGCGGGTTGAGGCTGAATCCAAATGACGTGGGATGGGAATCGGTTGGTACCTCTTGATCGACGAGCAGCGATAAAGTCACGTCGGGGACTGACTGCACCGTCGTCTCAGGTACGAGGGTGACGTCCAGCAAGCTTTTCGCGAGTGCGCTGGCATCATCCGCTTGCTCGGGATTCGCGTGTCGTGGGGAGTCGGCGCTCATCTTCGTCTCAAGCGCGAAGTCGATACCCGGTGCGCCCCCCGTTGGGGTGCCGGCACTATCGACTTGCTCGACAGCCGACGAGGCGCTGCCTCCTGCTTGGCCTTGGTCACCCTGCCTTCCCCTCCGTCGGCGGGGAAAGGGCAGGATGAGCTCGAAGGTTGTTCTTCCACCACGCGGGGAAGACGTCGTCGATTCCGCCGCCGGCGGGTGGGCTGTCGGCCGCCATTGTCGTTGTCGCGCGGCGGTGGAAGGAGTATCATGTCGTAGCTGCCGTCGAGGGATATGAACTCAAGACTCCCGAAACGGAGCACCGTCCCGGGTTGGAGAGGTTGCTGGAGACTGCCCATCTGGAGCTTGACGGGAAGCTGTTCGTCAACACGCAGCAGGCCCCTACCTGGCGCGCCAACTGTCGGCGTTTCGAGACCGGGGGGGTCCCTGGACCGACGAGTGAATGTCGCCGCGTGCCCCAGCCCAGATGGGTCGAGCGCGAGGGCGAGCGCGAAGGGGGGAGAGCGAGGCGGCCGGAGACCGGCGTGAGAGAGGTGGGAATCCTGCGGCCTTCGTGTTCGTCCCGCGCCCTGGTCGGGTGCGCTTGCAGTAGGGGGTTACAAGCGTCCACGCGGGAGAGGGAGCGAGTGGCTCCAGGCGAGCGCCTGTCTCGTCCTCGTCCCCGCGCGGCCAACCCTCTCTAAGAGGGCCCTGGTCCTTCCTTTTATAGGCGTAAGGAGAGGACCCAGGTGTACAATGGGGGGTGTAGCATAGTGCTACGTGTCTAGCGGAGGAGAGCTAGCGCCCTAAGTACATGTCGTTGTGGCAGCCAGAGAGATTTTGGCACCCAGCTGGTGTGATGTCGTGGCCGTCGGAGGAGCGATGGAGCCTGGCGGAGGGACAGCTGTCGGAGCGGTCGAGTCCTTGCTGACGTCCTCTTGCTTCCGTAAGGGGGCTGAGAGCCGTCGTTGTCACAGAGTACGCGGGGCGCCATCATTGCCTATCTGGCGGAGCTAGCCAGATGGGACGCCGGTCTTGTTCCCTGCGGCCCGAGTCAGCTCGGGGTAGGGTGATGATGGCGCCTCCTGTTGACGTGGCTGGTCTGCGCCCTAGGTTGGGTGATGTGGAAGCTCCTCCGAAGCCGAGGTCGAGTCTGTCTTCCGCGGTCGAGGTCGAGTCTGAGCCCCTGGGTCGGGCGAGGCGGAGTTCGTCGTCTTCTGGGGCCAAGCCCAAGTCCGAGCCCTGGGTCGGGCGGAGCGGAGTTCGCCATCTTCCGGGACTTAGCCCGAGTCCGAGCCCTGGGTCGGGCGGAGCGGAGTTCGCCGTCTTCCGGGACTTAGCCCGAGTCCGAGCCCTGGGTCGGGCGGAGCGGAGTTCGCCGTCTTCCGGGACTTAGCCCGAGTCCGAGCCCTAGGTCGGGCGGAGCGGAGTTCGCCGTCTTCCGGGACTTAGCCCGAGTCCGAGCCCTGGGTCGGGCGGAGCGGAGTTCGCCGTCTTCCGGGACTTAGCCCGAGTCCGAGCCCTGGGTCAGGCGGAGCGGAGTTCGCCGTCTTCCGGGGCTGAGCCCGAGTCCGAGCCCTGGGTCGGGCGGAGCGGAGTTCGCCGTCTTCCGGGACTTAGCCCGAGTCCGAGCCTTGGGTCGGGCGGAGCGGAGTTCGCCGTCTTCCGGGACTTAGCCCGAGTCCGAGCCCTGGGTCGAGCGGAGCGGAGCATCCTATGATGCCTTCGGCAGGGCCTGACTGCCTGTCAGTTTCACTCTGTCAAGTGGCACCGCAGTCGGAGTGGCGCAGGCGGCGCTGTCCTTCTGTCAGGTCGGTCAGCGGAGCGGCAAAGTGACGGCGGTCACTTCGGCTCTGCCGGCTGGGGGGCGCGCGTCAGGATAAAGGTGTCAGACTACCTTCGCATTAAATGCTCCTGCGATTTGGTCGGTTGGTGCGGCGATTTGGTCAGGGTTGCTTCTTAGCGAAGGCAGGGCCTCGGGCGAGCCGGAAATAAGTTCGCCGTTGGAGGGGGGGCCTCGGGCGAGACGGAAATCCTCCGGGGTCGGCTGCCCTTGTCCGAGGCTAGGCTCGGGCGAGGCGTGATCGAGTCCCTCGAATGGACTGATCCCTGACTTAATCGCGCCCATCAGGCCTTTGCAGCTTCATGCTGATGGGGGTTACCAGCTGAGAATTAGGAGCCTTGAGGGTACCCCTAATTATGATCCCCGACAGATAGTATCCCAATAGAGATGTGGAATGCCTTGGATATATTGCTATAGTTTGGCTAACCAATTTGTTCAACCATATTTTTCGACCAAACAAGATGTCCGATGAGTGGAGTACATTAGTACTAATCTTCAAAAACAAGGAAGATATTCAAAGTTGTACCAACTATCAAGGGATTAAGTTCATGAGTCGCACTATGAAGCTATGGGAGAGAGTTATTGAGCATTGCCTAAGAGGAATGGCGCATATCACCATGAATCAATTTGGATTCATGTCCGAAAGGTCAACCATGGAAGCAATTTTCTTAATAAGACAAGTCATGGAGCAGTATAAGGAGCTGAAGAAGGACTTGCACATGGTTTTTATTCAAAGGCCTATGATAAAATACCTAGAAATCTCATGTGGTGGGCATTGGACAAGCATAAAGTCCTAACAAAGTATGTTACGCTCATCAATGACATGTATGACAAGGTTGTGACTAGCGTCCGAAAAACTGATGGTGATACAAATGTTTTCCCGATTAACATAGGACTACATCAAAGTTCAGCTTTAAACCCTTATCTATTTGCTTAGTGATAGATAAGGTCACGGGGGATATACAAGGAGATATCCCTTGGTGTATGCTTTTTGTTGATGATGTAGTTCTAGTAGATGAAAGACGGCAAGGTGATACGACAATGCCATTAAGAAACACGTTACAACCTCCAAGTCATACTACATCAACTCAAGTACAACTAACATCATCACCAACCCAAGTCTTTGATGGACCAATTACACGTAGCCGAGCTAAGAAGCTACAGCAAGAGTTGCACGCGCTACTTTATGAATTTCAATTAAACACTAATGAGAACTTTATGCTACCTAAGTCGTGTATGTTGATATTACTTAGGTTCACCAAAGAGGAAGGACAAAACATATCAAGGGTGAATCAGCAAGAAGAGCTATGTCTGAGTCAGTCCAACACAACAGAACCGTCCAGAAGAAACAGTCATATCTTTTGATTCCCAAAAGCTATGAAGGCCCATAAGTACTTTTTGGAAAGCTCTTGAAGTCTAGTTTCTAATTCTTCTAAGGCCGCCTTAATAAAATCTACCAGAAAGGCAGCCGACCTACTTTAGTGCTGACTGGTCAGAAGGTCAACAATTTGTTTGATGACCAAGTTTTCGTATTAAACTGCATCATTCTATGAAGTTTCATTAAGCATGATATACATGGTGATAAAGCTTATCAAGTCAGATTTCCAACGCATCCAGCCCCACGTCATTTGGAGATTCCTAGGAGAAGTTATTGTCAAAATACTGAAGGTTGCACAGAAGTCAAACAGTCACACGGAAGTCACCTCTGCAGATCTCCCGAAGAGGCTCCTTCACATTAGCACGTGAAAATACTTTTGTTTCGTGTTTATACCTCTCTGTTTGTTACTAGTATAAATACCCCCTATGTGTATGATGTAAGGCAGCTTTGGAAAATCTAAAAATAGAACCCCTTTGTTCAGCTGTGTGCTAACAAATATTGAGAGTGATCTCTACCCCTTTGATTTTTTGAATTCCTTCGCAGGATTGCAGACGCGGCGGCTTCATCCGCTCCCAAGTGGTGATCCTACTCCCTTTGAGGTCTCCTTGATTGATTGTAGGTTGTGTTGGTTGGTTCTTTGAGAGTGTGGTTGGGCGAATCCTCGATTCAGGTTGCCGGTTAAAGACGGTGGTTGGCTTCGAGTTTTATTTGTCAGGTTGCACTAGTTATCGCTGCTTGCAGCAAGTTATCTTTCCTTCTTCGAAGCTAGTTATCTGAAGATTGATCCTATGTCGTGAAGATCGGGCATCGTGACGCATCATCTGGTATCAAATCTGTGGGGGACAGATATCCCCCGGGTCCACTGGAAGGCTAGAAGACCTCGCGAAAGGCCTTGGGCCCAATATTTTGCAAGGCCATCCCTTCATCGGCCTGGGGAGGGACGTCTAGCAAAGTGGATTGGCGCAAGATTGGATCAACTCAAGCCTGGACGGCCCAATGGATTTGAACGATGTCCACAGCAGTGACACGACTTTCCCGCGCGGCATCCTCAGGCGTCGGAACTGAATGACGATAAGTGGGCGGAATTATAGGAAGATAGGCTCAGTCGGTTCACTATTACTTAGGCACACGTTGTTATCACATCCGCATGTAACGCCCCATGGTCGAGTATATAAGGCCTATGGGGCACCCCCTCAAAAACATCTCACTACTTAGCCATCTACTCAGCTCTCTAGCATCTCTCATACTAGAGAATCCCCTTGTAACCCACCACACAAAAGATCCACATCAGGACGTAGAGTGTTACGCATCTCAAAGCGGCCCGATCCTGTACAAGATTGTCTACTGTCTCTCGTGCATCTAGCACGAACCATCGAGCTACAGTTGGTAACACCGTCCTACTCCAAAAAACCCTCAAGGGGCAACCCTGGGTGCGTGGTCAGACCCAAAACACCGACAGCTGGCGCGCCAGGTACGAGGTGTGTCACTGATCCAAGCTAGCTCAATGGCCATCACTTTCTAGCATAAGATCATCCTCGGCCCCGGGTACGTGTTCTGCTTTGGAACCATTTCATCCGTAGCAGACGAAGAGGGAACTCTACATCGCATCGCGGATCTGCCGGAGAGAAAGCCTTCCTCAACAATCTCCGAGAAAGCCGGAGCGAAGCAGGAAAAAGCGCAACCTCCAGCGCTTCGAGCGAAGACTACCTCCTGTAAGCCAGGAGCAGAGGATCTATCTACTCGGAGGACTCTGCTGTCCACCTCTTCTATGGAAAAATGGACACGGATCACAAGGAAAAAGGAAGCAAACGAGGTAAAGGCTCGTCAAGCTGCTCTCCTGATACCTCCGCCCTCAAAGGAGAACAGAAAGAAGCTTGTCACTACGACGGTTCCATTCTACCCCGACGTCCTCTTCATTGGAGGAAGAGTGGAAACAACCCCCATCTCCGACGATGAACCAACCACGCCGGGAGAAGAACCTCTTCAGCGGGAATCTCGCCGACGAAGGAACCGACGCCGAAATATCAGGCGACATCATGAAGCCGGAGAGCGGGACCTGGTGCAGCCTGTGTCACGAGATGAGATCTCGGAGATGGGAGAAACTCTAGAAGAACGGGTCTTCAGGGAAAGGAGGAATTCCCGACGACGTGATCGTCGGCAAGCTCAGGAGCAGGCCGAACAGGAGGCGAGACAACGCCGAGAGAACCCTCTTCTCGAACGAAACTTGAACCCCGACTTCACCCGAGCCATGAACACACCGAGTGAGGTCGGTGGAGTGTTGGCTCGGATAGCCGATGGCCTCCCCCGGACCCCAGACGCCGAGGGCTATCGGCGGCTACTCACTCGGGCAGCTAATCATCTTCTACCTCTCGCCCATCCACCGAGTGATCTACGACATGCCATCAACAGTCGGCGGGACGCACAGAGCTCCATCAAAGCTTCACACGAACGATGACACGAGAACGAGATTCGGCGCCGAGAAGAATATGATTGGGATCACGGCATCCCTGCGCGAAGTCAGGCCACTAGAGTTGAGTCGGCAACAACTTCGACCGTCGGCACGACCCGAGGATGGTCGAAGCACCACGTCAACAACTCCCCTCCCCGGGACCGACATCATCATCATCATCGACATGAGGACACATGTGGGGTATCGGCGCTCACTCCACGTCTTAGGGTCATTCAATGGCCCCCTAACTTCAAAGTCTCCAACGTCGACAAGTACGAGCCTAAGCAGGACCCGGGAGGCTGGTTGGCTGTCTACACCACCGCTGCCCAAGCCGTTGGGGCAACTAAAGACACCTACCCATCGTCCTCAGGCAGGATGCACTGCAATGGCTACGACACCTACCCCGACACTGCATCGACGACTGGAGCGATTTCAGTCGGCGCTTCCTCGCCAACTTCCAATCCCTCTCCGACAAACCGGCGCAGCCATGGGACCTCAAATCCATCAAGCACCGAGGGGATGAGACTCTCCGGCCGTACCTCAAAAGATTTCAGACCATGAGAAATCGTATCCTCGAGGTTGCGGAAGCAGCAGTAATCGAGGACTTCTACCAGGGATCTAATGACTCGGCCTTCATCTGAGCCATACTGCAAAAAGCGCCGACTACCTCCGAGCAGCTATTCCGGGAAGCGGACCTCTACATCACCGCCGACGAACGAGCTCAGGACCTCATCGGAGGAGCGAAGCCTGCACCAGCGGCACCGCGACGCGACACAAACCAACAACCCGACAAGCGTTGGGAGAAGAGGCCTCGTGAAGAAGTCCACGCCGCCGGACCACTCGCCTCTCACGCCCGAGGAGCACCTCGCAAAGGTGAACGTACATTGGACGACATCCTCGACGCCTAGTGTTGGTACCACAAGGACATGTGCCACACCCTCCAGAACTGCAGAGACTTCAAGCACTCTGTTGAGAACGGCCGACCCTTCCAACCTCTACTGCCTCCCCCACCTCGAGGAGGACCCGAAGAACCTCGACAGCCTCAACAACAGGAAGGGGGAGGAGGCGGAGCATTCCCGCGCGTCGATGGAGAAGTCAACGTCATCTTTGGCGGACATGGGTCGCAAGAAACCAAGAGGCAACAAAAGCTCAACGACCATCAGATACTGGTGGCGGCCACCAGTCCTCCCGCACTGTATCGATGGTCTGAACACCCGATCACTTTCACTCGGGCAGATCAGTGGCTCAACTTCGATCACTCGGGCAAGTACCCGCTCCTCGTCGATCCGGTGATCCGAGAGAGCAGAGTAAAGGAGGTGTTAGTGGACGGGGGAAGCAGCATCAACGTCACCTTCCCTAGGACGCTTCAAGGCTTGGGAGTCGCACTCAAAGAGCTCCACAAGTCAGACACTCCTTTCTTCGGCATCGTGCCGACTGAAGGAGAATATCCACTCAAACATATCTACATGCCGGTCACCTTTGGAACTTCGGAAAACTACAGAACTGAGTTCCTAAGGTTCGAGGTGGTGAACTTCGACTGCGGATACAACGCCATCATCGGTAGGCCTGGATTGGCAAAATTCATGGCCATTCCGCATTATACATACATGATATTGAAGATGCCAGGACCACAAGGAATCATCACTGTGCGCGCTGACTTCCAAGGCGCCGCAGAGTGCTTCCGAGTGGCCATTCAAGCGGCCCTCACCACCAAACCATCGACGACTTCTTCTGCGCAGGCGAACTCAAAGCTTGAGGAAGACCTCATAGTACCTGCAAATGAAGCTCAAGCCGTGACCTCTATGCGGCCGACTGAAGAAACCAAGAGAATCAACCTCGGGTTCGCTGATGAACGCAAGACTGCCATCATCAGCTCCAGCCTGGATGACAAATAGGAAAGCGCGCTCGTCCTGTTTCTGCAAGATAACCGAGACGTATTCGCATGGCAACTTGCGGATATGCTGGGAGTCCCGAGAGAGCTGGCCGAGCACAAACTGAAGGCCTATCCCCAGGCGAGGCCGATCCGACAGAAGTTGCATCGTTTCACGCCCGACAAGAGAGAAGCCATCCATGCTGAGCTGGCTTGCTTAGTCGCGGCACGATTCATTAGAGAAGTACTACATCCTAAGTGGTTAGCAAATCCTGTTCTTGTACTCAAAAAGAATAAAGTGGATTGGCGCATGTGCGTCGACTATACGGATCTCAATAAACACTGTCCGAAGGATCCCTTTGGACTTCCTAGAATAGACCAGGTGGTAGACTCGACCGCTGGATGTTCTGTGCTGTCCTTCTTGGATTGCTACTCCTGGTATCATCAGATCAACCTAGCAAAAGAAGACGAGGAAAAAACAACATTGATCATCCCGTTTGGAGCTTTCTGCTATACCTACATGTCGTTCAGCCTCAAAAACGCTGGAGCGACTTACTAGAGAGCCATTCAGACATACTTAGCCGACCACTGGGGCAAGCGGGTAGAAGCTTATGTGGATGACGTGGTGATCAAGACAGAAAACTTGGAAATTTTCATTGAAGATTTGCAGCTGGTCTTCAACAGTCTGCGGCGATATCGATGGAAGCTTAATCCAAAAAAATGTGTCTTTGGAGTACCAGCAGGAAAATTACTCGGATTCATTGTCAGCCACCGAGGAATTGAAGCTAACCCAGAAAAGATTGAGGCTATCATGAGGATGGAAGCACCGCGGTCACAGAAGAAAGTACAAAGACTTAGTGGATGCATGGCAGCTTTAAGCAGGTTCATATCAAGGTTGGGAGAAAAAGGCCTACCGTTCTATAAGTTGCTCAAGAAGGTGGACAAGTTCCAGTGGACTTCAGAAGCCCAGGAAGCTCTTGATGCACTGAAGAAATTCCTGACAACACCACCAATCTTAAAGCCACCGCACCGAGCCACGCCGAGTCAGCCGGCCGAAGATCTGCTGTTATATATCTCTTGCACGACTCACGTGGTGAGCACCGCGTTGGTAGTTGAGCGAGTAGAGGAAGGACATGCATATCCAGTACAGCATCCCGTCTATTTCATTAGTGAAGTTCTGGGACCCTCAAAGAAGAAATATCCTCAAGTTCAAAAACTATTGTATGCAGTACTTCTAACTGCACGCAAGCTCCGTCACTACTTTGATGACCACAAAGTCATAGTAGTCACTGGATTTCCAACAGGGGATATTCTCCACAATAAAGAAGCCATCGAAAGAATAGCCAAGTGGGCCTGCGAGCTGGGAGCTCACGACATCGAGTTTTGACCTCGCACTGCAATAAAGACTCAAGCACTAGTGGACTTCATATCAGAATGGACCGAGCAACAAGTGCCAGATAACCCGGAGATTACAAAAATATGGCGGATGTATTTTGATAGCTCGTTGAAGCTGCAGGGACCAGGCGCGGGGATCCTCTTCATTGCACCTAGAGGTGAACAACTCAAATATGCTCTTCAGTTGTTATTCTCAGCGTCCAATAATGCGGCAGAATATGAAGCTTTAATTCACGGACTGAACATTGCCATATCACTGGGCATTAAGAGACTGATGGTATATGGAGATTCACTAGTGGTCATAAGTCAGATAAATAAAGAATGGGATTGCTCGAATGACTCTATGGGCAAGTACTGCACAGCCGTCCGAAAGCTGGAAGACAAATTTGAAGGGCTGGAATTTCATCATTGTAACACCCCAGGTGTTACCATGGCTAGGGCACATCTATGCTCTAATGACTGTGATCACATGCGGAAGAAACTTAAGGAGAAGAGTATAAGAACCTTGGAGACTAGGTTTTAACCAAGAAATGTGAATGACCAAAAGCATTACCCAAGCTTGTGTGCACTTATCACCTTGGACAAGAAGGGAGTAAACCCTAGACCTCTCTTGAGCCCCTATCTCCTAAACACCTTGGTTGAAGGGGAGAGATTAAGCAAAGGTGAAAATCATGACCAAACCTTTGGCACAAAGTTAAGTAACTTATTAATCTACAAATATAGAGAGGAAACATTGCTAAAAGACCCCTTAAGAAACCCCAAATCCATTCCTTAAGTAGAGAAAGAGCTAGAGCTCTCTAATTCTCTCTAAGTCAAAATCTACACCTAATCTAAAGATCCACCGTGTTCACCTTGAAGATGGCACCAAAACCACCTATGTTCTATACCAAAAATGTGGCATACCACCTAAGGCACCCCCTGGAAAAAGTTGAGATCGAGCCCTTGATATTTGACATGTCTTGACATCACTTTTGTCGCGCAGCGGGCAGGGGGACAAGCCAGATTTGGCGTCCGCATATCTTCTGACCTAGGGCTTATCTTCCCTTGGAACTCACATATAAGAGATAGCCATAGATGCTAGGAAGAGGTCTGCGCCGGATTTTTGCCAAGATTCGCAAGTTTGCGATCTCAGCAAGCTTTTGAACACGGGCAGATGAACACCTCCACGTGTTCGACGCGTTCTGCGCGCGCCAGAGCACGCCCGCGCCCGACCTCGCGTGCCCCGCGTCGCGCCAAAGCCCAGCCGGCACCGTTGCCCGCGCCCGCGCCTATAAAGCCCCCAGGGACCTTGACCGTACCCCTCCGCACGCGCTCGACCTCACCGGAGCCCAAAACCACCGGCGTTTGCCCGTGCACGGCGTGTCCGCGGCTGCCCGATCCCCTTGCCACCGTAGACCGGCCAACCGAGTCTTTCCCAATCCCGTCCGACCCTCGGAGAAGACTGAGCACACCTCGGTGAAGCTCCCCGAGCGAGGAATCGAAGTTTGCTTCGCCGGAGAGGCCAGTCCACGGTCGCCGGACTCCACCCGACCTCCGGCGAGCGTAGACCGGGTAATCCTCTGCTCCATTCTTCGATTCCTTGTGCACACAGCCTCTACGTCACCCCGTGAAGCTCACCGTGCCATTGGATTAGACTAGGTCGCCGTGGTTTGGCCCGCACACCCACCGCCGACGAGAGCACCCGCCTGCGCACGTGGACCGGGCGATTTCGGCCACCCCCGCCGTCGAGCCGTACACCGTTGTGACCGTCAGAACCTCCCGGAGCCAACCCCGCCCCTCGCCGGACCTCTCTCGCCGCCGGTAAGCCGCGCCACCCTTTTCTTTCTCGCGGGTACTGTTTAAACCTAGGGAGGGACCGCGGGGGAGAAGAAAAGAAAGCTAGGGGGTTTTGCGCAATGTCAGTGACTCGGATGAATAGTAGCGCGGGGGTATAACTGAGAGAGTTAGTTTGGAAATAACCCGAGGACTTTGGTGCAAAGTGGTTTTCCAGGAAACCTTTTATTAAATCTAATTTAAAATTTGAACAGAACTTGAATAATTCATATCTTCTATTTTATTCATCCAAATTTAGTCAAACCAATTTTGTCAGATCTTAAATAATATAAACTACTTAAGAAAAATATAAAACCCCTATGTACTATAGAAAATTTTAGGGTTCTGATTTAATTATTGTTTTGGCCAACAGCTAAATAATAGGAAGAAAAATAGTTGCACTATTTGACTAAGGTTAAGAAAATTTGGAGAAGTTTATGACCATCTACTGACCTATTTAAAAATGCTAAACCCCTCTGTTCACCCCATTAAGGTAGCTTTTGCCATTTATTTCACATTGTGTTTAAAGTTAAAGAAAATAAGAAAGGTGATTTAATTAAGAAACCAGGGAGCACCCATACTTTTGTTAGTCCCCTTATTCAGTGTAGTTCACTAGAAAAATCTATTGTACTCTGGTTTAGTACAAAATAAATAGGATACCTTTTATTTTAAGAAAACAAGGAAAACTTAGAAAACCCTACAAAAAATAACCCCAAGGTGAAAACACCCCAACCCTTGGGATAGTTAATGTTTTGTTATGAAGAACATAGGAAAAATATGAAATCTGCTGTTTGACATTTTTCAAATGACAAGGTAGTAGAAAGTGCCTTTTTGACATTAAAACTTTGGAAAATCACAACTAAATAACCATCCCTTAGCTTTCTGTGATTTTTGGCACAGAAGCTTATTATTACTGTTAGATGCCAACAAAAATAACCCTTAGGACAGAACCCACCCCTAATTAAGAGTTGTAGTGCAAAGTGGCCCATTTACACAACTTTTGTTATTTTTGTCTAAAGCATAGCCTTTTTAGTTTGAACCTCCAATTCCTAGAATGGGCTATAGTGACCAAGGGCAACCCACTGTAATTTTTACAGAATTTTTGGAAAAAGTTAAACCACTGTTGTAATTCAAACCTACACTAGAATCCATAAATAGAAAATAAAGAAAGGGAAAATGAATAATGGAAATTAGTGTCATCATAAAACCCTTTGTGAATTGTCCACTGAAATACATAAAGGAAATACCAAATCCACTATGCTTATCCTTAACAAAACCTAAACCTAGAATGATAAGCATGATCCACTAAAAGCCACGTATGACCAAGAAACCCTAAGTTACTCATTAACTTGGTTTTTCTTCCTTTAGCATAATGTTATTAAATCCTGCATAATCATGACATGCATATTCATTGCATTTCGATAGACTGTAACCTCGCTGACGGAGAGTACGTCCTCGTGCCGGAGCAAGGAGCTGCTCAGGAGGTAGCCCCGGATCCAGCCCCAGAGCCTGCACCAGAGGATCTGCCTGCCACTGCTTTGGAAGGCAAGCCCCGGTTTTATGCATAACCTGTTTTATATACTATTTTACTACACTTAATGATTGTAGGATTGAATGTGCACTTAAGTGTAGGAGTTGTTTGGAAACCTAGTTGCATGATCTCAGGAATCCCATTGAGATGAATACTAGTATGCTAAGTCGAGTAGCTGCTTTATTAATTAGGATCTCGGTAGAAGTCGAGTGATTTTTCTAGCACTCGCGCGAGGTCAGGAAATTTGTTGTATCCACCTTCTTCTCATAATGATGCTGGTTGTGGACAACAATCCATGGGGATTGGTTGTCCACGGGATAAAAATTTGAATAAGGATTAAGGTGTGGTACCGTGAGTCAAGCGTTTGAACGTACTAAACACATACCGAGAAATATGGTAAATCGGTAAGCCTAGTACCTGAGTGAACCTGCCCGCAGACTTTACCCCTCACGCGACCTGAGACGTGGTCTCCCATTCCGGTTATGGTGGGTACAAGTGCGGTCACTGCACGATGGTAGTCGGGGTCAGTGAGGCATTGTACGCCAAGGCGGTGAGCCCTGATCTGTTGCCAGGGAATCGATGGGGACAGTTGATGGGTGTGGGGACGGAGTGCCCCTACACGTCGTGTGTTTAGGTTTACCTTGCAAGGATAAAAACTCGATTCGAATCGTCTACTTCTCGCAGCTAATGAGACTGCTTGATCCATGCTGCTACATTGAGTAACAAGTGGAAATATAATGAGTTGATACAAGATGTTGATTGCTAAAAATGTTTGCTACTATGTATGAGTAGATAGTACATATTTAGCCTTAAGAGAGTCACACTTAAACTTGACAAAGTTAAAACTTGATTTAGAAACTCAGCTAGTGCTTTTGGCAACCCAACCCCATAGCCAAACAGCTGCATGTCTAGAGGTAGAGGAGTAGACTCCTCACACCGGGTAAGTCTAGCTGAGTATTAGTATACTCAGCCTTGCTTGTGGCATAATTTTTCAGGTTCTCTAGAGGACATGGTTGCTGGAGTGACTTGGCCGTCCATCTTGTCACCGGGTTGGACTGTCGAGTGGGACCCTACCTCGGCTGAGGAGGAGCATGAGGAGTGATGGGACAGGCTTCCCCATCCCTCTGTTTATTTACCGTTAGTTTTATTCCGCTGCACTTCGAACAATGATGATTACTTTTGCAAAAACTCCGATGATGATGTAATAACTTAATACTCCTTAATGTATGGTTTTACGTTTTATTGTATTTGCTCTGTGACTCACCATCGAGTGAGATTGTGGTACTTGATCCTGTCAGTGGCCTTGTCGGACTAGATCCGAGGGATTGACGGGTTATTCCCATTTAAGTGTGGTCTAGCCTCTAAGGCCGGACTTAGGCACTTAAGTTGGAATAATTTGGGCAGTTCCGCCACAATCATGTGGAGAGAGATCGCAACGTGGCAGCAGACGTGTTGTCAAAACTAGGATCCAGTCGGACCCAGGTACCACCTAGGGTTTTCGTCCAAGAAGTACCACGCCCGAGTATTTCCTTAGATCGGGCAGAAGAGTGCAATGTTCTGAGCCAGCCAGAGTCAGATTCTGATGACTGGAGGGAGCCAATCATAAGATATATAAAGAATGAAGAGGAGCCAGATGACAAAACTGCAGCAGAACGCATCGCAAGGCAGTCAACTCACTATACTCTCATTGGGGAAGAGTCCTCATGAAATGCATTCTTTCAGCTACTGGGAAGCAACTACTAGATGAGATCCACGCCGGGCAATGCGGGATACACGCAGCATCTAGGACTCTGGTTGGGAAGGTCTTCAGGTCTGGTTTCTACTGGCCAACAACAAAGAGTGATGCAGCCGAGTTAGTCCAGAGGTGTGAAGCTTGCCAATACTTATCAAAACAGCAGTATTTACCAGCACAACAACTGCAAACCATACCCGTAACATGGCCATTTGCGTGCTGGGGACTGGACATGATTGGACCATTCAAGAAAGCTCAAGGAGGATACACTCGCGTGCTGGTTGCCATTGACAAATTCACTAAATGGATAGAGTACAAACTCATCGCTTCTCTGACTTCAGCTAAGGTAGTGGAATTCATACAAGATATAATATTCAGGTTCGGAATACCGAATAGCATTATAACTGACCTGGGATCCAATTTCACTAGTTCAGAATTCTTTGATTTCTATGAACAAAGAAGCATCCAGATCAAATATGCATCAGTAGCACACCCAAGAGCCAACGGTCAGGTAGAAAGGGCTAATGGAATGATATTGGAAGCACTCAAGAAGAAAGTCTTCAACCAGAATGAGAAGTTCACAGGGAAGTGGATCAGAGAATTGCCGTATGTGGTTTGGAGCTTAAGAACTCAACCTAGCCGAGCTTTGCATGGAAACACTCCCTTCTTCATGGTCTATGGTTCGAAGGCAGTACTACCTGCTGATCTCAGGTTTGGGGCACCAAGGCTGATCTTTGAAAACATAGCTGAGGCAGAAGCTACTAGACTGGAGGATATTGATATACTGGAGGAAGAACGATTGAATACAGTAATTCAGTCAGCTAGGTACCAGCAAACCCTGAGGCGCTATCATGATAAGGCCATACGACATCGATCCTTCGCATTGGGAGACTTGGTCCTTTGCCGATTTCTAACGGGGGAAGGACGACACAAATTGTCGCCACTATTGGAAGGGCCATTCATGGTAGCAGAAGTCACTCGGCCAGGATCATATCGACTTACTCAAATGGATGGCACGGAAATAGGGAATTCATGGAATATAGAGCATCTCAGGAAGTTTTACCCCTATCCAGATTTCGAAGGCTATCGGGGCATCATTGTATTATGTAATCGGAAAATACATCATCAATATAAAGACTTCATTCTCAAAGGCACTCAAACTATTTATTATCAATCTGCATACTTACTCGACTCAGGGTGATCACTATACCCTACTAACGGAGCAATCGGCTTAAGTCGGCGGTGACTTAAGACGGTGCAACATGCTCACGCTTACTTAACTTAGGGTGACCACTATACCCTACTAACGGAGCAATCAGGTTAAGTCGGCAGTGACTTAAGACAGTGCAACATGCTCACGCTTACTTAACTTAGGGTGACCACTATACCCTACTAATGGAGCAATCGACTTAAGTCGGCAGTGACTTAAGACGGTGCAACATGCTCACGTTTACTTAACTTAGGGTGACCACTATACCCTACTAACGGAGCAATCGGCTTAAGTCAGCGGCGACTTAAGACGGTGCAACATGCTGACGCTTACTTAACTTAGGGTGACCACTATACCCTACTAACGGAGCAATCGACTTAAGTCGGCAGTGACTTAAGGCGATGCAACATGCTCACGTCTACTCGGCCTACTATAAACATGCTTATGATCACTCATCTTAGGGCGATCTCTATGCCTCACAAAAATAGGAAGAAGTTTCGAAACTAGCATACTGCATTTACTTCTGCAATCGTAACAACTGTTGAATTCAAACAACAGAAAAACAAAAATAGCATTCAGCACCAAGAACACGTTCTAACATAGTATTCAGGCACATTGATCACATACACATATGGTTCATGAATGTATTCAGTATTTCTACTTGGCAATGTTTTTCTCAGGAGCAACCGATGAAGAAGGACGACTTGAGGAGTCAGGAGCAGCTTTGACATCGGCAACTATATCATCAGGAACAATCATGCCTGGTCTCCTCATCAAGATCCGCCCCGCGCGAATGGCTTTATCCATAGCCTTGTCGCGCTGAGCCTTCAGAATGGTGGAATTGTCTTCGGCAACCTTGGTAGCCAGTCAAGCAGCTTCTAGCTCCTGGACGACTGATCTTCTGGAGGCGCGCAGATCCTTGATGATGGAGTCTTTGCTCAACACCAATTTCCTAAGACGAAGGACCTCATCCTGGGACACTTGCAGCTCGTGACGATGGTGCTCCAAATCCGCCATGGTAAAACGATGGCTCCTCTCCAAGATAGTCAAAGAATTGTTGGCATCACGATACAACCTATCAAGATTATCACGAGAAGCCGCAAGTACACGTTTTTCCTCCTACAGACAAGAATCAGCTCTCAAACACCCAGTAAGCAGTAAAAACACAGTAGAGAAAGTCAAGTAAGATTACTTCATTAGCCGCCCTTTCAGAGTCAAGCTGAGCACTGAGAGAGGAATTCAATGAATTGGCATCATCTAAGGAAGCAGAAACCCGAGCCAGGTCAATCTAACCTTGAGAATACTTCTCCTCGAGTTCAGAGTACCGCCGGGCCATATCTAAAAAAAACAGATGAAAAAGGATACTCAGTTAAAAATAGACTAATCATGTATCCAAGGAAGAAACAAAGATGCTAACCAACATTTGTCATTTTCAAATCAGATATCTGCCTCTAAAGCAGCATCAGATTCCAATGCGTCAGAGACAGAGCTCCTTCTTGGACGGAGACACCTTGTGATCTCAATTGACCAGCCATCCCATCGACCAAAGCCTGATATTGAAAACAAATGAGTACAAAGACAGTAATTTGCCTAGAGTATAGCCACAACAGGAAAAGCCAAATTACCTGAAGATTAGAGAAGAATAAAGGAAATCCCAAATCACGAGAAGCCAGGTGGTGGCTCGA
The DNA here is from genome assembly GCF_902167145.1 of Zea mays. Lineage (NCBI taxonomy): Eukaryota > Viridiplantae > Streptophyta > Magnoliopsida > Poales > Poaceae > Zea > Zea mays. The sequence goes on from NC_050096.1 coordinate 160,443,861, forward strand.
CGAAGGAATATCAACTGTGGCAATCTAAAGAACATCACCAGGGATCAACTCAGCACCACCAGCAGGCATCAGAACTCTAGCATCCGGTGCGCCGACCTCTAAGGCGACTTCCTCATTTGAAGCATGCACTGTTACCATGCCCTCAAAATGTGGAGGAGAAGACCCAACGTGGACATCCATGGAGGTATGAGAAGGGGAGCCCGCTTGGACACCCTCGGGGGCTGGGTTGCAGCCCGCACTGCCCATCGGAGCCGGATCACCACCGACAACACCCTCGGGGGCTGGGTTGCAGCTCGCGCTACCCACCCGAGCCAGATCATTACCGGCAACACCCTCGGGGGCTGGGCAACCACTGGCACCATCCTTGAGGACTGGGTTCTCCGCAATAGCCACCTCTAAGGCTGAAGGACTCTCAGTCACCTCCATATGAATTGAACAACCTTGACCAACCTCTTGGCTCCGAAGACCGCCTTCCAAGGTTGATGAGGCACGAGACGCTACTCGGGATAACTCTAATCCCACATCTGGAATATCAGAACAAACTTCCATCATATCACCATCAGTTGGCTCGGACAGCATATCCTCAGGAACGACATCCTCGAGAGCCTGATCAAAATTGGCTATGGATAATTCTTGCAGACCAACAAGAGCAGACAAAGCTGGAGAAGGAATATCGCTACTCCCCCCACTGACTCTGTAACGCCGACTGTTCTTCCAAATTAAGGGGACTTCCTCTTCTTCTTCCTCGTCCTCGTCAAAAATACGGACAATAAACGGCACAGGGTCACACCCATTGGGATCAGCTCTGGTAGGGTCACACTCACTGGGATCAGCTCTAGCAGGGTCACACCCATTAGGATCAGCATCAGCAGGGCCATACCCATTGGGTTCAGCCTAAGCAGGACCACACCGATTGGGATCAGCATCAGCAGGGCCACACCCATTGGGATCAGCTCCAGTAAAGAGTTCCACCGGTACTTCTTCAGCAGCAGGAGCAGAAGGGACAACATCCTGGTCCAAACACGACACTCGCCGAAGCCGTCTCTTTTTCTTTTTCTTCCCCTCGGCAGGTGCAGTTGGATGACTGGCCTGGTGGAGGCATTTCGGGCAAGTACCATCAAGCTTTTGAGTGTTCACGGTTTTTTCAGGCTCTGGGATAGTCGCAACAGCCATTGTTTCAACAGGGACCGAGTCAGATGAATCCTCAGCCAACATGTCCAGCATAGCACTTATCTCTGCATCACCTAGACTTATAGGCATCTCAAAGTGAACTTGCTTTTCATCATTGGGAAGATCACCAAGTGAAGCAACCAGAACCTCAACTTCTTCGAGAGAGGGTCGCACTCTAAGACCCAAACCACTGTCACTAGTAGGAGGATTGGACACAAAATCGAAAAAGGACTTGGAAGGTGGCAAATTCCAAGCAGAATATGCAACAGGAGCACCAATATTTGATACTTTGCCTCTAAGGATCATTTCCAGTTGGCTCACCAAATCCACAGCAGGAATCCTCTTGTTGGTAACCCAGGTTGAGTCGGTGACACCACTATACAAATAAGCCAGGTACGCTCTGTCCTTCAGCGGCTGAATATTCTTAAAAACATAGTCTGCAACCACAGCTTCAGCAGTCAGACCTCTCTCCTTCAACAAACAAATCTCAGCAAGCAAAACCTTGGCTTCTGTTGTCTCCAAGTCTGTGGGGGACTCAATCCAACTTGGAGCACGAACATCTGGTTGTCTCCCTGACCGAGGGGGAGGGACTTGCCATGGTTTTCCATAATGAACCACTCTAAGCGCCATCCTTTTAATGCTATCCTTGAGTGGGATGTCAAGGTATTCCATTCTCCTCCCATGGCGCATCTCCAGACTCGCACCACCCACGAGCTGGTGCTGCCCCCCGGCCATCCCAGGACGACAATGATACAAGTACTTCCACAAACCGAAGTGAGGTAGAATTCCAAGATAGGCTTCGCACAGGTGAACAAAGATAGAAATTGGCAGAATAGAGTTGGGATTCAGGTGAGTCAGATTCAGATGGTAAAAGTCAAGGAGACCGCGAAAGAAGGGAGAAACGGGAAGAACAAGGCTGTGGATAAGAAAAGGGATGTAAACAACGGACTCGTGGGTATCCTCTGTCGGGACAGTAACCCCACGACAAATCTGCCAAGAGCAAAGCTCCTTCGGTGGAAGAACTCCTATAGAGACAAGATGGAGAAGATCCGACTCGGAAACAACAGACATATGATTACCTGCAAAAGGCAATTGGATGTTGGGATCGATGGGAGGAATAACTGCAGCAGCAGAACTCTGACTCTTCCGCTTGGGCGCCATCACAATCTCGTCGGCGGACTGAGCGGAAGCGAAATCAAAGGAAAACAGAGGAGGTTCGAAGGCAAAAAGTGAGGCTAGGGCTTAGAATGCAGAGGTGTGCGACGATGTGATACAAATGGGGTTTTCTCGGGTCAGACGCCATTTCTAAAAAGTGTTTAGTCATCACTCGGTCGTTATTTCTAAAACGCCGACGTGGCCTAATACGACTCGGATGTTACTTCTAAAACGCTGACGTCGCCATTCATCACTCGGCCGTTATTTCTAAAAACGCCGACGTGGCCCAATACGACTCGGCTGTTACTTCTAAAACGCTAACGTCGCCATTCATCACTCGGTCGTTATTTCTAAAACGCTGAAGTGGCTCAGCAGAACTCGGCTGTTACAATCTAAAACACCGACGTTCGCCTAGAACCATTCGACTGTTACCTCTGAAGATGCCGACAGTAACTCAGCCATCCTTTCTCTATGTAAATGCAGGCGGAATTAAAATACGACACAACAATTACAAGTCGTTACTCGAGCGTTATCTTTGAGAACAACGGCTGCATTGGGCACAAATACAAGCTGTCAATCGACTATAAAGGAACGATGGAAAGGCAAGAAATGTGCATAGAACAAGCTGAAGTTTTCTTCATTATATAAAAGGGGAAGTCCTTCCACAAACTTAAAAACTGACTCATTATGAGACAGTCTTCTTCCCACTTTTTGATACATTACATTACTACATTACATTACACTACGCTATACTACTAACTACCACTACATTATTCCACTAATACTACTTCTACTACTATTTATCTATACTAACATCTAAGCCAGTGGCGCTTAGCCACTGGCCTTGCTGCTGCCGCTGCCGCCCTTGTCGTCGCCCTTGCCGTCGTCGCCGTCACCATCACCGTCGCCTCCATCATCGTCGTCACCCTCGTCGTCGTCGTCACCGCTGCTCGCCTCCTCGGACGAGTCAGAGGAGTTCTCCTCATCCGAGGAGATCTCCGACTCATCCGAGCCCTCGAGCCCGGAGCGCTTGACGGCCCAGATGTATGTCCACACCTCGGCGGCGATCCCCTGGGAATCGTCCGAGTCATCGGACGACGCCGGGGGAGAGGCGTGGACTGGCGACCCCTCGGACTCAGAGGAGAACTCCTCCTCCGAGTACTCGGAATCACCGAAGTCCTCTGAGGGAGGAGTCGGCTCACGCTTCCGCTTGTCGCCGGAATGGTGCGACGAACTTCCGCCCTTCTTGCTCTTGCTTATGGTGGAGTAGAAGAGAAGAGAAAAGAGGAGAGTAAGCAACAAGCGACAGAGAGATATGTGAAGACGCCAGTGAAGCAAGCGCTCTATTTATAGAAGAAGAAGGCAACCGCTGATCTCCTACCACGGTCACTGAACAGTCGCAAATATTCAATAAGCAATTCAAATCGTCTGGAAACAAGTCAGGCGGCTGACGCCGTTTCACGTAACACGACACCCATTGGGCCTCAAGTCAACTGCTTGGACGATATGATTACACCTGCGGTCATGTCAAGTTACTACTCAGGGGCAGTTTGCTAAACGCTCAGCGCACCAAGCCGTCCCTTGCCTACACCCATTGGGGGGGACGTCCAGGAATTTTCAATAGATTTTCCCAAGTAGTCACATCCATACAGTATACGCAATGAATGTATCAAAACAGAAGGAAGATATCGATGGAGATCGGAGGAAAGCCAAAAATAGCTGATGAAGTACAAGTCTAATCAACAGGAGCATTGAAGCACGAAGTGAAATGAAGACTAGCCAATGGCCATCTACCGGATGTCAAATCTGTCACAGATCAAATAAATTCCAAACCTAACAAGACATGGATAGACCGCATTGTTGATCTCAAAAGCAAAACCGTATGCTGATCTCTAAAGCATAAGGCTGATGATATAATGCTGAATTCTAAGGCATCCGACGAAGATAAAAGGCTGATTTCTAAAAAAAATCATGAGATGAAGACCTTTGAGTGGATTATTTTCAGTAATCCACTCAAAGCTCGGGGGCTACACCCATTGGGTGCACCTCTGGTGCACCCAATGAATCATCAACCCCAAAAGATAGAATGCTGATCTCTAAAGCATGAACTAATGATAAAATGCTGATTTCTAAAGCATGAGATGAAGACAAGAAAATGCTGATTTTTAAAGCACAAGATGAAGATGAAAATGATTTCTAAAAAGAGATAAAGACCTTCGGGCAGATTATTTTCAGTAATCCACTCGAAGCTCGGGGGCTACACCCCTTCGGTGCACCCAATGAAGTCTGAACCCCAGAAAGCAGAATGCTGATACCTAAGGCATAAGCCCGAGGTAGAACAACGATCTCTAAAAAATAAAGCAAAGACTGAGGAGTAATGACAGGAGAGGATAATAGAAGATCGTTTTTACCAAGTTACTTAGAGTTCAGAAGCAACAACTTGATATGCCCATTTTTTAAGGTATTCCTTATCAAAATCAAAAACCGCAGGCTAGACCAAGAATCTTTGGGCCGATTATTTCAAAATCAACTCAAAGATTGGGGGCTTGTGGGGGACAGATATCCCCCAGGTCCACTGGAAGGCTAGAAGACCTCGCGAAAGGCCTTGGGCCCAATATTTCGCAAGGCCATCCCTTCGTGGGCCTGGGGAGAAACGTATAGCAAAGTGGATTGATGCAAGATTGGATCAACTCAAGCCCGGATGGCCCAATGGATTTGAACGACGTCCACAGCAGTGACACGACTTTCCCGCGCGGCATCCTTAGGCGTCGGAACTGAATGACGATAAGTCGACGGAATTATAGGAAGATAGACTCAGTCGGTTCACTATTGCTTAGGCACACGTTGTTATCACATCCGCATGTAACGCCCCATGGTCGAGTATATAAGGCCTAGGGGGCACCCCCTCAAAAACATCTCACTACTTAGCCATCTACTCAGCTCTCTAGCATCTCTCATACTAGAGAATCCCCTTGTAACCCACCACACAAAAGATCCACATCAGGACGTAGGGTGTTACGCATCTCAAAGCGGCCCGAACCTGTACAAGATTGTCTACTGTCTCTCGTGCATCTGGCACGAACTATCGAGCTACAGTCGGTAACACTGTCCTACTCCAAAAAAAGCACCTCAAGGGGCAACCCCGGGTGCGTGGTCGGACCCAAAACACCGACAAAAGCCTCAGGTGCCACGATAGGATTCTTTACCCTGAGCTACATATATTTTGTGTTCGTCATATCCACCAAAAAGCCATAAAATATTTTTGCCATAGCCTTTGTTTCAATCTATTGTTCCAGTGAGTTTTGTTAAGTTTCAGTCCTTAGAGTCTTTGTTTAGTTTCTAGTCACTCTATCCTTTGTGTTTCCTTTGAGCGTCTTATATATATCTGAAAATATCCATAAAAAGAAAAATCCGAAAACCCTCATCATTTCCTTCGCGTTAACTTTGATTCTATTTAAGTTTTAGGTGCTGGTTGAGTTCTTTGTTAATTATTATAAAGTGTGCAATATCATATCAGATCTCTGTGTTCATTTCTATAAAAAAAGAGTATCAAAAAAAAGAGAGAAGAAAGAAAAGTACCAAAAAAGTGTTGAGCAAGATTGTGAAAGAAAAGTAGAATGATCAATTTGTTTATGTGCACAAGTACTGAAAGTTCATCAAGTTGTTCAACCAGTTTGCTATTGTCATTTGGTGCAAAATTTTGGTTGGGTCTGATCGCAACACTTGCATTCCAACAATACTCCTTGATTTGCATCAAATCTAAAAATTCTTTGCGCGTGTGTTTGATCTACTTACATCACTCGTATCTTGTGGTCAGCACTAGGCAGTGAACTTCTAGTTGGATGGTTATTTAACTTTACAACAACTAGAATTCAGATTGCATTCCTTGTTTACTATTCTCCACCAAGCTCCACGTATAAGCCATCGTAATCGGTACTCTGGTCTTGTATTCGCTCAACCATCACTTTATTGTTACCACCACACATTTTTCTTGCAACCCGCAGGGACCTCATAAGAGCTTTGGTTGGTAAGAGTGGTGAGGTTGTGAGATTCTATATAGCTTCATATTCCACCTATATTGTTGCCTTGTCACCACTAATTTCGCAGGAAGATGGATCCTAACGCTGAGATTGAAGAATGTGTCACCATGATACAATTCAATGAGCTCAAACAAAGCATAGAAGACAAGCAAGATCGGTTGGCACAAGATCTTCAGACACTTATGGCTGAAATCAGAGGTCGTCGTCGACTCCCAGATGGTGCAAGAAACCATAATGAAGACGGGGAATAAGGTGAAGGAAATTATTCTAGAAGAGCAAGTGAACATGGGAGGAGAAATCAAGGTGCTGCACGTGGTAGAGGAAGAGGCCGGAATCGAAGAAATGATGACAATGAAGAATCTGAATTTGGGGATGATGATGATCAGTCCCAACGTCACTATGGTCGTCGTCATCATAGAGGCGTCAACCAAGAAGAGAAATTTGGGAAACTTAAGTTTACCATGCCAAAATTTGATGGTAGATCTAATCCTGAAGATTATTTCACATGGGAATTGAAGGTGGAGAAAATCTCCCGCCTACATAATTATTCAGAGGAGAAGAAATTGCAATGGCATCTCTTGAGTTTGAAGGATATGCTCTGATTTGGTGGGAGCAACTTCTTCATGATCATGAAGAAGATGGAGAGGACCATATTATTACTTGGCAAGAGATGAAGCGAGAAATGAGAATTCGTTTTGTGCCGAAGCATTATTGGCGTGATCTTTTTGATAAATTGTAGAATTTGAGGCAAGGAAGTTTCTCTGTTGAGGAGTATTATAAGGAGATGGAGAAGGCCATGATTAGAGCCAATGTGTATGAAGGCGAAGATATAACCATTGCACATTACATGGCTGGGTTACACTGCAACATTCAGCGTATTGTTGAGTTTCAGTCGTACCAAAGTCTTATTGATTTAGTACATCAAGCCACCAAAGCTGAATGCCAGTTGCAACAAGATGTTAAGAGCATCAAGCCCTTGTCATATGGTGCACGAACCATGACTCGAGGAAGCAAATCAATCTCAAGGTTTACTGCTGCATCCTTAGCGACAAAAGGTTCAACTAGAGGCTTGCGATCCAATATTCAAGGCAATTCTAGTGGAAAGAATGGTGCTACTCCAAACACGAGTTATAAACCAGCATCATCCACTTCAACATCAGTGGGTTCAACAGCCAAAAGTAGTGGTATTCAGTGCTTCAAGTGTGGAGGTCGTGGTCATGTCATAAAGGAGTGTCCAAATAATCGTGTGATCCTTGTGAATAATGATGGAGAATATACATCAGCTAGTGAAGAGGAAGCTGAAGCAGGAAATGTAGAAGACACTCATAAAATTGAGGAACACATTGGATGTGAATTTGAGCATGGTACTACTCTTGTGGTTACACAAATCTTGAGTGTTCAAATGAAAGAAGCTGAAATTGGACAGCGACATAATCTTGAGTGTTCAAAAGTGCAAGACAAAGTAGTAAAGGTGATTATTGATGGAGGGAGCTGCCATAATCTTACAAGTCGTGAGATAGTTGAAAAGCTTGGTTTGAAGTTGCAGCGACACCCTCATCCATATCATGTCCAATGGTTGAATGAATCGAGAGATATCAAGATTGGTTATAAGGTGAAAGTTCCGTTCAAGATTTGAGAGTATGTTGACAAAGTGGAGTGCGATGTTGCACCCATGTCTGTGTGTCACATGCTACTAGGAAGACCTTGGCAATATGACCGATGTTCTCACCATTGTGGAACAACAAATCAATACACGCTAGATCTGAAAGGGAGAAAGTTTGTACTCCAGCCTATGCACCCTCAACAAATTATGGCTGAACATTTACAAAAGAAAACTGAAATTAGTGCAGCAAGTAGAGGAGGAGAAGAGCAAAAGAAATTGAGTGTCATCCACAATTCGGTGAGCGAGTGCTACAAGCCAAATTCAAGAGATAAGAGGAAGGAAGAGGGAGAACATCTAGTTATGCTAGCCACAAAATCTGAGCTGAGAGAAGTGAGGAATAATCCATATCAAGTGCTCTTTGTACTTGTGAACAAAGATGTCTTGATTTCTCCTAATAGCATAACATCTCTTCCTAGTGTTGTGGCTGATCTTTTGCAGGACTTTGAAGACGTGTTTCCACAAGAAACACCGGCTGGACTACCTCCAATTCGAGGGATTGAGCATCAAATCGATCTTATTCTAGGGGCTGCACTTCCTAACCATCCACCATATCGAACCAATCCTGAAGAAACTAAGGAAATACAAAGGCAAGTGCAAGAACTTCTTGATAAAGGTTTTGTTCATGAAAGCTTAAGCCCTTGTGTTGTTCCTGTGATTTTAGTACCTAAGAAAGATGGATCTTGGAGGATGTGTGTTGATTGTAGAGCTATAAATAATATTATCATTCGCTATCACCATCCTATTCCACGGCTAGATGATATGCTTGATGAATTAAGTGGTTCCACAATTTTTACTAAAATTGATTTGAGAAGTGGATACCATCAAATAAGAATGAAAACTGGAGATGAATGGAAGCCTGCATTTAAAACAAAATTTGGGTTGTATGAATGGTTAGTGATGCCCTTTGGGTTGACTAATGCTCCTAGTACTTTTATGAGATTAATGAACCATGTCTTAAGAACTTTCATTGGAAAGTTTGTTGTTGTCTACTTCGTTGATATTCTAATTTACAACAAGTCTTTTGATGAACATGTGAAACACATTCGACAAGTTTTAGATGAGCTTAGAAAGGAGAAATTATTTGCTAATCTTGAGAAGTGCAGTTTTTGCACAGACCATGTTGTGTTTCTTGGCTTTGTAGTTTCACCAAAAGGAATAGAGGTGGATGAATCCAAGGTGAAAGCAATCAAGGATTGGCCAGCTCCAACGACTGTAAGTCAAGTAAGACGTTTTCATGGTCTTGCTGGTTTTTATAGAAGATTTGTGCGAGATTTCAGTACCATCGCTTCCCCTTTAAATGAATTGACAAAGAAAGGTGTTGAATTTAAATTGGGAAACTCACAAGAAGATGCTTTTCAAGAATTGAAGAAACGTTTGACTGAAGCACCTATACTTATTCTTCCTGATTTCACTAAAACTTTTGAAGTAGAATGTGATGCTAGTGGGATTGGGATAGGAGGAGTTTTAATGTAACAAGGAAAACCTATAACATATTTTAGTGAAAAATTGGGAGGTGCTCAATTAAATTATTTTGTGTATGACAAAGAATTGTATGCTTTGGTCCCAACGCTTGAAACATGGAAGCACTACTTATGGCCAAAAGAGTTTGTTATTCATTCTTGTAACACCCCAAGTGTTACCATGGCTATGGCACACCTATGCACTAATGACTGTGATCACATGTGGAAGAAACTTAAGGAGAAGAGCATAAGAACCTTGGAGACCATGTATTAACCAAGAAATGTGAATGACCAAAAGCATTACCCAAGCTTTTGTGCACTTATCACCTTGGACAAGAGGGAAGTAAACCCTAGACCCCTCTTGAACCCCTATCTCCTAAAACCTTGGTTGAAAGGGGGAGATTAAGCAAATGTGCAAATCATGACCTAACCTTCGGCTAAAGTTAAGTGACATATTAATCAACAAATATAGAGAGGAAACATTGCAAAAAGACCCCTTAAGAAACCCCAAATCCATTCCTTAAGTAGAGAGAGAGCTAGAGCTTTCTAATTCTCTCTAAGTCAAAATCTACACCTAATCTAAAGATCCACCGTGTTCACCTTGTAGATGGCACCAAAACCACCTAAGTTGTATACCAAAAATGTGGCATACCACCTAAGGCACCCCCTGGAAAAAGTTGAGACCGAGCCCTTGACGTTTGACATGTCTTGGCATCACTTTTGTCGTGAAGTGGGCAGGGAGACAAGCCAGATTTGGCGTCCGCATATCTTCTGACCTAGGGCTTATCTTCCCTTGGAACTCACATATAAGAGATAGCCATAGGTGCCAGGAAGAGGTCTGAGCCGGATTTTTGCCAAGATTCGCACGTATGCGATCTCAGCAAGCTTTTGAACATGGGCAGAAGAACACCTCCACGTGTTCGACGCGCTCTGCACGCGCCAGAGCACGCCCTCGCCCGAACCCGCGCGCCCCGCGCCACGCCAAGCCGCGCCCACTCCTATAAATCACCCTCAGGTGACAAAAGATGTTGATTGCTAATATGCTTGCTACCATGAATGAGTAGATAGTTCATATTTAGTCTTAAGAGAGTCACACTAAAACTTGACAAAGCTAAAACTTGATTTATGAACTCAGCTAGTGCTTTTGGCTACCAAACCCCACAGCCAAACAGCTGCATGTCTAGAGGTAGAGGAGTAGACTCCTCACACCGGGTAAGTCTAGCTAAGTATTAGTATACTCAGCCTTGCTTGTGGCATAATTTTTTACAGGTTCTTTGGAGGACATGGTTGCTGGAGTGACTTGGCCGTCCATCTTGCCACCGGGTTGGACAGTCGAGTGGTACCCCGCCTCGGCTGAGGAGGAGCATGAGGAGTGATGGGACATGCTTCCCCATCTCTCTGTTTATTTATCATTAGTTTTATTCCGCTGCACTTCGAACAATGATGACTACTTTTGATAAAACTCTGATGATGATGTAATAAGTTAATACTCCTTAATGTATGGTTTTATGCTTTATTGTATTTGCTCTGTGACTCACCATCGAGTGAGATTGTGGTACTTGATCCTGTCAGTGGCCTCGTCGGACTAGATCCGAGGGATTGACGGGTTATTCCCATTTAAGTGTGGTCTAGCCTCTGAGGCGGGACTTAGGCACTTAAGTTGGAATAATTCGGGCAGTTCCGCAACAGCTGGTATCGGAGCTTGTACCACCACAGAGGAATCAATAAACTATAAATACCATCCTTTTCTAAAGTAAAACTTGATAGAAACAAATATTGGATAGATCGTAGGACGATCAGGATAGAACTAGGACGTGAAGCCTTAGGATGATAAAGGGGTAGCTAGGTGGCTGATTGAGTAAGCCCTACAGGCTACTATAAGGGATGGGAGTTCTTCCCTATTCCCTTTACGTTGATGTGAGGTCGTTTAGGACGAGCATGCATGCATCCTTAATTAAACTAATGGATAATTGGGTAAGAACTTTAATACAAAATGACGACCAACTAAGTACCCTAGTACCATTGTTGTAGTTAGAGAGAGGCTGAGTTGTGATTCCTTTTCTTTTTATTCTTTTTCTTTTACTTACTCTTAACTGTACACAGATGACTTCTCATGGATCCTCGGACGAAGGGAATGCACTGTCCCACACTGACGGGCTTGCACGAGAGGATTTTCCCCGTATTTTGTGGGAGGTACTTCAGGGAGCCGGTTACACGACGCCTCCTCAGTACACGGTGTAGCAGTTCGAGAAGCACCGAGTGCCCCGCTGTAGGGTGAGGATGACCCTGGAGCCTCATCCCCTGCAGCCAGGCTGGCGTTCGCTGGACTCTGAGTCCTTTGGATACCGGGCTGAGGATACAATCGAGGCGATTGCTCTTCACGGATTGACCACTTTCTGCGGATTCCACCCCTTGGAGCTGTCCACTCACCCCATTGGCTTGTTCGCCGCTGAGAAGGAGGACGACCCAATGTGGAAGGACCGAGTGGAGCATGCCAAGGACATCTGGGCTATCTACCTAGGCCAGACTGCTCACTTGACGGTGCGGTGCATGAATGCCATGTATCGTCTGCAAGTGATGCGTGGTGAGGCCATGTCCCATCTGATGGCATTATTGGAGGCAACTAAGATCACCTTGGATAACAGAGAGGAGCTTGTGGTTGACTTGTCCACTGAGATGGTGGAAAAAGACTTACAGGTGGAGCAACTGTCAAATGAGATCCAAGAGCTTGAGGAACTGGTGGGAACAAGGGAGAACCCCATCGAGGTTCTCGAGGATCAGTTAATTAACACCCAGCAGCAGTTTGCCGAGGCTAACGAGCACCTGGATATGCATCACCAGGAGATCCAGGACATGGAGGCCAACGAGGATGTCGACATCGAGGGAGGAGAGGAGCCTGCCTCCAGCTTGGACACTGCTGGCTCAGGGAGACCACTTTCCCCCGAGTCGAGTGTTGCCTCGTTTGCTCACTAGGTCGCAGGGATAGAGTTAGAAGTTGGTGATGATAGAACTCCTCGAAGCTAGCTTAGCTTTTGCACCCTTAGGGTACTAGGCTAGGTAGAGTTGAGTCTTTTGGGCTATTGATGTGATCGCGATGAACTCTTTTGGGAGCATGGTTGATGAATGATGTCAGTCTTAATTTAAGAAGAAAAGTTTATGCCATGTGAAATCTTTTATGATTATGCAAGAATCTATCCGTTTCGCCTTTTGACTCTTTCACCACGAGTGAACCTTGAACCTCAAAGTTGTGTTATTGAAAATATATGTGATTTTTCAGATGGCTGGGAGAGCGCGTCGTGGTCAAAATGAGCGCGTTTCTCCACCACCGCCGCCGCCTCCTACTCTGCAGGAGCTGATGGCTCAGCAAAATGAGATCTTGAGACAGCTAGCTCAGCGTCAGCCACCACCTCAGCACTATGGTGGTGGTGATCATCAGCGTCACCCCGCGGCAGCCACCTACCAGGAGTTCCTCAGTACCCAGCCACCATTGTTCACCAGGGCAAAGGACCCACTTGATGCGGATGTATGGTTGAGAGTAGTGGAATCCAAATTCCCGCTACTCCATGGAGTTTGTTCAGAGGTCACTAAGGTCAGGTTCGCCACCCAGCAGCTTCGCGGACCCGCAAGGACATGGTGGGACCATTTTCTTGCTATGCAGCCAGATGACCGAGAGGTGGAGTGGAGAGAGTTCAAGGCAGCTTTTAGGGGGCACCATATACCAGCAGGCATTATGGACCGAAAGCTCAACGAGTTTCTGGTACTCACTCAAGGGAACCGGACAGTGTTACAGTATGCTCAGGCCTTCAATGACCTGTGCCAGTATGCCGGATATCATGCAGACACGAACAAGAAGAAGAGGGACAGGTTTCGGAGGGGGCTCAGCCCTAAGCTCCGTGACCGTCTCAACACCGTCAGGGCCAACAGCTATAATGAGTTAGTCAATATGGCCATTTCTCAGGAGGATTGTATCACCGCTCGTCAGGCAGAGAAGAAAAGGAAGACCCCTGTGACAGGACCCTCAGCTCATCCACAATGCTTCAGGATTGTGTCTGAAACTCAGAACAGAGGACCTCAGCAGCAGCCAGGACGATGGGTGATCCGACCACAGCAGCACCAGCAGGCACCCAACCGCACCTAGTTTCCAGCTCAGAGGAACAATCAACAGCAGCAGCAATATCGACAGGCCAATGACAACAGGTGTTTCACCTGTGGCAACACCGGACATTATGCCAAGAATTGCCCCAGAAACCAGCAGAGGCAGGGACAGAATGTTAATCAGAACCAAGGCAAGAGGCAGAAGGTGCAAGTGAGGCAAGGCATGCTGAACTTCACCACCATGGATGATATTCCAGAGGGAGCACCTGTCATGACTGGTATCTTTTCAGTTTTGAATTATCCTACTATTATTCTTTTTGATTCTGGTGCATCACATAGTTTTATCAGTGCCAAATTTAGTGCCAAGTGTCAATTGCCTTTTCACCACACCAATGGGGGTATTACAATTTCGACACCAGGAGGCAGGGTTGCCACCTATCAAGTCAACAGACATGTGCCCATAAAGTTTGGTAGTCTAATAATTAAAACCACCCTCCTCATATTGGGTTTGGATAGCGTGGATATCATATTGGGAACTGACTGGTTAACAAGGCATCAGGCAGTTATTGATATTGCAGCTAGGGCCATTGAGGTGCACTCACCGACTTGTGGTGAAACCACATTATATTTGCCCGACCAAGGCTGTACCCGTTCTTGTGCCTTCGTTATGATAGAGTCCCCAGTGGAGAGGATCCCAGTGGTCTGTGACTACCCAGATGTTTTTCCGGATGAATTGCCAGGGATGCCACCTGATAGAGACATTGAGTTCACAATTGAATTGCAACCCGGAACTGCTCCTATATCCAAGAGACCTATAGGAGGCCTCCAGCGGAATTGGCAGAGTTGAAGAAGCAACTGCAAGAGTTGTTGGACAAGGGGTTCATTCGCCCAAGTACTTCACCGTGGGGATGTCCGGCCTTATTTGTGAAGAAAAAGGATGAGAGTTTGAGAATGTGTGTTGATTACCGCCCTTTCAATGCGGTGACCATCAAGAACAAATACCCACTGCCCCGCATTGATGTTTTGTTTGATCAGTTGGTGGGAGCCAAGGTGTTCTCCAAAATAGACCTTCGCTCGGGTTACCATCAGATCAAGATCCGTGCTAGTGATATTCCCAAGACGGCCTTCTCTACCAGATATGGGCTCTATGAATTTTTGGTGATGTCTTTTGGGCTGACCAATGCCCCGGCTTATTTTATGTACCTGATGAACTTAGTATTCATGCCAGAGCTGGACAAATTCGTGGTCGTTTTCATTAATGATATCCTGGTCTATTCCAAGAATGAAGACGAGCATACTTAGCATCTGCACATCGTGCTTCAGAGACTGCGTGACCATCAGCTGTATGCCAAATTGTCTAAATGTGATTTCTGGCTAAGAGAAATTAAATTCTTGGGTCACGCAATTTCTCAGGATGGGATATCTGTTGATCCTGAGAAGGTACAAGAAGTAATGGATTGGAAACCTCCTACCACAGTGCGGCAGATTCGGAGTTTTCTGGGATTGGCAGGGTATTATCGATGATTTATTCCGGATTTCTCCAGAATTGCCAAGCCAATGACTGAACTATTGAAAAAGGGAGTCAAGTATAATTGGAGCCAGAAGTGTGAAGATGCCTTTCATACACTGAGGCAGCATTTGACAACAGCCCCAGTGCTAGCTCAACCTGATAACACCAAGCCCTTTGAAGTTTATTGCGATGCTTCCGGTACTGGTTTGGGATGCATCTTAATGCAAGATAACAGAGTAATTGCTTATGCCTCCCGAGCACTCAAACCCCATGAGAAGAACTACCCTACACATGATCTGGAGTTAGCAGCCGTGGTTCATGCTCTCAAGATATGGAGACATTACTTGATGGGAGCCCACTGCAACATTTACACTGATCATAAGAGTCTCAAATACATTTTCACTCAGGCAGATCTTAACATGAGGCAGAGGGGATGGTTAGAGCTAATCAAGGACTATGATTTGGAGGTGCATTACCACCCTAGCAAAGCCAATGTTGTGGCAGATGCCTTGAGCAGAAAGGCCCAATGCAATTGTATGAGCATGGATGCAAGAATTACCACCCTGTGTGATGAGTTGTGCAAGCTGAACCTGGAAGTTGTTTCTTCAGGTGCCTTAAGTTATATCTTAGTGGAGCCCACATTACAAGAGCAAATAGTGAGGGCACAAATTGAAGACAAGGGTGTTCAGGTTATCAAGGAAATGATCAAACAGAAAGCAGAAAAATACAAATGCTTCCGGCAGGACAGCAAAGGAATCTTATGGTTTGGAGATCGATTGGTTGTTCCCAAGGACCCTAAGCTCAGAAAGAAGATATTGGATGAGGCTCACCTTTCAAAATTCTCCATGCACCCGGGCAGTAATAAGATGTATCATGATCTCAGATCCTTGTACTGGTGGACCAGAATGAAGAGAGAAATTGCCAAGTACATATCCGAATGTGACACCTGCCAGAGGATCAAGGCCAGTCATTTGAAGATAGCAGGCCCTTTGCAACCCCTTCCCATACCATCTTGGAAATGGGAGGACATTTGCATGGACTTTATCGTGGGTTTGCCCAATACCTCCCGGCACCATGATTCCATTTGGGTCATTGTGGACAGATTGACCAGGTCAGCTCATTTCTTGCCGGTACACACCACTCACAGGACGGAGAAGTATGCAGAAATCTACATGGACCAGATAGTTCATTTGCATGGAATACCAAGGACTATAGTATCAGACAGAGGAGCACCCTTCGTGGCACAATTTTGGGAGCAATTGCAGGAATCACTTGGGACCCATGTAATACGAAGCTCAGCATACCATCCTCAAACAGATGGCCAGACAGAAAGGGTAAATCAGATTTTGGAAGACATGTTGAGGGCATGTGTGTTACACTATGGAAAGGATTGGGACAAGTGTCTTTCTTTGGCAGAATTCTCCTATAATAATAGTTACCAGTCCAGTTTGAAGATGGCACCTTTTGAAGCCTTGTATGGGAGAAGGTGTAGGACCCCGCTGAATTGGTCTCAAGCAGGAGAGAGGGAAATATTTGGGCCAGATTTGGTACTTGAAGCAGAGGAAAAGGTCAGAGTCATTAAGAAGAACTTAGAAGCTGCTCAGGCCAGGCAAAAGAGCTATCATGATAAGAGGTGGAAACCTCTACAGTTCGAAGTGGGGGAGCATGTTTACCTTAAGGTGTCACCCACCAAGGGTGTCCAGAGATTTGGGATCAAGGGCAAGTTAGCTTCTCGCTACATTGGACCCTACGAGATCAAGGAGACTTGTGGACCAGTAGCATATCAATTGAAGTTGCCACCACACATGTCAGCTGTTCATGATGTGTTCCATGTATCCCAGCTGCGAAAATGTGTCCGCTTACCCACTGAAGTGCTACCTGAACCAGAAATTGAGATAGAACTAGACTTGTCCTATCAAGAGTACCCCGTCAAGGTATTGGTTCAGAAAGAGAGGTCAACGCGGGCAAGGTCGATCAGAATGTATAAGGTTCAGTGGAGTCACCATTCGGTAGAAGAAGCTACATGGGAGACTGAGGATTTTCTACGCTCTCGCTTCCCCGGCTTTCTGCCCCAAAGAGTCGGTACGTAACCCAAAACCCCACCCCACCCGCCCTTTGAATACAAATATAAGAAAAACTTAGATGATAAGGGTAGTCTAAGTTATGGATTTGACTTAAAAAGGACTTCCTTCTGAAGTCGCAAAGAGAATGACATTCGAAGAGCAGTTAACTAATGAAACTTGAATCTAAGAAGGAACAACACACCAACACACCTTCTCGGCACCCCTCCTGAGGACACTACCTAAAATCTCGGGACGAGATTCCTTTAAGGGGGGAGGGTTGTAACACCCCAAGTGTTACCATGGCTATGGCACACCTATGCACTAATGACTGTGATCACATGTGGAAGAAACTTAAGGAGAAGAGCATAAGAACCTTGGAGACCATGTATTAACCAAGAAATGTGAATGACCAAAAACATTACCCAAGCTTTTGTGCACTTATCACCTTGGACAAGAGGGGAGTAAACCTAGACCCCTCTTGAACCCCTATCTCCTAAAACCTTGGTTGAAAGGGGGGAGATTAAGCAAATGTGCAAATCATGACCTAACCTTTGGCTAAAGTTAAGTGACATATTAATCAACAAATATAGAGAGGAAACATTGCAAAAATACTCCTTAAGAAACCCCAAATCCATTCCTTAAGTAGAGAGAGAGCTAGAGCTTTCTAATTCTCTCTAAGTCAAAATCTACACCTAATCTAAAGATCCACCGTGTTCACCTTGTAGATGGCACCAAAACCACCTAAGTTGTATACCAAAAATATGGCATACCACCTAAGGCACCCCCTGGAAAAAGTTGAGACCGAGCCCTTGACGTTTGACATGTCTTGGCATCACTTTTGTCGCGAAGTGGGCAGGGAGACAAGCCAGATTTGGCGTCCGCATATATTCTGATCTAGGGCTTATCTTCCCTTGGAACTCACATACAAGAGATAGCCATAGGTGCCAGGAAGAGGTTTGCGCCGGATTTTTGCCAAGATTCGCACGTATGCGATCTCAGCAAGCTTTTGAACATGGGCAGAAGAACACCTCCACGTGTTCGACGCGCTCTACACGCGCCAGAGCACGCCCGCGCCCGAACCGGCGCGCCCCGAGCCACGCCAAGCCGCGCTCGCGTCTCCTGCTCGCGTCCGCGCCTATAAATCACCCTCAGGCATCGAACGTACTCCTCCGCGCACGCTCGACCTCACCGGAGCCCGAAACCACTGGCGTTTGCCCCGTGCACGGCGTGCCCGCGGCCAACCAAGCTCCTCCCACCATAGACCGGCCAACAGAGCCCTTCCCAGCCACGTCCGACCCTTGGAAGAGACTGTGCACGCCTCGGTGAAGCTCCCTGAGCAAGGAATCGGACTTTGCTTCGCCGGAGAAGCCAGTCCGCGGTCGCCGGACTTCGCCCGACCGCCGGTGAATGTAGACCGGGTAAATCTCTGCTCCATTCATCGATTCTTTGTGCACATAGCCTCTACGTCACCTCGTGGAGCTCATCGTGCCATTTGATTGAACTAGATCGTCGTGGTTTAGCCGGAACACCCGCCGCCGACGAGATCACCCGCCTGCGCACGCGGACCGGCCGATTCCGGCCACCCCCGCCGTCGAGTCGTACACCGTTGTGACCGCCAGGACCTCCCGGAGCCAACCCCGCCCCTCATCGGACCTCTCTCGCCGTCGGTAAGCCGTGCCGCCGTTTTCTTTTCCGCGGGTACTGTTTAAATCTGGGGAGGGACCGCGGGGGAGAAGAAGAAAAGGCTAGGGGGTTTTGTGCATTGTCAGCGACTCAGGGGAATAGTAGCGCAGGGGTATAACTGAGAGGATTAGTTTGGAAAGAACCCAAGGTCTTCGGTGCAAAGTGGTTTTTCCAGGAAACCTTTTATTTAATCTGATTTAAATTCAAACAGAACTTGAATAATTCATATCTTCTATTTTGTTCACCCAAATCAAGTCAAACCAATTTTTTCCAGATTTTAAATAATGTAAACTACTTAAGAAAAAAATAAAACCCCTAAGTGTTACAGAAAGCTTTAAGGTTTTGATTTAAATATTGATTTGGCCAAATGCTAAATAATAGGAGGAAAAATAGTTACACTATTTGACTGAGGGTAAGGAAATTTGAGAAGTATTTGATCACCTACTAACCTGTTTAAAAATGATAAACCCCTCTGTACACCCAGTTAAGGTAGAGTTTACCATTTAAATCCTTTTTGGCCTAAAGTTAGAGAAAATATTAATGAAGGTTTAAATAAAGAACCAAGGAGTACCTATATTTTTGTTAGTCTACTTATTCAGTATAGTTCACTAGAAAAATTTATTATACCCTGGTTTAGTATAAAATAATTGGGATACCTTTTATTTTAAGAAAACAAGGAAAACTTAGAAAAACCCTAGAAAAATAACCCCAAGGTGAAAACACCCCAAACCTTGGGATAATTAACGTTTTGTTATTAAGAACATAGGAAAAATAAGAAATCTATTGTTTGACATTTTTCAAATAACAAGATAGTAGAAAGTGCCTTTTTGACATTAAACTTTAGAAAATCACAACTAAATAACCACCAATTAACCTTCTGTGATTTTTGGCACAGAAGCATGTGATTACTGTTGGATACCAACAAAAATGACCCTTAGGACAGAACCCACTCATAGTTAAGAGTTGTAGTGCAAAGTGACCCCCTTTGCCCAACTTTTGTTATTCTTGTCCAATGCATACTCTTTTTATTCTGGACCTCAAATTCATAGAACAGACTACAGTGACCAATAGTAACCCACTATAATTTTTTACAAAATTTTTGGAAAAAGTTAAACCACTGTTGTAGTTCAAACCCACACTAGAATTCATAAATAGAAAATAAAAAAGGGGAAAATTAATAGTGGAAATTAGTGTCACCCTAACCCAACTAGCAAAACCCTTTTTAATTTGCCCACTAAAATATATAAGGGAAATACAAATCCACTATGCTTATCCCTAACAAAACTCCAAACCTAAGTTGATAAGCATACACCACCAAAAGCTAAATAAGACCAAGAAACCCTAAGTTACTAAACAAACTTAGTTTTCTTTTACTTAGCATAATGTTTACCAAATCCTGCATAATCATGGCATGCATATTCTTATTCATTGCATTCGATAGATTGCAACCTCGCTGACGGAGAGTACGTCCTCGTGCCGGAGCAAGGAGCTGCTCAGGAGGTAGCTCCGGATCTAGCACCAGAGCCTGCACCAGAGGATCTGCCTGCCCCCGCTTTGGAAGGCAAGCCCCGGTTTTATGCATAACCTATTTATTATGCTATTTTACTACACTTAATGATTGTAGTATTGAATGTGCACTTAAGTGTAGGAGTTGTTTGAAAACCTAGTCGCATGATCTCAGAAATCCTTTTTGTGATGGATACTAGTATGCTAGGTCGAGTAGCTGCTTTACTAATTAAGGCTCTCGGTAGAAGTCGAGTGATTTTTCTAGCACTCGCGCGAGGTCAGGAATTGATTGTATCCACCTTCTTATCATAATGATGTTGGTTGGTGGACAACAATCCATGGGGATTGGTTGTCCACGGGATAAAAATTGGAATAAGGATTAAGGTGTGGTACCGTGAGTCAAGCGTTTGAACGTACTAAGCACATGCTGAAAAATATGGTAAATCGGTAAGCCTAGTACCTGATTGAACCTGGCAGTGGACTTTACCCCTCACGCGATCTGAGACATGGTCTCCCATTCCGGTTATGGTGGGTACAAGTGCGGTCACTGCACGACGGCAGTCGAGGTCAGTGAGGCATTGTACGCCAAGGCGGTGAGCCCTGATCTGCTGACGGGGAATCGATGGGGACGGTTGATGTGTGTGGGGACGGAGTGCCTCACCACGTCATGTGTTTAGGTTTACCTTGCAAGGATAAAACTCGATTCGAATCGTCTGCTTCTCGCAGCTAATGAGACTGCTTGATCCATGCTGCTACATTGAGTAACAAGTGAAAATGTGATGAGGTGACAAAAGATGTTGATTGCTAATATGCTTGCTACCATGAATGAGTAGATAGTTCATATTTAGTCTTAAGAGAGTCACACTAAAACTTGACAAAGCTAAAACTTGATTTATGAACTCAGCTAGTGCTTTAGGCAACCAAACCCCACAGCCAAACAGCTGCATGTCTAGAGGTAGAGGAGTGACTCCTCACACCGGGTAAGTCTAGCTGAGTATTAGTATACTCAGCCTTGCTTGTGGCATAATTTTTTACAGGTTCTTTGGAGGACATGGTTGCTGGAGTGACTTGGCCGTCCATCTTGCCACCGGGTTGGACAGTCGAGTGGGACCCCGCCTCGGCTGAGGAGGAGCATGAGGAGTGATGGGACAGGCTTCCCCATCTCTCTGTTTATTTATCGTTAGTTTTATTCTGCTGCACTTCGAACAATGATGACTACTTTTGATAAAACTCCGATGATGATGTAATAAGTTAATACTCCTTAATGTATGGTTTTATGCGTTATTGTATTTGCTCTGTGACTCACCATCGAGTGAGATTGTGGTACTTGATCCTGTCAGTGGCCTCGTCGGACTAGATCCGAGGGATTGACGGGTTATTCCCATTTAAGTGTGGTCTAGCCTCTGAGGCGGGACTTAGGCACTTAAGTTGGAATAATTCGTGCAGTTCCGCCACAATTCTGATCATGAAGCTTTGAAGTATTTGAAAGGGCAAGCCAAATTGAACCATCGCAATGCCAAATGGGTTGAGTTTATCGAAACATTTCCATACATTGTGAAATATAAGACAGGTAAGGACAATGTGGTCGCTGATACCTTGTCTCGAAGGAATGTGATGTTGAATCAACTAGAGGTAAAAGTTTTGGGTCTTGAAAATTTGAAAGAAATGTATAATGATGATCCTGAATTTTCAGAACCATACAATCATTGTAAATATGGAAAAGGTTGGGAAAAATATCATATACATGATGGATTTTTGTTTAGAGCTAACAAACTTTGTGTACCAAATTCTTCGGTTAGATTGCTTTTTATTGTAGGAGTCACATGGAGGAGGTCTAACAGGTCATTTTGGACAAAAGAAGACTTATGAACTACTCAGTGATCATTTCTATTGATCCAAGATGAGGTGAGATGTCATCAGATTTGTGGAGCGTTGTGTCACCTGTCACAAAGCTAAGTCAAAACTGAACCCTCATGGTTTATACACTCCTTTACCCGCTCCTAAAATTCCTTGGGAAGACATAAGCATAGATTTTATTTTAGGGCTACCGATGATTCAAAAAAAGAGAGATTCTATTTTTGTTGTGGTTGATATATTTTCAAAAATGGCTCATTTTATTCCATGCAACAAGAGCGACGATGCTTCACATGTTGCCAATTTGTTTTTCAGAGAAATCTTGAGGCTACATGGAGTGCCCAAGACCATCGTATCTGACCGTGATGTGAAGTTTGTGAGCTATTTTTGGAAAGCATTGTAGGCAAAGCTTGGGACTAAACTTTTGTTCTCCACCACATGCCACCCCCAAACTGATGGATAAACTGAAGTGGTGAATCGTACATTGTCAATGCTGCTGCGAACAATGGTAAAGAAGAACTTGAAGGATTGGGAAGAATGTTTGCCACACGTGGAGTTTGCTTATAACAGGGCAGTACTTTCTACAACTAATTTATGCCCCTTCGAAATTGTATATGGGTTCAAAGCTATTGCTCCGATAGATTTGTTGCCCCTTCCATTGCAGGAAAGAACCAATATGGAAGCTTCCAAGCGTGCTGCATACATAAAAAAGATACATGAGAAGACCAAGGAAGCAATTGAGCTCAAAGCAGTGCGCAAGGCTGCAAGCATGTGCAAGCATACGAAGAAAGTGTTATTTGAACTGGGGAACTTGGTTTGGATTCACTTATGCAAGGAGCATTTTCCTGATCAGCACAAATTCAAATTGATTCCATGAGGGGATGGTCCATTTCGTGTTCTTGCCAAGATCAATGATAATGCATACAAGATAGATCTTCCTCCAAGCTATGGCGTGAGCAACATGTTCAATGTTGGTGACCTCTTACCGTATACGAGTGAAGACACTTCAGAGTCGAGGACGACTCCTTTTCAAGGGGAGGAGGATGATACGACCACGCCATTAAGCAACACGTTACAACCCCCAAGTCATACTACATCAACTCAAGTACAACCAACATCATCACCAACCCAAGTCTTTGATGAACCAATTATACGTAGCCGAGCTAAGAAGCTACAACAAGAGGTGCACACGCTACTTTATGAATTTCAATTAAACACTAATGATAACTTTATGCTATCTAAGTCGTGTATGTTGATATTACTTAGGTTCACCAAAGAGGAAGGACAAAACATATCAAGGGCGAATCAGCAAGAAGAGCTATGTTTGAGTCAGTCCAACGCAACAGAACCGTCCAGAAGAAGCAGTCATATCTTTTGATTCCCAAAAGCTATGAAGGTCCAGAAGTACTTTTTGGAAAGCTCTTGAAGTCTAGTTTCCAATGCTTCTAAGGCCGACTTAATCAAACCTACCAGAAAGGCAGCAGACCTACTTTAGTGCTGACTGGTCAGAAGGTCAACAGTCTGTTTGATGACCAAGTTTTCGTATTAAACTGCATCATTCTACGTAGTTTCATTAAGCATGCTATACATGGTGATAAAGCTTATCAAGTCCGCTTTCCAACGCATTCAGCCCCACGTCATTTGGAGATTACTAGGAGAAGTTATTGTCAAAATACTCAAGGCTGCGCAGAAGTCAAACATCAACACGGAAATCAGCTCTGCAGATCTCCCGAAGAGTCTCCTTCACATTAGCACGTGAAAATACTTTTGTTTCGTGTTTATACCTCTCTAAGGCTGGTTGTTACTTGTATAAATACCCCCTATGTCTATGATGTAAGGCAGATTTGGATAATCTAAAAACAGAACCCCTTTGTTCAGCTGTGTGCTAACAAATATTGAGAGTGATCTCTACCCCTTTGCTCTTGTGAATTCCTTCACGGGATTATAGAAGCGGTGGCTTCATCCGCTCTCAAGTGGTGCTCCTACTCCCTTCGAGGTCTCCTCGATTGATTGTAGGCTGTGTTGGTTGGTTCTTTGAGGGTGTGGTTGGGCGAATCCTCAATTTAGGTTGCCGGTTAAAGACGGTGGTTGGCTTCGAGTTTTATTTGTCAGGTTGCACTAGTTATCGCTGCTTGCATCAAGTTATCTTTGCTTCTTCGAAGCTAGTTATCTGAAGATTGATCCTACGTCGTGAAGATCGGGCATAGTGACGCATCAGAAGGAGTAAATAGAAATATGGAGTTATGGCGTCAGACCCTAGAGTCAAAAGGTTTTAGGATTACTAGGACCAAAACCGAGTATATGAGATGTGACTTTGGTACTACAATTAGTGATGATGGAGATGCAAGCTTGGGAGGCCGGGTAGTACCCAATAAGGACATCTTCAATTATTTTGGATCGATGCTGCAGAGAGATGGTGATATTGATGAAGATGTTACCCATAGGATCAAAGCGGGGTGGATGAAATGACGTCAAGCATCGGGAGTCCTATGTGACAAGAGAGTGCCATAGAAGCTGAAAGGCAAGTTCTACAAGACGACGATTAGGCCTTCTATGTTATATGGGGTTGAGTGTTGGCCTACTAAGAGACAACATATCCGGCAACTAAGTGTCACAGAGATGCGTATGTTGTGTTGGATATGTGGGCACACAAGATTAGACCGAGTGAGAAACGATGACATACATGATCGGCTAGGAGTAGCACCAATTGAAGAAAAGCTTATTCAACACTGGTTGAGATGGTTTGGGAATGTCCACCAAAGACCCCTAGAGGCACCAGTGAACAGAGGCGTCATAGGATGGGACAACGATGTGAAGAGAGGTAGGGTGCGACCAAGCTTGAAATGGGAGGAGGCAATCAAAAGAGACTTGAAGGAATGGAATATCCCAAAGGAGTTGTGTTTGGATAGAGGTGCTTGGAAAGAATGAAAGTAGCCTAGGGGGGTGAATAGGCTAATCCTAAAAATTATCACCACAAACTTCAAGATAATGTCAAATCTACAGTTCAACTGGTGCAGGCCAGTTCAACTGCTAGAATAAATCTAGGCTATGAACTATGCAGAAATACAAGGGGGATTTCTTTAGAATGGAAAATGTGAGGGATAAACTAAGTGTGGATGATGAGAAATACGGGAGTTAATTCACCACGAGATCCACACGGCGGATAAACCTATATGCATATCTTGCCAAAAGAAACTCACAATCACAGATCAAGCAAGAACACAAGACACATGATTTTATCCTGAGGTTCGACCACACCACAAAGATGCTCTACTACACATTGAGGAGCCCATACAGGGCTAGGTATTTTTCAACCCTAATCATCCACAACCCGACCACCAAGGTCAAGGGATTCTTTTTCTCAAATCTGCTTACAAGAGCGGGGAATACAAACTTCTTAGGGTTGTCCACAGATTTGGAGACTCCCAAGCAACCTCAATCCGACTAGAAACCCTAGGGTTCCAAGAACAACAATATCGCACAAGAGGTGTTTGCAACAAGCTCAAGAGATGAGAATGAGAGGGGAGAGGAAAACCAAATCTAAGGGCACAAGCACAAACCTCACACCAAAGGGGCTCCTTCAACCAATTTGATTTGAGAGCTAGATCGGGTGTGTGAGAGAGGGAGTGCTTTTGTCTCAAGTTAGGTGAGAAATAAGTGTGGGGGAGACCAGAAGTTATGAGGAGAGAGATGTGAGGGGGGCATTTATAGACTCTCCTCAAAAAGAGTCGTTGGGCTCGATTTTGCTGTTGAGGACCGGTTGAACTGCCCCTAGGGCCGGTTCAACCGCCCTGGCAGACTGCTGGTCAGACTTGTCAAAGGACCCTGACACCGGTTGAACCGGCCCTAGGGGTGGTTCAATCGCCCTAGTGTCAGGCTGACAGATAGTCTGCCAGTTAGACTGGCAGACTGGAGGTCAGACTGGGCAGATGACCTAGTGACCCGTTGAACCGCCCCTAGGGCCGGTTCAACCGGTTTTGACCAAAAAGTTTAGGAGAGAAAACCCTAGTTCAACTGGTTTTGACTAGAGAGTTTGACGGTTGAAGCTGAAGTTCAACTTAGCTAAAAAAGCTCAACTCAGCTGAAGAAGCTCAACTCAGCTGAAAAAGCTCAACTGCTTTTTAGGAGGAACACTCTTCGTTTCTCAATCCTAACAACAATCGTACAAGAGTGTCCAAAGAATTTTGGTTTTCGAAATAGCTTTTGAATTTAGAAGCTTTAGCTATAGCAAACACCATTACCTATGCGAAAACTACTAAAGGAGAAATAGATCATGCGACTCAAGATATATATGAAATTTTACACGTTCGCCGCATGGAATCTTTTCAAGGCACCATTGATGTGTTTGCTTTGTCCTTGAAACTTCTCTTTTCAATTCTTAACAAAAGTTGTAACTCTTTTAATTTCTGTAGATACTAATTTTACACTAGGAGCAAACTTGTTAGTACCCTTGTTTGTTTTGTCATTAAATCATCAAAGCCCTCAATTATGGTTGATTGCACTTTCAAAGAAGCTATCCACGCGCCCGAACCGTGATTAGGCATTTTCCCTTTTACTTCCCTCAAAAGCCTTTTCCCTCCCCTTTCTCTCTCTTTCTCTTTTTGGTGATTTATTGCTGGGTTTCAACTCTCGCTTACCCTAACTTGTTTGAGACTAAAAGGCTATATTGATGTTGATATTGTGTATATGATAATGAACCAAAATATTATTTTTTGTGACATAATCTAAAATATCATGTCAAAACAATATATTACTTTTTAAGATACCATTTTTTCTCCCTCCTATTAAATACCTTGTCACATCAACAAAAAATTCTATGTGGCATCTCTTATTAATGAGTATGATACTACTCATTGAAACTAGCCTTATAAAGTAGAGCTTGAAATAGTAAGTGGGATAGAAGGTGGGATAGAAAGACCGGTGGAAATCACCTTAGGCCCCGTTTGTTTGGTTGGAATTCAATTCTATTTTGATAATTATAATTTAGACAAAACTAATTGAGTTCACGAGGAGTAGCTGAGTATTTTCTCTAATTTCACCCTTGTTTCACAAATTTCCATTTTCGTTTCTTATTTATTTAATATTATGCTCGTGAACTAGTAAAAGCGTCCTTCCTGCAAACATAAAAATATAAAGTGGAGACAAAATATGTAAAATAAAAACTGCTAATGTCATCATGCGGTAGTGATACTGTTATTTGGATATAATGGAATATTCTATGAAGCTTTTTTGTTTGCAAGAAAACACAGATACTACAGGGTTTGCCTACTGCAAACCAAAAAATCAAATAGGGAAGAGATCGCTATGTGTCATATGTTTGTAATAAGACATATAAGAGAGTAATATCTAAAAAATTCCTTACATAGTTTGGTTCAACGATTTTCCCCTTTACCTGGGCTTGTTTTGCTGCATGGGCTTGACCCGCAGCGGGCCTAAACGGGCTGAGCTGGTAAAGCACAGAAAAGCGGTCCAAAAGCGACCTGTGAGCATGGTTTAGTAAAAAAAGGGCCTAGCGGGCCAAGCGTTAAACGGGACGGGTCGGGCTAGTCCAACAGACTCAGTTTCCTATCCGGGCTTGGCCCGTTTATTGGTGTTGGGTCAGATCGGCCCCATATAAAATGGGTCGGGTCAGGCTCGAACCAGGCCAAAAAACAGGCTTCGGGTCGGACTTTTGAGCTTCGTGCTTCTTATACATCTATAACCGTGAGACGAGGCTAACTTCTGAAAGGAAGCGTAAAAATGTTCTTTGAAATATTATAAATAAGAAAAGAAAATATAAATTGGTGAAATAAAGGTAAACCAGTGTTTTAGAGAAATCCTCACAGGTGAGGACTATTATAAAAAGGTTTAATCATTAGTATTATTATAGACAAGTCACTCCTTATCAATACTTTAATAGCAAAAACCTCATCTGATAGCCTAATGATGCGCGACATGAGTCTGTCTTGGTGAAGGGTGGACTCCTGGTTGCAACGTAAATATATAGATACAATAAAACAAAGTCCATTGAGTTAAATATATCAGTGACTCCTAACTTGTCAAGTGATATCATTTAGGTCCACAAAAACTTGTCAAGTGATGTAGCACATATCCCTAAACTTGTAAAAAACTGCGTCACTAGACTATACCAACCACTACGATGTGCCACTTAACAAGTTCAATGACTTATGAATCTCTACTTCTATAAAGCATCAATTTCGACGGTCGTTCTACGCCACTGCTTTTATGAAAAGCGCCCTTAGTTTTCCTTTAATCAATCCGTGCTACTCCCCTCCCTCTTCCTAGCATCAGACCCGGGGAAGACGGTTCAGATTTTCGCCATCTAGAGCACAGTAGCACCTCCCTGCACTACCAAACATCTCACTCCCTCCCACCGCAACCGCAACTAGGGTTTTAGAGTGAGGATCACCCATGTCGATGGCTCCTAGGTGCTCCTTTCGAGGCCGTGACGACATGCCCTTGGGCACCAGCTATGTTCATCGCAGTCCCGCCCCAGGCTCCACCGACGGTGCCAACCCCTTGCGTAAGCCCATTTTCACCACCGTCGAGGATCTAGTGAAGGTACGATAGCTACTGTGGAGAAGCGATGAAGGTTGTGTCATCGCTATGTGCCCCGCACCAGATCTCACGGTCAGGCTCCCACCTCTCCTCGATCCCCAACAACCCAGCCATCGTACCTCGCTCTGTCGTACGACATTGCTAGTGCGTCATTGAATCTGATCTGCCTGGGAATAACACCTTCCAATTGGTGAAAATTGTGGGGTTGTTCGCTTCAAGTTAAAGGTGACTGTTTGGATTTCTACAACTGTAATCCATAGAGATAAAAACACTCAGTATAAACCGATACGAATTAAAGCCAAACGAACTGACGTGTGCTCCTCTCACACAATCGTACAAATTGTTCTCCCATAGATTGCTCCATAAATGTTCATGGAATGCTTGCATGATTCACAGGTGAACTAACCCATAAGATAGAAAACGGATACGTCTCTTAATGGTTAGTGTAATTTTTTGTTTCCGTTTCCATATGCAGAAACGAACACCATTTTTAGCTGTGGACAAGCTGAGTCCTACTAGGCCTTGTTCGTTTACATCAATTCAGTTCAGAATTAGCATAGATTAAAATTAAATCTATATCATAATCCATGCCTCAAAATAATCCAAACCTATTTATTTTTTTTATTCGGTTAAACCTATCATGGATTATAACTAAATGTTTGAGATTTTTTAAACTATGGAAGCCATGGATTCTATCTGTTGATCACTTGTTCTCAAATGCTATGAATCAAACAAGACAACACAATTGTTAGGTATTAAGGACCTTCGTCTTCCAAAGCATTACTGCCTCTCGGATATAATGATCATCGGACGAAGGTCACGAAGGACACACCCTCGTCATTCCATGGATAAATGAGAATATATAATGACAATGAATATAACACATTGACTCATTCACATTTATATTTCATAATATGCACAAAAACATTAACAAAGTTGTTATTACATTGATAACTTTGGCTTCTTCGAAGGTGCAGACGCGAGAGAGATTATAATCCAGCGTCAACAGTACGATGATACTGCTCATCTATTTATTGGCACGGGACATAGCCCGGGTAAAAGTACATTTGTGTGACACCCCAGTGTCACTTAGGGTTTCTCTCAGTGCTAACCCAAGAATCAACATTTCATGTGGGCCAAATTGAGCATGAAGCATCAAATTAACTTAAGAATAAAAGATCTACTAAGTGTATATCTAAAGAATCATGTTCCAAACAAATAAGATTTTCAAAAAGGGAAAAATGTTGAAACCCTAACACCAACCCTAATCAAGCTATCTAAGTAGAGATAAAGAAAAAGGGTAAAAGACCATGAAAAGTATAAAATCATGGCTTAGGCCAAATATAAACATTGAAATATACTAAATAAACTACAATAAAGATTATGGAAGCTTGGCTAAAATAGTTTAATAAAAACTCCAAACAAGCTTCTCAAATGAGGGTTCAATAGGGATTTCTGAAATTCAGAATTCTGAATTTCAGCCCTTGAGCCAAAGACCGAGCATGTTCACCTTGATCCCTAGCTCAAATCCTAATGCCCCATTGACAAAAATGTGGCTAACTAACCCCTCTACCTCATATCAGAAGATGGCATCAGGACGCGTGCTCTGGACACGTCAAACCTGAGATCTTCTCTCTGTGCGCGGCAGTGAGACAAACCCGATTTCTCCCCTCTCTATCTCTTGATCCAGTTAGCAAAACCTGCAAGCATCCACACACAAACGACAAAGGAATGTCAAGGGAAGAGATCTCTCAACGGGATCATGGCCATAATCTCAAAGATTTGGAGCCAATCCGCGCTTGAACTTGACCTCTCTCTACGCTGCCTCGTGCTCGACGTTGTGCCAGGCGCCAGAGTGCGCACTAGCGTTCGCCCGCGCACGCCCCGAGCGCTTGTCAGAGCCTCGCCCTAGGCCATGTCTGCCCGCGCCTATAAAGCCTCCCCGGGCATGCCTCACCTCACCCCGTGCTCACCTTCGCCGGCCAGACGCCCCTCCTTAGCACCGGCAAGCTCTCTTCCGCCCGCCATTGCCACCTGAGCCTCGGCCACCATGGCCAGCCCACTCCGGTCGCTTCCAAGCCGCGTCAGCCGCTCGGTTAGCTTCGCCAATAGCTTGTGAAGCTTCCCAAGCTCTCGGACCCGGCAGAACTTCACCGGAGAACCAAGAACGTCCTCGCCGGACTTCGTCCGCCCGCCTGCGCGCGTAGACCGAGCAATCCGGTGAGTCATTCTTCAATTCCTCACACACACACACCTTCCTTGATCCCTGGTGAAGCTCTCTAAAGCGTCCCGATCCTTTGGGACTCAAATGTAATACAATTACTAGTCCCAGGAGGCTAGTAATCACATTCATTACTTCAAATGGTTACAGAGTCTGAATAATGTTGTTACAATACCGGGGATACAAGCTCGAAGGTGAGCCGAAACAAAATAAAGCGCAGAGGAAGGTAAAATAGCCTAGGCCACAGGCAGAACTGGGTGAAGACACAGCCCCATCAATCAAGCATAGCAGAAAAGAAGTCTTCAGCTGCTGAAAAACATAAATAAATCTGGGTGAATACACTAGGTATTCCGCAAGCCCACCCGGCTCCCGTAAAGAGAAAGTGACCTATATTGTACATGCTTATTATGGTGGAGTTGAAGTCACTCATACTTTTTCAGAGAAAGGCAGTACTCAATAGTTAGGGTTTTCCCAAAACAATAGAAGTAACACTTGCTTGACCACCACTGAGCTTCCCGCTCCCGTGGTACTACTTTCTTTCCAGAACATACACACACATTTCCCTGTTCCCAGTTGTAGTAGAAACACTAATTGTCATACCATACCAGACTCGTCCATACCAGTGGACACGGACTATTCGAATAGGTTTAGACTCTGCGCAGAGGGGTACACTTTACCCACTAGTCCGGCTCTGCGATCTCATGGCCAATGAGACCCGAATCCGAAACTCTTTCCTTCCTTGTACGTCCGAACCTTAATGGTTATACCGGAAGGAGTCAGGCCACCACCATGTCCAAACCGGACAAAACATTCCCCTTCCTTATCCTCCCAGTGCTACCCCAGCCTTCATAACCCTGGGGTGGGACCGTACGAGTTCAGATTGAGTGGCTGCCCACACAGCCTCGAGTGGTTGTACTTTTTGAGAGTACAGGTAATGAAAGATGACAAACCAGTCCTTATATGAGAGGACGATCCTTCTGCTCACGCCTAAACCAGCTGAGCCAACACCTTAGGCCCTCCCCTAAACCAGGGAGTCCCTGATCATCCTACTTCACTAGGTGATGAGGGTGAGTACCCTTCATCGCACTCTTTTTGGAAAAACATTTCATTTATACCCCTTTTTACTTGTCCCATATCTTTAATTGAAATAATAGTTAATGCGGGCTCTCTCATGCTTACCATGCAATTCGATTCCCATCCCATAATCCAGGCATAGGCAGTGGTAGAGAGAAATAGGTAAATAATGCATCAAGGGAAGGATGGACTTGCCTTCGTCAAAGCTTTCCTGGCACAAAAGGTTAATCTCGGAGGGGTCGGGTTCCTACCCTTCTTCCGGAGCTAAGGGTTCCGGAGGATCGGATCCCTCTTCCACTAATTAAAACATAGCCAAAAACAATACATCAAACATGGTGACCTTTGTGGAGTGTGCAAATTGTTATACTTTATTATTTTTGTGCCCTAATAATTTATTTAAACTATTTTTGGTGCATAAAATATCAGCATATAAGTATATATGGGAAAATGGGAAAAAGAAATGGGAAAAGAAAAAGGAAAAGGATTTCCTTTCCCTGTGGGCCGGGGGGGAATTTTTGGCCGACTTGGGCGCGGGCGCTCGCGCGAGCGAGGCTGGCGGCCCAGCTGGCACAACCGTGTGGGGGAGACGGCGGGGGACGGCGTGGAGGCGCGGGCCCACCAGCCAGGGACAGGGGAGGGGGCTGACGGCGTTGGCGACAACGGAGGGGGGAAGGGGCTCGACCGGGGTTCGACCGGCGGTGAGGATCCGCGGCGGTTCTCCGCCGCCGGTCCGGTTTTGTGACGGGGAAGCGGTGGCGGAGCATGAGTGGAAGATGAGGATCACAGGGGCGGGGCTGATTTCGCCTGCGGGGGCCTAGGGCGGCCGGTCCGCGGCACGGTGGCGGGCTTCCGCGGCGACGAAGCCGCCGGTGAGTGTTCCGGCCGAGATAGAGTGGGGGAGGTGGCGTGTCGTGAACGTGGAAGTGTGGCAGAACTCTTGGCACTATTTAATTGAACGGAAGGTCGCCAGGGAGGGAGAGGGAAGCTTACCGGAGCGGTGGAGGGAAGCACGGCGGCGCTGCTAGCTCAATTGAGCTCGGGGAGGGGTGGAGGAGGAGGCCGGGGCTGGTGTGGAGTGCTCGGGCTCGGCTGTCCCTTTTATAGGCGCCCGGGAGGGGGGAGGGGGATGGAGAGGACGGCGAGCTCCAACGAGCTTCCATGATGGCGGCATGGAGCAAACGGCGACGAGACGGCTCGGGCAGGCTGAGGATGAGGGAACGGCTCGGGCACAGTGGCGGGGTTGTCACGGAGGGGCTGGCGAGCATTAATAGCGAGGCGATGAGGCGAGGGGTGCTCGGCGGCGATCGCGCCGGGGAGGGATGGGCGAGGGAGAAAGAGCTGACAGGTGGGGTCGGGCTGCCAGTGAGAGAGGGCCGCGCGAGAGAGAGAGGAGCGGGGCGCTGACGGGCGGGGTCGGGCTGTCAGCGGGCGGGAGTGGCGCGCGGTTTGGGCCGCCTGGGCCGGAAAGAGAGGGGAGGGAGGCGGGCGCGCGCGAGTTGGGTTGGAGGTCGGCCCAGCCGAGAGAGGGGAGAGGAAAATTCCTTTTTCTTTTCTTTTTCTAATTCTTTCCTTTTTCTTTTCTACTTTTTGAGTCATTTTGTTTCTTTTTCTCTTAACAAAAATTCTCTAAATGAACTTGGTGATAAATGTGGTCTATGTGAGGTGCTTCAAATCATTTTAAGTATATGCAAATGATTGGGTGACCTAGGGGTAGGGTTACGGAGAAGAATAAAACCAAGGGGGGGAGATTAGGGGGGTTAGGGTTTCAAACCTGGGTTAGGATTTTGGGATGTTACAAACCTACCCCACTTAAAAGAATCTCGCCCTCGAGATTTAGACTGGATTTGGGAAAAGGTAAGGGTATTCCCTCCTCAAGAAGTCCTCACTCTCCCAGGTGGCTTCCTCTTCTCCTTCTCTGCTCCACTGAACTTTACAGAGCTTTACTTCTAAGGTGCGGGTCTTTCTGACTGCCGAATCAAGAATCTTCACTGGTTTCTCACGATATTGAAGGTCTTTCTGAATCTGCACTGTCTCTTCTTCGAGGTGACTTTCTGGTGCTTGCAGGCATTTGCTGAGCTGGGACACGTGGAACACATTGTGGATGTCGGACATGGATTCTGGTAGCTCCAGGCGGTATGCGGCGGGTCCTACCTTGCCAATGATGGGATAGGGACCTACAAAACGTGGGGCTAGCTTCCCTTTGACTTGGAACCTCCTGACACCACGCATTGGAGAAACCTTGAGGTAGACGAAGTCTCCTTCCTCAAATCGGAGTTCCCTCCGCCTGTTGTCTGCGTAACTCTTCTGTCGACTCTGAGCTTCAAGCAACCTTCTGCGGATCAGTGCAACTTTCTCCTCTGCCTCCTTGACAAAGGCAGGTCCTTCTAGTGCTTTTTCCCCCACGTTGGACCACATGAGAGGGGTCTGGCATTTTCGTCCATACAGTGCTTCGAATGGTGACATCTTGATGCTGGACTGATAGCTATTGTTGTAGGAGAACTCTGTGTAGGGTAGACTGGACTCCCAACTTCTATCAAAAGCTAACACACATGCTCTTAAGAGATCTTCAAGGACTTTGTTGACTCTCTCTGTCTGCCCATCTGTCTGAGGGTGATAAGCGGTACTGAAATCTAGCTTGGTGCCCATAGCTTTCTGAAGGCTTGTCCAGAATTTGGATGTGAACTGGGTTCCTCTGTCTGATACTATCTTCCTTGGGATGCCATGGAGTCTGACTATCTCCTTGAGGTAAATTCGGGCATGGGTGGCTCCTCCAAAGGTAGTTTTCACTGGAATGAAATGGGCTACCTTGGTGAGGCGATCTATTATTACCCAGATGGAGTCATTCCCTTTCTGCGTCCGGGGTAGTCCGGTTACGAAGTCCATGCCTATTTCTTCCCACTTCCATTTAGGTATCGGGAGGGGTTGTAATAGGCCAGCAGGTTTTTGGTGTTCGGCCTTCGTCCGTTGGCAGATGTCACATCGGGCCACATACTGAGCTATTTCTTTCTTCATCCCCTTCCACCAGTATCTGGTCTTGAGGTCCAGGTACATCTTGGTAGTTCCGGGGTGGATGGAGTAGGCCGAGTCGTGAGCTTACTTGAGTAGGACTTCTCGGGCCTCCCCTTTTGGTACACACAGACGGTGATTGAACCAAAGGACTCCTTGGTCATCTGTCCTGAGGTCCAGGAGTTGTTCCTTGCGGGCTTTCTCCACAAGCCTTGCCGTCTCTGGGTCTAGATGTTGAGCCTTGCAGATGAGGTCTTCTAGCATTGGCTTGACTTCGAGACTGTCGTTGTTTCCTAGACATGCATTTAGTTGTGATGATTCTTCCTTCCAGTCTTCTAGAAAGTTGGTCCCTTTTATTCCCAATGGTTTTCGACTGAGAGCGTCGGCTACCACATTGGCCTTCCCGGGGTGATAGTGAATTTCGAGGTCATAATCCTTGATCAGATCTAACCATCTTCGCTGACGGAGGTTGAGATCAGGTTGAGTGAATATGTACCTCAGACTCTTGTGATCGGTGAAAATGTGGCATCTGTTTCCGATTAGGTAATGCCTCCATATCTTTAAGGCATGCACTATGGCTGCCAATTCCAAATCATGGGTGGGGTAATTCTGCTCGTGCGGCTTGAGTAGGCGTGATGCGTAAGCAATGACTTTCTCGTTCTGCATTAGCACACACCCTAAGCCTTGCCTCGAGGCATCACAGAAGACGACAAAATCTTGATGAATATCTGGCAGTGATAGAACGGGTGCCGTTGTGAGTTTCTCTTTTATGATTTGGAAACTTTCTTCACATCTTGGGGTCCACACAAATTTATGGTCTTTCTTGAGAAGTTCTGTCATTGGCCTTGCGATGCTGGAGAACCCTTTGATGAAGCGGCGGTAATACCCTACCATTCCTAGGAAGCTTCGAACTTCACTGACGTTGGTTGGTTGCCTCCATTTTGACACTGCTTCTACTTTGGAAGGGTCCACTTCTATTCCTTCTACGGTTAAGATATGCCCAAGGAAGGCTATCTTTTCCAACCAGAATTCACATTTACTGAGTTTGGCAAAAAGTTGGTGTGCTCTGAGTTTTCCAAGGACGATCCGAAGGTGACGCTTATGGTCTTCGCGGTTCTTGGAGTAAATAAGGATGTCGTCGATGAAGACTACGACAAACTTATCTAGCTCTTCCATAAACACTTTATTCATGAGGTTCATGAAAAAGGCAGGTGCGTTTGTCAGTCCGAACGACATTACCGTGAATTCATATTGCCCGTACCGGGTGACAAATGCAGTCTTTTGGATGTCCGCTTCCTTGATCCTCAATTGGTGGTAACCAGACCTTAGGTCTATCTTGGAGAAGTACTTGGCTCCTTGAAGCTGATCGAAGAGGTCGTCAATCCGAGGAAGTGGGTACTTGTTCTTGATGGTAACTTCATTTAACGATCGGTAATCAATACACATTCTCATACTTCCATCCTTCTTGGAGACAAACAGGACTGGTGCTCCCCAAGGTGATGAGCTGGGACGAATGTACCCTTTTTGGTGAAGATCTGAGATTTGAAGCTTCAATTCTGCTAACTCAGTTGGAGCCATGCGGTATGGTCTCTTTGCGATGGGTGCTGTTCCAGGAATTAGATCTATGTAGAACTCCACTTCTCTTTCTGGTGGCATTCCTGGCAATTCTTCGGGAAACACATCCATGAATTCTTCTACTACTGATATATTTTCCGTTGTTATATTGAACATCATTGGGTCACTGGCGGGTGGCTGTGCCTGGCAAGAGACTGACTTTCCCTGCTGGTCGGTGAGGAGGACTGTCTTGTCTGCGCAACTGATGATGCCTTTGTGTTTAGTTAGCCAATCCATCCCTAGGATTACATCAATTCCCTTGGATGGCAAGACAGTTAAGTCTGCCAGGAATACTACCCCACTTAAAAGGATTCTGACTTGGGAACATTTTAGCTGGCATAAGAGGTCGGACCCCGGGGTTCGGGTGACCAAAGGAATCTCTAGGGGAGTAGAGGGAATGCCATATTTTTCCACAAAGCTAGTGGCTATGAAAGAGTGGGATGCTCCAGAATCGAAAAGTACGGTAGCGGGAGTAAATTCAACAAGGAACTCACCGAGTACTACTCCCGGAGCCTGCTGAGCTTCCTGGGCATCGACGTGATTTACACGTGCCCTTCCTTGGTACGGAGTCTTGTTCTGCTGGCTGACGGCGGAGGGCGCTTTGGGGGCGGGTGCCGAGGTGTTCTTGGGGCCATTCACCGAGTTGGAGTAGGCGGGTCCCTGTGGCTTCAGCTGCGGACAGTTGTTCTTGAAATGACTTGGATTACCGCAGTGCCAACATGCATTTGCCGGAGGTTGGTTGCTTGCCACCGAGGGAGAATGGAAAGAGCTCTGACTCTGCTGGCTGAATCGTGACAAAGTGGGTCCAGCTGGCCTACTGAAGTTGGGCCCCTTGGGTGGAAACCCAAATGATCGAGTCTTCTGGTGCCGGTCCTGCTGTTGTGCCTAGAGAACCTGGAACTTCCTTTTGAGGTGTCCTTTTTCTTCCTCCTTAGCTCTTTCAACTTGCATGGCCTTGTTGGAAAGGTGAGAGAAGTTGAGGAAGTCTTGGCTAGCCAGAATTGTCTTGAGTTCTGGCCTGAGTCCCTTGAGGAAACGGGCCATCTTCTTTCTCTCAGTATTGACATCATCTGGCGCGTAGCGGGCTAACTCCGTGAACTTGTGCACATATTCGCTGACAGATCTTCCGTCTTGAGTCAATTCTCGGAACTCGTCCTCCTTAAGCTGTACCAATCCTTGGGGCACATGGTGATCCCGGAAAGCTGCTTCAAATTCCGCCCAGGTAGCATCTCTGATGGTGACGTTGAAGGTGTCCCACCAGGCTAAGGCCATCCCAGAGAGTTGGTGGGCAGCCAGTTGAACACGCTGATTTTCTGGGCAACCAATGGCTTCCAGCTTCCTTTTGATCGTTCGCATCCAATCGTCTGCATCGAGGGGGTTGCTTGATCCGGCGAACGTGGGAGGTTTGAGTCTCAGGAAGTCCCCCATTCTGTCTTGCGGTCTTCCACCATTTGGTCGTTGATTTTCCAGATTTCGAGTGAGGACCTCGATGAGTCGGGTCTGATTGGCTAGAACTTGGGCTAGGTCTAAGGGTAGGGGTGGAGGTGCGGGGAGGTGGGTTTCACTTTCCTCTCTAAGACTTCCCCTTCAGCTCTTCGGGGGAAACCTGCTCCAATCCCTGAGGCGGTAGGCGTGGTTTTATCCGAAGCTATCTGCCAGGGAAGAGAGTCGCTATTATGCACATGCAAATTGTTCTCAACCAAGTTATTTTATTCATTACACCATCACATTACAAGCATAAGACTACTACAGGGGAAGACTACACGAGGGCGTTCTTCGAGGTACTAGCGAGTTCCTTATCTAAGGTGTCCCCAAATGCCTTGAGAAGATCATCGAGGCTGGCTAGGGATACATCTTCTTCGTCGGACCAGTCATCGATTCTGGGGGGAGGTAGGGCTAGAGGGGCCTTCTTCTTCTTCTTCTCTGTCTGGCATCCTTGGCTAGTGGTCTTCTTCTGGATCTTCTTTTTGGGGGCGAGTGCCTTCAGCTTCTTGTCAAAGTCTTTCTTCAAGGTTCGATAGGCCTCACGGGTGTTGGCTTCCTCGCCTTCCACTATGCTGAGACTCTCCTGGAGAGATGCCTTCTCTTGCGTAAGCTCTTTGACTTGCTGCTCTAGGCCTTCCACTCGGGAGTTTAGGTGGGTACAATGGGAGGAGAGCTCATCGTAGTGGTTGTCAAGGGTGTGGAGGTATCCGGCCATGTAGACGATAGTGGGATCATCCTCTATGGGATCTCCTCCTGACAGAGCCTCGAGTCTTTTCTTCCAGGTTGGGGTGTTTTTGTTGCTGGGTGGGAAATATCGGAGGGGAGTCTCAAAGATCTCTCGGCCATAGTTTTGGCACAGTTGTTTGAGGGCTTGACACCGCTTCCCAGACATATTCGGGCTTCTTGCGGATCCCCAAGCGCAGTGCGCAGCTTCGAAGAAGGTGAGGAAAGCCTTCCTCCTCTGAGCAATAGGAAGTCCTAATCACCCAGGGGTTTTCCATCTGGTAGACGAAAAGAAAGGTCTATTAATATCGGGGAAAAGGGGAAAGAGTGTTTCTTGGAGGTAAGAGGTGTTTTCTTGTTAAGGCAACTTTTAAGGTCAGGGCTGTGGTCTACGGCCAGTCCTATAGGCTTTGATACCACCTGAAGCGTCCCGATCCTTTGGGACTCAAATGTAATACAATTACTAGTCCCAGGAGGCTAGTAATCACATTCATTACTTCAAATGGTTACAGAGTCTGAATAATGTTGTTACAATACCGGGGATACAAGCTCGAAGGTGAGCCGAAACAAAATAAAGCGCAGAGGAAGGTAAAATAGCCCAGGCCACAGGCAGAACTGGGTGAAGACACAGCCCCATCAATCAAGCATAGCAGAAAAGAAGTCTTCAGCTGCTGAAAAACATAAATAAATATGGGTGAATACACTAGGTATTCCGCAAGCCCACTCGGCTCCCGTAAAGACAAAGTGACCTATATTGTACATGCTTATTATGGTGGAGTTGAAGTCACTCATACTTTTTCAGAGAAAGGCAGTACTCAATAGTTAGGGTTTTCCCAAAACAATAGAAGTAACACTTGCTTGACCACCACTGAGCTTCCCGCTCCCGTGGTACTACTTTCTTTCCAGAACATACACACACATTTCCCTGTTCCCAGTTGTAGTAGAAACACTAATTGTCATACCATACCAGACTCGTCCATACCAGTGGACACGGACTATTCGAATAGGTTTAGACTCTGCGCAGAGGGGTACACTTTACCCACTAGTCCGGCTCTGCGATCTCATGGCCAATGAGACCCGAATCCGAAACTCTTTCCTTCCTTGTACGTCCGAACCTTAATGGTTATACCGGAAGGAGTCAGGCCACCACCATGTCCAAACCGAACAAAACATTCCCCTTCCTCATCCTCCCGGTGCTACCCCAGCCTTCATAACCCTGGGGTGGGACCGTACGAGTTCAGATTGAGTGGCTGCCCACACAGCCTCGAGTGGTTGTACTTTTTGAGAGTACAGGTAATGAAAGATGACAAACCGGTCCTTATATGAGAGGACGATCCTTCTGCTCACGCCTAAACCAGATGAGCCAACACCTTAGGCCCTCCCCTAAACCAGGGAGTCCCTGATCATCCTACTTCACTAGGTGATGAGGGTGAGTACCCTTCATCGCACTCTTTTTGGAAAAACATTTCATTTATACCCCTTTTTACTTGTCCCATATCTTTAATTGAAATAATAGTTAATGCGGGCTCTCTCATGCTTACCATGCAATTCGATTCCCATCCCATAATCCAGGCATATGCAGTGGTAGAGAGAAATAGGTAAATAATGCATCAAGGGAAGGATGGACTTGCCTTCGTCGAAGCTTTCCTGGCACAAAAGGTTAATCTCGGAGGGGTCGGGTTCCTGCCCTTCTTCTGGAGCTATGGGTTCCGGAGGATCGGATCCCTCTTCCACTAATTAAAACATAGCCAAAAACAATACATCAAACATGGTGACCTTTGTGGAGTGTGCAAATTGTTATACTTTATTATTTTTGTGCCCTAATAATTTATTTAAACTATTTTTGGTGCATAAAATATCAGGATATAAGTATATATGGGAAAATGGGAAAAAGAAATGGGAAAAGAAAAAGGAAAAGGATTTCCTTTCCCTGTGGGCCGGGGGGGAATTTTTGGCCCACTTGGGCGCGGGCGCTCGCGCGAGCGAGGCTGGCGGCCCAGCTGGCCCAGCCGTGAGGGGGAGACGACGGGGGACGGCGTGGAGGCGCGGGCCCACCAGCCAGGGAGAGGGGAGGGGCTGACGGCGTTGGCGACAACGGAGGGGGGAAGGGGCTCGACCGGGGTTCGACCGGCGGTGAGGATCCGTGGCGGTTCTCCGCCGCCGGTCCGGTTTTGTGACGGGGAAGCGGTGGCGGAGCATGAGTGGAAGATGAGGATCACAGGGGCGGGGCTGATTTCGCCTGCGGGGGCCTAGGGCGGCCGGTCCGCGGCACGGTGGCGGGCTTCCGCGGCGGCGAAGCCGCCGGTGAGTGTTCCGGCCGAGATAGAGTGGGGGAGGTGGCATGTCGTGAACGTGGTAGTGTGGTGGAACTCTTGGCACTATTTAATTGAACGGAAGGTCGCCAGGGAGGGAGAGGGAAGCTTACCGGAGCGGTGGAGGGAAGCACGGCGGCGCTGCTAGCTCAATTGAGCTCGGGGAGGGGTGGAGGAGGAGGCCGGGGCTGGTGTGGAGTGCTCGGGCTCGACTGTCCCTTTTATAGGCGCCCGGGAGGGGGGAGGGGGATGGAGAGGACGGCGAGCTCCGACGAGCTTCCATGATGGCGGCATGGAGCAAACGGCGACGAGACGGCTCGGGCAGGCTGAGGATGAGGGGACGACTCGGGCACAGTGGCGGGGTTGTCGTGGAGGGGCTGGCGAGCATTAATGGCGAGGCGACGAGGCGAGGGGTGCTCGGTGGCGATCGCGCC
Source organism: Zea mays (assembly GCF_902167145.1). NCBI lineage: Eukaryota > Viridiplantae > Streptophyta > Magnoliopsida > Poales > Poaceae > Zea > Zea mays. The sequence continues at coordinate 160,485,487 of NC_050096.1, forward strand.
GGGGAGGGATGGGCGAGGGAGAAAGAGCTGACAGGTGGGGTCGGGCTGCCAGTGAGAGAGGGCCGCGCGAGAGAGAGAGGGGCGGGGCGCTGACGGGCGGGGTCGGGCTGTCAGCGGGCGGGAGTGGCGCGCGGTTTGGGCCGCCTGGGCCGGAAAGAGAGGGGAGGGAGGCGGGCGCGCGCGAGTTGGGCTGGAGGTCGGCCCAGCCGAGAGAGGGGAGAGGAAAATTCCTTTTTCTTTTCTTTTTCTAATTCTTTCCTTTTTCTTTTCTACTTTTTGAGTCATTTTGTTTCTTTTTCTCTTAACAAAAATTCTCTAAATGAACTTGGTGATAAATGTGGTCTATGTGAGGTGCTTCAAATCATTTTAAGTATATGCAAATGATTGGGTGACCTAGGGGTAGGGTTAGGGAGAAGAATAAAACCAAGGGGGGGAGATTAGGGGGGTTAGGTTTTCAAACCTGGGTTAGGATTTTGGGATGTTACACTCTCTAACCCATTTCATTGATCAATTGTGCCCTAGATAGGCCGGACTCCTCGCCGCCGACGAGCTCCCCCGCCTGCGCATGTGGACCGGCCGACTCCGACCATCCCCGATGGCGACCCGCAGATCGCCGTGACCCTCAGGACCTCCCCTACACCCTCGACCACCTCACTGGAGCAGTCTCGCCGTCGGTAAGCCCCTCCGCCCTTTCCTCCGCCGCGGGAACTGTTTAATTTGGGGGAAGGACCTCGGGTTAGGTTTAGCGGAACCCTAGGGGGTTTTCTAAACTGTCAGTGACACATTTGAATAGTAATGTTGGGGACTTGTTCTTAAATGCTATGAGTCAAGAACAAGGCAACACAAAGTATTAAATGTTAATGTCCTTCGTCCATCGAAGCATTATTTCCCTTAGGATATAACGATCTTCGGACGAAGGTCATGAAGGACGTACCTTCATCATCATGGTATAAGAAAATGAAAGGCGAAACATATGGAACATGAAAGATAACATGAATAAACATATAATATCATTCACATGTCTTCTTTATATAAACTTGGATATTTAAATATGATATTTAATTACATTTATACCTTCGGCCTGACAGAAGGCAAAAATCCAAGTGTTGCGCATGAGCGAATACAAGATAGTGTGAACAGTACAGGGGTACTGTTCATCTATTTATAGGCACACGACACAGCCTATGAGAAATTACATTCATGCCCTTTACAAATGTTTACAATCATAGTACAAGCTATCTCGGGCCGATTAGTCATTTCATCTTTAAGTCGGTGCCTCTAAAAATGTACTCTGAAGCTCTTCGATTGATAGCTTCGGCTTTGTGTCAGTCTTCCGAAGGTGTTTCTTCTTATGGGACCTTCGGCGATGAAGCAGAGCCCCAACAGTAACCCAAGGACTAGTCTGTAAGGAAATTTGAAAACGTCCGCCAGGGACCTCGATGCAAAGTCGTTTCCCATTTAATCATTTTTGTTTAATCTTTTTAATGAACAAAGAACTTAGGAAATTGATAACTTGAGAAATATTTAATCAAAATTTGTCAAACCAATTTTGCTGGATTCTAAATATTATGGACTACCAATTAAAAATACTGAACCCTATGCTTTCTGTTTTAAATTTTAGAGTTTGGAATTAAATACAGAAACTAACCAAACCTTATTAAATTAAAGAAAATTAGTTATGCTTCTGTGCGGAACCTAACAAAATTTGTAGATGTTCAAATCCCATTTAAACACTGTTTAAAAATAGTGAGAGCCCCAGTATTGAAAATTTAAGTAGGGATATCTATTAAAAGCCATTTTTTCATAAAACTTAGGAAAATCAGAAAGGCATTAGAAAATAATGAACAGTGAGTGCAATTATTTTTTCTAGCCTACTTAAGTAACAGAGAACCTAGGAAAAATGAAGGGACCTCTAGTCCAGAACAAAATCAAAGTGAAATGTTTTATTAGGCATTAATCAAACAAGAAAAACAATTATTAGAATTATACAAACAATCTCAATATTAATTATAAAAATCCAGTGGACTTGTAACCACTAGAACTCTACTACAAGAATGATAAACACCCCAGCCCATCATTTTAGGTAGGGTAAACAAATAGAACTTGATAATGGGTCATATTTTAATTAAATCATGAGCAACCCAAAAATGGTGCAATAATGGGCAAATAAAAATTTTGCTAGATCAATAATGAGATAGGCCACCAGAGAAAAATGCAAAACCCAATTGAAGGTTGCAAAATAATAACCATTACCAATACTTCATAAAAAAGGTCATTTAATCCAAATAATTCCTACCACCCCTCCCTTAAGCAAAAAGATGCCAAACTTCAGAATAATTGCTCTTGCACAAAGAAGAAGCTAGGAAAAATCAGAAATCTGTTGTTTGATATTTTGCAAATATAGTGGTAGTAGAAAGCACCCGTTTGGCTAGAAACTTTAGAAAATCATAGCAAAATAACAAATAAGTATTAATGACTAAAAGTTTGTACAAAGTCATGTCATAACATCTAAATGCCAGCAAAAATAAGTCTTAGAGAATAACCTACTGTTAAATGGTAGATGTAGTTCAAAACACCCCTTCTGCCCTAATATTTGATAATTTTGTTCAGAGAGAACTATTCACTCTTTAAGCCCAAATTTTAGGACAGAGAATTATACACCAGTAAGAAACCACTGTAATTTTTACAGAATTTTTGGAAAATTATTAAGACAACTTGTAGTTCAAACCCACTTTAAAAACATAAAAGAAATAAAGGGAAAGAAATGAAAGATAAACCTCGCCCCAATAAGTTCAACTAGAAATCTTGGAAAATTCTCCCGAAGGCTTTAAAAAGAATTCAGTGGAACACCAAAATGAACTTACCACTTAGTTTGACTAAGTGTGATCTAAATTACTAAGTATACCACCAAAAATCTTTAGTAGCAAGATTAAACTCTATTTGATTTAAGTAGATCATTCACCATCAAAGTTTAAAATTGCTAAAGCACATATCATATCATGCATGTATCTTACTCATTGCATTCATTAGATTGTCACGCGCTCATTCCCGAGCAAGGAACTGTCCAAGAGGAACACCAGGAGCAAGCTCCCGAGGCTGCCATCGTGGATCTCCCTGCAGCCCCAGCTATTGAAGGCAAGCCCCGGTTTTATGCATTACCATATTTATATATGCTACTTTACTACACTTAATGCTTGTAGGATTGTATTGTGCACTTAAGTGTAGGAGTTGCTTGAAACCTCTAGTTGCATGAACTTAGGATTCCTTTTTGAGATGGATACTAGTATGCTAGGTCGAGTAGCTGCTATGCTAATCAGGATCTCGGTAGAAGTCGAGTGATTTTTCTAGCACTCGCGCGAGGTCACGAATTGATTGTATTCATCTTGATAACGGGATCTATGATGGTCTATGGACTTGGATCCAGGGAGGATGCCTTGTCCATGAGACGGAAAAAATGAATTAAGGATTAATGTGTGGATACCTGAGTCAAGCTTTTGAATGTACTAAGCACATGTCGGGAAATATGGTAACCGATAAACCTAGTACCTGAGTGAAGCCGGGCGCAGACTTTATCCCTCACGCGACCTGAGACTGGGTCTCCCATGCTAGCTATGGTGGGTACAAGTGCGGTCACTGCATGACGGCAGCCGGGGTCAGTGGAGCATTGTATGCCAAGGCGGTGAGGCCTGGACGCGAACGGGGAATCGATGGGGACGGTTGACATGTGTGGGGTCGGAGTACCCTGACATGTCGTGTGTTTAGGTTTACCTTGCAATGATTAAAAACTCGATTCAAATCGTCTTCTTCTCGTAGCTAATGAGACTGCTTGACCCCTTGTACTACATTGAGTAAGAAGTGAAATGAGGTTACATGAGATAATTTGTTGATTGTACTAAATGCTTGCTACCATGTATGCTTAGAAGGAGCAAACTTAGTAAAGCTAATGATGCTAGAAATTGAAAAGCTAAAACCTGATTTTTGATACAGCTAGTGCTTTTGGCAAACCAAACCCCTCAGCCAAACAGCTGCATGGTCTAGAGGTAGAGGAGTAGTTTCCTCACTCCGGGTAAGTCTAGCTGAGTATTCGTATACTCGGCCTTGCTTGTGGCACAATTTTTGCAGGTACGCTTCAGGATATGGTTGATGGTGTGACTTAGCCTACCACCCTGCAACCGGGTTGGACGGTCGAGTGGGATGCTGCTCCGGCAGGAGAGGAGCACGAGGAGTAGTGGGCTAGGCCTGCCCATTTCCTCGCTATCGACGACATCGATTATCCGCTGCTTCTTATTTTATGAACTCTTACCAGCAACTTGAAAAACTCCGATTTATGTAATAATTCAGTACATTAATTTGAGGTTTCCTGTTTTATTGTATTTCTTCTGTGACTCACCTTCGAGTGAGTATGTGGTATTTGATCCTGGTTAAGTGGCTTTATCAGACTAGATCTAAGGGACTGACGGGTTATTCCGATTTAAGTGTGTTGCGACCCTTGAGGCGTGACTTAGGCACTTAAGCTGGAATAATTTGGGTGGTTCTGCCACAGCTGGTATCGGAGCAAATACCACCATAGAAAAGGACAATAAACCATGAATACCAATTTTAAAAATCTAAAACTTGCTTAGAAACTGCTAAGAATCGTCAGGACTAGACCGCAAGACCTAGGACGAAAGGCCTGAGGAATAGAGGGGAAATAGGTGGCTAAGTAAGTAGGCCCTGTGGGCCAATCCTTAGCTTTTGAAGGGTGCCCTAGGAGCCCCCCTTTTATTTCATTCGGAGAGGAGACGTTGATTTCAGCATGCATGCAATATAAAAACTAAAGGGAATTAAAAATTGAGCTAACCCGCTTCCTTTTAAAACCACCCAGGCTCTTTTATTTTCTTCCTTCCACCATAATCTTTACCTTTGATACCCTTCCGCAGATGAATTCACCCACCCCCGCCAGTGGAGGAGACACTCGTTTCAGCTCTGACTTCCTTTCTCACGATGGCTTTCCTTTCATCTTGTGGGAGGTGCTTAACTCCGCCGGTTACCCTATGCCCCCTTTGTACACGGTGCAGTTGTATGAGGAGCATCGGGTACCCCGTTGCCGAGTCTGGTTGACCTTGGAGGCTCATCCCCTTCAGCCGGGTTGGCGTTCTCTTGACTCCGAGACAGTTGGATTCAGGACGGACGACACCACTGAAGCGGCAGCCATGAAGACCCTGACAACTTTCTGTGGCTACCATCTGATAGTCGCCTAGAGGGGGGGGGGGTGAATAGGGCGAAACTGAAATTTACAAAAATAATCACAACTACAAGCCGGGATTAGCGTTAGTAATAATAAATGAGTCCGCAAGAGAGGGCGCAAAACAAATCGCAAGCAAATAAGGAGAGTGACACGCGGATTTGTTTTACCGAGGTTCGGTTCTTGCAAACCTACTCCCCGTTGAGGAGGCCACAAAGGCCGGGTCTCTTTCAACCCTTCCCTCTCTCAAACGGTCCCTCGGACCGAGTGAGCTTTCCTTCTTCTCAATCAACCGGGAACAAAACTTCCCCGCAAGGGCCACCACACAATCGGTGCCTCTTGCCTTGGTTACAATTGAGTGTTGATCACAAGAGCACAAGAGAAAGAAAGAATGCGATCCAAGCGCAAGAGCTCAAAAGAACACGGCAAATCTCTCTCGCTAGTCACTAAAGGCTTGAGTGGAATTGGAGAGGATTTGATCTCTTTGTATGTGTCTAGAATTGAGTGCCTAGCTCTTGTAAGTGGTTAGAAGTTGGAAAACTTGGATGGCCATGAATGTGGGGTGGTTGGGGTATTTATAGCCCCAACCACCAAACTTGACCGTTGGCTGGAGGCTTCTGTTCGATGGCGCACCGGACAGTCCGGTGCACACCGGACAGTCCGGTGCCCCTGCCACGTCATCACTGCCGTTGGATTCTAGCCGTTGGAGCTTCCGACTTGTGGGCCCGCCTGGGTGTCCGGTGCACACCGGACATGCACTGTTTGATGTCCGGTGCACCGGTATGGGCAGCCCTGACGTCTGCGCGCGCTGCGCGCGCATTTAATGCTGCGCAGAGAGCCGTTGGCGCCGCAGAGAGCCGTTGCTCCGCTGGCACACCGGACAGTCCGGTGCACACCGGACAGTCCGGTGAATTATAGCGGAGCGGCTGTCGCGCGAACCCGAGGCAGGTGAGTTCAGGAGGCCGAGCTTCCTTGGAGCACCGGACATGTCCGGTGCACACCGGACAGTCCGGTGAATTATAGCGCGCCGGCTTCCGCGAATTCCCGAGGGCGAAGGGTTGGAGTCTGAGTCCCCTGGTGCACCGGACAGGTACTGTTCACTGTCCGGTGGCACACCGGACAGTCCGGTGCGCCAGACCAGGGGTGCCCTCGGTTGCCCCTTTGCCCCTTTATTGAATCCAAAACTTGGTCTTTTTATTGGCTGAGTGTGAACCTTTTACACCTGTATAATCTATACACTTGGGCAAACTAGTTAGTCCAAAGATTTGTGTTGGGCAATTCAACCACCAAAATTATATAGGAACTAGGTGTAAGCCTAATTCCCTTTCAATCTCCCCCTTTTTGGTGATTGATGCCAACACAAACCAAAGCAAATGTAGAAGTGCATAATTGAACTAGTTTGCATAATGTAAGTGTAAAGGTTGCTTGGAATTTAGCCAATAAAACTACTTACAAGATATGCAAGGAATGTTTCTTTCTTATATAACATTTTGGACCACGTTTGCACCACATGTTTTGTTTTTGCAAATTCTTTTTGTAAATCCATTTCAAAGATCTTTTGCAAATAGTCAAAGGTATATGAATAAGAGTTTGCAAAGCATTTTCAAGATTTGAAATTGTCTCCCCCTATTTCAAATGCTTTTCCTTTGACTAAACAAAACTCCCCCTAAAAGAGATCCACCTCTTAGTGTTCAAGAGGGTTTTGATATACCATTTTTGAAATACTACTTTCTCCCCCTTTTGAACACAATAGGATACCAAATGATAAAGACTTTTGGAAAGCACTAAGTTTTTGAGTTTGGTGGTGGTGGTGCGGTCCTTTTGCTTTGGGCTCATTTCTCCCCCTTTTTGGCATGAATCGCCAAAACCGGAATCATTAGAGCCCTTGAAGTGCAATCTTCCCCTTTGGTCATAAATAAGTGAGTTAAGATTATACCAAAGACGAAGTCCTTTTGCGTTTGAGCTTTTACTCTCTCCCCCAAGGATGAAGTCCTTTTCCTTGATGCTCATTTCTCCCCCAAAGAAGAGAGAGTTGCTCGGAGTGGTGGCGAAGTATGAGTTACGGAGTGGAAGCCTTTGTCTTCGCCGAAGACTCCAATTCCCTTTCAATATACCTATGACTTGGTTTGAAATGAACTTGAAAACACATTAGTCATAGCATATAAAAGAGATATGATCAAAGGTATTCAAAAGAGCTATGTGTGCAAGCTTAGCAAAAGAAATTTCTAGAATCAAGAATATTGAGCTCATGCCTAAGTCTGGTAAAAGATTGTTCATCAAGTGGCTTGGTAAAGATATCGGCTAATTGATCTTTAGTATTAATGTAAGAAATCTCGATATCCCCCTTTTGTTGGTGATCCCTAAGAAAATGATACCGAATGGCTATGTGCTTAGTGCGGCTATGCTCGACGGGATTGTCGGCCATTTTAATTGCACTCTCATTATCACATAGCAAAGGGACTTTGGTTAATTTGTAACCATAGTCCCGCAGGGTTTGCCTCATCCAAAGCAATTGCGCGCAACAATGTCCTGCGGCAATGTACTCGGCTTCGGCGGTGGAAAGAGCGACCGAATTTTGCTTCTTTGAAGCCCAAGACACCAAGGATCTTCCCAAGAACTGGCAAGTCCCTGATGTGCTCTTCCTATTAATTTTGCACCCCGCCCAATCGGCATCCGAATAACCAATTAACTCAAATGTGGATCCCCGAGGGTACCAAAGCCCAAACTTAGGAGTATAAGCCAAATATCTCAAGATTCGTTTGACGGCCGTAAGGTGGGATTCCTTAGGGTCGGATTGGAATCTTGCACACATGCAAACGGAAAGCATAATGTCCGGTCGAGATGCACATAAATAAAGCAATGAACCAATCATCGACCGGTATACCTTTTGATCCACGGACTTACCTCCCGTGTCGAGGTCGAGATGCCCATTAGTTCCCATGGGTGTCTTGATGGGTTTGGCATCCTTCATCCCAAACTTAGCAAGAATGTCTTGAGTGTACTTCGTTTGGCTAATGAAGGTGCCCTCTCGGAGTTGCTTGACTTGGAATCCTAGAAAATATTTCAACTCCCCCATCATCGACATCTCGAATTTCTGTGTCATGATCCTACTAAACTCTTCACATGTAGACTCGTTAGTAGACCCAAATATGATATCATCAACATAAATTTGGCATACAAACAAGTCATTTTCAAGAGTTTTAGTAAAGAGTGTAGGATCGGCCTTGCCAACTTTGAAGCCATTAGTAATAAGGAAATCTCTTAGGCATTCATACCATGCTCTTGGGGCTTGCTTGAGCCCATAAAGCGCCTTAGAGAGCCTATAGACATGGTTAGGGTACTTACTGTCTTCAAAGCCGGGAGGTTGCTCAACATAGACCTCTTCCTTGATTGGTCCGTTGAGGAAGGCACTTTTCACGTCCATTTGATAGAGCTTAAAGCCATGGTAAGTAGCATAGGCCAATAATATGCGAATTGACTCAAGCCTAGCTACGGGTGCATAGGTTTCACCAAAATCCAAACCTTCGACTTGTGAATACCCTTTGGCCACGAGTCGAGCTTTGTTCCTTGTCACCACACCATGCTCATCTTGCTTGTTGCGGAAGACCCATTTGGTTCCTACAACATTTTGGTTAGGACGTGGAACTAAATGCCATACCTCGTTCCTCGTGAAATTGTTGAGCTCCTCTTGCATCGCCACCACCCAATCCGAATCTTGGAGAGCTTCCTCTACCCTGTGTGGCTCAATGGAGGAAACAAAAGAGTAATGTTCACAAAAATGAGCAACCCGAGATCGAGTAGTTACCCCCTTATGAATGTCGCCGAGAATGGTGTCGATGGGGTGATCTCGTTGGATTGCTTGGTGGACTCTTGGGTGTGGCGGTCTTGGTTCTTCCTCATCCTCCTTTTCTTGATCATTTGTATCTCCCCCTTGATCATTGCCATCATCTTGAGGTGGCTCATCTTCTTGATTTTGTCCTTCATCAACTTGAGCTTCATCCTCATTTTGAGTTGGTGGAGATGCTTGCGTGGAGGAGGATGGTTGATCTTGTGTACTTGAAGGCTCTTCGGATTCCTTAGGACACACATCCCCGATGGACATGTTCCTTAGTGCGATGCATGGAGCCTGTTCTTCACCTATCTCATCAAGATCAACTTGCTCTTCTTGAGAGCCGTTAGTTTCATCAAACACAACGTCACAGGAGACTTCAACTAGTCCAGTGGACTTGTTAAAGACCCTATATGCCCTTGTGTTTGAGTCATAACCAAGTAAAAAGCCTTCTACAGTTTTAGGAGCAAATTTTGATTTTCTACCTCTTTTAATAAGAATGAAGCATTTGCTACCAAAAACTCTAAAATATGAAATATTGGGCTTTTTACCGGTTAGGAGTTCATATGATGTCTTCTTGAGGATTCGGTGAAGATATAACCGGTTGATGGCGTAGCAGGCGGTGTTGACCGCTTCGGCCCAAAACCGGTCCGGTGTCTTGTACTCATCAAGCATGGTTCTTGCCATGTCCAATAGAGTTCGATTCTTCCTCTCCACTACACCGTTTTGTTGTGGCGTGTAGGGAGAAGAGAACTCATGCTTGATGCCCTCCTCCTCAAGGAAGCTTTCAATTTGAGAGTTCTTGAACTCCGTCCCATTGTCGCTTCTTATTTTCTTGATCCTTAAGCCGAACTCATTTTGAGCTCGTCTCAAGAATCCCTTTAAGGTCTCTTGGGTTTGAGATTTTTCCTGTAAAAAGAATACCCAAGTGAAGCGAGAATAATCATCCACAATAACTAGACAGTACTTACTCCCGCCGATGCTTATGTAAGCGATCGGGCCGAATAGATCCATGTGTAGGAGCTCCAGTGGCCTGTCAGTCGTCATTATGTTCTTGTGTGGATGATGAGTGCCAACTTGCTTCCCTGCTTGGCATGCGCTACAAATCCTGTCTTTCTCAAAATGAACATTGGTTAGTCCTAAAATGTGCTCTCCCTTTAGAAGCTTATGAAGATTCTTCATCCCAACATGGGCTAGTCGGCGGTGCCAGAGCCAACCCATGTTAGTCTTAGCAATTAAACATGTGTCGAGCTCAGCACTGTCAAAATCTACTAAGTATAGCTGACCCTCTAACACACCCTTAAATGCTATTGAATCATCACTTCTTCTAAAGACAGTGACACCTATATCAGTAAAAAGACAGTTGTAGCCCATTTGACATAATTGGGAAACAGAAAGCAAATTGTAATCTAATGAATCAACAAGAAAAACATTGGAAATGGAATGGTCAGGTGAAATAGCAATTTTACCCAAACCTTTGACCAACCCTTGATTTCCATCCCCAAATGTGATAGCTCGTTGGGGATCTTTGTTTTTCTCATATGAGGAGAACATCCTTTTCTCCCCGGTCATGTGGTTTGTGCACCCGCTGTCGAGTATCCAACTTGAGCCCCCGGATGCATAAACCTACAAAACAAATTTAGTTCTTGACTTTAGGTACCCAAACTGTTTTGGGTCCTTTGGCATTAGATACAAGAACTTTGGGTACCCAAACACAAGTCTTGGAGCCCTTGTGTTTGCCCCCAACAAATTTGGCAACTACTTTGCCGGATTTGCTAGTAAGCACATAAGATGCATCAAAAGTTTTAAATGAAATGGCATGATCATTTGATGCATTAGGAATTTTCTTCTTAGGCAACTTGGCACGGGTTGGTTGCCTAGAACTAGATGTCTCACCCTTATACATGAAAGCATGGTTAGGGCCAGAGTGAGACTTCCTAGAATGAATCTTCCTAATTTTGCTCTCAGGATAGCCTGCAGGGTATAAAATGTAACCCTCGTTATCCTGAGGCATGGGAGCTTTGCCCTTAACAAAGTTAGACAAGTTCTTAGGAGGGGCATTAAGTTTGACATTGTCTCCCCTTTGGAAGCCAATGCCATCCTTGATGCCAGGGCGTCTCCCATTATAAAGCATGCTACGAGCAAATTTAAATTTCTCATTTTCTAAGTTGTGCTCTCTAATCTTAGCATTTAGTTGAGCTATGTGATCATTTTGTTTTTTAATTAAGGCAAGGTGATCATGGATAGCATCAACATTAATATCTCTACATCTAGTGCAAATGGACACATGCTCAATAGTAGATGTAGAGGGTTTGCAAGACTTTAATTCAATAACTTTAGCATGCAACAAATCATTCTTAGTTCTAAGGTCAGAAATAGTAGTATTGCAAACATCAAAATCCTTAGCCTTAGCAATTAATTTCTCATTCTCATTTCTAAGGCTAGCGATGGAAGCATTCAATTCATCAAATCTAGCAAGCAAATCAACATCATCATTTCTAGGATCAATGCAAACATGAGAATCAACCTTAGCCAACAAATTAGCATTTTCATTTCTAAGGTTGTCTAAAATCTCATGGCAAGTGCTTAGCTCACTAGATAATTTTTCACATTTTTCTCTTTCTAGAGCATAAGCATTTTTAACCTTAACATGTTTCTTGTTTTCCTTGATTAGGAAGTCCTCTTGGGAGTCCAAGAGATCATCCTTTTCATGGATAGCACTAATTAGCTCATTTAATTTTTCTTTTTGTTCCATGTTAAGGTTGGCAAAAAGAATACGCAAGTTATCCTCCTCATTTTTATCATCCTCATCACTAGATGTTTCATATTTAGTGGAGGACTTTGATTTTACCTTCTTTTTGCCGTCCTTGGCCATGAGGCACTTGTGGCCGACGTTGGGGAAGAGGAGGCCTTTGGTGACGGCGATGTTGGCGGCGTCCTCGTCGTCGGAGGAGTCGCTTGAGCTTTCGTCGGAGTCCCACTCCCGACAAACATGGGCATCGCCGCCCTTCTTCTTGTAGTACTTCTTCTTCTCCTTCCTCTTGCCCTTCTTGTCGTTGTCCCTGTCACTATCACTTGATAATGGACATTTAGCAATAAAGTGACCGGGCTTACCACACTTGTAGCAAACCTTCTTGGAACGGGATTTGTAGTCCTTCCCCTTCCGTTGCTTGAGGATTTGCCGGAAGCTTTTGATGATTAGGGCCATCTCCTCGTTGTCGAGCTTGGAGGCGTCAATTGGTTGTCTACTTGGTGTAGACTCCTCCTTCTTCTCCTCCGTTGCCTTGAAGGCCACGGGTTGCGCCTCGGATGTGGAAGGCTCATCAAGCTCGTTGATCTTCTTGGAGCCCTTAATCATGCATTCAAAACTAACAAAATTCCCGATGACTTCCTCGGGGGTCATTTGTGTATATCTAGGATTGCCACGAATTAATTGTACTTGAGTAGGGTTAAGGAAAATAAGGGCTCTCAGAATAACCTTAACCACTTCGTGGTCATCCCATTTTGTGCTCCCGAGGTTGCGCACTTGGTTCACCAAGGTCTTGAGCCGGTTGTACATGTCTTGTGGCTCCTCCCCTTGGCGAAGACGGAAGCGACCGAGCTCCCCCTCGATCGTTTCCCGCTTGGTGATCTTGGTGAGTTCATCACCCTCATGCGCCGTCTTGAGTAGGTCCCAAATCTCCTTGGCGTTCTTCAACCCTTGTACTTTGTTGTATTCCTCCTTGCTTAAAGAGGCAAGGAGAATGGTTGTGGCTTGAGAGTTGAAGTGCTCGATTTGGGCCACTTCGTCCGTGTCGTAGTCCTCATCCCCTACGGATGGTACCTGTACACCATACTCAACAACATCCCATAATCTTTTGTGGAGAGAGGTTAGATGAAATTGCATCAAATTACTCCACATAGCATAATCTTCACCATTAAAAGTTGGTGGTTTGCCTAATGGGACGGAAAGTAAAGGTGTATGTTTAGGAACGCGAGGGTAGCGTAGGGGGATCTTACTATACTTCTTACGCTCTTGGCGTTTAGAAGTGACGGACGCCGCGTCGGAGCCGGAGGTGGAGGTCGATGAAGTGTCGGTCTCGTAGAAGACCACCTTCCTCATCCTTTTGTGCTTGTCCCCACTCCGATGCGGCTTGTGAGAAGATTTTTCCTTCTTCTCCTTATGGTGAGAAGAGGAAGATCTTTTCTCCTTCCGCTTGGAGGATTTCTTCTTCTTCTCTCTTCTCTTGGTGCGGGACTCTTCCGATGAAGATGAAGTGCTCCCTTGGCTTGTAGTGGGCTTGTCGTCGCCGGTCTCCATCTCCTTCTTGGCGTGATCTCCCGACATCACTTCGAGCGGTTAGGCTCTAATGAAGCACCGGGCTTTGATACCAATTGATAGTCGCCTAGAGGGGGGGGGGTGAATAGGGCGAAACTGAAATTTACAAAAATAATCACAACTACAAGCCGGGATTAGCGTTAGTAATAATAAATGAGTCCGCAAGAGAGGGCGCAAAACAAATCGCAAGCAAATAAGGAGAGTGACACGCGGATTTGTTTTACCGAGGTTCGGTTCTTGCAAACCTACTCCCCGTTGAGGAGGCCACAAAGGCCGGGTCTCTTTCAACCCTTCCCTCTCTCAAACGGTCCCTCGGACCGAGTGAGCTTTCCTTCTTCTCAATCAACCGGGAACAAAACTTCCCCGCAAGGGCCACCACACAATCGGTGCCTCTTGCCTTGGTTACAATTGAGTGTTGATCACAAGAGCACAAGAGAAAGAAAGAATGCGATCCAAGCGCAAGAGCTCAAAAGAACACGGCAAATCTCTCTCGCTAGTCACTAAAGGCTTGAGTGGAATTGGAGAGGATTTGATCTCTTTGTATGTGTCTAGAATTGAGTGCCTAGCTCTTGTAAGTGGTTAGAAGTTGGAAAACTTGGATGGCCATGAATGTGGGGTGGTTGGGGTATTTATAGCCCCAACCACCAAACTTGACCGTTGGCTGGAGGCTTCTGTTCGATGGCGCACCGGACAGTCCGGTGCACACCGGACAGTCCGGTGCCCCTGCCACATCATCACTGCCGTTGGATTCTAGCCGTTGGAGCTTCCGACTTGTGGGCCCGCCTGGGTGTCCGGTGCACACCGGACATGCACTGTTTGATGTCCGGTGCACCGGTATGGGCAGCCCTGACGTCTGCGCGCGCTGCGCGCGCATTTAATGCTGCGCAGAGAGCCGTTGGCGCCGCAGAGAGCCGTTGCTCCGCTGGCACACCGGACAGTCCGGTGCACACCGGACAGTCCGGTGAATTATAGCGGAGCGGCTGTCGCGCGAACCCGAGGCAGGTGAGTTCAGGAGGCCGAGCTTCCTTGGAGCACCGGACATGTCCGGTGCACACCGGACAGTCCGGTGAATTATAGCGCGCCGGCTTCCGCGAATTCCCGAGGGCGAAGGGTTGGAGTCTGAGTCCCCTGGTGCACCGGACAGGTACTGTTCACTGTCCGGTGGCACACCGGACAGTCCGGTGCGCCAGACCAGGGGTGCCCTCGGTTGCCCCTTTGCCCCTTTATTGAATCCAAAACTTGGTCTTTTTATTGGCTGAGTGTGAACCTTTTACACCTGTATAATCTATACACTTGGGCAAACTAGTTAGTCCAAAGATTTGTGTTGGGCAATTCAACCACCAAAATTATATAGGAACTAGGTGTAAGCCTAATTCCCTTTCACCATCCCCTGGAGATGGTGATGCACCCCTTGGGACTCTTCCCTGCTGAAAAGAAGGATGGCCCCAATGTGGTGTAACCGTGTGAGCCATGTGAAAGATGTGTGGGCAATGTATCCTGACTTGGTTGAGAGGGTCACTGTTCAGTGCATGAGTGCGCTGTACCGCCTTCAGGCCCTGCAGAGCGACGCTATGGCACACGTTGCTAACATCGCTCAAACCACCAAGCTCACCCTCGACAGCCAAGAAGACTTTGTGGTCGACTTGTCCTCCGAGTTGGTGGAGAAGGATTTGCTGGTGGAAAGGCTGAGCCAGCGCATTACCACCTTGGAGCAACAGGTGGAGATTCGAGACAACACTATTGATGTCTTGGAGAACCAGCTCCATGATGTGCATCGAGAACTTGAAGAAGCTAATGACCACCTGGACATGCACCACTTAGAGATGGAGGCCAATGAGGCCAGAAGCGAGGGAGAAGAGGCTCCCGAGGAGTTAGGACCAGCCCCTGGTACCAATGGGACTACCTCTGCGATGCCCCCTTCACCCGCATCCAGTGTCGCTTCCACCACTCGGGGTTGATCAGTCACTTTGACGCCTTAGGCGGATAGAAACCTACGCGAGCTTAGTTAATGGCATATTTTTGACTAGGCTTACGGGTACTTTCCCCTAATTGATGTAACCCTTGTGAACTTTCGAAATCTGTGAGATGTTTGTAACCATGTTATCTTCATTTCGAACCTAATATTATGATTATGGCATTTTCTTTCCATATGAGGTAATAGCTTGTCGTTCAAAATTGTGAGTTAGGATAACAATGGCGACAATCTCTGTTTTCAGATGGCAGCTAGGCAGCGTCGTGGGCATAACGAGCAAGTTCCCCCGCCACCTCCTCTAGCTCCCACAGTGCAGGAGCTGATGGCTCAGCAAAACGAGATTCTGCGACAGCTCTTGCAGCGCTAGCCCCACCCTCAGCAGCATGGTGGAGGCCAGCATCAGCGACCTCCGGCAGCGGCAACCTACCAGGAGTTCTTGAGTACGCAGCCACTCTTGTTCACCAAGGCAGAGGATCCGTTGGACGCCGACGTGTGGCCCCTCGTCGTTGAGTCCAAGTTTCCCCTCCTCATGGGAGACTGCCCTGATGAAACCAAGGCTCGCTTCGCCGCGCAGCAGCTTCGCGGCCCTGCTCGGACTTGGTGGGACCACTTTCGTGCTATGCTCCCCGCTGATCATGAAATGTCTTGGGAGGAATTCAAGACTGCTTTTTCAGAGGGCACCACATCCCAGTCGGAATTCTCGATCGCAAGCTGAATGAGTTTCTGGCACTTAATCAAGGAACCCGCACGGTATTGCAGTACGCTCAGGCCTTCAACGACCTATGCTAGTATGCAGGTTACCACGCTGATTCTGATGAGAAGAAGAGAGACCGCTTCCGCAGGGATCTCAACACCAAGCTGCGGGAACGTCTTAACACTGTCCGGGCTGGTAGCTTCAATGAGTTGGTCAACCTGGCCATCTCCCAGGCGGATTGTATTGTAGCTCACCGGGCAGAGAAGAAGAGAAAGGCACCAATGGCAGCACCATCCGCTCAGGCCCAGAGGTTCAGGATTGTTTCTCACAATCAGAGCAGGGGATTTCAGCAGCAGACAGGCAGATGGGTGATCAGGCCACCTCAGCTGTAACACCCCGGGATCCACAAACACCCCGAAATGCTACTAAACTACACAACTAACATTCATATATAAAATTTCGACAGCATCTCCTTTGAAAATTTGCATAAACGTGGAAGCAACAGAGTATAAACAGATATCATGATAAGAAAACATACTAGACATTAATAATCTGCTAGCAATGGGAAGATAACCATAACGACATGAACTGAATTAACTAGTGTGCACGACTAGTTAAAAACAAACATCCTTTGACAAGAAGTTTCTAATTAAATCATGGCTGTGCCTATGCAGCGTTATTATGAGAGTGAAGGTGGACGTGCTGCTACTCCCCTCATTCCCAACATGAATCAAGTACCTGCATTGAGTAATGCAAGAGTGAGATGAAACATCTCAGCAAGTGAATTGTTTTGACGAGATATTTAAACCAAAAAAATTGAATTAATCAACATTTTAAAGGGATCACAATTGAGATCAGAAATACTTGTAGATATAGAACTCAATAGTCCCAAAATAACCAATGTCATCTCATTTCCTCGAACAACCACAATAGGTTGTATAACACTTTCCTGCGTCAACAATACCTGCAAATATCACTTCGATGTATGCATAGTAATGCAATGGGTAAGTCCTCTACCTTCATACCTCTTACAGTATAAAACCACACCATCTGCAAATACCACTTCAATGAATGCATATGAATGCAATGCATATGTCCTCTGCCTTCATACCTCTAAGGGTATGAAGCCGCATCGTACCCCTCCTCGGGCAACGTACGATGCTAAGTTGTACCGGTACGGTCGGACCATAGGTCACGACAAAACTTCAGATGCAAGTGAATCATGCAATGTATATGGCATGCTGCATTTATCAATATACTTCACTTCCTTCACATACAATACAACCTCAAATAATACTTCATTTACCTTCAGATACAATATCAACCTCAAATAATACTTTATTTACCTTCAAATACAATACCAACCTCAAATAATACTTCATTTACCTTCTGGAGTGTGAATTAATCTCACGAGTCATACTCGAATTATCATCAACATCAATATATGATTGAGCATCAGCATAATGCAAGCAAGTAAAGCATCACCATAGAGTCCAATTATGAAAGAATCCAATACTTCTGAATATTAGAGTGTAGGCAATAGAAATAACAGGACAGAATGGAAGCAACCACTGCTACATTCACTTGCCTTCATCGAAGAAGAAGAAATGTACTAGGCATGATCTGGAGTGTAGCCACCTGCTAGCGGGCATAAAACTTAGTACAAATATTTCACAAACATTTGCCAACAATCAACAAATCGCTCCTACACTTGAAACCAAGACCTGGTGGAAAGACTCCCACCCTGAACCACATGACATACAGCAGCAGCGCTGTTTGTTAATTTTGTATCTTTAAAATTTTAACAGTTGTGATATCAAACAAATAATCTAGGAGTATCTACACAAAATACTCTACAACTTCGGTATTCAATGGATAATTAAAATCTGCCATCTACAAGTTCTAAAATCTCTAACAAGATAACTGACTGAATCTGTTTCAAATAGCAGCGTAATTAACTTCAAAATTCGATATCTCACAAACTACTCAACCAAAAATCATGGAATTCTACTGGACGTAAGAAATTTTATCCCTCTACAGAAGTCTCCATAGTTGGAAGAGCCAATTCGGCCATTTACCTGATGAAACCTACCAGCGAACAGATCCGCTCATTTTTGTCAGGCAAACAGGAACAGCCACAGTAAAACAAACATAACTGGAGTTTCACAAATCATATGAATGCACTCTTTAACAATCTGGAAAGTTTATGAAATTATCTACAACTTCTTTTACCAACCCATAGTTTAATTCTGTTGATAAAATTGCCTAACTCTTAAGAGAACAGATTCTGCACAGAATTATGAGACTGAAAAACTGCTATAATCAAACTGCAATAACTTTCTGATCTGATGTCCGATTGAGGTGTTCTTCGCGGCCACGAAAAGATCTACAAATTATCTACGACTCATATATAAACTTTTTATTTTTTTGAGGCCGCTAAGATCACGGAAAACTGGTATGAATAGAAACTGTCGAATCTGCCATTCTGCAGAAATTAAATTCGAGATCAAAACCTAACCCCACATCTAATCCAACCTCTAATCCTTCAATCCACATGATCCACAACCTCCAAAAGCACATAATTATATGGAGGAACAAGGATCCCATCCTTACCTAGGGTTTCCCCAAGAAAATCTGCAATAGATGGGGGGGGGGGTAGAACATCTCCTTGATCCTCTCTTCCTCTTCAATCCATCTTGCTCCGCCTCTTCTCGATCCTTGCTGCGTGGGAGAGGGGGAGATCTAGGGAGGAAGAAGAAATGGTGGGTGGCTGCCATCGGAGGAGAGGGGGAGGCCAACCAAGGGAAAAAGGGGGGAGGGTGGCGGCCAAGAGAGGGGGGTGGAGGGAAAAGGGGTGGCCACCTAGGGTTTTGTGGGAGAAAAGAACTGACGCCCCAGATGACTTCTGCCTTTGCATCCAACGGCCCACAACCCTTTCCCACATCCACGCTGTGAAGATCAACATTTGGTCAACATTTTTTTTGGGATATTACACTCTACCCCCCTTAAAAAGAATTCGTCCTCGAATTCGGCCACTCCAATCAAAACACCCAAGGTACCCCATATAGCACCACCATTCAAAACATGGGTCCATTATTGGTCTTAATTAACACAAGAACTTCTACCTTAGACTAATTGTCTAAGGAAACTACACAACCTGACATCAAGCATGAAACAACATGCAATGAAGCTCATAGATGCAATCAACACTACAATTTCGCACCATCGAATTTGGATGCAACTATACATCAACATCAATGTCTTAAGACAACACTCTTTTATGAAGGGGTAATATGCACTAAGCACAACCCTTACAAACTTCAACAATTAATTTCAACTAAATGGTGAAACATCCACACCCGACGAATGTATAAGAAGATCAAACACCTCACCTCAAAGCACCGCGAAACAAGTAGTTCTATTGAAATAAAACTCCTAATCTTCCTAAACCTTATTCTTGCCATCATAAAAAGATAATCATGTAATCTAACATTCTTTGCACCCTGCAAAAGGGAGAAAACCTACAGAACTAATGGAGCAATAAAGCAAACAAGAAGCCAATAACATTCTGTGTGGCACAGGTCATCAAAGAAATGCCAAAAGCTCCACAAAGAGCACTGACAGCACAACAACACAATACTTGGTTAACCAATGTCACTATACTTCATCCAACAACTCAACTAAGAAAAATATCCAAACTAGTGAGGCTAACCTACACATAATATAAGTCTTCATCTACTATAGTTCATAAACTTACATTTCATTCTATCATACGATGCACTCAAAGTACCAGACATACAAGGTCAATAATAATCCTGTAATCCTTCACACATTTGACAAACATCTCAAGCTGATGTAAAAACCACATCATTTAGGAATAGGCGACTAACCACACACAACCAACTCTAGGCTAGGCACTGGCTTCATTCAAACCAATAGATAGGTGGTCCAACAATGGATCCACAAGCATGCATCGGGGAGAGAACCATCTGATCCTCAACATATTAATAAATAATCCATGGATCCAAAAAATCAAAGATTTATTCTACAACTAGCATGACTAACATGCAACCACTTTAAACCACATCTAGGCTTTGTGGCTACTAAAACACACAATAGAAGAGAGACATGTAAGCCATTCTAGCTAGGTAAAGACTTCCGCCAAAATTCCTATAAAAGTACCAATATTCATTTCTTTCAGAACTGGTTTCTCGACATAAACAATCATTCTTTGCAAAGATGGTTGGAACTATCCACCAACCGCTCAACAACTTAAATTCAAATTGATGGTTACCTTGTAACCCAAAACACGCAATTCACACTCCTCTTAGAAACATCCTCAATCAAGCATATATAACAATATTATTGTAATAAAACTCAACCATGGAAAACATGGTGAAAACAACATAGGCATACTTGTATATCACATGCATAATAACAACTTCAATCTCACAAAAGACCAGCGATATCAAACGCATTAATAAAACAATATAAAGATTTAGAGATAAATTATATCAGATATTAAGTCATAAACAACATACCACATCACCATAAAGGAATGGGGAGGGGTGAAATTATTGTCACCTGCACTTCAAAGACATTAATATATATCAAAGATATTTGTACCCATACCCTTCCTATATGTGCAAGTGTATCAAATTTATCGTCAAATTGCCAAGAATCTAAAGCCTAGGCTTTGATACCAACTGTAACACCCCGGGATCCACAAACACCCCGAAATGCTACTAAACTACACAACTAACATTCATATATAAAATTTCGACAACATCTCCTTTGAAAATTTGCATAAACGTGGAAGCAACAGAGTATAAACAGATATCATGATAAGAAAACATACTAGACATTAATAATCTGCTAGCAATGGGAAGATAACCATAACGACATGAACTGAATTAACTAGTGTGCACGACTAGTTAAAAACAAACATCCTTTGACAAGAAGTTTCTAATTAAATCATGGCTGTGCCTAGGCAGCGTTATTATGAGAGTGAAGGTGGACGTGCTGCTACTCCCCTCATTCCCAACATGAATCAAGTACCTGCATTGAGTAATGCAAGAGTGAGATGAAACATCTCAGCAAGTGAATTGTTTTGACGAGATATTTAAACCAAAAAAATTGAATTAATCAACATTTTAAAGGGATCACAATTGAGATCAGAAATACTTGTAGATATAGAACTCAATAGTCCCAAAATAACCAATGTCATCTCATTTCCTCGAACAACCACAATAGGTTGTATAACACTTTCCTGCATCAACAATACCTGCAAATATCACTTCGATGTATGCATAGTAATGCAATGGGTAAGTCCTCTACCTTCATACCTCTTACAGTATAAAACCACACCATCTGCAAATACCACTTCAATGAATGCATATGAATGCAATGCATATGTCCTCTGCCTTCATACCTCTAAGGGTATGAAGCCGCATCGTACCCCTCCTCGGGCAACGTACGATGCTAAGTTGTACCGGTACGGTCGGACCATAGGTCACGACAAAACTTCAGATGCAAGTGAATCATGCAATGTATATGGCATGCTGCATTTATCAATATACTTCACTTCCTTCACATACAATACAACCTCAAATAATACTTCATTTACCTTCAGATATAATATCAACCTCAAATAATACTTTATTTACCTTCAAATACAATACCAACCTCAAATAATACTTCATTTACCTTCTGGAGTGTGAATTAATCTCACGAGTCATACTCGAATTATCATCATCATCAATATATGATTGAGCATCAGCATAATGCAAGCAAGTAAAGCATCACCATAGAGTCCAATTATGAAAGAATCCAATACTTCTGAATATTAGAGTGTAGGCAATAGAAATAACAGGTCAGAATGGAAGCAACCACTGCTACATTCACTTGCCTTCATCGAAGAAGAAGAAGAAATGTACTAGGCATGATCTGGAGTGTAGCCACCTGCTAGCGGGCATAAAACTTAGTACAAATATTTCACAAACATTTGCCAACAATCAACAAATCGCTCCTACACTTGAAACCAAGACCTGGTGGAAAGACTCCCACCCTGAACCACATGACATACAGCAGCAGCGCTGTTTGTTAATTTTGTATCTTTAAAATTTTAACAGTTGTGATATCAAACAAATAATCTAGGAGTATCTACACAAAATACTCTACAACTTCGGTATTCAATGGATAATTAAAATCTGCCATCTACAAGTTCTAAAATCTCTAACAAGATAACTGACTGAATCTGTTTCAAACAGCAGCGTAATTAACTTCAAAATTCGATATCTCACAAACTACTCAACCAAAAATCATGGAATTCTACTGGACGTAAGAAATTTTATCCCTCTACAGAAGTCTCCATAGTTGGAAGAGCCAATTCGGCCATTTACCTGATGAAACCTACCAGCGAACAGATCCGCTCATTTTTGTCAGGCAAACAGGAACAGACACAGTAAAACAAACATAACTGGAGTTTCACAAATCATATGAATGCACTCTTTAACAATCTGGAAAGTTTATGAAATTATCTACAACTTCTTTTACCAACCCATAGTTTAATTCTGTTGATAAAATTGCCTAACTCTTAAGAGAACAGATTCTGCACAGAATTATGAGACTGAAAAACTGCTATAATCAAACTGCAATAACTTTCTGATCTGATGTCCGATTGAGGTGTTCTTCGCGGACACGAAAAGATCTACAAATTATCTACGACTCATATATAAACTTTTTATTTTTTTGAGGCCACTAAGATCATGGAAAACTGGTATGAATAGAAACTGTCGAATCTGCCATTCTGCAGAAATTAAATTCGAGATCAAAACCTAACCCCACATCTAATCCAACCTCTAATCCTTCAATCCACATGATCCACAACCTCCAAAAGCACATAATTATATGGAGGAACAAGGATCCCATCCTTACCTAGGGTTTCCCCAAGAAAATCTGCAATAGATGGGGGGGTAGAACATCTCCTTGATCCTCTCTTCCTCTTCAATCCATCTTGCTCCTCCTCTTCTCGATCCTTGCTGCGTGGGAGAGGGGGAGATCTAGGGAGGAAGAAGAAATGGTGGGTGGCTGCCATCGGAGGAGAGGGGGAGGCCAACCAAGGGAAAAAGGGGGGAGGGTGGCGGCCAAGAGAGGGGGGTGGAGGGAAAAGGGGTGGCCACCTAGGGTTTTGTGGGAGAAAAGAACCGACGCCCCAGATGACTTCTGCCTTTGCATCCAACGGCCCACAACCCTTTCCCACATCCACGCAGTGAAGATCAACTTTTGGTCAACATTTTTTTTGGGATATTACATCAGCAGCAGCAGCCGGCACCCACTCATTTTCTAGCTCCCGCTCCAAGGAACAATCAGCCTCCGCAGCAGTAGTAGTTCCGCCAGGGCAATGGGAACAAGTGCTTCACTTGTGGCAATGTGGGCCACTATGCCAAGAACTGCCCAAGAAATCAGCAGAGGCAGATGCCAGCACCAAATCAAGACAAGGGAAGAAAGCAAAAGATACAAGTCAAGCAAGGGAAGCTCAACTTCACTACTCTGGAGGAAGTACCTGAGGGAGCCCCCATCATGACCGGTATCTTTTCAGTTTATAATCAACCTACTTTAATTCTGTTTGATTCTAGTGCATCTCATAGTTTCATTAGCCAAAAGTTCAGTGCTAAATGTCAACTGCCTTTCTATCACTCAAAAGGGTCGTTTATGATAGCCACACCTGGGGGTAAAATTACAACTAATCAATTAAACCAAAGTGTGCCTATTCAACTGGGAAGCCACATTGTCAAAACCACCCTTCTTGTTTTGGGTTTGGAAAATGTGGACATTATTCTGGAAGCTAATTGGATGACCCTCACCAAGTAGTGCTTGATGTAGCCAGCCGTATCGTGGAAATCAATTCCCCGTTCTGTAGGAGCTTCACCTTAATTCTGCCCAGTCAAGATTCTACTCAGTCATGTGCTTTTTCTATGACGGAGTTACCTCTGAAGAAGATTCTAGTGGTCTGTGAGTATGCAGATGTCTTCCCTGATGAATTGCCAGGAATGCCACCAGACTGGGATATTGAATTCGCCATCGAGTTGCAACCGGGAACGGCACCGATTTCCAAGTGGCCTTACCGTATGCCACCCGCTGAGTTGGCAGAATTGAAGAAGCAATTGCAAGAGTTGATGGACAAATGTTTTATTCCCCCAAGTACTTTGCCTTGGGGATGTCCAACCTTGTTTGTAAAGAAGAAAGATGAAAGCTTGAGACTGTGTATAGATTACCGCCCTCTTAATGCGGTGACTATCAAGAATAAGTATCCTTTGCCTCGTATTGATGTTCTTTTTGACCAGTTGGTCAGAGCCAAAGTGTTTTCCAAGATAGACCTTCCCTTCGGCTACCATCAGATCAAGATACGAGCAAGCGATATTCCGAAGACGGCTTTCTCAACTAGATATCGGCTAATGCACCAGCATATTTCATGTATCTGATGAATTATGTTTTCATGCCCGAATTGGACAAATTTGTAGTGGTTTTCATCGATGATATCTTGGTGTACTCGAAGAACGAAGAAGAACATGCCGGGCATTTGCATGTAGTGCTTCAACGTCTGCGAGAGCACCACCTTTATGCCAAATTGTCAAAATGTGACTTTTGGCTAAAGGAGATCAAATTCTTGGATCACACTATCTCTCAGGCAGGAATAGCTGTTGATCCTGATAAGGTGCAAGAAGTGATGAACTGGAAGCCACCAACGACTGTCTGTCAGATTCGGAGTTTTCTGGGATTAGCTGGTTATTACCGAAGATTCATTCCGGATTTATCTCGAATTGCGAAACCCATAACTGAGCTGTTGAAGAAAGAACCCAAGTTTGTTTGGGGTCAGAAGTGCAAAGATGCCTTCCATGCATTAAGGCAACATCTGACCACAGCACCGGTGTTAGCGCAACCCGGCAGCAGCAAGCCATTTGATGTGTATTGTGATGCCTCTGGCACTGGACTAGGTTGTGTATTGATGCAAGACAACCGAGTCATTGCTTATGCCTCAAGAGTACTCAGGCCTCATGAGCAGAATTATCCCACTCATGACCTAGAGTTGGCAGCAGTGGTTCATGCATTAAAAATTTGGAGGCACTATTTGATGGGAACCCACTGCAACATCTTCACTGATCATAAGAGCCTTAAGTATATCTTTACTCAGGCTGATCTCAACATGAGGCAGAGAAGATGGCTAGAGCTGATCAAGGACTATGACCTGGAGGTACATTATCACCCAGAAAGGCCAATGTGGTAGCAGATGCCTTGAGTCGGAAGTTGCAATGCAACTGTGTTGTGATGGATTCCCGAATTAACACCTTGTGTGATGAGTTGAGCAAGATGCAGATTGAAGTGATTCCTTTTGGTGCTTTGTCTCACATTTCCATTGAGCCAGCTTTGCAAGACCAGATCATCATGGCCCGGCTCAGTGAAAAGGGAGTGCAGATTATTAAGGAGAATCTCCATCAGAAGGCTGAGAAGTATAAATGTTTCCGCCAAGATGGAAAGGGTATATTATGGTTTGAAAGCAGATTTGTGGTTCCTAAAAACAAGGATCTCAAGAAGAAAATCTTGGACAAGCCCCATCTCTCCAAATTCTCTATACATCTAGGAAGCACCAAAATGTACCATGATCTGAAGCCCTTGTATTGGTGGACCAGAATGAAGAGGGAGATAGCCCAATATGTATCGGAATGTGACACCTGTCAGAGGATAAAGGCAAGCCACTTGAAATCAGCTGGAGCTTTGCAACCCCTGTCTATACTTTCGTGGAAATGGGATGACATCAGCATGGATTTCATCATGGGTCTGCCTAACACCTCTCATCGTCATGATTCGATTTGGGTTATTGTGGACCGACTGACGAAAGTGTCACATTTCTCCCTGTGCACACCACTGATAAGGCTCAAAAAGTATGCAGAGTTATACATTGACCGGATCGTGTGTTTGCACGGATTGCCTCGGACCATTGTTTCTGACCGAGGAGCCCAATTTGTTGCATGATTTTGGGAACAACTGCAGGAGTCTTTGGGAACCAAGCTAATTAGAAGTTCAGCTTACCACCCACAGACTAATGGTCAGACTGAGAGGGTGAATCAAATTCTTGAAGATATGCTGAGAGCTTGTGCACTCGATTGTGGCAAGAACTGGCGTTAGCACCTCTCCTTGGCTGAGTTTGCTTATAACAACAGTTATCAATCCAGCCTGAGGATGGCACTTTTCGAAGCTCTCTATGGAAGAAGGTGTAGAACACCACTCAATTGGTCTCAGCCTCGAGAAAGAGAAGTTTTTGGACCTGACTTAGTGACTGAAGCCGAAAGGAAGGTCAAACTAATCAGGAAAAATCTAGAAGCTACCCAGGCCAGGCAAAAGAGTTACCATGATAAGAGAAGGAAATCTCTCCAGTTCGAGGTGGGAGATTTCATGTATTTAAAAGTATCACCCACCAAAGGAGTGCAGAGGTTTAGAATCAAAGGCAAGTTAGCCCCTCGTTACATTGGACCTTATGAGATCATAGAAGCATGTGGACCCGTGGCATATAAATTGAAGTTACCTCGAAAAATGTATGCCATCCACAATGTGTTCCATGTATCTCAGCTAAAGAAGTGTGTTCAATTGCCGACCGAGATCATAGCAGAACCAGAATTGGAGATAGAGCTAGATCTATCGTACCAAGAGTACCCTTCCAAGATTCTGGATTGCAAGGAAAGATCAACTCGGGCTAAATCGATCAAGATGTATAAGGTCCAGTGGAGTAACCACTCAGAGGAAGAGGCTACTTGGGAGACTAAGGAATTCTTGCGATCCAACTTCCCCGATTGCCTACCTAAGGAAATTGGTACGTAATCATGCCCAACCCCTCCTCCTGCCCTTCGAATCTAAATTTCAGAAATATGATCTTAAATCAGAATGAAGTAATTATGAAACAAAATTTAAAAGGACTTCCTTCTGAAGATGCAAAGAGAATGACATTTGAAGAGCAGTTTGCCCTAATAATAAAGCACCCACTTCCTGTAAGTCTCACCCTTCGCTTCACCCCGGAAGGACTCTGACCCGAATCTCGGGACGAGATTAATTTAAGGGGGGAAGGTTGTGACACCCAGTGTCACTTAGGATTTCTCTCAGTGCTAACCCAAGAATCAACATTTCATGTGGGCCAAATTGAGCATGAAGCATCAAATTAACTTAAGAATAAAAGATCTACTAAGTGTATATCTAAAGAATCATGTTCCAAACAAATAAGATTTTCAAAAAGGGAAAAATGTTGAAACCCTAGCACCAACCCTAATCAAGCTATCTAAGTAGAGATAAAGAAAAAGGTAAAAGACCATGAAAAGTATAAAATCATGGCTTAGGCCAAATATAAACATTGAAATATACTAAATAAACTACAATAAAGATTATGGAAGCTTGGCCAAAATAGTTTAATAAAAACTCCAAACAAGCTTCTCAAATGAGGGTTCAATAGGGATTTCTGAAATTCAGAATTCTGAGTTTCAGCCCTTGAGCCAAAGACCGAGCGTGTTCACCTTGATCCCTAGCTCAAATCCTAATGCCCCCATTGACAAAAATGTGCCTAACTAACCCCTCTACCTCATATCAGAAGATGGCATCGGGACGCGTGATCTGGACACGTCAAACCCAGGATCTTCTCTCTGTGCGCGACAGTGAGACAAACCCGATTTCTCCCCTCTCTATCTCTTGATCCAGTCAGCAAAACCTGCAAGCCTCGACACACAAACGACAAAGGAATGTTAGGGAAAGAGATCTCTCAACAGGATCATGGCCATAATCTCAAAGATTTGGAGCCAACCCGCGCTTGAACTTGACCTCTCTCTGTGCTGCCTCGTGCTCAACGCTGTGCCAGGCGCCAGAGCGCGCACTGGCGTTCACCCGCGCACGCCCCGAGCACTTGTCAGAGCCTCGCCCTCGACCGTGCCTGCCCACGCCTATAAAGCCTCCCCGGGCACACCTCACCTCACCCCGTGCTCACCTTCGCCGGCCAGACGCCCCTCCTTAGCTCCGGCGAGCTCTCTTCCGCCTGCCATTGCCACCCGAGCCTCGGCCACTGTGGCCAGCCCACTCCGGTTGCTTCCAAGCCGCGCCAGCCGCTCGGTTAGCTTCGCCAGTAGCTTGTGAAGCTTCCCAAGCTCTCGGACCCGGCAGAACTTCATCGGAGAACCAAGATTCACTACACGACGGTTCACTTACAGCAACCTACGGTTGGTTGCTAAAACGGCCTTCAGCGACCTACGGTTGGTCGCTAAAAATTTATAGCGACCCATAAGGATGGTCGCTGTAAGTGCCGTCGCTAAAGGCTTTAGCGACCGACATCTTTTTAGCGACCGACCGTCCATTGCTAATATTGTATATTTAGCGACCAACCGTGGGTTGCTGTATTATAGATTTAGCAACCAACCGTAAGTCGTCATACTATACATTTAGCAACCAACAGAAAGTCGTCATTTTTATAGTTGTTATTAATAATAATATACATTTAATTAAGCACCACAAATCACAATTTTTTATACACAAATCATAAAGACACACAGTTAATCGGTATACCATAGTCATAGATCCATCACATAAACACAAAAGCAACACAATTATATATTCACAAAAGCATCACAATTATAATATCATTCACAACTAGATCATTTACAGATAGCTAGCTAGATCATCATGTTTAGAGTGTGAAGCTTCAGCAAAGTGCCTTGTAGATTTTGGTGAGTTTGCACCTTGCATCTAATGAAATATTTGATCATCCTCATCATCTAATTCCTCATCTTCAGAAGCACAATATTCTTCATTGTCTTACTCATCCTCGGTAGCAAACTTGTTCCTCATCACCTTAAGAAACACAATTTCATAGCATAGTAAATTTTAGAGCTCTAAAAATTTAAAGAACTTCAAAAATAAACTCTAAAATTTTAGTGTGAGATATAAGCTATAATTTAAAGCTAACTTTAGAGGGAAATCCAAATAAGCATGGAGACATTCAGCTGGCATCTTCCGATATACATTCCATGGCTTCATCTGAACTCGCCAAGAGGACGGCTAAACGATAGAATAACCCCAGGAGACGACCCTCCATCCAACAACCGCAGATTATTGATAGGAATGGCAGCAATGGCTTGTGTGCGTACATGCAACATATAATGCAGTGCAACTAACAGCACATGTGCACGCATGTCACGAGGAGCAGCTGGCTGTTATGGAGTTGAGAGGTTGTGGAGCCTCGGCCGGCCTTGACCTTGGGGTTGGACACGCAGCGGCAAGCTGGACTGCTCGCCGACACGTCCGTCCAGCCGCAGCATTGTTGTCACGCGGCACGACGGCTTCCTCTCCTCTCCAATAGTCCAATCAGGACGCCGTCGGTAGCCGCAGCCGCAGCGTAGACACAACGACCCTGCCCGTTTGCAGCCTACGGCGGCTGACGACCGAGCAGATACTTAGCAGATATACAAAGAAACATAGATAGATAGGCAGGTCAGGCAAGAGAGCTGCAAAGAACATACGCAGGCATGTGGGAGACGGATCATATGGATGATTGGCATGGTGGCGCATGTGCCGTCAGTCACCTACTGATGATGGAGCGCTGCACTGGTTCCTGGGCGTGGTCGGCTGGAGCGCGCGTAGGATGCAGGTGCAAGGAGCTGCAGGGGCGCTCTGCTGCAGGAAGTCCTGGCAAGTGGCGGCGGCCAGAGAAGAGCAAGGGGAGGAGAGAAGAGGGAGAAAGAGTGGAGGCATCCTGGCGGCGGCTGCCAGAAAGAGTGGCGCGTGCTAGATTTAGGTGGCGGGCGGTTAGGGTTAAGGGAGTGTGGCTGGGCCTTAATGGGCCGATTTGGTTAGGTTTTGTTTTTTTCTTTTTTTATTTTCTTTTCTAAATTTAAAATACTTATTAAATAACCCTGAAATTCATAGTAATTAAATCAAAATTATTTATAAATAAAATATTAATTTTTGGGCTAATAATTATTATATTTTTTATTTATTAGGATTTTCATTTAAGAAGAAATGTTATTCAATAACAAAAATCAATCATGCACAATAAAAAATTATTCCAAATGCAAATACATAACAAACACTTAAAAGAAAATTCATTACCATAAATATCATTAATAACTAAATGCATTATTTTTATTTTATGGTTTTTATAGTGTTACAGTTTTCTTTTCCATAATTTTTTTTCTTTTCTACAATTCTTTTTTTCTTTACTACAATTTAGCGATCACTGTTTACTTGTTTTAATTAATTTTTAGTCACTAACATCTACAAGTACATTTAGGCTATAAGATTTAATAGTGATCCTTGCTCTATAGCGACCCACCGCTAGTCCCCGACGACATCTATAGCGACCAACCATAAGTTGTTAAATTTCTAGACTTTTAGCGACCAACCGACCGTTGCTACAAAAGGATTTAGCGACTGACCAACGGTCCCTAACCTTTAGCAACCAACAGTTGGTACCTAATAAGGGTCGCTAAAGGTCAACCGTCGTGTAGTGATTGTCCTCGCCGGACTTCGGGCGCCCGCCTGCGCGCGTAGACTGAGCAATCCGGTGAGTCATTCTTCAAATCCTCTCACACACACCTTCCTTGATCCCTAGTGAAGCTCTCTGACCCATTTGATTGATCAATTGTGCCTTGGATAGGACGGACTCCTCGCCGCCGACGAGCTCCCCCGCCTGCGCACGTGGACCGGTCGACTCCGACCATCCCCGACGGTGACCCGCACATCGCCGTGACCCTCAGGACCTCCCCTACACCCTCGATCACCTCACTGGAGCAGTCTCGCCGCTGATAAGCCCCTCCGCCCTTTCCTCCGCCGCAAGAACTGTTTAATTTGGGGGAAGGACCTCGGGTTAGGTTTAGCGGAACCCCAGGGGGTTTTCTGAACTGTTAGTGACACATTTGAATAGTAACACAAGGACTAGTCTGTAAGACAACTTGAAAACGTCCGCCAGGGACCCCGATGCAAAGTCGTTTCCCATTTAATCATTTCTGTTTAATCTTTTTAATGAACATAGAACTTAGGAAATTCATAACTTGAGAAATATTTAACCAAAATTTGTAAAACCAATTTTGCTGGATTCTAAATATTACGGACTACCAATTAAAAATACTGAACCCCATGCTTTCTGTTTTAAATTTTAGAGTTTGGAATTAAATATAGAAATTGACCAAACCTTATTAAATTAAAGAAAATTAGTTATGCTTCTGTGCTGAACCTAAGAAAATTTGTAGATGTTCAAACCCCATTTAAACACTGTTTAAAAATAGTGAGAACCCCAGTATTGAAATTTTAAGTAGGGATATCTACTAAAAGCCATTTTTGCCAAAAACTTAGAAAAATCAGAAAGGCATTAGAAAATAATGAACAGTGAGTGCAAATATTTTTCCTAGCCTACTTAAGTAACAGAGAACCAAGGAAAAATGAAGGCACCTCTAGTCCAGAACAAAATCAAAGTGAAATGTTTTATTAGGCATTAATCAAACCAGAAAAACAATTATTAGAATTATACAAACAATTTCCATATTAATTATAAAAATCCACTGGACTTGTAATCACTAGAACTCCACTACAAAAATGATAAACACCCCAGCCCATCATTTTAGGTAGGGTAAACAAATAGAACTTGATAATGGGTCATATTTTAATTAAATCATGAGCAACCCAAAAATGGTGCAATAATGGGCAAATAAAAATTTTGCTAGATCAATAATGAGATAGGCCACCAGAGAAAAATGCAAAACCCAATTGAAGGTTGCAATATAATACCCATTAACAATATTTCATAAAAAAGGTCATTTAATTCAAATAATTCCTACCACCCCTCCCTTAAGCAAAAAGATGCTAAACTTCAGAATAATTGCTCTTGCACAAAGAAGAAGCTAGAAAAAATCAGAAATTTGTTGTTTGATATTTTGCAAATATAGTGGTAGTAGAAAGCACCCCTTTGACTAGAAAATTTAGAAAATCATAGTAAAATAACAAATAAGTATTAATGACTAAAAGTTTGTACAAAGTCATGTCATAACATCTAAATTCCAGCAAAAATAAGTCTTAGAGAATAACCTACTGTTAAATGGTAGTTGTAGTTCAAAACACCCCTTCTGCCCTAATATTTGATAATTTTGTCCAGAGAGAACTATTCACTCTTTAAGCCCCCAAATTTTAGGATAGAGAATTATACACCAATAAGAAGCCACTGTAATTTTTACAGAATTTTTTAGAAATTTATTAAGACAACTTGTAGTTCAAACCCACTTTAAAAACATAAAAGAAATAAAGGGAAAGAAATGAAAGATAAACCTCGCCACAATAAGTTCAACTAGAAATCTTGGCAAATTCTCCTGAAGGCTTTAAAAAGAATTCAGTGGAACACCAAAATGAACTTAGCACTTAGTTTGACTAAGTGTGATCTAAATTACTAAGTATACCACCAAAAATCTTTAGTAGCAAGATTAAACTCTATCTGATTTAAGTAGATCATTCACCATCAAAGTTTAAAATTGCTAAAGCACATATCATATCATGCATGTATCTTACTCGTTGCATTCATTAGATTGTAATCTCGCTGACGGAGAGTACGCGCTCATTCACGAGCAAGGAACTGTCCAAGAGGAAGACCAGAAGCAAGCTCCCGAGGCTGCCATCGAGGATCTCCCCACAGCCCCAGCTATTGAACGCAAGCCCCGGTTTTATGCATAATCGTATTTATATATGCTACTTTACTACACTTAATGCTTGTAGGATTGTATTGTGCACTTAAGTGTAGGAGTTGCTTGAAACCTCTAGTTGCATGAACTTCGGATTCCTTTTTGAGATGGATACTAGTATGCTAGGTCGAGTAGCTGCTATGCTAATCAGGATCTCAGTAAAAGTCGAGTGATTTTTCTAGCACTCGCGCGAGGTCACGAATTGATTGTATTCATCTTGATAACGGGATCTATGATGGTCTATGGACTTGGATCCAGGGAGGATGCCTTGTCCATGAGACGGAAAAAATGAATTAAGGATTAATGCGTGGATACCTGAGTCAACCTTTTAAACGTACTAAGCACATGTCGGGAAATATGGTAACCGATAAACCTAGTACCTGAGTGAAGCCGGGCGCGGACTTTATCCCTCACGCGACCTAAGACTGGGTCTCCCATGCTAACTATGGTGGGTACAAGTGTGGTCACTGCACGGCAGCAGCCGGGGTCAGTGGAGCATTGTATGCCAAGGCGGTGAGGCCTGGACGCGAATGGGGAATCGATGGAGACGGTTGACATGTGTGGGTCGGAGTACCCTGACATGTCATGTGTTTAGGTTTACCTTGCAAGGATTAAAAACTCGATTCGAATCGTTTGCTTCTCGTAGCTAATGAGACTGCTTGACCCCTTGTACTACATTGAGTAAGAAGTGAAATGAGGTTACATGAGATAATTTGTTGATTGTACTAAATGCCTGCTACCATGTATGCTTAGAAGGAGCAAACTTAGTAAAGCTAATGATGCTAGAAATTGAAAAGCTAAAACCTAATTTTTGATACAGCTAGTGCTTTTGGCAAACCAAACCCCTCAGCCAAACAGCTGCATGGTTTAGAGGTAGAGGAGTAGTTTCCTCACACCGGGTAAGTCTAGCTGAGTATTAGTATACTTAGCCTTGCTTGTGGCACAATTTTTGCAAGTAAGCTTCAGGATATGGTTGATGGTGTGACTTGGCCTACCACCCTGCCACCGGGTTGGACGGTCGAGTGGGATGCTGCTCCGGTAGGAGAGGAGCATGAGGAGTAGTGGGCTAGGCCTTGCTCGTTTCCTCGCTATCGACGACATCGATTATCTGCTGCATCTTATTTTATGAACTCTTACCAGCAACTTGAAAAACTCCGATTTATGTAATAATTCAGTACTTTAATTGGAGGTTTCCTATTTTATTGTATTTCTTCTGTGACTCACCTTCGAGTGAGTATGTGGTATTTGATCCTGGTTAAGTGGCTTTATCAGACTAGATCTAAGGGACTGACGGGTTATTCTGATTTAAGTGTGTTGCGGACCTTGAGGCGTGACTTAGGCACTTAAGCTGGAATAACTTGGGTTGTTCTGCCACAATTTGTGTCCCTAACATTTACTTATGACCATGACATAAATCATTAATAACTAGCTAGTATTTTTCCCTTCTGACCAGCATCATGTTCAGTCTTCATCACCATTTTAAGCCAAAGCTATTACTTTTCAGCTACAGCTTCGGCGTTCATTCTTATCATCTTCGAATTATATCTTCACCTCGTATGCCTTTGTTATGGGAGGAAACCTCCATCCTGAAGCCGAAGCTCCCTATAATAATCCATATCATGATGAAAACAAATGGTTAGTCATGTTTTTTATGACCTTCGGAAGAGGAAAGTCCCCAACAGTAGCCCCTCGTAGTATTAATTTGTTTCTTTGTAACAAATTCAGACTACGACGTGAACGAAGGCCTTTAGCCAAAGGTCCAAAAAACACCTTCCCTTCGCTAGAATAGCGAATCATTCTGAACCGTGGGACGCACCGAGCTGTGGGGCTCTGAGTATATATATAGAAGGCTATGGTGCGAATATTTTTTGTGCCATCTAGCTGTTTGCGCTGTGTTTGCCATTCTAGCCTTCTTCTCTTTTGCGAGTTCGATTGACTTTTTGAGCTTCGGCATCTGCCGCAACCATGACCCGAATGGCTGAGAAGAAGAAGATCACAGACCTCACAATGTTTGGGTTTTATGAAGCTATGGAGAAGACCAACGCAGAAAAGATCACCAATGAGATGCTGGCTGGATTGTCTGAGGATTCCAGCGATAGCGACAGTTTTGACGTGGAGAGTGGGAATGAAGATGTCGAAGATCGACCGTGGAGGCCGAGCCATGTTGTTTTTGGGAAGTCAACTGTCAAACAAGGGCAAATTGAAGCGATGAAAGACAAATATTTTCATGATGTTTCAATAGTGAGGGCAGGGGAGGAATCACCGTTCCCCTTCCTGAAGCTGATGAGGTAGTGGTCTTCAAGAGCTTCATGAAAGATGGGCTTCGCTTTCCACTCCACACTATGTTGGTTGAGGTTCTAAAGACATTCGAGATATATCTTCATCAACTTACCCCCGAAGCTCTTATCAAAGTGGGGGTTTTGTATGGGCCATGAGGAGTTAGGGACTGGAACTGGATGCTAGGTGCTTCTGCAACATTCACAAGCTATCTTACCAAACGAAGGCGACCGGAAAAGAACAATACCATAACAACTTCGACTGTTATAGCTTCGTGCCCCGCTCTGAGGCAAATTACCCCGTGCCTACATTCGGAAGAAATGGTCGGGCTCTTCGATGAAGCAATGGTTTTACGTGAAGAATGATCTGAATCAAAGGGAGGATGTGAGGGGCATCATTCAACGTCCCATATGGTCACGTTTCGGCATTAGGAGGCCATCAACCGCAATTGGGAATGAAGTGCAAGCGTGCCTAATGGCCTTCAACACCATATGTACCTACATTGGTACCAGAGATCTAGTTCAAGAGCACATCGCTTTCAAAGTATGGCCTCTTACAAATGAATGAGAAATGCCGAAGGAAGCTACCGCTGGCTCCAGTCAGGGTGGCTTGGTTTATCTCAAGTACACCTTCCGGTACAAAAGTCAGTTTGACAAGCCAAATGATGATTTACTAGACGTTATAGAGGCAACGAGTGACGAGCTACTTGGAGCCTACTCGAGGACAGAAGACGAAGCTATGACAGTTGCCTTCGACGCTCGAGGAAAAAGGAGGTTGAACAGGGTTTTCGATGTTATTGGGTTTGTTTACCCTTATTACTGTTTTCATGTTCGAAGGCAAGGGAAAAAGAAAAGCTGCTGCTTCGACCTCTTCTAGTTCGCCGAAGCCGAAGAGGGCGAATGTCTTGACACGTAGGCCAAAGCCTATTGGGACGACCGATGTGACGAAGCTTATTGAAAGTGCAGAGGCTTCCCCCTTAGCCACAAAAACAGCTCCTGCGCTGCCGATTGAAGCCAGTGCAGGCTCGGTCAAAGAGCCAAGATCAGAGAAGACAGCAGAACAGCCAAAGGTGCTGAGCCCAACAGCTGTAACAGGGCTGCCGAAGCCATCAAGTGCTACAACAGCGACTCAAAGAAAAAAGAAGAATGGCTAGCATCTTAGATGCTGTTTTAGAATTCGTAAAGGCGCCAGTTTCTGCTTGTACCGAAGCAACTGGTGAAAACTTTGAAGCTGCAAGAGAAGCAATTGATGCAAGCACGACTAATATTCTTGTTGAAGCCAGACCTTCGAAAGATGCGCCAATAGGGCTGGTGGAAGAAAGTGTTCCTGAAAAACCTAAATCTCCTGCTCCCGAAGCACCTCCCCATGGTGACCTGGAATACATTGTTCGACATGCTTCAGGAAAGAAGTTATCATTGGAACAAATTGCCAAAGTAGAACACTATGCCAAGGACTTGAAATACCCCCGAGGTCCTTGGTATACGGAGAGGATGATGAAGACGACTTCCTCTACTATCTGCCCAATAGAAAGGAGATTAATATTTGCCGTGAGATGATGAGCAACATGAGATTTCCAAAGCTTGAGCTTGGTTTGTCCGCCATGTCAAAGGACCAGCTTGCGGACAGCCACACGTACAATAGCTTAAAGGGTTGCACATTTTAACTTCGTATTTAGTACTTTTCGAGCTATTTTTCGGTAATTCTTACTTTTATCGTTTGTTTGCTCTTTTGTTTGACAGGGTATAATGCTCAGTAAAGCTCTAAAGGCTCAAAAGGATGCAGAAGACGAGAGCTATCAGATAGCACTTGGAAACCTTCGATCGGATGTTATAACCTTGAGAAACGAAGCTCTCACAAAAGACAAGATTTTGCTATCTTTGATGGAGAGACTGAAATCCAGCGAAGCTAAGCTATCTGCTCAAGCAGAAGCCCATAAAGCTGAAGCGTAAGAGCTAGAAAAGAAAGTTGCCGAAGCAACTGAAAATTTTAATGTGGAACTGACGAAACATGAAATATGTGAAATCAAACAATCAAGGGCACATAGAAATGTTGACGAGCTTCGTGCAGCTATAGAAAAATGCTACGATATGGCTATGGAATATGCTAAGAATCTAAAGAACAACTTTCCAAAGTTGGTGCATTTTCTTCAGAGCAAAAATTCATCCGTGATGACCCCGATGGAGTTATCCAATGGATCAACGGTGAGGTCGAAGCCTTCGAGGAGATTCTTAGTGACAGAGGGGATTTTTGTGCTTTTGCCGGTGCCCGTGGGGCCGTGTCCATTTTGGAAAAGGTCAGCTGTGATCATGCCAAGGCTA
The DNA here is from genome assembly GCF_902167145.1 of Zea mays. Lineage (NCBI taxonomy): Eukaryota > Viridiplantae > Streptophyta > Magnoliopsida > Poales > Poaceae > Zea > Zea mays. The sequence continues at coordinate 160,522,870 of NC_050096.1, forward strand.
TAGTTCAGCCAGATTTTGCCTTCTCAGCCGACGATGTTAGAAACCCTTCGGCCGAAGCTACTACACTAGGTGGGAAGTTTTATTCCGAAGTATGGCTAAAGGGTGGTCGAGAAATAGCTAATGAATCCATTAGAAAAAATGAGAAAGAGTCTCATGACGCCTTAGAAGAGGCTAAAAAAGTTGAAGAAGTTGCTGAGCGGGCCAGGCTTATAGGTATATCCTTTATAGCTTAGCTTCATAAATTTTTGTTGCTTCGGTACTAACAAATATTTGTATTTTAATGTAGCTGAGCTATCTCCCCCTCCAGAGCCATACGATCCGGAAACTGATCCATTAGTGAAGGAGGTGCTCGATATGATTAGTATTGCTAACGAGGCCATTGACGAAGCTGTCGACAAAGTCTTAAAAGAAGACTGAAGTTGTGTATATTTTGAGAGTCTAGTGTCCTTGTTCGTAGCTTTTGTTTTTGTAAGAAACAATTGTCAACTATTTGCATGTATATTAATGTAATATATTTCTTTGTGATGTGTGAAACCTTCGTACATACCGTTTTTGAGCCACTGGCGAAAAAACACCTTCACTTCTTTTCACGCTTCACGAAGAAAGAAATTCCCCTTCTGTCGAGACAATATTGAATATCATGTCATGACTATTGTGTAGTTATACTGTTGTCGAAGGTACCATCCCTATATATATATATATATATATATATATGCCAAAGACATATCTTGTGTTATTGGTACGTTCTTTCATGAGCCGACAGGTATATTCGAAGGAGCGATTTTCTTTCTTCTCCACTGCTTTTTGTCGATGCAAGATGATGTATGATGCGATGCTATGCAATATGATATGATGATATGATGCAGATGATGTTTAGGCACAAATCATCGAAGAAAAACTAAGACTCTGCATTCCCTTAAGAACGACTTTGGAGTCTCTTCACCTTTTACTTAGGTGGTATTTCAGCTCTGCATTTCCTTAGGAACGACTTTGGAGCTAAGCTCTGCATCCCCTTAGGAACAACTTTGGAGCTTCTTCACCTTTGACTTAGGTGGCATTTTAGCTCTGCATCCCTTAGGAACGACTTTGGAGTTTCTTCACCTTTTACTTAGATGGTATTTTAACTCTGCATCCCCTTAGGAACGACTTTGGAGCTTTTGTTACCCTTGTTACACTCGATGGTGTAACCACAGATTTATTACAGCATGCCGAAGGTTAAACCTTCTTATATTGTCTTCGGAAGGGAAAAATTTAAAGACAAAAAAGTAAAAATACATTGAACTTGGAAACTTTCTGGTCGAGCCCCTGTGTTTCTTTAGTAAATATGTCTCGATTCGGGCATAGTGTTGTTGACTGTGCGAGCTTCAGACTCCTCTCGAGTGTCGCGCTATTGTTGTGCTTGGTGATGCCCTTCTGGCTGTTGATTATCAGCCAAGGTAGGTGCCAATGGTGGTAGTGGTGGTAACTGAGCCCATGCATCTTGAGAATGACTTGCCGAAGCAACTGATGTCGTGGGCTGCTGGTTGCCCACATACTCAGGGATATATGGCGAATAGCATGAGACAGTATGCAAGACCTACTTTGGCTGATTCTGCCATGCTTTGGCTTCAGCTATCTCCTTTTGCTTTTGGATCGTGACTTGGCACGTCCTTGTTGTGTTTCCCTTATCCTCTCCACAGAATAAGCAGAATAATCTTCTGGGTTGAGTGTTGAACTTTCTCTGAAGCTTCTTCCTCCTCTGCCTCTTGGAGCTGGTGGCCTGTAAGATGTTCGCTGCATTCTTGAAGATTGTGAGCTTTGTTGGCTGCCTTGAGTGTGGTTTGCCCTATCATCATTTGTGTTGGGATTGTGGATTATTCTAACATGCCTAGGGTGGAATATTCCTCCAAAGCCCCTAGTCATCTTAGAATACCTGTAAGCCTCCTCCCTTCTCTGGCGAAAATCATTGTCAACTTGGATATATTCATCCATCTTCTGGAGAAGCTTTTCCAGAGTTTGCGGTGGCTTCCTAGAAAATACTTTGCTGTCGGTCCTGGCCGGAGTCCCTTGATCATAGCTTCGATGACAATCTCATTTGGCACCGTTGGCGCCTAGGCTCTATGTCACAGGAATCTTCAGACATATGCCTGCAAGTACTTGTTGGGGGCTTGTTCTCAAATACTATGAATCAAGAACAAGGCAACATAAAATATTAAATATCAAAGCCCTTCGTCCTTCGGATCATTATTTTCCTTCGGATATAATGAATCTAGGACGAAGGTCATGAAGGACATACCTTCACGATCATGATAAAAGATGGAGAACATTCATATAAAGTACAGAAAGTAATATAATTTTTATAAACATTATTATTAATCTATTTCCTTTATATTACTTGTGTAAACAATAGTAAATTATAAATGTACCTTCGGCTTGAAGGAATGAGAATACAGGCGTGACGCAAAAGTGAATGCCAAGTCAGCGTGAACAGTACTGGAATACTGTTCAACTATTTATAGGCACGGGTCGCAGCCCATGCAAAATTACATTAATGCCCTTTACATTTATCAATAACTATATAGTAATTCTTCGAGGTATAATTTGGATTTTCATCTTTAAGTCGGTTTCCCCTTCCCGCCGTTATGCCGAAGCTCTTTTGCACATAGCTTCGTGATCGTCTTATCCTTCGTCATGATCGCCGTCCCAGTCAAGCTTCGTCTTAACCATGCCCTTGTATACTCGCAATCTGACTTCGAAAGTACCTGTTCACATATTTCTCTTGGAAAACATAATCAAATTACATTTTTGAGGACCTTCGGAAGCCGAAGGCCCCCAACAGTAGCCCCTCGCAATATTAATTTGCTATAAAGATAAGTTTATATTGCGATATGGACGAAGGCTATGGGCCGAAGGTCCGAAAAAACACCTTCCTTTTGCTAGAATAGCAACAGTCATTGACAAGCGGGACCCTCCAGTTTTCGACATACTGGGTGTATAAATAAGGGCTCACCACAAGTTATTTGGCACGCTCCCTTGCCATCTGTTTTACCTGCTCAAATAGCTTTCTGCCCACAAATATTTGACTGCCTTCCTAGTTTTAAGCTTCGGAGCCGAGAGGCAGGATTTTCGAAGGGATGTCTGAGGAAAACAAAGTTGCTGTCGGAGTGAAGCTGAGCCTTTCTGAGGAGAAAAATCTGGGCTTCATTGAATCAATAGCAAAAACAAATACAGAGAAAATTACTAGGGAGATTTTGGAAGGCTTATCTGAAGATACTGGTGAAAGTGATAGTTATGATGCAGACAGCAGGGGTGAAGATTCCGAAGATCGACCATGGCGACCAAGCCATTCAGTCTTCAGAAAATCAACTATTGGGCAAAGTCACCTTGAAAACATGAGGGGAAGATATTTTCGAGATATGTCCATCGTGAGGGCAGATGACGGAGAGAGGACTGTGCCGACTCCCGAAGATGATGAAGTCGTGATCTTCCGAAGCTTTTTTAAAGCTGGGCTACGATTCCCTATAAGCAGGTTTGTGGTAGAAGTTCTGAAAATATATCAGGTTTACCTTCATCAACTTACCCCTGAAGCAATAATAAGAATGGGAGTCTTCGTCTGGGCCGTGAAGAGCCAGGGTCTAGAGCCAAGTGCGAAAAGCTTTTGCAATATACATGAGTTATTATATGAGACGAAGCCCTGGGGTAAAGAGCAGTATCATAACAACTTTGGTTGTTACAGCTTCGGTGCTCGCTCTGGATCAAGCTGTCCCGTGCCAACCTTTCGGAAGAGATGGCCCGGGGAATGGATGAAGGAATGGTTCTATGTAAAAAATGATTTGAAGGTTCGAGAAGATATCAAGGATATCATCATGTGCCCTATCTGGCAGCGCTTCGGACTCCGGAAACCGAAGGTAGAAATGGATGAAGTAGCCGAAGAATGCCAACGGGCCTTCGGCGTAGTCTACTCTTTTATTAGGACAAGGGATTTAATACAAGAACACATTGCCTTCAGAGTGTGGCCACTTGCAGATAACTGGGAAATGCCGAAAGAAACTGTTAAAGAAACTGACGAAGGTGGGCTAGTCAGGCTGAAGTATACATTCAAGTACGGAGACAAGTTCGTTGAACCAGATGATGATTGGTTAAAGAGCATTGAGACTGTAAGTGATGAATTGCTTGGGGTATACTCGAAGGCCGAAGACACTGCATTGTCAGCGGCCTTCGGAGGCCGAAAAAAGAAAAGACTTAACCGAGTATTTGATGCAATTGGTTTTGTCTACCCCGACTACCGCTATCCAGCGCGGGGGCAAAAAAGAAAAGGCACAACTTCTGCGAAAGAAACTGCTTCAGCCGCTCCTAGCGAGCCAGCGTCGAAGAGAAAAAGGGTAAAGGTTCTCACACACCGGCCACGCTATATTGAACCAGCCACGGTGCCTGAGTTCACCGGTGAGACCTCTTCGGCCACCGAAGCTAAAGAACCAACCCTGCTGCCAGAAATCAAAGAGTTGGCCGAAGTGCCAGTAACAGAAAAGATGGAAGAACCAAAGGCTGAAGAAGCGAAAACATCAGCTGAGGGAGTGAAAATATCGGAAATTTTAAGTCCTTCAGGAGAAATTGAAGCAGCAAAAATTAAAAAGGGGCCAACAGTGACCCCGAAAAGAAAAAGAATGGTTAATGTGTTAGATGTTTTGGAGACAATCAAATCTTCAAGCATAACTCCAAAGAAGACTGCTGAAACTTCTGACGTGTCTGCTGAAGCATCTGTTGCTGAAGCTTCGAAGCAACAGACTGGAACTGAAGCGGGGCCTCCAGAGCCAACCAAGGTAAAACCTTTGGAAACAGAAGAAACGAAAATTGCAAAGGCAACCGAAAAATGAAAATGTCAGAGCTAACTTTGGTTGAAGAAATTGATACTGCTGCCCCCGAAGCACCTTTCAAAATATACGATTATATTGTGCGACATGCTTCGGGGAAAAAATTATCCGAAGAAGAAGTTTTTGAAGCTAATCACTATGCCAAAGAATTGAAATATCCGAATGGGGCACTAGTGTTCAATGGGACAAACGAAGATGACTTCCTATACTGCCTCCCAGACAACAAAGAATTATCCGTCTGTCGGGAGATGGCTAGAAGTATGGGGTTCCCGAAGCTTGAAGCTGGACTCTGTGCTATGACGAAGGATGATCTTGCAGATAGTCTTGCATATAATAGCCTGAAGGTATGAGAACTGCGTGTTTGGAAATTTTACAATTTGCAAATCATTCTTTTATTCTTATACCAACTCTTTTACATATAGGGTTTAATTCTAAGCAACGCGTTGAGAGCGCAAAAGAATGCCGAAGACGAGAGCTATGATATTGCTTTCAACAACCTACGATCAGAGGTTATTAAGCTGAGAAACGAAGCTCTAGAAAAGGATAAAATTCTGCTTACATTGGTGGACAAGATAAAAGAGGACGAAGCTGCCTCAAAGGCCAAGGCTGAAGCCCAAAAACGCGAAATTAAAGATCTTCAGAAACAGCTAGCTAGAGCTAAAGAAGAACGTATACTTGAAGAGACAAAACGAGAGCTTAGTGATCAATGGGCCGATCATTTAGAAATAAATGTTAAAGAGCTTCGCGCATCCTAGAGAAAATGCTATGTTAAATCCATAGAGTGTGTTAAGAAGATAAAATCCAGCTTCGCCAACGTTGGCGCATTCTCTAGTGAAGAGAATTTCTCAAGGGGCAATCCTGAAGGTCCGATTGAATGGATCAGTCACGAAGCTGAGGCCTTCGAGGAAATCCTGAATAGTCGCGGAGACATATGTGCTTTTTCGGGTGCTAGAGGAATTGCTACTGTTTTGGAGGGGAAAGGTTGCGAGCATGTAAAATCTTTAGTGCAGTCTGAAGCTACCTTGTCCTTGGAAGACATTAAAGACCCCTCAGCCGAAGCGAGCATGGTCGGCGGAAAATTCTTCACCGATATCTGGGACAACGGCGGCCGAGAAATGGCGCAAGAAATTATTCAAAAGAGTGAAAAAGACATCCACGATGCTAGACAAGTAGCGGAGGCTGCTGAGAAAAGTACAGAGCCCGAAGGGCAAATAGGTATTAATTAGTGGTTTTTATTATGTTGTAATTTTTGATTCCAGACTTTGTTCGCGGTTTGTAATAGTAATATAGCCATATATTCTCTTCCCTCAGAACCTGCTGAAGCATCTCCGGGCCCCCACCCGAAGGGGGACGATGAAATTATAAAAATGGCCGAAGCCATTATGGACAAGGTTGTCGACCAACTACTGAACGAAGTTGCAGAAATAGTTCTTAAGGAGGATTAAATGATATTGTAGAAACATTTGGAACATAACATATGTAATACATTGTAACTTTGAATGTAATATATAATCTATTTGTAGTTTAATTCTTTACGATGCATGAAATTTTGCATACATACCATTTTTTGAGCCTTCGGCGAAAAAAAAACACCTTCCCTTCTTTTCATGCTTCGTGAAGAAAATCTTTTCTATATCACAAAAATTTGCATACTTCTCTGATGAAGAATATCCAAGCTTCGTGAAATTTTCTCCGAAGCTATAAAAAAGTTTTATGTTGCCTCTCTAATGAAGCTACACTTCTTCTCGATTTATCTTGTGCCTTAGCACGATTTTCTCTTTTCCAAAATATTCTCCGAAGATCAATATTGTATCCCCTTCTTGTTCCACATGCGATATGATGTATGATGCTTATGTTATGCAGAATGATGTGATGATGTTATGTTATGCAAAATGATATTTGTGCCGCAGATACATATCCCTGCAATAGAGCACACACACTTTTTATATCAGCGCTGACTTTTCGCTGTAAGCCTCCCTTAGGAGCTTCTTCGCCTTTTACTTTCAGCGGAATCAGCGTTTATTTTTCGCTATAAGCCTCCCTTAGGAGCTTCTTCGCTTTTTACTTTCAGCGGAATCAGCGTTTATTTTTCGCTGTAAGCCTCCCTTAGGAGCTTCTTCGCCTTTTACTTTCGGCGGAATCAGCGCTGACTTTTCGCTGTAAGCTTAGAAAACTTACACTGCGCTCCCTTAGGAACGACTTTTTTACTGCTTCGAACAAGTTGCAGTGTGCCTCTTAGAACAATGTTTTGATAGTACAAAGGTCCTTCATATCACCATAAAAGACGAAATTGTTACACGAAATTGAAAAACAACAAATGATACTTAGACTTCCCATAATTGTTCCTTGTTAACAAGAAAGTAATACTGAATGTAAAAATGCGGAAAAACTACTGTCGAGGTAGGATATTTGTCAATAAATGTGCTTCGACTCTGGCACGGTGCTATTGACTGTGCGAGCTTCGGACTCCTCTCTGAAGTCCCTCTGAATGTGAGTGTGCTGACTCCCTTCTAGCTGTTGTCCTCGCTGCGTTGGTGGTGGTGGTGGAGGCTGTTGCCAAGATGCTTGGGGTTGACTTGCCGAAGCAACAGAAGCTGCAGGGTGATTACCTACATATTCTGGAATGTAAGGCGAATGGTACGAAGCAGTATGCATGACCTGCTTCGGCTGACTCTGTTGTGCTGCAGCTTCTGCTATCTCCTTTTGCTTCTGGATGGTGACATGGCACATCCTGGTGGTATGGCCCTTGTCTTCACCATAGAATAGACAATAAATTCTTCTTGGCTGATCCCCAAATCTTCCCCCGAAGCCCCTGGCGCCTCTGCCCCTTGGCGCTGGCGGCCGAGCAGAGCTTTGCTGTTGGCCCGAAGCTTGCGAAGAGTATTGTGGCCTTTGTTGTTGGCTCCCTCTATCATCACCTTGAGCGGAGTTATGAATTGACCTGACATGCCTCGGATGAAATCTTCCTTCGAAGCCCCTGGTCATCTCAGAGAACCTGAATGCCTCCTCCCTTCTCTGGCGGAAGTCATTGTCAGCTCGGATGTACTCGTCCATTTTTTGGAGCAACTTCTCCAAAGTTTGTGGTGGCTTCCTGGCAAAGTATTGTGCTGAGGGTCCCGACCGAAGTCCCTTAATCATGGCCTCAATGACAATTTCATTGGGCACTGTTGGCGCTTGTGCCCTCAGGCGCAGAAACCTTCGGACATACGCCTGGAGGTATTCTTCGTGGTCCTGGGTACACTGGAATAGAGCTTGAGCAGTAACTGGCTTCGTCTGAAACCCTTGGAAGCTAGTTATCAACATATCCTTCAACTTCTGCCAAGAAGTGATTGTCCCTGGCCGAAGAGAGGAGTACCAGGTCTGAGCGACGTTCTTGACGGCCATGACAAAAGATTTTGCCATGACTACAGTATTGCCACCATACGAAGATATGGTTGCTTCATAGCTCATCAAGAATTGCTTCGGGTCTATATGACCGTCGTACATGGGGAGTTGGGGTGGCTTGTAAGACTGGGGCCATGGTGTAGCCTGCAATTCTGTTGAGAGAGGAGAAGCATCATCGAAAGCAAAATTTCCATGATGGAAATCTTCATACCAGTCGTCCTCATTGTAAAAGTCTTCTTGATGAAGCTCTCTGCGCGGAGGCCTTCGGTTCTGATCGTCTTGAACAAGATGACGAACCTCTTCCGAAGCTTCATCTATCTGTCTCTGAAGATCAGCTAAATGAGCCATCTTCTCCTTCTTTCGTTGTACCTGCTGCTGAAGGATCTCCAGGTTTTGGATCTCCTGATCCAAGTCGTCCTCCGGAGGCGTTGGACTAGCAGCCTTCCTCTTCTGGCTTCGGGCCTCCCTAAGGGAAAGGACATCCTGATTGGGGTCCAGCGGCTGCAGAGTGGCAGCCCCTGTTGCTGAAGCTTTCTTCGGCGGCATGACGAAGGTGATGCTTGCCGAAGGTATTTAAAGCTCAAGAAATGGAAGTGAGTTCACCGGAGGTGGGCGCCAATGTTGGGGACTTGTTCTCAAATACTATGAATCAAGAACAAGGCAACATAAAATATTAAATATCAAAGCCCTTCGTCCTTCGGATCATTATTTTCCTTCGGATATAATGAATCTAGGACGAAGGTCATGAAGGACATACCTTCACAATCATGATAAAAGATGGAGAACATTCATATAAAGTACAGAAAGTAATATAATTTTTATAAACATTATTATTAATCTATTTCCATTTATATTACTTGTGTAAACAATAGTAAATTATAAATGTACCTTCAGCTTGAAGGAATGAGAATACAGGCGTGACGCAAAAGTGAATGCCAAGTCAGCGTGAACAGTACGGGAATACTGTTCAACTATTTATAGGCACGGGTCGTAGCCCATGCAAAATTACATTAATGCCCTTTACATTTATCAATAACTCTATAGTAATTCTTCGAGGTCTAATTTGGCTTTTCATCTTTAAGTCGGTTTCCCCTTCCCGCCGTTATGCCGAAGCTCTTCTGCACATAGCTTCGTGATCGTCTTATCCTTCGTCATGATCGCCGTCCCAGTCAAGCTTTGTCTTAACCATGCCCTTGTATACTTGCAATCTGACTTCGAAGGTACCTGTTCACATATTTCTCTTGGAAAACATAATCAAATTATGTTTTTGAGGACCTTCGGAAGCCGAAGGCCCCCAACAGTACTCTTCATGGTCTTGCGTACACTAGAACAATGCTTGGGCAGTTACTGGCTTTGTCTGGAAACCCTGGATGCTAGGTACCAGCATATCCTTTAGCTTTTGCCATGACGTGATCGTTCCCAGGCGAAGGGAAGAATACCACGTCTAAGCTACACTCCTGACCGCCATGGCGAAGGATTTCGCCATGACAGCCGTGTTGCCCCCATATGAGGATAAGGTTGCTTCGTAGCTCATGAGAAACTGTTTTGGATCCGAGTGCCCTTCGTACATGGGGAGCTATGATGGCTTGTAAGACGGTGGCCATGGGGTAGCCTGCAACTCTACTGCTAGAGGAGAAGCATCATCAAAAGCAAAGTTACCATGATAAAAGTCATCATACCATCCATCATCGTTGGTTGGACTTCCTTGTCGAAGCTCTCTCTGTTGAGGCCTTCGTCCTTGGTCATCTTGGGTGATGTGGCACATTTCTTTAGCAGCTTTGTCGATCTTCCTCTGAAGTTCGGCTAGCCGAAGCATCTTCTTTTTCTTCCTATGTACTTGTTGATGTATGGCTTCCAGGTCTCTGATTTCCTGGTCCAACTCCTCCTCCTGTGGTGTTGGGCTGGTAGCCTTCCTTTTCTGGCTCCGAGCTTCTCTCAACGAGAGTGTTCTTGGTTGGTGTCCAGTGGATGCAGGCCAGCCCCTGGCACTATTGCCTTCTTCGGTGGCATGACGATGGTGAATGCTTGCCGAAGGATGTGGAAGTGAGTTCACCGGATGTGGGCGAGAATGTTGATCACTTGTTCTCAAATGTTGTGAATCAAGAACAAGGCAACACAATTGTTAGGTATTAAGGACCTTCGTCTTCCAAAGCATTACCTCCTCTCTGATATAATGATCATCAGACGAAGGTCACGAAGAACACGCCCTCATCATTCCATGGATAAATGAGAATATATAGCGACAATGAATATAACACATTGATTCATTCACATTTATATTTCATAATATGCACATAAACATTAACAAAGTTGTTATTGCATTGATACCTTCGACTTGTTCAAAGGTGCAGACGCGAGAGTGATTATAATCCAGTGTGAACAGTATGGTGCTATTGTTCATCTATTTATAGGCACGGGACGCAGCCGGGGTGAAAGTACATTTGTGTCCCTGACATTTACTTATGACCATGACATAAATCATTAAGGACTAGCTAGTCTTTTTCCCTTCCGACCATCATCATGTTCAGTCTTCATCACTATTTTAAGCCGAAGCTATTACTCTTCGGCTACAACTTTGGTGTTCATTCTTATCATCTTCGGATTATATCTTCACCTCATATGCCTTTGTTATGGGTGGAAACATCCATCCTGAAGCCGAAGCTCCATGTAATAATCCATATCATGGTGAAAACAAATGGTTAGTCATGTTTTTGTGGACCTTTGGAAGAGAAAGGCCCCCAACACTATCCATAGCTCAGTGGACCTTCGGAAGAGGAAGGCCCCCAACACTATCCATAGCTCATTAGGTATGGAACAAATTCATTGAGATATTACACAAATTTATATTAAAATACATGAATCAAAATAATAACTAGCTTTGAGAGATATATGTATTCAATGATGGATTTAATCACACCATGAGATTAGGTGTGAGGTATGGATTCATTCAATATAGGCCCAAATTAAATCCATGGTGGGATTTCATCCCTTTATAACCGAACAAAGCCTTAAGGGGATGTTTGGTTTATAGGGACTAATTTTTTGTCCCTACATTTTATTCCATTTTAGTCCCTAATTGTTAAATACATTGTTAAATATGGAAACTAAAATAGAGTTTTAATTTTTATATTTGATAATATAGGGACCAGGACGAATAAAATGGAGGGACTAAAAATTAGTCCCTAGAAACCAATCACCCTTACGATATATTATGAAATCATCATGTAAGCACAGAGGAAGACTAACCCAACCACAGAGGGAGACATGCCTATCCATAATATTACTGAGTATGTGTATCGATGAATTGACAAAACTTAATTCTGAATATATTTCTTGTTATGTTCATGACGAATCGACTTGGCAACAAATGGGATGTCAATCCACCATGTCTTAAGGTGGCCTCTACCATCACTGTTCTTTTGAAGTAGGAGTACCCTAGATCTACCTAACTGCAAGCTAGTCAGCGAAGAGAAGATCCACCCAGTGGAGAAATGGTCGTTCTCCATTGGAACAATATCATCTAGAAACCAGGGATGCTATTTTGAATGATTTTTTTGTAAGTAAAGTAGCTAAACACATTGCTTTATGCAGTGTTATTGAGGAAACCTTAACCATTGATCCTATACTTCAATTGTGCTAGCAACGCTACAAGTGGGCCTCACAACAACACTGCACACCATTTTCGGCGGCCAGAGTAATTTTCGGCTCCCAACTCTGACTGTCGAAAATAATAAGTTACTTTCGTCCCCTTGCAACGTATTTGATGTGAACTGTGATGGATTCTGATGTATGTGGTATTTTGTGATGGATGTGATATTTGTGATGGATGGATTGTGATACTTGTGTGGATAAATTGTGATATTTGTGGTGGCTTTTATGGTGTTTGTAAGGAATTATTATATCTATGATGGATTTGTATTGATGTAATATATATATATATATATTGTTGTTGAAATTATTGTTGAAATTTATGTTAATTTTACTTTTTCTATATTTTTTGCTCTGAAAGTACTTATTTTCGATGACTAGGGCGCATGCTGCCAAAAATAAGCCAAATAGCTTTAGGCTAGTTTAATTTTTGGCAGCGTGAGCTTGGCCGCTGAAAATAGCCCTTTTTCGGCGGCCAGAGGGACAACCGCGGGAAATTAGCTATTTTCGACGGCCTGGGATTGACTACAGAAAATAAGGGCTTGTTTTCGCTTTTTTTAGACCATAAACCACCGAAAATAAGACTTGTGCCGCTGAAAATAACTTATTTTCGGTGGCATATGACTTATTTTCGACGGTTTTGTCGGGGACCATAATTAGGGGTACCCTCAAGACTCCTAATTCTCAGCTGGTAACCCCCATCAGCATAAAGCTGCAAAGGCCTGATGGGTGCGATTAAGTCAGGGATCAGTCCATTCGAGCGACTCGATCACGCCTCGCCCGAGCCTAGCCTCGGACAAGGGCAGCCGACCCCGGAGGATTTCCGTCTCGCCCGAGGCCCCCCTCCAACGGCGAACATATTTCCGGCTCGCCCGAGGCCCTGCCTTCGCTAAGAAGCAACCCTGACTAAATCGCCGCACCAACCGACCAAGTCGCAGGAGCATTTAATGCAAAGGTAGCCTGACACCTTTATCCTGACGGGCGCCCCCGGGCAGAGCCGAAGTGACCGCCGTCACTTCGCCGCTCCACTGACCGGCCTGACAAAAGGACAGCGCCGCCTGCGCCACTCCGACTGCAGTACCACTTGACAGAGTGAGACTGACAGGCAGTTAGGCCCTGCCAAAGGCACCATAGGAAGCTCCGCTTCGCCCGACCCAGGGCTCGGACTCGGGCTAAGTCCCGGAAGACGGCGAACTCCGCTCCGCCCGACCCAGGGCTCGGACTCGGGCTAAGTCCCGGAAGACGGCGAACTCCGCTCCGCCCGACCCAGGGCTCGGACTCGGGCTCAGCCCCAGAAGACGACGAACTCCGCTTCGCCCGACCCCAGGGCTCGGACTCCGCCCTAGCCTCTGCCGACGACCTCCGCCTCGCCCGACCCAGGGGCTCGGACTCGGCCTCAGCCATGGAAGACAGACTCGACCTCGGCTTCGGAGGAGCCTCCACATCACCCAACCTAGGGCGCAGGACAACCACGTCAACAGGAAGCGCCATCATCACCCTACCCCAAGCTGACTCGGGTCGCAGGGAACAAGACCGGTGTCCCATCTGGCTAGCTCCGCCAGATAGGCAATAATGGCGCCCCGCATGCTCTGTGACGACGGCGGCTCTCAGCCCCCTTACGGAAGCAAGAGGACGTCAGCAAGGACTCAACCGCTCCGACAGCTGTCCCTCCGCCAGGCTCCATCGCTCCTCCGACGGCCACGACATCACACCAGCTGGGTGCCAAAATCTCTCCGGCTGCCACATCGGCATGTACTTAGGGCGCTAGCTCTCCCCCGCTAGACACGTAGCACTCTGCTACACCCCCCATTGTACACCTGGATCCTCTCCTTACGCCTATTAAAGGAAGGACCAGGGCCCTCTTAGAGAGGGTTGGCCGCGCGGGGACGAGGACGAGACAGGCGCTCTCTTGGGGCCGCTCGCTTCCCTCTCCCGCGTGGACGCTTGTAACCCCCTACTGCAAGCGCACCCGACCTAGGCGCGGGACGAACACGAAGGCCGCGGGATTCCCACCTCTCTCACGCCGGTCTCCGGCCGCCTCGCTTCTCCCCCCTTCGCGCTCGCCCTCTCGCTCGACCCATCTGGGCTGGGGCACGCGGCGACACTCACTCGTCGGCCCAAGGGACCCCCCGGTCTCGGAACGCCGACAGTTGGCGCGCCAGGTAGGGGCCTGCTGCGTGTTGACGAACAGCTTCCCGTCAAGCTCTAGATGGGCAGTCTCCAGCAACCTCTCCAACCCGGGACGGTGCTCCGTTTCGGGAGTCTTGAGTTCATGTCCTTCGACGGCAGCTACGACATGATACTCCTTCCACCGCCGCGCGACAACGACAATGGCGGCCGACAGCCCGCCCGCCGGCGGCGAAATCGACAACGTCTTCCCCGCGTGGTGGAAGAACAACATTCGAGCTCGTCCCACCTTCTTCCCCGCCGACGAAGGGGAAGGCAGGGCAACCAAGGCCAAGCAGGAGGCAGCGCCTCGTTGGCTGTCGAGCGAGTCGATAGCGCCGGCACCCCAACGAGGGGCGCACCGGGTATCGACTTCGCGCCTGAGACGAAGACGAGCGCCGTCTCCCCGCGACACGCCAATCCCGAGCAAGCGGACGACGCCAGCGCGCTCGCGGAGAGCTTGCTGGACGTCACCCTCGTACCTGAGACGACGGTGCAGTCAGTCCCCGACGTGACTTCATCGCCGCTCGTCGACCAAGAGGTACCGACCGATTCCCATCCTACGCCATTTGGATTCAGCCTCAACCCGCCTAGCGACCTTGCTTTGGCGGGCGCTCTCGTAGAGGCGAGTCCAAACCCTCTAGGGTTTCGCGCGTGGTCACCTTGGGACCGGCTGACGGACGTCTCGACCTACGGGCCCTCCGGGTCCGAGGAAGACGACGAGCCCAGCATCTGTTGGGATTTCTCTGGACTTGGCAACCCCAGTGCCATGCGGGACTTCATGACCGCATGTGACTACTGCCTCTCCGACTGTTCCGACGGTAGCCGCAGCCTCGACGACGAGGACTGCGGCCCAAGCCGCGAATGTTTCCACGTCGATCTAGGGGGTCCCTCCGAAGGCAATCATCTCGACATGCCGGAGGACGATGATCTCCCTAGGCCGGTGCCCCGCGTTGACATCCCACGGGAGCTAGCTGTGGTCCCCGTTCAGGCAGGGGGCCATGACCCACAGCTCGAGCAAATTCGCGGGGTGCAGGCCTGGCTCGATGAGGGAACAGGAGCGCTTGAGCCGATCCGCCGGGACGTCGGGCAGGCATGGGCGGGCCAACCCTCGGCCGGAGAAATACGTCATCTGCCCCAGGGTTTCCAGCACCGCGTCGCCGACGACGCCAGGGTCAGGCCGCCACCCGCATCTAGTGGTGTCGGCCAGAACCTGGCTGCAGCAGCGATGCTCCTCCGCGCGATGCCGGAGCCGTCCACCACCGAGGGTCGGCGAATCCAGGGGGAGCTCAAGAATCTCCTGGAAGGCGCCGCGGTCCGACGGGCCGAGAGCTCTGCCTCCCGTAGGCAGGGATACCCCTCGGAACCTCATGCCGCGACTTCCCGATTCATTCGAGAAGCCTCGGTCTACTCCGGGCGCACGCGCAACACCGCGCCTGCGGCCCTGGGCCGCCTCGGCAACGAGCACCATCATCGCGACCGTCGGGCCCACCTCGACGAGAGGGTGCGCCGAGGCTATCACCCCAGGCGTGGGGGACGCTACGACAGCGGTGAGGATCGGAGTCCCTCGCCCGAACCGCCCGGTCCGCAGGCCTTCAGCCGGGCCATCCGACGGGCACCGTTCCCGACCCGGTTCCGACCCCCGACTACTATCACAAAGTACTCGGGGGAGACGAGACCGGAACTATGGCTCGCGGACTACCGTCTGGCCTGCCAACTGGGTGGAACGGACGACGACAACCTCATCATCCGCAACCTCTCCCTGTTCCTCTCCGACACCGCTCGCGCCTGGTTGGAACACCTGCCTCCGGGGCAGATCTCCAACTGGGACGACCTAGTCCAAGCCTTCACCGGCAACTTCCAGGGCACGTACGTGCGCCCCGAGAATTCCTGGGATCTCCGAAGCTGCCGGCAGCAGACGGGAGAGTTTCTCCGGGACTACATCCGGTGATTTTCGAAGCAGCGCACCGAGCTGCCCAACATCACTGACTCGGATGTCATCGGCGCGTTCCTCACCGGCACCACCTGCCGCGACCTGGTGAGCAAGTTGGGTCGCAAGACCCCCACCAGGGCGAGCGAGCTGATGGACATCGCCACCAAGTTCGCCTCTGGCCAGGAGGCGGTCGAGGCTATCTTCCGAAAGGACAAGCAGCCCCAGGGCCGCCCATCGGAAGATGCTCCCGAGGCGTCAACTCAGCGCGGCGCCAAGAAGAAAGGCAAGAAGAAGTCGCAAGCGAAACGTGACGCCGCCGACGCGGACCTTGTCGCCGCCGCCGAGTACAAGAACCCTCGGAAACCCCCCGGAGGTGCCAACCTCTTCGACAAGATGCTCAAGGAGTCGTGCCCCTATCATCAGGGGCCCGTCAAGCACACCCTTGAGGAGTGCATCATGCTTCGGCGCCACTTCCACAGGGCCGGGCCACCCGCGGAGGGTGGCAGGGCCCGCGACGATGACAAGAAGGAAGATCACCAAGTAGGAGAGTTCCCCGAGGTCCGCGACTGCTTCATGATCTACGGTGGGCAAGCGGCGAACGCCTCGGCTCGGCACCGCAAGCAAGAGCGCCGGGAGGTCTGCTCGGTGAATGTGGCGGCGCCAGTGTACCTAGACTGGTCCGACAAGCCCATCACCTTCGACCAAGCCGACCACCCCGACCACGTGTCGAGCCTGGGGAAATGCCCGCTCGTCGTCGACCCCGTCATCGGCGACGTCAGGCTCACCAAGGTCCTTATGGACGGGGGCAGCAGCCTCAACATCATCTACGCCGAGACCCTCGGGCTCCTGCGCGTCGATCTGTCCTCCGTCCGAGCAGGCGCTGCGCCCTTCCACGGGATCATTCCCGGGAAGCGCGTCCAACCCCTCGGACGACTCGACCTTCCCGTCTGCTTCGGAACGCCCTCCAACTTCCGAAGGGAGACTCTGACATTCGAGGTGGTCGGGTTCCGAGGAACCTACCACGCGGTACTGGGAAGGCCATGCTACGCGAAGTTCATGGCCGTCCCCAACTACACCTACCTGAAGCTCAAGATGCCGGGCCCCAACGGGGTCATCACCGTCGGCCCCACGTACAAGCACGCGTTCGAATGCGACGTAGAGTGCGTGGAGTACGCCGAGGCCCTCGCCGAGTCCGAGGCCCTCATCGCCGACCTGGAAAGCCTCTCCAAAGAGGTGCAAGACGTGAAGCGTCATGCCGGCAACTTCGAGCCAGTGGAGACGGTCAAGGCCGTCCCCCTCGACCCCAGCGGCGACGCCTCCAAGCAGATCCGGATCGGCTCCGGGCTCGACCCCAAATAGGAAGCAGTGCTCGTCGACTTTCTCCGCGCGAACGCCGACGTCTTCGCGTGGAGTCCCTCGGACATGCCCGGCATACCGAGGGATGTCGCCGAGCACTCGCTGGATATTCGGGCCGGAGCCTGACCCGTCAAGCAGCCTCTGCACCGATTCGACGAGGAGAAGCGCAGAGCGATAGGCGAGGAGATCCACAAGCTAACGGCAGCAGGGTTCATCAAAGAGGGTATCATCAAATCAGGATGAAAGAGTCCGACCAGCTCGCGACTTCTTTCATCACACCCTTCGGCATGTACTGCTATGTCACCATGCCGTTCGGCTTGAGGAATGTGGGCGCGACATACCAGCGGTGCATGAACCATGTGTTCGGCGAACACATTGGCCGCACGGTCGAGGCCTACATCGATGACATCGTAGTCAAGACGAGGAAAGCTTCCGACCTCCTTTCCGACCTTGAAGTGACATTCCGATGCCTCAAGGCGAAAGGCGTCAAGCTCAATCCCGAGAAGTGTGTCTTCGGGGTGCCCCGAGGCATGCTCTTGGGGTTCATCGTCTCCGAGCGGGGCATCGAAGCCAACCCGGAGAAGATCGCAGCCATCACCAGCATGGGGCCCATCAAGGACTTAAAAGGCGTACAGAGGGTCATGGGATGTCTCGCGGCTCTGAGCCGTTTCATCTCACGCCTCGGCGAAAGAGGTCTGCCTCTGTACCACCTCTTAAGGAAGGCCGAGTGCTTCACTTGGACCCCTGAGGCCGAGGAAGCTCTCGGGAACCTGAAGGCGCTCCTCACAAAGGCGCCTATCTTGGTGCCTCCAGCTGCCGGAGAAGCCCTCTTGGTCTACGTCGTCGCGACCACTCAGGTGGTTAGCGCCGCGATTGTGGTCGAGAGGCAAGAAGAGGGGCATGCATTGCCCGTTCAGAGGCCAGTTTACTTCGTCAGCGAGGTACTGTCCGAAACCAAGATCCGCTAGCCACAAGTTCAGAAGCTGCTGTATGCGGTGATTCTGACACGACGAAAGTTGCGACACTACTTCGAGTCTCATCCGGTAACTGTGGTGTCATCCTTCCCCCTAAGGGAGATCATCCAGTGCCGAGAGGCCTCGGGTAGGATTGCAAAGTGGGCGGTGGAAACCATGGGCGAGACAATCTCGTTCGCCCCTCGAAAGGCCATCATGTCCCAGGTCTTGGCGGACTTCGTAGCCGAATGGGTCGACACCCAGCTACCGATGGCTCCGATTCAACCGGAGCTCTGGACCATCTTTTTTGACGGGTCGCTGATGAAGACGGGAGCCGGCGCGGGCCTACTCTTCATCTCGGCCCTCGGGAAACACCTACGCTATGTGCTACGCCTCCATTTCCCGGCGTCCAACAATGTGGCTGAGTATGAGGCTCTGGTCAACGGGTTGCGGATCGCCATCGAGCTAGGGGTTCGGCGCCTTGACGCCCGCGGTGACTCGCAGCTCGTCATCGACCAAGTCATGAAGAACTCCCACTGCCGCGACCCGAAGATGGAGGCCTACTGCGATGAGGTTCGGCGCCTAGAAGACAAGTTCTACGGGCTCGAGCTTAACCACATCGCTCGGCGCTACAACGAGACTGCGGACGAGCTGGCTAAAATAGCCTCGGGGCGAACAACGGTTCCCCCGGACGTCTTCTCCCGGGACCTGCATCAACCCTCCGTCAAGATCGATGACTCGCCCGAGCCTGAGGCGCCCTCGGCCCAGTCCAAGGTACCCTCGGTCCAGCCCGAGGTACCCTCGGCACAGCCCGAGGCACGCTCAGCTCGGCCCGAGGCGCCCTCGGTTCAGCCCGAGGTACCCCCGGCCTCCGAGGGTGAGGCACTGCGCGTCGAGGAGGAGCGAAGCGGGGCCATGCCTGATCGAAACTGGCAGACCCCGTACCTGCAATATCTCCACCAAGGAGAGCTACCCCTCGACCGAGTCGAGGCTCGACGGGTGGCGCGGCGCGCCAAGTCGTTCGTCTTGCTGGGCGATGAGAAGGAGCTCCACCACCGCAGCCCCTCAGGCATCCTCCAGCGATGCATCTCCGTCACCGAAGGTCAGGAGCTCCTGCGAGAGATACACTCGGGGGCTTGCGGCCATCACGCAGCGCCTCGAGCCCTTGTCGGGAATGCTTTCCGACAAGGCTTCTACTGGCCAACGGCGGTGGCTGACGCCACTAGAATTGTTCGCACCTGCGAAGGGTGTCAATTCTATACGAAGCAGACCCACCTGCCCGCTCAGGCTCTACAGACGATACCCATCACCTGGCCCTTTGCTGTGTGGGGTCTGGACCTTGTCGGCCCCTTGCAGAAGGCACCCGGGGGCTACACGCACCTGCTGGTCGCCATCGACAAATTCTCCAAGTGGATCGAGGTCCGACCTCTGAACAACATCAGGTCCGAGCAGGCAGTGGCGTTCTTCACCAACATCATCCATCGCTTCGGGGTACCGAACTCCATCATCAACGACAACGGCACCCAGTTCACCGGCAGAAAGTTCTTGGACTTCTGCGAGGATCACCACATCCGGGTGGACTGGGCCGCCGTGGCTCATCCCATGTCAAATGGGCAAGTAGAGCGTGCCAATGGCATGATTCTACAAGGGCTCAAGCCTCGGATTTACAACGACCTCAACGAGTTCGGCAAGCAATGGATGAAGGAACTCCCCTCGGTGGTCTGGAGCCTGAGGACAACGCCGAGCCGAGCCACGGGTTTCACGCCGTTCTTCCTAGTCTACGGGGCCGAGGCTGTCTTGCCCACAGACCTGGAATACGGCTCCCCGAGGACGAGGGCCTACAGCGATCAAAGCAACCAAGCTAGCCGAAAAGACTCGCTGGACCAGCTGGAAGAGGCTCGGGACAAGGCCTTACTACACTCGGCGCGGTACCAGCAGTCCCTGCAACGCTACCACGCCCGAGGGGTCCGATCCCGAGACCTCCAGGTGGGCGACCTGGTGCTTCGGCTGCAACAAGACGCCCGAGGGAGGCACAAGCTCACGCCCCCCTGGGAGGGACCGTTCGTCATCGCCAAGGTTCTGAAGCCCGGAACGTACAAGCTGGCCAACAGTCAAGGCGAGGTCTACGACAACGCTTGGAACATGAAACAACTACGTCGCTTCTACCCTTAAGATGTTTTCAAGTTGTTCATATACCTCGCACCCACGCAAAGTTTAGTCATCAAGGAAGGGTCGGCCTCGCCTCGGCAAAGCCCGACCCTCCCTCGGGGGCTAAAAGGGGGGGAACCCCCTCTGCGTTGAAATTTTCCTCGAAAAAAGATCTCTTCTGCCAGAATATCTTTCGTGCCTTTTGACTACTTCGAAAAGTGGATCCTGAAGACGACGGAGTACACGTAAGCAGCCAAGGCTGGCCGAGCCGAGGGACTCCTACGCCTCCGGGATACGGATACCTCACTCATCACCTTCTGCGATAAGTAACTCG
Source organism: Zea mays (assembly GCF_902167145.1). Lineage (NCBI taxonomy): Eukaryota > Viridiplantae > Streptophyta > Magnoliopsida > Poales > Poaceae > Zea > Zea mays. The sequence goes on from NC_050096.1 coordinate 160,543,642, forward strand.
CGTTCGGATAAAGTGATTCCGCGGACCGAACAAGTCTTCACGTTCGGAAGCTCTTCTGCCGAAGCGATCCTTCGAGCCTTCTCGACTGAGTCGGTGATAGAGCCTCATGGACGGGTGAAAGTGCGCGTAAGCGGTAAGGCTGACCGAGCCGAGGGACTCCCACGCCTCCGGGATACAGATACCTCACTCATTACCTTCCGCGAGAAGCAACTCTCGCTCGCACAAACATCCCTGTTACCGACAAAAAAGTCCAGATACTCGAAACAAGAGGAAAAGAGACGCAGCTTTACAACACAGCGAGGGTGTGTGTTCTGGCCTCGGCGGCCGCAGAAGGCACACGCTACAAGACACTCTGATCCTGCAGGCTCGGGTCTTGACGCTGGAAGGGGGCAGTAACACCCTCGGCATCGACGACACCTTCGGCGAGGTCTGACCTAGCCTCGGAAGGCGACGCGGTCCGAGGATCTCCGCTCTAAAGGACGACGTCATCGCCACGCCCGGGCAATCGCTGCCAGGGTCTTCTTCGGGAATCCGGCCCGAGCAGGCGGCTCGGCCGGTCGCCCCAGGGCCTCGGCCAGCCGTCCTCAGAGGGCGCCAGCCCGACCCAAGGCTTCGTCTGGTCAACTCCAGCATCGGTCCCGCCAACGGACGACCCGGCTAGGCTCCGGCCAACCAGGTTTCATTTTCGAGCCAACTCTGCCCCTGTTCATGCTGATACCGCTACCCCTGGCCTCGTCTCATCGAAGAGCGGCCAAGGGGTCCCTTTAACTAAGCTAGAGAAGCCCCAGACAACAAGGCCGACCGAGCCGAGGGACTCCTACGCCTCCGGGATACGGATACCTCACTCGTCACCTTGACACGGGGCGACTCACGCTTGGTGAAGCGGTTCAGGCAACTAACAGGCGAATCTTAGTGCTCGAAAATGAGGAAAAAACACGGCTCCGTGCCAAAATTACATACATGTTTAGGCCTCGACAGCCACAATGAACAAAAAACACTGGCATTCAAAGTGCCATTACAAACGGAACTCTGGTTCCGTCCCCGCGGGTATGAGCAACCTCGAGCCTGCGGGGCGACGAACGTCGGGAGACCTGCCAGCGACCTCTGCAGCTGCAGCCATGGTCTCGGGTGGACGCGGCCACCGGAGGGCTCTCGTTCGCGTTCCCGCTCAAGGGACGCGAACCAGCTATTAAAGCCAAAGAGAGGGCCGCTCCCAAGCGCACCGGCGGGTCCTCGCTGCCGTCCTCGCCGCGAATGCGAGGGAGAGGGCGGAATGTTGCATCCTAGCTGGGCAGCAACAGTTCGCCTTCCCCGGCATGGCTGGAGGACGTCTCCGCCGCAGGGCTGGAGGGCGATTGCCACCACCAGAAGCTGGAAGAAGCGGTGGCCCGCCGGCCCGCGCAGGAGGTAGAGCCCCGGCTCGCCTCGCTCCCCGCCCCAGCGAGGATGACGAACACCCTCGACGCTGAGGGCGGGAACGAGATCACAGCCCAGCTTGCCTCTCCCCATCCAGGAGCTGGAGGTCACCGTCTTGGGTGACCACCAGCGGAGGGGCGCAACCGGGCTGTGAGATGAAAATCCTTGAAGCCGAACGATGGCTGAAAGGTACCAACTCCCACGGAGTTGCGTTCCTCCAACGATGAGGCGAAAAGACGGCGGGTATCCCCCCATCCGGGGGCTTGGAAGGTGGAAAGACACGACACATAAGGGAGCGCGAAGACATGGTCGCCTTCCGAAGGGGGTCACCCTCCTTTTAAAGGCAACTCTCCCTACTTGCGCCCCCAGCCGTCATGGGCTGAGTCTTCTCCAGCACGCTCCAAGGCCCTCCCCTGCGGCGCGGGGGCTGGGTCCCGCATGTCATGCAAGCCGGCTCAGAGCAGAAGAAGCCAAACCGCCGCGCGCGGTGCACACGACCGCCCAGCGGTTACAAGTGACCCTCCACTTTTGCCCAGACCAACGGGCGAAAGGGGCGGGCAGCCATGCAGGCGGCATGCAACCGCGCCAAGTTGGCGTGCTTCTTCGACTCCCAACACGCCCAGCCTGGAGGCTCAGGCCCACGCGTCATGCAACCGGCGCGCCAACTACTTCGTGCATGCAACTGCACCGCCACTTGCGCCACCACCGCGCCTCCTCGATTGCGGAACCAATACCGCGACTCGAGGCGACCCAGCGCACAACCCAGCAGCGCCAGCCTGGCGCAGCGGTCAATGCAGCCAAAAATGGGCCGGCAATAATGACGGTGGTAGGCGGGCGGGAGCAGCGGTCACGTCGTCAGCCAAGCTCACGTCCCATCCAGGGGCAGCAAGAGAACCCCCTCTCACGGCGTGAAGACAACGCGCCCGTGATCCGTTCCTCGAACGGCTCGCGCACGCGCAACGGCCGCCCCGCCAACCACTCGCCCCGTCGCATTAACTCTGCGGCGGGACAGGCGGCGCCTCTGGCAGGAGAAGCGGGCGACGCTTCGCCTTCGCCGTAATAACCGCGCCAAAAAAGGTACGCCGCGTCGTTCGATTTCGTATCCTTTTCCTTTTTTCCTCTTTCTCTCTCTTACAACAGGGACCGGGAAAGGGGGATACCCCGAAAAGGATCCTTCCCCGTGAAGGAACCAGGCTCCGAGCCTCCCTACTGATCAGAGGTTCGAAGGCTGGCCCCCCGAAGGGTTCGACAGCCGCCTCAGATCATGTGGGCCCTACACCCACTACTGGTCAGAGGTTCGAAGGCCGGCCCCCCGAAGGGTTCCACGGCCGCCTCAGGCTACTCTGCTCCGCGCCCATTACTGATCAGGGGTTCGAAGGTTGGCCCCCGAAGGGTTCACAGCCGCCTCAGACGCCGAGCGAGGGATGACCATGGGTACGTTCGATACATAACCAAGGCTCGGGCTGCTCCCGAGGTACCCTAGGACATTTCCGAGACCAGCGGGAGCGATCTTGTAACGGAATCCCATCAGAGGGAGGCATCGAGCCCTCGGACCCCGTCGCCAGGGGACCGGGTCTGGCAGATCACCCGCAGGTACTTTTGGGCGTGCCTCTGGGCCCCTAGCCGACCCCTAACGAACGGGGCACGGACGTCCACTCGGATTACCCACTTGCAGCTCACCGGAGACACCATGTTCGGCGCCCATCGAGGGCAACATGGCGCTTTCCCCCCTCCTTCTTGCGGAAAGGCGACGCAGGGGCGTATGTAAAAAAGCCGAGTCTATCCCTGATCGCCCTCTCGCCCTGTGCAGAGGCTCGGGGGCTGCTCTCGCAAACCCGGCTCCGGCCGAACCGTTGACAGCGTCAACATACCAGCCCGAGAACTTGGGACCCGACCGTACACCCGGGCTACGGCCAGCTCGCATGAGGGAACAATCAGACCAGCCGAAGCATTACGTGAGGCATTAAGACCTCGAAGGAGTGAAACCACTCCTCCGAGGCCTCGGGGGCTACACTCGGCGGGTGCGCTCGCGCGCACCCACCGGAACAGAATGCAACCGAGAAAGGCTGGTCCCCTTGCAAAAAAGTGCGACGAAAGCCTCCAAGCGAGTGCTAACACTCCCTTCGAGGCTCGGGGGCTACTGTCGGGGACCATAATTAGGGGTACCCTCAAGACTCCTAATTCTCAGCTGGTAACCCCCATCAGCATAAAGCTGCAAAGGCCTGATGGGTGCGATTAAGTCAGGGATCAGTCCATTCGAGCGACTCGATCACGCCTCGCCCGAGCCTAGCCTCGGACAAGGGCAGCCGACCCCGGAGGATTTCCGTCTCGCCCGAGGCCCCCCTCCAACGGCGAACATATTTCCGGCTCGCCCGAGGCCCTGCCTTCGCTAAAAAGCAACCCTGACTAAATCGCCGCACCAACGGACCAAGTCGCAGGAGCATTTAATGCAAAGGTAGCCTGACACCTTTATCCTGACGCGCGCCCCCGGGCAGAGCCGAAGTGACCGTCGTCACTTCGCCGCTCCACTGACCGGACTGACAGAAGGACAGCGCCGCTTGCGCCACTCCGACTGCAGTACCACTTGACAGAGTGAGACTGACAGGCAGTCAGGCCCTGCCAAAGGCACCATAGGAAGCTCCGCTTCGCCCGACCCAGGGCTCGGACTCGGGCTAAGTCCCGGAAGACGGCGAACTCCGCTCCGCCCGACCCAGGGCTCGAACTCGGGCTCATCCCCAGAAGACGACGAACTCCGCTTCGCCCGACCCCAGGGCTCGGACTCCGCCCTGGGCTCGGACTCGGGCTAAGTCCCGGAAGACGGCGAACTCCGCTCCGCCCGACCCAGGGCTCGGACTCGGGCTAAGTCCCGGAAGACGGCGAACTCTGCTCCGCCCGACCCAGGGCTCGAACTCGGGCTCATCCCCAGAAGACGACGAACTCCGCTTCGCCCGACCCCAGGGCTCGGACTCCGCCCTGGCCTCTGCCGATGACCTCCGCCTCGCCCGACCCAGGGGCTCGGACTCGGCCTCGGCCATGGAAGACAGACTCGACCTCGGCTTCGGAGGAGCCTCCACATCACCCAACCTAGGGCGCAGGACAACCACGTCAACAGGAAGCGCCATCATCACCCTACCCCGAGCTGACTCGGGCCGCAGGGAACAAGACCGGTGTCCCATCTGGCTAGCTCCGCTAGATAGGCAATAATGGCGCCCCACATGCTCTGTGACGACGGCGGCTCTCAGCCCCCTTACGGAAGCAAGAGGACGTCAGCAAGGACTCAACCGCTCCGACAGCTGTCCCTCCGCCAGGCTCCATCGCTCCTCCGACGGCCACGACATCACACCAGCTGGGTGCCAAAATCTCTCCGGCTGCCACATCGGCATGTACTTAGGGCGCTAGCTCTCCCCCGCTAGACACGTAGCACTCTGCTACACCCCCCATTGTACACTTGGATCCTCTCCTTATGCCTATAAAAGGAAGGACCAGGGCCCTCTTAGAGAGGGTTGGCCGCGCAGGGACGAGGACGAGACAGGCGCTCTCTTGGGGCCGCTCGCTTCCCTCTCCCGCGTGGACGCTTGTAACCCCCTACTGCAAGCGCACCCGACCTGGGCGCGGGACGAACACGAAGGCCGCGGGATTCCCACCTCTCTCACGCCGGTCTCCGGCCGCCTCGCTTCTCCCCCCTTCGCGCTCGCCCTCGCGCTCGACCCATCTGGGCTGGGGCACGCGGCGACACTCACTCGTCGGCCCAAGGGACCCCCTGGTCTCGGAACGCCGACAGGTTTATAACCGCCAAAAATGACTTCCGTTAAGGTATTTGAACGCAGAGAAATAAGGCAGTTTGCTTCTATCCTAAACCAAGAGAAGCGAAATGTTAGAGCAAAGTTTGTTGCAGTAGAGAATTCCAATGAAACTTAAGGTGCACACAGGTCCATTGGACATGCAGACTCAGAAGATCAAGAAGAACACAAGGATCAACATGCATTAGAGAGAAGTGATGACGAGGACCCCTTGCTATGGAAACCTTTCCCCTGCATGTAAGGATGTAAATGGTCGGTAAAATTTGGTAAATTTCCGGTACCGTTTACCAGATTTTTCCGATCGTTTTTAGATTTTTCAGGATATATGGAAAATGGGACAGAAACGGGATGTGTTATTACAAAAACGGTACGGTAAACGGTGAGATATACTTACCGTCCGTTTTTGGAATTCTCGAGAAAATCCGGTATTTTTCCGTATTTTAACCGTATTTTCCCGATCCAAAAAAAACAAAGGAGGCAAAAACTATACCCGTTAGGGTTTAGAGATTAGGGTTTTAGATGTCATAGAAGATATATCAAGTGATCCAGACGACATGCCACATGATTTCTAGTTTATGTATCGTGTGTTTAAGACTTATATACTATGTGGTTAAAACTTCAGTGAACATGTTTGAGACTTTTATGTGAATGTGAATGAACAATCGTGTTTTAAGACTTATGTGTTGTGTGTTAAAATTTAAGAGTGGACATGTATGAGTGTATGACTAATTATATGTGGATAAGATTGTGTTTTGTGTACTTTTGTGAATGAGACTTGTATGTGGATGTGAATGAACATCTGTGTGGTTAGGATTTGTTTATTGTGAGCTTTTCCGATTACAGTTACCGTTTCCTGATCAATTTCGAGCTATTTTGCTCGGATTTATCCGTTTTCGATATACCGGAATTTACCGGCCGTTATCCGTTTCCGACTTTCCCGTTTACCGATTCCGACCAAACAAAAAATTTTACGGGTGAAAACGGTAAGAGATTTTTCTGACCGTTACCGACCGTTTTCACCCTTACCTGCATGGACGCTTCTAAATTGGTGGGAGAGGTCATGCAAGCACTCGGCCAAACAAGAAGTATTAAACATGTCTCCCCAGAACATGAATAGCTGTTCCATTAAATACTGGGTTCACGAAGCATCGCCATGCACAGGGTGAAGACATAAAGACAAATTCCTTGGTTAACTCATTTCAACACCTTACTAATAATTTTTTTAAATTGAATATAGGTTATATGAAATGGTGGGATGCTAGTGTCAGAACTAGACGTATTCAACAAGACCTTTAGGCGTAAAGGTGGCACATGGGAATTCGCTAGTGAGAGGGCAAAGCAAACTATGGCAGGTCTTCAGTGTTTGGGTTATTTGCCTCATATAAACTTAGAAGTAATTGGGTGCAACGTGCAAAATGTTTCGAGAGTTTATTAAGTATTGTTGAACTGTGTTTTCTATCCACTTCATTTTTAGGAGGGCTTCAAGATGTAAGGAACAGGACTCTTACTCTCATCGAGAGGATGACACTATAAGTTAGGACGATTTTCTGTTTATTTTCTCAAACACTACACAATGTCATACTCGTCTAAGGGTTGGGATATATATTTATAGCCCAAGGGGCTGCAACATATGCTTCCTAGAGATGTGAATATGCTGTCCTACAAACTGCATTAACCACTAGGTGCTTGTTGGCACATTTTTTGGGCGCCAAACACTAAACAAGAACCGGCGGCGGTGCTCTCTCCACAGACACGGACGGTCCGCGGCCAGGGGCTGGACGGTCCGCGACCTGGCGCAGGGCTAGGGTTTCCTGCCTGACGGCCGGACAGTCCACGCGTGCGCAGGGGCGGCGGAAGTCGCCGGCGGCGCCTGGATCTCGCTCTCGGGAGGGACCCCGTCGGGGAGGAGAGATCCTAGGGGATGTCTAAGCTCGGCAGGCCGACCTAGACTCCTCTAATCGACGTAGAATCGAAGAGAGGTGAGGAATTTGGGGATTGTGAGGATAAACTAGAACTAGACTAGAACTACACCTAATTGTACATGAAATAAATGCGAGATAAAAATGTTATTGATTCGATTGATGATTACAAATCGGCCGTATACCTCTGTATTTATAGAGGAGGGGGGCTGGACCCTTTACAAACTAATCTCCCGAGCCAATTCCGCGAATTTAGCTAACAACCGTAGCACAAAACTCGGAACCCTAATCTGCTCTGCGCACGCGCGGACCGTCCGGCCCACAGGCGCGGACCGTCTGGACCGCGGACCGTCCGGCCTCAGGGCCGGATCATACAGTGGTCTCAATTTGGTGCCCAACATATGCCCCCTGCCTTTTGGTGGAGCTGAGCAAACCAAAAGCACCTTAACTCGATGTGACTACATCGGTTTTCTTAAGCATCTTGCCACATACTAGGATGGTACTGCTTGAGGAAACACCCATTCAAAGCTTTGGGCAAATCTTTGCCTTGTAATGTTTGCAATAAATAGGTGTTACCAGATATTACCTGTTTTACTTTGTATGGACCCTCCCAGCTTGGCGACCATTTCCCAAACTTTCGGTCTCTGTTCCTTAGAGGCAGGATGGTCTTCCACACCAGGTCCCCTACTTGAAATGACTTTGCTTTGACCTTCTTGTTCTAGGCCCTGGCTATCATTATCTTGTCCTTTTCTATTGCTCCCAAAGCTATCACCCTTTTGTTGGTCACCTCATCAATATTATCCATCATTGAATTATAATAATCAATGACGGTTAGATCATTTTGTCTGGCGATCCTGATAGCATTTAAACTTATTTCCACAGGCAACACTGCTTCCTGCCCATAGACAAGCTCAAAAGGAGATACTTTAGTAGCACTGTGTTTAGATATTCTGTGAGCCCATAAAGCTTCAGACAAAATCTTATGCCAATGCTTAGGATTATCGGATATCTTCTTTTTTATCAAGTTAATCAATGTCCTATTATTAGACTTGTCCTGTCGATTGGCCTGAGCATAATATGGAGATGAATTGAGCAACTTAATTCTATATAATTCAGCAAACTCACATACCTCCTTTGACATAAAAGAAGTCCCTTGATCTGTAGTTAAGGTCTGGGGAAAGCCGAATCTATAAATAATATGTTCAGTTATGAACTCAATTACCTCCTTGTGTGTCATGCTCTTTAGAGCAATGACTTCAGTCTATTTGGTAAAGTAGTCAGTGGCAACTAACACGAACCGATGCCCCTTTGATGATGAAGGATGAATTTCTCCTATAAAGTCCAATCCCCATCCTCTGAAAGGCCAAGGCTTGATGATAGGATGTAATTCGGTTGCAGGGACTAACTGTAAGTCACCGATTTTTTGACATACTTGGCATCCTTTGTAGTACTTTAAACAATCAGCTATCATGTTAGGCCAATAGAAGCCAGACCTTCGCAACAACCACTTCATCTTTGGAGCCGGTTGATGGGTAACACAAATCCATTCATGCACTTCTGCCATGGCTAATATAGCATCATCTGGGCCCAAGCATTTAAGCAGGATGTTGGGGACTTGTTCTTAAATGCTATGAATCAAGAACAAGGCAACACAAAATGTTAAATATCAAAGCCCTTCGTCCTTTGAATCATTATTTCCTTCAGATATAACGAGTTTAGGACGAATGTTATGAAAGATATACCCTCATAATCATGATAAAAGATGGAGAATATTCAAACAAAGTACAGAAAGTAACATAATTTCTGTAAACATTATTATTAATCTATTTCCATTTATATTATTTATGTAACCAATGATAAATTACAAATGTACCTTTGGTTTGAAGGAAAGAGAATATAGGCGTGACGCAAAAATGAATGCCAAGTCAGCGTGAACAGTACGGGAGTACTGTTCATCTATTTATAGGCACGGGTCGCAGCCCATGTAAAATTACATCCAGGCCCTTTGCCTATGACAACAACTCTATAGTAATTTATCCGGGTCTAAATAGTCTTTTCCTTTTTAAGTCGGTTTCCTCTTTTCTGTCATCATGCCGAAGCTCCTTTGCGTACAGTTTCGGCTCTGCTCCATCTTCGTGTTGTTTATGTGCTTCTTCACACCGTGGGCCTTTATTTGAAGATCCCTGTTCATACAATATACTCCAGAGATATTGTTAAATCATGTTTTTGAGGACCTTCGGAAGCCGAAGGCCCTCAACAGTAGCCCCTCGCAATATTAATTTATTAGAATGATGAACTTATATTGCGACATGGACGAAGGCCTTAAGCCGAAGGTCCGAAAAAACACCTTCCCTTTGCTAGAATAGCAACAGTCACTGACAAGCGGGACCCTCCAGTTCTCAACATGATGGGCGTATAAATAAGAAGTCACCACGGGTTCATTTGGCACGCTTTCTTGCCATATGTTCTTGCTTACTCAATTTTTAGCTCCTGCGCACCAACACCTGGTTGGCTTTTTAAATTTTTAAGCTTCGGCCTTGAGAGTACCTTCTCAGCATTTTCGAAGATGTCTGAAGATAACAAAGTTGTTGGTGGTTCGAAGCTGAGTCTTTCTGAGGAAATGCATCTGGGTTTTCTTCAATCTATGTCGAAGACTAACACAGAGAAGATTACTAAAGAAATTTTGGAAGGTTTATCTGAAGATACTGGTGACAGAGACAGCTATGATGTGGATAGTGGCGGTGAAGACTCCGAAGATCGACCTTGGCGACCAAGCCATGCGGTTTTCGGCAAATCAAGTATTAAAGAAAATCATCTTGTCAACATGAGGGGAAGATATTTCCGGGACTTGTCCGTTGTGAGGGCCGACGAAGGAGAGAAGACTTGTCCAACTCCTGAGGAAAATGAAGTCGTAGTATTCCGAAGCTTCTTGAAAGCTGGACTACGATTTCCCCTAAGCAGCTTTGTTGTAGAGGTGCTGAAGATATTTGAAATCTGCCTTCACCAACTTACCCCCGAAGCAATCATAAGGATGAATATCTTCGTGTGGGCCGTGAGAAGCCAAGGCTTGGAACCTGATGCGAAAAGTTTCTGCAACATACACGAATTGTTATACGAGACAAAACCCTGGGGTAAGGAACAGTATCACAACAATTTTGGCTGCTACAGCTTCGGCTCCCGGACTGGGTCAAGCTGCCCAGTGTCGACCTTTCGAAAGAGGTGGCCTGGCGACTGGATGACGGAATGGTTTTACGTGAAAAATGACTTGAAATCACGAGAAGATATAAAGAAGATCATTATGCGTCCCATCTGGCAACGCTTCGGCCTGCGGAGGCCGAAGGTGGAAATGAATGAAGCAGCCGAAGAATGTCAGAGAGCCTTCGGAGTTGTTTGCTCTTTTATTGGGACAAGGGATTTAATACAAGAACACATTACCTTCAGAGTGTGGCCACTTGCAGATAACTGGGAAATGCCAAAAGAGACTGTTAAAGAAACTGACGAAGGTGGGCTAGTCAGGCTGAAGTATACATTCAAGTACGGAGACAAGTTCGTTGAACCAGATGATGATTGGTTAAAGAGCATTGAGACTGTAAGTGATGAATTGCTTGGGGTATACTCAAAGGCTGAAGACACTGCACTATCAGCGGCCTTCGGAGGCCGAAAGAAGAAAAGACTCAATCGAGTATTTGACGCAATTGGGTTTGTCTACCCCGACTACCGCTATCCAGCGCGGGGGCAAAAAAGAAAAGGCACAACTTTTGCGAAAGAAACTGCTTCAGCTGCTCCTAGCGAGCCAGCGCCGAAGAGAAAAAGGGTAAAGGTTCTCACACACCGGCCACGCTATATTGAACCAGCCACGGTACCTGAGTACGCCGGTGAGACCTCTTCGGCCATCGAAGCAAAAGAACCAACCCTGTTGCCAGAAATCAAAGAGTTGGTCGAAGTGCCAGCAACAGAAAAATTGGAAGAACCAAACACTCTGCTGCCAGAAATCAAAGAGCTGGCCGAAGTGCCAGCAATAGAAAAGATAGAAGAACCGAGGACTGAAAAAGCAAAAACATCAGAGGTTTTAAGTCCTTCGGCAAAGATTGAGGCAGGAAAAAACCAGAAAGGTCCAACTGTAACTCCAAAAAGAAAAAGAATGGTTAATGTATTAGATGTTTTGGAGACAATTAAATCTTCGAGCATAACTCCAAAGAAAACTGTTGAAACTTCTGAAGTGTCTACTGAAGCCGTTGGTGCTGAAGCTTCGAAGCAACAATTTGAAACTGAAGCTGGGCCTTCAGAGCCAGCCAAGGTAAAACCTTTTGAAACCAAAGAAACAAACATTGCAGAAGGAACCGAAAAAATAAAAATACCAGAGCCAATTCTGGTTGAAGAAACTGACACTGGTGCCCCCGAAGCACCTTCCAAAATATGCGATTATATTGTGCGGCATGCTTCGGGGAAGAAATTATCCGAAGAAGAAATTTTTGAAGCCAATCACTATGCCAGAGAATTGAAATATCCGAAGGGGGCACTAGTGTTCAATGGGACAGACGAAGATGACTTCCTATACTGCCTCCCGGACAATAAAGAATTATCCGTCTGACGGGAGATGGCTAGAAGCATGGGGTTTCCGAAGCTTGAAGCTGGATTATGCGCTATGACGAAGGAGGGTCTTTCGGATAGCCTTGCATACAATAGCCTGAAGGTGCGAGAATTGTATATTTAGAAATTTACAATTTTTGAATCATTCTTTTAATCTTATACTAATTCTTGTATGTATAGGGTTTAATATTGAGCAACGCGCTGAGAGCGCAAAAGAATGCCGAAGAGAGAGCTATGATATTGCTTTCAACAACCTACGATCAGAGGTTATTAAGCTGAGAAACGAAGCTCTGGAAAAGGATAAAATTCTGCTTACATTGGTGGACAAGATAAAAGAGGACGAAGCTGCCTCAAAAGCCCAAGCTGAAGCCCAAAAACGCGAAATTAAAGATCTTCAGAAACAGCTAGCTAGAGCTAAAGAAGAACGTATACTTGAAGAGACAAAACGAGAGCTTAGTGATCAATTGGCCGATCATTTAGAAATAAATGTTAAAGAGCTTCGTGCATCCTAGAGAAGATGCTATGTTAAATCCATAGAGTGCGTTAAGAAGATAAAATCCAGCTTCGCCAATGTTGGCGCATTCTCTAGCGAAGAGAATTTCTCAAGGGGCAATCCCGAAGGTCCGATTGAATGGATCAGTCACGAAGCTGAGGCCTTCGAGGAAATACTAAATAGCCGCGGAGACATATGTGCTTTTTCGGGTGCTAGAGGAATTGCTACTGTTTTGGAGAAGAAAGGTTGTGAGCATGTAAAATCTTTAGCGCAATCCGAAGCTACTTTGTCCTCCGAAGACATTAAAGCCCCTTCAGCCGAAGCAAGCATGATCGGCGGGAAATTCTTCACCGATATCTGGGACAACGGCGGCCGAGAAATGGCGCAAAAAATTATTCAAAAGAGCGAAAAAGGCATCCACGATGCCAGAAAAGTAGCGGAGGCTGCCGAGAAAAGTACAGAGCTCGAAGGGCAAATAGGTATTAATTAGTGGTTTTTATTATGTTGTAATTTTTAATTCCAGACTTTGTTCGCGGTTTGTAATAGTAATATAGCTGTATCTTCTCTTCCCTCAGAACCTGCTGAGGCATCTCCGGGCCCCCACCCGAACGGGGACGTTGAAATTAGAAAAATGGCCGAAGCCATTATGGACAAGGTTGTCGACCAGCTATTGAACGAAGCTGCAGAAATAGTTCTTAAGGAGGATTAAATGCTATTGTAAAAACATTTGGAACGTAACATGTGTAATACATTGTAACTTTGAATGTAATATATAATCTATTTATAGTTTAATTCTTTATGATGCATGAAATTTTGCATACATACCATTTTTGAGCCTTCGGCGAAAAAACACCTTCCCTTCTTTTCATGCTTCGTGAAGAAAATCTTTTCTATATTACAAGAATTTGCTTACTTCTCTGATGAAGAATATCCAAGCTTCGTGAAATATTCTCCGAAGCTATAAAAGAGTTTTGTGTTGCCTCTCTAATGAAGCTACACTTTGTCTCGATTTATCTTGTGCCTTAGCACGATTTTCTCTTTTCCAAAATATTCTCCGAAGATCAACACTGTATCCCCTTCTTGTTCCACATGCAATATGTTGTATGATGCTTATGTTATGCAGAATGATGTGATGATGTTATGTTATGCAAAATGATATTTGTGCCGCAGATACATATCCCCGTAATAGGGCACACACACTTTTTATATCAGCGCTGACTTTTCGCTGTAAGCCTCCCTTAGGAGCTTCTTCGCCTTTTACTTTCAGCGGAATCAGCGTTTATTTTTCGCTGTAAGCCTCCCTTAGGAGCTTCTTCGCCTTTTACTTTCAACGGAATCAACGTTTATTTTTCGCTGTAGGTTCAGAAAACTTACACTGCGCTCCCTTAGGAACGACTTTTTACTATTTCGAACAATTTGTACTGTGTCCGTTAGAACAAATTTTTGATAATACAAAGGTCCTTCATGCCACCATAAATTCGTATGCTTCGGCAACTCAAGCCTATGGAAAAGACATATTTTTATTATGGTAAAAGACGAAAGTGTTAGAAAAAATTGAAAAACGATAAAAGACACTTAAACTCCTCATAATTGTTCCTTATTAACAAAAAGGTAATACTGAATGTAAAAATGCGAAAAAACTGCTGTTGAGGTAGGATATTTATCAATAAATGTGCTTCGACTCTGGCACAGTGCTATTGACTGTGCGAGCTTCGGACTCCTCTCTGAAGTCCCTCTGAAGGTGATTGTGCTGACTCCCTTCTGGCTGCTGTCCTCGCTGCGTCGGCGGTGGCGGTGGAGGCTGCTGCCAAGATGCTTGGGGTTGGCTTGCCGAAGCAACAGAAGCTGCAGGATGGTTTCCTACATATTCTAGAATATAAGGCGAATGATACGAAGCAGTATGCATGACCTGCTTCGGCTGACTTTGTTGCGCTGCTGCTTCTGCTATCTCCTTCTGCTTCTGTATGGTAACGTGGCACATCCTGGTGGTATGGCCCTTGTCTTCACCACAGAATAGGCAGTAAATTTTTCTTGGCTGATCTCCAAACCTTCCCCCGAAGCCCCTGGCGCCTCTGCCCCTTGGCGCTGGCGGCCGAAAAGAACTTTGCTGCTGCCCCGAAGCTTGTGAAGAGTATTGTGGCCTTTGCTGCTGGCTCCCTCGATCATCAGTTTGAGAAGAGTTATGAATTGACCTAACGTGCCTCGGGTGAAATCTTCCTCCGAAGCCCCTGGTCATTTCAGAGAACCTGAATGCTTCCTCCCTTCTTTGGCAGAAGTCATTGTCGGCTCGAATGTATTCGTCCATCTTCTGGAGGAGCTTCTCCAACGTTTGTGGTGGCTTCCTGGCAAAGTACTGCGCTGAAGGTCCCGGCCGAAGCCCCTTAATCATGGCCTCAATGACAATTTCATTGGGCACTGTTGGCGCTTGTGCCCTCAGACGCAGAAACCTTCGGACATACGCCTGAAGGTATTCTTCGTGATCCTAAGTACACTGGAATAGGGCCTGGGCGGTGACTGGCTTTGTCTGAAATCCTTGGAAGCTGGTTATCAACATATCCTTCAGCTTTTGCCATGAGGTGATTGTCCCTGGCCGAAGAGAAGAGTACCAAGTCTGAGCGACATTCTTGACGGCCATGACAAAAGACTTTGCCATGACTGCCGTATTGCCACCATACGAAGATATAGTTGCCTCATAGCTCATCAAGAATTGCTTCGGGTCTGAATGACCGTCATACATGGGGAGCTGAGGTGGCTTGTAAGACTGGGGCCATGGTGTAGCCTGTAATTCTTTTGACAAAGGAGAAGCATCATCAAAAGCAAAATTTCCATGGTGAAAATCTTCATACCAGTCTTCCTCATTGTAGAAACCCTCCTGATGGAGCTCTCTGTGCTGAGGCCTTCGACTCTGGTCATCTTGAACAAGATGACGAACCTCTTCCGACGCTTCGTCTATCTGCCTCTGAAGGTCAGCTAGACGGGCCATCTTCTCCTTCTTCCGTTGAACTTGTTGCTGAAGCATTTCCAGGTTTTTGATTTCCTGGTCCAAGTCGTCCTCCAGAGGTGGTGGACTGGTTGCCTTCCTCTTTTGACTTCGGGCCTCCCTGAGAGAAAGGACGTCCTGATTGGGATCCAGCGGCTGTAGAGTACTAGCCCCTGTCGCTGAAGCTTTTTGGCGGCATAATGAAGGTGATGATTGCCGAAAGTGTTCAAGACTCAAAAAATGGAAGTGAGTTCATTGGAGGTGGGCGCCAATGTTGGGGACTTGTTCTTAAATGCTATGAATCAAGAACAAGGCAACACAAAATGTTAAATATCAAAGCCCTTCGTCCTTCGAATCATTATTTCCCTTCGGATATAACGAGTTTAGGACAAAGGTTATGAAAGATATACCCTCATAATCATGATAAAAGATGGAGAATATTCAAACAAAGTACAGAAAGTAACATAATTTCTGTAAACATTATTATTAATCTATTTCCATTTATATTATTTATGTAACCAATGATAAATTACAAATGTACCTTCGGTTTGAAGGAAAGAGAATACAGGCGTGACGCAAAAATGAATGCCAAGTCAGCGTGAACAGTACGGGAGTACTGTTCATCTATTTATAGGCACGGGTCGCAGCCCATGTAAAATTACATCCAGGCCCTTTGCCTATGAAAACAACTCTATAGTAATTTATCCGGGTCTAAATAGTCTTTTCCTTTTTAAGTCGGTTTCCACTTTTCTGTCATCATGCCGAAACTCCTTTGCGTACAGTTTCGGCTCTGCTCCATCCTTCGTGCTGTTTCCGTGCTTCTTCACACCGTGGGCCTTTATTCGAAGATCCCTGTTCATACAATATACTCCAGAGATATTGTTAAATCATGTTTTTGAGGACCTTCGGAAGCCGAAGGCCCCAACACAGGACATTGTCGACTTGTTTCAGCATCCACCAACCTCCGACTTAGATAGGTCACCACATGCTCCTTTCCTCTGGTCTCTTGTGTCAGAACAGCCCCAATAACCTTATCTTCAGCTGCAATGTATAATCGAAATGGTACTCCTACTTGTGGTGCCTTTAATACGGGAGCCGAAGACAAGTATTTTCTGATGAGATCAAATGCTTCCTGCTGTTCTGCCCCCCAAGTGAATTCGGCATCATTCTTAAGCCGAAGGATAGGGGTGAAGGCATCAATCTTCCCGGCTAGGTTAGAAATAAACCTTCGTAAATAATTTACCTTGCCGAGAAACTTCTGCACTTCAACCTTACAGGTCGGAGGTCCCACATTCCGAATAGACTTGATTCGGTCATGGTCTATCTCTATACCATGTTCATGAATGATAAATCCTAAAAACTTACCAGCCGACACTCCAAAAGCACATTTACGTGGGTTCATTTTCAAACCATACCGACGCATTTTATCAAAGGCTTTGCGCAAATTAGCTACATGAGAACTAAACTCAGTCGATTTGACTACAATATCATCAATGTAGACTTCCATAGTGTTTCCCAACAGCTCGTGAAAGATCAAATTCATAGCCCTCTGATAAGTAGCACCAACATTTTTTAGACCAAATGTCATGACAACCCACTCAAATAAACCAATGAAGCCTGGACATATAAAGGTCGTTTTAGACGCATCTTCTCCGGCCATGAAAATCTGATTATATCCAGCATTACCATCAAGAAAGCTAATAATTCTATTCCCTGATGCACTATTGATTAATTTGTCGGCTATGGGCATGGGATATTCATCTTTAGGAGTTGCTCTATTTAAGTTGCGAAAATCAATACATACTCTAAGCTTACCTGATCCTTCTCCATCGGCACAATGTTGGAGACCCACTCTGCGTATCTGCAAGGTCTAATAAAATTGGCTTCTAGCAGCCGGTGAATTTCGTCCTTGATTCGTGGGAGAAGGTCTGGACGAAATGTTCTAGCTTTCTGTTTGAAAGGTCTGAAACCGGACTTATTGGGCAGCCGATGCTCTACGATGTCACGGCTTAATCCCGGTATCTCAGTGTAATTTCAAGCAAAACAATCCGAATATTCTCTCAATAGACCGATCATTTCATTTCTAGGATCGGTCTCCAGGGTCTTGTTCACAAAAGTCGGCCTTGGAGTTTTACCATCTCCTATGTCGATCTCCTCCAAAGGATTAGCCAACGTAAACCCCTGTCCTAATTTATCGAGATCTCTGAATTCCTCTATCATGTCTCCCACAGAGGAATTAGATGATCTTTGTGTGATGGCGGACTCTCCGGTCTCGGGGACCAGATCATCCATGGTACTGACTTTATGCGGTGGTAGATGTTCGGTCTTAAAGACGAACTGTTTTGTGAAAGTCCAAGCTGTCCGGCCTTAGGGGCCGGACCATCCGTGACCAGAGACTCATGTATTTTGTTTGTATTCATTTTTTAAACTTTATTTAGGATTTAGCCGATTCTCCATTGGCTCTAGCATTACAGGAATGAAACCCTTCATATCTATACTTATGAACTGATAATTAGAAAAGTCTACTCCTGTGAGACACGTAGCAGTCTCATAGGTCCAAAGTACAGGAGCATCAGCCACAGCAATACAGGCTGATGCATCAGCGTGCACTTGTTCTACATCGTCGCCTACCCATTGTATTAGCATTTGGTGCAGCGTAGAAGGTATACATTGATTAGCGTGAATCCAATCCCTGCCTAAAATTAGACTGTAATTTCCTTCTACATCAGCGACGAAGAATGCAGTAGCAAGGGTCTTAGTCCCGATGGTTAATTCAACGGACATGACTGACCTGGCTTTGATCGAACTATCAGTCCCAACACCGCTGAGGGTCATGTTGGTCTTGACCAGTTCGTCATCTTGTTTACCTAATTTTTTGTACAATGAATAAGGCATTAGATTTACAGCCCCCCCTGTCTACCAACATTTTAGCAATCGGTATCTCATCAATGTGGCCGCGCACGAAGAGCGGCTTCAAATGATTTACCGATTCTTTTGGTTTAGTGAAGGCGGCTTCTTTAGGACCAAAATCAAATTGGGCAATGACAGGTTCATCATCACCGACAATAGTACAATAGGCGGAAAATGTAATAACATTTACATCCATACCTGGGCACTCTGGAGAGGCTTCGTAGTCAACCAGGTCCTCTCCCAGTAAGTCGTCCTCCTCCATTGATGTCGGCACGTCGTCGGAGGCGCCCTGGTTTGGTGCGGACGGCCCGGACTTAGGGGTCGGACGGTCTGTGCCTGGTGCAGATGGTTTGGCCTTTTTGGCCGGGCTGTCTGTCATATCTGCAGGGTGTTGCACAAGTGTTGTTTTATTTTCTATTTTTGTGGTCGTTTACTTTTCTTCAATGGCCTTTGGTCTTCATTTCTTTTGTGGTGGCGGGTACTGTGAATGTGTGTCATTGAATATATTTTCCGCCTCCTTTTCCTGGTTCTCTTTTGCCCTTAGACGCTGTAATTTTCGCTTTTGTGATCGTGTCAATCCCGACGGGCACCATCGAGGCATGGAGTATTTTGTATCGCCTGTTTTGATGGTAGTCGTATCCTCTTTTTTGGTTTTGTTGGCCGATTCACCAAAAATCATCGACCCTTCATTATTTTCCTATATGATGACATCTACAATACCTATTTTGATGATATCCTTTTTTGTCGTTCTTTTGGTCGCTGTAGGTATATGCCCCCCTGCCGGATTGGTCGGCCTTTGAGGCCGAGTAGTCCGGCAATCTTGTTAGGTCTGTACCTGTTGACCGGATTGGGCGGCGCTCAATCGGTCTTGTACTGGAGGTGCCAACCTATTGAATATAGATGTTTGGGGTGCCCCCCAAGCGGGGTACTGTGGCATCCCAAATAGATATGGTGGCATACCCCACATTTGATTTGGGACATATGGTGGGGGTATGCACGTGTATGGATATGGCATAGGTGGATATGTGGATGGAGGTGTCCATGCAGGTATGTTAGGTCTTAATTGGACAGTATGACCTTCCATTTCTTCCGATTGGTGAGGTGGTCCAATCGGTCTTACCTGACGTTGCTCACAAATGGGCGAGCGAGGTCGCTTCGCTGGCCAGTCACTGGGGCCGACCTTCTTTTTCACATATTTGGATAATAATTGATCGAAATTCGGACCGGATTTGACCAGCCAACCAGCTGCTTTAAATGTATTTGTTTTCCACGTACCTATCTCTGGTCGTCGTGGTTTGAACGTACGTGGTCGTTGTGGGTCCTGAGTGTAGCCGGACTGTCTACTGGAATTCTTCGGACCGTTCGGAGAAGCTTCGGACCGTCCACGCCTGGATGTCAGACTGTTCGTGATGCGCAGCATAGGTTCCCGCGCCTGTCCCCATGTCTGTGCTTGCCCCCCAATGCCAGAGGTTGTGATGGTCACTTTCAGGGTTTCTCCTCCATCAGGAGTTTTTTCTGCCACCACTTTCCTGCAAGAAACTTTATTACTTGCATCGGCCTCCCGTGCGTTGCCGATGATGATTTCTTTGCCTTTTTCCTTATCGACCGTGCTGGGCCGAATTAGGACCTTTTTGCCCTCGAAGTCGATCATGTTCATCGGAAAGGGCTACCTACATTTCCTGAAATTTTAATCGTCCTTCGTTAATGGCCGATTGAATTTGTCGACAGAATACGTTAAAATCACTAGTGGCATGAGAAATGAGTTATGCCACTTGCAGTATGCACGACGTTTCAGTTCGTCGGCAGATGGAACAGTATGATTTATTTTAATGTTGCTATTTTTAAGTAATTCATCGAATATCTTGTCACATTTGCCAACATTAAATGTAAATTTAACCTCCTCATGTTGTTTCTTTTGAACTGGATGTAAGGAGGAACAAGCCAAAGATTTGGCCTGCTTTGGCCAAACCATTTCAGCAGCGTACACTTCAGTTGATTCGTTGTCCAACCTATTTTGGTCGCATTCTACTATATGGACATTATGACGAAAATTTTTGGTAGTTTCTTTGCTTCGGCTTTCACAGGCCAAAGCTTTTTGGTGTAATTGTGCTAGTGTGAAAAATTGGATGCCTTCTAATCTTTCTTTTAAGTAATATCGCAACCCATTAAAGGCTAATCCTGCTAGTTGCTTTTCTGCTAAATGAATTTGGAAGCATCGGTTTCTTGTATCTCGGAATCTCCGGATGTAATCATTAACCGATTCGTCTTTCGCTTGTCGCAAGGCCACTAATTCCACTAAATCTAACTCGTAGTCACCGGAAAAAAAATGATCATGAAATTTTTGTTCTAAATCCCCCATGACAAAATAGAATTAGGAGGTAATGTAGCGTACCATGCGAACGCGGTTCCTGTTAAAGACAATGAAAATAAACGCACGCGAAATGCTTCTGTGTCGGCCAATTCTCCTAATTGTGCTAAAAACTGTCCTATGCGTTCATGCGTGCTTTTTCCTTGGTCACCCGAAAATTTTGCAAATTCAGGTATCCTGGTTCCCTGTGGGTATGGGTGGTGATCAAATCGGCTATCATTATGTTTCTGATATGATTGCCCCAGGGACCATGCTTACTCCGAGCTTATCTTGGAACGCTCTAGCTATTTCTTCTCTCACTATATCAATGGCAGCTGGTGCCAGACCACCGGCTCTCTGGTCAAACATAGGTGGGGTTGGCTGGATATGAGCATGTTGTCTTCCCCCACCCCCATTGGTTTGAGTTATATGGTGCATTACTATTTGCCCTATATGGCTCATAGGATTGACCGTACCTTTCCGGCCTTCTAGGCGGGGCCAGAAAGCTTTCCTGGGCTTGGGATTATGTATTAATAGGCTGATGCATTGCATAGTGTGATGGGAAATGTTGCTGGGATAGTTGAGGATTTAGGTAACAATCCTCCTCAAAAAAATCTGCGCCGGACCGTCCGGTTGAATACGCGGACCGTCCGGCGGTGTGTGCGGACTGTCCGGATATGTGCCTGGACCGTCCGTGATTATGTGCGGACCGTCCGTCGCTGTATGCGGATGGTCTGACTGGGTAGTTTAGATTCTGCGCAGTACGTTGTGGCTCGGGCGCATGTTTGGGTAACTCACTAAAAATGGGTCTGACCGTTACTGGTCTGGACGGTCCGCGCTCACGCGCGGACGGTCAGGACATGTGCAAATTGGCTGATTTACTGCCGATTTGTGGTTGCTTAGGGTATGTGTCCATCAGCATCCCATAAAGGGGTTGTGACTGGTCGTGACAACCTGTAACTGATGTATTACACGTGTTTCCCCCTACTTCAACCTCGTGCGAAGAAAAAATTGCAATAGTAGATTTATCAAATGTACGTACTAGTCTCCTATAATCATTTTGCATACCCCCTATGATATTTTGCATTTGTTCTCGCTGTTCATCTACGTAAATCTTAAGAGATTGTAGCTCGTTTTTGTTACTTACATTGGGGATATCTGGTGTGGGTCAGAGCGAAGCCGGATCCGTCGCCCTTTGCCGGACGACTTTATTGTTCATATCCACCTTAAAGTTGGCCAGGAACTTTGCCTTTGCCTCTTGAATCAGCTGCTCCTTATGCTCCTCGAACTGGAGCTGTTCGTCGGCCGGCTAGGTTTCCCAAGTCGGCTCTATAATGTTGCTGGGGGAGACTTCAGAGCTATCCCTTGAACCGGCCATTGAGGGCCGATTTGATGAGTCTATATGTGTTGTCCCCAGCGGAGTTGCCAAAAAGTATGTTGACACCTTTTTGGGCGCCAAACACTAAAAAAGAACCGCTGGCGGTGCTCTCTGCACAGGCGCGGACGGTCCGCGACCAGGGGTCGAACGGTCCGAGACCTGGCGCAGGGCTAGGGTTTCCTGCCTGACGGCCGGACGGTCCGCGCTTACAGGCCGGACGGTCCGCGCGTGTGCGGGGGTGGTGCCTGGATCTCGCTCCCGGGAGGGACCCCGTCGGGGAGGAGAGATCCTAGGGGATGTCTAGGCTCGGCAGGCTGACATAGACTCTTCTAATCGACGTAGAATCGAAGAGAGGCGAGGAATTTGGGGATTGAGAGGCTAAACTAGAACTAGACTAGAACTACTCCTAATTGTACATGAAATAAATGCGAGATAAAAGTGTTATTGATTCGATTGATGATCACAAATCGGCTGTATACCTCTGTATTTATAGAGGAGGGGGGCTGGACCCTTTACAAACTAATCTCCCGAGCGAATTCCACGAATTTAGCTAACAACCGTAGCACAAAACTTGGAACCCTAATCTGCTCTGCGCACGCACGGACCGTCCGGTGGTCTCAATTTGGTGCCCAACAGTGCTATTGTGTTCTAGTCAAAAGAAAATAGCAGCAAGCTGATGTCCTCCAAAAGCGAAAAATGGAAAAGGAGATGGCTGCAGCATGCTGTCCTTGCAGTCAAAAGACTGCTTTTGCTGCTGTCCTACAGCAGAGATGCTGTGCGGATTGTTCTCCACACCATAAAAAATAGAAATGTTGTCTTCCACATGAACACCACATGACTTATTCCATCATTCTCCCCCTAAGTCGTGTGTGTCGCCTTATGGAAAAGTTAAGCCATCCCAGACCTAGAACAAAGCTTAAGAAACTTGATCCTCCCAAGGGGCTTGGTGAGCAGGTCCGCAAGCTGATCTTTGGTGTTGATGTAGCGTGCCTTGATGCTCCCTTCACAGATGAAGTAGTACCTCACCCGGATGTGTTTTCTCCGTTCATGGAACACAGAGTTCTTGGCCAACGCCAGGGCGGACTGGCTGTCCACCTGGAGTTCCACTGCTCCAATGTCTCTCCCGAGGAGATCACCAAGGAGGCGAGCAAGCCAGAGCGCCTGAGTTGAAGCGGTGGAGGCCGCTATGTATTCGGCCACGCAGCTGGACATGGCCACCACCTGCTTCTTGACCGAGTGCCAGCTGATGGGGCACTTGCCGAGGAAGAAGAGGATCTCGCTTGTCACACCCGGGCTTTAAGGAACAAAGCCAGGTGCATCTCATACATGCGCCAAAGAAGACAACACATATAATAACAGAGTGTATAGAGATAAATGTCATAATAATCAGAGTATTTATTACATAGCGGAAGTCTTATTACAAAATAAAAGATAAATATAAAACGAACTAAGGATCGTCGGCACCAATGTCAATTGAGAAACGCCACCCAGATCGAATCAAACTTCTCGATACGTGGCTCCTCCTGAACCATCTATTCTTCTCCTTTGGGGGGTGTGAGACAGCAAGGGTGAGCTCACACATGTTCATCGCTCAACAAGTTGTGGGGAATAATGTGACATGAACTCGCCAAAGGTGGGAGTTCATGAAGTGTAAGGTTGATCAACAATAGAGGTTGAAGCTGAGCATTGCTTTTATAAGTTGGTCAAAATTTTATTAGCAGTTACTAAGTGAAAGTAAATACCAAACCATAATAAAATAATAGAACAAAATTAATAACAAATCCCATGCGAATGCAAATGACAAATTGAGTTTAAGTTCCATAGATTAATCATCGGAGAGTCCTGAGCCACTCATGACCGTGAGCTCGGCTAGTATACCAGTTTTACACTCTGTAGAGGTTGTACCCTTTACCCACAAGGCGTGTTTCCCATGTCGCCAGGGTTAGCTAGGCCCTTAGACACTACCGAGGTGAATGGCTAGGGATCCACTACGAGGCCCTTACAAAGTTCCACTAGCTTCCGAAAACCCGCTACAGTTTATGGGAAGAGCACTTGCAAGAATCCCCCGTCTGACCGTCATCGCAGCAAATCAACCCGAGAACCTCCTTGAATGCAACTCCCCTACTGCCCTTGCCCCTTTCGGGTAAGGTAGTCTTCCACTAGCTTTCCTAATTAGTTAGCCAAGGGGTCCCATTCCTCCCTTGTGGTGGCACGTGTTTCTCAAGTTAAGCTCCATGTTCCAATTAACAATAATATAATGATCTTGACATGAACACAAATAAAATAACATAATAACTAGAACATGGATATAATAAATGATTATCCCAAAACCATATAAAGCAATAGCAAACTACCCAAGTGATTCAGGGGTAAACAAGGTAATGAGATAAACAATCTAGGGTGACCTATTGGGTCCCATCAAAATTAAACCTATGCATGGTAAATGATTATAAAGAACATTATTGGGTAACAAAAGTGAATAAAGGGCACAACTTGCCTGGCACTTGAGATTCCAGGTACCAACTTGCTTTTCAGATGACACGTGCCCTCGCGCTAGTCGTAGCAATACAAACAAACATGGTATAGAAAAAATTAACATCACACCAAATATAATAACAAACTGAATGATAATGATCTACGCGAAGCTACGAGACTAACGCAACTTTAACGGATCAAATCGAAGTTAAAACGGAGGGGTTATGAATTTCCGAAGGTTCTATGTATTTTGTACTAGATTAAATAGAATATAAATTTTGATGTGACTTTCATTTCAAAACAGAGGTACTATTTGATAAACAATAATATTATAAAATTATAGAAACTGGAATGGGTCAAAAAGGAGTTAAAATAAATTAAATATGATTTATACAAGTTTCTCGAATTATTTTTGTACTAAAATCAATTTCTAAATGATTTTCTCTGTTTTATAATCAGTCTGGACTGCGCGCTAACTCCCAAAATGTGCAGGGGCTAACTTAGAAGATTCACCAGACCCAGGTAACAGTAGAACAAGGACGGCGGGTTATTTCTTTTATTTGCCAGGGGCTCTTTAGCAAATGGGCACGACGAAGGGGTATCTGCGCTTCAGAGCCATCGGATCCAATTCCTGCGGCCATGATTAGATCCTACCGTTGAGGAATCTGTATGTGCCAGGGATCGTTGGATCCAATATCTACGGGTAAGGTTCTATCAGACAAAGGGGTATCCTTGATTCAATCTCAGCCGCACACTGTCCATCCCACGGTCGAACGACTTCTTCATCCTCCATACATCTTTGCCTGGGGCCAGCCGTGCGTCGCACAGCCCTTATGTCGACCTTCCAGCAGGAGCGCCAAGCATCGCGCGGGTGCCCGCGATGAGGAGCAAGCCAGCCGGCGATGCCGCCGAGGGGGAGGAGTGGGAGTCCATCAGTGGCAAGAGACACCGGTATGCGGGTCAAGGCGGACGAGGAGCGCAGTGGAACGACGGTCGGATCTCACTGTCAAGCGGCGTCGTCTTCCTCCCGCCGTATACAGTCGCGCCGCACCAACACCCCCACGCGAGAGGCACCCCGGTGACAAGGGCCCACGAGGCCACGACGAACAGGTACAACTACCGCAGTAGCTAGGCGCGGGGTACGCGGTTATGTGACTCACTGGGAGGTTAACGCACCGGAGATTTGGATGGGGACGAGGAAGATGGTCACCGGTGGACTTGCGGCGGAGCGCAAATCTCTTTGGCGAGTTGTCGAGGTGCGGTCCTTCACCTCCCGCCCAGCACCCCGCCGTCGAGCGCGAAGGACAAGAATGGCAACCCGAAGACTCCCTGTCGACTCTCCCTTCACAGCAGGAGGCTCCTTCAACTCCACGACGTCTAGTTCATGGCTCCTCCCGTCGGTTATTAGCGGAATAGGAGAAGAGAAGCGCACTGCTTTATGGGCGAGATAATGGACGAGTTGGCCGGGTGAGGTGGGCGTATTTGCGGCAAGCTACGCCGCCAATCCCGCGTGGCTTGTTATGATCCCGTGATTCTTCCAGGAAGACGACACTGACCAGGTAGTCCCACGCATCAGAGATTGGCCGATCGTCGCTTGCGCCCGGTGTTGAGGCTGGTGCGTGGGGCCCATGTGGCAGCTGGTAAAGGCAGGAGTGGGCTGGCGGTCAACTGGCTCCGTGCGAGAGGGAGTGAATGGCCGAGCGAGCCCACCAGACAGTGCCAAACCGCGCTAGCTATAGTTGGGCCACGCGTGTATGGTGCGGGGACGAATTTTGGGCCGCCTGGGTAGGAAATAGGCTCGAGTCTGGGTTCCAATTTTTTTTTCTTTTTTCTATTCTTTTTCTTGTAGATTTCCAATTTAGATTCAATTTGTTGTGGAGTTCATATTTGGACCAAATAAACAACTGCATCAACTAGTATGAACATGTGCATTTATCTATTTATATATTTTTTCTTTGTATTTATATCATAATTTTCCCTTACTCTTTATACCATTTTCAAATTTCTAAAGGTAAGTTGGTCTTAAATCCCAATTTGGACATTAATGTATTAATATGATTATTATTGTTATTAAATGCACACACAAAGAACTCCAACATGATGCATAATTTATTTAAGTGGTATTAGCCAATTAATCATTTTAAATATGGTTGTTCTCATGTTACAATAAATAGATAAATAGAGGTAAAACACATAAAGAGGTCAACTCTATTATCATTATCTACAATTTGGGTATTACAAATCCTACCCCCCTTAACGAGAATCTCGTCCTCGAGATTTATGAAGGACTAGGGAAAAGAGGGGAAAATCTATGCGAAGCTCTTCTTCTCTCTTCATGGTGACTCCATTGCGCTTTGCACATCTTTGTCACTTTATTCCTTGTAACTTGAGTCAATGTGTCCAAAATCTTGGTAGGATACTCAGCATAAGTCAGATCATCTTGAACACTAAGGTTCTCCATTGGTAGCTGATCTTCAGGTACCCTGAGACATTTCTTTAGTTGTGACACGTGGAATACATTATGCACCTCAGTTAGATTATCAGGTAGCTCGAGTTGATAGGCCATCTCTCCAACTCGCCTAAAAACTATGAATGGTCCAATAAAGTGAGGGGACAATTTGTCCTTGACTTTAAATCTCCTCATTCCATGAAGTGGTGAAACCTTGAGGTACACATGATTTCTTTCCTCAAATTCCAGTGGTCTTCTGTTATCCGCATAGCTCTTTTGTCTGGTCTGAGCTACCCTCAAATTCTCCCGAATTATACAGACTTGTTCTTCTACCTCTTGAATAAGTTCAGGTCCAAAGAACTATCTTCCCCTAGTCTAATCCAATATAGAGGAGTCATGCATTTCCTGCCATACAGAGTCTCTAACGGTAACATCTTCAGACTGGCCTAGCAACTATTATTATATGAGAACTCAGTATAATGTAGACTCTTGTCCCAACTACTACCATGCTGAAGGGTACAAGCTCTCAACATGTCTTCCAATACTTGATTAGTCCTTTCAGTCTCTCCATCAGTCTCAGGATGGTAGGCCAAACTAAACTTCAAATTCGTATCCAAATTCTCATGAAAACTTTTCCAAAGTCCGGAGGTGAACTGTGATCCTCTATCCAAATCGATCTTCTCCGGTACACCGTGTAGAGACACAATCCGAGCCATATATAGCTCTACCAATTGAGATCACTTATAAGTAGTCTTGACCAGAATGAAATGAGCCACTTTGGCCAGTCTATCCACAATAACCGATATAGAATCGTATCCTTTCGAGGTGCGAGGCAATCCAGTAATAAAATCCATACCGATCTCTTCTCACTTCCATTCGGTATTTTTAGTGGGTGCAGTAGTCCAGCGGGCCTTTGATGTTCAGCCTTAACTCTTTGACACACATCGCACATAGCCACATGTGCAGCCACATCTCTCTTCAGTCCATACCACCAGTACTTCTGCTTCAAATCCTGATACATCTTCGTACTACCAGGATGAATAGAATAATCCAAGTCATGGGCTTCCTTTAAAACAGTCTCATGAAGGCTTTCAATCTCAGGAACTCATATCCGATCCTTGATCCATACCATGCCTTGCTCATCCTCCGTGAATTCTGGACCTCGACCTTCAGTAATCAGATCCTTAATCTCTTGTATTTAACATCACCAATCTGTCCTTCTATGGATTTCTTGCTCCAAGGTAGGTTCCACATCGATAATAACTCCTTCAGTGTGAGCGACTATCCCCAGGTTAAGTCTCCTAAAATCCTCAACAATCTCATCAGCTAGTTGGGCAACAACAGCTGAATGAACATGCTCCTTTCGACTCAAGGCATCTGCAACCAAATTTGCCTTGCCCGGGTGATAGTGAATCTCTAAATCATAATCCTTAATAAGCTCCAACCAACGACGTTGCCTAAGGTTGAGATCCTTCTGAGTGAATATATACTTAAAACTCTTATGATCCATGTACACTTGACACTTGTTTCCCATAATATAATGCCTCCATATCTTAAGCGCATGCACTACGGCTGCCAGTTCTAAGTCATGCGTGGGGTAGTTTAACTCGTGTTTCCGCAACTGACAAGACGTGTAGGCAATCACATGTCCTTCTTGCATGAGCATACATCCTAAGCCTTGGCCACATGCATCACAATAAATATCGAATCCTTTCTACAGATCCGGCATAACCAACACTGGTGGTGACATCAATCTCTTCTTTAGTTGGTCAAAGCTATCTTGACATTTCTCATCCCTCTTAAACTCTCTTCCCTTCTCCAGAAGCGTGGTCATAGGCTTGGCAATCTTAGAAAATCCTTCAATAAATCTCCGATAGTATCCTACAAGTCTCAAGAAACTCCGAATCTCCATAACTGTAGTGGGTATGCTCCACACCACTATCTCCTTGACTTTGACAGAATCCACTGATATTCCTGCATTATATATCCAAGGAATGACACCTCGTCAATCTAGAACTCGCATTTACTGTACTTGGCGTAGAGTTGATTATCTCGTCGCTTTTGTAGCACCAATCTAAGATATTTCTTGTGATCACTATCACTCTTAGAATAAATAAGAGTATCGTCGATGAAAACCACGACGAATCTGTCCAAATCATGAACACCTTATTCTTCAGATCCATAAAATAGGCTGGTGCATTAGTTATCCAAATGACATAACGGTGAACTCATATAATCCATATCAAGTCGAGAAATCCGTCTTGGGAATATCTGATGGCCTAATCTTCATTTGATGGTAACCCGATCGGAGATCGATCTTCGAGAATACACTTGCACTTCTCATCCGATTAAATAAATCCTCAATGCGGGGTAGTGGACATTTGTTCTTTACAGTGACATCGTTAAGGGACCTATAATCCACGCACATCCCTTGCGATCCTTCTTTCTTCTATACAAATAGAATTGGCGCTCCCCAAGGTGAGGAACTCAGACGAATGTACCTAGCCTCTTGTAACTTTGTTAATTGCTTCTTAAGTTCTTTTAATTCTTCTATGGACATCCTGTACGGGCGTTTAGAAATAGGAACAGTCCCAGGTAAGAGATCAATGACGAACTCAACTTCCCTATCTGGTGGCATCCCTAGTAACTCTTTTGAAAAGACATCCGGAAAAATCTCAAACCACCCGGATGTTGTTTCCATCAAACTCCTCATCTATGAAGAATGCCACACGTCTGGTAGTGGTAGTTACTGCAACTTCAACTTCAAATCCTTATCCTTTGGAACTGTTGAGTTGTACGGTTCCCTTATCACATTGTATATACTGTCTTTGCCTTTCTTAACCATGACATACCAAGGATCACGTCTATAGTGCTCTCTTCTAACACTATAGGGGTACTCCATCTGGGTTAGAAACACAGGGTAAGAAAGGAAGAATTGTAGACAAGGCGAGTAATTACGATGATTGTTACCGCGGGGGATTTATTAGCTAAGTAGATTAGTGTGTCACCTACTAAAGCTAATACATTATCTTATGGTGGTACATGCTAAGATGCCCGTCTATACTATTTCAATCAATCAAAGAATCAAATCAGACATTGATCATCAGAACAATCAACCCACATTTTTTAAATAGAGAAAATAGTTTTAATTTCGTCTTAGGTTCCCTATCTCTTAAGAAGATCATAGTGGCAGGATTCCAAGGTGTGAAATCCATCTTGTCTTAGAGTAGAAAAGGTAAGAATGATCAGAGTAGAACAGTAGAAGGTGAGACAGGATCAAGATAAGGTAAGTATAGAATGATTCAGAATAAGGTAAGTAGGTAAGGGATGTCCATTTCTATCTAGGTTTCATCCTACAGTCAACATTTCCTCTGATACCACTTCTGTCACACCCGGGCTTTAAGGAACAAAGCCAGGTGCATCTCATACATGCGCCAAAGAAGACAACACATATAATAACAGAGTGTATAGAGATAAATGTCATAATAATCAGAGTGTTTATTACATAGCGGAAGTCTTATTACAAAATAAAAGATAAATATAAAACGAACTAAGGATCGTCGGCGCCAATGTCAACTGAGAAACGCCACCTAGATCGAATCGAACTCCTCGATACGTGGCTCCTCCTGAACCATTTGTTCTTCTCCTATGGGGGGTGTGAGACAGCAAGATTGAGCTCACACATGTTCATCGCTCAACAAGTTGTGGGGAATAATGTGACATGAACTCGCCAAAGGTGGGAGTTCATGAAGTGTAAGGTTGATCAACAATAGAGGTTGAAGCTGAGCATTGCTTTTATAAGTTGGTCAAAATTTTATTAGCAGTTACTAAGTGAAAGTAAATACCAAACCATAATAAAATAATAGAACAAAATTAATAACAAATCCCATGCGAATGCAAATGACAAATTGAGTTTAAGTTCCATAGATTAATCATCGGAGAGTCCTGAGCCGCTCATGACCGTGAGCTCGGCTAGTATACCAGTTTTACAATCTGCAGAGGTTGTACCCTTTACCCACAAGCTGTGTTTCCCATGTCGCCAGGGTTAGCTAGGCCCTTAGACACTACCGAGGTGAATGGCTAGGGATCCACTACGAGGCCCTTACAAAGTTCCACTAGCTTCCGAAAACCTGCTACAGTTTATGGGAAGAGCACTTGCAAGAATCCCCCGTCTGACCGCCATCGCAGCAAATCAACCTGAGAACCTCCTTGCATGCAACTCCCCTACTGCCCTTGCCCTTTTCGGGTAAGGTAGTCTTCCACTAGCTTTCCTAATTAGTTAGCCAAGGGGTCCCATTCCTCCCTTGTGGTGGCACGTGTTTCTCAAGTTAAGCTCCATGTTCCAATTAACAATAATATAATGATCTTGACATGAACACAAACAAAATAACATAATAACTGGAACATGGATATAATAAATGGTTATCCCAAAACCATATAAAGCAATAGAAAACTACCCAAGTGATTCAGGGGTAAACAAGGTAATGAGATAAACAATCTAGGGTGACCTATTGGGTCCCATCAAAATTAAACCTATGCATGGTAAATGATTATAAAGAACATTATTGGGTAACAAAAGTGAATCAAGGGCACAACTTGCCAGGCACTTGAGATTCCAGGTACCAACTTGCTTTTCAGATGACACGTGCCCTCGCGGTAGTCGTAGCAATACAAACAAACATGGTATAGAAAAAATTAACATCACACCAAACATAATAACAAACTGAATGATAATGATCTACGCGAAGCTACGAGACTAACACAACTTGAACGGATCAAATCGGAGTTAAAACGGAGGGGTTATGAATTTCCGAAGGTTCTATGTATTTTGTACTAGATTAAATAGAATATAAATTTTGATGTGACTTTCATATCAAAACAGAGGTACTATTTGATAAACAATAATATTATAAAATTATAGAAACTGGAATGGGTCAAAAAGGAGTTAAAATAAATTAAATATGATTTATACAAGTTTCTCGAATTATTTTTGTACTAAAATCAATTTCTAAATGATTGTCTCTGTTTTATAATCAGTCTGGACTGCGCGCTAAATCCCAGAATGTGCAGGGGCTAACTCAGAAGATTCACCAGACCCAGGTAACAGTAGAACAAGGACTGTGGGTTATTTCTTTTATTTGCCAGGGGCTCTTTAGCAAATGGGCACGGCGAAGGGGTATCTGCGCTTCAGAGCCATCGGATCCAAGTCCTGCGGCCATGATTAGATCCTACCGTTGAGGAATCTGTATGTGCCAGGGATCGTTGGATCCAAGATCTACGGGTAAGGTTCTATCAGACAAAGGGGTATCCTTGATTCAATCTCAGCCGCACACTATCCATCCCACGGCCGAACGGCTTCTTCATCCTCCATATGTCTTTGCCTGGAGCCAGCCGTGCGCCGCACAGCCCTGATGTCGACCTTCCAGCAGGAGCGCCAAGCATCGCGCGGGTGCCCGCGATGAGGAGCAAGACGGCCAGCGATGCCGCCGAGGGGGAGGAGTGGGAGTCCATCAGTGGCAAGAGACACCGGTATGCGGGTCAAGGCGGACGAGGAGCGCAGTGGAACGACGGTCAGATCTCACTGTCACTCAAGCGGCGGTGTCTTCCTCCCGCCGTATACAGTCACGCCGCACCAACCCCCCCCACGCGAGAGCCACCCCGGTGACAAGGGCCCACGAGGCCACGACGAACAGGTACAACTACCGCAGTAGCTAGGCGCGGGGTACGCGGTTATGTGACTCACTGGGAGGTTAACGCACCGGAGATTCGGATGGGGACGAGGAAGATGGTCACCGGTGGACTTGCGGCAGAGCGCGAATCTCTTTGGCGAGTTGTCGAGGTGCGGTCCTTCACCTCCTGCCCAGCACCCCGCCGTCGAGCGCGAAGGACGAGAATGGCAACCCGAAGACTCCCTGTTGACTCCCCCTTCACAGCAGGAGGCTCCTTCAACTCCACGACGTCTAGTTCATGGCTCCTCCCGTCGGTTATTAGCAGAATAGGAGAAGAGAAGCGCACTGCTTTATGGGCGAGATAATGGCCGAGTTGGCCGGGTGAGGTGGGCGTATTTGCGGCAAGCTGCGCCGCCAATCCCGCGTGGCTTGTTACGATCCCGCGATTCTTCCGGGAAGACGACACTGACCAGGTAGTCCCACGCATCAGAGACTGGCCGATCATCGTGTGCGCCCGGTGTTGAGGCTGGTGCATGGGGCCCATGTGGCAGCTGGTAAAGGCAGGAGTGGGCTGGCGGTCAACTGGCTCCGTGCGAGAGGGAGTGAATGGCCGAGCGGGCCCACCAGACAGTGCCAAACCGCGCTAGCTATAGTTGGGCCACGCGTGTATGGTGCGGGGACGATTTTTGGGCCGCCTGGGTAGGAAATAGGCTCGAGTCTGGGTTCCAATTTTTTTTCTTTTTTCTATTCTTTTTCTTCTAGATTTCCAATTTAGATTCAATTTGTTGTGGAGTTCATATTTGGACCAAATAAACAACTGCATCAACTAGTATGAACA
The DNA here is from genome assembly GCF_902167145.1 of Zea mays. NCBI lineage: Eukaryota > Viridiplantae > Streptophyta > Magnoliopsida > Poales > Poaceae > Zea > Zea mays. The sequence goes on from NC_050096.1 coordinate 160,576,906, forward strand.
TGTGCATTTATCTATTTATATATTTTTTTTCTTTGTATTTATATCATAATTTTCCCTTACTCTTTATACCATTTTCAAATTTCTAAAGGTAAGTTGGTCTTAAATCCCAATTTGGACATTAATGTTTTAATATGATTATTATTGTTATTAAATGCACACACAAAGAACTCCAGCATGATGCATAATTTATTTAAGTGGTATTAGCCAATTAATCATTTTAAATATGGTTGTTCTCATGTTACAATAAATAGATAAATAGAGGTAAAACACATAAAGAGGTCAACTCTATTCTCATTATCTACAATTTGGGTATTACATCGCTTGTGCTCTTGCTGGTGTCGATGTCGCCGGTGTGGTCGCTGTCATTGTACCCGACATGGTGTGCTTCCCTAGAGCACCTCGGGTAGTAGAGACCGTGGTCAAGAGTCCCCGCAACATAGCGAACGATCCTCTTCATAGCCTGCTCGTGCTCCGTCATTGGTCGCTGCAGGAATCGACTAACATAGCCGACAATGTATGCCAGATCCGGTCGTGTGTGGATGAGGTAGCGAAGGCTCGCCACAAGAAGTCGGTACTGAGTAGCGCCACCTCCTCAGTCGTGCTGTCACGGCTTAGCTTAGCCTCTCCTCCATCGGAGTGAGAGCTGGGTTGCAATTAGTGAGCCCTGCCAGCTCAACAATGCGCTTGACGTAGGTGGTCTGGCGAAATGTGATCCCAGAGTCACTCTGGTGCACCTCAATCCCTAGGTAGAAGGAGAGATGCCTAGGTCACTCATCTAGAAAGTGACTTTCATCTCTTCCTTAAACGCTACCACCTCTACATCCTTGGCGCCGGTGATCAACAAATCATCGACGAGACACCCACCAGCAGGGCATTTTCTCCATTGCCCTGCAGATAGATGGCCACCTCGTGTGGGCTTGGCATGAAGCCCATCCTCCCTCGGTGCCTGTTGCAAGCCGTAGAGAGCCTTGCGCAGGCGCAACACCTTGCCCTCCTTGCTAGGGATCGCAAATCCTTGCGTAGTCACCATTAAGAAACACCGACTTGATGTCCATGTGATGAATGTGCCAACCCTCCCAGGCTAACAGCGCAAGGAGGAGTCGCACGGATTCCATCCGTGCCATGGGGGCGAAAGCATCGTTGAAGTTGATCCCCTCTTGCTGTAAGAAACCACGTGCCACCAAGCAAACCTTAGGTTTGACGATGGCGCCGGCTTCATCCCTCTTCAGTTTGAACACCCACTTAAGGGTGATCGTGCGATGACCATGAGGGAGATCAGCAAGCTCCCAGGTGTGGTTCGTCTCAACCGTGTCCATCTCTGACTGCATCGCGGCACGCCAAGCCACGTGTTTCTCGGCCTCCGCGAAAGACCGAGGCTAGCCATCATCGCATGCAAGATGCAACTCTCCCGCCAGAATGCGAGACGCCGGGCCTGGCACCGACGAGTTGAAGAGAAGGCCCTCCACCTTTCGATACCGCAACGGCTCGCCGTCGTAGCACGTGTTGACGCGCTCCTCGTCTTGGGAGAGCGGGTCACGAGCTCCACTAGGTCGTGCTCGACACGAGCGGGCATCGGAGAGGACGTTCATGGAGAGGGAACCGTTGGTACTGGAGTACGTGGTGATGAAGAGCTCGTTGTAGCCAGAGTTGTGGCTGGATTGTGTGGTGGTGAATAGCTCATTGTAGCCGGAGCTGGAGAGCATGGCGCTAAAGTTGGTGGAGACTTGGGGGCTGGGGTAGGCCTACTCTGAGAAGGGTCGCCTACTCCCCCGGCTCCCTCAAAATGGACGTACTCGATGGTGAAGTCATCGTAAGTCGGACTCATGCCGTCGTCCACCGCCTTGTCCCAGGCCCATCCTCACCCTTCGTCGAACAATACGTCGCGCGCCGTGCGCACACGCAATGTTCCTGGGTCAAAGATGTGGTAGGCCTTCGAGCCCTCTGTGTAGCTAATGAACACCCCTGAGGTGCTCCTGTCGTCGAGCTTGCCGATGTGACCAAGCTCCTTGGTGAACGCGACGCAGCCGAAGACCCGTAGGTGAGAGACCACAGGCTTGCACCCATGTGTAACGCCCTGAATTTGGGGGTAGAATTTTTTTCTTCTTTAATACTCACCAAATTCAGGCGTTACTCTCTTTTCTCTTCCCGTTTCGCACCTTCTTCCTAGTTTCAAAGCAGTTTAGCAACTAGTGTCTGTATTGCGTGTAAACAAAAACCTAAGTTGTCATGGGTGTTACATCATGCCGAAGCATATTTATTTTGTCTAATGTCGTGTTTAATCGCGTGTTCGCCTCGTCTCATTTCGGATTTCAAATCGCAATTGGATTCTGATCGGTGGTTGTGCGTGCTGTGGGATTTCAACCCACGATGCAACCCAATCCAGCCTGACCTAGCCCGGCCCAGTCCTAGCCGCGCGCCCCTGGCACCCCTGCCTTCCCCCATGCGCCTCCTCCTTCTTTCTCTCTTTCCCTCATTCAATTTTCCCGCGTAGCAACTCCCTCTCTTCCACCTCTCTCTCTTCCCCTTGTGCCCTAGGTGATTTGGTGACGGTTATCGCCGGATTTGGATCCACGAGGTGAGCCCTCCCTGTCGCCCTCCCTCTCTCTCTCCCTCCCCCTCCCCTTTCTTCTCCCCCACGTGGCGCCCCCTGCTCCCCTCGGTGCGCCCCTGTGCGTCCCCCTACTCGCCCCCCCTCGCTCGGCCCCCGGCGGTGCCCCCCACCCCCCGCTCGGCCCCCTGCTCGCCCCCCCCCCCCCCCCCCCGCATAGCCCCCTGCTTCGTCGTGCGACAAACTAGTTTAATTTAAAATCTAATTAGTTTTGAATTTAGTTTAATTAATGTGTTGCGTCGCGTGCTTCGTCGCGCGGCAAATTAGTTTGAATTCAGATTTTATTAGTGTGCTGCGTCGCGCGCTTTTTTGCGTGGCGGTTCATCTTGAATTATTTAATGATTAGCGTCGCGCGACTTTTCGTCTTAAATTTAGTTTAGATGACGCATGCCGTCGTGCGCTTCGTCGCGCGACACTTAATGTTTTTTTATAATAATTCAAGTGCCTCGTGGCGCGCTTCATCGCGTGACGAGTCGTTTCATTCTCAATTTAGTCTAGGTGTTGTGTCGCGCGTTTTGCCACGCGACAATCCTTTTTAAATTTACTTTGGTCTGTTTATAATGATTAAACACGGAACATGACTTTATCCTATTCATAGCGTGATGGCCAAATTAATACCATTCTGTTTAGACGAGTACTTTGATTTATAATCGTGTAACGTGATCGCTCTTCGACCGTAGCCTCGACCGTTACTCTCTCTTTCTCGCTTAGTCGTAGGTGTGTGCCCTGCACCGAGCGTCTGTTTATTTATGATATTTTATTGCATGGTGTACTGTTCTTTTGTATTAAATTTGTGGAATGTATGTTTGAACTCGTATAGATAACTGTCAGTTGGTGGAGTCCGAAGGAGTTGCAGGTGAAGACCCTGAGCAATAGCTGGTTGGTGAAGGCAAGTGTCCCTTGACCCATCTATGTCCTACTCATTTCATAATTCACTTCCCGCATTTACACAATTTATACCTAAGGATTGACTAGCTTTTGATATCTTGTCCTTGTTTACCTATTTTGATTGGGTTATTTTGGTTTAGCTTCATGCTAGTGCTTCACATTAATCAATGAACATGATGAGATTATCTATGATACGGTGTTTTCCCTTTTGATTATGATGATGATACTGTGATATTTAAGGGGACTCAGGTTGTTTCTCGAGTGCCTCTCCGAAAGGACTGGTTCGTTGGATGACCGCCCGGGAAAACAGTGCAACCATGAGGGTGGAATGAGACGCCCTTAGCTGAATATTTAGAGGAACTGGGGTGTAGTTCGTTTCGCCGTCGTGCCGTCAATGGGGTTCGGTGTATGCGGCTCGCTCTGCCAAGGTTGGTTTGCCCCTTGGGGAGGTGTGCGGTACATTTAGGAAACCTAACGGGTGGCTACAGCCTTGGGGAATCTTTGTAAAGGCTACGTAGTGAAACCCTACCTATTCACCTTGGTAGTGTTTAAGGGTTTGATCGGCTCGAGGCAAGAAGGAATCACGGCTTGTGGGTAAAGTGCGCAACCTCTGTAGAGTGTTATGAAACTGATATATCAGTCGTGCTCGCGGTTATGAGCGGCCAAGGGAGCTCCATTGATTAGAGATACTTTGATCAGAGATGGTTGGTTTACAGGTGATGATGAGGACGATGGTCATGATTATGCTTATGGTAATGGTAAGTGGTATTCTTTCCGTTTGGAAAGGGTACTTTGGGTTAACAACTTGGGTTAATGCTAAAACCTGGCTTTCTACTAGTAATAATAACCTGACCAACTAAAGGCAACTGCTTGACTTAACCCCACATAAAGCTAATCCACCACAGCCAAAACGGGACAATTGCTGAGTATGTTGATGTGTACTCACCTTTGCTTTACACACCAAACCCCCCTAGGTTGTCCATGTTGTAACCACTGCTCAGGAGAAGATGAAGTCGTGGAGGAGGACTTCCAGGAGTTCCAAGAGTATGATGAGTTCTAGGCGTGGGTTAGTAGCAAACCCCCAGTCGGCTGCCTGTGAAGGCCGTGTGTATATACGTTTCTTTTCCGCACTTTGATAATTGTTAATGACTATGTGGATTTTTCGGACATTATGATGTAATCGACTATTACATTCTTTTATGCTATTATTTGAGCTGTGTGTGATGATGTCCAGTTATGTAACTGTTGTGTACGTGAATTGCTGATCCTGGCATGTACATGGTTCGCATTTGGTTTGCCTTCTAAACCGGGTGTGACACCATGCCAAAGCCTCATACGATGTCATCTCGTTGAGTGCCTTGGTGGGCAAGCAGTTGAGGATGTAGACCGTTGTCACCACTGCCTCTCCCCAGAAGATAACCGACATTCCCCTCTGCTTGAGGAGAGCCTGAGCCATCCCCACAACCATCTGGTTGCGCCGCTCGATGACGTCGTTTTGCTATGGGCTGTACGACACGGAGTAGTGGCGTTGAACGCCCTCATCCATGCAGTACGACGTGAACTCAGCCGACGTGAATTCACCACCATTGTCGGTGCGCAGCACGCGCAGCTTGTGACCACACTCCACCTCCACAGCGACCTACCCATGCTTGATGGCGTTCGCAGCCTCTCCCTTGCTGCCAAGGACCATCACCCACATGTAGTGGGAGAGGTCGTCGATGAGTAGCAAGAAGTAGCGTCGTCCTCCTGGTGTGGCTAGTGTCACCGGGCCACACAAGTCCCCATGCATGAGCTCGAGCCTCTCCTTGGCTTGGAAGCTCGACTGCTGGGGAAAGGGGAGCCATCTCTGCTTTATCAACACGCAGATACCACAGAATTGCTCCACATGGTCAAGGCATGGCAGGCCTCGTACCATCTCCTTAGCACTGAGCCACTTCAGGGCCTCGAAGTTAAGATGCCTGAAGCACTCATACCACTGCCATGCAACATCGTCCCACCGAGCAGCAAGGCAGCAAGGTTGTGCCACTTTCATGTTGAGGATGTAAAGCCGATTTGGACTCCTGCATACCTTGGCAAGAAGGAGACGAGAGGGGTCCTAAATCCTCATGATTCCATGCTTGACCTCCATGCGTGAACCGTTCTCATCCAGCTGTCCCAAGGTAATGATAGAGTTCCTCAACGCAGGGATGTAGTAGACTCCAGTGAGTAGCCTGTGCTCACCAGACGTGGCGGTGAATACGACTGAGCCGACACCCTTGATCTCTACGCCAGAGGCGTCCCCTAACTTGACGGAGCCTCGGACGCTAGAGTCGAGCTCGGTGAAGAACTCCCGTTGGCAGGTCATGTGATGAGTGGCACCGGTGTCGAGGCACCATACTTCGATCATGTCGTTGCTAGTGTCATCACCGAGGAAAGCGTGTGCTTTTGACTCATCAAGGTGGAGGAGTGCCGCTGCGGCCAGTGCCGCTAGAGGTAGCTCGATGCTTGCGTGTGCTAAGAGCAGAGCTTCCTCCTTCGCCTCCACCTGTGCGACGTAGGCCTAGCCATGTCGTGGCTACTGACATTCCCTGGCCCACTGCCAAGCTTGCCACAGTTGTGACAGCCGTCATCCCATGTCGGCTTCTTGTTGTCAATGACGCCGCCTTGGGCGCCTCCGCGGGCACCACCCTCAGCTTGTCCTCGTGCCCCGGCCTAGGCGCCTCCGCACGCCTTGCGTGGCTTGACACGTTTGTGGCCCTATGTCGAGGAGGACTCCCCCTTCTTCTTATCACCTTGGCAGGCCTCCCATTGCTCCCGAGTGAGATGTAGCTTCCCGCCGATGGTGATAGGCCTAGAGAGGTCCTATGTTTCGTCATCGTCGATGACCTTGAGACGACCAATCGCTTCTTCGATCGCCATCGTGGAGAGGTCTAGCAGAGACTTGATTGAGCGAGCGATCTGCTTGTAGTTCTCGAGGATGCAATGGTAGAGCTTTTCGATGGCTCTCTCCTTATCGTAGGTGTCATCGCTGAACTGCGCCATCTTCTGCAACAGAGTGTTGAGGTGAAGAGCAAAGTCATCAACATTCTCACCTGGCTTGAAGGCCAGGTTCTCCCACTCCTTGCGAAGTGCCTGCAGTGTGGTCTTGCGGGCACGGTCGCTGCCAATGCGGGTCGCAACGATGGCATCCCAAGCTTCCTTGGCAGCCCACTTCTGGGAAAGCGAAAACTGCATCTCGAGTGGGACTGTAGTAATGAGGGCATCTAGCGCCCATCGATCCTCATAGTAGTCAATGTCGTCGTACTGAACTGCTTCCCACATGTGGCGAACTTGGAGCCGTACCCTCATCACCGTGGCCCACTTGACGTAGTTGGTCTTGGTGAGGGTAGGCCACCCACTGCTGGGACCGATGTCCCTAACAACAGCCTGGACCCCACGGTGACCATGGTACCGATCCGGGGAGGGAGAGTCGCGTCGCCTGTAGAGACCGCGATCTCCGTCGACCCAACCGCTGCCACCGAGACCACCGTCGGCACATCCGCGCCCATCTGGCTGCCACCGCATGCGTTCTCGCCTGGAGCGTCGTTGGCGCGTATGCGCATATCTAGGCTGCCACCGCATGCGCCCCATGGGGGTGCGCGGCTGCCCATTGAGCTGCCTGCTCTTGCGTTGCCTCCCTTGCCAGCCTGAGCTCGTCGTTGGTGCTGTCGTCGCCAAAAACAGAGTTGTCGATGCTACTGCCACGCAGAGCCTCGAGCTCTGCCACCACCACACGGGCAGTATCCACCACCTCTGCTGCTTCTACTTCTGGTCTCGCTACTGCCAGTTCCGCAGTCGCTACTCGTGCGGCCCTCGCCGCTGCTGCTCGCTCGCGTTCTTATGTCACGGCGACCTCGACCTCCTACTGGTGCCACGCACTCGAAGTGATCAAGCGTAAAGACATGGTGTGCTAGCGAGGGATCGCTGCATGTGAAAGAGGCTCTCTCAGATGAAAGGCTGCTCGTCTAAGCAGGAGAGGAAGGAACAGTTGGAGCTCTTGCTGCCGAATGAGTATAGGGAGAGGCGCGAGAAGGAGATGAGCAAGAGATGTTTAGGCTGCAAGACAACCTCGCTTTGATACCAATTGTAAGCAACAGGACTCTTACTCTCATCGAGAGAATGACACTATGAGTTGGGGTGATTTCGGTTTATTTTCTCAAACACTACACAATGTCATACCCGTCTAAGGGTTGGGATACATATTTATAGCCCAAAGGACTACAACATATGCTTCCTAGAGATGCTAATATGCTGTTCTACAAACTGCACTAACCACTAGGTGTTGTTGTACTCTAGTCAAAAGAAAATTGCAGCAAGCTGCTGTCCTCCAAAGCTAAAAAATGGAAAGGAGCATGCTGTCCTTGTAGTCAAAATACTGCTGCTGTGCAGCATGCTGTCCTTGCAGTCAAAAGACTGTTGTTGCTGCTGTCCTACAGCAGAGATGCTATGCGGACTGTCCTCCACACCACAAAAAATAGAGATGTTGTCCTCCACACGAAGACTACATGACTTATTCCATCACAAGAAACGTATGGAGGAGGCTGACAATAAGAACATAATACCATGGAAGGTATTATGGGCTCACTGGTATCATTGATAAGGACAAGGTTGATGAAGTAGCAAAATCCATGCCAGAATGTTTTGGTAAAAATGGGTAACAATAGAAATTTACATAGGAGCAAGTGCAACAGATGATTAATCAGGACTTACATGGGTTAAATGAAACATGGGAGCAGAAATTTAAGTTCTTGGAGCAAAGTGTGTGTGGTGTGCCACTTCTAGGTAGTGATCCCAAGGTACTCAAAGGATACCTGAGTATTGCATTTCTCATGTGAACTTAAACTAGTTTAGAGGTTCTTCTGATGTCTCTATCTGTAGCATGCGCATGGATCTTCTGCAGGAAGAGAGGGGAGGGGGCAAGAGGATCAATTAAGACATCTGGTATGTGAAATTCATGATACTTTGGTAGTTAGGTTTTTTAGTCCAAAATGAGGCATATGCTTCTCATGTTTATGTGATGTATTTTTTACATGTGTTGCATAAACAAAATTTTGGTACCAAAATTTCTGCGGTAGTATCTTCAAATCCCACAAATAATATTTTTGGTAGACTTAAAATCAACTACAAAAACTAGAGGCTCAAATCATTGTTGCAGCATTTTGGTCATGGGAGCACTTGTCAAGATATTCTAGGAGATCAAATTTTTTAATGATTTGTAGGATTGCCAAATTTGCACACCGAGGGAACCGACGTGGGTGACGATGTTGAAGTGAATGTGTATGAGGGCCTAAATCTCACTCGCACCATTGTGTATTTGTAGTTTTCTGACAGATGTGGTTAGGCTGTTCATGTCCATTGTACTCCAAAAAATGCTAAAATGCACGACATTTTCTCATTTATGACGGTTCGCCTAGGCCAGACGGTCCATGATCTGGGCGAAGGAGCAACGCCTTCCCTGTGTCACACTGGACGGTCCACGCACATGGCTAGACGGTCGGTGATGGCACATGATCGTATTCCTTTTTGATGGAATCTAGATCTCGCCCATTGGGGGAGAGATCTTAGGCTGCTCTAGGTCGACAAGTCACCCGGGGCATCCCAGATAACATGGAGTTGCCTAGGAATTAAGAGACAGTTGAGGTAGAGTATCTTGAATGGACAACTAGATCTTGCCCTCGGAGGGGTATCATATGGTCGTCTTTGGGTCGGCAGGCCACCCAAGACGGATCTAGACGACATAGAGTCGAATAGGGGTGGAGGTGGATATGCGGAAAGCTATAACTAGAACTACGCTACATCTACTCTTAGTACAGGAATGATAAAGAAAGTAATTGGTTCGATTGAATGTGTTCAAAGGTTCTCAATCGGTCGTACCCCTTCGTATATAGGGAGGAGGTCTGGACCCGTTCCTAGGCGATAGCTAACAAATCCCACATGATTAGATGGATAACCACACAATGAGGATAATCACCCGAGTTAATCTGATCGCTGGGCGCGGACCGTCTAGGTCCTAGGGCCGGACCATCTGCCACTTTCGTTGTTCAACACATGTCGCCTGCCTTTTGGTGGATCTTGGCGAACCAAAAGCACGAGCGAACTTCGGAAATAATTGATCTCATGAGTTATTTTTGTTTCTCGAAGTAAGGACTCAGCTCGATGCAAGTCATCGGCTCTTGTGATTAGATAATATAATTATTTGATAGAACTTTGATGCATAGAGCCCGTTTCGGATTGCCTTCGGCCATGTCTGCCTGATCAATATTTCAATAGGAAAAAATTTGTGGTGCCCCCTAGCCCGAATAAGTAAACAGATTGGGCCAGTAATACGGATTCATCGTCGTATCGCCCCACACTTGAGTAGGACAACACATCGGCGATGAATAGACCGGAAAACACCATGACATCCCTGGACGAGGATGGCCAGGTGATCTTGGTTGCACCACTTTTTGGGCCGGTTTAGTCGGCCTTTGTTTTCACACAAATCGTCTTTTTGACTTTGTTTGTCTTATTGGCTGGTTGTGTGGAATGGTATTCTTCATATATTTAGCAAGTAGCTAATCAAAAGTAGGGCCAACTCTGTGGAGCCGGCCATACATCTTAGAAGTGTTTTGCTTCCTAGTATCTATTTTACGACATTGTGGTCTATCAGTCTGAGGTTGATGCTGCTTCTGCTTGTCTGCAGACCGTCCGACCTTTGTAGCTGAACTGTCCACGCGTTGTCCCGGACTATCCGGCCTTAGTGCCCAGACCGCCCAACGTACGCAGGATAGGTGACCGTGATGGGGTGTTCAATTGTGTTTGCCCCCTGGCGCCACCAGTCTCTCTTTTGTCCGGAGCCTTCAGAGTAACCACTTTGCGTGACATATTTAGCATGCGAAGATCCTCAATGATTATATTTTTATCTTTGCTTTTATCGACCGCACATGGCCGAACTACGACCTTTTTGCTCGTTGGCTCTAATGTGTCTATAAGGATAGGTGGCCTATCAATCTTCACCACTTGAAATCTCAACCGGCCTTCGTTTATAGCCGATTGTATTTGCCGTCGGAAGACAACACAACCATTGGTGTTATGAAGAAACAAGCCATGCCATTTACAATATACACGCCCTTTTAATTCTTGAACCGGAGGAATTGTACATGAGAATTTAATACTACCATGCTTAAGTAACTCATCAAATATTTTATCACGCTTAGCAATATTAAATGTAAACTTAACTTTTCCTTTTGTGTCGAGTGCGGGTGAGAGCGAGCAGAAGATTTGGCCTTAGCAGACCAAACAAGCTCAGCGGCGTGTAACCTTTTCAGCTCCTAGGGCTTAGGTGGTCGGATATATTTATGCCGGCCTTCTGCACTAGGCTGACCATAGGTGGCTTTCGGTGCTTCGGATGGTCTGACCTGTGCAGTCGGACGGTCTACGAGTGGACCAGACGGTCCGATACTATTCTCGGACTATCCGGTTGCACTAGGCAACGCCTGTGACCCTTGTGATGAGCTCTGTGTGACTCTGGACTATCCGACATAGGGTGTCGGACGATTTGACGGAGGGCCAGATGGTCCGAGATCATGTGAGGACAGTCTGGTCGTGCTCAGAGTCGACCCACCGTTTAGCGAAGATGGCATGACAATCGTTTTGGATATGAGTCCATCGGCATACCGAAACATGGCTAGGGAAACACATTTGTTGCCGATGTGTTTGACCCAATTGTTTCTCTATATCCTCCGTGATACTTTTTGTCGGCGTTTCGAGACCGGGGGGTCCCTAAGCCGACGAGTGAATGTCGCCGCGTGCCCCAGCCCAGATGGGTCGAGCGCGTGGGCGAGCGCGAAGGGGGGAAGTGAGGTGGCCGGAGATGGGCGTGAGAGGTGGAAATCCCACGGCCTTCGTGTTCATCCCGCGCCCAGGTCGGGTGCGCTTGCAGTAGGGGGTTACAAGCGTCCACGCGGGAGAGGGAAGCGAGCGGCCCCAAGAGAGCGCCTGTCCCGTCCTCGTCCCCGTGCGGCCAACCCCCTCTAAGAGGGCCCTGGTCCTTCCTTTTATAGGCGTAAGGAGAGGATCCAGGTGTACAATGGGGGTGTAGCAGAGTGCTACGTGTCTAGCGGGGGAGAGCTAGCGCCCTAAGTACATGCCGATGTGGCAGCCGGAGAGATTTTAGCACCCAGCTGGTGTGATGTCGTGGCCGTCGGAGGAGCGACGGAGCCTGGCGGAGGGACAGGTGTCGGAGCGGTTGAGTCCTTGCTGACGTCCTCCTGCTTTCGTAAGAGAGCTGAGAGCCGCCGCCGTCACAGAGCATGCGGGGCGCCATCATTGCCTATCTGGCGGAGCTAGCCAGACGGGACACCGGTCTCGTTCTCTGCGGCCCGAGTCAGCTCGGGGTAGGGTGATGATGGCGCTTCCTGTTGACGTGGCTGGCCTGCGCCCTAGGTTGGGCGACGTGGAGGTTCCTCCGAAGCCGAGGTCGAGTCTGTCTTCCATGGCCGAGGCCGAGTCCGAGCCCCTGGGTCGGGCGAGGCGGAGGTCATTCGGCAGAGGCCAGGGCGGAGTCCGAGCCCTGGGGTCGGGCAAAGCGGAGTTCGTCGTCTTCTGGGGCTGAGCCCGAGTCCAAGCCCTGGGGTCGGGCGGAGCGGAGTTCGCCGTTTTCCGGGGCTGAGCCCGAGTCCGAGCCCTGGGGTCGGGCGGAGCGGAGTTCGCCGTCTTCCGGGATGTAGCCCGAGTCCGAGCCCTGGGTCGGGCAGAGCGGAGTTCGCCGTCTTCCGGGACCTAGCCCAAGTCCGAGCCCTGGGTCGGGCGGAGCGGAGTTCGTCGTCTTCCGGGACTTAGCCCGAGTCCGAGCCCTGGGTCGGGCGGAGCGGAGTTCGTCGTCTTTCGGGACTTAGCCCGAGTCCGAGCCCTGGGTCGGGCGGAGCGGAGCTTCCTATGGTGCCTTTGGCAGGGCCTGACTGCCTGTTAGTCTCATTCTGTCAAGGGGCACTGCAGTCGGAGTGGTGCAGGCGGCGCTGTCCTTCTGTCAGGCCGGTCAGTGGAGCGGTGAAGTGACGGCGGTCACTTCGGCTCTGCTGGGGGGCGTGCGTCAGGATAAAGGTGTCAGGCCACCTTTGCGTTAAATGCTCCTGCGATTCAGTCGGTCGGTGCGGCGATTTAGTCAGGGTTGCTTCTTAGTGAAGGCAGGGCCTCGGGCGAGCCGGAGATGTGTCCGTCGTTGGAGGGGGGCCTCGGGCGAGACGGAAATCCTCCGGGGTCGGCTGCGCTTGTCCGAGGCTAGGCTCAGGCGAGGCATGATCGAGTCGCTCGAATGGACTGATCCCTGACTTAATCGCACCCATCAGGCCTTTGCAGCTTTATGCTGATGGGGGTTACCAGCTAAGAATTAGGAGTCTTGAGGGTACCCCTAATTATGGTCCCCGACAGTAGCCCCCGAGCCTCGAAGGGAGTGTTAGCACTCGCTTGGAGGCTTTCGTCGCACTTTTTTGCAAGGGGACCAGCCTTTCTCGGTTGCATTTTGTTCCGATGGGTGCGCGCGAGCGCACCCGCCGGGTGTAGCCCCCGAGGCCTCGGAGGAGTGGTTTCACTCCTTCGAGGTCTTAATGCCTTGCGTAACGCTTCGGCTGGTCTGGTTGTTCCCTCATGCGAACTGGCCGTAGCCTAGGTGTACAGTCGGGGCCAAAGTTCTCGGGCTGGTATGTTGACGCTGTCAACGGTTCGGCCGGAGCCGGGTTTGCGAGAGCAGCCCCCGAGCCTCTGCACAGGGCGAGAGGGCGATCAGGGACAGACTCGGCTTTTTTACATACGCCCCTGCGTCGCCTTTCCGCAAGGAGGAGGGGGGAAAGCGCCATGTTGCCCTCAATGGGCGCCGAACATGGTGTCTCCGGTGAGCTGCAAGCGGGTAATCCGAGTGGACGTCCGTGCCCCGTTCGTTAGGGGTCGGCTAGGGGCCCAGAGGCACGCCCAAAAGTACCTGCGGGTGATCTGCCGGACCCGGTCCCCTGGCGACGGGGTCCGAGGGCTCGATGCCTTCCTCTGATGGGATTCCGTTACAAGATCGCTCCCACTGGTCTCGGAAATGTCCTAGGGTACCTCGGGAGCGCAGCCCGAGCCTTGGTTATGTATCGAACGTACCCCTGGTCATCCCTCGCTCGGCGTCTGAGGCGGCTGTGAACCCTTCGGGGGCCAGCCTTCGAACCCCTGATCAGTAATGGGCGCGGAGCCCGAGTAGCCTGAGGCGGCCGTGGAACCCTTCGGGGGGCCGGCCTTCGAACCTCTAACCAGTAGTGGGTGTAGGGCCCACGCGATCTGAGGCGGCTGTCGAAACCCTTCGGGGGACCAGCCTTCGAACCTCTGATCAGTAAGGAGGCTCGGAGCCTGGTTCCTTCACGGGGAAGGATCCTTTTTGGGGTATCCCCTTTTCCCGGTCCCTGTTGCAAGAGATAGAGAAAGAGGAGAAAAGGAAAAGGATATGAAATCGAACGACGCGGCGTACCTTTTTTGGCGCGGTTATTACGGCGAAGGCGAAGCGTCGCCCACTGCTCCTGCCGGAAGCGCCGCCTGTCTTGCCGCGGAGTTAATGCGACGGGGCGAGCGGTTGGCGGGGCGGCCGTTGCGCGTGCGGGAGCCGTTCGAGGAACGGATCATGGGCGCGTTGTCTTCACGCCGTGAGAGGGGGTTCTCTTGCTGCCCCCGGATGGGACGTGAGCTTGGCTGACGACGTGACCGCTGCTCCCGCCCGCCTGCCACCATCATTACTGCCGACCCACTTTTGGCCGCATTGACCGCCGCGTCAGGATGGCGCTGCTGGGTCGTGCGCTGGGTCGCCTCGAGTCGCGGTATTGGTTCCGCAATCGAGGAGGCGCGGTCGTGGCGCAAGTGGCGGTGCAGTTGCTTGCATGCAGCATCCGGCGCGCCGGTCATGTGACGCGTGGGCTTGGGCCTCCATGCTGGCGTGTCGGGAGTCGGAGAAGCGCGTCCACTTGGCGCGGTTGCATGCCGCCTGCATGGCTGCCCGCCCCTTTCGCCCGTTGGTCTGGGCAAAAGTGGAGGGTCACTTGTAACCGCTGGGCGGTTGTGTGCACCACGCGCGGCGGTTCGGCTTCTTCTGCTCTGAGCCGGTTTGCATGACATGCGGGACCCAGCCCCCGCGCCGCAGAGGAGGGCCTTGGAGTGTGTTGGAGAAGACTCAGTCCGTGACGGTTGGGGGCGCAAGTAGGGAGAGTTGCCTTTAAAAGGAGGGCGACCCCTTTCGGAAGGCGACCATGTCTTCTCGCTCCCTTATGCATCGCGTCTTTCCACCTTCCAAGCCCCCGGATGGGGGATACCCGCCGTCTTTTCGCCTCATCGTTGGAGGAACGCAACTCCGTGGGAGTTGGTACCTTTCAGCCATCGTTCGGCTTCAAGGATTTTCATCATGCAGCCCGGTTGCTCCCCTCCGCTGGTGGTCACCCAAGACGGTGACCTCCAGCTCCTGGATGGGGAGAGGCAAGCCGGGCTGTGATCCCGATCCTGCCCTCAGCATCGAGGGTGTTCGTCATCCTCGCTGGGGCGGGGAGCGAGGCGAGCCGGGGCTCTGCCTCCTGCGCGGGTCGGCGGGCCACCTCTTCTTCCAGCTTCTGGTGGTGGCAATCGCCCTCCAGCTCTGCGGCGGAGACGTCCTCCAGCCATGCCGGGGAAGGTGAACTGTTGCTGCCCAGCTAGGATGCAACATTCCGCCCTCTTCCTCACATTCACGGCGAGGACGGCAGCGAGGATCTGCCTGTGCGCTTGGGAGCGGCTCGCTCTTTGGCTTTAATAGCTGGTTCGCGTCCCTTGAGCGGGAACGCGAACGAGAGCCCTCCAGCGGCCGCGTCCACCTAGGACCATGGCCGCTGCTGCAGAGGTCGCTGGTGGGTCTCCCGATGTTCGTCGCCCCGCAGGCTCATACCCGCGGGGACGGAACCAGAGTTCCGTTTGTAATGGCACTTTGAATGCCAGTGTTGTTGTTCATTGTGGCTGTCGAGGCCTGAACATGTATGTAATTTTTGGCACGGAGCCGTGTTTTTTCCTCATTTTCGAGAACTAAGACTCGCCTGTTGATTATCTGAACCGCTTCACCAAGCATAAGTCGCCCCGTGTCAAGGTGACGAGTGAGGTATCCGTATCCCGGAGGCGTAGGAGTCCCTCGGCTCGGTCGGCCTTGTTGTCTGAGGCTCCTCTAGCTTAGTTAAAGGGACCCCTTGGCCGCTCTTCGACGAGCCGAGGCCAGGGGTAGCGATATCAGCATGAACAGAGGCGGAGTTGGCACGAAAATGAAACCTGGTTGGCCGGAGCCTAGCCGGGTTGTCCGTTAGCGGGACCGACGCCGGAGTTGATCAGCCGAGGCCTCGAGTCGGGCTGGCGCCCTTGGGAGATGGTTGGCCGAGGCCCCAGGGGTAACCGGCCGAGCCGCCTGCTCGGGCCGGATTCCCGGAGAAGTCCCTGGCAGCGATTGTCCGGGCGTGGCGATGACGTCGTCCTCTAGAGTGGGGATCCCTGGACCGCGTCGCCGTCCGAGGCTGGGTCAGACCTCGCTGAAGGTGTCATCGATGCCGAGGGTGCCACTGCCCCCTTCCAGCGTCAAGACCCGAGCCTGCAGGACCAGAGTGTCTTGTAGAGTGTGCCTTCTACGGCCGCCGAGGCCAGAATACACACCCTTGCTGTGTTGTAAAGCTGTGTCTCCTTTCCTCTTGTTTCGAGTATCTGGACTTTTTTGTCGGTAACAGGTATGTTTGTGCGAGCGAGAGTTGCTTCTCGCGGAAGGTGATGAGTGAGGTATCCGTATCCCGGAGGCGTGGGAGTCCCTCGGCTCGGTCGGCCTTGCCGCTTACGCGCACTTTCACCCATCCATGAGGCCCTGTCACCGACTCAGTCGAGAAGGCTCGAAGGATCGCTTTGGCAGAAGAGCTTCCGAACGTGAAGACTTGTTCGGTCCGCGGAATCACTTTATCCGAGCGCGAGTTACTTATCGTAGAAGGTGATGAGTGAGGTATCCGTATCCCGGAGGCGTAGGAGTCCCTCGGCTCGGTCAGCCTTGGCTGCTTACGTGTACTCCGTCGTTTTCAGGATCCACTTTTTGAAGTAGTCAGAAAGCACGAAAGATATTCTGGCAGAAGAGACCTTTTTTCGAGGAAAATTTCAACGCAGAGGGGGTTCCCCCCCTTTTAGCCCCCGAGGGAGGGTCGGGCTTTGCCGAGGCGAGGCCGACCCTTCCTTGATGACTAATCTTTGCGTGGGTGCGAGGTATATGAACAACTTGAAAACATCTTAAGGGTAGAAGCGACGTAGCTGTTGGATGTTCCAAGCGTTGCTGTAGACCTCGCCTTGACTGTTGGCCAGCTTGTACGTTCTGGGCTTCAGAATTTTGGCGACGACGAATGGCCCCTCCCAGGGGGGCGTGAGCTTGTGCCTCCCTCGGGCGTCTTGCCGCAGTCGAAGCACTAGGTCGCCCACCTGGAGGTCTCGGGGCCGGACCCCTCGGGCGTGGTAGCGTCGCAGGGACTGCTGGTACCGCGCGCCAACTGTCGACCCATTCGGCTACGAAGTCCGCCAAGGCCCATTCGGCTACGGTTGAATCGGAGCCGTCGGTAGCTGGGTGTCGACCCATTCGGCTACGAAGTCCGCCAAGACCTGGGACTTGATGGCCTTCCGAGGAGCGAACGAGATTGTCTCGCCCATGATTTCCACCGCCCACTTTGCAATCCTGCCCGAGGCCTCTCGGCACTGGATGATCTCCCCTAGGGGGAAGGATGACACCACAGTCACCGGATGAGACTCGAAGTAGTGTCGCAACTTCCGCCTCGTCAGGATCACTACATACAGCAGCTTCTGAACTTGTGGGTAGCGGATCTTGGTTTCGGACAGTACCTCGCTGACAAAGTAAACTGGCCTCTGAACGGGCAATGCATGCCCCTCTTCTTGCCTCTCGACCACAATCACGGCGCTAACCACCTGAGTGGTCGCGGCGACGTAGACCAAGAGGGCTTCTCCGTCAGCTGGAGGCACCAAGATAGGCGTCTTTGTGAGGAGCGCCTTCAGGCTCCCGAGAGCTTCCTCGGCCTCAGGGGTCCGAGCGAAGCACTCGGCCTTCCTTAAGAGGCGGTACAGAGGCAGGCCTCTTTCGCCGAGGCGTGAGATGAAGCAGCTCAGGGCCGCGAGACATCCCATGACCCTCTGTACGCCTTTTAAGTCCTTGATGGGCCCCATGCTGGTGATGGCCGCGATCTTCTCCGGGTTGGCTTCGATGCCCCGCTCGGAGACGATGAACCCCAAGAGCATGCCCCGGGGCACCCCGAAGACACACTTCTCGGGATTGAGCTTGACGCCTTTCGCTTTGAGACATCGGAATGTCACTTCAAGGTCGGAGAGGAGGTCGGAAGCTTTCCTCGTCTTGACTACGATGTCATCGACGTAGGCCTCGACCATGCGACCGATGTGTTCGCCGAACACATGGTTCATGCACTGCTGATACGTCGCGCCCACATTCCTCAAACCGAACGGCATGGTGACATAGCAGTACATGCCGAAGGGCATGATGAAAGAAGTCGCGAGCTGGTCGGACTCTTTCATCCTGATTTGGTGATACCCTGAGTAGGCGTCGAGGAAAGACAGGGTTTCGCACCCAGCAGTGGAGTCCACGATTTGATCGATGCGAGGCAGAGGGTAGGGAACCTTCGGACATGCTTTGTTGAGACCAGTGTAGTCTACACACATCCGCCATTTCCCCCCTTTCTTTCTCACAAGCACAGGGTTGGCAAGCCATTCGGGATGGAATACCTCTTTGATGAACCCGGCTGCCGTTAGCTTGTGGATCTCCTCGCCTATCGCTCTGCGCTTCTCCTCGTCGAATCGGCGCAGAGGCTGCTTGACAGGTCGGGCTCCGGCCCGAATATCCAGCGAGTGCTCGGCGACATCCCTTGGTATGCCGGGCATGTCCGAGGGACTCCACGCGAAGACGTCGGCGTTTGCGCAGAGAAAGTCGACGAGCACTGCTTCCTATTTGGGGTCGAGCCTGGAACCGATCCAGATCTGCTTGGAGGCGTCGCCACTGGGGTCGAGGGGGACGGCCTTAACCGTCTCCACTGGCTCGAAGTTGCCGGCATGACGCTTCACGTCTGGCACCTCTTTGGGGAGACTTTCCAGGTCGGCGATGAGGGCCTCGGCGTACTCCACGCACTCCACGTCGCATTCGAACGCGTGTTTGTACGTGGGGCCGACGGTGATGACCCCATTGGGGCCCGGCATCTTGAGCTTCAGGTAGGTGTAGTTGGGGACGGCCATAAACTTCGCGTAGCATGGCCTCCCCAGTACCGCGTGGTAGGTTCCTCGGAACCCGACCACCTCGAACGTCAGAGTCTCCCTTCGGAAGTTGGAAGGTGTTCCGAAGCAGATGGGAAGGTCGAGTCGTCCGAGGGGCTGGACGCATTTCCCGAGAATGATCCCGTGGAAGGGCGCAGCGCCTGCTCGGACGGAGGACAGATCGACGTGCAGGAGCCTGAGGGTCTCGGCGTAGATGATGTTGAGGCTGCTGCCCCCGTCCATAAGGACCTTGGTGAGCCTGACGTCGCCGACGATGGGGTCGGCGACGAGCGGGTATTTCCCCGGGCTCGGCACGTGGTCGGGGTGGTCAGCTTGGTCGAAGGTGACGGGCTTGTCGGACCAGTCTAGGTAGACTGGCGCCGCCACCTTCACCGAGCAGACCTCCCGGCGCTCTTGCTTGCGATGCCGAGCCGAGGCATTCGCCGCATGCCCACCGTAGATCATGAAGCAGTCGCGGACCTCGGGGAACTCTCCTGCTTGGTGATCTTCCTTCTTGTCGTCGTCGCGGGCCCTGCCACCCTCCGCGGGTGGCCCAGCCCTGTGGAAGTGGCGCCGGAGCATGACACACTCCTCAAGGGTGTGCTTGACGGGCCCCTGATGATAGGGGCACGGCTCCTTGAGCATCTTGTCGAAGAGGTTGGCACCTTCGGGGGGCTTCCGAGGGTTCTTGTACTCGGCGGCGGCGACAAGGTCCGCGTCGGCGGCGGCGCGTTTCGCTTGCGACTTCTTCTTGCCTTTCTTCTTGGCGCTGCGCGGAGTAGACGCCTCGGGAGCATCTTGCGATGGGCGGCCCTGGGGCTGCTTGTCCTTTCGGAAGATAGCCTCGACCGCCTCCTGGCCAGAGGCGAACTTGGTGGCGATGTCCATCAGCTCGCTCGCCCTGGTGGGGGTCTTGCGACCCAACTTACTCACCAGATCGCGGCAGGTGGTGCCGGCAAGGAACGCGCCGATGACATCTAAGTCGGTGATGTTAGGCAGCTCGGTGCGCTGCTTCGAGAATCGCCGGATGTAGTCCCGGAGAGACTCCCCGGCTGCTGCCGGCAGCTTCGGAGGTCCCAGGAATTCCTGGGGCGCACGTACGTGCCCTGGAAATTGCCGGCGAAGGCTTGGACCAGGTCATCCCAGTTGGAGATCTGCCCCGGAGGCAGGTGCTCCAACCAGGCGCGAGCGGTGTCGGACAGGAACAAGGGGAGGTTGCGGATGATGAGGTTGTCGTCGTCCGTTCCACCCAGTTGGCAGGCCAGGCGGTAGTCCGCGAGCCACAGTTCCGGTCTCGTTTCCCCCGAGTACTTTGTGATAGTAGTCGGGGGTCGGAACCGGGTCGGGAACGGTGCCCGTCGGATGGCCCGGCTGAAGGCCTGCGGACCGGGTGGTTCGGGCGAGGGACTCCGATCCTCCCCGCTGTCGTAGCGTCCCCCACGCCTGGGGTGGCAACCTCGGCGCACCCTCTCGTCGAGGTGGGCCCGACGGTCGCGATGATGGTGCTCGTTGCCGAGGTGGCCCGGGGCCGCAGGCGCGGTGTTGCGCGTGCGCCCGGTGTAGACCGAGGCTTCCCGCATGAATCGGGAAGTTGCGGCATGAGGTTCCGAGGGGTATCCCTGCCTCCGGGAGGCAGAGCTCTCGGCCCGTCGGACCACAGCGTCTTCCAGGAGATTCTTGAGCTCTCCCTGGATCCGCCGACCCTCGGTGGTTGATGGCTCCGGCATCGCGCGGAGAAGCATCGCTGCTGCAGCCAGGTTCTGACCGACCCCACTGGATGCGGGTGGCGGCCTGACCCTGACGTCGTTGGCGACGCGGTGCTGGAGACCCTGGGGCAGGTGACGTATTTCTCTAGCCGGGGGTTGGCCCGCCCATGCCTGCCCGACGTCCCGGCGGATCGGCTCAAGCGCTCCTGCTCCCTCGTCGAGCCTGGCCTGCGCCCCTCGGAGTTGCTCGAGCTGTGGGTCGTGACCCCCCGCCGGAACGGGGACCACAGCTAGCTCCCGTGGGATGTCAGCGCGAGGCACCGGCCTAGGGAGCTCACCGTCCTCCGGCATGCCGAGATGATTGCCTTCGGAGGGATCCCCTAGATCGACGTGGAAACGTTCGCGACTTGGGCCGCAGTCCTCGTCGTCGAGGCTGCGGCTACCGTCGGAACAGTCGGAGAGGCAGTAGTCACATGCAGTCATGAAGTCCCACATGGCACTGGGGTTGCCAAATCCAGAGAAATCCCAACAGATGTTGGGGTCGTCATCTTCCTCGGACCCAGAGGGCCCGTAGGTCGAGACGTCCGTCAGCCGGTCCCAAGGCGACCGCATGCGAAACCCCTGAGGGTTTGATCTCGCCTCTACGAGAGCGCCCGCCAAAGCAAGGTCGCTAGGCGGGTTGAGGCTGAGTCCAAATGACGTAGGATGGGAATCGGTCAGTACCTTTCGGTCGACGAGCAGCGACATAGTCACGTCGGGGACTGATTGAACCGTCGTCTCAGGTACGAGGGCGACGTCCTGCAAGCTCTCCGCGAGCGCACTGGCGTCGTCCGCTTGCTCGGGATTGGCGTGTCGCGGTGAGACGGCGCTCGCCTTCGTCTCAAACGCGAGGTCGGCGCCCGACGCGCCCCCCCGTTGGGGCGCTGGGGACGTCGACTCGCTCGACAGCCGACGAGGCGCGGCCTCCCGCTTGGCCTTGGTTGCCCCGCCTCCTCCTCCGTTGGCGGGGGAGAGGACGGGGCGAGCTCGAATGTTGTTCTTCTACCACGCGGGGAAGACGTCGTCGATTCCGCCGCCGGCGGGCGGGCTGTCGGCCACCATTGTCGTTGTCGCGCGGCGGTGGAAGGAGTATCATGTCGTAGCTACCGTCGAAGGACACGAACTCAAGACTCCCGAAATGGAGCACCGTCCCGGGTCGGAGAGGTTGCTGGAGACTGCCCATCTGGAGCTTGACGGGAAGCTGTTCGTCAACACGCAGCAGGCCCCTACCTGGCGCGCCAACTGTCGGCGTTTCGAGACCGGGGGGTCCCTAAGCCGACGAGTGAATGTCGCCGCGTGCCCCAGCCCAGATGGGTCGAGCGCGTGGGCGAGCGCGAAGGGGGGAAGTGAGGTGGCCGGAGATGGGCGTGAGAGAGTTGGAAATCTCGCGGCCTTCGTGTTCGTCCCGCGCCCAGGTCTGGTGCGCTTACATTAGGGGGTTACAAGCGTCCACGCGGGAGAGGGAAGCGAGCGGCCCCAAGAGAGCGCCTGTCCCGCCCTCGTCCCCGCGCGGCCAACCCCCTCTAAGAGGGCCCTGGTCCTTCCTTTTATAGGCGTAAGGAGAGGATCCAGGTGTACAATGGGGGTGTAGCAGAGTGCTACGTGTCTAGCGGGGGAGAGCTAGCGCCCTAAGTACATGCCGATGTGGCAGCCGGAGAGATTTTGGCACCCAGCTGGTGTGATGTCGTGGCCGTCGGAGGAGCGACGGAGCCTGGCGGAGGGACAGCTGTCGGAGCGGTTGAGTCCTTGCTGACGTCCTCCTGCTTCCGTAAGAGAGCTGAGAGCCGCCGCCGTCACAGAGCATGCGGGGCGCCATTATTGCCTATCTGGCGGAGCTAGCCAGACGGGACACCGGTCTCGTTCTCTGCGGCCCGAGTCAGCTCGGGGTAGGGTGATGATGGCGCTTCCTGTTGACGTGGCTGGCCTGCGCCCTAGGTTGGGCGACGTGGAGGTTCCTCCGAAGCCGAGGTCGAGTCTGTCTTCCATGGCCGAGGCCGAGTCCGAGCCCCTGGGTCGGGCGAGGCGGAGGTCGTTCGGCAGAGGCCAGGGCGGAGTCCGAGCCCTGGGGTCGGGCGAAGCGGAGTTCGTCGTCTTCTGGGGCTGAGCCCGAGTCCGAGCCCTGGGGTCGGGTGAAGCGGAGTTCGCCGTCTTCCGGGATGTAGCCCGAGTCCGAGCCCTGGGTCGGGCGGAGCGGAGTTCGCCGTCTTCTGGGACCTAGCCCGAGTCCGAGCCCTGGGTCGGGCGGAGCGGAGTTCGTCGTCTTCCGGGACTTAGCCCGAGTCCGAGCCCTGGGTCGGGCGGAGCGGAGTTCGTCGTCTTCCGGGACTTAGCCCGAGTCCGAGTCCTGGGTCGGGCGGAGCGGAGCTTCCTATGGTGCCTTTGGCAGGGCCTGACTGCCTGTCAGTCTCATTCTGTCAAGGGGCACTGCAGTCGGAGTGGTGCAGGCGGCGCTGTCCTTCTGTCAGGCCGGTCAGTGGAGCGGTGAAGTGACGGCGGTCACTTCGGCTCTGCCGGGGGGCGTGCGTCAGGATAAAGGTGTCAGGCCACCTTTGCGTTAAATGCTCCTGCGATTCGGTCGGTCGGTGCGGCGATTTAGTCAGGGTTGCTTCTTAGTGAAGGCAGGGCCTCGGGCGAGCCGGAGATGTGTCCGCCGTTGGAGGGGGGCCTCGGGCGAGACGGAAATCCTCCGGGGTCGGCTGCCCTTGTCCGAGGCTAGGCTCAGGCGAGGCATGATCGAGTCGCTCGAATGGACTGATCCCTGACTTAATCGCACCCATCAGGCCTTTGCAGCTTTATGCTGATGGGGGTTACCAGCTGAGAATTAGGAGTCTTGAGGGTACCCCTAATTATGGTCCCCGACACTTTTAATCTGATTATCAAAAGAAAATTTAATAGATTGAATATCATCGGCTGATGTGGCATCACATAACATGGGGAGCTGTTGCAGCACAGCCGACATATAATCGACGTTTATTTTCCTCTCCCGGATGACCATCTGGTGGCAATCTACCCTGAAGTGCGATAGGAACCACTTCTTTGCCACCTTGAGCACCTGATCTTGTTATCGCTGGATCTCCTCGTCCATCTTATTCATGTCATCTTCTAATTTTTTAAGCTCGGCATCCGAAAATCTAGTCTGCCTTTTTTTTGTTGTTTGGAGAAGTAGCATTGAGATCTTTAGAATCAGCAATATAAGCCTGGTTTTGTAGATCTTCAACCTTGTTTCCCAATGGAGTCACCAAAAAGTGTGTTGGCGCCGATCTGGGCAGCACCAATCACTAGGGGTGTACCGTTTGGCAGTGCCCTCTGCAGCGACGTGAAAGGTCCATGGCTCTGGAACATACGGTCCTCGACCTAGGAGCAGGAGTGGCACCTTGCCTGTGTCACACCGAATAGTCCGCGCATAGGACCGGACGGTCCACGATGGCGCATGGTTGTCTTCCTCCTCGCTGGAATCTAGATCTCGCCCACTGGGGGAGAGATCTTAGGATGCTCCGGATCGATAGGGGTGTCCCCAGACGACGTCGAGTCGCCTAGGGATTAAGAGACAGTCGAGGTAGAGTATCTTGAATGGACAACTAGATCTTGCCCCTGGGAGGGGTAAGATCATATGGTCGTCTTTGGGTCGGTAGGCCACCGAAGACGGATCTAGACAACGTAGAGTCAAATAGGGGTGGAGGTGGATATGCGGAAAGCTATAACTAGAACTACGCTACATCTACTCATAGGGCAGAAATGATAAAGAAAGTAATTGGTTCGATTGGAATGTGTTCGAGGGTTCTCAATCGGCCGTACCCCTTCATATATATATATATATATATATATATATATATATATATATATATATATATATATATATATATATATATATATATATATATATATATATATATATATAGGGTGAGGAGGTATGGTCCTGTTCCTAGGCGATAGCTAACAAATCCCACATGATTAGATGGATAACCACGCAATAAGGATAATCACCCGAGTTAATCTGATCGCGGGGGCGTGGACCGTCCGAGCCCTTGGGCTAGACCGTCCGCCACTTTTGGTGTACAATAGGTCGGAACCAATATTCGGTCTCTTCTTAACCATCAGTGTGTTGTGTGTGTCCTTGAGTACCGATCCTTGGCAATGTTGTTTGGCTGCCCTGTGGCCGCAGCAACTGCAACTGTTCGAACTGCTGCAACTGCAATCGAGACAAAATAATGTAGAAGCCGCAACCACAGCCGCAGCAAGCCGCAGATAACATGGCTACTAGGAGGGCGATCATTCCCTTCCCAATTGAGTTTTAAGTAAAGACCCATTCACATGATCAGCATAACTGTACCAAGTCTCCTTGCTCCCACAGGAAGTTTAAACTATTTAAAAGTTAAAATTATGCACAAATGTGGGTTTAAACCATGGATGTTAAACACATATTCACACCATCTAGTCAACAAAGCGCACATATTTTTATGTCTTCTTATCTCGTTTTAATAAAATCTATTTATATGATATATAAAACTTTACTATGCCATTTAAAAAATCTATTATATGATATATAGAAAGTGTAGTAATGCGCGAGCACTTAACTAGTGCATTTTGAAGTTTATGTACCTAAGTGGTATCCCGTTACAAGTTTAGGAGCCACTTATGCATTCAATCTTTTTATATTTTAGCCTTTTAAAAAATCATGTTTAGACATCTAGTGAAACTATAATCGATTTTATATTTTTTTCAAAAAAATATTTCTAACAATAACGCTAATTAAGTTTTACTTTTAAAACTAGCCCCTTCGATCCTATCAATCTGTTTAACATGGTCAAACTGTGCTACCCTACTCACCCGCTTAGCATGTCTAGTCTAAGGGTACGTTTGATTTTTCTTATAATCCGTTTATGGATGAAAATAAACGAGAATCATATCCAATGTCTATATTATTTTCTCTTCTCACAAAATTAACAGTTCATATTTAAGCTAGATAAGCGAGAATGAAATAATTGAGAGAATCTTGGTGTTTCTTAGAATCTTAGTGTCGGGGCGGTAATTAGGGACACCCTGATTATTCCCCTAACAAACGCATTTAGAGAAATAAGGACCAAATTCCTGATGGGTGACGCCACCTACCACAAAACTAAGACCCCCCAGGGTCTCCCATCTCGAGCAGGGCTTCGCCTCGCCCGAGGTCGACACCACTCACTTCGCCTCGCCCGAGGCTGCCTCAGCCCAGTCTGTCTCGCCTGAGCCGGCCTCAAGCAGATAGGATAAGGGCACTCGAAAATAGGCGGGGGACAGGTGCATTTAATGCGTGTGCCAACCCGCACCGTGGCAGCGGAGCACAGTTGTGGACAAGACAACGATCACGTCTAGCGCAGCAGTATGATTACGCATATGCCAAACAGTGTGCGCACGCCGCCTGATGCTCTCCGATGGGACACCCAATACAACAAGCTGAGCGGACGAGCCTTCGGGTGCCACCTCTTCATCTCGCCTGACCCTGAGCTCAGCCCTCGGGCAAGTTCTCCGCCTCGCTCGAGCTCAGCCTCGGCCACCGACTACGCTGCGAATCCCACAGACGGCCACTTTGCCCGACTGTAGCGCACATCGAGAGACGGTTCAGCTAGCACCTCGGGAAGATTTCTGCATCAACCAAGCAGGGGCTCTGATGTCGATGAGTGCTGCAGGGAATCTCGACATCATCACGCGCCAGGACGATGATGTGCCCCGTAAGCCGCCTTTGGCCCATACTCGAGCGTTGTTTACAACCACTACGTCATGGGAGGCCTCTACGGGTTGGTTAAGGACTCACGGTCCAAACACCGACAGTTGGCGCGCCAGGTAGGGGCTAGTCGCGTGAAACATCCCCAGTTCTCGCCAGCGCTCTAGATGGCAGGTTCTCACCACCACTCAGGCTTGGGACAACGATCAGGTTCGGGAGTCTTGAGTTCATGTCTCTTGGCATCGAGTATGACATGGTACTCCTACTGCCTGCCCCTCTTGAGGATCAAGGCTCCCGTTGCCTCCCTTCACATCATAAGAGGCAAAGACGGAGCAACCGCAATCGTGCCCCATGGGGCACTGTGTGAGCAGAATATGCCACCGGGAATGATGACGGTGTTGAGTCTCTCTCAAGGGACTTGGTCGGTGTCAACATTTCACGTGGAGTGTCTGTGTCAACATTCCTGGCACCGCCTACTCCAACAAGGAGGTCACCACTCCCCCATGACGTCAAGCAAGGGGCGTCAGCAACACCTGCCCTCCCACCCACGGGTCGGGAGGAGTCAGATGCTCCCTGGAGAGACATGGGAGGAGACGAAGGAGAACTGTCTGTGTTCAACCCCATCCCCTTCCAACCATGTTTTGACACCAGCTACGACAATTAGATGTACGTCGGGCTGCCGTTCCCCTCTGGGTGCTTGGACTCCGAGGAAGAAGATGGCCCAAACTTCGCCCTGGACTTCTCCGGGCTAAGAGACCCCAAGTCCATGCTACAGTTCCTATACGCATGTGACGAGATGCTCTCCAAAATCTCGGAGGGTTACAACTCTGGTGGTGAAGTCTACGATCCGACTCAGGAGTGCTTCCACGTCGACTCAGCACTCCCTAAGGAAGGAGATCACCTCGGCATGCCACTGAAGGGAGACCAGCCTCCATCACACAACCAAGACGGGACCTAGACCCCACTGGGGAGCTGTGAGGCTCACTTCGAGCAACTCTGGGAGTTGCACGGCAAGCTCAGGGAAGAACAGCAACTGCCATAGGCTTTAGAGGGAGAGGCTAAAGGCAAAGCCCTCGACAGAGGCGGGCGGGCGAAGGCACGCGATGTCCTACGTCGCATTGAGGAAGACGCCAACGCCGCCAAACCTCCCGCCCTTAACCGTGTGAGCCAAAGCCTAGCAGCGGCTGCGCTCCTACTCCGCACCATACCGGAGCCCTCCACCACCGAGGGATGTCGCGTCCACGGTGAACTTTGGGGGCTTCTGGAATGCGCGGTGGTCCAGAAGGCTGAGAGTTTGGCCTCTCGGCTCCGAGGACCCGCTTCGAGCCTCCAGCCAGGGCCCTCTCACTTCGAGAGGGAAGCCTCGGTGCATCCCACGCATACCAGGCAGAGGCTGCCCATGGTGCACG